>NW_026522025.1:32730000-34176250 GCF_021234435.1 Artibeus jamaicensis | reverse complement strand
ATATCCTCGCCAGCACTTGTTTGTTGATTTATTAATGATTGCCATTTTGGCAGGTGTGGAGTAGTATTTTATTGCAGTTTTAATTTGCATTTCTCTGATGGATAGTGATGTTGATTGGGCATTTTTTCACATGTCAATGGACTATTTGTATGTCCTCCTTGGAGAAGGTCCTTTGTCCATTTTTTAATTGGATTGGTTATCTTCCAGGTATGAGTCATAAGAGTTCTTTGTATCCAATGTCTAATGTACATGTCCAATGTATCATTGGCAAGTACATTCTCCCATACAGTCAGTTCTCTTTCCATTTTGATAATGGTTCTTTAGACATACAGGAGCTTTTTAATTTGATATAATCCTTTTTAAATTTATTTCCTTTACCTTGGAAATATATCAGCAAAAATATTGTTATGTGAGATATCTGAAATTTTACTGCCCATGTTTCTGCTAGGATTTTTATATCATGACTTATATTTAACTCTTTCATCCTTTTTGAGTTTATTCTGGTGTATGGTGCAAGCTGGTGTCCTAGTTTCTTCCTTCCTTCCTTCTTTCCTTCCTTCCTTCCTTTCTTTTTTTTTTTTTTTTGCCTGTACCAGTCTAGTTCTCCCACCACCATTTATTGAAAAGACTATTTTTACTCCATTGAATATATGTTCCCCTTTGTCAATATTAATTGACCATGGAGTCATGGGTTTATTTCTGGACTCTCTGTTATGTTCCATTGATTTATGTGTCTTTTCGTATGCCAGTACCAGACTGTTTTGATTATAATGGGCTTGAAGTATGGTTTGATATGAGGTATTGTGATCCCTCCAACTTTGTTCTTCTTTCTGAAGATTGCTGAGGCTATTTGGGGTCTTTTTTTGGTTCCATATGAATTTTTGAAGTATTTATTCTTGATCTGTGAAATATGCTATTGTTATTTTTGTAGTAATTGCATTGAAACTATAGATTGCTTTGGGTAGTGTGGACATTTTAATGACATTAATTTTTCTAATTCATGAACTTAGTATGTGCTTCCTTATATTTGTGTATATGCTTCCTTTTATTTGTATCTTCCTCAGTTCCTTTTTGTCAGTGTTCTATAGTTTTCTGAATACAAGTCTTCTACCTCCTTGGTTAAATTTATTCCTAGGTATTTTATTTTTGTTGTTATTGTTGTCATTGCTACAGTAAACAAGTTTTTTTCTTAGTTTCTCTTTCTGGTATTTCATTGCTGGTGTACAAAAATGTTATTCATTTTTGAATATTGACTTTTTATCCCACTACTTTGCTGAATTTGCTTACTAGGACAAATGGATTTTTTTATAGAGTCTATGGGGTTTTCCATGTACACCATCATGTCATCTGCAAATAATAATGCTTTTACTTTCTTCTTTTGAGTTTGGATGACTTTTATCTCTTCTTGTCTGATCACTGTTGTTTGAACTTTCAGTACTATATTTAATAACAGTGGTGAAAGCAGACACCTTGTTTTTTTCCTGATCTTAAAAAAAACGGTTTTATTTTTTGCTCATTGAGTATGATGTTGGCAGTAGGTTTTTAATATATACTTTATTATGTTGAGGTATGCTCCCTCTATTCCCACTTTGCTGAGTGTTTTTCTCATAAATGAGTGATGGATTTTATTAAATGCTTTTTGGCACCTATCAATATGATTATGTGACTTTGTCCATTTTGTTTATGTGATATATCACATTTATTGATTTGCAAATATTGCACCATTGTTGCATCCCTGGAATAAATTCCACTTGATCATGGTATATGATTTCTTTTAATGTATTACTGGATCTGGTTTGCCAATATTTTGCTGAGGATTTTAGGATTGGTCCTATCATGTGGCCTATTGTTTAAAATGATCATGGGGATTTAAAAAGAATATATATTTGCTTTTTTGAGGTGAAATATTCTGTAAATATCAATTAAGTCCATTTGATCTAGAGTATCATTTGTTGCCACGATACTCTTTTTGATTTTGTATTTGGAAGACCTGTTTTTGAAAGTGGGGTGTTAAAATCCCCTCCAATGGCTGTTTTATTGTCAATCTTTTTCTTAAAGTCCTCCAGGATTTTCTTTATATATTAGGTGTTCCTATATTTGGTACATATATGTTTACAAGAGTTACATACTCTTGAACTACTCCCTTAAGTATTATGTAGTGACCTTCTTTGTCTCTTGTGGCAGCTTTTGTTTTGAAGTCTATTTTGTCTAAGAACTTCTACCTCAGCTATTTTTTCATGTCTGTTTGCATGGATTATTTTTTCCATCCATTCACTTTCAGCTTGTGTGAATCTTTTGTTCTGAGGTGGGTCTCTTGTAGACAGCATATATATGGGTCATGCTTTCTTATCCATTCAGCTACCGTGTATCCTTTGACTGGGGCATTTAATCCATTTATATTTAAGGTTATTATTGATAAGAGTATTCATGGCCATTTTTCTCCCTTTGTACCTGTGTTCCTTCCTTCCTTTTTTCCCTTATCTTATCTTTTTCCTCTTCTTCCTCTCCTCCTCCTTCTTCTCCTGCCCCTCATCTTTTTTTCTTCTAGAAGTCCCTCTAGCATCTCCTGCAATGCTGGTTTTGGGGAAATATACTCTTTTAGCCTTTTTTTTGGGGGGGGTCTGGTACCTCTGTATTTTACCTTCTATTTTAAGTGAAAGCCTTGCTGGATAGAGTAGTCTTGGTCAGGTCCTTGCTCTTCATCACTTGCAATATTCTATGCTAGTGCCTTCTGGCCTTTAGTATTTCTGTTGAGAATCAGCTGATAGCCTTATGGGAGCTCCCTTGTATGTTACTATCTCTTCCCTCCTTGCTGCCTTTAAAATTTTTTCTGTGTCTTTAAATTTTGCCATTTTAATTGTGTTGTGTCTTGCAGTGGGCCTGTTTGGGTTCATCTCAATTGATACTCTATGTGCTTCCTGAACTTGCATGTCATTTTTGCTCATCAAGTTTAGGAAGTTTTCTGTCATTAGTTTTTCAAATGGGTTTCTATCTCTTGTTTATTTTCTTCTCCTTCTGATATCCCAGTGATGAGAATATTGGTGTGTTTCATGCTGTCCCAGAGCTCCCTTAAACTATCTTCATTCTTTCTTAGTCTTTTTTTGTTTTGTGATTCTGGCTGGGTGTTTTTTTTCTACCTTGTCTTTAACCTCTCTGATTCAATATCTGCCTCATCCAGCTTACTTTTAATTCTTTACAGTGTATTCTTCATTTTAGATATTGTGTATTTTTTATTTCTACCCGGTTCTTATTCATAGTTTCTATGTCCATTTTCATGTTGATACAGTTCCCACTAAACTCCTTGTAGATCCCATAAAAATCTTTGTAGTTCTAAGCTCCTCGAGCCTCCTTATCACCATTACTTTGAACTCTATGTCTGATAAACTGCTTGCTCAATTTCATTTAGTTCTTTTTCTGGGGATTCCTTCTTTCCTTTTGATTGGGAATTGCTTCCTTGTCTTCCCATTTTAAGTGACTCTTTTGGTTTGTTTCTACATATTAGGCTGATTTGCTCTGACTTCCTGTTTTTATGAGGTGGCGTTCTGTGGTAGGAGACCTGTGGGACTCAGTGGTGCAGTCTCCTTGATCTCTTATGCCCTTGCACAGGTGCTGACAGAACAAAACAAAACAACGCAGAAAATAAAACCCATGTCAGCAAAAATACCCCACCCCTGCAACAATATTAACATCAACAACAAATGATCAGATATAATAAAGGTGGAAAGAGAATAAGTTTATTATAAGAAAGTTAAAAAAGAATATGAGATGATAAAGGAAAGAAAAATTATTTGGGGAGGGTAGAAGGAGGAGATATAATAAGAGTAGGGAATAGAATAAGGTGAAGAAAGGGAAAAAAGTTAAAGTGTAAATAAGAAAGATAAATAAGAAGGCAAAACAGGGCAAGAAAAGAAAAGAGAGAATATGAGGTTTTAAATAACTCTAAAAATTTGTGAAAAAATTAGGAACAAAACTGAGAGAAAATCACAGCCACAGAAATATCTGACAAGTGAGCAAAGATCCACAAAGGTAGAAAGAGTGAGAATATTATAAGACAGAAGAAAAGAATATGAGATGATCAAAGAAAAAAGAAAAATGATTTTGAGAGGGTATAGGAAGGAGAAACAAGAGTAAGGAATAGCAAAAGGTGAAGAAAGGGGAAAAAATAAAATTTAAACTGAAAGTAAGAAAGGGAAGGAAGAAGGCAAATCAGAGTAAGATAAGGGAAGAGTAAAATATGAGATTGGAAATAAATTTAAAAATACTAAACAAATAGGAACAAAATTGAAAGAAAATCAACTACAACAGTGACATCAATGATGAATGAGAAAAGATTAGTAAAGGTGGAAAGAATGTAATTATTATATGAAAGAGAAAAAGAATATGAGATGACTAGAGGAAAGAAAAATGATTTTGTAGGCTAGAGGGAGGAGAAATAATAAGAGCAATGAAAGAAAAGGGGTGAGGAAATGAAAAATAAATTTTAAAATGAGAATTAGAAAATAAGAAAGGGAAGAAAGAAGGCAAAATCGAGTAAGAAAAGGGAAGAGTAAAAGATGAGATTTGAACTGAAAGATTGTGATCTGACAGGAACAAAATTGAGGACAAAGGGAAAAAATGTTTAAAAGTTCTGTGAAAGAAAGAACAATGCAAACAATGAAAAAGAGCAAGGTGGATCTCAGCAGAGTCCAGTGCTTGCCTGGTGGCCCCTCCTTCTGGATCTGACTCTGGCAATGTCAGATGTTGTCCCCATCTAGCTCTAGGCAACCTGCTTGAGGCTGCAGGTGATCCACAGTCTATGGCTATCTCCTTCAGGCTTGGATGTGTCGAGGATGGTCCTTGCTGCTCTGCCCTGCTGACTTTTCATCAGCACAAGGTCCAAGGGTGGGTCATCCAACATCTGAAAGCTCCACAGGTGTTACTGCCACCTGCCTCTATCTGTGGTCCTGCCATTAGTCTTAGGCTCAGTGCTGACCTGTGTGTTTCTTAGAGGACTTCTGGTGTGATCAGGAGGTTGGGACCCCTGCATCTCCCCGGGAGACACTGTTCAGACTTTGGTAAGACAGTGGGTGTGTTCTACCACCCCTGTGCCACACGTCTTGGTCTATCCCAGATTATTTTCAATAATGTGTAGTTTCTGATGAGTTAGCTGTCTGTTTCATATGAATTGCCAATCTCTGTAACAGGGTCAGCTTTTTCCTGCTTGGTGCTAATGGAAACTCTGTATAAGGGCCAAGTCTGGGTGGGGCCCTGAATACCCCTTGCTGTGCCAATTTTTGCACTCTCTGCACAGCTGGTTTCAGTGGAATAGGGCCACAGGAACCAGCTTGGTTTATAGCGGCTGTAAATTTCAGAAAGGTTTCCCTTTCTTTCTCCTGCAGATATGCACTGAGCAGGTTGCTCCTGAGCCTGGCAGGACTGCAGGAGGAGGGTGGGCAAAGGTTTCCTTCCCCAGAGGTTTTTACTCTGTGGGTGTAGGGGTGAGTGGAGTCTGTCTGGCTGCAAAGAATTTCTGGTGCTCAGTTCTTGCCTTTGCAGGAGATGCAGTCCAAACCTCTGTGGTCTGCACAGCACCTTGCTTGCTAGCAGAGCTGAGTGGGGCCTAGCAAACACCTTCTTGCACAACTTCCTGCCCAGCTGGATTCTGTGGAAATAAACTGCACTTTCAATCTGGTCTCTTTTCCAGAAGAGCAGCTGCATGAGGGGTCCTTGTCCAGCCATGTTTCAGCTTCTTTTTAAAAAGTTCCTATGCTGTACCCACATTGCAGTACTGAGTCACTCACTGTCTGGCTCTCAGCACATACCCTCTCCCCAAAAAGCAAAATGTCTCTCCCAGTCTCGCCTGGCTGCAGTCTGCTGGATCCTTTGACAGACCCAGGTGTGGCAACCTGATTGTTTTACGAGTCCCTATCTGGAACCCTCCAGGTTGGTGTTCCTGTTGCGGACTTGCTGCTCACTGTGGTGTGTAGCCTGGGTCTCCCAGATTCCATATATCCTCCCAAGTCACTCCCTGTTAGGAGTGGGCATCCTTGTGTGCGACTAGGGCTCCCTGCTCCCAGATGGGAGGGAGCTCCAAAGCTGCTGTCTGTCTAGTCTCTCCCCTGCTAAGGTACCATGCACAGGGTATTTCCCCTTCAACTTACAACATCCTTCACCAGATGATACAAAGCATCTCCTGTACTCTTCTTGGCTTTAAAACTTCATGTCAACTAAGATTCTGTTGATTGTTCAGGTTAATTGTTAAAAGAACAATCAAAAATATGAGTTGGGGAACAAGAGCAAGTGGGCTCAGATTCTATTTACTTGGCTACCATCTTCTCTCTTCCAAGTGTTTTTTTTCTTTTCCAGAGAGACTTCTTGGGAGTTGGAACCAGTCCAAAATAAATAGCCGTTTCTGAGTACCTGAAAATCTACTAAGAGCTTAAGAATTAGGAATAATTATTATCTGAATTGTCCTTCTTATCTCTTTACCTGTGTAGTTTATTTTTCTTTTGTTTGTGTAGTGTATAATAATTATTCAGACACCTCTGATTATGTTAGATGAAGGTAGGTACTTAACATTTTTTTGTGATGGCCTATAGAATATTAGGATAGTGAATAAATGTGAAAATGAAGGTGATGGTAGGAGTAAGAAGGTGTGTATGAGTGTGTGTGTGTGTGTGTGTGTGTAGTTTAAAATTTTGATTTCAGAATCTTGGATCTCATTGAGTGATAAATTTATATTAATTCCCATTTTCTGCTTTGTCCAGGGTTGGGGACTCTGGTGGTGACTTATGTGGATGCCATCAACAGTGGAGCAGTGCCTTGTTTGGAGAATGCAGTGACAACTCTGGCTGAGCATGAGAACTCAGCGGCCGTGCAGAAGGCAGCCGACCACTACAGCGAGCAGATGGCCCAGCGAGTGAGGTTCCCCACAGACTCGCTCCAGGAGCTGCTGGACTTGCACGCGGCCTGTGAGAAGGAAGCCATTGAGATCTTCATGGAGAAGTCCTTCAAGGATGACCAGAGGGAGTTTCAGAAGAAACTCATGGTATTTTGTCTTAGCATTTGTCCTTCTTAATTCTTGCTTTTCTGGAATGATGCCTGCAGTTTTATATATTCATCTCAGAGCTCATCTCCTATTCAGGGTACAGTAGTCTGGACTATACTGGGGGGAGAAATTTAGAGGACTATATTTATTTCTTTTTCTCTAACTGAAGAAAGTTATTCAGGATCTGTGTGATCTGTTAAGCAAAATCAGCATTGATTTCTCCTTTAATGAATTGTGGCATGACTCCAGAACTCCTCAGTCTTTCTGGAGCTGGTCAGTCTCTAGGTATTCGCACTCCTGTTTCTAGATGCTTGAGTTCCTTAGACAGATTCTCTTAACAGATCACTATTTATATTATTTTAGTTGTATGATGTTTATTGAAGATAGAATCACAGGATGCTCCAGTTACAAGGAAGTACAAAGAATATATAATGCAATCTCAACATTTCACAGATAAAGATGAGGCCTGGAGAGGTTAAGAAGCTTTAGCAGAATCTTGCAGAGACTTTTCAGGGTTGGAAATAAATCTCCTGATTCTTGCTACATTGTTTGAGCTGCTCTACCAGAATGTTTATCTTAAGAGGACCACAGAGTATGCAGCTAATAAATTCTTTGGAATTTTATCTTTTCTGTTCCTTTCTTCTGGTGACACCTGTCTATATTTCTCTTGTAGGAACTCATAAAAAATAAGAAGGAGAGTTTCTTGCTGAAAAATGAAGAGGCTTCTATGAAATACTGCCAGTATATAGTTGATCAGCTTTCGAACAACCTAATGGAAAATATTTCAGCAGGAAATTTCTCTGTCCCTGGAGGGCACAAGGAGTACAAGGCAGCAAAGAAAAAGATTGAGCAGCGATATCGCGAAGTCCCCAGAAAAGGAGTGAAGGTGATGAATGAGGGTGCATGGAGATCCTGCAGATTAAAGTCAAGAGGGGCTCCTGAAAATCTGAGTGCGGAGCACTGTGGGGATATCATGACTGTTAGCTTCTAAGGTCTGCTATTCGCTTTTTCTTCCTAAGTAGAGTAGAACTGTCCACTCCCAAAGATGAGTATAAATTTCTGAAATCTATGAGAGACATAGCAGGAATTATGCCTTTGCCTAAACAACATGACATTTAGTGTACTAAGTGTTAAGGATTTATGGTAGAAATTGAGAATATTTGCACTCAAAGCTAATTAAAGTGAGACAGAGTGTCAAACAAATAGACAATTACTTGGAGTGGTAACACTTATGAACCTATGACCCTGGGGTACACTGGTGATACTAATAAATGTGATAATAATAATAATACAATTAACATGTTGAACTGTTATTACCTATACCAGAGTGTTAAACTCTTTCTCTTAACATTTTAACTTAATCTTATTTAAAATGTTATGGAACTTTTGCTTTTATTACCCACATTTTATATAATAGATGTGAATTAGGAGGCACAACCAGGTCGTGTAATTTGCCTTAAGTTACCCCTCGAGCGAGTGGCTAGGGAGAATTGCAGCATATTCAAGACTCCATTTCACATTGGGCATATTGCCTATAAAACCTCCCAGAAGAGGAGGAGGGTGTAAATTGCAAAGTACTTGTACAGGTTGTGTAGGTTGAGATGTTATCCGAAGAGCCCCGAGTAAACATGCAAACATATGAAAGCACCGAGAGATTATGAGTATGTGCAACTGCACATAATTCTGACTGGCTGGAACCTAGAGCATATGGAGAGAGGTAGAGCTGGAAGGGGGGCTGGAGGAAGATATGGAGAGTCTCTGGCCACAGTTAGGTTCTTGGATACTCTATAGAGGATCCTGGAGCATTTCACACAGAAAGTAAAATGGCACGAATGAACTTGTTTTCACAGAAGAAATGTCCTCAGTGGTACTCTGAGTTCTTCATTCTTTCTTAATTCCTCAGGCAACAGAGGTCTTCCAACACTTCCTGCAGTCACAGGCATCAATAGAGAAATCCATCCTGCAGGCAGACAGAGCCCTGACGCAAGGGGAGAAGGACATAGCAGGTATGGGGCCTGACGCAGTTCTCAGTGGGATGGGTAGGTTCCCGCAGTGCTCTTTGACAGAGCGTGCGACGGTCTTTCCAAAACAAGATTTCCCCTTCTTCTGTAGAATGCACATTCTGCCAAATCTCGAAGTCATAAGCAGAGTTGTGGTTGTACATCAGCCAGACAGTCAAGGCCTTTTCCATCACATTCTCAGACCTGCTCTTGACTGGGTAGCCATCCAATGAAATCTGAGATTCTCCATCTTCTCTTTCAAATTTCACTTATCCTCTGGTCTCTAGAGGGTAAAGTTCAGGCCTGATTTTTAATTTCTTCTCTTTGTAAAACCTTCCCTGGGCAGAGGAGCGGGCCAGGAAGGAGGCCGCTGAGAAGGAGCAGGAGCTGATGAAACAGAAACTGCAGGAGCAGGAGCAGCAGATGGAGGCCCAGAAGAAGAGTCTCGAAGAAAACTTAGCTCAGCTGAAGGAGAAGCTGCAGAAGGACAGAGATGAGGCTCTGAGAGAACAGACCAACATAATGGAACACAAGATGAAGGTAAGTCTGGCCACAGCTTCAGTAGTTGCTGATGGCAATTGCCCTGGTAAATGAGAAAGGAAAGGATGAAATTTTAAAGCAAAATTTAAAAGAGAGCCACTACTGCTATTTACTACATTTGATTCACCAAAATTACTCAGTCCTGGCTTTCCAAGAGGCCTCTGAGTTTTGCTCCACACTGAGTCTCTGGGGAGTCCAAGATGACCTTCGCTCCTCCAGGTCCTTGGAGAACATAAATAACCTCTCCAAAGTTTGCTGCGTTACTGTGGTTTCCTGGGTGATCTCATGGAGACCTAATTAAACAGGGTATAATAGATTATCAAGTAGATATGCCAACCAGGTGTTTTTAATATAAGCAACAAAGGGGTACTTCACCAAGATCACACTCAATGATATGGAAACCAATTATCAGCAAAGACAGAGATTTGGATCCATGCTGGTCTAGAACTATCAGATACGTCCAGACTTAGAAATGTGGGGAACTGACACCTTCTACACCTGCTTAGTTGTCTCCATGTCTGGACAGTTCGTGTAAGTTACCACATAGCACTGGGGGAATTCTCTTTATTTCCCATCTAGAAGTGTTTACATCAGATTTGTTGATCAGCTTATATGTTCCAATTATTTCTACACTATGGGAGACCATGCCATCCCAATTAAGTCTGAAAATTTGTGCAGGTGGACTAATGGCTCCCTCCTAATTTATACTTTTGGTTGGAACGTATTATTGCATTTTTCTTCATGCCTGCCTTAGTACCATTGAGTACTATTCTTCCTCTCACTATTCAGGTCTAACCTAGAAGATATGGTCTGCTTCCAGTATTATTCTCTGATGCTTTAATGAGAATACCTTTGTGGATAAAATAAAGAAAATTTAATGACATTCTTGCATATGTAATCTTACTCTTGAGAAACGAGGATTTTCAAAAGTTTACCTTTTCTTCTTTCCACACCCTTTGTTTTAGATGCAAGAAGAGTGGCTTAAGGAAGGATTTAAGAAGAAGTCTGATGAGATGGAAGCAGAGATAAATCGTCTGAGAGATTCTATTGAGAGTACTAGAAAGGATAAAACTCCCTGGATTTCAAAGGCCCTGGAAAAACTTGCCGATGAAGCCACTGCAGTCCTATCTATTCCTGCCAAACTAACTGGTATGGGTCTGAAAGCTCTGAGCTCACTGTTTAAATAGAATTCGCTTTTTATAAAATGGAATTGTAGAATGTGTATATGTGCTCTGCTCTATTTTTGGTGTATACATTTTTTAGTTTTACTCACAAGAGTTTTAAAATAAAAAGTGCCTGACATACATTAGCTAGATTAAGAGTTGGTTTTATTCATTAAAATAGAAAAACAAGCAACTATTTGTAACTGAAGTTGGCAAACTTTGGCCAACAAGCTAATTCTGTCCTGCTGTCCGTTATTATAAATAAAGTTTTATTGGAATACCACACCCATTTAGTTACTTATTGTCTATGGCTGCTTTCGTGCTACAACAGCAGACTGAAGTAGTTGCAACAATCACTGTAAAACCCACCAAACCTAAAATGTTTTGTTTGGGGCACTTTATAGGAAAAGGTAGACACCCACTTCTTTAGGAGATAGAAAGAGACCAAATTTGAAGTAGAGGCAACAATTACTTTTGAAAAAACTTATCAAGAATGCTACTGAAAGTCAAAAAAGAAGAAGTATATATTCAATTTGATTCCTCCCTAATTCATTTATAAATTGAATATATTCTGAGGTACAAAAAAACAAAAGGATGTTGTTATCAAGATAAAGTGGTTGAAATGGGTGAAGGGAGTCAGTAGAAACAAACCTCCATTTGTAAAATAAATATGTCATTGGATGTAATGTGCAGCACTACTTACTACATGTGACTATAGTTAGCAATACTATGTTGCATTCTTGAATGTTGCCAAGAGAGTAGAGCTTTAAAAATTCTCATTACAAAAAAAGTTCTGTAACTATGTAGGGTGGCAGATGTTAACTAGACTCATTTTGGTGATAATTTCACAATGTAAACAAATATTGAATAACTGTGTTGGGTATGCGAAACTAATACAAAACCGTATATCAATTATATCTCAATTTAAAAAGATAGGTACCAGGCTTCATTTATACAAGTGTAAATGACAATGCTTCAAATGCTTTAATAATTGTCAGGGTAATACAGAAGAGTAAAGAAGAGAAATCCTGTCACGCCATGTGAGAAAGTGTTCTACACCTGCATTAATGAGACCAGGGCAGCACTGACTCCCAACAATACAGACAGAGCTATAGAACAGTTCACATCATCTAGAGATAGAAACAGATACTTTCAGGAACTATTTATCTTAAAGGTATTATTTATTTGTTAAAGTATTCTCTATTGATTATGCTATTACAGTTTTCCCAATTTTCCCCCTTTTATCCCCCTCTGCCCTGTGCCCCAACCCTCCAGCATTACCCCACCTTAGTTCATGTCTGTACATATAAGTTCTTTGAGTTCTCTGTTTCCTATACCATATTTGACCTCTCCTGTGTATTTTATGCCTACCAATTATGTTTCTTCTTCCCTGTACATTCTCTGCCCAGTTCCACCCTTCCCCCTCACCACCGAAACCCCTCCATGTGATGTCCATTTCTCTGATTCTATTCCTGTTCTGGTTGCTTGCTTAGTTTTTGTTTTCATTGTTTTTCTTTTCTTTTAGTTTCATTTGTTGATAGTTGTGAGTTTGTTGTCATTTTACTTTTCATAGTTTTTTATCTTCTTCTTTTTCTTAAATAAGTCCCTTTACCATTTCATATAGTAGGGGCTTGGTGATAATGAACTCCTTTAATTTGACCTTAACTGGGAAGCACTTTATCTGCCCTTCTATTCTAAATGAAGTTTGGTCGCCTTTTGATTTGGTTCTTTCCAGTCCCTTCTTGCCTGGAAGTTTCCTTTTGAGAAATCAGCTGATAGCCTTATCGGCACTCCTCCGTAGGTAACTCTCTCCTTTCCTCTTACTGCTTTTAGAATTCTCTCTTTATTTTTAATCTTGGGTAACTTAATGATGATGTGTCTTAGTGTGTTTTTCTTTGGGTCCAACTTCTTTGGGACTCTCTCAGCTTCCTGGACTTCCTGGAAGTCTATTTCCTTTTCCAGATTGGGGAAGTATTTTTTTTGTTATTTGTTCAAATAAGTTTTCAATTTCTTGCTGTTGTTCTTCTCCTTCTGGCACCCCCATAATTTGGATATTGCAATGTTTCAGGTCATCCCAGAGATTCCTCAGCCTCTTCATTTTTTTGGATTTTTGTTTCTTCCTTCTGTTCCAGTTGGATGTTTATTTCTTCCTTTTGTTCCAAATCATTGCTTTGAGTCCTGGTTTCCTTCCTGTTACTGTTGGTTCCCTGAATATTTTGCTTTATTTCATTTTGGGTATCTTTTATTTGTTCTTTCATTTTTCGGACCAAGCTCAGTCAGATCTGTAAGGATTTTGATTACCAGGGCTTTGAATTCTCCATCAGATAAGTTGGCTATCTTCTCATCACTTAGTTCTCCTTCTGAAGCTTTGCTCAGCTCTTTCATTTGGGTCCTATCTCTATGTCTCAGCACACCTGATAAGTTGTAAGGGGCTGGGGCCTTAGATGTTCACCTGGGCAGGTCAGCGCTAGTTGCTGTGCTGCCTGTGAGGGAGGGGCCAGAGAAGGAACAATACAGCTCGCCTGCTCAGCTCTAGCCCACTTTCCAACAAACCATCCTGTGAGACTGGGAATTCTCCCACCATAGCAACCCACAGCCAGCCCTGAGGCTCAGTTTTGTCTTCAGCCAGCCCCGCCTGCACAGTCTGCTGCCTAGCCGTGGTTTTTCTGAACTGGCCCCACCTCACCATGGGTATTTACTGGTCTGGTTATTCTGGTTGACTTTTTCTTTAATTCCTTGGTTGCCAGTTCCATGCAGTTTGATTTTCTGGCACTTCTGGTTGTTTATTGATTTTAAATTGGTTGTTGTCCTCCTTTTGGTTATGTGAGGAAGCAAAGGGTTTCTATCTATGCCTCCATCTTGGCTGGAACTCCTTAAGGGTATGTATTATTTCAAGTCAGTAGAAAATAATGACCGGTTGAATAAAGTATCTAAAACAACTTCATAGACACCTACAGAGAGATCAGAGGTTAGATCTCATATGTATGTGTGTGTGTGTGTATGTATGTATGTATGTGTGTGTGTGTGTATATATATATATATATATATATATATATATATTAGCAAACTCTAGACTGACTAGAGATTCAAACATGAAGATTAAAATCACACAATTTGGAAATCTCAAAAAAAATCTTGGAAGTCCTTACTAAACATGATATAAAAGCCAGAAAACATAAAATATATATGAAAGTGCATAAAACTGAAAGAAGTTTTGTGGGGTTTTTTTTGCCAAAAACAGAGTCAAAGATTAGTAGTGCTCTGAAAATAGATTATCAACCACTATCAAAGAAAAAGAGCTAACTTACATAAGTAATATGAAAGACATAAAACCCCGTATATGTGATTAGATAGTTCACAGAAAAGAAAACATATGCATTCTTACTCATATTTAGAAAATGGAACTGAAACTACCGGATATAATTTTTCGCTCCTCAGATTGACATGGATCAATAAATTTGTTAACAAATTGTGTTAGAGACATATAGAAAAAAAGTTTCGTATGCAACTGTTAAATGCATAATTTCTGTTGCAAAATTGTCCTCATATTTCTTACATTTTAATGTATTTTTTATCTTGATGTAGCATGTTCACTTTTAGGACAGACATGTGCATGATTTCACACACAGGTATACACACCAATGAGATCCACTGAAGCATCGTTTTTAATGGGAAGATTTTTAATATAGAGGTCAGTATAAAAATCATACACATAGTGGAATTCTAGGTAGCTGTGAAATAACCTGACAATAGAGGTTGTATATGTACTAATATAAAAAAATCTTTAAAATAAATTTAAGGTGAAAATATTTGCAAAACAGTATGTATATGTGGTCCTGTGGAAATAAAAAAATTCATGAAAACTACTGACATGGGTGGAAAGTGAAAGGGACTTACAGTTTTCATTATATATTATATCTTTTGAATTTTGTAAAGAAAGCTTGTATTGCCTAGTCATAAATAAGAAAGAAAATGTAAAGTATAATACTAATAGTAAATACTAATAAGGATGTAGAATTCACCACTGGAAGGTAAATTGTTCATTGATTCTAGAAATGACATCACCCAGTTCAATGAGGGGCTTAAGGCTAAGAATCAGAATACTAGAAAGCACAAAAATTGCATCCTAAATTTTTCATTTTGGCTTTGGTTTTTTAATTCCCTATATCTACTTCGTAACTGAGGTATAAAGTTCTGGGTGATTCTTTGAAATCTCAGCTAGAGTGTCCTGTACTTTCTATTTCTGAATCATAGTTTTAAGATGTTAGAAGCAGAATTCTCTGCCCCCCCCGCCCAAGAAAAGAACATGTACTGGTGAGAAGGATCTCTTTATCTTTAAAACACTCAGTGCTGGCCTCTCTGCTGTGTGCAGGCGGTTAAACATGGCATCGCAAACTGGACTCCTGCTAGTGTTGGGGATGAGAGATCCTGACACATGGAGCCCAGGTGTTCATACTTAAACATCAGGAGCTAGATTGATGCAGTGATAGTTGAGCACCAAAGCTGGAGTGACAGCCTGCTAGGCCTGACCATGGAGAATTCAGATGAGGATGAATAGAACATGGTCAAAGAGGAATAAGAAGAAATTAATCGATGAAGTCAAGGATAGTTTATGAAGAGTTGTTTTGGATTAATGATAACCAAAGCCAAAGATGACATGATACGGTAATCATGATGACAATGGTGAAAATGACAAGGATGTCAGCAACAAATACATGAGTAACACAGCTCACACACATGAAGTCCTTTCGGGGGCACTGTAGGATGAGATTTTTCATAATTTGTCTTATGAGACCAAAAAGCCAGCATTCTGTGAACCAAGCTGATTTGTGGCCCTAATACCAAAGCAGGCACTTTAAAATATGATTTACAAGTATTTAGCCATTCAATAAATAGGTATTTTCCACCAAACATTCCCTAGACAGTGTGGAAGGCATTGAGGATTCTGTGGCTAGCAAAGCAGCATGATCACTGTAGTCATGCATTTTTTTTATTCAGAAATAAGACATCAACCAAATTGTCATACTAACAAATGCATATTTAAATTTCCTACTTGAAATACTACTATTTGAAAAGAAGTGGTATGGGGTGCCAAAAGTAACTGTAGAAATGAGACCCAATTTAGATTAGTCAGTCAGTGGTCCTTCCCTGAGGAAAAGAGAGTAGGATGAATTTACAGTAAAGAGCACAATTAGAAAAGAAATGAGAGAAGTGAGTTCTGGGCAGAAGAACACATTGTGACAAATTCCTTATCTGAGAAGAGATTGCTGTGTTTGGTACCCGAATGATGGTCTAAGTGGTGAAGCAGAGAGGGCCCAGCTTTAGGGAAAGGACCCAGGTCGTGTAGGATTTTGCAGGCCAGGTATGGAGACCGGACTTTATTCTACTTGCAATGAGAAGCTTTTAAGACTTTTTGCAGAAAAGAGACATGACTTGTTTTTTTGTTGTTTTGTTTTGTTTTGTTTTGCCACTGCAACTACTGCATGAGGAGCAAACTGAGCATAGCCAAAAATCATGATTTCTGGCCATGTTATCAGCTGTGACAATAAATTAACCTGCAGCTTCCTAAAATGACCAGAATGTACAAAGATTTAAGATGCCAAGTGCTACATATTGTACTTTCTTTTGAAGAATGACAAAGGAAGTTACTGTAACTCCCCAAAATAAGGTTTCTCTTTTTACCCTCCCAACTGCACACGCTTCCAGTCATTGTTTTTTATTATCTTGAACATTTTCAAGCTTACAGTTCAGTAGTGTTGAGAATACCCACATTGTATAACAGACATTCAAAACTCTTTTCCTCTTGCAACACAGACACACTATACCATTAAACAGCCCCTCATTTCCTCCTCTCTCCAAGCTCAGATAAATACCATTCTAGTTTCTTTTTTAATAACTTGACTAGTCATTATGTTTTTGAAGTGACCTCTATAAAGACTTTGAAGCCAGAAAAACAGTCTCTTAGATGATTGAAGTCCACATGAAATGGTATTTCCCATCATTGTAATTCAGGCTGAACCTGAAAACAACAAAGATTTATTTATATAATAAGATCAATTCTTGGAAATCTGTTGCTTTTCAGTCCTAAAAAAAATAAGAACTGATTCTTTAAAGCTGCAAACTCATAGCAGACTGCATAACAAGTGTTCAAAGACAACTGAGCCACCGAGTGAGGGCTCAGTCCTATTCCTTGAGAAGATTGTAAGGTCGCAACTCAGACACCTACCTGCTGAATGTCCCTTCTGAGGCCATACTCAGATCAATTGACAAAAGATGTTTACTGGCTCAAGGTGTTTAAGCATAAACTCTGAACTATCTCTGGTGGCCATTTGCTGATCACTTTGTGACTCATACCAGGTGGCCCCAGGCAGAACTCAGGGGTGACTGACCTTGGCCTGCACCCCTACTCCCCGCCAGGAGGTCCCAGAACCAGCACACTTGGTGAACAGCTTCAGACCACGGCGAAGCACCACTTGACCATTTCCACAAGTGACACACTCAAAGAGTGGACTCAGGGGCATCAAAGCCCTGCTGAAATAAGTCCTGCTCAGTGCGATGGATTTCTGCATGGTTGATGCTCCATGGTGGGCACAGCCATTCCTCGGAGCCCTGCAGCCTGGGAATGAATTCTACCCATTGACATGCCAAGAACAATCAAGGCTGAAGTGCAACAAGAGGGTATACACAGCACATATCGAGGGGCACACCTGGAAAAAGTGACAAAGTGAAGGGGTTAAGAAGTACAAGTTTGTGCCTTGGCTGGTGTGGCTCAGTGGATTGAGTGTGGGCTGGGAACCAAAAGAAGTACAAGTTTTTAGCTACAGAATAGTCATGGGGACCTAAAGTATAGCATAGAGAATATAGTCAGTAATATTGCAATAACTACACAGGGCATCAGATGGGTATAATATTTATCAGGATTATCACATAGTGAGTTATATTTAAACATTGGTTGTATACCTGAAACTAATATAATATTGTAGGTCAACTGTAATTGGAAAGTAAAAAAATATATTTAAAGTCAAAATATTAATAAGAAGATAAAAATATTAAAAGGGGCAACATAGAAATTCTAGAGTTGAAAGAGTACAAGAACTGGAATAAGAGTAAGTAGATGCTTTGGTAGAGGGGGCTGGATGGCTGATGGGGGACTTCTGCTTCTCTCTTAGCTGAAGAGGGTCCAAAGAGGGGTTCAGCAGATGGTATAGCTTGGATCATGGATGGATGCATTAAACTCAAAGCTGATGGAGTCCACTGGACCACAGTAATTTACCCCAAGATGACCACATTTTAACTCAGACTGGACAAAGATGCTTTGCCCAATGGAATGAACTCTATGAGGTAGTAATGACAAACAGGCCACTCCAACAGCAACTCACTGCTATACATTTACAGACTCATGGGCAAATGAAGTAGCCATATGGTGCAGTGACTGGCAGATTAATGATTGGACCATTAAGGGTTCCCTTGTGTGGGCAGAGGCACTGTGGCAGCAGCTTGAGGACTGGCAAGGAGACCTATGCATTACTTATGTTGATGCCCAAGGACTATTCAGAAGAGAACACAAATAGAACTCTCAAGTTGACCTAACTGCACACTCAATAAACTGTGTAACTTCCCAGTTGTGGGCCAGATGAGGGATGGGCCAGTCCACAAGGGCCATTCCCAGAACAAACAGAAGACACAGATGCAGCACAGTCGTGTGACTGCTGCCGGGGAGCCTGGACTTCACAGTGTGACACACTAGGTCATACCAGCCACACACTAGCCCCACATGAATGTGGCAAATTGACAACACTGGGCCACTAGTTGCCAATCACAGATTCATGGTACCTAACTGCCATGAACACATTCTGGACATGTGACTGCTGTTCTGGTGAATTATGTAGACCATTATTGTGGGTTTAGAAAAACACCTCTGTCATGTGTTCGAATATCCAGAAGATTCCAATCCAATCAAGGCACTGCATTCTCTGCACAATATACCTACCGACGGGCATACTCTCTGGCATAAGATGGACTTTTCATGATCCTATTATCTTCAGGCAAATGAGGTGATAAAATGATAAAATGGAAAATGCAAACAATAACTATGCAAAGGTCATCGGGAAGGACAAGTTACTAGGTGGTATCCTTGAGTAAACATAAGACATTTGGACATTAAACACAGCACTGCAGTGCATGTTGGGACATATGAGCTTGAAGGGTGTAAAGGACCAGTTAGTCACCTGATTAGCCTGTGCCTGCAAAATCTCTGTCTCAATACACTCAACCATTCTTTTCTTTTTTTCAAGTGGAACATAATACTCAGGGGTGGTCCAGGTCCAAGTGGCACCACCCAAAGGGCCTCGCGATTCAAACTTCAAGGGAATGTTACCTACCAATGTTTCCTTCCTGTGGGATCCAATGTGGATGGGGAAAGGCCAACAGAATATCAACAGCCACACTTGGAACTCCTAAACCCTCAACACAGGTGGGCAATATTGGGTCATGCAACAGGGCCGGTGGGTCCCTGTGGAAGGTGCAGCCTCAGAACTTGGACAGGGAACTGTGACTATAGCTGGGTAATCCTCATCCCTGGTCACTGGACAAGACCATCTACTGCCTCAGGAGATTCTCGGAGCAGAAGGAAATTCTCATTCCTACAGAAGCTTTTGCCATATGTGGCAAAGGAATACCCTGAAAAGAAATCAGCATGGCTGTGGTGAGAGGAGACAAACTCAATGCTGGAATTGTCACCACACACTGACACTTTTCTCATCCTACACTGCCACTTTAATGTCCTGGCTAGCACACAATGACTCTGACTTTCCTTGACTTCATTTCTAACAGGACTGCTAACCTCAGTAGTCAGGGTGCTGATAGATAAGTAATCGCTCTCAATTACATGCTTGCAGAACAGGTGTGTTTTTGCCTACAGCCTTGCTGTGTATACATCAACTCAGAGAACATAGAAACTGAACTGGAAAAGATTCATGTTCAGGTGGGATGCTTATAAGCTGTATACCAACAGCCACCCCCCCAGACTCTTCTTTTAAACCTCTTTAGTTGCCTTAGTCCAGACATGTGAAGTTTTTAGTTGAGTACCATCCTCCAGGAAGGCCTGATCTTGCATGCTGCTGGTCTGGGTCTCTCAGCAATCCAGATGAAGTGCTGACTCAAAATAAGCAGACTCTGTGAGCAAACTGTATCCACATGGGCTGTTCAGAAGGCCACATCGGAATCATTCCTGCCTCCAAATTTGGGACGGCCAGTGGTCTCACCACATTTGATCTGCTTTATGCGCTATTTTAGCAGCTGAACAGAGGTTGGGGGTTGAACTATTGGTAAAGGCACTCTAATACATACAGTCTTTTACCCCTGTGTGGCTATATAAAAGTTGTCTTTGGCCTGGAACATTCCTTTATATGAAGATAAGGAGCTCTCACAGCTTATGGTGAGCTTGTTGCCTTTTTGGGGAGTATTTTTCCTGTTTTGGCTTGATAAGTGTTTTTTTATTCTGCTTAAAGAATGTGTCATATGGAACCTTGCCAACCCCACTGCTACCTCTGCTCCTGGAGGAGAGGGAAAGGGGTCCTTTACCTGTGGCACAAGAGGGGTGTGTGGAGACCGTCTGCCTGCATTAGCTGCAGAGCAAGACCTGCTGGCCATGGGAGACTGATGCCCACTACTGAAAGTGATTTTTTTCTCTGTGTGAGTTGTATCTTTCTTTAAGACTCCGACACCTGATAACCATGTAGTGTGTTGACATCCTGGGACTGTTGCTGTCTGTGGTAGGTGTCATGCTTTCTGTTGTCCTCTAGACAGTGAGACTACTCCCACTAGGGACAATGTAACAGGTGTCACAGGTATCACATTCTTGACATTAATTTTGTATCAGCTTAGCTAGGCTCTGGTACCTAGTTGTATGGTAAAATATTAGCCTAGATGTAACAACTTTTTTATGTAATTAACATTTAAACCAGTAAACTTCGAGTAAAGTAGATTGCCTTCCATAATATGGATGGGCCTCACTTCATCAGTTGAAGACTTCAGAAGCAAAAATGGAGATTTCCTAAAGAAGAAATATACTCAAAATTGCAATATAGAAGTCCTGCCTGGGCTTCCTACATGGTGCCTTATAAATTTTGTAGTAAAAAATGAAGTATAAGCTCTTACCTGAATTTGCAACCTGCAGGAAATTGCCAGCCCTACAATCGATCTAACTCCTTATAATAAATCTCTCTCTGTCTCTGTCTTTCTTTCCCCTCTCTTTCTTTTTTATTCCTATATTGCGGGGAGGTGTGTAGTCTACACCTAGAAACACATACACAACTCTGGAAAACACTGACTGACATACTATAATTACTAAAAAAATTAGACAGCTGTGTTGTGAAATAAGAAGCAATTTGGAGGATTTTCTAGGCTTATAAAAGCAAAAGATAAGCTTGAAAATATCTGGAGAAATTAGTAATCTATAAAAATGGCATAATGTATTTTAAAATAATGCTATAGAAGTACTCATGCTAAAAGTTAGCATAATCAATGTAAAAAAAATCAAAAGACCAATTTCACAGCAGGTTAGACTTCACTGAAGAGAGATTTAATGACCTAGAATACAAAGCTGGGAAAATAATGCAGGGGGAAGGAGAGATACATTAATAAGGAGAGAGGATAAAACAAGAGTATTCACTGTGTAACTAATCTGTACATATAGATGAGGAAACAAAGAAATGGGACAGAGGTCATATTTGAAAGTATAATGGCCAAAATTGTTCTAGAAATTATAAAATTACCCATCAGTGGATGCAAGAAACACATTGAATCAAAGTGAAAAATATAGTAAATTCACACCTGGATAGGTCATAGCAAAATTATAGGATACAAATGTGAATGTCTAAAAGTTTTACAGAGAAAAGACAAAGTAAAAAAAAAATTGAAAACTGATTTCTCAGCAGTATCAATGGAAGTCAGACAATAATGCAATAATATTGTTAAGGTGCTGAAAAAATGTGATAATCAACCTTGATGTATCCAGGAATAAAATAAATTTCAAGAACAAGTATAAAGTTCATATCTGCAGGGGAGAAAGAAATGAAGAAGAAAGAGGAGGTGGAGGAGCAGGCAGAGAAACATGGAATGGAACTGGCCGCTTCCATACAGACAAGGAGAGAGGCCAGGAACATACCTTTTCCACACGGCCCTCAGGAGAAACTGACTCTGCCAACACTTTGCTTTTGGACTTCTAGCTTCCAGGACTGTAAAACAATAAGTTTTTGTTATTTAAGTCACCTAGTTTGTGGTACTTTGCTGTGGAAGTCTTTGCAGAATAATATAGATTTGGGTAACTGGAAGTCGTAACAAATAATTTAAAATGTGGAGGCTTTGCAATTGGATAATGGGGTAGAGGCTAGAAGAGTTTTGAGATGAATAAAAGAAAAATTCTAGATTGTCTTAAAGAGACTATTGCTAGAAACATGGCAATTAAACGTGATTCTTATGAAGGCTCAGGAACAAAACAAGAGAGCTGAGAGAAAGCTTCTGTCTGTCATCTTAGAGAAAATATAGATAGCCATGAACAGAATGCTGCTAGAAATGTGAATGTTGAAGTTGCTTCTGATGAGGTCCCAAATGAAATGAGGAACTTATTATTGGAAATGGGAGAACAGCGAGCTCTGTTACAAAGTGATAAAGAAATTGGCAAAATTGTATTCTAGTGTTTTGTGGAATTAGAACTTACAAGTAATTAACTTAGATATTTGACTGAGGACATTTCTAAGAAAATCTTTGAAGGTATAACCTGTTTTCTCCTTGCTGCTTATATTCAAATGCAAGAGGAGAATGATAAAATGAAGAAGAAATAGCTACAGAAAAAGGAACAAGCACTTGATTTGCATGATTCTCAGCCTATCCAGATAGTAAACAGTGCTAAGGGTGAGGCTGAACAACTATTTGCTAAAAAAATTAGGGGTTTGGCTCGTAGGTCCACTCAACCATCTTGGCAAAGCCAGGAATCCAGATGCAGTTATATGGGGAAGATCCATGGAAGACTGTGTCTGATGGCTTGGACCCCCAGGAAGGCAACATTTTTTTTCGAGAATTTTACACTGGCAGAAACAATGATAGCCTGTATCAAAAGTGGCAGAGATATAACCTAAGGGAGGGAGAAGGTCTCTGAGGGGAGAGCCCTAAGATGTAAAAGCCAGTGGGGATGCTGCTGCCACAATGAACCCAGAAGACACAGGCCCATGTGTCAGGGACATCTCCTGCTTGGTTCCAGAAGGCAGAGCTGCCACCCGGAGCGAGGACACAGGTGTGCTGCCCAGGTGGTCTTGGAGGAAAGGCCCACCACTGCAATGGGGCCAGAACGACAGAGGATAGAGCCAGAGAGATTCTTCTTAAGAATCTCTTAAGATTCTCTTAAGAAACTTAAGAATCTAATGGAATTTGTTGTACTAGGTTTCTGACTTGCTTGGGACCCAAATTCCTTTATTTCTTTCAATTTCTCTCTCTTGGAATGTGAATGTCCACCTTATGTCTATCCCATCATTGTATATTTGAAACAGGTAATTTGTCTGATTTCCAAGGTTCACAGTTGGAGAGGAATTTCTCCCCAGGGTGATAGGATGATGATAAAATGACAGTGGCAGTAACAAAGAGAATAGTAAACAGGAGCTCACATTCATGAAGACCTGTCTGAGCACTGAATGATGGAGCACTGAATGCTCCACATTTTGTTCTACCAGGTCAAACACACAGGTGCTATAAGCCAGATTCAAATGTGGAGCAATCTGACACAGAGCATGCAGCTTCAAACATGATTGCATTTAGCTATTCAATGAATATACGCCAATCATTGACCATGTGACGCTGTACAAGGATTGGGAAAGAAAATGGAGATACTGTGGTTAGCAAAATACCATGCTCCCATGCTCTTACATATTAGTAGTCCAGAAGTAAGACATTAACAAACTGTCCTACTAAAAAGTATAATGTTTCAATTTCTGCTAGGCATTGTGAAGGACAAGTACAGGATACATAGGTAAGTATAGAAGGGATACCCAATTTAGATTAGTCAGTCAGACACCTCCCTGAGAAAATAAGAATTTAAAATGAAATTTTAATAAGAGTGCAGTTGAGTTAGGAAACAATGGGGGAAATGAGTTGCAGGCAGAAGGAAAGTCTGAGCAAAACTGTTGGCTGAGGAACAGCTTGGTGTGTTTGACCTTGAATGAAGGTCCCTGTGGCGAAGCAGCGACAGCCCAGGATTAGAGAGGGCCAGGCAGGAGCCCGAGTATGCATTACCTTACACGTCTCAGAGGCGGTGGAACTTCGCAATAATTGCAATGAGGCTTTTAAGATTTACTGGCAAGAAAAAATGACAAGATTCAATGTGTGTTTTTAAAAGATCACTTCCTACTGCATAGAGAATATATTGGAGACAATCAGAGTAATGATTGAAAGTCATAACATCAGCCCTGGTAAGAGGCCCACCTGCAGCTTCGTACATGGACCAGCCAGTTTTAGAAAGATTTGAAAGAAATCAATGTCACACCCTCACTCTTGAGAAACAACAAGCAGGGAAGTATTGGAACTCTCTCTGTATTCCCTCCAAATTTCCTCCAGGATATTGCTTTTTAAATGACCTAATCTAAGGTTTTTCAGTTAGACAAACAATTCTTTAGGTCAATTCAGGGCTACTTGAACTGGAATTTTGTAAAATATAATTCAGATTGAAACTGAAGTTTAGGGAATCAGTTGCTTTTCTGTTGTAGCAAAACATGAACATAATTTTTTTAAAAAGCAACTCATAGCAAACTACACAAAAAATATTCAAGGACAACTCACTGTCCTGAGGATGCCTTTTGCAGATGGTGCAGACACCTCCTTCTTCCATTGGTGGCACCCGTGTCTCACTGTTGAGGAAAATTTGATGGCATGTGCAGCTGCTGTTTGGTTGGGAACTTCATTAAAGACCCAGAGCTCTCCAATACGTAAATCTACTTTAGCTGCATGCCTCTGTCCTGACCCAGTACATTTTTCCACAGAGTTTCCACAGCAAGGACATCTGTGCACAACTCACAACTCTTTCCATTTTTTAATTCAAACCTCTTCTTTCTCGAAGTGACAGAGCAGCTAGACAATACATTATTAAAAGGTAAAATGTAAGGCTTATTATTTTAACATCTTACTCCAAAATTCTTTGTATAGTGGTGTCAGTCAACTTAGACCAAGAACTGCAAAGCAAGCAAAAGCTATTTTATTTTATTTTATTTTATTTTATTTTATTTTATTTTATTTTATTTTATTTTATTTTATTTTATTTTATTTTATTTTATTTTTTTTTTTAAATTGCAACCCAAGAGACAAAGATTTGGATAGAAATCTAAGAGGGAGAGAAACAAACAGAGTTGATGAACACAGGAAAAGGGAAAAGTCCAAAGGGAAGTACACAGGTTGTTTTGAAAGAGCTGTGTTTGGTGCTCACAAGCAGACTTATTCTATGCTGTACATAATTAGCGGTTTATGTCTATTGCTAGGTGAAATTTTTATTTTTCGTTAGGGAGTTCTGTGGTTCAGGCCATTTCCAAGAACTGTATCAGAAGGAGGTAATTTGGTTTAGCTCAGTTCAAAAGTTCAGTTTCACATGGAGGAGGTGTGTTACCTCAGCTTCCTGGGGGCCTCCTGGCTCGTTTTCACATGCTTCTACCGACAATAATAACTTGATTTTGCTGTTTTCTCTTATAGAGAAAATGTGCATGTGTTTAAAAATTTCATTGATATGCCTATTGAAACAGGAGATGTAATTCTATCACAAACCTAAGCAACAAAAAAATGACTTCTAGATTTTCGGAGGAGGAACATGGTGGCGAGGTAGGAGGGAGCAGATTCCACTGCCCCCTACACGTGGGAGAAAAACCTACCTCATCTGCAGAGGAACAGAACAAACAGCAAACGGTACCCCAGCATATATGAAAATAAGAGACCAGAAACTGTAGCGGACACTGAAAATCCAGACAGTAAGGAGAGTGCTTCAGGACAATAAGGTTCCAGGGGCCAGCATGGGGACCGGGGCAGCTGCAGCCCCAGGCCTGGTGCCCGCTGGGTCTGCCACAGGGTCCCTGGGAGAGAGCTGGGGCAACTGCTCCCTCCCCAGCCAAACAAGGACTGAGCAGCACTGGGAGAGACCTGGTTGCTTGAAGTCACGGAGAGGGGAATAAGGACAAAGTGGCAAACACACAGGGGCTGTGATCACCCACGGAGTCTGGATGCTGGCTCAGGAGAGTTGAGAGTCACGCAGTGACGGGCCCTGACCAGGATAGTCACAGGTCTGGCTGGAGAATTGGGCTGTGCAAGGGGCCAAGCCACTGTATGGAGCCGCAGACTTCAGCAGGAGGAATTTCTTAAAAAGAAAAAGAGAGAGAGACACTGGGGAATTCTCCTGCAGCAATTGCTCTGGCCTCCTCCCCACCCAGCCAGGCAGCGATCCTGAGGTTGTGTGAAGGTTGTGTGGACGGCTGTGCAGAAGGCCTTGCTCACCTCCATAGCACTGGGAAGGGTGCACGCAGGAACCGTGGGACAAAGGCAGCCAGGCCAAGTGTGCACGCGCCCACACCCCAGCCCACAGTGGTAACCCTGGGGAAAGTGCGTTCCGGGGAAAGACTGGAACCCACGCCAAGGGCACTAAGGAGAGGCCCCAGGCTAGCTCTGGGGAGAGTACTTGAGGCAGATCTGAGTAAGATCGGGAAGGGAGAAAAGCCTTACCAATCGCCCCTCAGCCTGCTGCAGCCAGCAAGACCAGAAAACCAGTTTGGCTAGTTGGAAATCAACAAAAGCTTTTTTTTTTTTATGTAATTTTTAAATTTTTATTATTATTTTTTACCTTCAATTCCTTTTTCCTCTTTCCTTTTTTCTTGTATTATTCCTTCTTTCTTTCTTTCCAATTTTATCTCTTCTTCCTCCCTTCTTCTGTTCTTCAATTTGGAAATTGTATTCTTCATTTCCTCTTGGCGCTTGCTGATATTTTCTATTTCCTTTTTCATGTTGATATGGTTTGCGGTGAGATCATTGTAGTTCCCCAGTAGTTTCTGGTAGCTCATTGTGAGCTCTTTGAACTTCCTGATAACCGTTGCTCTGAATTCAATATCTGATAGTTGACTTGCCTCTATTTCATCTAGCATTCTTTCTGAGGCTTTCTCCTTTCATTTCATTTGGGGATTGTTTCTTTGTCTTCCCATTGTTTGTGAGACTCTTCTTGTTAGTCTCAGCTTCTTAAATTGATCTGTTCTGACTCCCTGGGTTTACGGTGTGAACTTCTGTGGTATGATACCTGTGAAAGTCAGTGGTGCAGTCTCCTGCAGGTATCTTGATGTTCTCTACTTCCACCTACTTTTGTGTGTGTGTGTGTGTGTGTGTGTGTGATCAGTTGGAGAGGGAGGCAAAATGGTTTATGACAGCAGAAGAGTATTTTATGATATTTACAGTCACAGCCAGTTGAGAAGAGCTGGAAGACCTTTAGGCTATATATAGTGTTAACTGTAATCTTCAACCCAACTTACCACTTTTAAAAAAGGATGGACAAAAGATCAGTCTCTTGTTGGGGAGGGAAGGCTTGTGAGTTTGATATAGAAAGCACTGAGGTTGTGGGTGGCCTGGGTTGCAGGCCAGTTCTCTTCCTCTCTCCTTCCTTTCCCCTCTAAAGATAAATAAATAAAATCTTTAAAAAAAAAAAAGTAGTCATGAGGATGTAAAAGTTATCAATAATATTGTAATAACTACATATGGTGTTCAGATGTTACTAGACTTATTAGGGAGATCAATTTGTGTGGTATACAAATGTCTAATCACTGTGCTGTATACCTGACACTAATAAAATATTGTGTATCAACTGTAATTAAAAATAAATAAACCATAAAGAGGTCAATAAATAAAAGTTAATTCCAGGTGGGTTGTAGATCAAGATATGAAAAAAATTTAGTGAGTATCCAAGATATTATTTTCATGTGATCCAAGTGGGAAACAGGGCAAAGCACATCAACAAAGAATTGATTAATTTACATTAAAATTAAGAATTTACAAACAAAGCTCACATTCAGAATAAAGCAATCTTTATATCAAGAAACAAATAAGACAAACAACCTATTAAAAAATAAGAGTCTCAAATAAGCACAAGAAAAAGAGGGAAGCCAGGGGTGGTTTCTCTGGGTCCTCTGCTTCAGGGTCTCTTCAGGCTGCAAAGGGCCGATCTGGGCAGCGGTCATCTCAAGCCGTGTCTAGGGAAGGGTCCACTCCCCAATCTCCCTCTCACGGTTGTTGGCAGAATTTAATGTGTCATAGATTGTTAGACTAAAGCCTTCAATTCCTTACTTGATGTTGTCTGGAAAGCAACTTCAGTTCCTTGCTGTGTGAGGTTTTCTACCATAACAACCTTCTTCATCAATGTGACCAAGATGAGAGAGAGAGATATATCAGTCTTTCATGAATATGAGGTCTCATAACTTTTCCCATAGTTTTTTACAAGGGAGAGAGTTGCACAAACGTGTAATGTGAGGAACTGCCTGGCTTGGTATCAGGGACTGCAGCCCTGCAAAGAGCAGGCCCTGAAAAGGGCCAGTAAGTTTCCCTGGAAAGCCAGGAAATGCAGGAAGTAGGACCTGATACCTGCACAGGAGGTTCCCATAGGGAATCAGGCCTAAAGAATGCATTATATCCTCTAAAGCTTGTCCTGCTAAGAATATCTCTGGGTTAATGTATACCAGATGCAGATGTTTAGGTTCAAAGCACAGGATGGTCTTGCCCTCCCTACTTGCAGCCATCTGGCATCTTTCTGTCCAGCAGACTCTGACCTGAGGCAGATCTCTGTGTTTCCTCAATTGTTATCTATAGATAATATCTGTTTTCTATTAACTATAGCCTCTGGGGATTGATTGATGAGCTTTGCCTGCTCTTCAATCTGTATACCCCTGTGCCTACTGAACTCAATAAAAGCCTCAGGAGAAGGGACATTGGGGCTCTTCTCCTCTGAGAGATTAGTCAGCCTTTTCTCCCCAAGCAGCTCATGTCTTGGCAGTCTTATTCTCATCTGCGGTGGCCAGGAGAGCTCTGTGGGACAGAATTCTCCCACACTGTAAATACCAGAGAGTTTAATGACACCTGGATCATTGGGAGCCATGTCAAAACCTGTCTACCACAGTTTCCTTGTGGAAGAAGGGAGGGGGTCAGTATTGCAAGGTGCTATGACTAAGCTTCTCGGAGTATTTGTGAAAAGCTATTCCTTGATTTACATGATTTACAAGAATATATCTACTTTTTGAAAATTATCTACTATAAAACTATAATCAAAGTATATTTTATATGATTTTTCACTTAATTTTTAATAGTGAGAGTTGCTAAGCCTAGAGTATAGTTTAGGATGGCAGGAGTAAACACAACTCAAGTTAGAAGTCTGGAATTCCAGACGAGTGGTACTATGCACTTGGACTGGAAATGGTGACATTTGTCTGACCCTAAATGTACTTCAGATTTAGAGCTGACATGGTTTGCCATGGGATTGAATTTGGGGCTGGAGAGAAAACAAGAAATCAGGAGAGGTTAAAGGAGTTGTTATTTACTGATATAGGGAAGACTGTGAGAGGATTCGATTTTGGATTACAGAAGAGGGCAATCAAGACTTTTAGTATGGATATGTTAAGCTTGAGGTATTAGACACAGAGATGAAGATGTCAAACAAGAAATTGAGTTTAAAAGATTGAAGCTCAGGAGTGAAGATGGAGCTGAAAAGACTTGTTTGGACATTATTTTCATATATTCACTACAGCCACTAAACTGGAGAGTGGGTTAAGAAAAAATAATCTCAAGAACTGAGAAGCTATGATATTGAAAAATTAAGAAGTACAGAGAATATAGAATCAGAAACTGAAAAAATCCTTTGCCAATGAGATAAAAATAAAACAAACACCAGAATGTATGACAGAGAAGCAGCCACAAAAAATTAAATGCTTCAGAAAAAAAGGTGATTATCTTTGTCAAATATTGAAGATAAAGATGGATGGAGAATTGACTCCAAACTATTTGATGTTTCATCATGGATGAGGTCTGGCAAGGGGCTGAAGGTGTGAGGTGCTTGAAACTAACATTATGGAAGAGGCTTAGTTACCAGTAAAAAATGTCCATGTTGCGGTGAAATGATTTTCAAGACATTGAACATGAGAAAGTAGATGGTTGTCTACTGGATGCTAAAAATTCCAAGATTAGCAAGAGTAGTGATGAAATGGGGAGGAATGAGGTGCTAAAATCTTCAGGGAATAAAAGAGCCCGGATACCCAGGACCCCTGGAATATGAGGAAGTCATGAATGTTATGATCTAATGAAACATGCTTCAATGACACATCACGAGTTTTGTGGTCGTTTTGTGTTTTTTTATGGTGGGGTTGGTGCTGGGAGGTGGGTACATAAGAAGGGCACATGCTCTGGAAGTAATAATTAGGAGCAAGAAGGGCAACTAAGCTACCTCACTTCCGGTTCTGTTGGATTAAGAAAGTGGAGATAAATATGCAACCACCACTAGAGAAGGCTGCTGGTTTACCATTTAAGTAAATGAACTGCCACTCGACAGCTTTAGTTCTCTGACTTACCCCATCTTTTCAATAGGTACATTAATACCCAATTTAAGATGATTTGTGAGGGTTAATTGAGGTAATACATACAAAAGGTTTATCACATATCAAGCTCAACACAGTCATTAAAAATGGATAACTTTAAAAATAAAAAATTAAAATCAATAACTTTTGATTAACTCTAAAAAATAAATAAATATATGTTGTTAATTAAATATATGCTCATACTGGGAAAGTTTTCCTGACACAAATTTGTAATCATATACTATTGTTTATGCTGTTTTATTAATATTTTGCTTATTTATCTTTTTAGTACTTTATACATATGTATAAACTATCTATTCAGGATTAAAGTATATGCAAAGTCCTTACTCTAGAGTTTTGCTCTTATAGAAAATAAAAATGATTTAAGTAAATGTTGTTATAACCATGGCTTTATAGACATGATATTCTAATAAATTACTTATATGTTTTTGTCCAATGCTCTCATGCTCTGTGAATATGTAAGGACATAGGGCAGTGAATGATTTCAAAATGTTAGAAATATCTTTCATTAGAATTTTATCCATATTCACTGTTGGAGTATCAGTATGGATTCTGTCAGACAAACAGAGCCAACACCAAACATTGTAGAATATTTTCATGTACAAGTTACATGAATATAGGACTAACACAAATGATGTAGGGAAGTTGGGATGTGATGGTCTTGGAAGGGGGAAACTTGAAGGAATAAACGGTGACTCGTTCAGCTTGAAGGACAAGGTGTGAAGCACAGTAATCAAAACATGCTACTGGCATTGAAAACAGACATGTAGATCAACGTAACAGATTAGAGAGCCCAGAAATAAACACATACATGTAAAGTCAATTAAGCTATGACAAAGGAGCCCAAAACATACAACAAACAGTGTTGGGACAGCTAGGCAGCCACATGCAGAAGCATGGAACTGGACCACCGTCTTACACCACACACAAAATCAACTCAGAAGGAATTCAGACTTGATTAAAAGACTGGAAACTAAAATTCCTAGAAGAAAACACAAGCAGTAAACTCCTAGACATTAGTTCAAGCAATTTTTTGGAGCTGACCACAAAAGCATAAATAAACACAGAGACTTGTAAAATTTCTCCAAGGCCAAAAGACCAAGAAAGAGGCTGACCACTCCAGCATTATTACATCAAGAGTTTATTAAGGGAACTGATATGGAGTCACACATCTTGTGTGGAGACAAGATGACATGGATATTCTCTGCTCCCCATGGCAGTCACTGAAGAATTGTATAGAACGGGGCAGATGGACATGGGGTACTGGTTTTCGACCCACAGAAATGGCCTGTCCCAGAAACAGACAGCCTGTGGGGCATAGAGAAGAATTCAGTCAGATTCTCTGAGGGGATCAATGGGAGACAACTGTAAACACAGAACCAGCTCAAGATGGTCCTATCCTGTTTGGTGAGATATGGAGTTGCTTTTCAAAGACAAGAGACCAACACTACAAGTGATGCAGCCAAAGCATGTGCAGAGGAAAGAACTTTGACCTCCAGCTGCACCCAGAACCAAAGTCTCCACATGCATGGAACCAAAGGACCAAGACACTGATGGGGGGCGCCACCCACAGAATTCCCCCGGTCATCATGGATGAGAAATAAAAATGCCCAACACATGACTTGCTTGGGAAGGAAAGGTAATCAGTTCCTCAAAGGAGAAAGGTCTTGAGCAGCTTCTTCCCTGCGTTTTTATTGAGTTCAGCTCTCACAGAGATACATAGTATGCACATAAAGCTCATCACCCAGTGCTCAAAATGCTACTGACATCATTTACAGATAATAATTAGAGAAACACAGGGGTTGTCTCTAGTCATGGTGGGCTTTAGGTCAAGTGTCTGTTTCATAGCAACAGGGTAGAGCAAACCTCTAGGGAAACAATGTATATTCTTTCTCTGGTCAGATTCCCCCCCCCCAGAGCTCTCTGTTCCAGTACAAGTTTGCAGCTGCCTCTTAGCATAGTTCTCAGGCTGAGTCAGGCAGGGAGAGCAAAACAGCCAAGAGACTAGGAGACTTTTGCAGAAAGACTGAGGACTCAGCTATGACAAAGCCAAGGGGTGAGAGTCTTTCTGCCCCTTCTCTGAAGACCCCTAAGTCCTTCCCTGATGGCCCTTCATGACAGTGCTTGTCGTAGGTTGTCCCTCCTCCTTTGAGGAATCTTACCTGTCATTGGCTAACCTGTCATTTGCCTCAGCATCTGCCAAGCAGGGGGAAGTGAGGGAGGCAGGCGCTGCACTCCTGCCAGGAGGTAATAATGTTCTGTCTCCTAGTGGCTCGTGTCCCCAAGACCTTTCACTCAGCTCTAGCAGTGGGACAAAAGGCTACAGTCCCTGAAACCAGGCAGGACAGCTCCCAACAGGACACAACTGGAAGTTAAATTCCAAAGCACTTTCAAAAGCCAAGGGTCCATTGTCCAGGAATATCCAGTGTTGATACTTTTACCAAAAATGGCAAGGTTCCAAGGTCCTCAAATTAAAACTAGCCCCCCCACACATCTGCATACCACTTCCCCATAATGCCTTAAAAACCCTTAATCCTTAAGCAAGCTGGATTTGAGGCACCATTAAATCTCCCATCATCTCAGCGCCTTTTTGATGAATAAATCTTTCCTTACTCCAAACTCTGACATTTGGAATTTTGACTTCAAAGCATTGGCACATAAACTTGGGTTTCGTAACACAATTTCCGTGCTGGCCTGGAGGACAGTTTGAAATAGAAAAGGAAATGTAAACTATCTTTTACTAACATTATGCAGTTTCCGAGAAATTAGGGCAATTACATCTACCAGCCAACACCCAGGACATTGTTTATAGAACTGCCTACCTCATGAGCTTGCCTCATGGTATTTCAGTTTGCTGTAGTGATGTTTTTAAAACCCCTTTCACTTTCGGTTTGTATTTCATATTCAAACCCTCTGCTACTTCTGTGTGTAAGAGGCAGAGGGTATAAAAAAAAAAAAAAGAAATCCCCAGGATTTGGTGGGGAAGCTGTTTATCAGGAACCAACACAGATAAACTGAAGGACAGAGTTAGAACTTTAACAACGTTCTCCTGGAGGCAGCTTTGTTCTAAAAGACATCTGCTGTTGACTTTATAGTTAAGGTAAGGTTGGAGCCGCCGTGGGGGAGATGTTTTAAAGGGTCAGGATGTTTTAAAAACTTTCTATCCAGGATAGGATGCAGCTCAGCCTGATATGGAACATCAGACTTAATTGAAAACTAAATTGTGGTACTGTTAGGGAGCAGAATTCATTATGAGCCAGCTCCACTTGCTTACTGCTCAGTTAGACACGAGCATCTGTTAGGGGCTAACCCAACCACCAGCACTTCAGAACCCTTTAAAAGACATTTCATGCCAGTTTCCTTCTTTACACTTTTTTTTTTCTATTCCTACAGCTTGCTCAATTTCTCTCTCTCTCTCTTTTAAGCGAGTGGTTCTGCTGATATAAATAGACATTTCTTATTTATTTCCAGTATTTCAAAAACAGGCTCAGAGTCTTGAGTGAAATGCAATGCCATACAGATAACCAGTTGCAGGGCTATTTCTTCCTTCCTTCCTTCCTTTTAAAAATAATTTCTTCAGAAACTTAGGCCATGCTGGAGAGCAGTATGTCCCAGGTTCAGGAAGCAAAGTCTTTTTCTGCTTCAAGACTAGAAGTTCTAGTTTATCCCGTGTATTCTCTTGCAGACACATGGCCTCAGAGACTCACATGCCAGGCCCAGTGTGCCTCATTGAGAACACTAACGGGAAACTAGCAGTTAATCCAGAAGCTTTGAAGATCCTGTCTGCCATTACCCAGCCTCTTGTCGTGGTGGCCATTGTGGGTCTCTACCGCACAGGCAAATCCTACCTGATGAACAAGCTGGCTGGGAAGAGCAAGGGTGAGTGACAGCTGCAAAGCTCTGCTGAGTCCCTTCTGTTCATCCCATACCCAGCATGACTCTGGAGATATGAAGAGAGAAAGTTAGAGATGGGGAAGAGTATTAAAAGGTAATGTTTGGGCGACAGCTGGCTAATTATCTTCTGGGATATAAAAGGCAGAGGTCTGTTCCTGAAACGTCACCTTTGTTGTTGTTGTTGTTTTTAACTTAGTATATCATTGGGAAAAGCAAAATAATTTCTAATCATAGGGGGTAAGACATCAATAAAATAACATATATATATAATTATAAACTATGAAAATTTTACTAGCATAATATTCTTGTAAAAATAATCTATCAAGTTGCCAACCTGTGGGATAGTATTATTTTGCCATCTTTCTACTGTAGTTGAGATCAATGCTGGTTATACTTTTTTCCAGGTACACATCTTGCTTTCCTTAAACCCTGGCTCAATTGTTAAGAATGACTCCAACTTCCAGGTCCCCTCATCTATTACAACCTCTCCACTTCCCCTGCAGGCTTCTCTATTGGATCCACAGTGCAGTCTCACACCAAGGGAATCTGGATGTGGTGTGTGCCTCATCCTGAGAAGGCAGACCACACCCTCGTTCTGCTTGACACTGAGGGACTCGAAGATGTAGAGAAGGTAAGGAACAAAGGTTCTTTTCTGGTTAACCTTCTCATTTCTTAATATCCTTTACACAGAGATTTGTTTGTACTTCCACTTGACCAGAGTGTATCTTTTTCCACCTTTCTATGTTTAATAGTCAAAGTTTGGTGACCTGAAGTGGGCAAAATATATTTAGGAGTCAAAGTCATGTTGGGGAGACTACACTAATGTGGAACTAGGCAGTTAATCAAAATGCAAAAAGATGGGGTAAATAAAATCACTGTCACAAGTCTGATCCTGCAGAGAATAGTGATTAGCTCTGGGCTCTGAGAAATTTGAGTTCAATAGGGGCTCTGGCACTTGTAGCTCTCTCACATTGACAAATAAAGGTAAGTCTCCCTAAATCTTTGATTTTTCTCTTTGGTATTATCCATCTCATCGTTTGAAGATACATGAGCTTTTCCCACCCCTGTGCTGGTGTTTAATAACCAGCCTGCTGCGGGTTGGGAAGGGGGAAAGCCTTGACTTGTGGCACTTGCCAGTTTTCTAAGTGCTCCCTTCATAGCTTATTCCAAGCTCCCAGAGGGAAGTTGCCAAACTCAGGGTTTGAAGTTGATGTACACAGTCAGCTCCTGTGGGCTGGTGTACGCTAGCTCTAGCACGGGACCGGATCTTTGTTCTGAACTTCCCCTGTTGTTTAGTTCTTGTTTTGCTTTTGATTTACCATAAATCCAATATGTTCAACCTCGGTTTGTGCCTTTGTTTCCTCATCTGTAACATTGAATAGTAATAAATCTATATCAGAGCATTATTTTTTTAAATGTATTTCATTGGTTATGCTATTACAGTTGTCCTATTTCCCCCCTTTATTCCCCTCCATCCTGCCCACCTTCATTCCCCCCCTTTAGTTCATGTCTATGGGTAGTACATGTAAGTTCTTTCAGTTCTACATGTCCTATACTATTCTTAACCTTCCCCTGTCTATTCTGTACCTAACATTTATGCTTCTTATTCCCTGTGACCTTTTCTTCCTTTCTCTCCCTCCCCACCTCCAGCTGATAATCCTCCACATGATCTTCATTCCTGTGATTCTGTTCCTCTTTTAGTTGTTTGTTTAGTTTGCCTTTGGTTTTGCGTTTGGTTTTTTTAGGTTTGGTTGTTGATAGTTGTGACTTTTTTGTCACTTTATTGTTCATATATTTGATCTTCTTTTTCTTAAATAAATCTCTTTAACATTTCATATAATAAGGGCTTAGGGATGATGAACTCCTTTAACTTGACCTTATCTGGGAAGCACTGTATCTCCCTTCCATTCTAAATGATAGCTTTGCTGGATAGAGCAATCTTGAATGTAGGTCCTTGCTTTTCATGACTTTGAATACTTCTTTACAGCCCCTTCTTGACTGCAAGGTTTCTTTGGAGAAATCAGCTGACAGTCTTATGGGAACTCCTTTGTAGGTAACTGTCTCCTTATCTCTTGTTGCTTTTAAGATTCTCTCCTTGTCTTTAATCTTGGGTAACTTAATGATGATATGCCTTGGTGTGTTCCTTCTTGGGTCCAACTTCTTTGGGACTCTCAGAGCCTCCTGGATTTCCTGGAAGTCTATTTTCTTGGCCAGATTGGGGAAGTTCTCCTTTATTATTTGTTCGAATAAGTTTTCAGTTTCTTCCTCTTCCTCTTCTCCTTCTGGGACCCCTATGATTCGGATGTTTAAATGTTTAAAATTGTCCCACAGGTTTCTAAGCCTCTCCTCATTATTTTGAATTCTTGTTTCTTCATTCTGTTCTTGTTGACTATCTATTTCTTCCTTCTGGTCCAAACTGTTGATTTGAATCCCAGTTTCTTTCCCTTTGCTGTTGGTTCCCTGTATATTTTCCTTTATTTCACTTTTCATAGCCTTCACTTTTTTCTCTACTTTACAACCATACTCAACTAATTCCGTGAGCATCCTGATGACCATTGTTTTGAACTGTGCATCTAATAGGTTAGCTATCTCTTCGTCACTTAGTTCTATTTTTTTCTGGAGCTTTGATTTGTTCTTTCATTTAGGCCATTACTCTTTTTTGTCTTGGCTTGCCTGTTATGTAGTAAGGGACAGAGCCTTAGATATTCACCAGGTGGGGCAACTCAGGTTGGAGGTTGTAGCACTGTATGTGGGGGAGGGGTCCAAGAGGGAACAGTGGCACTAGTTCAGCTTTCCGCAGGCTTTCAGTCACTTCCTCTGATACCCATAATCAAATTGGGCCCTTCTGGTGCTGATTCCAGGTGGGTGGGTTTGATATGTTCTAGGATGCAGTGGGTCTCTGCAATGAACTCTCCTGTGAGGTTGGGAGTTTCTCCCGCCGAGTAACACACGCAGGTGTTGTCAGTCAGAGGTTTCGAGGCTCTACTTCCCCGCACTTTAACCCTGGGTTGCGCAGTTTGTCTTGCTTCCTAGTTGTTCCTCCCTATTTATCTGCACACCAGTGTGGGACCGCCCAGCCTGCCAGACACTGCCTTGCCAAGAGTTCTCTCCGCCTGGCTACCCATCTCCACCCCTCCTACCAGTCTCGATGAATGTTTCTTCTTTACTCCTTTGTTGTTGGACTTCAATACAGTTCGATTTTCTGTCAGTTCTGGTTGTTTTTTATTTTTAAATTCGTTGTTGTCCTTCTGGTTGTGTGAGGAGGCACAGTGTGTCTATGTAGGCCTCCATCTTGGGCAGAAGTCCTCACAACATTGTTTTGAGTACTAGATAAGATCATGTAAACTGCTCTGTTTACTGCAGTAACTTTGCAAATACCTGACTAGTTATAAGAGGGACTGATGAGTTAATAGTATGTGTTCCATAAAAATTATCAATGCTAATGACAGAACTATTCTATTAAAATTTATTTATTATTATTTTTTTAATTTAGATTTCTTACAATTATTTTTGTTTGTCTCATTTAACATTGTACATCAGGGGCTTATTTTTAATGATTGCTCATCTGGGAATGCCATGAGACATGACTTCAATTTGTTCTGACTTCTAGGGTGACAAGAGCAACGATACTCAGATCTTTGCACTGGCGATACTATTGAGTAGTACCTTTGTTTACAATACCATGAACAAAATTGACCAGACGGCTATCGACCTATTGCAGTATCCTTTTATGATCCAGGATGGCACCAAAGCCAGAGAGAACCCTTCTATCCACCAGCTGCATTTATGAGTCCTTTGAACCAAAAACAAAAATAAACAATGTGGTAAACACTAGAAGTACAAGGAAATGAGCCCTTATATTTACCAACAAAATGAGGAATTGGCTTTAACCCAAAGAGAACACAATAGTGTAGAGATGTATGGTGTTTAATACAGGTTTAGCTACAGGCCTATTTTCACAGATATTCCTGAATTGTATCTCAGTGTTGTAACAGAACTGTCGAATCTGCTGAGGGCACCGTCCTCAGCCGATCTTGATAGAGTTGAAGATGCAGCTGACTTGGTGAGCTTCTATCCAGACTTAGTGTGGACTCTGAGAGATTTCTACCTATCTTTGGAAGCAGATGGACAACACATCACAGCAGATGAGTACCTGGAGAATTCCCTGAAGCTGAAGCCAGGTAACAGGGCCTTCAGTTTTGTAAAGAGAGAGCAAAGTAATACAAGAATATCTCCAAGTATAGGTGGCTCCATTTATAGTTTCCTATATTTGCTCAGCTGGCTAAACTGCCAACTATGTAATTAAAGTAAACTAATAGCTTGAATATTAAATTGCATTACTCCCTGTTCTTGTAACAGATTCCTTTAGTTTTTCCTTTCCCTCATGGGTTACCTTTTAACTTTTTGCTTGGGATTTGTAGAGAGATGTTGAAATAAATAACATCAGGTGGAAGGAAAACTTATTCATGGGAAATCAATTGTAATGAATGCTATTCCTATAGCAAATAAATACTATTTTCCTTCCACAGACACTCATCAAAATCATCAAAATTTCAATTTGCCCCGTTGTTGTATACAGAAATTCTTTCCAATAAAGAAATGCTTCATCTTTGACTCGCCTACTCACCGGAAGAAGCTTGCCCAGCTTGAGACACTACACGATGATGAACTGGATCCTGATTTTGTGCAACAAGTGGCAGATTTCTGTTACTACATCTTTCACCATTCCAAAACGAAAACTCTTTTGGGAGGCATCAAGGCCAACGGGCCTGGTGGGTACCTTTCTGAGGATTTTCCTTCAACTAAACATAAAGAAAGGGGGCACTGTTGAAAGTTTCTTCTTTCACTGTCAATGTTGAAAATGCATAGTCAGTTACTACCAATAAAATTATGTAAATGACATTTATTAAGTTCCAGGTGGTACCAAAAACATTTCTGGGGATTATTTTAGTAATGTCTCTAAAGTAGAATAAAATAGGAATATAATCTGAAGAAAAGGTCAAGTTAAAGATTTCTATTCACAAGTGGTCTACTGTTGGACTTGAGTAATCCACATGAGTTGGCAACATTTGTTCCACAAATACAGAGGATACTTACGTGTCAAAGCCTTTGCTAGGCACAAAATTAGAAGAATGTACACATTCTCTGCACAAAATTAGGAGAATGTATACATTCTCTATAGAAATGGAATTTACCTGATATAAACATTAAACAAACAGAGGCCCAAAACATCTTGGTCCAGTTTTTTTTTAAAAGACTCTATGTCTCAGAACTCTATAAATGATTGCTATACTCTACAGCAACAATTTCCAATTGGTGTGCCTCAAGAATTTTTAAAGCTTGCAATATTGACTATTTAGTCAGAGGCACTGACCTGTTTTTCCTTAGATTGTCAAATAATAAAGAAATGACAACAGCCAACACATAGCCATCCAGTGTGAATGGATCAAAATTACACCTATTTTTTTGTCAGATTGGCAAAGAGTATAATCTATTTTTCATGTGCCACAGAATTTTAGTAATTAGGTTATGTGTGCTCTGAGTTGAAAAAGGCTGAAAATTATTTCTTTAGAGGGATAGTAAATGCAAACAAAAGTATGCAAAGGTCAAGAAGACAAACAAGAAAGTTGCAGCAAAGAGAAAAGCCAACCTGGTCTGATCTGCTCACATTTGTGTTTTTTCAGCTAACACTCATATCAGCTTTACAAACTGAGGTGGAAGGGAAAAGGGAATTCTAAAGGGAAATGAAACCTGGGGAAGAGGGTAAGAAAGAGTAAACAGGCAAAAGGCTTGTAGCAGTCTAATCAGTGAATAACTAACTATTGAAGTTAAAGTTAACTTTGTGCATAACTTTAACTATTTTCTCATTTCTCAATAGAAAAAGGATGACATGGGGATGATCACATACATCCTGAGATTTCTCCTTTCTTTTCCCAAAGGAAGAAAGATTTGGTTCTTGGTCACACAATTTTCCTGGGGGGAAAAAACTTATTTGGACCACTTGAATACTATGCAGAATACTAAAAAACTCAGGCAATGCATTGTTAAATTAACATTCTCAGAACTACCCAGTTTGGAGCATACCCTCTTTCTCTGCAAATAATGCAACACTCTCTTTCCCCTGTGAAGGACTAGAAAGCCTGGTGCTGACCTACGTCAATGCCATCAGCAGCAGGAATCTGCCCTGCATGGGGAACTCAGTGCTGGCCTTGGCCCAAATCAAGAACTCAGCCGCAGTGCAAAAGGCCATTGCCCACTATGACCAGCAAATGGCCCAGAAGGTGCAGCTGCCCACGGAAACCCTCCAGGAGCTGCTGGACCTGCACAGGGCCACTGAGAAAGAGGCCATCGAAGTCTTCATGAACAATTCCTTCAAGGATGTGGACCAGAAATTCCAGAAGGAATTAGGGGTAATTCTTTTTTTTTCTTTTTTGCTCTAGACCATGGGTATTACAAGGTAAAATGTATTGCTATGAAATGCAAAATGGAGACTTAATTAAGAAAAGCAATTCTTGCTAGCCTGGAAAATAATGACTTACCACTAATGTAACCAAAATATCATTGTTACTCTGAAGACAAACAAACAAATAAACATAATTATTCTGGGGCCTGTAGATTCTGATACTTTCACACACACGCAACTTGCCTTACAAGTGATACCCATAGACTAATTTTTTTTGATATGTTGTATTCACTTTTTTTTAATTTTTAATTTTATATTCTTTTTAAATGTTTCATTGTTGTTCAAGTACAGTTGTCTTCATTTTCCCCCTACCACTGCCCCCCCACCCCAGCCATCCCCACCTCCCACCCTTGATCCTACCCACCAATTGTCTTTGTCCATGTGTCCTCTATACATGTTCCTTGACGACCCTTCTCCCTCCCCCGTCATTACCCCCTCCCACCTCCCCTCTGGTTCCTGTCAGTTTGTTCTTAATTCCAATGTCTCTGGCTCTATTTTGCTTGCACGTTTGTTTTGTTTATCAGGTTCCACTTGTAGGTAAGATCATATGGTACTACTTTTTAAAATTAATTTCATTGCTTTAAAAATTGTACTTATAAAGTATAAGTTTAATTTATAGGTATAAATTAACTTCCCCTTTTATGTTAATCAAGTATACAGAATTGCCAGATGGATCTACTAAAAGGTCACGTCTCCAGGTTTAATAGTATATGCTCATATCATTTTAGCCAATTATTTGACTTCAACTCCTGATTGGGAATCTGAGGCCTATGAAATACTGAAATAAGGAATGATTGTAAAGGAGTAGGTTGCATTTAAAATGAGATCATGAGGTTAGAGATCTATAATCTGAAGATCACATCTAAAGCAGAAAAGAGAGAGAAAGGGGTTTTAGGTGATTTGAAATACAAAACTCTTTTTTTTTTCTATACTGTATGATTAACTTTTATAGGTTTGGTAGGAAGAATATAGTCTTGCTGTAGTTCTCTAGTTTCTAGAAAAAATATGGAAATTCTGAGAATCATTTCTAGAAATACTGAAGTGTTGCTAACATCTTTTCATTGGCCTTTGTCCCTTTGCAGACCCTGCTGCAAGCAAAACAGGATGACTTTTGTAAACAGAACTTGGAGGCCTCATCAGACCATTGCTCAGCTTTACTTCAGAACATTTTTGGCTCTCTAGAAAAAGATGTGAAGCAGGGGATTTATTCAAAACCAGGGGGGCATTGTCTCTTTATGCAGAAGACAGAAGAGCTGAAGGCAAAGTACTATCAGGAGCCCAGGAAAGGAATACAGGTAATCCCTGGTTTCATGTATTAATTGTACTGAGGGCGGGGGAGGGGGTCGCTTTCAAAATCCAGTGAAGAGAAGAAAAAAGTATTTATGCTTTAATGATAGCTGGGGAATTAAACTGAACTATCACCATAATCACCAGACTTTTACTGCAACTGTCAACATTCATTGAAACATAGGGACTTTTCTGATTACATAAGCCACAATTCCAATCATTGAAACTAACTTAAAAAACAAACAAACAAACGTGTAATTCCCTAGCTTGATTGAAATGTTTAAATTTAGTTACAACTACAGCTGCACTGAGGAATTTAAACAATGTCATCAATTTTCCTCTTCTTTTTTTTCCTTTCCAACTTCCATTTAGTTTTCCGTTCTGCTTTCCTCACTACTGGTTGCGTTCTCAGGCACCGCAGCAAAGATGGCACCGACAACTCTGTGCTTACCCAGATCTTTTTTCCTCAGTCTGAAAGGAGAGAGAGCGTTCTCCACAGCCTCCGCATCAGTCTTTAAAACACTGAAACTTAGCATTTCCTCACTTGCACCAAAATTCTTAGTATCAAGTGGCCTTGGGTGCTCTGATTGGCCAGCCCAGAGTTTGTGCCCACCCTTATGACAGAAGAGTCTTGACTGACAGTTCCATTAAGTGCAGGCTAAGCACTTAATGGAAGGAAAGATGCTGGGGAGAAAAATAAATAAAAAGGTTTACGACTCACTTCTAACTGCATGATTTTGGGGTTCCTAGGCTGAAGAAACTCTGCAAAAATATTTACAGTCCAAGAAGTCTATGAGCGATGCCATTCTGCAAACAGACAAGGCTCTCACAGCCAGGGCAAAGGAAATGGAAGGTGAGAAGAAAAAAAAGAGATACCAGATAGAACTTTCCACACATTTTAGATTAATTTGGCCTGGTTTACCTGGGATCATTAAACTAGAACAAGAACAGCAAAGATGATTTTTAGCTCCTTAAACTATATCTGAGTAGGGTGTGTACTGTTAGCTGTGAAGGAAAAATAGCCCAAGGGAATTTTCTCTCTGCAGCAGCAGCAGCAGCAGCAGAAGCAGCAGCAGCAGCAACAATAGCAAATAAGAGCAGTGACCAGAGGGGGAGGGGAGGGAATTTCAGGGGAAAAAGAGGACTGATTTACAGGAACTAGTATAAAGGACGCGTGGACAACAGCTAAGGAGGGTGGAAATGGGAGGGAGGTGGGGAGCACTGGGGGGTGGGGTGGGATGGGAGTAAAGGACAGAAACTGTACTTGAACAATAATTAAATTTAAAAAATTAAGAAAAAAAGAGCAGGAGACTGAAGGAAGGGGCTCTTTAATCCTAGAGGGGTTTGTCATTTTCTTCTTTCTCAGAAGCACGTTTGAGAGCAAGGGCTGCAGAGGCTGAAGCACAAAGGTTGGAGATGATTCGAAGGGAGGAGCAGCGAATGAGGGAGCAGAGAGAGAGACAGTATCAGGAGCAAGTGAGACAAATGGAGATGGAAAGAGCCCGCCGTCTGGAGGAGGAAAAGAGGGCTTTCGAAAGGAAACTCCAGGTATTCATCCGTTATTTCATCTCAGAATTTTAACCATATCCCCCTTCTCTGTATTGATAAGAACATGAAGCAGTGACAAATAGGGAGAGGCAGCATACTATTCTGGCTCAAGTCAAGGACTCTGGAGTCAGACAAGCTGGGTAACAATACCAACTCTAATCACAGGGTTTGGGCGAGTTATCTGTGCTCTCTATGCCTTAGTTTCCAATTGTGGAAAATGGAGGTAGAAATGGTACTTATTTTATAGTGTATTTAATAACTAAATGATTCAATACTTGTGTTTAGATTGGTGCTGAGCACAGAATAAGCACTATACTTTGTTAAATAAAATCCAAGGATGTATCTATCCCACAGTAATTAGTCCTTTTTTTGCTATGTTGTTAATTGCTATAAGCCATCTTTTCCTTTGGTCATAGATTAACTTGTTCAATTAATTTCATCTTACTGTGTCTACGCCCCTGCCTTCACCTTGATTGTCACTGGTTCTGAATACTTTTAACTTGCAGAGTTTGTTTCATACATTCCTTTATTATCATCACTCAGTAAGCGGTTGTTCCTATTTCCCAAGTCCTGTACAAAGTACTTTACATACATCCCCTCATCTAATCTGTTCATCGTTGGGCAGAAGCATTATGTCTCCATTTTACTGATTAAAAACATTTGGTTCCAAAGAAACAACTAAATGCCAGTATCACATAGCCTAGCAAGTTCTCAAAACTGCTGTTCTAGTGAGCGAGAGCTATAGAGCTTTTATTTCTGCGAACCTAGTATGAAATTCTTATGCGAGCACCCTTTTGAGACACAGTGCACCTCAACTGTCCCCCCAGGGTGACCAGTCTACCTGTAGACCCTAGTTTGCCAGGTGATGCTCCAAGACATTTTGTGATTATAGCCCTACTACACTGAAGGGCAGTGGGGTCAACCTGAGGTTCTTGATCTCCTGTCTTCCCCACAACTATGGAGACCTGAAACGTATTCCCTGATGTAAAGCTCAGACTCCTCTTCTGACCGTGGATGGCGCCTAGACACCCAGTTGTTATATCAGGCTCCCCTCAGAGAACTAGACCTGACATTCGTCTATGTATAAATGAAAACTGAAGTCAAGATGTGCCTCAGACTCCCCAAAGAGGAAGGGGAAGGCACCTCTGAAAGCAATGCTGGAGGCACTGGCACTTCACGAAGTGAGAGATGGTGGTTTCTGCAGCCAGAGAAACAGATGTGGGAGAATTACTCAGGTGGGAAACCAGGGAGGAGAAGTCGAATTGGTATAAACAGAAAGTAGAATTTAGGAACTGTCCTTTTTTTACTGAGAACTTAAAAAAGTAAGGAAAAATCAATGATTTGGGCTTGTCCTCTCCCTACCCCAATAATGTGGATATTACTTTTCGTTAAGCTCTGTGGTTTTATTTATCGCTCTTTAGGAAGAGACTGCAAAGCAGAAAGAGAGAGTCGAGGCCGAAATGAGACAACTTCAGAACCAGGTCCAGCAGCAACAGTACAATGCCAACTCACCAGACTGTATCTTACTCTAATGCTAAACGTCAGAACTTCTTTTCATGTTTACCACCACTGAGGACAGAAGGAAACAAGACACTGTAAAACTTGGGGCAATTCCCATTTGAATCAATTTTATAATAATTATGTCAAACTTTTATATTTCTGTAAAGTTATGGTGCTAAGAATTGGTAAAATACACATTTCAATAGTTTAAATGATGGTTACTTCCTTTAAAAGGTTATGAATTGTATAATAAGGGATGTATCTGATCACTACATTTGTTAGATAGAGATATTGGGGTGGTTCTCTCAGTTAAAACTTTCTCTTGCACCCCAACGCCACCCCTCTAATTTTCTCAGGTGAAATCGAAAGTTACCTAGGGGGTGTGATTCACAATAGGCTAAGTCAAATGGGACTTGACCAAGGTCTTGAGCTTAGGTGGGCGTCGCTCCCGCCACATCATCATATGCTGGATGCCATCTGAGGGTTATCCGTGGTAAGACAACCTCACTTCTTAGCGGAAACAACGTATGGTTCTCCACCGGGAGGAAGCTGCTCAGTCTGTGGGCAGTGATGTCACTACCGATCATAGTCAGCTGAGGGATTGCTTAGGGAGATCCAAACTGTAAGCAAATAACCTATGCTGATGTGGACAACATGCTCCAGAAGATGGAAGGGATATCAGTACGGAAACTGTGTCCTAGGCTGAAGGGCTAAAGAAGCCCTTCCTTTATGTTATCCTCATCAAGGGTGTAACCTAAATAGGACGTTTGATATCATGGAGCAATTTATACTGGACTTAATAATTCTGTGTTGTGTCTTTGTAGACCTTTAGAGCTTATAGATAAATGGTATAAGGAATGCCAGATAAAGTGCCAAAATATCTGATGGGTTCAGTTTATTTTATACTTGCTTATATTGCCAAAGTTAAATGATCTTAATTCTTTGCACTCATATATGAAAGCCTACTGATTTTTATTTAAAACTATAAAATGGTATATATATATATATGTACATTTTTAACAATAAATAACCATAAACATTTAAATAACTCTATGACTTTGTTTTTATTTTCTCCAATTGTTAAAAGTCAATGGGGAAACCTTCTGAATTTCTGTAAGGAGATTAAGAATTATTCTAAGACTAAAAATAAAGCATATTTTCTTATATTTTTATTTGTTTCGTGTTTTAGCTCCAATAAAATAAGCTTTATTGAAACATTACACAAAGCTCTATTTTTGTTTTCCTTTAATTGCTTACTTATGTATATAAAGAATTTCCCAGTTGAGTTATATTATAGGAAATTAAACTTATTTAGTTGCTCAAAATATGACTTATATTTTTACAAAAGAAAAACATAAATTTTAATTTCTGTCTCTTTTTTTATTCTTTGGAGACCTTTATTGTGCTGAGCTCCCCATATCAATGGGGCTTGGTGAAGTTCAGCTGTATTTCCAGATTTGAACTGTACTGCAGAATGTACCAAAGATCAGTGTATTTGTTTGAGCATTTGCTTAGCAATACTCTGTAATTGCCTTTGCAATCTGTATAATTCATAAAAGGCACAATAAAGTGCATCTTAATATCCAAGGAAATGTTATAATTGAAAAGATTAACATTGTTTTCATTACCATCTCTCTTATAGAAATAAACAAAACAAAACAAAATTTAAGACTGAGCAAAATTTAAGTCACTTATCTCAAGTTCCAATGTTGGTACTGTTAACTTAGACAATATTACAGATCATCTGACTTCTAGTCCAATGGTTCTATTATATCTTCAGGAACAAAATAAAGGCTTTCTCCTTTCTTCTAGAACCTACAGAAGTGCAACTAGCTTTCACCACTGGTCCACATTCTTTCCAACCAGCACTCCTGCCTCCCACTCATCCCCAAATATTTTAATCACATATGACTTTTTTAAGTGGTCATTGGGTTGAAAATGACCAGAAAGTACATGTCAAGATGAACATTGACAGTTTCTCGAAGCTACCAAAAACTAAACTATATTTTGGACCTTTATAGGGCTTCTTTTGTGAGGTCAACTGATTAAGTTTTTTTGTTTTATTTATTCTTGTTTTTTTTATTACAGTTGTCCCAACATTTCCCCCTTTGCCCTCCTCCACCCAGCCCACGCCACGCTCCCACAGTCCATCCCCACACCATCGTCCCTGTCCATGGGCCATTCACACATCTTCCTTGACTAATCCATTCCCCTTCTTTCCACCATTTCTTCCCTCCCCTTTCCCCTCTTACAAGCGGGCCATGTGTTCCATGTTTCCGTGTTTTTAATTTGGTTTTGCTTGTTAGTTTATTTTGTTCATTAGCTTCTTCTTGTAAGTGAGATTATACTGTATTTGTCTTTTATTGACTAGCTTATTTCACTTAGCATAATGGTGTCCATTTCCATCTATACTGTCATAAAAGGTAGGAATTCCATCTTTCTTTCTGCTGCCTAATATTCCATGGTGAAAATGAACCATATTTTAAAACTTCATTTATCTACTGATGGTCACTTAGACTGTTTCCAACTATTGGCTATTATAAATAGTGCTATGAACATTGGGGTGCATAAGTTCTTTTGAATTGATGTTTCAGGATTCTTAAGGTATATTCCCAGCAATGGAATTGCTGGGTCAAAAGGCAGTTCCATTTTTGTTTTTTGAGGAAATTCCATACTGTTTTCACAGTGGCCACACCAGTCTGCATTCCCACCAACAGTGCACTAGGGTTCCCTTTTCTCCAAATCCTCTCCAGTACTTGTTGTTTGTTGGTTTATTAATGATAGATATTCTAACAGATGTGAGGTGATATATCATTGTGGTTTTAGTTTGTATCTCTCTGATAGCTAGATGCTGAACATCTTTTTACATGTCTATGGGCCATTTGTATGTTATCCTTGGAGAATGTCTATTCAGCTCCTTTGCCCATTTTTTAATTGGATTGTTTGTCTTCCTGGTATTGAGTCATATGTGTTCTTTATATATTTTGGAGATTAAACCCTTTATGTTCTCCCATTCAGTTGATTCCATTTTCATTTTTATGATGATTTCTTTAGCGTTTTAATTTGCAGAAGGTTTTTAATTTTATGTAGTCCCATTTGTTTATTTTTCCCTAGGAAATATATTGACAAATATATTGCTGTGTGATATTTGAAATGTCTATGTTTTCCACTAGGACTTTTCTGGTATTACAACTTATATTTAAATCTTTTATCCATTTTGAGATTATGCTGGTCTATGGTGTAAGCTGGTGGTCTAGTTTCATTTTTTTTTTTTGCATGTATCAGTCCACTTCTACCAACACCATTTATTAAACTGGCTATTTTTACTCCATCGTATGCTCACGTTCCCTTATTATGTTTTAAATGCAATAAAAAGGCAAGGGAACAAATCTTCTCCTAGAGCCTTTATTAGGGTAGCAGCCCCACCAGGACCCTGATTGCAGCTCTGCAAGACTTCTGACTCCCAGAACTGTAAGATAATCAACTTTATGTTTGTTTTCAACCACTGTTGTTTGTAATTTGTTACAGCAGCAATAGGAAAACAATATAACTTCTTTACTAATTAACATTATCAATATTTATTGCATTAGCTAATATTTATTTAGGATTTTTATGGGTCCTTTATGAATACTTTAATAATGCATTTACTGTTCACTTACCATTGTGTTCATTGTGAAGTTGAGGAAATTAAAACATTAGAATGAAATGAATTATCTGAGGGCAATGCCACAGAAGGCATTTTGAAGCTTGACCCCCACATTCATAATCGTCTTGTGATACTCTTTCTGGTCATATTTAGGAAACAATAGAAATATTGAAGAACTAAAATAGAAAGTATAATTTCAAAACAGAACAGATTCCCACAAAAAGCAGACAAAGAAACCTCCAAAATGAAGTGGACAGAACATGATTTCTTTTTTTTTTAAATAAGAGGAGTGAATTTTTTAAAAAATATTTTATTTATTTATCTTTTTAGAGAGGAAGGGAAGGAGAGAAGGACAGAAATATCAATGTATGGTTGCCTCTTGTGAGTACCCTGCTGGGAACTGGCCTGCAGCCCAGGCATGTGCCCTGACTGGGAATCGAACCGCAATCATGTGGTTCGCAGGCCCATGCTCAGTCCACTGAGCTACACCAGCCAGGGCTAGGAGTGAATTTTTTTTTTAATTTTTCTTAAAGATTTTATTTATTTATCTTTAGAGGGGAAGGGAAGGAGAGAGGGAGAGAAACGTCAATGCATGGTTGCTTTTCGTGCATCCCCTGCTGGGAACTGGCCTGCAGGGAACCAGCCTGCAACCCAGGCATGTGCCCTGACTGGGAATCGAACTGCAACTGCCTGGTTTGCAGGCCCACGCTCAATCCACTGAGCTACACCAGCCAGGGCTCTAGGAGTGAATTTTTTAAAGATTTTATTTATTTATTCTTGATAGAGAGGGAAAGAGAAAGAGAAAGAGAGGGAGAGTAACATCAATGTGTGGTTGGCCCATATGTTCCCCCAACTGGGGACCTGGCCTGCAATCCAGGTATGTGCCCTGACTCGGAATCAAACCAGCAACCATTTGGTTTATAAGCCTGCGCTCAGTCCACTGAGCTACACCAGCCAGAGTGTGATTTCTTGAATAAACTAATTATTGGTGGAACAAAAAGTCCAAAAAATAGACTATGGCCATTGTATAGGTTTAAGATGGACTTCTTCCTAGGTAAAGACAAATGAATGGTCAGTTGAACAAAGATAAAGCTGGACCCAGACCTCCACACAATACAGTAAAAAATAAAATCCAAATGGATAAAAATATTAAAACATGCGAGATAAACATCGATTGGTTGCTTCCCACATACACCCAGACCAAGATTCAATGTGCACCCTAGGTATGTACCCTGACAGAATCAAACCTGCCATATTTTGGTTACAGGATGATGCTCCAACCAACTGAGCCACACCAGCCAGGGGTCTTCTTACAATTCTGATTTACAAATGTGGTTATATTACTCTGGTGGCTTTGAAAATGCTCCAGTCATGTCTTCTGCTGCAGGAACTGTAACTTGCTACAGGGTAAAGAAGCTACAGGGTACCATGATGCATGTCGTGTGGGCACCACTGTCAGTGATTGCTTCCTAAGTGCTTGGCATGTCACATGCATGCTTTGTATGGTGCAGGTAAGATACAAAATCTCTCTCTCTCTCTCTCTATATATATATATACACATATATATAGATAGATAGATATAAATAGCTATAGATATATCTATATATCTGTAGAAGTATAAATATATATGACATATATATCTATATATCTATATCTATCTATCTATCTATCTATCTATCTATCTATAGAGAGAGAGATTGGCTTGCATGACATCAGTGTAACCTGGCAGCCAAGGAGAGTGGACTGGACCTCTCTGGCACCCACTAGGCTGGGTAAGAGCGCCTATTTGCAGTGTGGTAAGGGCAGAAGTCTAGGTAGGCTTTTCCTTGCCATGTGGGAAGCTGGGGGTTGGCCCTCAGATTTGACTGTGCTGTTTGGCTGGAATAAAGTGGTTTCTTTGTCTAGAATTTTCTTCGTCTTGCTAGGTTGCCTGTTTCCAGGTCTTTGAGCCAGAAAATGAAAATGTGCCTTTATTGGACTTTTTATTTCAGATTGTGTTGATGTTTCTCAGTTTTTGGCTTTTCCAGCACTCAAACTGGGACATGTCTACTCTTTATCTTCAAGAATCTTTTAATGTTTCTTATACATTAAATAGGGTGTTTTCTTAGTTCTACTTGGCAGAAGAAATAAGAAAAAGTACACCTATTTTGTCTTCCCAGAAACAGAATTCCTCGCCTCAACACTGAATATTTCCAATTTAAGGAATAATAGAAAGGAAGTGAGAAAGGAAAAGAAACGGGGAAAAAAACTCAACCCCATATCTCAATCGGTTACAATACAATTTTTGCTTTTCTTTAAAGCACTATTTTTATAATTACATACCCTTCTCCCTGTTTTTCAAAATTATGAAGTATAACATATACAGAAGAGTGCATAAAATGTAAACTACACAAGATAAACATACTTATCATTATAAAATGATACCTAAATTGCTACCAGGTACAGAAATTGGGCATCTTAACATCGACCATCCCTGCAGAGGTTGAACATATTACACCTTCTGACAGCCCAGCGAGAGCTGATTGATATCACAACTGTCATAATTCTTTTCTAAGATTTCATCATATAGACATGAGGCCCTGAATAATATAACCTAGTTTGGCCTGCTTTTAAACTTTATATAAGAAAAATTACAGGGGGATGCTGGGAAGATGAAGATGGAGTAGGACAAATCGGATTCTAGCTCCTGTGCTCATGGGTAAAAATCCTGGCAGATCTATAGAGAAACAGCACAATAAACCATCAGTTACCCAGCATTTATGAAATTAAAAGACCAGAGATTGTGACCGACGCTGAAACCCCAGACAGCGGCAGACTCAGCTACGGGCGCTGGGACACACCCAGCCCCTGTGCCACCACAGCAACAGGCCTGGGAGCCGAGGAGTCAGGTACAGGAGCCAGACACTCCAAACCCCTGTGACGGGCTGGGCACCAGAGGAGTCAGCTATGGGAGCCCGGACATTCTCGGCCCCTGTGCCACTGCCATAGCGACAAGACTGGACACCAGGGATTCAGCTACGGGGACTGGGACACTCTCAGCCCCTGTGCAGCTGCCGTAGCAGTGGGCCTGGGTGCTGGACAAGTCAGCTACTGGAGCCAGGACACTCAGCAGTGGTAGGTGACCAGAGCAGGGACCAGCGCGAGGACCAGCATGAGAGTAGGTGGAGATGGAAAACATCAAGATACTTGAAGGAGTCTGCACCACTGAACTTCACAGGTATCATACCACAGAAGTTCACACTATAAACCCAGGGTGTCAGAACAGATCAATTTTAGAAGCTGAGACTAGCAAGAAGAGTCTCAAACAATGGGAAGACAAAGAAACAACCCCCAAATGAAAGAAAAAGCAGAAACTTCAGAAAGAATGTTAGATGAAATAGAGGCTAATCAACTATCAGATAGTGAATTCAAATCACTGGTTATTATGAAGTTCAAAGAGCTCACAATGAGCTATCAGAAACTACAGGGTAATTACAATGATCTCTCTGCAAACTACAGCAACATGAAAAAGGAAACAGGAAATATCAGCGAGGGACATGAGCAAATGAAGAACACAATTTCCGAATTGAAGAACACATTGGAAAGTTTCAAAAGTAGGATAGATGAGGCAGAGGATAGGATTAGCGAGTTGGAGGACAAAATAGAAAGCATCTCACAGAAAGAGCAAGAAAATGAAAAGAGGCTCAGAAAGAATGAAGAGGGATTAAGAGAAATGCAAGACAATATGAAACGTAATAATATCTGAATAATAGGAATACCAGAAGGAGAAGAAGAAGAACAAGGGATAGAAAACGTATTTGAACGAGTAATGAAAGAACATTTTCCTAATTTGATGAGAGAAAAAGTCACACAAATCCAGGAATCACAGAGAGTCCCAATCAAGAGGAACCCAAGGAGGCCCACTTCAAGACACATCATCATCAAAATGGCAAAATTCCAAGACAAAGAGAGAATCTTAAAGGCAGAAAGGGAGAAAAAAGAAGTAACATACAAGGGGGCCCCAATAAGGTTAGCTACTGACTTCTCAGTGGAAACACTCCAAGCAAGAAGAGAATGGCAAGAAATATTCCAAGTAATGAGAAACAGAGGCCTACAACCAAGGCTACTTTACCCAGCAAGGCTCTCAATCAAGATAGAAGGCCAAATAAAGAGCTTCCAAGACAAAAGAAGTCTAAAAGAATATGCCTCCACCAAACCAGCTCTACAAGAAATACTAAAAGGACTGCTTTAAGGGAAGGAAGGAAAAGAGACAGAGAGAGGAACACAGGTACAAAAATGGCAATGAATAAGTACCTATCAATAATAACCTTAAACGTAAATGGATTAAATGCTTCAATCAAAAGACACAGAATAGCTCAATGGATAAGAAAGCATGACCCACACATATGCTGCCTACAAGAGACCCATCTCAGGACAAAAGACCATCACAGACTAAAAATGAAAGGCTGAAAACAAGTTTTCCAAGGAAACGGACAAGAAAAAAAAGCTGGGGTAGCAATTCTCATATCAGACAAAATAGACTTCAAAAAAGGGCCATAAAGAGAGACCCAGAAGGTCACTTCATTATACTCAAGGGAAGAATCCACCAAGAAGACATTAACATTGTAAACATATATGCACCAAACATAGGGGCACCCAAATATACTAAGAAAATCTTAGACGACATCAAGAAAGATATTGACAGCAACACAATTATAGTAGGGGATTTTAACACTCCACTATCAAAAACGGACAGATCTTCCAAACAAAATATCAACGAAGATATTGCGGCATTAAACAGCACCCTAGATGAAATGGACTTAACTGATAAATATATAGAGCCTTTCATCCCAAAGAAGCTAAATACACATTCTTTTCAAATGCACATGGAACATTTTCAAAGATAGACAATATGATAGGACACAAAACGAGCCTCAAAAGTTTCAGGAAAATTGAAATCATACCAATCATCTTCTCTGACCACAAGGGGCTGAAATTGGAAACCAACCCCAAAGAAAAAAACCCCAAACACCCAAAATCATGGAGACTGAATGGTATGCTATTAAACAACAAATGGGTCAAGAATGAAATTAGGAAAGAAATCAAAACGTTTCTGGAAACAACTCAAAACGATCTCACAACAACCCAAAACTTATGGGACACAGTGAAGGCAGTCCTGAGAGGAAAGTTTATAGCAATACAGGCCTACCTAAAGAAGATAGAAACATTTCAGACAAACAACCTAACCCTATGCCTGCAAGAACTTGAGGAACAACAACAAAGACAGCCCAGAGCAAGCAGAAGGAAGGAAACAACCAAGATTAGAGCAGAATCAAATGACATAGAAACTAAAAGCACAATTCTAAGGATCGATGAATCCAGAAGTTGGTTCTTTGAGAAGATAAACAAAATAGACAAGCCTTTAAGTAGGCTCATCAAGAAAAGAAGAGAGAAGACACAAATAAACACAATCAGAAATGAAAGAGGAGATATTACAATTGATACCACAGAAATAGAAGGGATTGTAAGAAATTACTATGAAGAACTGTATGCCAAAAAATTTGAAAACCTAGGGGAAATGGACACATTTCTAGAAAAATACAATCTTCCAAAACTCAATGAAAAAGAAGCAGAAAATCTAAACACACCAATAACAGCAAAAGAAATTGAAGCAGTAATCAAAAAACTCCCATCACACAAAAGCCCTGGACCAGATGGTTTCACAGGAGAATTCTACAAAGCATTTAAGGAAGAGCTAACCCCTATTCTCCACAGACTATTCCAAAAAATCCAGAAGGATGGAAAACTCCCAAATTCTTTTTATGAAGCCAGCATCATCTTAATTCCAAAACCAGATAGAGACACAACAAAGAAAGAAAACTTCAGGCCAATATCGCTGATGAACATAGATGCTAAAATCCTCAACAAAATATTGGCAAATCGCATCCAACAATATATCAAAAAGATCATACACCATGACCAAGTGGGATTTATCCCAGGAATGCAAGGATGGTTCAATATTCGCAAATCAGTAAATGTAATACATCACATAAACAGAAGCAAAGACAAAAATCACATGATCATATCAATAGACTAGGAAAAAGCGTTCGATAAGGTACAACACCCATTTATGATAAAAACACTCAGCAAAGTGGGAATAGAGGGAGCATTCCTCAATATAATAAAGGCCATATATTAGAGACCTACAGCCAATATCATACTCAATGGGAAAAAACTAAAAGCTTTTCCACTGAGATCAGGAACAAGACAAGGATGCTCACTTTCACCACTTCTATTCAATACAGTATTGGAAGTTTTAGCCACAGCGATCAGGCAAGAAAAGGAAATAAAAGGCATCCAAATAGGAAAGGAGGAAGCAAAACTGTCACTGTTTGCAGATGACATGATAGTGTACATGGAAAATTCTTTAGACTCTACCCCAAAACTGCTCGAACTAATTAATGAATTTGGCAAAACAGCAGTTTACAAGGTCAATATCCAGAAATCAAAGGCATTTTTGTATACCAACAATGAATCAGCAGAAGCAGAGATCAAGAAAAAAATCCCATTTGATATAGCAAAAAGAAAAATAAAATATCTGGGAATAAACCTAACTAAGGAGGTAAAAAACCTGTATGCAGAAAACTACACAACACTGAAGAAAGAAATCAAGGAAGACACAAACAAATGGAAACATATACCTTGCTCATGGATTGGAAGAATTAACATCATCAAAATGTCCATACTACCCAAAGCAATATACAGATTCAATGCAATACCTATTAAAGTACCGATGGCATATTTCACAGACATAGAACAAACACTTCAAAAATTTATATGGAACCATAAACAAGACCGAATAGTAGCTGCTCTTTTGAGAAAGAAGAACAAAGTAGGATGGATCACAATACCTGATATCAAACTGTATTACAAGGCCACTGTAATCAAAACAGCCTGGTACTGGCATAAAAACAGGCACATAGGCCAATGGAACAGAACAGAGAGCCCAGAAGTAAACCCAACTCTCTACAGTCAATTAATATTCGACAAAGGGGGCAGTAACATAAAATGGAGTAAAGATAGCCTCTGCAACAAATGGTATTGGGAGAACTGGACAGCTATGTAAAAAAAAAAAAAAAAAAAAGAAACTTGAGCACCAAACTTACACTATACACCAAAATAAATTCGAGGTGGATAAAAGATTTAAATATAAGCTGTGACACCATTAAAGTCCTAGAGGAGAACATCGGCAAGAAAATCTCAGATATTTCATGCAGCAGCTTTTTTACTGATATGTCCCCTAGAGCAAGGAATATAAAGGAAAGAATAAACAACTGGGATCTCATCAAAATAAAAGGCTTCTGCATGGCTAAAGAAAACAGTATTAAATTAAAAAGACAACCAACTGTATGGGAAAACATATTTGCCAATGATACCTCAGACAAAGGATTAATCTCCAAAATATACAAAGAACTTACCGACGCCACTCTAAGAAGACAAGCAACCCAATTAAAAAATGGGAAAAGGATTTGAACAGACACTTCTCCAAGGAGGACATACAGAAGATCCAGAGACACATGAAGAGATGCTCAATATCGTTAGGTATCAGAGAGATGCAAATTAAAACCACAATGAGATACCACTTTACACCAGTCAGGATGGCTATCATAAACAAAGCAACAAACAACAAATGTTGGAGAGGTTGTGGGGAAAAGGGGTCTTTTTAGTTCACTGTTGGTGGGATTGCAGACTGGTACAACCATTGTGGAAAACAGTATGGAATTTTCTCAGAAAACTAAAAATGGACCTGCCTTTTGACCCAGCAATTCCACTGTTGGGGTTATATCGTAAGAACCCTAAAACACCAATCCCAAAGAACCTATGCACCCCAATGTTCACAGCAGCACAATTTACAATAGCCAAGAGTTGAAAGCAACCCAGGTGCCCATCAGTAAACGAATGGATCAAAAAATTGTGGTACGTAGACACAATGGAATTCTATGCAGCAGAGAGAAAGAAGGAGCTACTATCCTTTGCAACAACATGGATGGAACTGGAAAGCATTATGCTGAGTGAAATAGGCCAGGTGTTGAAAGACAGATACCATATGATCTCACCTTTAACAGGAAGCTAAACAACAAAACAAACAAGCAAGCAGGAAAAAAACAAAGACACTGAAATAGAGAACAAGGGGATAGTGACCAGAGGGGAGAAGGAAGGGAAGTTAAGGGGAAAAAGGGGGAGGGATTTGGAGGAACAAATAGGAAGGACACAGGGATGAGAACTAAGGGGGGTGGAAATAGGAGGGAGGTGGGAAGCCCGGGGTGGGGGAGGCTGGGATGGAAGAAATAGACAGAAAACTGTACTTGAAAAATAACTAAATAAAATTTTAAAAATATATTTGAAAAATAAAATGGTCTAAAAAAAAGAAAAATTACATTTTATGAATTCTTTTGTATCTCATTTCATTTGTTCAGTAAAATATTTATAAAACTCACTGATGTTGGTTGTGTGTAGGTGCAGGCTGTCTATATCGTACTGTATGGAGATCGAGGCAATCATTGATACATATTTGGATTTTCAGGTTTATCTTGAATGAGGTGTTATTAAGGATATGTTTGCACAAGTATACCTGTGCACACATGTATAAAATTCCCTTGTGTAACAAACCCAGAGGTGGGATTCCTGGGTCATGGAGGATGTCTTCAGCTTTTTTAGATTCAGACTTGGCATCGTTGCACACTCTCCGCAGCTAGATGCCTACTTACCAGCATAATATGACTGTTCTCCACATCAGAATTTTTAACTTTTGTTAATACAATGTATGTGTGCTGGTATCTCAAGGAGACATTAATTTGCACATTTCTCATACCACTCAAGTGGAACACCTTTCATATGCTTGTTTGCTACTTTTTACTTTTTTGTGAAAGCCTTGTTGACGTCTCTTTTTATTGGGTTGTCTATTTTTGTCTTGACTTTTAGCAGTTTCTTATATAGTCTGAATATCACTTTTTGTTGTCTAGTGATTGGTAAATGTCATTTCCCACTCCATGACTTGCTTCCAGTCTTTTTATGGTGTTTCCATTAAAAGAAGTTTTTAATTTTAATGTCAAACAATATTTTATTTTTATAGATAGCAACAGGGAGTGTTCTGTAAGAATTCTTTCTCTCATATGAAAATATTTATTATCTTACTTTTCACATTTAGGTCTATAATCCATTGAAAACTGATTTTCCCATGTGGTATGAAGTATAAGTGCAAAGTATTTTTCAGGAGGAGGAGAACTCATTTCCTCATCAATTTAACAGAAGATAGTCTTTTCTCCGCCCTTATGAAGGGAGAACTCTTTCATAAGTTAAATGTCAATTTTTAATCTTGGAAAGATTAAAATCTTGGAAATCTTGGCTATTGTAAATAATGCTGCAGTGAACACAGAGGTTCAAATATTCTTTTGAATTAGTATTTCATTTTCCTTCAGGTAAATTCCCAGAAGTGAAATTGCTGGGTCATAAGGCAGTTCAATTTTTAATTTTTTGAGTAAAATCCATAGTGCTTTTCTGTATGGCTAACTTCAGGGTGCCACAAGTCTCCAATTTCTCCAGTGAAGTCCTGCAATTCCATTGTTCTTTACGTAAGGCCTGCAGTGCCAGGTTTGACTTAATATCACTGTTCCACTCCCAGTTTCAGCAGCCTGAGTGCACTGTGCCATGGGGGTTCTTTCCTTCATTATGCTCTTGGTTTTGTGTCATTGATAGGCTCCTATTACTTGCAGTTTAGTCCAAGTCTCCTGGAAAAGTCAAGGGCTCTTTGTCCTGGAGGCACTGCCGTCCCCCTGGAACCGTGGAACGCCCGGCCTGCCTGCCCCACCAGAAGGCTCCCTCGTGACTCCAGCTCTGTCCCGTGAGCACCCGATGGAAGCTACCTTTCACCAGAGTCTGTGTGGCAGGGTGTTAAAAGATAGGACTTTTCCTGGCTGAGTATTTTTACTAGGCCCCATAGCTGAGTCTGCTAGTTGTTAAAAAAAAAAACCACAAAATAAAATAACCCAAAACCACTATTTCTCAAACAGGATGCTAGTGCCCAGGTGTGTCCAATCTGTGGCCTGAGGGCACCTGCAGCCCAAGATGGCTGTGAAGGTGGCTCAATACAAAATCATAAGTTTAACTAAAACATTATGAGATTTCTTCTTATTACATGTTGTGATGTATTTAATGCATGGTCCCACACAGCTCTTCTTCTTCCAGTGCAGCTCAGAGATGCTGCGGTGTTGGACACCCCTGACTGCTAGGCCACCCTTTACGAGACTCAACATGAAAAACTATTTTGGTTAAATGAAGGCTCATTAACCTCCTGCAGTTCAAGAAAACATTTATTATGCTTTTGGGCTTTTATATAATAGTTACTGTTTTATAAGTTTTTAATAAATAAATTAATTTTATACATACCATAAACTGAATCATTTTCAACCAAAATGGCCCCATTTATCTACAGATAATTACTTTAGTTCATCTGGAAAGGGGTTTAGAGGGAAGGCAGCAAATTCCGTTGTTTCACATTGTTAGTAAATTAAAAGATTTACCAACAAAGTTCATCCTCTTCATAAAAATGTAGAAAAGAAGAAAACAATTGAGTAATATTGAGTAAGCAGAACCAAGCACAAGAATGCAGGTAGATGAAAGTGACTAGAAAGTCAGGATGAAATTTTACACACTTTATATATCCAAGCAGATGGAATCCTTCTGCACTGTTTATAGCCTGCATGTAATATATTTCCCCGGATCATTGGTAACCTGTTTTTTTTTTCATAAGAGGGCTGGAAGCAGAATTTGCTGTTTCATCCTTAACTTTCTGTCCCTTCCTTTATCGAGTGCACACTATGCTCTCCTGAAAATTGAGGTGGCCACTGTTTAACAACAGTCATTTGCAAGCATAATAAAACATTTTTTCCAGAGAAGAAATGGTTACAGCTAGGATACTTACCTGGAATAAGTTTCCACGGTGTCAGGGGGCCTGGGGTGCTAGCTTTCTGGGTATTTATATTACAAAAGAAGGATGAAGCCTAGACACTTGGAGCTATAAAGCCGACAATAGTTTTATTTAATCCCTAGAGAATTTTATTTAAATTCAGAAGTTTACAAAAAAAAAAAACAAAAACCCAAAGAAAACACTGGCTGATTGTTTCCAAAAAACATTCTAAAAGGAGATATGTAAATAGGCTTTTTTTCAGGTTATAAACATAAAAAATTCACCTTTATTTACCTTTGCATTTTACACGATTCACAGGAAGACCCAAATGTTCCTGGAATTATTTTTTGTTGGCTAAAATAAACGATAGACTTCATTGGTCAGAAAAAGAAGCACCTGACTTCCCAGTATGACCCTATTTCAAAGCAGCCCTGCCTTACTCTCACTTTTGGTTTCCTATCAACAGAAAGTTAAGTTTCAAAATTTGTCCTGAATTGAACAGAATTTTACATTCGTGAAAAAGATGGGAATGAACTATAGACTTTATCACTGACCAAATATTAATCAGACAGACTAAACTGGAGAAGGCAGAGAGACAGGAAGAATTGGTGCATCTTTGTCCAATTTTTTCCAGATTAGGGTTTAAAATAGCCCTGAACTCAACCCAAACACTCACTGGCTATTTCAGAACCTAAGTCTACACTTCCTGGAAGTGTGGGTCATTTTGGATCAGACTTTCAGGTTCCCAATTATTTCACAAAGGGCTCAAGATATCATCAGCTGTCCATGGCATCGGAGAAGAAGCAGTGCAAGGCATGTTCCCTGTGCTTTTCTTTCTATCAGGGAGAACACATGTATGATTATAGCCCAAATGGCCTTTTTAATAGTGCAAAGACTGCTCCCAGAAGACTAATTTAAAAAATATATATATATATGTATATATGTGTGTGTGTGTGTGTGTGTGTGTGTGTGTGTGTGTGATATAAGAGTAAGGAATTGCTTAGATCAAATGTGAACAGTAGATGAAATATCACAAAATGAACACAACCCTGAGTAGATAAGATATCAACATTTGAAACTATCGGTATTGTTAATTTAAGCCATTTTAGTAGGTGAGCACTACAATATCAGAGTGATGTTCACTTGTATTTCTTTCATGATCCATGTTAGATCCTTTTCTAGTGTTTATGGCCATTCGGATATATTCTTTTCTAAGTGCCTAAGTTCATACCCATTTTTCTACTGAGTATTCTGTCTTTGTGGAAGTTATTTATATTTTCTGTATATGCATCATTTGTCTTTTTATATTTTCTCACATATGGGGCTTGCCTTTTTCTTTATTAATGGTGTCTTGTGATAAAGAAAATATCTTAATTTTAATATAGTCAAATTTGTCAGTCTTTACAATTGTGTTTAGTACATTTTGTGTCCTAACAATTTTTTTCCTATTTTCAAATATTTAAAAATGTTCTTCCAAATTATTTTCCAAAGGTATTATGATTTTGCTTTTTATATTTAATTCTACAATCATTCTGGAATTGCTAATTGTGCACGGTATAAGCAAGAGGTCATTTTCTTGTTTTCCCTAAGGATAGCCGATTCACCCAGGACTATTCATTTAAGAGATCATCATTTCTGCCTATAATGGTTTTAAGTGATCCCCACTGACCCACTAATTCCTAGATAGGTGAATGACATTAGATAATATTTTAAATGAGCATCTAACAAAGCTTTAGTATTACAATTTGTTTAGTTCACTCTCTGATTTCAATTCTCTCAGTACACTATACGTAACTTTTTCTTCAAATAAAGAGTAGGTATTATTTAAGATAAAGGTTATTTTTGTTCACATTTATATTATAAATATAAACATTTGCACCTAAGGGGAATCACACAGTTCAAACCGATGTTGTTCAATGGTCAATTCTACATTAATTTTTCCAATGGGCCTTTTATTTGTATTGCAGGCAGTCTCTTGTGATAACCTTTGTGGATACCAGTTGACACGTCATGTCAAACCCTCTCACTTGGCAAAGCTCTCAGCAAATGCTTTACTGAGTGAATGACTGACATTGTTTCAGTGTTTTCAGTTTCATTTTAGTCTATTTAATCCTGAGGTTGTTCGTTAGTTTTGGTTTGTAGCTACTAGGTCTCTGAAGGAAAAGCAGAAAGCTCCAGGACATCGAAGGGGTAAAACTGAAAGGCCAGATTGCCAGTGAGAGAGAAAATAGAGAGAAACCAGTGCAGTAAAACTCAGAAGAAAAGAGAAGAGGCAAGGCACTTATAACTTTGTCATTGAAGCTGCTGTCTTCTCAACTCTAGAGGATCTCTGCTCCTGGTAAGAGTGAGGAAGGGTGGGAAGGGATTCACAAGGGTCCGTCAATTTGTCTGAAAGGACCGTTCCAGTGACAGGCTGCAGCTGGCTCTGGCACAGGCTGCAGCTGGAATTCTGACCCTGGCAGGCAGCAGGGTGTCTGCTCCAGCCCCGCCGCTCCAGCTCTGCGTTCAGTGAGTGAGGTTCCAGCAGAGAGAGAGCCTTCACTGAGTCGGAAATGCTCCAAGATTATCTCTTTTTTGATGCTGAAATTACATTTATCTTTGATAAAACCCACTTACTAAAGCTCAGATTCCATTTGATTCTTTATTATAAACTTTTATATGCCAGGTAAGTAGAAGTTGGGCAACTTGGAGTCTGCAAAAAGAGGTAACAAGTTTTTGTACTTCAGGAGCTGATAAAATCTTTGTGAGGCCACTATTTTTCTGAGGCAATTATTGAATGATTCGCATTTAATGGAATTATGTCTCATGTTATAAAATCTGACAGAACATCTGCTTGTCAGCAGTCCTGTGGGCCATTGTTGTAAGAGAAAAATGGGTCCTAATCATATGAAAAACTAATATAATGTTGTATATTGACTATATTTTAATTTTTTAAAAAGGCCTTTCTTTGCATCTTCCCCTGGAGAAATAGGAAGCCAGAGAGTAGTCAAGACTGGCATTTTAATAGACATAAGCCCTCCTCCACAAGAGCAAGTCAGAGGTAACCGATTTTAAAATAAGACTTTTCGCTCCTTTTAAATTTATAAAATTATTAAAATTATAAAATCATCAAGCTCTGATCATGTCTATAATTGTTTGAATAAATTATGTAGAGCAGAGTTTAGAGAAAAAACAAACTTTGGTTTATAAAGAAATGTTTCATAATTTTAGCTTTGTTCCCTAAAATAATTAAAAGCATTATGCAAGCAGATAGGAGGAAATAAGGAAGAATCGATCTGAAAACACAGGGAGTCACAGTCTATAACAAAACTGTGTAAAAAAATCAATAGAGTTGGGGTGAGATGTCTTAGATCTCTTAGATATCAAGACTTGCGCAAAAAAAGTGTAAATGCAGATGCAAAGCAAAGATGAAGAACCAGTGAGTGGGTAACCAGAATGAGCTGGGCCAGCTGCGGGGCCTCCAGCACAGTGGGAGCAGGAAGCCACTGGGGAATCTGAGTCCCTCCATGAGACCCAGACGCTGCCCAGGAACAGCCCTGGGAGAAAGAGCAGGTAAGCCTGGGTTAGAATGCTATTTGTGTTTCAGGGCACATGTATATGCTTTACACAAATTTATCCAGATGCTCCAACAGGAGCTCAGATATCCCCCATTCATTCAATTTAAACATCTAAATGTGAAGGTAAAAAGCTTTAAAAGGAAATTTTGTAAGGAAGTCAGAAGCTAAGAGGCACAATAAAAATCTCTGTTTTCTGGAAAATGAAGTACAAGAAGAGCTGGTGGGAAGGCAATCTGGTATACCCTTCCAGAAAGGAATTTGACAACATATCACAAAAGGGTGTGTTCTTACTTTTGATGCAACAATCCCACTTCTAGGAATCTATACTGAAGAAAGAGCTAAAATGCAAAATAAAATAGAAACAGGTTAGCAGAGTTATTCATTGCAGCACTGCCTGTAATTTCAAAGCATTTTGGAAGCAATTTAAATGCACTTACATAGGAGATCGGTTGAGTAAACTGTGGCCTATAGGCATAGTGGAGTAGGAGTGTAAGGATGGAAAGCTTTCTATGAGCGACACGGAGTGATTTCCAAATACCTATACTATTTGATCTTTCATGTCAGAAAATGTGCATAAGGTAACAGATGTATATTTGTTCATTTGTGAAGAAGATATCTAGGAAGTATAAACAAGAAATTAATGAGATTGGGGACTATGGGGGAGGAAAAAGGGGGAATAAAAATAGAAAGAATGGTAAAAATGAGGATGGTGTACTAAATGAAGAAGAAGTGATATTTCTCTGAGTACACTTTTTTGGAAATTTCTGACTCTCAGAAACATATAATGTTTCACATACTCAAAAAGTAAATACACATTTAAAATCAGCCAAGATGTTGGGGGTGCTGAAAAGAAAAACAAACAGTAACAAATGAACCTGACTGCATTACAAATGAAGAAATTTTGGAATACATAAAGTATTTCATATTCATAAAGTTAAAGACACAAAGAACTGCATACTAATAATGTACTCTAGTTAGTAGACTTATGTATCACAGAAGTATGGATTTAAAATTTAAAAATTACTTTTTATGTATACTAGAATGGAATAAATAAGGAAATTTATTACAGATATTGAGAACCAGAGCTCTCATCATGAGAAAGGAGTAAAAAAAAAAGAGAGAGAGAGAAGAGCTTAAATAAATTGTGTTGTGTTAGATTACAATTAGAAATATAAACAGGAAGTCAAAGTTGTGTATAAAAATGGATAGATGAAGAAACAGATGTTTGTTTACCTGTGTTAGTATATATACATACATACATATATACAACATATTTTAACCTTGCCCTTGAGAAGCCTAGAAATGATGCACACACCTAGTATGAGATCTTGGCATCTAAGTGCTGAATCAGAGACAATACTAGGTGGGATACCTTGTGGGACCAGAAAGAAGGAAATGATCAGAATACGGTGGGTTCATGCCAAAAGGACATGGGAGCCAGCCTCAAAAAGTATCAATAAAATTTATGGAGCAAATTAAGCAACAAAATAAATAATGATAGTAAAGTGTTTAAATCCATAGTAGAAAATAAATAACTATGAATTTATACAGATACAACTAAATAATTGAATGACTAAATAAAGTAAAGAGAAAGGACAGCTCCTCTTTATAGTAGAACTCAAATTAATAAATGTCGAAGGAATGGTGAGAATACAAAATGAACCATAGGCAAACACGACAGTAATAACTGCTACAGGCAAGAATCGTTGTCAGTGGACGCTAAAATTAGCACTGGAAATGACAGGAAAGTATGGTGAGAATATAATTTCACAGTCTCGAAAATATCTTCCCAAAGGGTACTTTGTAATTACAAAGAGGTAAGTAGGAACTTTACAACAGAAAAACCTGGCAGACACAACCTGACGTAAATGATTAGAGTTAACATCAGAGCGCCGGTGTTATACTGACATCATGAATCCCATGATGCAATGCACCGAACCTGGCAGAACCCCACTTGGATGGCATTACTGAAAATGTATAACCTAAATATAAATATGGGGAACTGCCAAAAAAATCCCCAAACTGAGGGATATTCTACAAACTAAAAGGCCAGTTCTCTTCTAAAATATCAAGGTTATGAAAGACAAAATAAGAAATGAGTAACTATGGAAAATGACAGTAGGCTAAGGAAACAATGACAGCGATGAGATCCTGGATTGGGTTGTGGATCAGAAAAAAACATCAGTGGCGAAAATGGTGAGATATGAAAAAAGTATGTACGTTAGTTAACAGTATTGTAGCAACATGAAAATTTTGTAGAAAGCATTAACATTATAGATGCTGGGGAAGTTGTATATGAAAACTATTCAAACCTGTTTTACATACAAATTATTTCAAAATTTATTTATTTGTAAAGAGAAACAGCAGACTAGTCTATAGGACAACCTTACAGGGGCCACAGGATTTTTAAAAACACATAGGGAACAAAGGTCAAAGACAGAAAATAAAGTTTTAGTTCATTTGTAAGTTCTTACTCAGCTTCTGGCTAGAAATTGTTTTCCATTCCATCTTCTCTCTTGCAGACAAGGTTGCACCCTGAACATGGACTCAGAGACCCACATGCCGGACCCAGTGTGCCTCATTGAGAACACTAACGGGAAACTAGTAGCTAATCCGGAAGCTTTGAAGATCCTGTCTGCCATTACCCAGCCTCTTGTCGTGGTGGCCATTGTGGGTCTCTACCGCACAGGCAAATCCTACCTGATGAACAAGCTGGCTGGGAAGAGCAAGGGTGAGCGTGCCTACAGAGAGAGAGTGAGAGGGGGAAAGAAATATCAAAACCTAACTCAGTTCCCTGATGAGCTCCCTACATTTACTCTGTTCCAGAGGATACAAATCACCTCACTCTTCTCATTTTCCCTTCATTTCCTCTTTTAAACTATAATGTGTCTTTCTGGGAAGAATAAGGTCATGATAAATATAATCAACATACATAATAATAAAGTATAAAACAATTACTAAAATGTTTGGGTATTAATAATAAGCTTGCACTGTTCTTTATTTTTCTTTTTGTGGCATTTTGTTGGAATTTTCTGTTTCGTTTTTGTCATCTTTTTTAAAGCTTGCATTAATCTTTAAAGTAAAATAAATGTTTCACTTTGTATTGGATACTCTAATCCCTTTTTCTGGTTTTAATTAAGGGTAACATTGATTGTGGTTTCATTTATCTTTTTAAATTTTGATTTCATTAACTTTTTTTTATCTTTAGAGGGGAAGGGAAGGAGAGAGGGAGAGAAATATCAATGTATGGTTGCCTCTCATGTGTCCCCTCGTGGAAACTGGCCTGCAACCCAGGCATGTGTCCCGACTGGGAATCTAACCTCGATACTCTGGTTCGCAGGCCCGTGATTTCATTAACTTTTATTTCTATATCCACAACCATTCAATATTAGAAATCCAAGTCCTCTTACCTCCTCTGCCCCTGGCAGGCTTCTCTCTGGGCTCCACGGTGCAGTCTCACACCAAGGGAATCTGGATATGGTGTGTGCCTCATCCTGAGAAGCCAAACCACACGCTTGTCCTGCTTGACACCGAAGGCCTGGGAGATATAGAGAAGGTAAAACATGAATTTTTAAATCTTATTTATGTCATATCACTAGCCCCCTTTTACTGCCTCCCCCACTCCTTGATGTAGGCTTCCAACATATCATATCAACATACTATACCTTTCATTTACTTAGTAGTGGTAAACATTTGACCTTAAATCCAGTCTGAAACCAACCAAAGTAAGATTTATGTAAGGAAAGGGAACACAAATTATGACACTAACAAGCTCATTAAAGAGTTGTCACATGCTTTAAACACTGAGCTTCACCGGGCCACATTACATACATGAGCATTGAGAGTGGACCATAAGGTCTGTTGATAGGTTATACAACCTGTAAATAATGGCCGATTAAGTTATTTTTCTTTAATATCATAGAAAAATGTTTTGGTGAAGCTGTGAAGATGCCTTTAAACCTGACTAGATACTTTATAAACATGTCTGACTTTTCACAATAGGAATCCTGAAAGCTGGTAAATATGATCTTATCCACAGCTGTGCTATTTATAAGAGAAGCAAAAGATATGATTTGATGTCAATATCTTTGTTCAGAAAGGGTTATACATTATTACTCTTATAAATCCTAGACCTATAAAGCTCTTATCAAAGGAGCACATGTTAACTACTGAGAAGTTCCTTACCATTGCATGCCATAGAAATGTAATAGGATCACAATCTAAGTTCAGGAGGCCTGTTTGAAATGTACTAAGTGATCATAATACTTATTACTATCACTGTCCTATGCATTTATATGCATTGCCTTACTTAAATTTCATGACACTCTGAATTTAATGTTCATAAATTCATTGTATAGATGAGAAAAATTTGCATAGGGAAGTGACCAACCTAAGTTTCCATGGATAAATAGAAACAGAGGTGGTTCAGACTTTATCTGCCTGAATTGAAAGTATGGCGCTTTTACTGTGCATTCCATGTGTCTCTACAATGACATCTAGGGAGACAACCAGAATGACTCCTGGATCTTTGCCTTGGCCGTCCTCCTGAGCAGCACCTTCGTCTACAACAGCATGGGAACCATCAACCAAATAGCCATGGACCAACTGCAGTATCCTTTTTGTGGTCCAGAACAACTTAAATCCAGAAAGTCACAGCTTCATATTTTCACCAGGTAGAGTGGTGGGCAACTGCAGAAGAATTCATAAGTTCCTTCCTTAATGAATCATTATGCTCAATATCCAAATTCAGTTCAACCAGCCCCAGAAAGCCAAGCCTTTCTTGTGTCTCAGATATTATTTTTGTTTACTTGTTTATCATCTGTGTCCCTCAGTAGAATGAGATTACCATTAGACATTATCCTAGACACTTAGCTGCACAAGGCTCTGTATATCCCCCATCTGAGTTAATCTCCTTTCCCTTGCCTAACCCTCAACATTCTCTAAAATTCATGCTCTCATTCAGCAAATCTCTATATTCTTATTATCTCCTCCAAATATTTCCTTCTAACTGAGTTCTGTCTATACTTTGTGGACATTGTTTCCCTGACAGGCCTCTCCAGTGATTTTAGTGCTGTTTTTTTTTCTCCTATACCTTGCCTAAGTCCCAGAAAATTTAGGTAACCTTCTTCCTCCTTATGACATCTTCCAGATACTTCCTCATTCTTCTCCCAGTAAAAAGAGAAAGATCTTTGAATGACATGCACTGAAACCACAGCATCCCTCATTGTTGCAGTCATCTACCAACCTCCCTGTGAACAAATCAACCCCCCTGGGAACAAACCAACCTCCCCAAGAACAAACCCTTCCTATGTTAAAACTTCCAGGTCTTAGTTCACTTAGAAATGTTAACGACCAATACATATCCATTTAACATTCTGATCTCTCAGTTTCATTACCTTCTCATACCTTATCTTGCACTCTCCTTCATTCCTGGTTTTGGTCATTATCAACAACTTCAACATTTCTATAACTTAATTTCAACCATTGTGTTACATTAGCATTTGTCAAGATAACCTTCATGGTCTTCCATCTAATGGATAATTCTCATACTCTTTGACTTCACAATAGCATTTGATAGTTGATGTTTTCCTCTTTTCTGAAACAGTTGGTTCTTTTAATGTCTAGAATGTCAATGCATCTTAATATATCACTTTCCTAATTGTTCCATCTTCTTGGTTTCTAAATATTATAGCTATTTAATTCTTGGCCATGTTCTAGTCTTTCTCTATTGTCAACCCTTAAGTGATCTCATCCAGACTCAAGGCTTTCAGTAGCACCTGTATGTGGATTACCAGGACAGTTGCATATGCAATCATGACTGCTGTTCTCAGGTACAATTTTGTGTATGTAGACACACAGTTTCTCTCTTTGGAGGGTAAAAGATGTCTCAAACAGCAAGTAAAATGAACAGAACTTTTAATTTTTCTGTTCAACAGCACTGCTTCACTATCACAGTAAATTCCTGCAGCATTCACACAGGTCCTTCAATCAAAAACTTAGAATTCATCCTGGATGACTTCTTTCCTCATATCTTAGAAACTACTAGTTGGAAAGTTTTGTCAGCTGCACTGTCATAGGTATTTGCCCATGCTGACCAATTCTCACCACTTCCTGCCCCATAACTCTAGTTGAAGCTTCCATCTCCTCTCATCTGTGTTACCTCCTTAACTACCTAACCCCTCTCTCTGCTTCCACTCCTGCCCCTCACAGATGCAACACCAGCCAGAATGATCTCTTAAAAACCAGCATCAGGTCATATCCCCCCTGAGCTTAAAACTTCCCAATAGCTTCCCATTAAATTTAGGTTAAAATCCAAACTCTTTCTATAACTTACATGGTCTAGACCCTATCCATTCTAGGACTTTGGCCCCAGCCACACTGGCCTGCTTGCTATTTATTAGACACACTTAGTAATTTTTGTCTAAGTGTTTGCAAGTGCTGTTTTCTCCCCCTAAAATGCTCCTACATTGGATTTGTGCAGAGTTGACTCTCACAATTCATTCAGATCTTTGCTCAGACAACCTCAGAGAGAATTTAGCTGAACAACCACATAAACCAGCACCACATGTAAATACAGTCATTCTCTAGCCTTCAGCATAGTTCACTTTTCTTTGAGATCATTATTATTAACATCTCAAATTTTATTATATTTTTGTTTACATATTTATCTGTCTCTCTGACTAGAATGTAAACTTTATGATACTAGTATTATCTCACTTACTATAATATTCTTAGTCCCTGGAACAATGCCTGATTCACAGCAGGTGCTTAATAGATATTTGTGGAATGAACAAAAAAAATGAATGATTGAGCTAATTAAGAGAAAAAAATTATTTCAGCTGAGCTTTGGGAGAAAGTACTACATAAAAAGTGCTCTTCTTTTATGCAATTTTCCTATGTTAGCATCTCAGTTATGTAACAGAGCTGACTGAACGAATCAGAGCAAAATCCTCACTGGATAATGGTGGGGTTGAAGACTCAGCCGACTTTGTGAGCTTCTTTCCAGCCTTTGTGTGGACTCTGAGAGATTTCTCCCTGGAGCTAGAAGTCAATGGAGAACCCATCACTCCTGATGAGTATTTGGAGTTGTCACTGAAACTAAAGAAAGGTGACTGGGACTTACCATTGGGTGACAAATGGAGAAAACAATATTAAAATGACCATTTGTGTGTAGATGTTAAAATTATAATTGTGTAACTGTGTGATTCTGACTGTCCTATTACAGGAAATGAAAACATTCTTTGGCCAAACTGATGGATCTAATTTAAGATATCTTTCTCTTCTTGGAGAAAGAAATTTTCTCTACCCTTCAATTTCTTAAAAATTCCTGATCCATCATGAGTTTATTTTCATCTCTTTCCATAGGATTTGTGTATATTAGGAAGTTGAAGTGTCATGTATTTGAGACAGTTAGTGTAAAGTTGTACTATTCCTAATTTTCATTTTTCTAGGTACCGATAAAAAAACTAAAAGCTTTAATGAGCCTCGATTGTGCATCCGAAAATTCTTTCCAAAAAAGAAGTGCTTTGTCTTTGACCGTCCTGCTCGAAGGAAGTACCTTGTTTGCCTGGAGCAGCTAGAGGAGGAAGACCTGGACCCTGACTTCAGAGAACAAGTAGCGGAATTCTGCTCCTACATCTTCAAATATTCTGAGGCCAAGACTCTCACAGGGGGCATCATAGTCACTGGGCCTCGTGAGTTCTTCTCACTCCCCACTTCTTACCTGAACTTTCCTTCTGTCTATTGAAGAAAATAAAAGAGGGGGATATAAGTGTACTTATGACAAACACATAGTCTAATGATGCTCAGGAAAACATACCACAAGGATCACATTGTGAACTTTATGTGACAAGTAAAACTATTTCTGGTGTTATCTAATATTCATATGAGCCAGATGAATAGGGAAGAAGTAGAGAAGAACTAGAGTCCATTTTTTTGCAGTAATTTCCCCACAAATTCTCAGCCTCCTATTTATGAAAGATTCTCCTAATAGATCTATATAGACTGACAAAGTCCAAAGAAGGCAAATACCCCATTGATGTGAGTCTTTGCTGCTGACCTTAGCACCAGTCCCTTATTCAGCAATTTGGGAATAGGGAAATTGACTAGAAGAAACTCATGAAATGCACTAATGACTGGGTATAATGGTAGATATAAAATATTTTATTTCTATCCTCATTTCAGCACCGCAGGAGTGACGGTACTTACATTTTTTAAATTATAATATAATAGTGAAAAGCACAATAAATTAAAATAATAGGCTGCTATAAGAAATTAAGGAGTGCATGCATGTAGGAGATAATTTAGGTTCAAAGACAGAGAATCTTTGTCTCTGAAAGTAACATGTAAGATGATAGCTTACTGAGTGTGTATCAAGCAGAAGAATAGAGAATGCTTTGCAGACAGAGACAATACCATGTGGAAAGGTCTGAGACAGGAAGGAACCCTGTAATTTCAACAAAGGAAAAGAAAGACAGTGTGTCAGATAACAGTAGAAAGTATAAGAGTGGCATCACAATTGGAGAAATATCTAGGGGCTAGTACTTGAAAGGATTGTAGATGACTTTAAGGAGAATAGAGTTTAAATTCAATGGGAGAATCCTGAAGAATTTTAGACAGAGAGGTAAAGTTATCCCATTTATATTTAAAACTATCTTCCTGGACATTTTGTAGATGGGATGGAGGGATATTAAGAAGACAATGAAAAGATGGACAATATTTGCCAGATTTTAGTAATAAATGGGGATTTTGTTAGGCTAAGATTATGATAAATGGTCAAAACAGGATCCCCACATGTTTCGAACGTTAAATCCATAAGGCACAATGATGGATGTAAGCAGGGAATTAGAAGGACTCCAGGGTTCTGAAATTAAGCAACTGCTTGAATGGGTGTCAATTACTGAGAGGGATATCTGAAGGAAAAGTAGTTTTTCAGAGTAGATGAAGTTATTTTGATTTAGATCATTTAATATTAGTTTTCCTCTGATGTGTAAAAGAAGGCATAACATGCAGAGATTCAAATATACAAATATAAAGCTTAAAAATCAAGTCAAAGCAGAAAATACAGTTCACTAGTATCCATAGAGATATTATTTAGAACTGTGGAAACAGAAGGGAAGGCCCAGGATTGAGTCCCAAAGAACTGCTGCTTGGAGGGTAACCAACCACTCCATTTTCCCAAGGCTGGGATTTCCTGGGATATAAGATGTTCTATGCCAAAACCAGCAAATCTCTGCACAAACCCGGATGAGTTGGTCACTCTGTATGTAGCTCAGATAAGGCAGTACCTAGGAAGACTCGCTTATCTAGGCCAAACAGGACTAGTGGCCTATAGCAGATACATACACACACTCACACACTTGCACACATAAGCAAGCTAAGTTGTCCACTTAGCCTTTTCATAAATTAGAACTAAAGAAGGAAAAGAAAAAGGCAGAATAAAGGGAGATGTAGAATGGTTGAGAAAAGATCAAGACTTAATATCTTGACCACAAAATATCCTTTTCTGAGCCACTCACTGCACCATCTTTCTTTTGGAGGAGGAAAAGAAAAAGAGAAATTTAAACTTCTCTGAATCTAGAGGTAATCAAAATATTCCATCACCATTCTCCCTAAGAAAATTCCTAAACTACTGTTTGTGATGTTAGAAAAGCATTACAAATGTTCTAGCACTTGGTTCTAAAACATTAAATAATTAAATTCCTATTCTCAGGACTAAACAGTTTACAGTTTGTTCCTCTTTTTCACTAACTGATAATTGCTATTTTATTAAATTCTCTTTTGCAGGACTGGAGAACCTGGTGCTGACCTACGTCAATGCTATCAGCAGTGGTGATCTGCCCTGCATGGAGAACGCAGTCCTGGCCTTGGCTGAGATAGAGAACTCAGCTGCAGTGAAAAAGGCCATTGCCCACTATGACCAGGAGATGGCCCAGAAGGTGCAGCTGCCCACGGAAACCCTCCAGGAGCTGCTGGACCTGCACAGGGCCACTGAGAAAGAGGCCATCGAAGTCTTCATGAACAATTCCTTCAAGGATGTGGATCAAAAGTTCCAGAAGGAATTAGCGGTATGTGTGCTATTCTAGATAGCGAGAGGCAGAAAAACCTGGGCCTTTCTGGATACGAGTAGTTCTTCCTAGATCCAAAGCCAGAAGCACTCAGTTAATGTGTATTCATTTGCAATCATTGCTTTAAAAAAATACAGTACTCCTAGCCTCAGTCCTATAGACCATGGCACCACAACCAACTGCGTTTATTACAGTTACCCTCTTCTGCAGTCCCTTTCTGGACGCCATATTTGAAGCAAATAAGTAAATTGTAAAACTGTATTTGTATAAGATTATTTGAATTTATTTTTCTTTTAAAAGTGAATCAAAAGCACAACACTTTCATGCTGCCTGAAAATAACCTGATAGAATTACACAAAATGATTTGTCTTTATTGTAAAGCAATGGTAGAATTTTTAGAAAACCAAGAAAGTCAAACCAATCATACAAATACTGTTTGAGAATGTTTCCAAGTCTGTGTCTTTACAAATTAGGGAAGGGTTGTTGTGTGACCAACACTGGACAAGTGAAAATCCCTTCCCTGGCTTGCAAGGCAGGATTTTACAAATGTCACCTCCCTACATTTAAAGGTTCTGATGAAATTAGATAGTCAAGGTCAGCAGATATTGGACATCCTTCTGGATTAATGTAAAAGCTTGATATGTAAGTTCTCCTGAATGATTTAATATAGGTAAATAAATAAGATCCACAAAAATAATACCTTTTAATTACAAAATCATAAGCATGTAACTCTGTAACATAACAATATTACATTCAAGCACACCATTTGACATTTTAGGTGAAATGTTTAAATTAAAACTATAAATTATCACACCCATATTAATACCCTACCAATCACACTCAAGTAGGCCTTACTTATGCCAGACTCTGTATTTTTGTTAGGCTTTCTCAATACTCAAAAGACCTGGGATACAATTTTCATTACCTTTCTTAGCCTTAGATTGAGAAAAATCTACAAAAATATTTTCATCCAAAAGGTTGTATCAATAATCATTGATGGTTTACTGAGTAGTTGTAGAGAAGTCACTGAGGTTGATACTTTACATCACTACATCTAATTCTGACGTGAAATCTATGAAATGGATATAATTTCCCCTGTTTTACCAATAAGGACACCTCAATTCACAAAGGTTGAGTGTCACAAATCCACAAAGGGGCGGACCCAGGAACACAAAGGGGTGCATCCACCCGGGCCTTCCTAACTCCACAGGTTGTACTCCAAGCTCTTCTGAAATTGGACTTTAAAGGAGAAGTTTCACATGGAACAGTGTCTGTGCTTTGGAATCATTCTCTGTAGCAGGAAAAGTACAGAAAAGAGTTTCAGATAATCACAGCCAGAAAGGTAGATGTAGTGTTTTTCAACCTGCACCCTTCTTAGAGATATTCTAGAGCCTCACAAGGTGATGGTGTGGCCCAGGTTACATATACCACAGTCTATGGAGGAGAAGCATTTCTCCATAGTCTATGTGTGGTGAGCATCCTCCTCATGGCTGACTGTACCATCTGTGCTATTTTGTCACTTCACAGGAATGTTTGCTAGCAAAACGAGATGACTTTTGTAAGCAGAATGTGAAAGCATCATCAGATTGTTGCATTGCCTTACTTCAGAACATTTTCCATCCTCTAGACAAAGATGTGAAGGAGGGAACATTTTCTAAACCAGGAGGCTATCATCTCTTTATTCAGGAGCAACAGAGGCTGAAGAATGAGTACTACAAGGTGCCCAGAAAGGGGACAGAGGTAAATATCTACTGAGTACTATTTCTGAGGACTTGCTGAGATGACTCTTTCAAACTACAGTGGAGACAATCAGAACGGGACTGGGGCAACTGCCTCTGCCTCTCACTCATCCGCTCACTGACTCATTTAGGAGAGAGACTGCCGTGGGATGCAGTGCATATGCCTCCTGGGAAGCACAGGAGAAGCCCTCAAAAAGTGTAGAATTAATTCATTATTTAGTCATTCAGTGATCCAAGAGTGGTCTATTCAGTCCTAACTATATGTCAGGTCTTATCAAGTTTCTGCGACTAAGGCAATTTTTTTAAAAAGTTCACATAAAGCATTAACCAGAGATAAACAAATTATATAGCTTACAGACAAAAACAGTTAATAGTTAACACATACAGACCTTGTTGTTCTTCAGGAAATAGATGGGCTCAACTCATTCAATTCTCACAACAACCCTAAAAAGTACATGTTATTCATATCCCCAGTTTCTAAATAAGAAAACTGAGACACAAGAAGTAAAAGAACACCCAAGAACATATAGGTAATGAGTGGTACAGCTGGCATGCTAATCCCGATAGCAGACTGTTCTCTTAATTACTCCTTTATGCTGGTGTACTCAGTTTGTGTCAGTTAGAATTAGACTTGGGTAAATATTATTTAAAAAACAGTGACTTAGAAAAGACAAACATTTCTCTCTTGTGTGCCAGAAGTGATGAAGAGGCCCTGATTGGTGTGGCTCAGCTGGCTGGGCTTCCTTCCACAAAGTGGAGGTCTGCCAGTTAGATTCCTGGTCAGGGCACACATGAGGTTCCACTGATCGATGTTTCTCCCTCACATCCATGTTTTCCCCCCTCCCTTCCTATCTCTCTAAAAAATAAATAAAATGTTTTTTAAAAAGAGAAGTGATGAAGAGGGAGTGAAGGTTGGTAATGACAACTCCGTGATAACATTGTTCGCAGGCCTGTTCCTTTGTTCTGCTGTAGCACCAGAGCACAGCCTCTCTCTTTGTGGTCAGTTTGTGGTCTGAGATGGCTCCTAGAGTTTCATCCATTAGTTCCACACTACAGGTGGAGGGAAAAGGGAAAACAGAAGAGTAAATGGGTTAACTCTCTTTAAGGTGATTTCCAAGAAGTACCATAGGCCTCTGCTTAAGTGCTATTGGTGAGAATTTCATCATTATGGGCACTGAGCTACCAGGGATATTGAACAGAAAATACAAAATTTTATCCTGGTCTACAACCTGTCGGGGTGAATAAAAAATTAGAGTTCTGTTACTAAGAACAAAGGGGAGAATAATATTAGGATGATTCTAACAGTCAAAAACTGCCCTGAAGAAAAAAGAAAGTAGGTTATAGGTATAGAAGAGGAAAGAAATGTGATGCTATTTCACATGTTCTTAGAGAAGGCTTTTGTCAAGAAGTAATGTTTTAGCACAGTCTTCAAAGAGGTGAGGGAGTGAACCAAATGGGCATCCAGGGGAACAAAATTTCAAAGCAGAAAACTCCAAAGTATAAATTGGTTTATATCCTAGGAATAGCAAGAAATGTGGCAGGAGGGCAGTGGGCAAAGGAGGACATAGCAGGAGATGATGTCTAAGGGTCGTTCAAAGGCCACAAGCCAGACAAGGTAGTACCTTGGAGGCTACTAAGAAACTTTGAATTGTATTTGGAAAGAGTAGAAAAATCAGCAGAAGATTTTGTGCATGATAGTGAGCTGATATTTCTTAAAATAATATAGCATAACATAAGGTACCCTGAGAAGAATGGCCTGTAGGAGAGAAAGAATGAAAGTAGAAAGACCAATTCTGAAGCTAATGCAATCGTCCACGCAAGAAGTAATGATGCATTGGACCAAAGCATATGGGAGGAGCTGGTGACAAGTGATGGGTTCTGGTTGGTTTTATGTGAAGACAGAGCAAACACCATGAGCTGATGATTGCACGTGGGATGTGTGAAAAAAAGAGATATCGACTGTAACTGTTAAGGCTGTTAGCCCATAACAGTTAGAAAACCAGAGTTACTAATTAAATTACTAAAATTGGGGTGATAGGGAATGAAATAGGTTTGAGAGATAACCCAAAGTTGGCTTTTAGTGTAGTTAAGTTTGAAATGCTACTTAAATTCTATAAGGATTGTTATATGCATGATAAAATTAAATTAACACATGTGTTGCTGGATTTTGCCTTAACTCATAGTCTCTATTTCTTAATTCTAACTTCCTCTGTATCACCAGGCAGAAGAGACACTAAGGAAATACTTGGAGTCCAAGGAGGCTGTGGCTGATGCCATTCTAAGGACTGATCAGTCACTCACAGAAAAGGAAAAGGAGATTGAAGGTGAGAACAGGTGCAAACACTCTGGATAGGTGGAAAGCCCTAGAAATGTTCATATTAGCCACATTAGTCCACCTGAAACATTATTGTAGAGCAAAGAATAATAAGTATAGTTCATAGGTCCACCAGATTTTTTTAACTGTTAGTTTTGTCTAACTTTTTGTTACCCATTGCAAAAATAATCACAAAAGCTTTCTCTATGGCATATGAATAAAAAAGGTGGGGGTTAAAAGCAAAATAAGGCTCTAACAATGTAATCTTCACATTTCTCTGCTCATTTTTCTTCCTTAGTGGAACGTATAAAGGCTGAATCTGCAGAAGCAGCACAAAATTTGTTGAAGGAAATGCAAATCAAGACTCAGCAGATGATGGAAGAGAAAGAAAAGAGTTATCAAGAACATTTGAAACAATTGACTGACAAGATAGAGGAGGAGAGGGCCCAGTTAAAGGCAGAGCATGAGAGAGTTCTAAATCTTAAACTTCAGGTATTCTATTCTGTCATCACCATTTTATCTGCCACAGCACTGAGCCAAAAACATGGCTTAGAAGGTGGAGCTTTATGTCAGATTAAGGGCTTTCCTAGCCCAAACACTAGTAGACATTTCATTTTCTTACTGTCTATAACCATCTCTGGTTAATTAATGGTATTTCCTTGCAGGATAAAATCTCATGGAATCTTTTATTATTAAACCACTAACAAATAATAGCTATCTACCAACTGGCTCTGCATGTGGTTTTATAGTCATTCTGTAACTAAATCCTCATGTTATGTTGTAGGTGCTATTATATTCTAATTTTCAAATAAGAAAGTTGTAACTTCATGAGAGTTAAGTGATATTTCTGAGTTTTATCGTGTAGAAGACTACCTGGCCTGTCTACCCTACTGAGTGGAGTTCACAGAGATTTTGTTTCTGCCACACCTGGTACAACTTTACACCTACAGGCACCCTGTGAATGGGAAGACTCCCTGACCATCTAAATAATTAATCATTCATTAGATACCCAGGCTGCCTGTATCTTCCTCTTTTCCAGGCTCTATTCTGAGTCATTGTTGAGTCCAGATGTTCACCCAGAAATAAAGTATGGACCAGTGCAGACCCTGATCTCTTCAGCTTATGTCTGTCATCTTGTCACCAAGTTTTGGAAAGTTGTACTAAGTTCCCTCATCAAACACCTGCCATGATTCTGAATCATGTAGTAACCTTCCCATTGCAATTCATCTCTCTTACCTTCTTAGACATATATTTGTGAGCCCGTACTAACTACATCATAGGTGAAGGGAAAACATGATAGATTTTCCAGAAACACTGTGTTGCATGTGGATGAAGAGGGACAAGAATATGATTCTGTTTCACTAATGTTTTAGAAACCATAAGAGAAGTTTCATGTAGGTAAATAAAGCCCAGAAGAATCACTGGCGGCTATGGTAAATTTCAAAGAGGTTGATTTAATAGAAGTTGAGAAAGGCCCAAATTTAAAAAATAAGTTTCAAAAACTCATGAAGAAAAAAAAAAACTCATGAAGGATTACTGTAGGTATTGACAGGGGAAATAATTTGGCAAATGTGGGAAATGTTTTAGATTGTGTGAGTTCAGTCTACGTTTTCCCTTTCAGGAAAATGAACGGCTTCTCAAGGAGGGATTACAAGAACAGAGCAGGAAAATTCAAAAAGAGATACAGGAAATGGAGAGGAGACGCAAACAAGAAGCCCCAGGATGTATCATACTCTAAAAATTCAACGAGCATCATTTCCTCACCAGCTCCCCTCCCATCCACTAGGAAAACTTGAATGAGCAACTTCAGAATGTCAAACAATTGCCCCTAAATTAAAATGAAAATCATGATGTTTTGCAGTGTTATTGCCATAAAGTTTGCAAAGACGAAATAAAGTGCAAAGGCAATGTTTTCTTTACAGAGTGATTCAATTCATGCTTAATTATAGTAATAATGATAAGTATGATTCTTAACTGAATCCTGTATTTGAAGCCATATTGAATCAAGAGACACTTGAAAGTGTATAATGTGGAGAAATCAGAATGGTTCTGTTCAGAGTAGAATTGCTTTCCCCTCACATATATCACACTTCTAAATATCCTAAGCCTCATTCTATTGATCAAAAGCTTACTTTGGTCTTTGGATAGAATCAGAGTGCTGTGAACACAGGGCAAAGCTGAAGGAAGTGAACAGTTGATCAATTCCCTGGGGTGCAGTTAATCATCGCTCCTCCTGCCAAGTTGTTATGCTCATGGCTTGGCTGCAAATACAAAAGACCTGGGACAATTGACTGCAAGGTGCACACAGTGTACAGTTCTTTACTGGGTGACAGCTGCATGGCCTGTGGACGCAGATGGGATTCTGGGAAAGTGGTAGAAGTGCTTGCCTCCTTCAGTTTCTTTCTTCCGGGTCTTATAATTTTCTGAGTACAGGTCTTTTACACCCTTGGTTCGGTTTATTCCTAGGTATTTTATCCTTTTGAAACAATTGAGAAAGGCTTTGTTTACTTAATTTTCTTTTCTGTTAGTTTACTCTTGGCATATAAAAGTGCAACTGATTTCTGGATATTAATTTTGTATCCTGCTACTTTGCTGAATTAATCTATCAGTTTTAGAAGCTTCTTGATGGAATCTTTTGGGTTCTTTATGAACAGTACCATGTACAAATAATCTACAAATAAAGACAGTTTTACTTCTTCCTTTCCGATTTGAATGTCTTTTATTTCTTCTTCTCGCCTGATTGCTGTGTCTAGGACCTTCTGTACTATGTTGAATAAGAGAGGTGAGAACAGACATCCCTGTCTTGTTCTCAATCTTGAGGGAGATGCTTGTGGGTTTTGCCCGTTGAGTATGACACTAGTAGTGGTTTGTGATTGATGGCCTTCATTATGTTTAGGTATGTTCCCTCTATTCCCACTGAGCTGAGAGTTTTGTTATAATGGGTGCTGAATTTTTTCAAATGGTTTTTCTGCATCTATTGATATGATCATGTGGATTTTATTGTTTTATTTATTTTTAAAAAGATTTAATCTATTTATCCTTAGAGGGGAAGGGAAGGAGAGAGGGAGAGAAATATCAATGTATGGTTGCCTCTTGTGTGTCCCCTGTTGGGAACTGGCCTGCAACCCAGGCATGTGTCCTGACTAGGAATCGAACCGTGATTGTTTGGTTCACAGGCCCACACTCAGTCCACGGAGCTACACCAGCCAGGGCTGATCATGTGGATTTTATCCTTCATTTAGTTGGTGTGGTGAATCATATTTATTGATTTACAAATAATGTACCTACCTTGTATCCCAGTATAAATTCCATTTGATTATGGTGTATGATCTTTTTAATGTATTGCTGTATTTGGTTTGCTAATATTTTGTTAAGAATTTTAGCATCTATGTGTATAAGGGATATTGCCCTGTCATTTTCTTCTCTTTTTTTGGTAGTGTTTTTATCTATATAGGAATTAGAATGGTAGTGGCCTCATAAAATGAGTTTGTGAGCTTTCCCTCCTCTTGAATTTTTTGAAGCAGTTTGAGAAAGAGAGGTGTTATTTCTTCCCAGAATGTTTGGTAAAATTCACCTGCAAAGCCATTGAATTCAGGGCTTTTAATTGTAGGGAGTGTTTCATTATTGCTTCAGTTTTACTAGTTGTAATCCATCTATTCAGATTATCTGATTCTTCTTGACTTGGTTTTGGAACATGGTATGTTTTCAGGAATGTATCCATTTTGTCCAGGTTGTCCAGTTTGTTGGCATATAGTTGCTCACAATATTTTCTTAGAATCCTTTGTACTTTTTTGGAGTCAGTTGTTATTTCTCCTCTATGGTTTCTGATTTTATTCATTTGGTCCCTTCCTTTTTTCATGATGAGTCTGCTTAAAGGTTTATCAATCCTGTTTATCTTTTTTGAGGACCAGCTCTTGGGGTCATTGATTTATTGTATCACTTTTTTATATCTATTTCATTTGTTTCTACTCTTATCTCTACTATTGCCTTCCTTCTACTCACTTTGGGGTTTTTTGTTATTCTTTATCAAATTCCTTTAAGTGTTAAGTTATATTGTTTATAGGAATTTTTTCTTGTTCTTTTGAGATAGGTGTATAATGCTATGAATTTCCTTATTATTGTTTTCATTTTGCCCCACAGATTTTGGACTGTTTTGTTCTCATTTTCATTTGTTTCAAAGTATCAGATGATTTCTTTCTGAACCTCATTTTGGACCCATTCATTATTTAATAGCATGTTATTTAGCTTCCATGTCTTCAGCGTGTGGTCAGAGAAGAAGCTGGGTATGATTACAATCTTCTTAAATTTACTGACACTTGCTTTGACCTAATATGTGGTCTATCCTAGAAAATGTTCCATATGCACTTGAAAAGAATGTGTATTCTGCTGCTTTGGGATGAAATGCTCTGAAGACATCAATTAAATCCATTTGATCTAGTGTGCTGTTTAAGGCCACTGTCTCCTTATTGATCTTCTGTCTGGAAGATCTATCCATTGCAGTCAGTGGTGTGTTAAAATCCTCAACTATGGCTGTATTTCTGTTAATGTGTCCCTTTATGTCTATCAATATTTGCTTTACATATTTAGGTGTTCTTATTTTGGGTGCATAAAATTGTACTGGGGTTATATCCTCTTGTTGGATTGTTCCCTTTGTCATTATATAGTGTTTCTCTTTGTATTTTAATATAGCCTTGATTTTAAAGTCTATTTTGTTGGATAAAAGTATTGCAACCTCAGCTTTTTTTCCTTTCCATTTGCATAAAATATCTTTCTCCATCCTTTTACTTTAAGTCTGTTTGTGTCTTTCAATCTGCAGTGGGTCTCTTGGAAGCAGCATATACATAGGTCTTGTTTTCTTATCTAGTCAGCTACCTTATGTCTTTTGATTGGAGCATTTTTTTCAAATATATTTTGTTGATTATGCAATTACAGTTGTCTCATTTTTTTTTCTTCCCTTTATTCCTCTCCACCTTGCATCACCCACCAACTCACATTCCTCCCTGCTTAGTTCATGTCCATGGGTCATATATATAAGTTCTTTGGCTTCTCCTCTTCCCATACTATTCTTAACCTCCCCCTGTCTATTTTGTACCTACCATTTATGCTTCTTATTCCCTGTACCTTTTTCCCATTATCCCCCCTCCTCCCTGCTGATAACCCTTCATTTGATCTCCATTCTGTGATTGTGTTCCTGTTCCAGTTGTTCGCTTAGTTTATTTTTGTTTTTTTTAGGTTTGGTTGTTGATAGTTGTGAGCTTGTTGTCATTTTACTGAGCATAAGATCATGGTTTTTTATTTTCTTCTTTTCCTTAGATAAGTCCTTTTAACATTTCATGTAATAAGGGCGTAGTAATGATGAAGTCCTGTAATTTGACCTTACCTGGGAAGCACTTTATCTGCCCTTCCATTCTAAATTATAGCTTTGCTGGATAGAGTAATCTTGGATGTAAGTCCTTGCCTTTCGTGACTTCAAATAATTCTTTCCAGGCCCTTCTTAACTTCAAGTTTCTTTGGAAAAATTAGCTGATAGTCTTATGGGAACTCCTTTGCAGGTAACTGTCTCCTTTTCTCTTGCTGCTTTTAAGATTTTCCCCTTCTCTTTAATCTTGGGTAATGAAATTATGATGTGCCTGGGTGTGGGCTTCCTTGGATCCAACATTTTTGGAACTCTCTGAGCTTCCTGGACTTCCTGTAAGTCTATTTCCTTTGCCAGATCAGAGAAGTTTTGCTTCATTATTTTTTCAAATAAGTTTTCAATTTCTTGCTCTTCCTCTTTTCCTTCTGACACCCCCATTTCAGATGTTGGAATGTTTAAAGTTGTCCCTGAGTTTCCCAAGCCTCTCCTCATGTTTTTGAATTCTTGTTTCTTCATTCTGTTCTAGTTGAATGTTTATTTCTTTCTTCTCATGCAAACCATTGATTTAAGTCCCAGTATCTTTCCTGTCACTGTTGGTTTCCTGTTCATTTTCCTTTAATTCACTTTTCATAGCCTTCACTCTTTCCTTTATTTAGCAACCATACTCAACCATTTCTGTGAGCATGCTATTACCAATATTTTGAACCGTGCATCTAATAGGTTGGCTATTTCTTCATTGCTTAGTTGTATTTTTTCTGGGGCTTTGATCTATTTGTTCATTTTGGCCTTTTTTTTTTGTCTTGGTGTGTCTGTTATATAGTAAGAGGCATAGCCTAGTTATTTGCCAGAGTGGGGCAAGTCATGTCACTGCGTTGTGGCACTGTAAGTGGGGGAACAGATCCAGAAGGGAACAATGGCACTTGCTGGGCTCACAGCCAGCTTACAGTCACTTCCTCCACTAGCCACAAGCAAATTGGGCTCTTCTGGTGCTGGTACCTGGGTGGGAGGGTTTGTGTACATTCTATGACCCTGTGGGTATTTCCAACAAACTCTCACGTGAGGCTGGGAGTTTCTCACACTGTTGAAAGCCCCACATGTTTTTTCAGTCAGAATTTTTTAGTCTTTTCCCCTGCACTGGACCCCTGCATTGCACGGTGTGTCTGGCTCCCCAGTTGCTCCTCCTGGTTTATCTGCATGCAAATGTGGGGCCACCCAGTCTGTCAGCCACTGCCTCACTGGGTCCACCAGCCACTGCCTTGCCTGCCCCAGCTGCCTGTCTCTGCTCCTCCTACCAGTCAGGGTGAACGTTTCTTCTTTAAACTCCTTGGTTGTCGGACTACCATACAGTTCGATTTCCTGGAAGTTCTGGTTGCTTTTGTTTTTAAAGTTGTTCTAGTCCTACTTTTAGTTGTGCGAGGAGGCAATGTGTATCTACCTATGCCTCCATCTTGGTCAGAAGTGTTGATTGGAGCATTGAAGCCATTTACATTTAAGTTGATTATTAATAGATGCGTATTTAGTAATAATTTATTGTTAGACTATTTCTCTCTATTTCTTTTTTCCTTCTCTTTCTTTTTTCTTCTTAAAACAAGCCCTTTAACATTTGTTGAGGTACTGGTTTGGTGTTGACAAACTCCTTTAGCTTTTTCTTGTCTGGAAAGTTCTTTATGTCTTCTTCAAGTGTAGATGCTAGTCTTGCTGGGTAAAATAGCCTTGGTTGTAGGGCCGTGTTTTTCATCACCTTAAATATGACATGCCACTCCCTTCTGGCCTGAATTGTTTCTGTTCAGAAATCAGATGACAGCCCAATTGGTACTTTCTTGTATGTAATTACCTGCTTTTTTCTTGTAGCTTATAGGATTTTGTCATTGACTCTAAGCCATGCCATTTTAATTTATAAGTGTTTTGGTGTAGGACTCTCTGGGTCTAACTTCTTTGGGATTCTCTGAGCTTCCTGGACTTGTGTGTCTTTTTACTTTACCAGTTTAAGGAAAATTTTGGTCATTATTTCTTTAAATAGGTTTTTGATCCCTTGTTCTCTCTCTTCTCTTTCTGGTATTTCCCACGATGCAGATGTTGTTACATTTAATGTTTTCCAAAATGTTTTTTAAGCTCACCCTGTCTGGTGTGGCTCACTGGGTTTGGTGCCAGCCTGCAAACCAGAGGGTCACCAGTTTGACCCCCAGTCAAGAGACACGCCTGGTTTGTGGGCCGTTTCCCCAATTGGAGGTACATGAATAAAACCACACACTGATGTTTCTCTCCTTCTCTTTTTTCCTCCCTTTCCCTCTCTCTAAATAAAAATAATTAATATCTTTTTAAAAATGGTTTCTTAATCTCTCCTCATTTTTTTTAGTTCTTTTTTGTTTTTGCTGCTCTGCATGGGTGTTTTTTTCAAATCAATGATTTGAAAGACAAATCAAATCTGACTCATATAACATATGCTTTATAATTCTAATGTGTTATTTACTTCAGATATTGCATTCTTTACTTTTGACTGGTCTTTTTTTATGGTTTCTATGGTTTTTCCCCCCATGCTGTTGAGTAGCCTCATAATCATTACTCTAAACTCTTTATATGTTCAATTGCTAGCCTCCATTTCATTTAGTTTTGGGGGGGTTTTTTGTTTGTTTGTTTTTGTTTTTGAGAATTCTCTTGTCCTTTCATTTGGGTTCTGTTTCTTTATCTTCTCATTTTGGCTGCTTGTTCGTATTTGTTTCTATGTATTAGGAAGATCAAAGACTTTGTTGACTGGCCCCTGGAAACCTGTTTGGAGCTATCAGAGACTCACAGCTTAGGGCTCCTTCTTCTGTGCCTGGGTGTATGCAGAAGGAACCAGACTTAGTCTCAAGGCCAGCTTTTACCAGCACTGAGCCTGGGAAGTGTCCAATAAAGTCTCAGAACTTCCACAGATTCACTTCTGTCTGCAGGCTTTCTGTCAGGGAACCTGGAACTATAGCTTTCTGGGTGTTGACATTTCAAAAGTGATAGAGCCCGAAAATAGGAAGACAACTCTGGGTTGTAAATTTTGGGGAACTGCCTTGCCTAGTTTCAGAAACTGTCATCCCCCTATGGCTAAGGCTGAGTGAGCAACCTTTGGACCATAAACCACTAAGGAGACAGAGCTTATCTCCCTGGCAGAAGTGCCACTTCTGCTCCTTTTACTTCACCCTGCCTGGTCCCCAGTGCTTGATCAGTTAGCCAATGATGAATAAGATTCCTCAAGGGAGGAATGGCCTAAGACAGGCATGAACACAGGGAGCCCCCAGGGAAGGACTTGGGGGGCTATAGCAAAAGGGGGTGATGAGCCCTCACCCCTCAGCTTTGATGTAGCCTGAGTCTTCATTCTGTCTGTGAGAAGTCTTTTCATCTCTTGCTGCCTTACTTCCCCTGCCTGACTTAAGCCTGAAACAATGACAGAGGGCAGTGCAGCCCTGTGCTGGAAAGGGCAGGTTCCCTGGGTGATCAGGCCTAAGAAAGAGTATATAAAATCCTGTGAAACCTGCTTTGGTAAGAATGCTTTTAATTTAACGATAAAGGTAGGAGCAGGAAATGGGTTTGTTTCCAGAAGTTTTTTATTTGTTTAAGATTTTATTTATTTATCTTTAGAGGAGAAGGGAAGGGGAGGGGGAGAGAAATATCAATGTATGGTTGCCTCTTGTGGACCCCTGCTGGGAACTGGCCTGCAACCCAGGCATGTGCCCTGACTGGGAATTGAACTGCAATTGTCTGGTTTGCAGGCCTGTGCTCAATCCACTGAGCTACACCAGCCAGATGGTTCCAAAAGTTTTGTAGCCCTTTAGCTAACAGACCCTGACTCAGAATAAGCCCTAGTAGTTCTTCATATGTTGTCTGTTGTTTGATTCTTACTGCCTGACAATGATTAATGAGCTTTTCCTGTGCAAAATAACCCTAATAAAAGCCCACTGAGGAAAAGGCTCTTGGCCCTTCTCCTTTGAGATATTGGCCATCTTTCTTCCCCAAGCAGGTCATGTCTTGGTAGATTTATTCTCATATGTGGCAGCCCAGGGGTGGAGGGGCCTATGGGCGGAGCCCCCCCAAAGTAAATCTGCCAATAGTTTTGTTTAGCCCTGTACAGTTTTATTGCCATTCAATATTCTAGAGATAGGACTCCTGCCCACTCATTCCAATGAAACACTCTAAAAAAAAAATAGGGGAATGGGCTTTTTCAGCTTATACACATAAAGAATTCACGTTTATCTATACTGACATTATACACAATTCACAAAATAATTCAATTGTCTCTAGAATCACTTTGATACTCTGACAAAAAATATACTTTACTGGTCAGAAGAATAAGCAGCTGATTGTAATAGAGTTAATCCTATTTCAAATTAGCCATGCCCTACTTTCACTTTTTTTAATTGATTTTTTACAATGTTTTAATTGTATTTTTTCCAAGACCATTTAACCCCCTTGTACTATCCTCTCTCCCTGCAATCACCACACTGGGAGAGTGATATTTTAACCAACTGTTAAGAGCATTTTAGATTCCAAAGATGGGGCTGAATAGGCGGAAGCTGAACCCACTTGTTTGTGCACCCAGTGCGGATTTTCAAGTGATATTCTGATGAGTGACCTGAACAGCCAACAGAATTATAGTTGATATGAATTTTTGAAGCCAAGGAGAGCAGAGGAGACTTTGCACTGTCTGGCAAGAGATATTACAAGTTGAAGGGGAAATACGCTGTGTGAGGTGCCTGGAGCAAAGAACAGAGCAGAGGAGAGAAAACTCAGCTTCATGGCTCCTTCCCCTCCCAGAGCACGGGGATCTAGTTCCACACAGGGACCCCCACAAACCTAATCAGAAGAGACTTGAGAGGATATATGGAGTCTTGGATATTCATGTTGCACACACGCAATGAGAAGCACACCCATGACTGCAGTGCCAACCAGGAATCCAGGAAAGCAATTCTGGCTTTTAAAATTTTTAAAGGCACTGGTGGGCTATGGAAAATCCTGACCAAGAAAGACATATGCCTTTTGGGAAAATGAAATGTGTGGAGAGCCAGGCAGTGGCATGAAGCTGCAGTGTGGGTGCCATATAGGTACTTTTTTTTAAGATGGGCGCAGAGGTGTGGCTGAGCAGGTGAGCATGCAGCTGCCCTGCCAGCAAAGATGCCAGATTCAAAGAGCAGTTCATGCCCATGGAACCCAGCTGGCCAGAAAGATTAGAAGGCCGCACAGTGAAGGGATTGTGGGGCTCAACCCAGTGCGGCTGGAGAATGGGGTGCTGCATGCAGAACAGAGGGTTTGGGTCTGGACCTCTGCCAGAGAGGTTAGAGACTGGCACAGCAAGAATATTCAGGTCCCTGCCCTAGCAATGGCTCTCACACAGAGCTGCATCAGCACCAAGCAGGAAAGAGTTGAACATTTTACAAGATTGGCCCCTCATGTGAAATAGATAGCTAATTCATCAGAAACTATACATTATCGAAAACAACCTGGGACAGAACAAGACTTGTAGGGTAGGGGCAGGGAACACACCCGTCATCTTCCCAGAAGGCTGAACAGTGCCTTCTGGGAGTTGATTCAGGGATCCCACCCCCCTGATTGCACCCGAGGCCCCATCTGGAGGCAGGTGGAGGAAGCACACGCAGTGCTGTCAGCTGTTAGAGGAACCACCCTCCAGCCTGGTGCTAATAAAAAGCCACAGGGCAGAAGAGTGGGGACCAGCCAAGCTGAAGAAGACAGCAACAGTGGGGACCAGCCAAGATGAAGAAAACAGCAACAGACTATGGATCATTTGAGCTTTGAACAGGCTGCCTAAGGCTAGACTGAAACACCAGCTGACATCAGGGACGGATCCTGAAGGAGAAGACAGTAGTCCAAGAAACACTAGGCTCCACTGAGATGAATTCCATCTCATTCTTTCTCATTGTTTGTGCTATTTTTCTTCTGCATAGCTTTTATTTGTTGTTGTTGGATCTTTATGGGCACTTTATTCAGATGGCCAAAAATCTGAGAAGACGGTGGGTTCATACCCTAACAGACCATCTTACATTTTCTCTCCAAGCCAGACTTTTTATAACAGAGCAAAGTGCAGTGAGGGGTTTTAAAATCCAGAAAAAAAATTAGATTAAAAACTGCTGTATCATCACCCTGGGAAGTTAGCTGTTTCCAGGGCTGGGTGGTCATCTGTGTCTCTCTGGAACACAATGGTCTGGATGCCTTCACTTGTCCCCAGGTGGTGATCTTCAGCCGTGCCCCAGGAGGTCAGCTGTTTCTCCAGGGAGCCAGGATGGGCCTTATCTACAGTTTCTGAAATAATAGCTTTAACACATGCATTACTTATGAGGCTTATAACTATTTACCTTAAACAAAAATTTTCTAACTTTTGAGACCCCTACTGTTAGTTTCAAAATATCTTATTTCTATAAGATCAGTTAGATTTGGATAGATGAGTCCCTCCACATATCAGAAACCATTCTGTGGGCAATTAAACATGAGCACCAGCCTAAGATACATCATTAGTGGTGGTGCAACTCATCTCCACACCTGCTGAGAGCACAGAACAGTTTTAGTACAGTTGACAAAACTTGCAGACTCTCTAGCTGGAGCTACATTAGTGACATTCAAGAAAAACATTTCCCTGTCCTTTATAGCTACCACTGGTCCCCAGTTACAAATATCAGAGTAGGTTATTTTTTGATATGCTGAAACACAGTATAATTTCTAAGCCTTTTCAAGGGAGTACGAACACCTATAAGACATGAAATGAAAGTTTGTTCAACATAAGTTCCTCCTGCAAGACAAAAGTCAGAAATATTTGGAACATTTTTGCTAAATATGCCCAAATATTTTCATCTTGTTTGGAAGGAATAAGTTGTGCACAACAAGGGGTTAAATGAAGAGAGGTAAAGAAAAGAACATAAGTCATTGTTTTGAAAGATGACTTCAGTTCTTCCTCCAGGGCTTTCTTTATTTTGGTGTAATGAATCCGTTTTATTCCTGCCAGCTTCACCATGGTGGGAGTGGTGAGCAGTATGTTCCAAGGTCCAGTCCACTTTCCTCCTAGTTGGCTTTCTGGAGATGCTGTCATCTAAGCCTTGAGTAGCACCTTATCTTCAGGCTCCAAGGACTGCAGCAAACCTGTGAGGGAGAAGTGTCTAATACAGGCAAGGTCAATAGTTACAGCTAAGGTCTGACTTAAATGTTATACATATTTCTTTACTTTCACTTCTTGATCTATACATATATCTCCTACCCCAATCATAGCCTGAAGTCGTCACCTGTACAAAATTTCAAAAGGACTCAATTGAATCCCACTTCAAGGAGCCATCCTTATCCTGAACAGGGCAATAGTCAAAGCTCGATACCGGTAGAGATGAGTTTCTTGACACAGCTTGGCTATATTTTTCTTCAAGGTGTGATTCATCTTCTCCACCTCCCCAGAAGCCTGAGGTCTCCATACCATGTGGAGTCTCCACTTGATTCCTAAAATTTACTAAACTTCTGTATAATTTCTGAAACAGAAGCAGCTCTGTTATCACTCTGGATGCTGCTAGGGAGGTTAAAGCGAGGGATTATTTCCTTCAGTAAGATTTTCACTGCCTCTGAAGATTTCTCTGCTCTAGTGGGATAGGCTTCAACCCATCCTGAAAAAGTCATCAACAGAGACTAACAAATATTTCTACTCTCGGACCCTTGGCATCTGAGTTAAGTCTATTTGCTGGTCCTTAAGTGGCCACTATCCTTGGTATTGTGGGGATCTGTCCTGCGGGGATCCTTCTGGCACACAACACATTTAGCAATTTATTTTCTTCTGGCTTGAGAAATGCCAGGACCTGTGAGCCATGGTTTGACATAGATGGTTACTGAGTCTTTTCCATAGTATATGGCCTCATGCAAATGCTTCATGACTGGCTCTACTAAATGTTCGGGAAAGCAATAGAACTCCTTTCTTATTCTTTTTCCATCCACTATCAGGACCTTCTTCATCAAAACCCCAACCCTTAGCTTTCTCTAAGTCTACAGTCAAATATTCAGAGTCAAATTGTGATAAGTCCAGAACAGGTGCCAAAGGCATTATAAACATTCCTTTTTCATTATAAACATTGGATTTTCTTGGTGTAACTTCCAAGTCTCTTCATTTGCCTTATCCAACACCAGCCTCCACTCATGCCCCGTAAACAAAGGATTTAATAAGGCTTATATGTCTGCCCTATCAGCCATACTGTTTCCTCTAACCACTTTGGTGCCCTCATTCTGATGCCCCAGGCAGTGCATAACTGCCACCCCTAAAGGTACCTGAACAGCCTCTAATAATTTTTAAATTTCTGCTGCTTGCTTATTCTCCTTTTTATTTAAAGGTTAACAGTTTTTTTTCTTCCAGATGGAACTATGTGCATGCAAATATAGGAAAGCTTACTTTGAGTCGATACACACATTCACTCTCTTTTCATGCAACAATTCCAAGGCCCTCGTCAATGCAATTAGTTCAGCTTTCTGACCAGAGGTCCCTGGTGGCAAGGCCTTGGCCTCCATTGCTCCTTCAAAAGTCACAACTGCATACCCAGCCTTTCTGTTTCCTTTGTCCATATAACTGCTTCCATCTGCCTAGACTGTCCAGTCTGCTTTTTCTAAAGGATGGCCCTGTAAATCAGTTCTGCTAGAATAAACTTCATCAATTATTTCAGCACAGTCATGCATCAGTGCAGCCGAATTGGGCTCCAGCAGAAGAGAGGCAAGATTTAACTTACTTGTGTTTTTTAGGGACACATTGGTATTGTTGAGCAGAATGACTTGGCACCTGCCCATTCTTCCAGCAGTGAGCCACAAATTTCCGCTTTGCTCCCACCGGCTCAACACTTGGTGGGGTGCATAAATGGTGATAGGCTGTCCCAAGGAAAACTTTACAGCTTCCTGTAAGAGCTCACAGGTTGTTCCCACCCCTCTCAAGCAAGCTGGCCACCCATGGACAGTGTGATCTAGTTTCCTTGACAAATATGCGATGGGCTACAAAATGTCACTAAGGATTTGGGTGAGGAATCCTAGGGCAATGCCCTGTCTTTCATGCACATGTAATTGAAAGGGCTTTAGTAGGTTTGGAAGCCGCAAGGCCAGTGCAGAAGCCAGGTGCACTCCTTTGTCCACTCTAAAAGGCTGTATATCAGTCCCTTCAGAGCCTCATACAGTGGTTTAGCAATGAGCCCAAAGTTTGGAATCCAAATGCAGCAGTCACTTGCCACCCTCAGGAATCTCCTTAACTGTTTCCTGGTATTGGGAGGGGTCCTTGTTGCACTACCTGCACCATATTCAGACTTTTCTGCTTAGGGACACCTTTCCTCATTTTCTGAAGGATGCATCTTATAGAGCTCTAAGAAAGGAAAGTCATCCCCTTTAAGGTCACAGTTGGGCTCAGTTATAGGCATTGCCCTGGGAGGGCTGAGAGCCCCATCTGGATTTTCTTGGTGTAACCTCCAAGTCTCTTCATTTGGCTTATCCAACACCAGCCTCCACTCATCCCCCGTAAACAAAGGATTTAATAAGGCTTATAGGTCTGCCCAATTGGGACGATGAGGGGCAAAATTGAAGCAACCAAATCAGTATTTTAGCAGGATCATCCCTTTGAGAAGGGTTTGAGCTTTCCCAGTTTAACAGATCTGATATAGCAATGGAGTATGTACCAAATAAGATCCAGCAGACTGGCTCTCTGGCCCTACTTCCATTGGAAGTCTCCTCACAGGATATTGTCCTGCCCTGGTAGGGGCCTTTCCTCCACTGAATCTGGTGTCCTGACAGGTTCAAGATGGTGATGTCAGTTCAGTCATGCTTTCCCCAGTCCCCTCAGCTGAATAGCGAGAAAGATCCCCTAGGGTTGTGGGAACTCTGACCTTCCTTGAAGCAGTCATAATATCTAGATCTTCCTGATCCCGGTCCTCTGAGCTTCTGCTGTCTTTCACATACAAATTCCCATTTCTCTGAACCATTAACTTGTTTCTTTTTAATTCTGTACCTTTATCATGTAATCTCAAAAAAAGAAAACCCAAAAAACTTCTAGGTAAGGCATTTTATTCCTGATTTTTGACAAAACAACTCTAATACCCAATAAACAGAGAGGGATTTAATCTTTATGGGTACTTTATTCATTTGGCCAGTGATCTGAGAAGATGGCAGGTTCATACCCTAATGGACCATCTTCCTTCTCCATAGGTTTGTAACATTGCTTTTTTGTCTCCAATTTTTTTCTATTATTTCTCTATTTTTATTTTATTTTATTTACATATATTTTTATTTTTATTATTTTAATCTTTATTTTAGTTTTAATTCCAGTTCCATATTTTACCCATCCCCTCTCTTACTCTATTTTTGCTTTCATCCTTCTCTTTATTATTTTTCTTTTCAATTGTATTTTTTCTCTTTCTGCACCTTGAATCTATTCCACACTCTTACTACTTCTACTCCCTTTGTCTTCTCAAAACAATCTTTCTTTCTATTAGTCATCTCATATTCTTTTTCCCTTTCTTATACTATCCTATTGTCATTCCATGTTTATTAATATTCACTCAGTTGTCATTGATATTTGGAGTTATTGCATTTCTTCAGTTCTACCCCTAGGTGTTCACTACTTTTTATTATAATCTCATATTTTACTGTAACCTTGTTCTACTCCCCTTTGCTTTCCTCCTGCCCTGTCTTATTTTCATTTTAAATTTCACTTTCTCCCCTTTTTAGCCTGGTGTCTAATCCTTACGCTTATTATTCTACCCCTACTCCCAGCATCATCCTCTCAAAAATCAGTTTTCTTTTTTTTAGCCATCTCACAATCTTTTTTTCCTTTTCTTTCTTTTTTTCTTACAACATTATTATTCTTTTTCCACCTTTATCAATCTTTGCTCCTTTGTTGTAGATATTATGGTGACTATTTTTTTTTCAATTTGGTTCCTCTTCCTTCACTATTTTTTACTTTTTTTTTTGCCAAAACCTTATATTGTACTCCTCCCTTGACTTATTCCATTTTGCCTTATTCCCTCCCTCTTATACTTAGTAGGTAAATATTATTTTCTCCTTTTCTTTGCCTTGTTTCTCTTCCCTATTCTTATTACTTCTTCTCCCCTTATTCTTTCAAAATAATTTTTATATTTGGTAGTCACCTCATATTCTTTTTCCTTTTGTACAATGTTCTTATTCTCTTTCCACTTTTATAAGACATCTTATAAAGGAAATATTTTTATAATATTCTTATTCTCTTATTCTAATAATATTCTATTCTATTATTCTTATATAGGAATCTTGCAGATTCTTAAATAAGATTCTTCCTTTTGTATAATATTCTTATTATCTTTTCATATTATTTGTTTTTCTTTTTTTTAATTTATTTATTTTTTTAAATTGATTATGCTGTTACAGTTGTTCTATTCCCCCCTTCATTCCCCTCCACCCTGCCCCCCCCAACCCCACCATTACCCCCCTTTAGTTTATGTCCATGTGTCTCAAGTCCTTTAGGTTCTATATTTCCCATACTATTCTTGCCCCCCCCATCTATTTTCTATCTACTGTCTATGCTACTTGTTTTCTGTACCTTCTCCCCCCATCTCCTCCTCCCACTCCCCTGTTGCTAACCCTCCTTGAGATCTTCATTTCTATGTTTCCACTCCTGATCTAGCTGTCCTTTTAGTTTGCTTTCGTTTTAGGTGTGGTTGTTAATAACTGTGAGTTTGTTGTCCTTTCACTGTTCATGTTTCTTTAACTTCTTTTTCTTAGATAAGTCCCTTTAACATTTCATATAATAAGGGCTTGGTGATGATGAACTCCTTGAATTTGGTCTTATCTGAGAAGCACCTTATCTGTCCTTCCGTTCTAAATGAAAGTTTTGCTGGGTAGAGCAATCTTGGTTGTAGGTCTTTAGATTTCATGACTTGGAATATTTCTTTCCAGCCCCTTCTTGCCTGTAAGGTCTCTTTTGAGAAATCTGCTGACAGCCTGATGGGGACTCCTTTGTAGGTGATTGTCCCCTTAGCTCTTGCTGCTTCTAGGATTCTCTCCTTTATTTTAATTTTGGCTAATGTAATTATGATATGCCTTGGTGTGTTTCTTCTTGAGTCCAACTTTTTTGGTACTCTCTGGGCTTCTTGGATTTCTTGGAAGTCTATTTCCTTTGCCAGATTGGGGAAATTTTCTTTTATTATTTGTTCAAATAGTTTTTCCACTGGTGGTTGTGTCTTTCCCCCTTCTGGTACCCCTATAATTCAGATATTGGAGCGTTTAAAGATGTCCTGGAGGTTCCTAAGACTCTCATTTCTTTGAATTCTTGCTCCTTGACTCTTTTCTGTTTGGCCATTATTTGGTTTCTTCTGGTCCACTCCATTGATTTGAGTCCCAGTTTCCTTTTCATCTCTATGGGTTTCCTGTGGAATTCCATTCATTTCCCTTAATTTAGCCTTCATATGTTTCTCTAATTTGTGGCTATAGTCAACCAGATCTGTGAGGAAGCTGATGACCAGTGTTTTAAACTGTGCGTCTGAGAGTTTTGCTATTTCTTCGTCGCTTAGATTTATCTCTGGGGCTTTGAGGTCTCCCTGCGACATTTTTGGTCTGTTCTGGCCCTTTAAGTGGGAGAAGAGGCGCCTTGGAGTCCCAGGTCGCTGGGTTGTGACGCTGTATGTGGGGGCGTGGTCAGAGCGGGGAAATGGCGGCGCCCTCTATGCCGCTGCGGCCGGTCCAACCGCCCACTCCCTCGCGCGCAATTAGGCAACCGCAGTCAACACGCTGCACCGCCTCCCCACTGTCTCCTCTGCAGTCGCTCACCCGGTGGGTTGCTCGGTCGCTCACTAGGTCCAATCCTGGTTTTGGAACCCGTGCGACTGGATTCGCGCGTCTGGATTCCGTGCCCGGGTCCGACCGAGCCCTCCTTTGTAACTCCTCACCCGACGCCGGTTTCGCCCCTTACCGGTCGGGCTGGAGAATTTGTTGTTAGCGGACTTCCGAAAAGTTCAGTTTTCCGTGTTCTGGTTGTGTTTTCTGATGCTAATATTTAGTTGTCCCTAAACTTGGTTGTGTGAGGAGGCACGGCACATCCACCTAAACCTCCATCTTGGCGGAAGTCCTTATTTGTTTTTCATATCAAGGTATGGCTGGAGGCTATTTTTGCTGTTGTGTGATTTCTTTGCTGAGTTTTGTCTTGTTCTGGCTGCTTCTATACACCAGCATACAAGGTGGTGGTTGTAAGTCTCACTCAGGCAGCTAGAGGGGAGAACCCACCAATGAATGAGCCAACAAAAATCAAAACCATTTATAACAAGAAAGGCCAAACAAACTGCATAAAGGGCATCCCTAGAGCATCCAGCTCAGGAGTTCAGGGATACGGCACCACTGAGTCCCATAGGACTCCTACCACAGAAGGCCACCCCATGAAGACAAGGAGTTAAAGCAGGTCAATCTACACAGAAACAAACAAAAATAACTCCTTAAAATTGGTAGACAATGACACAACCTTCAATTGAAAGAGAAAAAGGAATCCCCCAAAAGGGTACTAAGTGAAGTTGAGGCAAGCAATCTATCAGACATAGAGTTCAAAGTAATGGTTATAAGTATACTAAAGGAACTTAGTGAGAGCTACATCAGCATGAAAAAGGACATAAAAACTATAAATAAGAGCCAGGAAGAAATGAAGAATACACTAGCAGATATTAAAAGCAGGCTAGATGAAGCAGAGGATTGAATCAAGGAGTTGGAAAATAAAGTAGAACAACACAACCACAGTAAAAAAAATGTAAAAAGACTCAGAAAGAAAATAGTTTAAGGGAAGCAGAGGACAACATGGAACATAAAAATATTCATGTCATAGGGATTCCAGAAAAAGAAGAAAAGGAGTAAAAGTCACAAAACCAGTTTGAAAAAATAATGACAGAAAATATCCCTGACTTGGTGAAGGAAAAAGTCATGCAACTTCAGGAAGCAAAGAGGGCTCTAATCCAGATGAACCCAAAGAGGCCTACTGCAAGACACATCATAATTAAATTGGTAAAAAATTAAAGACAAAGAGAGAATCTTAAACGCAGCAAAGGGGAAAGAGCTAGTAACATACAAGAGAGCTCCAATCAGGCTATCAGCTGACTTATCGACAAAAACACTACAAGCCAGAAGGTAATGGCATGAAATATTCCAAGTAATGAAAGGAAAAGACATACACCAAGACTATTCTATCCAACAAGGATCTCGTTTAAAATGGAAGGTGAAATAAAGAACTTCCCACACAAAAAATTACTATAAGAGTACATCTCCATCCAAACAGCATTGTAAGAGATGGTAAAGGCACTGCTTTAATAAGATGAAGAGAGAGAAGGAGAACACAGGCATAATGGGAAAAATGACAATAAATAAATGCCTATCAATCATATCCTTAAATGTAAGTGGATTAAATGTAAATGTCTTTCTATGTCAGTAGAAAGACATGGAATAGCTAAATGGACAAGAAGACATGACTCAGATATATGCTGTCTGAGACCCACCCTCAGAACAAAAGATCTACACAGCCTGAAAGTGAAAGAATGGAAAGAAATTCCAAACAAATGGACATAAAAAAAAAGCTGGGGTAGCAATATGTAATGAGACAAAATAGACTTCAAGACAAAGGCCATAATAAGAGACAATGAAGTTCACTACATAATACTTAAGGGAATTGTACAATAAAAAGATATAACCCTAGTAAACATATATGTACCCAACATAGGAGAACCTAAATGTCTAAGAAAATCTAAGAATTTCAGAAGGAAATTGTACAGTCATTGTACAGGATTTTAACACCCCAATCTAACAATGGGTAGATTTTCAAAACAAAAAATCAACAAGGATACTGTGATGTTGAATGACACCCTAGATCAAATGAACTTAATTGATATTTATAGAGCATTTCACCTCAAAGAAGGGAAATATACATTCTTTTCAAATGCACACAGATTATTTCCAAAAAGAAACCACATCTCAGGGCACAAAATAAACCTCAAAAAATTCAGGAAAATTGAAATTATATCAAGCATCTTCTTAGACAACAATGGCTTGAAATTGGAAACCAACATCAAGGAGAAAACACAAAAGCATTGAAATACATAGAGACTGAATAACATGCTATTAAATAAGGAATGGGTTAACAATGGAATAAAGAAAGAAATTAAAAAGTAGCTGAAAATGAATGAAAATTAATAAACAACAGTCCAGGCCCTGGCTAGTGTAGCTCAGTGGATTGAGTTCGGGCCTGCGAACCACACAATCACGGTTCAATTCCCAGTCAGGGCACATGCCTGGGTTGCAGGCCAGTTCCCAGCAGGGGATCCACGAGAGGAAACCACACATTGATATTTCTTTCCTTCTCTCCTTCCCTTTCCCTCTAAAGATAAATGAATAAAATCTTTTAAAAAAAATAAACAACAGCCCATAACCTATGGAACATAATAAAGGCAGTCCTCAGAGAGAAGTTCATAGTAATACAAGCCTACCTAATAAAGATATAAACATTTCAAATAAACAACCTCACCCTACATCAAACAGGACCAGAAGAATAACAACAAACAAAGTCCAGACTGAATAGAAGAAAGGAAATAATCAAAATCAGAGCAAACTTAAATGTCATAGAGACTAAGAAGACAATTCAAACAACCAGTGAATCCAGGTTCTGGTTCATTGAAAAGATAAACAAAACTGACAAATCTTTAAGCACACTCATCAAGAAAAAAGAGAGAGGACCCAAATAAATAAAATCAGAAAAGAAAGAGAAGTAACAACCAATACTACAGAGATACACAAGGTTGTAAGAAACTACTATGAACAACGATATGGCAAGAAATTGGATAACTTAGGCAAAATAGATAAATTCTTAGATACATACAATCTTCCAAAACTGAATCGAGAAGAAGCAGAAAGCCTGAACAGACCAATAACAGCTGGTGAAATTGAAGCAGTAATTAAAAAAAAAACCAACACACCAAAGTCCTGGAAAGGAAGGCTTCACAAGCAAATTTTACCAAACATTAAAAAAAAAAATTAACTCCTATTCTTCTCAAACTATTCCCAACAACCCAAGAAATGGAAAGACTCTCAAACTTTTTTATGAGGCCAGAATCATCCTAATCCCAAAACCAAATAAAGACATAACAAAGAAAGAAAACTGCAGACCAATATCATTGATGAACATAGACACTAAAATCCTCAACACAATATTGGCAAACTGCATCCACTGATACATTAAAAAGGTCATGACCATGATCAAGTAAGATTCATTCCAGAGATGCAAGCATAGTATAATATTTGCAAAGCAATAAATGTAATATATCACATAAACAAAAGGAAAGACAAAAATCATGTGATCATATCAATAGATGCAGGAAAAGCATTGGATAAGGTAAAGCACCCACTTATGATAAAAAACATTCAGCAAAATGGGAGTAGAGGGAGTGTACCTCAACACAATATAGGCCATTTAGGAGAAACCTACAGCCAGCATAATACTCAATGGGCAAAAACTAAAAGCTTTCCCACTAAGATCAAGAACAAGACAAGGATGTCTATTCTTGTTCTGTTCTTCTGTTCAACACCACTTCTATTCAACATAGTATTGGAAGTCCTAGCCACAGTGATTGAACAAGAAAAAGAAATAAAGGGCATCCAAATTGGAGAGAAGGAAGTAAAACTATCATTATTTGCAGAAGACATGATAGTATACATAGGAAATCCTATAGACTCCACCAAAAAGCTACTCAACTTAAGTGAATTTGGCAAAACAGCAGGATACAAAGTCAGTATTCAGAAATCAAAGGCATTGTTGTACACCAACAACAAAATATCAGAAACAGAAATTAGAAAAAAATCCCATTTGCTATAGCAACAATAAAAATAAAGTACCTAGGACTAAACCTAACCAAGGCAGTAAAAGACCTATACTCAGAAAACTACAGAATGGTGAAGAAAGAAATTAAGGAAGACACATATAAATGGAAGCATATACCATGTTCATGAATTGGAAGAATTAACACCATCAAAATGTCCATACTACCCAAAGCAATTTATAGATTCAATGCAATCCCTATTAAAATACCAATGATATATTTTATAGATATAGAGGAAACATTTCAAAGTTGACATAGAAACACAAACAATCCTGAATAGACTCAGCAATTTTGAGAAAGAATAACAAAGTAGGAGGGATCACAATACCTTATATCAAACCATGTTACAGGGCCGTTGTAATCAAAACAGTCTGGTACTGGCATAAGAAGAGACATGGTCAAATAATATTCAACAAAGGGGACAGCAGCATAAAATGGAGTAAAACTATCCCTTTCAACAAATGACATTGGGAGATCTAGACTGCTACATTCGAAAAAAAAAAATGAAACTGAACTGCCCACTTACACCATACATAAAAATAAACTTAAGATAGATAAAAGACTTAAGTCTTGACACCATGAAAGTCTTAGAGGAGAACATTGGCAGGAAAATTTCAGACTCAATACAGCAATATTTTCACTGATACATCCCCTAGAGCAAGGGATATAAAGGAAAGAATAAACAAATTGTACTACATTAAATTAAAAAGCTTCTGCACAGCTAAAGAAAACATCAGCAAAATGAAAAGGGAACCAACCGTATGGGAAAATATATTTGCCAAAGATACCTTGGACAAGAGTTCGCCCTCCAAAATATATAAAGAATTTGACACCATACCCAGAAAACAAAAAATCTAATTAAAAAATGGGGAAAGGATCTGAACACACACTTCTCTAAGGGGGACATACAGAGGGCCCAGAGACATATGAAAGGATGCTCAGCATCTCTAGCCCTCAGAGAGATTCAAATTAAAACCACAATGAGATGCCACCTCACACCAGTCAGAATGGCCATAATAAATCAATGAACAAGTGTTGGCAAGGTTGTGGAGAAAACAGAAACCTAGTGCACTGTTGGTGGCAATGCAGACTGGTGCAGCCACTGTGGAAAACAGTATGGAATTTCCTCAGTAAACTAAAAATGGAACTGCCTTTTGAGCCTGCAATTCCATTTCTGGGATTATACTCTAAGAATCCTGAAACACCATTTCAAAGGGACCTATGAACCCCAATGTTCATAGCAGCACAGTTTACAGTAGCCAAATGCTAGAAGCAACCTAAGTTTTCAGGTTTTATGTGCAATTTATATGCTTATCCGCAGTAATTGAGAATTCCCCATATTCTCATAAAACTATGGTAAAAGACTTGATAAAAGATATGGAATGGAGCTACTTGAAAGGAGCTGTGACTCAGGGTAGAGGAACAGGCACTGGCATATCCTGGCTCCCTAGGGGGAAACAAGGGCTTGACCTCTAGGCCCCTGCTTGTACCTCCCACTGGTTGAGCTCCATCAGAAACTGTCAGAAAACAAAATAAAGGCTGAGTTTATATTAATTCTGTAATGTGACATAGCTTGACCTATTGATAGTATGAAGTGAACAGGAGACACAAAGTGTTTCTTGAGAAAGTCCGTAATGTATATGAAGGTTGCCCTTGCTAAAAAGGAAGCAGCCGAGCTCCCAGTCTGGCACTCACATTCTGACAAGTTTAAACAGTGTGACCCAGGGGCAGCATGGGCTGTCTACTGTTACTGTATTCTCATAGGTTGCTTTCTCCTTCTCCTTTGTAGGTTTCTATCTGGGCTCCACAGTTAGGACTGAAACCAAGGGCATCTGGATGTGGTATGTACCTCATCCCTCCAAGCCTAACCACACTCTGGTTCTTCTGGACACTGAGGGTCTGGAGGAGGTGGAAAGGGGAAAGCAGAGACTTTTCTTTGCTCTTGATACTCCACTTATGTTTTAATTTGCCAACTGACTTCAACTTTTATGATATATTTCTGAAAACTACAAATCCAATTAAGAATAATGAGGTCAAATTCTGCTTCTTTGAATTTACTTTATTGGTAAACTCAATACTTTGGTTATTAGGGATAGATCTCATTTTTAACCCTGGGGTAAAAGATACAAGCTAAATATTTCGGGGGCAGCTAAATTCTAGGGCTTTAAGTGATGTACTTCAGATATCCCAGGGAATGAAGTCAAGTCCCGGAGCCTAGTAGCAGTAATAAACAATATAACATTTTATCAGTACAGAGTACCATGGATACAAAAAGTGAGAATCTCACTCAGTTGTCGGTGAGGAAAAGCCTCCTGAAAAAACTATAATCAAGAGGTCAATAAGCTCCACTAGTTAAGGTGTGTGTGAGGTTGATGCGCTTGGGTATGGAACCCACGAAAATAGGGTGTCCATGAAATAATCCTCTGAAAAGATCTGCAGAAAAATTTCAGTGACTCCAAGGACATTTACTAAGGTTTTAGCCCAAGGCCCTGGGCTTTGAAGATTAGCACAAACTAATTGGAACAAAATCCTCTCCCAGCCGTGGTGAAGTAGATGACTTAGCCAAGTTTGTGAATTTCTTTCCAGACTTTGTTTGGGCTGTATGTGAATTCATGCTGGAGCTGGAGAGGGACAGATGCACCATCACTGCAGAGGAGTACCTGCAGAATGCCTTGAAGGTGATTCCAGGTATCAGAGGGTGGTCTGAGTGACGGAAGATGACAGTACGAGGTGGGATCACTCAGCATTTAACATCAATTTTTATTTAAGACACAGCCAGTTAGCTCAGTTGGCTAGAGCATCATTCAATACACAGAAGTTGCAGGGTTGACCCCTGGTCAGTGAACATATAAGAATCAACCACTGAATGCATAAATAAGTGGAACAACAAATGAATCCCTGCCTCTCTCTCCTGTCTCCCTTTCTCCCTCTCCCTCTCTCTAGCTCTATCACTGTCTCTCTCTCCCTTCCTCCTTCCCCTCTCTCTCTCTCTAAAAAAATTTTTAATAAAGAAATAAATTTTAACCTTGGTTTAAGATTGGATTTAGCCCATGCAAATGGTGTTATGTGTATGACAAGTGGATATTGTTTCAGTTGCTATTATTCCTGGAACAACCCCACTGAGCACACATGAAGCTCACTGAGGAGATAAAATCTTATATCAGACCAACCAAATTCAGATAAATTGTCAGCATGAATAAAAATGTGAGGACTATAGCTAGTACTGAAACTTCTTAAGTCTCAAATACCTGTGTTACTTACTATGTTCAGAGCTCCCTCACTTCTATTTAGAGGAAAATGCTCATCCACTGAAAAACAGTAAACACAGAGTCACAAAGATATCAATGACTTAATTTTGAAATATACTTTGTGCAGCCTATTTTCTTGTCCTGCATAGTTATGACTTTCATATGAAGGCTATTTATACACTATTTATTTTTTCGATGGTTCTTAAGGAATTACCAACATGTCTTTTCAGTAACACTGTCAAATCCTTCATGTTCTCTTTCTCATAATAACACTCTCTTCATTCTCCAGTCTCATACAATATGCTGTCTTGTTACAATAATGAATTCATTACTGGGATGATGATTTTTAGCAGAAGAGATAAAAGTGGTACTTGGAAGGGATATCCGTTTTGTTTATTTGGTTACTTATTCATTTATTGACAAATATTTATCAAGCGGCTGATACATGTGCAGGATCCCTCTGTATGACGTTGTCAACTCCAATATAATCTGATTCAAAAAAAGGTGGGGGATCCAACATACATTTAGGTTCACCTTAATATTTGGTACTGTCTTCCAAAAGGATCTTTCAACACATGTATAGGTTGTCTATGTTTTCAGGGAACTCTAATTTTATCAAGCTTTTATATACTGTCCCGAGTATCATCTGTATTGTACATGGTTTTTTTTCACTGAAATAATATACATATTTTTATTTCTATCTTTACTTTAGAGCCCACATTTTATTTCTGTCGTGGAGACTGTATTGTTGAGAAACTATTTCTGAAAATTGGTGGAATAATTTATTATTCAACAACTATCTAACAAATAGTCAATCCAGTGCACATCATACAAGAGCTAAGGAACAATTCTGCGTTCCTTGTTTTGTATGTATTGCAGGTCCTGCAATACAGTGAAGCTGCAATAAGTGATTGTGATATAGCGATGGACAATTGTACACTTCACTGGTGAGTATCCATATAGAATTTCATATCTTGTTAAAATTATGTAGGTTTAAGAGTGTAGAAACTGTTTAAGAGCATATGAAGTGTTTATAAGAGTGTGGAAAAGGTTTATAGGAGTGTGGGAAGGGTTTATAAAGCCTTAAAAATATATAAATAATAAAATAAATATAACGTCGCCACTTCACAGATTTTCACCTATCGTGGGGGTCTCTGGAACTTAACTCCCAAGATAGGTGAGTGATCACTGTGCTTCCCCAAGTCTCAGTTCTGTAAGGGGGGTGGGGGGGCGGATTCTAAGTCTTGAGTAGATTAGAAAGCTAGATTTGCATGATTAGATAAAAGGAGTTTTACAGGCACCAGAGTTACAGTGGTGCAACTTCCCAGCCTATTATATCTGAGGAAACTAGTACACTAATAATATAAGCACAAGCTGCTATTAAGTTAGGAAATGAAGGTACCCAGTCCCCTTGCCTAGGAACTGTCTCATCGATGATTGCTCTTTTTTCACTTCTGAAGGTAAGGATCCTCAAATCCAAAATTCCAACATGTCCAGAGAATCTATCAAGAAGTTCTTCTCCAAGCAGAATTGCTTTGTCTTTGTCCAGCTCTCAGGTGACAACAAACTCTTCCACTGTATTAAGGAAGAATCAGAAAACCAATGGGGATGTAGTTTCCAGGTGCAATCCAAAAATTTCTGTACCTGTATGTTTATGCATGCCCAAACCAAGATCCTCAGAGAGAAAAACACTGTCACTGGAAATAGTCTTCTCTGCTACACCATGTATTTCTGAGGTTCAGTGGGTGCGATGGAGCTGTGATCGCACCCAGGGTCTATCAGTACTGTTGTTCCGTTCTCTGTGTGATGTGGAAAAGCAGAGATTCATGCCACACATAGACATGCATGTTGTTTCATTAAAGCTTCTCTATATAAAGGATTATTAAAGCCTATTATGTCTGATGAAACTAGTACACTAACAATATAAGCACAAGCTGCTCCTAAGCATAGGAATCTGCATGATGACGAGAGGACAAATGATTGTCTCATGGGGAGACACACAAGATATTTTGTAAATTTACAGTAGTTAGAAGATTAACTAGTTACACTAGTTCGTCTCTTAAAGTGCACGGAGAGCTGGAGAAACAAATTTATATGTAATTTTATATTAAGTGCTGAATTCATGAACATGCAATCTGGTCAGAAACAAAGTGCTCTGTGCTGGTTTAATGTCTATGTCACTGTCTTGAAGTTCTTAATAATATTTTTCAAGGTCCCCACAATTTCATTTGGAAATAGTGCCCACACTTTGCCCATTGTACTCACCTGTGAAATAAATTATTTTTATTTTATTTCAATGGTGAAAGTGTTTTGGGACTTCCTTGAATATATTGGTTCAGATTACTAATTTAATATTGTAATGGAATGAATTTGATAACCATATGAAAGTATATGACTAGGAGACATAGTATGTTATTATAAGGAAATAGATCCATAGAAGAGCAGGGAGGAGTAGAAAAGGTGAGGTCAAGAAGGAAGATTAGAAGGAGAGGAAAAAATAGGTAACAAAATGAAAACTTTATTTAAATAAAATTATTGTGAGTCTTAGAATGCTGATCTCTAAATCTCTAAAATAAAGAACAAGAACTTCCTGTTCATTCCTTAAATCCCATGTGTAATTCAGGGCTGGAGACTCTGGCAATGGTCTTTGTGGATGCCATCAATAGTGGAGCGGTGCCTTGTTTGGAGAGTGCAGCCCAACTCTATCCCAGCGTGAGAACTCACTGGCTGTGCAGATGGCAGCCACGCACTGCAGCCAGCTGATGGCCCAGCAAGTGAGGTTCCTCACAGACTTGCTCCAGGAGCTGCTGGACCTGCACGTGGCCTGTGAGAGGGAAGCCATTGTGATCTTCATGGAGAACTCCTTCAAGGATGAAAAACAGGAGATCCAGAAGCTTGTGGTACTTTGTCTTAGCATATATCCTTCCTAATTCCTGTTCTTCTGGAATGATGCCTGGACATACTTGTTCTGACACATAGTTCATGGGTTTCCCATTGTAAAAGAAGCTTGGATACCTCTGAGTGACAGGACTCAACAAGCTTCTCTTCATCCTTTTTATGAAAGATTGACTCTATGTTTTATTATACCAAAAAAATTAATACATACTTATCAGCAGATTGCAAAAGCACACATTTATTAGTTCACAATTCTTCAGGCAGGATCCTAGCACAAGATGTGTAAGTGCTCTTCTCTGTGTACCAAAACAAGGGTCAAATGTTGTACACTTGAAACTAACAACATACGGAGACTCTTGGGAACTCCCCCTCCATCTTCAAGGCAGCAATGGCGGATTGTATCCTTGTCTTGTTTCTGATACCTTTGATTTTTATCCTTGTCTTGTTCCTGATACCTTCGACTACCTCTCTGCCACCAACTGGAAAAAACTGCTTTTAAAGGACTCATATCTTTTGGCATGACCACTTGAGTAACTTTTTCTTTCTTTCTTATTTTCTCTCTCTCTCTCTCTCTCTCTCTCTCTCTCTCTCTTGTTTTCTTGCTTTCTTCTTTCTTTCTCTGTTTCTTTTTTGCAGGGGTGACAAAAGATATTTATTGAGGCTTGAACACTTGATGCTTCCATACATATAAAATATATAACCTAACATAATAGAAATGATAATCCAGGTGGTGTCACCTCCCTTCCTCCCCTTTGGCACAGACTTCCTGGTAGCCCCTTTCCAGGTGCTTCCTTCAAAGTCCTGGAGTATGCAGGACAGGGGTCACTCTTGGCACTGTGTGCCTGAGCTGCCAAATCTGTCTCTTGCTGAGGAGACAAGAATGCAGATGTTCCTTCTGGGAAAGTGGCCATTTCTTCAGAATTGAGGTCCTTCACCACACTAATGCCCAGGGTATGGGTAGAGCCAATGATGGAGTGGATAAAGCTGATAGGGGCACATTCTCCAGGGCAAAGGCATCATCCTGAGCTTTATCATAAACAGTCTCATACACATGCTTCAAGATCACCAGGCCTGCCAGCTCCTTCGCTATCTGCTGAGCCCATTTCTCAATCCCAGCAGCTGCTTTCAGGAAGTAGGAAACAGTGAGATATCCAATCAGAATTTCAAATGTCCTGTAATGCTAAACGAAGGTCTTGGTAGACAAAGAGATGACTTTTTTGATGTCCTTTGTCTCTCATGGACATCCTTGCAGAACTAGTTGATGGAAATGACTCACTGAATCAGGACAGGGCCTAGTTGGGGCGTGGACATCACGTGGCCTGCCCACGCAATTGCCCAGATGACACTGGCCTTGGGCTTCCTGAGGCCCCAAGTGGTCTGGCTCAGCTTCAGCTTGATGCAGGGTTCACCACCTGAGTTCACCTGAGGTCAACAGCAAGAGAGATATCTCCAAGGAGTCACCAATTTGGGTCAAAGATTAAGGGTCAGTAATCTATTTCTTAAAGTCAACAGTGCCAAGTAACAATCTAATCACAAGATTAACACTCAGCATTATCATAGGCCTCAGGACTATCGAGTTTGGACACCATGGGAGGGAACTCTTGAGAACATAATTCTGTGTAACATGAGCATCTTCACCTTGTCTTTGAGTCTGTCACTGACCATCGTACAAGTTACAAAGCTCTCACTTCATACAGAAAAAAACCCCAGAATTATAATTTTTCAATTACAGCAAAAAAAAATCTATTCCTATAATTTTGCGCAATCAATTCTTCCTTGAAAAAAACCATGAAGTATTCAAAACTCTGTTTAGTAACTACTTACCTTGGTAGTGGACAGTTAAATTACCATGAATATGTTTTTCTCCATCGCAATCCAAGTTTGCAGAGGAAAGTTTATTTCCAGTCATGCTGATTTTTTCATTGCTCATTGTCAATGAATGGGCCACTGTTCATTCTACTACTGGTAAAGGAGCCATTGATAATATTGGATGGCATATTTAAAATTTACTAACAGAGTCGAACCTGGAAGTTCTTATCAAAGAAAAAAAAATTTCTATATTTGTGTAAGGTGTTGAAGGATAACTAGACATTGTGCAGGTTATTCTGCAATGTATTCAAATATTAAATCCTTTTGTTGTAAACCTGAAACTAATGTAATGTTATATCTACACTATATCTCAATTTAGAAAATACGGGAACCATGGAGTTTGTGTCTACCAACCCCATCATCTCACAAATGTTGAGCCTGAACCCAAGGGAATTAAAGAACGTTCCACAGACAACTCAAAATATTGGTCTAAACTGGGAGTAAAATGAGCCTCCTGATCCCAGCCAATTATTCCAAGTCCCAGTTCACTCTGATACCACCAGACTGCTTTTTCCAGGAAGATCAGAGTTTGACCTTCCCTCCTAATAGCTTCTTCCTTTGGCTTTCCCCACATTTTTCCTGACAAGAAACCATAGAGATGAAGAAGAAATATTTCTTGCTGAACGATGAAGAATAATCTGGGGACTTCCAGCCAAGATGGAGGCATAGGTGGAAACATTGTGCCTCCTCACACAACCAAGTATAAAGACAACAAAGTTTTACTAACAAAAGTGCAGCCAAAACACAGAAAATTTAACTGTACGAAAGGCCCACAACAACAAACTATTCAGCCAGACCGGTAAGAGGAGCGGAGTCAGCGGCAGGGCAGGGTCAGGCAGGAAAAAGCAACCAGACTGACCCAGGAGCACAGGCAGCAGTTGGCATTTCCCAGATGTGGGGGGACAACAGGCAGACCCAGTGAGGATTCAAGGCGACTGGCTGACCATGGTCACACATTCATGCGCAGATAAACTAGGTGAAGGAGCGAGCAGTGAGACAGACCATGCAGGCTAGGGCCCCAGCAATGGGAATTAAAGCCTAAAAGCACCAATTGGAAAAATTTTCAAGGTCGAGGTGCTAGGAGAGGCTCCCAGGCTCACAGATAGTTTGTTGGAGAGACCCAGGGGGTCCTGGAGGGTGCACAGGCCCACACACCAAGGAACCAGCACCAGAAGGGCCCAATTTGCTTATGGGAAGTGGTAGAGGGAACAGAAATCTGAGAGAGAGTGTGTAACAAGCGCCATTGCCCCTCTCTGACCCTGCCCCTAGATACAGCGTCACAACCCAGCAACCGGGATTGCCTCACTCTGGTGAACACCTAAGGCTTCGCCCCTCATACATAACAGGTGCTAACAGAGCAAAACATTATGGCTCAAGAACAGCTCAAAGCCCCAGAGCCAATAATTCTAAGCGACCAAGAGATAGCCAACCTACCAGATGCACAGTTCAAAACACTGATGATCAGGATGCTTACAGAACTGGTTGATTTTAGTCACAAATTAGAGGAACAAATGGAGGCTAAACTAATTGAAATGAATGGAAATGTACAGGAAACCAATAGTGATGCAAAGGAAACTGGGACTCAAATCAAGGGAGTGGACCAGAAGGAAGAAAAAAATGACCAAACAGAAAAGGAGGAAGAAACAAGAATTCAAAAAAATGAGGAGAGGCTTAGGAACCTCCAGGACATCTTTAAACATTCCAACATCAGAATTATAGGGGTACCAGAAGGGGAAGAGAACAGCCACAAGTGGAAAACTTATTTGAACAAATAATAAAGGAGAACATCCCCAATCTGGCAAAGGAAATAGACTTCCAGGAAATCCAGGAAGCTCAGAGAGTCCAAAAGAAGTTGGACCCAAGAAGGAACACACCAAGGCACATCATAATTACATTAGCCAAGATTCAAATGAAGGAAAGAATCCTAGAAGCAGCAAGAGCTAAGGAGACAGTCACCTACAAAGGAGTTCCCATCAGACTGTCAGCTGATTTCTCAAAAGAGACCTTACAGGCAAGAAGGGGCTGGAAAGAGGTATTCCAAGTCATGAAGTCCAAAGACCTACAACCAAGATTGCTCTATCCAGCAAAGTTTTCATTTAGAATGGAAGGGCAGATAAAGTGCTTCTCGGATAAGGTCAAATTCAAGGAGTTTATCATCACCAAGCCCTTATTATATGAAATGTTAAAGGGACTTATCTAAGAAAAAGAAGATGAAAAATATAAACAGTGAAAGGACAACAAACTTACAGTTATTAACAACCACACCTAAAACAAAAGCAAACTAAGAGGACAGCTGGATCAGGAGCAGAACCATAGAAATGGAGATCACATGGAGGGTTAGCAACAGGGGAGTGGGAGAAGGAGAAGGGGGAAGAAGATACAGAGAATAAGTAGCATAGATGGTAGGTAGAAAATGGACAGGGGGGAGGGCAAGAATAGTATGGAAAATATAGAATCTAAAGAACTTGTGACACATGGACGTAAATGGTGGGGGAGGGTGTGCAGAGTGGAGGGGAATGAAGGGGGGAATAGGACAACTGTAATGGCATAATCAATAAAATATATTTTTTTAAAAAAAGGAGAATCTGGCAAATATTGCCAGGCTCAGCTAAGGCAGCTTTCAGAGCCGTTGGTGGAAGACATTTCAAGAGGAACATTCTCTGTGCCTGGAGGATACAGTCTGTACTTAGAAGGAATGGACAAGGTTGAACAGTTCTGCGACCTGGTTCCTGGAAAGGAGTTAACATGAGGAATAAAAAGAGGGCAGGAGAACAGTACATTAGGGTCCAAGGGCCTTTGTAGATTCTTTTGAAAATCTAAGACCTCAGGACCATTTGTGAAGAGGCAGCAAAGCATGGCAATATCTGTACATTTCTCCTTTTTATCCACAATTAGTTAAATACTTTTAAATGAACAAAAAATATGATTCCCAAACACAAATTTTAACATTACGAATGTAGATGAAAGACAACATGCCTGTCATTTAGGGAACAATGAAATAGTTTTGTGCTATATTTAAGGGATACATAATTAAAGGAACAATGTTTTCAAGAAGCTTATGATCTTACTTAAAAAAGGAATATAAACAGTCAGTTGGACGTGGTGGGATAATGTTATCACACAAGTATACACTGATGCTGCTGCTGCTTTGGCTGATATATATTGAACACATACTTCCTAAATCAGTTATAGTCTCAGGCACTGAGTTTGGACTATCAACTTAATATTCAGAATAAAGTGAATTTAGGTAACACTGTCATCCACATTAGCCAAATGAGAAATCAGATGCACTGAGAAGCTAGTAAGTTGCCTGAGAACACACAGTCAGCAAGTGATAGAGCTGGTAGGGCAGGTCTGTGTACCTGGCATCCAGTTAAATCTCAGAGGGAAGGTTAGCAAGCTTACTGGAAGAGGAGGTAGTAGCTATAAGGTGCAGTAGCAATAAATTGTATCTGAGTAAAGAAAGGGTAGACAAGCATCCAGTCAGAAGAAAAAGAATGTGCAGATATTGAAAACCACGGAGGAGGAGTGTTTGTAGAACTGTGTGTAAACCTGGGTGGATGGTGATGGTAGTTGGCATCTTTAGGACAGGAAGCTAGAGAGCTAGGAAAGAGGTTGCCAAAGAGGTTTTTATTCTAACTGAAGAAGTTTAACATTTTAAAGATTATTTTAGAGCAAGGAGAAGGGAATGAGAAAGACAGGGAGAGAAACATCAATGTGTGCTTGCCTCTTGCACGCCCCCAACTGGGAACCTGGCCTGCAACCCAGGCATGTGCCCTGACTGGGAACCAAACCAGCAACTGTTTGGTTCGCAGGCCAGTACTCAATCCATTGGGCCATACCAACCAGGGCAGAAATCTGATTTTTTTATTGTGACTATGGAAGAAAGGGAACCACTGTGTGACCCTAAGAAGGATTTACAGGGTCAAATTGTAGCTTTTTTGAACATGATTTCCCCAGAAAGAAGAATCTTTGCTTCTTGTTTCCTCAGGCAAACATCCTCCAGAGCCTCCTGCAATCACAGGCTGCCACAGTGGAATCCGTCCTGCAGGCAGACAGAGCCCTCGCTGCTGGGGAGAAGGATTTAGCCGGTACAGGAAAGGGCTCTGATCACAGAGCGGGGATAGTTTCCTGCAGTGCCCTTTAATGTGAGAGAGCACAGCCTTCTTGAAACAAAGGATTTGTTTTTGTGGAACAACTTGGCTAAATCTAAAAATAACCAGGAGAATTGCTCATTTAGCCAATCAATTCCTTCCCATCACATTCTGAAACATGCTGGTACTGCTAGTTACAACACCCAGAGAGAGATTCCTCTCTGCCACTGACAAGTCATTTCAGTCTCTTACTTTTTAAGGCTACAGCTCAGTATAACTGTTATTTTTGAGTCTCTGTAAAACCACTGTGGGACACCTGAGCATGCCAAGAAGCAGACAGTGGAAATGGCACAGGACCTTCTGAGACAAACACTGAATGAACTGAGGCAAAAAAGGGAGGCTCCAGAGAGAAGCTTCAAGGAAAACATAGCCCAGTTGAATGAGATACCTAGAGAAAGAGAGAAAACTTACTGAGAGAGCAGGAAAGAATGCTGGAGCACAAGCTGAACGTAAGTCTAGGTTGCACCTGGGCAAAACCTAAACAAATAACCAATAACGAAAACTAAAGGAAAGAACAAAAACTGAAGGAAATCCAAAGGCATATGATTCAGTGAAATGTCAGATTAACCGGATCATTTTAAAATCCTTACTCTTTGAGACCCAGCACTTTCTGTGGTACTAAAGTTAGGGGGTTACAGATAACATGCTGCAGGTTCCTGGACTGCTGGCCATGGTGCTCACAGGGCCTTATTGTGCACCCAAGTGAATAGGACTTTAGTTCTTAGGATGTTTGTACAACCAGCAAGGAGACCTGGTATAGATTCCTCTGTTCTGAAAGTATCAGATTGTATATGATATGAAATATGAAATAATGAAAGCTCTAAATTTTGCTGCATTGGCTTCATGTCTGCCTGCTTCATTCTATAAATCCAGAGTAAAATGCTTTTTGGGTCCCAACCTGGAATTTGATAACCAGCATTCCACAGAGAGTTAGCAGTTGCCTTTACTTGTTACATGAGTGTATCATCCTACTTCAATGGAACCAGAAAATGCATAGAATAAAATCTTCATCCTTCCCAAAGAGCATCTTTAGGATGGGAATACATTCCTGGCATAGTTGTCAGGATAGAATCAGCCCCAAACACCTCACCACCTGCAGTGAGATTGTGATAAGCAGTTATAGGATGGTGTAAATCATGGATACTCCCACTATGAGGTCCGAGGTTTGGAAATATTGGACAAAAAGCATCAAAGGGCATGTAATTTTGTACAGAACATGTATTTAACTCCTGATGTTTTTAAATAAAGTTCCAATTATTGGGATTTTCAAAAGGGAGCTTTTTCTTGTTTACAAATCCAAGGACTACTTACTGAAGGATTTTTTTTAAAGAGATGAGATGATTAAAGAGATAACAAGTGGAGGAAGAGAATGGAAAAAATAAAGTCAATGAGCTCCCCCATACATCATCAACAATATGGCTAGCACTGTGTTCATCACAGTGCCCCCTGGGGGGTGTAAGCTAATAAGTGTAGCAATGAGATGCTTCAGTTCATTTATTAAATATTTTGAGAATTCCTCTTGAGTGTATTCTTAAAAGGCTTCTTATGCTGTAATATAGTATAGCATTGTGGCTTATTTAGGAAATACTGTCATGCTGGTTTCATTCAAGAAAAGTCTAAAAATAGTGATTAAAAAGGATATCAGGCCCTGATATCCAAAAAACAGTTTAGTTTGATTGAATGGATTAATTAAAAAATGGAAAATAAGTTAGGAGATAATGATTTCTTCCTAGAAAATATTTAAGCAAAGCGAGAAGGTGAATGGAAAGATGAAGAAAACCCTGGCATCTGCATCAGAGGCACGAAGATCATTTCTTCAGCTGTGGCAGGCCTGATGAATCTGGCAGCAAAGAGCACCAACCAAAATATGTCATTTAAATGGGCAAAAGTATAAGGGTAAATACAAATGTTTAACTTTATGGATTATAAAGCTATGCAAAGTGACACTGGGAGGTCCCTGGGTCACTGTCAGGTAGTCCAGAAAGAACAGCTCTGATAGGACAGTAAACAGGCAGGGGTTTCAGGAAACTGGAAATCTCTCTTCTTTGCTATCGAGCTTGCAAACTGGTATAAATATACATTAAAATTTAAATGCAAATAATGTTGGTATAGCAAGTCCACAGTTAGGAATTTATCTTATAGATTTACCCAAGTTGAAAATGACATATGTAGCTTTGGCTGGTGTGGCTCAGTGGACTGAGTGCCAGCCTGCAAACCAAAGAGTGGCCAGTTTGATTCCCAGTCAGGGCACATGCCTGAGTTGCAAGCCAGGTCACCAGATGGCAACTACACATCGATGTTTCTCTCACTCTCTTTCTCCCTGTCATCCCCACTCTCTCTAAAAATAAATAAATAAAATCTTTAAAAACAGACGATGACATATGTAGTGATATATTGTTACAGGATTTTTATAAATTCCAAAAGATTGGAAACAACCATAAATTCCCTATGTGAGGCACTAATTGGGTGAAATTGAGATAGACTTACAGAGGAATACTCAACAGTTGCTGAAATGAAAGGAAAAGCTCTATTTGTACTAACATAAAGAACTCTAAAAGATTTATATAAATTTAAAAATGATGCAGAATTGTGCATAGTTGCGACCACTGAGTTAGATAGACAACAATAAATATGTGAATACACTGTGATCTGTCTGTGCCCAAAACAAACTTATATACTGGACACAAGAGTAATGAGCTTGCAGAAAATCAATAACATTACATTGTGTACCCTGTGCCTGTTACATCTTACAGGAATTATTACCTATTCAAACAACAAATAAATATAATTGTTAAGATTAAAGTTGAAATAACAATATATGGAAGGGAAAATTCCCATGACAGGATCAAAGCATTTACAGAAATACCCTAAGTCATCTCAACAGGAACAGTCTACTTATCACAGCAGGAAGCAGAAATTGCAAGATGTACATCTTAACCTTGTCATCCTTTGGGTCTCTCAGTAAGACCCTGAAATTCTAGTCCTGAATTTACGTTCCAATATAATGTCTACTGGGATGTCGCCAGGAATGGTCTCCAGATTCCTGCCCCACATTTATAAAGATCGTGAATTTGAAGAAAAAAAACTTAGGGTCAACTAAATATTTTAAGAATTCAACTCTGTGGTGCTTAAGACACTGTGCTTAGAATAAACTGCTTTTAATTTCAAACATTGTATGTATTCTTTTGACTTTGGATATTTGCCCATAGAACACAAACTTCCCTAAACAGCCTGGCTTCCTCACCCCATACCTTTTATTTGCTAGCTTCTGTTCTCCAACCATGGCTTATTTGTGAATGGAAATGATGTCTTCCCTGTGCTGCCATTGTGCCATGTTATCCCTGCTGCCATAGTACTTTCAGATCATTGCAAAATTGAAATGACCCACTTACAGCCATGTCCACTTGACTGCCTCATGATCTCATCTATTTGATGATCTTCATCATCGTGTATTTAACTCCCACGACACAGCCCACCCTGTAAACACCAGTTATTTAAAAATAGTGGTGAGTACACCCATGACCTGCCATCCAATGGGACGCCAGTTACCAAGTCCTTACTATATTAACTGCTTTCCATAGCCTCAAAATAAAAGATACAGCTTTAGAAACTGGTGAAGTTGAGACTCACTGAGGCAGAAGGGACACTACACACCTGTGTGGATCTGCTGCCCAGTCCTCTTTGAGGAGCTAGACAGTCCGTGTGCTCAGGGTTCCTCAGGCTTCTATCCCATGACAATCACTCATTGAGGAAGCCAGGGTCTTGTCCACAATGCAGTTGTGTGACATTTAAAATAGTAAAGAAAGCCCTGGCTGGTGTAGCTCAGTGGATTGAGTGCGGGCCTGCGAACCAGAGGATGGCAGTTCAATTCCCAGTCAGGGCACATGCCTGGGTTGCAGGCCAGTTCCCAGCAGGGGATGTACAAGAGGCAACCATACAATGATATTTCTCTCCCTCTTTCCTTCCCTTCCCCTCTAAAGATAAATTAAGTCTTTTTAAAAAATAAATAAAATAGTAAAGAAAAGAAGTAGTATTTTGTAGTTTCATTTGGACCATAATTTTTCAATGTGTTTAAGGTGCTTCAGTAAATGAGTGGATACAAAATCTGTGACATGCATATACAACAGAATACTACTCAGCCATAAAAAGAACAAAATCTTACCATTTGCAACAGCATGGATGGACCTGGAGGGTATTATGCTAAGTGAAATAAGTCAGTAAAAGGAAAACAAATATGATATGATTTCCCTTACATGGTGGAATCTAAGAACAAAATAAATGAGCAAATAAAATTGAAACAGACTTAAAATTAAGTCTCTATAATCTGATTTTTTTAATTTATCATTGTTATTATCAAAGAACCCATCTCACAGAAATATATGGACTGATATAGAATAGACACTCAATGCTATTTTTGTTCTGTAGTTCAGTACAATGTAATGCAATTTTTAAAGTGAATTAAATTTCCTTGGGTATACCACTAAAAAATATATGCCAGCATTCTGGCTTACACTGAAGTTCAAATATGATAGGAGTAGCTGAACAGAAAGTAAACAAAATTATGAGACAAAATGTTTGCAGCATTTGTCAGCTTTTTAAAACTGTTGCTACATGGTTTTGGTCATTGTGAATATTCATTTATCAATTTCTACTTTTCTGGTTTTTTATATGAAGTAAACTCTCAAACTATATTCAGTCATCAATCCCTTGCCCACCAAATCCAACCCACTCTCCTATAAACAAGAAACAACTGTAAGTATATGCAACAAAATAAGAATGAATTTGTCTGGGCTACAAAATCAGGAAATTTATGTACACTCACACTGGTATTTTTTATGCTAATGAAACAAAAACATGTTGAACGCAAAATACTCTGAAAAAGGATGGAGAAGAACAAGTAAAAAAATTAAGGAAAAGAAATTAGTTACAGTAACGAAACCTTTCCTCACAGAACTACACCTGCTGTTCTTTGGCTCACGTTCAGCCTGCTGCTGGGTATTCCTTGCGGGTGCAGGGAACACGGCTAATGGAGAAGGGACCAACCTGGGGTTCTGAAGGCAGGTGTGGAGCAACCATGACTTTCCTCCCACCTCACCTGCCTCAGTTAAAAAACAAAAACAAAAAGAAAAGAAAAGGGAGGGGGCACCCAATGATTCACTTCTCAAAAAAACACATGTCCTTTCCATCTGGGTTCTTATCAGCCTGAGCCATAACTGCTTGCCTGTAAGAGCTGGCACGTGTTCACCTCCTAAAGAGAACAGTCAGTATCCGGGGGAGCCAGACGCTGGAGGAGCACTCCTGGAAATAGCGAGGGCAGCTGAGCACGTGTCCCCTGTTTTCAGATCCGGAGACAGGTAAGTTATCTCCTGGACTTGATTTTCCATAGCATGTCCTCATGTTCCTTAAACATCCCCAGTAACAACATGGGCCCGAAGGCGCATCCCACTCCGGAAGATCAGGGTGGGCACTGGCTGGCAGGGTGGCAGCGGGAGGCTACTGCTGGGGCCAGACTCCCAGCAGCTCAGCATTTCCGTTTGGATCAGAGGCCCCTGTGAGGTGACCAGCGCACCAGTACCTTGCCACCGGAATGAGTTGCTCTTCTGACACTCACCTAGTGCTACACAAATAGCCCTGCATGGGAGGAGGAGGAACGCATCCTGCCTCAAATGTCAAAGGGGGCTCAAGTCCTCCCTGGCACTCACCTAGTAAATCCCATCAGCTTGCAGAGATGCTCCATGGAGTCCTCCCCCACCCAGCTCCCTCCTCTCTCCTCAGACTGTCTCTGCTTCCCAGGCCCCCACCACACCCCCAACCCCCACTCCACCCCCACCCCCAACCGTTGGAGAAACTGAGGGAAAAAATGGTTCTTGATTTACAGACAATTCAAATACTGAAAGATAGACTCTGATTATTTTTGTATAATAATACTCAATATCCCAAAGATAATACAAAGCTGCGTTATGTAGAATAATTCAATCCGATGCTCACTGATCAAGTGTTAAACATAACTATAAGATCGAGTAGTGTTTGTTCACCATGCCTTAATTCTAATGTGTGGTCCACATGAGGAAGTGTGTCAGAGCACGCTGTGACACCTGCTGACAAGCCAGGGCTCAGGGCAGTTCTCACCCCCACTGCAGGTGACTGACTCTCCTGACGAGTAAACTTTGGAAACCAACTGCACACAGCAGCACTATTTCATTTTACTTGTCTGTTTGAAGTTAATAGCTTCTGGCTTGCATATTCCAGTGTACTTATATTTTTTTAAAGTTTTCTTAACACGTCTATTCCTACCCCAAATTTTGAATGTTCAGTCCAACAAATAAGCCCTGCAATTCCTCCTGATCATTATACAGCAATAAAAGACTCATGTTTTACTCCCAAATTCTGCTCCCAATTGCCTAGAGAAAAGTAGAGAAATGGTAAAAAGGATGTCTGTTAAACAAATTCATGTTATTTTCTGACAAAATTTCAGATACCTTGTTATATCTTGGCAATTTGTAGTGCACCAAATATATCAACACATTTGAATGCATTGCTTAACTTGCTCATTGTTAAAACACTACACTAATTCTAGAAATTTTCTCAGTTTATTGAAACCCTGTCTGGTACATAGCAGCCTATAAATAAAAAAGAATCAGGCAGAAATCCTTGCTTTCTCTCTAACACAGATGAGAAAACAGAGGCTCACACAGGTAAATTCCCTTTTGAAGGTCTCACTGACCTTGAGTAAGTGATTTGAACCCTGGAGTTTGAACCCAGCAGCCACTCCAGAATCTGTGCTCTGACACCCCAGGACTGCCCTGGGCTCTCCCACAGGACTCATCCTCCCTCACTGTCCCCCCTTCCAGCTGTACTGCTGGTCCTGTCCTGCCTGCTCATCCCCGTGATGGGACGTGTCCCCCCACCTGCTTGTAACTGGGCATGGAGTGTCATTGTTTCAGTCCAAAGTCAACTCTTCACCTTCATTTAGAACTACCATCCCTGCTCTCTAAGAGTTTCAATTTTTCATCAGTACTTACATAGGATTCAGTATGTAGCACATCATTTTAACAGCATTATAAATTTTATCATATATTTAATCTTCCTAATGACCCTAAGGACCAATTCATTGTTATTTTTTATTATTATTTTTAGTGTTGCCATTTCATGGAAGAACAAACTGAGGCACAGAGAACTTAATCTTTCTAATGGCCACACAGCTAGGAAAGTATGGGAATACATGAAAGTTGGTTAGAATTGTCTTTGAGAAAATAAAGGGACAGTCAAAGCATTTCACTGCTTTCTGTCCCTTGATTTCATGAAATACCCCCTGCGATGAAAACATTCAAGTCGGGCCTCACCCAGCTGTGGGGTTCTGGCAGATCTGGACTCACCCTGAAACACCCTGGCTACTGCCTCTTTCCTGTCAGCATACAAAAAAGAAATGGCCTTGTATTACTGTTAAATAAATGAATTCTTGCCCTCATAACTTTAAGTCCTGTAAAGGTCTGTCCCATGGTGTTTTGAGAGCAAGTCACATTTTTATCTCTTCTTCTTCTCAGAGTCTTCCCTCCTCTGGCTGCTCCACTCCCATAATTCCCTAAGCCTGTCCTGCTCAGGGTCGAAGGTCACATTTATTTCTCTACCCCGAGAGCCCTCCCGGACCACCCTCTACACGATTCAGCCCCACACTCCCTGTCACGGCCCCTGCTTATCTTCTGGGGAGCACTTCCCATCATCTAATACACATGCAACATGCATGTTGCTTATTTGCTTTATTCGGCATCTGTCTCCTCCCACTAGCACAGAGCTCCTTCAGATAGGAATTTGTATCCCTTTTGTTCGCCACTTGATACAGAGCACCTAGAACAGTGCCCGGCACATAGTAGGTACAGAAAACGTATGCAGTTAATGAGAAACCAGATCATTCTGGAACTCCAGGTATCTTCTCTGGTCACTCCTCGTCTCCTGCATGTCCCTTTCTGCCTCTACTTACCCCTATTGTGTTAGTGTTCTGAAGGCGCCATCGTCAGTGCTTTGTCTTTCTCTCTGTTCCTTTTATCCATTAGATAAGCAAGGTTGTTTTGTCAGTGGACAAGGATGGGGCCCAGAGTGGGTTTTTCTCAGGCCAGCCTGTGATGCATGGGTGTGACTTTGAGCAGAAAAGACTTCATAACAGGAGTCCAGGTGATTTTGAGAGAACGTTTATTAAAGCTGCGGACAGTGAAACAAAGGAAGGACTTAGGGTAGAAGAAGCAACAGGGAGAGACTAGGCAGTGCTCTGCTTTCCCTCTCTAGAAACATTATCGGAAGGAAGTGAGCTGTGGTGGGGCTGCTGTTAGCTCAATGGAAAGTCAGAGAAGGGGGGACTTGGAGACAGGATCACGAGGAAAGACGGGGACAAGGAGCCCACTGCTTATAAGTCTCTTGGGACCCTCAGAGTTTAGGAAGAAGGCACTAAAAAGTTCATGCCCTAGAAAGGGCATGGACATGCTCTAGAGAGAGCCCACATCAGTACCCTTCGTCTTGAAGGTTATTCCTCACTTTTGTGGGCAAGAATCTTAAAGGGGGCTTTCAGCAGAATAGTCAACAGCTTTCCAGATGTGTTTTCAATATACTGATGCTTCCAAATGAGCATATAGGGAAGCATTGGATTATTCTATGATCTGCTGTTTTACTTTTATCTTGGATCCGTCTGGCTTAATTGAGATTTTGTTTGTTCCTCAACTTCATCTGTTTTGGCATCGAACTAGAATACATTGCATTAACTGGCTCTCTGTCCTCTATTTTCCCAACCAGGGTGATTTAAGCCGTATATCTATGGTTAGGGAGGAGAGATGTGAACCATTTGCTTTCAAGTGTCCTTGGTTAGGGAAGATAAGGTCTTTCAGTTCACTAGCTAACTATAAGTTGTTCAAATTGTTTGGCCGTATTTAATTTTCTTGTCTCAGTTTGCAATTCCATTTGCACAGGAATTTTTCTACCTTCTTACTCTCCCGCCTCAGTTTGAGGGTTCATTTATGAATTAATTTGATAATGTACATAAAGTATCTGTACCAGGCCTTGGACACACTAGGCCAAAAACTTATCTTTTAGGAACATACAAAATGTAAGAAGCTGACATATAAGCTCCAGCAGCAAAAAGTTGATAATGCGAATGACTTCTGTAACCATTAGATATGACGTTGGGATGTTGCGTTTTACTGAGTTCTTCCTCTGGGTTACAGCTTACCATGGCGTCTGGATCCACGACAATGAACCTCATCTGCCTGGTGGAAAACCAGAAAAATCAACTGAGAGTAAATCCAAAAGCACTGGAGATCCTTGACAAGATCTCTCAGCCTGTGGTGGTGGTGGCCATTGCAGGGCCGCACCAGACGGGAAAATCCTACCTAATGAACCGCCTGGCAGGGACAAACCCCGGTGAGTGTTGCTTTGGGCCATTTGCTTGGAAACAGTGAAAACACAGGCTGGTCACTCCTCCTTCATAGTCATCTTAGGGAAAAACCTAACTCCTCCCACTGAAGAAAATTAAATTTTCATTGAAAAATGTATAATTTTAACTCCATCTGTCCATAAAAATCTCACTAATTTGTCCAGGAATTAAGAGATCCCCAAACTTATCGAAGATGCACCCTACAAGTCGTCTCCAGGGCAGCTCAGCTCCAGAAATTATTCTTTTCCTTTTCCCCACATCACTTCAGCCCTAAACTATAGGGAAGTTTCAGTAACAACCAAATATTTTTTAATATTTCCTGTTTTTTTAAAAAGGGTCGGAAGCAGAATAAACAGCAGTATAGTCTCTGTACTTTATATCGCTGTTTATATCTCAGTGGGGATACTGCCTAATTATTTGCTTCATTTCATAGCAAAACTGTGATGAATTATTATACCTCTCTTTTCTTCTCCCTTTCTTTCTCCCTCCCCAATCTTTTTTAATATGTGAATTATAACACATGTAGAAAAGGTTAATAAATGTAAAATAAACATCTGTGTAATCACTGCCAAGATCAAGAAATAAAACATCATCAACACCCAAAAGCCCAAGTCATGCTCTCTCACACCTCACTGCAGTTCACCAGTGTTTTGATTTTCATGGTTTCCTCTTTCTCTCTTTCTTTCTCTCTCGCTCTCTCACTTTCTGTCTCTCTCTCTATATAACTCTCTCCCTCTCTCCCTTTCCTTCTTTTTTTTCCTCCCTATTTTTCTTTCTTTCTCTTTTCTTTTTGCTTCTTAATATCCCTTTGAGTTTTAACAAAAAATTTTGGTTTTGTATTTCTTTTAGAGGAATTCTTAACCACCAATCAGGGGAGAGGACACTTTTCCTTGCGTTGCCTGAATTAATTATAGAAGTTTTAGTTTTGGGGGTTTTTTTTGAGTGATTAAAGGTTAAGAACTCAGAGAGATATTAGTCAAGTGTTTTCAACAGTGTCTTTTTTCTTCTACTCAAGATAACATCAGGTGGGAACCAGGTGATTTTCCATTGCTGAGGAGGTTTCTACCCTTAAAATATGTTGACATCTAAATTGTGGATTTACCACCCCACTCATAACACAGAAAGAACAAAAAGAAAGAGATTTGCACCCAGTCAAGTTCCATGAGCATGACCAGGTCCCTACTTTCTCTCTCTTTGTTCGTGTCTTGCTTTATGTTTTTTACCTCTCATAACTGAGAGCAATAACCTCCAAATACACATTATCTTTCCTCACTGAGGGAATTGGAACTTCAAATTACTTTGTACTAGTCAGAAAGCAAACAAACAATATCACATGTAAAAGAATGCTGACCATATCAGGCTTTATAGCCTCTTTATGGATTACACCCTGAATGTGGGAATTGAATGGCCTGAGCCCTGATGAATCAACCTCTCCTAGATATTTTGTTATGTCAATTTCTATTCTTCATTGAAGGAAACATTAACACATGGCAGATGGTCAAAACCCTGGACTATACTATAGAACAAGATATATGGTCAGCAGGTTCCTGGACATATATCTCACATCTGCTCCCACTGTGTATTTAATTTTAGCCTTTGGAAAGAGGATCTAGAAAATTTCACAAGTCTTTTCTGCTTTCTCTTTCATTTTATCCCTACCTGAGGCAGTGAGCAAAGAACTCATTATTTGTTTAAAAAGAGAAAAAGACTTGTAGTCAAGATGGCGGTATAGGTATACATGACTCGCCTCCTCACACAACGACATCAAAATTACAACTAAATTATAGAACAACCATCATTCAGAACCAGCAGAAATCAAGATGAATGGAAGTCTGACAACTACAGAATTAAAGAAACCACATCCATTCAGACTGGTAGGAGGGGAATAGGCAAGGAACGGGCTGGTCCCACATCCACATGAGGTGGATAAAAATTTGGAAGGGATATCTCTGGAACTAGGAGTCCAAACCCCATACCATGCCCCCAAGCCCAAGCTGGCAGTTCAGGAAGATAAGTCCCCATAACCTCTTGCTGCAAAAACCTGGGAATAGAGTTGATGAAAGAAACTGTCTAGAGCCCCAAGAATTTCCTCTTAAAGAACTCTCACATGAACTTACTCAAACTCACTCCCTTTGTGATCCATCACTGGCTAGCAGCTTGGAAGGCACCACTGGCAGACAGGGAGGAACTGAAGCATCTGGCATCAAGGTGAGAGCTTGGAGACAGCTTTGTCCCATACCAAAAAGCAACCAGAGCCACAGAGCCAGCAGGCGGGTGCCATATCAGAGTCTCCATCAACCTAGCTAACACTGCCCCACTCTGGAGATTCCCTGAGGCTCTTGCTTCACTAGTTCCTAAATCCTTTCAAACAATAGCTGTTCTCAGTGAACTCTCAGGCCCCATATCTCTTGCTAAGTAGCCCCAGGCACAAGACTAATAGCAGCCAGCCCAGATTCACAGCTTGGCTTCATCTGGAAAGCTCCAAGTTCAGCACAAGTAGCAGTCATCTCAGATTGCTCTAAAGTTCAGGAAGGGTGGTCCTGGGCAAAACACAGGGGACTGACCTTGGCCTGTACCAACCAGGAAAGCCCAAAGCCTGCGCACCCAGTGGACAGCTACATACCACATTGGAGCACCACCACCACGCCCCTACACAGCTGATCCTTTATGAAGGGTGACAGTTGGTGGTCAATGGTCAAAGCCAAGCCTTGCAACTGGCTGGCCTGGGTAAATCCCTCCTATTGACGTGCTAACAGCAACCAATGCTCAAGCAACCAAGGCAAGAGGAAGGTGTACTGAGCCCATGAGAAGGGTACACCTCAAGTGCCCAGCTTGTGTGATAGGGGAGGCTGTGCCACTGGACGATACTGGACACCTACTATGTTAGGCCACGCTACCAAGACAGAGAGTCATAACGGCTCTACCTAATACATGGAAACAAACACAGGGAGGTTGTCAAAATGAAGAGATAAATAAACATGGCCCAAAAGAAAAAACAGATCAAAATTCTACAAACAGAACTAAATGAAGATAAGCAACCTATCAGATGCATTTTGAAACACTGGTTATAGGGATGCTCAAGGAACTTAGCAAGGACCTCAACAACATAAAAAAATCCAGTCAGAAATAAAGGATACACAAATTGAAATAAAGAACAATTTACAGAGAAATGACAGTAGTGTGAAGAAGCAAAAAATCAAATTAATGATTTGGAACTTATGGTAGCAAAAAAAAAAAAACCCAATTAGTACAAGAAGAAAAAGGAATCCAAAAAAATGAAGATCATATAAGCAGCCTCTGGGACAACTTCAAGCATTATAACATCCGCATCATAGGGGTGTTAGAAGGAGAAGAGAAAGAGCAGGAAATTGGAAATCTGTTTGAACAGAATATGAAAGAAAACTCCCTTAATTTGGTGAAGGAAACAGACATGCAAGTCCAAGAAGCACAGAGTCCCAAACAAGGTGGATGCAAAGAGGCCCACTCCAAGAAACATCATAAGTGAAATACCAAAGGTTAAAGATAAAGAGAGAATCTTAAAGCAACAAGAGAAAAGAAGTTAGTCACTTAAGGGGAGTCCCCATAAGACTGTCAGCTGATTTCTCAAAAGAAACTTTGCAGGCTAGAAGGTTTTGGTAGGAAATATTCAAAGTCATGAAAAGCAAGGACCTACAGCCAAGATGGCTCTACTCAGCAAAGCCATCATTTAGAATTAAAGGGCAGATAAAGAGCTTCCAAGACAAGAAAAAACAAAGGGAGTTCATCATCACCAAACCATTATTATATGGAATGTTAAAGGGACTTATTTCAGAAAAAGAAGGAGACCAAAACTGTGAACAATAAAATGGCAATAAATACATACTTATCAACAGCTGATTCCAAAAAACTAACGAAGCAAAGAAGAACAGAGACACAATCATGGATACGGAGAGCATTTTGATGGTGGCCATATGGGAGGGGGTGTGGGGCAATGGGTGAAGAGGTGAGGGTATTAAGAACTACAAATAGGGACTTACGGAATAGCCTTGGGATGTAAAGTACAATATAGGAAATCAAGTAGCCAAAGAACTTATACGCATGACCTATGCACATGAACATTAGTGTGAGGTGCGCCTGAGGGAGTGAGGGATGGTGGGTGGAGAGGGTCAAAGGGGGAAAATGTGGACAACTGTAATAGCATAATCAATAAACTATAACTAAAAAAAAGGTAAAAATGAGAAGCATACAAGGATGAAAGGGAGAAAAAAATTCCAACAAAAGCTGCTGTATTGTACAGGTCCTGGCAAGACACAAATGACCCACACAGATCCTGGACTATCTGCTGCTACCGTATATTACTCCCTCCTCTTCTTTTGCAGATTTCCCTCTGGGGTTCATGATGAAGTCTGAAACCAAGGGCGTCTGGATGTGGTGTGTACCCCACCCCTCAAAGCCCAACCACACTCTGGTTCTTCTGGACACAGAGGGCCTGGGCAATGTGGAAAAGGTGAGGCAGAAAACCTTCTTTCTTCTTGGTTTTCTTCTTAAAATGTAAACCCCACTTACATTTTAATTTGCTACCTCAGTTCAAATTTTATGACACATTCCTCTAAAATACAAATTCAGTTATGAACAATGAGGCTAACTTCTGTTTCATTCTATTTAATTTCTTGGTAAACTCAACACTTTAATTAGGAATAGATCATTTTATTTTTACACAGGTGCAAATAACACATATCAAATACTTACTGGGCAGCTGCAGTTAGCGGTTTGTGTTAAGCACTGCAGATATGACAGTGAATGAAGTGAAGACCCACAGCCTAGTTGAGGAGATAGATAATATGCTGCATTATCAGAACAGGGTACCATGGATACAAAAATTGAGAATCTAATCCAGTCATTCTTAAAGGAAGTTGTAACGCATTGGATCTACTAGTTAAGATATGTGAGATTAATGTGGTTGGAGGTAGGACCCATGAAAATGGGTTGCAGTAGAATAATCTACTTAAATAATCTCCAGAAATGCTTCAGCTACACCAGGAATATTTTTTATTTGAAGATGAATTCTGCACTGACTTCCGTAAAAGCATGAGTTACACCTACCAAAAGCACTATTAGGGGATGGTATAATATTTTGTATTTATAGTGATCCTTGCAATTCGATCTTTTCTCATTATTTATATTAGTGTACATCTAAGTTGAAAGTTGCACCAGTGAATTTCTGGCTGCCTTTACTGCAAAATTTTTTTTAATGTTTTAAAAGAGCAAGGGAATAAGTGTAGGAAAATCTGAGTGTAAAAAATTCTCAATAATCAGCTCAACATAACCCATGATGGTCTACTGATGTCTAATAGATTGTAATTTGCATAAACCTTCTTTTTCACGTAATCACATTTGTTAAGGAAACAAGACATACCAAATAGAACTGCTAGAAGCAGAACTATGTGCCGTCCTTACAGCTCTAGAGTATTTCCATAGTATCTAACTCTATTGCAGAGTCACTCATGACTTGCCCTGAATCTTGTTTTTAGCCTCATCATCTACTCCCACCAACCACACACATAACCACTACTGCAATCAAATAAAATAATCTGTAATGCCTTTAAATGGCCACACTTCTGACCATTCTGATTGGCTTCTGTTGGTCCTACCATCTGCATGGTCTCTTTCTCTCCACAGTTCCACATTCTGCCAGTTCTTTAAAGCCCAGCTGTTTTCAACCTAATGGGATTGTACTGCATTCAGACATAATCACTTCTTGCCCTGAAATCACAGAGTACTTTTCTAGATTTTTCATCCCCTTTGTCTTTTATGGTATAGTGCTGGGTTTCACTCCTGGCAGAGTTGATCACCTTGGATGTACTTACATGCTGCCTTGTACATCTGACCCTCCAGCAAGACATCTCTGGAGGTCAGGGCCTACCCTGTGGAATGGTATATCCACAGAAGCAAATGCAGTAGCTGGCATTTTTTAGATGCGCAATGAATAGTTTGATAAATTTAATAGAATAGCATTTTTGTCCCAAATAAGCCTGTGATTGAGAAAAATTGCAAAGTTATCATTGCCCAAAGCAAGCATTATTTATTGTAAGAAGCATATCAGTAACTAGTTTAGAGGAAAGGGATTATAACAGGGGAGGGAGACAGTCCAGGATTCTAAAGACATTTATAATGTCTCTTTCTTGATGGTTAGATGAGTGTTTGCTTTACGATGTGTTAATTTATATATTTATGTTTTATATGCCTTTCTGTATGTGCTATGATTCTAGTGAAAACATTAAAAAAGAAAAAGGGAGAGATCATTGCCCAATTATTATAGCACATTTTTATGTTTTAGGCACTGTATTAAATACTTGACACGTTTTTTGCTTACTTTTTGTGGTTTACTTCTGTTCATAGCTAAATAAACTCAGGCCACAAGTGGAGGTCAATGTAACTACCCAAAATGAGGCTTGAATTCAGCATTGTCTTCACAGTTGTTGTTACTCACCCTACTCTTCAGTCATAGTAGAGCTGACATACTGCACGAAGAACTGAATGAGTGGATGAAGGGTAGACCCTTAACTCACTTCTGGCATTCACACACCTCCTCTTGCATCCTCAAGTTAATGATGGGCAATGGCTGCTGAGTGGAATAGAGATCACTGTTTCCCACACCAGGAAAGTCTCCCTGTCACCCCCTTCCTGCTGGCTGTCAGTGCTCATGAGGCACGTCTCACTGCCACCAAATTGCTGGCAGATGATTTGGCCTGGCATGGTGGTGGTCAGCAACAAGTATATCCAGCTGACCAAGCGCCTCACCTGGGAGCACACCAACAACCTAGACCCTCTCACCAAGTACAGTTTTGCTACAAAAGAGCCCCCTATGAGGACAGCTCTGTTGCAGCCAGATTTCAGCCCGTGGAGGAATTTGATAAAATTAGATGAGGATGACTATAAGAAGGGGTTCTGATTATACGTGAGCACTGGCTACCCCATATGGTACTGCTGCAGCTGGGAACAACTTTCTTCAGTTGGAAGAAAAGTAGGGAACTACCTCGTGGTGAACTTAACCTCAGAGAAGATGAAGTTGAAGGACTGGAATGCTTAACAGAGATACCAGGTGGTCAGATGGAGTCCTGAAAGACTGGGTCATGGATGACCACATTGGTAACTGGCTGAGAACAAATTTTGAACCTCCTCAGTATCCATAAATGCCTGAACATATCAGCAAACCTAAGGAACAAAAGTTGTTTGGGGTTCAAATTGAAGAGAAAGCCTTGAATGCAGTCAGTCCCTAAAAATTACAAGCTGGTAACCGCACCATTGTTTGTATTGCATGACAATCCACCAGGATAGGGACACTTGATTTCTAGGCTCCCTCAGCTTTTGAACAGGTTCAGTTTTATATACAACTGAATTCTCATCCCCAGAAGAAGTAAAAGCAGCTGTCTCTGTGAGCACAGCTCTACATTGTGAATGACAAACATGGCAGAACAGCTTGTTTTTGGTTTCATCTCTTTCCTAGTCCCTAAATTGCCACCTGCTTTCTATTGTTTAATAGTAAAATTAATATGAAAAAGTAGATAGTGGTGCAAATGTGATAATGTTCAGTTTCACATTTGTTTCTTCTCATATGTTTTTGTAAAACGTTAAAGAAAGTAAATAAAGAAAGTAGACTCCCTTCTATTTGTATTTTATTTTAAAGTTCACATTAAACCTGTAAAATTCTTATAGGCGAGGATCATTTTCTTCTCTTCCCCAAGCTGGTTTAGAGACAATGACAGCTGTAGGTGAGACGAGTTTATGGGACCCTGGCTCTGGTACCGTTCTTGGGGGTTACAGTCCAGCACTATATATGTGCTAGATCTTTGTGATGAGAATCTTCTGTTACTTTGGGGAACTTCCTACAGATTTGCTTGAACAAAGCCAAGGGCAACGCCATCATCAAATTTTACCCTCTGATGAGATGTATTACAGCAGAACCCCCAGGGTATTGCTGACTGGTGCTTTTTATCCTGGTAGATCCAGATGTCAGTTCATAAGCAACAGACCTTAAACATATGGGGATTCATTAAAATATTAGGTCAGGGAAAATCATGGGAAATGGTAGAAAAAGCTGATTTAGAGCTTTTCCTTCACATAATAGGTGTATTAATTACTTGTGCTGTTTTGAAATTAGGTCTTAGTTATTCTTAGGGCCATGGTAAAGTGTGACCCATGGCTCGGGCCTGCACAGTTTGGTTGGTTGGAGTGTAGTCTGTTGCTGGTTCGATTTCTGGTCACCGTACATGCCCAGGTTGCGGTTCGATCCCAGGTTTCCAGCTTCATCCCGGGTTGCAGGGCATGCAGGAGGCAGCCAGTCACTGCTCTCTCTTCCATCAGTGTTCCTCTTTCCCTTCCCTGCAGCCTCGAATGAGAATAAAATAAACCTTTAAAAAAAATAGTGATCTAGGAAGGAAGTTTCTAAAAATGGGTCTCTTAGGTCATGAACTCAGTTGCAAAGTTGGGGGGAGTGTTTGTTTGTTTGTTTGTTTGTTTGTTTGTTTTTAGCAAATGAAGATTTTTAAAAAGATTTTATTTATTTATTTTTAGAGGGAGGGGAAGGGAAGGAAAAAGAGTGGGAGAGAAACCTCAATGTGTGGTTGCCTCTCATGTGTCCCCCCACCTGGCCTGCAGCCCAGGCATGTGCCCTGACTGGGAAGTGAACCAGCGATCCTTTACTTTGCAGCCTGTGCTCAATCCACTGAGTGACACCAGCCAGGGCAAAGTTAGGTTCTTAAGATTAACTTTAGAGGGAGGTGGGGAGCACTGGGGTGTGGGCTGGGTTGGGAGTAAAAGACAGAAAACTGTACTTGAACAACAATTAAAATTATATATATATATGTATATATATATATATATATATATATATATATATATATATATATAATTACCTTTTAGTTATACTCGCAGAGATGAAAATTCAATTGTAGCAAGTGACACAAAGCTTCTCCAAAAATGTATTTCAATAATCTGAAATCTAAGGACAGGATAAGGGATACATTTTGTCAGCCTAATAGAAAAATAAGAAATCAAAAAACTTCCTCCCTTTTAAAAAATTTTAATCATTGTTCAAGTACAGTTTTCTACCTTTTACTCCCATCCCAGCCCACCCCCTCATTCCTCTCCACCTCCCTCCCATTTAAAAAACTTTACAAAATACTGATGATTCATGTTCAAATTTGGGAGACTAAAAAAAAGAATCTTAGTGCACAGGTGTTTGCTGGCTGTTACTTTGGATACCATATTTTTTAGACTATAAGATGCACTTTCCTTACCCTAGATTTGGGAGGAAAAGGGGGTGAGTCTTATAGTCTGACTGTAGCTTACCAGCTTACTCTGGGGGGTGGGGGGTGGCAGCCTATGTTGTTTATGTTATTAAATATTTTACCACATTTTTTGCTTCAAAAGTTTTTTTAAATGTTTTCCTCCTCTAAAACCTAGGGCTGTCTTATGGTCTGGTACATCTTACAGCCCCCAAAATTCAGTATTTAGTGGTCCCATTAAGTTAGCATTTTATTTGGATAGAACAGCCAAATTAGCCAGCCTCTCTTTTTCCTTCCACGCCCGATTAGAAGTGAAAGGTAGAGTCCCCTACATTCAGCACACCAGCAAGCAGTCAGTTTAAAGTTTCCTTTCTTAAGGAGCTCCTACCCTTCGTGAGAGCATAGATAAAACTGGAGATCATTATGCTAAATGAAATAAGCCAGGCGGTGAAAGAAAAATACCTATGATCTCACATTTAACTGGAACCTAATCAACAAAACGAACAAGCAAGCAAAATATAAGCAAAAACATTGAAATCAAGAACAGGCCGACAGTGACCAGAGGGGAGAGGAGAGGGGGTAATGGGGGAAAAGGGTGAAGGGTTTGCAGGAACAATTAGAAAGGACACATGGACAATAACAAGGGGGGTTTTAAAATAGGGGAAGGAGGTGGAGAGGGCTTGGGTGATGGGGAGGGATGGGGGGAAAAGGCAGAAAACTGTACTTGAACAACAATTCTTAAAAAGTACCAAATAATAGAATAAAATAAAAATAAAACAGTATTTTTAAAAATTCCCTTTCTTAAATGACACAGTTTTTATTGTGTCCAGTTTTTAATGAGTTTATTTTTTTTAAGTACCTGCTCCGTCACTTGAGATGAAATACTTAGAGCAGCTTTTCCACATTGGAGTTCCTCAAACATAACGTTTTTCCTCGTTCACTGGGTTTGGGGCATACGTGCCCATCACTGAGACTGTCTCGGAGAGGGTGCGGTTTTATCCATCAAAACGGCCAGAAGAGGCTCAGTGATTTCTGACTGAAACGCAAGTCAACTTCTGCAGCAGAAAGTTTCATTTGCCATTGTTGCTCCACTTGTTTTATATAACTTATTATATGGGACTCACTTCAGTTTTCCTTTGTGTTTAAATGTGTGATGAGACACTAATACTGTAAAATGACCTGAGCCATAAAACATTTTAATATTAAGTCATATTTATCAAGCTTGTTTTTGTGAAAAAACAAAAAAACAAAAAAACTAACACCTAAGTAAGTCTAGATCAAGCCAGTTTGGGTATAATTTGTATTTTAGTGATGGATTATATTGTAAGATGAAAGACAAATTTGGAAAATGTATCTGTTGAGAGAAAAATCAATACACTTGTAAACTGAAATTTTTGGTCACTGTATTCACATCTTAGAATTTAGGTATCAATTATAGTACGATTTTGAAATTTTTTCTCGTATTAAATTTATAGTAAATATAGAAAAAGCTGACAGTTTCATTATATTTTTGAAATCATTTTTTTTATTTTCAATTACAGTTGACATACATTATCATATTAGTTTCTGGTGTACCCTGAGTGATTAGATATTTATTATATGTGGGGGCGACTACTTTCGCGAGGTCCCCCCGGTGCCACGGACATGCGTGAATGAATAAATATGGCCTTCGCAGGAAGACATGCTGCGATCTGCTGGGAATGGAGGAGTGTGCTGTGGCCAGTTTCTCTGGGGAGAAAGAAGCCAGCAGTGGCCAGTTTCTCCGAGGAGAAAAAGGCCCCGAGCACCCTCTTCCATAGCCTTTTATTGGGTTGTAATACACAGGAATACAGGGCGGCAAGGATCAAACAGTAGATAACATTACAAAGAGATCTGAGGGCTTCAGAGTCAGTGTCTGTCAGGAAGAGAGTTGCAGAAACTATGGGAGACATACTCATTTCCTCTCAGACCCTAATCATATTAATAAAAGCACTCTTAGCAGAACAGATTTCACAGGTTAATCAGCAAGCCTTTGTGATGCCAGATTTTTCCCCAGGGCACGCTCTGGTCAGGCAAGGAGCTGCACCTCTCCCCATCAGGTGTTCAGGCTTAAGGGGATTAGAGCCAGGAAGCTCTTCTCCCAGAGAACTTGGGGACTCCGGCTTTGTCAAAGCCGGAGGGGGACGGTGAGGGTCCATTGCTCCCTCTTTGTTGCAGCCCCCCCAAGTCCTTCCATGAAGGCCTCCCAGGTGATCGAGTCTGGCTTAGGTTGTCCCCCGCTGTGAGGGGTCTTACCCATCATTGACTTCCAACCAAGCTCTGGGGGCAGGGAGAGGAACTGAGGCAGCGTTTGCTACCAGAGACAGGCTTTGTCTCCTGTGGCTGGCATTCCAGAGATTGTCTCTCCCCCTTAGCTACAAGGGGTAGAGATACAATTCCTAAAACTAGGCAGAGCAGTTTCCAACAATTACATAATTAAGTGATCATCCTGATAAACCTGGCACCCAACAGACACCTTACATTTCTGGTTATTAGAATATTATTAACTATATTTTCTTCTTTAAAAGATTTTACTTCTTTATTTTTAGACATAGGGGAAGGGAGGGAGAGAGGGAAAGAAACATCAATGTGTGGTTGCCTCTCACACGCCCCCTACTGGGGACCTGGCCCTTGGCCCAGGCATGTGCCCTAACTGGGAATCAAACCAGCAACCTTTTGGTTTGCAGGCTGGTGATCAATCCACTGAGCCACACCAGCCAGGGAAAAAATATTATTAACTATACTTTCTAGGCTGTACTTTACATCCCCAGGACTATTCTCTAACAACCAATTTGCACTTCTTAATCTCTTTATCTTTCTCACTTATCCTCTCAATTGCCCTCCCATCTGACAACCATTAAAATGTTCTTTGTATCTAAGACTCTGTTACTGTTCTGCTTATATTTGTAAAGTAAATGTTTAATTAAAATAGTACTGTTTTTTTGTTTTATTTATCATCATTGCAATTTAACACTTTAAAACAAACAAACACAGTAGATACCTGAGATGCCTGCTGTTCTGCACTTCCTAGGGTGACCCTAAGAATGACTCGTGGATCTTTGCCCTGGCTGTGCTTCTGAGCAGCGTGTTCGTCTACAACAGCATGGGCGCCATCAACCACCAGGCCCTGGAGCAACTGCAGTATCCTTCCAGGGACCGCTCCACCATGGGTCCTGGGGTCTGTGGGAATGGAACTGAGATGATGTTGTTGTTTGTTTTTCCCTTGTGTCCATAATCCTGGATGAGAAGAAAGGGACACAGGGTGAACAGGAATGTTTATAAATATTGTTTCTGGGTGAAAGCTGGAAATTTTGGTGTGAAGCACTTCTCATTCCTTAGCTAGAGCCCAGTTATGTGACTGAACTGACACAGCTAATCAGGACAAAATCCTCGCCCAGCCCTGGTGAGGAAGATGACTCAGCCGAGTTCATGAGTTTCTTTCCAGATCTTGTTTGGGCTGTGCGTGACTTCACATTGGAGCTGGAAATGGATGGACGCCCTATCACTGCAGATGAGTACCTGCAGAATGCCTTGAAGTTGATTCCAGGTATCAGACGGTGGTGTGGGCAGTAAAAGTTCCCATAGGAGCAATTGAGCCCTATGAGTCAGCATTTAAGGTCAATCTTTTATTTGCGATCACATTGAGGCCCATGCTAATGATGATATGTGTATAACAGGTGGGTATGGTTTCACCTGTTATTATTATTGAAAAAACTCCAGTGACTGGAATTTAAGTTGGCTGAGAAAATGTAATATCAAATATTAGACCAAATATTTTTAATAATTGACATCATGAAAAAACTTAGAGAATTACAACCATTGCTAAAACTTCCTGAGGCTCAAAGTTTTGTGCTACTATTAAGTTCAGAGAAATGGGTATTTTTCAGAGAAAAATATGAAATATGAAAAAGAAGAATAACATCTTTAATTAATATGAAAGATGTTAAACACAGACTCACAAACACATCAAAAATTTTTTGAAATACATTTTTATAATCTATATCACTAGCCTGCGTAGTTATATTCTTCATATAAAGGGTACTTATACCCTTTATATGAAGAATTCATTCATTATTCATTTATTATTCTCTTTATTCTATATCCTAATACAATATGTTACCAAGTTGATATAGTAAATTTATTAGAGTAAATTTAGCAGAGAGAACAATAGGCAGTCCCTAGAAACATCTTTTGTTTATTTAATGTATTTATTCATACAAGAATCATTTATTGAAGAGCTAATATATGCCCAGAATCCCTCTGTGTGATGTTGTCACATTCTATATAATCTGGTGTAGAGAACAGGTAAGAAAGCCTCCAAGTGGCTTTAGGTTAACCTTACTTTTTGATAGCATCTGCTAAAAAAAATTCTCTGAACATTTTATATTGTATTTATTTTTTACTCATTTTTAGAAGTTTTTCTTTATTGTTCATTGTATAGTCTGTCCTTCACATGATATTTTCCGCAGAAGTATCACAAATATATTTATTTATACCAGGAAACAACTTACTCTTACTTGAGACACATTTTATTTTTGCCATGAAGACTGTAATGTCAAAAGTATTTCTGACAATTTTGGCAATTAATCTATCATTTTAAAAAAGCCTAATAAATAGTCAAGCCACAGAGCACCATGGCAGAGCTAAGGAAAACAGTCATAAGATTCTTCACATGGGACAGGTGGCCCCCCTCTCCAGAAGTACTTCCTCTACTCCTGGCCCTGGACAAAAATAAATAAAATGTCTATGTTTTGGGTATATTGGCCTTAGGCTGCTTTGCATGATTAAATAAAAGGAGACGTACAGGCATCAGTGTTAAAGTGATGTAAAGATCCCTATAAACGAAAGTCTTCAATCTCCTTGCCTGAAGACGTCTCATCAATGATTGCTCTTTTTCTTTCTACAGGTGAGGACCCTCAAATCCAGGAATCCAACTTGCCTAGAGAGTTTATCAGGAAGTTCTTTCCAAGGAAGAATTGCTTTGTCCTTGACCAGCCTACGAATGACAAAAGATTATTGCAGCATATGGAAGATGTGTCAGAAAACCAACTAGATTTTCATTTCCAGGAGGAATCCAAAAATTTCTGTCAGTATATCTTCACACATGCAAAACCCAAGACCATAAAAGAGGAAATAATTATCACTGGAAACGGTGAGTCTTCTTTGTTACAACCTGTCTGTCTGCAGTTCAATGTGTGTGACTACACTGTGGATTTGCTGGTACTTGTGTTTCCAAATCTCTATGCGATGTGGACAAAGCAGAGACTCACGTCCCACATAGGGATACATGTTTTTTCATTCAAGTTTCTTTATATGAAGGATGTATCTCATGAAACTAATACTCTAATGACATAAGCACAAGGTACTGATAAGAATAGGAATCAGCATCATGGTAAGACTATGAATTCAATGTGTCTTGGTAGCACACACTAGATGTTTAGTGAATTTACACCATTTAGAAAATATATAACAAAATATGAACCTTGAAGCTCATTAGAGTTTGAGAAGTAAATTTAACCATAGCCTTATTATGTACAGAGCACCATGGACGGATATGCCACCTGGGCAGACACAGTACCCTGTGCTGAGATGGGCCCATGCTCAGTTTAATGCTTGTGTCACTGTCCCAAAAATCTTGATAATTTTTTAAAGGGGTCCCACATTTATTTTGGAATAGTGCCCACAAATTTTCTACTTTACTTACCTATAAAATAAACAATTTTTAAAATTTCAATGGGAAAAGTATTCCAGGAAACCTTTGAACATATTTGTTGAAATTATTATTTTAATATAATAATATGATGAATTCATAAATCAATATAGAGTGAATAGAATATATAGTAATGTTATTATTAAAAAGTGAACACATGAAAGAAAAAGGGAGATGAGTCAAGGATGAAGACAAAAAGGGACATGAGAAGAAGAAGAAAAAGAAAACTGAAAAGTTTATTTCAGTAAAATCGTTGTGATTTTTAAAATGCTGCTCTCTAAAGCTTGTGAAACAATGAGTGAAAACTTCCTGTCCATTTTCTAAATACCACATGTCATTCAGGGCTGGGGACTCTGGCAAAGGCCTATGTGGACACCATCAACAGTGGAGCGGTGCCTTGTCTGGAGAATGCAGTGACAACTCTGGCTGAGCATGAGAACTCAGCGGCCGTGCGGAAGGCAGCCGACCACTACAGCGAGCAGATGGCCCAGCGAGTGAGGTTCCCCACAGACTCGCTCCAGGAGCTGCTGGACCTGCACGTGGCCTGTGAGAGGGAAGCCATTAAATTGTTTATGGAGAACTCCTTCAAGGATGACAACCAGGTGTTTCAGAAGAAGCTTATGGTAATATGTCTTAGCCTCCATCCTTCCTGAAAACTATCCTTCTAAAATGATTCCCTTTTTGTGACTCCGCAGGTCGTGTGTTTCTCATTGTAGAATGAGCATGGTTCTTCTGAGTGATGGGGCTCTACACACTACAGCCCCTGCTTTTTCTAAAAGACTAGTTCTTTATGTTCTATTATTGCAAAGTAAAACACTGTGTGTCACAGCTTAAAACAACACATGTTTATTAGCTCACAGTTCTTCAGGTCAGATTCAAGCACAAGATATGGATGCCCTTGTACCACAAGCTAAAAACAAGCTTCACATGAGCTTGTATTATCAGTAGAGGTTCTGGGAAACTCCCCTCTGTCTACATGCCACCAGTGGTGCATCATATCCTTGTATTGTTTCTTCATCTATCTGACTACCTCCTGTGGTATCAGCTGGAGAAAATTGCTTTTAAAGGGCTCATGTAGTTAGGTGAGGCCCACCTGGAAATTTCCATCCTAAAGTCATGTGAACTGTAAAACATACAGGATTAATATTCATCATGTTCGCAGGCCCAAGGACTGTGTAGAGTGGAAACCAGGGGAGAGAACTCCTAGAAAACATCATAATTCTACTTACCGTAGGCACCTTCACTGAAAGGTTGCCTTTGAGTCTGTCTTTGTCTATCTGGCAGGTTACAAAAACCTCGCAGATCATATAGAAGAAAACCACCTAAATTAAAATGTATGAATGCAACAAATAAATTTTGTTTCTACATTTTTGCACAATCAAACCCTCATTGAAAAAAAATTGTGGTAGTTTAAAACTCTGTTCAGAGATCACTTAACTCATTATTGGGCATGTGATTTCTGATGTGTATATTTTTACCCAAGTTTGCAGAGGAAAGTCATATTGAACTTTCCATTATACATTGCCGATTAATCCAACTACTGATAAAGGAACCATGAGTAATACTGGATTGCATATTTGAAAGTCACTAGAGAGCTAATATTACAACTCATAAAAAAATTTATATTTGTAACTATGTAAGGTAAGAGATGTTACTATACTTGTGATCATTTCACAATATATACATTAAGTTGTACACCTGAAACTATTACAATGTTATATTTCAATTACACATGAGTTGGGGAGGAAAACACACCATGGATGTCATGTGTACCAGCCCCATCATTTCATAGGTGTTGAGCCTGAGCCAAAGGAAATAAGAGACTTTCACAGTGATGCCTGGTCACTCCAACCTCCAGGCCATCCTGATGCCGTCAGACTGCTTTGTTTATTTTTTCTTTTTATTTTTTAAATTATAATTGACACACAATATTATATTACTTTCAAGCATACAACATAATCATTAGACATTCATATAACTTGTAGAGTGATCACCCCTTATTAGGTCTAGTACCCATCTCACACCAGACAAACAAACTACTGTATAATTGACTACATTCCCTATGCTGTGTACTTTATATCCCTGTGACTATTTTTATCACTGGTAGTTTGTACTTCTTTATCCCTTCCCCTTCATAAATCCTCCAGACTACCTCCTATCTGGTAACCATCAATTTGTTTTCTGTATCTATCAGTTTTTTTCCATTTTGTTCTTACATTTACTCTTTTTTAGATTTCACATATAAGTGAAATCATATGGTATTTGTTTTTCTCTTTCCAACTTATTTCACTTAGTATAGTACCCTCACAGTCCACCCTTGTTGTCACAAATGCCAAGATTTCATTCTTTTATATGGCCAAGTAATATTCCATTGTATACATGTACCACTTTTTTACCAATTGTCTATTGATGGACATTAGAGTTGCTTTCATATCTCAACTATTGTAAATAATGTGTCAATAGCATAGGAGTTCATATATCTTTTCAAATTAGTGTTTTGGATTTCTTCAGATAACTACCCAGCTGTGGAATTGCTGGGTCATAAAGTTTTATTTTAAATTTTTTAGAAACCTTCTTATTATTTTCCATGGTGGGTGCACAAACTTAAAGTCCCACCAACAGTGCATCACGGTTTCCATATTTCCACAGAAATCACAAACACTTGTTGTTTGTTTGTTGATGTACTGATGATAGCCATTCTGACAGGTGTAAGGCAATATCTCATCGTGGTTCTAATTTACATTTCCTTGATGATTATTTATGTTGAACATGTCATTGTGGCTCTCTATATGTCCTTTGGAGAATTATCAATTCAGGTCCTCTGCCCATTTATTAACTGGACGTGTGTGTGTTTGTTATTGATTCAATTTCAATGTTTTTTTTTATTATTGATTCAGTTTTTTTAATATTGATTCAATTTCAACCCCTTATCAGATACATCATTGGTGAACATCTTCCCCAACTCAGTGGTTTCTCTTTTTGTTTTGTTGGTGACCTTCTTCACTCTGTGAAAACATTTTAATTTGATGCAGACTAATTTCTTTATTGTTTTTCTTTACTCCCTTGCCTGAGGAGACATATCCAAAAATATATATATTCCTAAGAATAATGTGAAAGAGTTTAGTGCCTATATTTTTTACTAGTTTTATTGTTTTGGGTCTTACATTTAAGTCTGTAATCAATTTTGTGTTTATTCTTGTATGTATCTGTCCAATTTTCCCAACACTATTTATTGAGGAGACTGTCTCTACCCCATTGTGTATTCTTTTCTCCTTTTTCATAGATTAATTGACCACACAGGCAGAGATTTATGCCAGGGGTCTCTCTTCTCTTCCAGGGACCTATGTGTCTGTTTTTATGCTATTACCATGCTATTTTGATTACTATAGCTTATTCTTTACCTTCATATCAAGTAGCATGGTACCTCCAACTTTGTTCTTCTTTCTCAATATTGATTTGCCTCTTCAGTGTCTTTATGGTTCTGTATAAATTTTAGGATTATTTAGCCTTTTGAAAAATGTCATTGGTATTTTGATAGGAATTGCATTAAATCTGTAGATTGCTTTGGATATTATGGACATTTTAATTATGTTAATTCTTCTGATTTATGAGCACAGTATATCCTTCCATTTGTAAGTAACTTCTTCAATTTCTTTTGTAAATGGCTTACAGTTTTCCAAGTATAGGTCTTTTACTTCATTGGTTAAATTTATTTCTATGTATTTTATTCTTTGTGATGCAATAATAAATAGGGTTGTTTTCTTAATTCCTCTTTCTGAGAGTTAACTATTAATGTATAAACATGCAATTGATTTCTCAATATTCATTTTGTATCTTGGTACTTTCCTGAATTCATTTATTAATCTAATAGTTGTTTTGGTGGGATCCTTAGGGTTCTCTCTATATAATATTATGTTATCAGCAATTAATGAGTTTTGTTTTTTCCTTTTCAATTTGGATGCCTTTTATTTCTTTTTCCTGTCTGATTGTTGTGGCTAGGATTTCCAATACTGTATTGAATGAAAGTGGTGAAAGTGGACATGCTTGTTTTTTCCTGATCTTAAAGAAAAGCTTTCAACTTTTCACCATTGAGTATGATGTTAGCTATGGGTTTGCCATGTATGCCCTTTATTGAGTTGAGGTATGTAATCTCTATTCTGAATTTGCTGAGAGTTTTTATCATAAATGAATGTTGGGTATTTTCAGTTGCTTTTTCTGCATTAATTAATATGATCATATAGTTTTTATCTTTCATTTTGTTTATGTGGTGTATCACATTAATTGATTTGCAAATATTGAACTGGCCTTGCATCCCAGGAATAAATCCCACTTGATCATAGTGTAGAAACTTTTTAATGTATTGCTGAATTTGGTTGCTAATATTTGTTTAGGATTTTTGCATCTATATTCATCAGGGACAAAGGCCTATTTGGAGGCCATCAATATTCTATTTTTGTAGTTATTTTGTTTAGTTTTGATATTAGAGTGATGCTGGCTTCTTAAAATGTGTCTTGGTGTCTTTACTCTTCTTCAATTTTTTGGAATAATTTGAGAGGGATAGGTATTAATTCTTCTTTGAATGTTGGCTATATTCACCTCTGAAGTTAACTGGTCCAGGGCTTTTGTTATGAGGTTTTTTTTTATTATTGATTCAATTTCATTAGCAGTCATCAAGCTGTTCATATTTTCTATTTCTTCCTGATTCATCTTTGGAAGATTTTATGTTTCTGGGGATTTCTTCAAGGTAGTCCAAATTATTAGCATATGATTATTCATAGTATTTGCTTATTATAATCTTGTGTATTTCTCTTGTATCACTTCTCTGGTTTCATTTTGTTGTTTTATTTTCCTGGGTCCTTTCTTTTTTTTTTCTTAATGAGTCTGGTTACAGTTTTATCAATTGTATATATCTTTTCAAAGAATTTGCTCTTGATTTCACTAATCTTATCTATTGGCTCATTAGACTCTCATTTATTTCCATTCTGATCTTTTTTGTTTCCTTTCTTCCATGCACTTTGGGCACTTTTTGTTGTTCTTTTTCTAGTTTCTGTAGTGTGATGATAATTTGTTTATTTTAGATTTTTCTTGTTTCTTGAGGTATGCATTTATTCCTATAAATTTCCTTCTTAGAACTCCATTGTCTGTATTTCATAGATTTGGGGTAGTTGTGTTTTTATTTCCATTTGTCTCAAGGTATCTTTTCATTTTTTTTTCTTTGATCTAGTTGCTAACCTTTTCATTGTATAGTAACATGTTATTTGCCCTCCACACATTTGTGTGTTTTTCAGTTTTCTTCTTGTAAATCATTTCTAGTTTCATACCATTGTCATCACAGAAGGTGCTTGGAATGAATTCAATCCTCTTTAAGAGAAATGTCCTAAAAATATCAAATTAGTCTACCTGGCCTAATGTGTTACTCAAGGCCATTGTTTCCTTGCTTATTTTCTTTCTGGAAATCTTCCTTTGATGTCAATGGCATGTTAAAGTCCTCTACTATAACTGTATATTGCCCATTTCTCCTTTTATGTCTATTAATACTTGCTTTATGCACTTAAATCTTCCTACTTTGGGTGCATAGATGTTTATGAGAATTATATCCTCTTGCCTGATTGATCCTTTATCATTATTAAATGCCCTTCTTTCTCTCTTGTTACAGCCTGTGTTTTAAAGTCTGTTTTGTCTGATACAAGTATTGCTACTGCAGGTTTTTTTTATCTTGTTTGCATGAAGTATCTTTTTCCATCTCTTCATCCTCAGTTTGTATGTGTCTTTCCTATCTGAAGTGGGTCTCTTGTAGGCAGGATATGTACAAGTGTTGTGTTTTTATTCATTCACTACCTTATGATTTTTTACTGGAACATTTAGCCTGTTTACATTTAAAGTAATTATTGATGAGCATATAGTTATTGCCATTGTATTATTTACTGACTGTAGTCCTTTCCTGTTCCTTTCTTATTCCCTTGCCCTCTCCCTTGTCTCTTAATAAGTTTCCATAGTATTGTGTTCAAATTCCTTTCTCTTTAATTCTTGTATATCTCTTATAGATATTTCATTTGTGGTTACCATGTGCTTTATATACACCAAACTATGTTCATACCAGTGTACTTTTAGTTGAGCTGCTTAACTTCGAACACATTCCAAAACACATAATCTTCCTACTTTTGCATTTTAACCGTTGTGCTAACTTTATATTTGGCTTATGCACTGCTTTTACTAAGTGTTTGTAATTGCCACTGAGATTTATTTTCTTTCCTATATTTTCATATTCATATTCATATTTTTTATCTTTATTTTTCCAGTAAAAGAAATCCCTTTAACAGTTTTGGAATACTGCCTTGTTGATGATGGACTTCTTTAGTTTTTTCTTGTCAGTAAAACTCTATCTTGTTCAATTCTAAATGAAAATATTGCTGGGCAGAATAATCTTAATTTAGGTCTTTACTTTTCACCACTTTGACTATTTCATGCTAATTGCCTCTAGCCTGCAAAGTTTGTGTTGATAAATCAGTTGACAGTCTTATAGAGCTCCTTTGCATGCAACTAACAGCTTTTCTCTGGTTTCTTTAAAATTTTCTCTTTATCACTTACCTTGGGCATTTTATTGTAATTATGCTATATCTTAGTGCAGGGCTATATTGTTTCCTCTTGTTAGGGACTGTTTACACTTCCTGGACTTGTATGTCTATTTTGTTCACCAGGTCAAGAAAGTTTTCAGTCAGTGTTTATTTAAATAGGTTTTCAATACCTTGCTCTCTCTCTTTTCCTACTGATACTCCCATTATGCAAATATCAGTGTGCTTGATGCTTTCTCTGAGGTCGCTGAAATTATCCTTATTTTTGTAATTTTATTTTTTTGGTGTTCATATGGGAGTTTTCTGCTACCTTGTGCTCCAGATCAGTGATTTGATCCTCTATTCAACCTAAATGGCTTTTGATTTCCTTTCATGTATTCTTTATTTCATTTACTGTATTCTTCATTTTCCATTGTTTCTTTTTATGTTTTCTATCCCCATTTTTACTTTTTTTATCTCTTTGTGTCATTTCTCACTGAGCTCATCTACCCCTTCCTTAAGTTCATTAAGCATCCTTATAAACAAGTGTTTTAAATGCTGTACCTGGTTGATTGCTTGTCTCCATTTCATTTAGATTTTTTTCTTTCTTTTGGGATATATTTCCTTGTCCCTTCATTTGTGCTTACTCTCTTTATTTGTTTCTATATATGAAGTAGATCCTCTACATCTTCCAGTCTTGGCACAGTGGCCTCATGTAGTAGGTGTCCTGTAAGGTCCAATGGCACAGTCTTCCTGCTCACCTGAGTTGGCTTCTCCAGGGATATCCCTTGAGGGTTGTGTGTGCCCATCTTTTGTAGTTGAGCCTTGATTGCTGTTGGAACATCTGTGGTTGGAATGGACCCTTAGGCTGACTGGCTATAAGGGCTGCCTGTAACTACAGGAAATGAGGTGTTATATGAACACTGATCTCACAGTACAGAAGTCTCATTAGCAGGGCTCTGGTGGCAGCCAAATCTGCCCTTCAGATGTGTCTTTTTCGGAGCTATGGGGTAGTGCTCTGGTGTGATCTAGGCACCAAAGCCACCAGGTATGTTGCTTCTGAAGTCTCTTAGGAGAAGTTCCAATGCAGACCAAGGTCAACTGCCATTTGTACTTGGTTTGGGGTCTCCTGGTGGAAGTTACAAAGTGATCTGCAATCGGTTTCCACTTATACTGAGCTTGGAGATTCTGTGAATAGGTCAGCTGCCACTAGTTCCAGGCTTGGAACACTTTGGTGGGCACCATAATTTGAACTGAGGCCTGCCACCAGTTTGCTGGCTTATGGCTGCTTAGTTGAAGCTAACTTTTAAACCATCAATTGCCACAGCTTATGCCAGTCTTGGTGGCACCTGATGGGAGTTGCATGTAAGTTGACACTGGTCTCTGCTTATGCCACACTTAGAGCTGCTTAGTCAGAGGTAAGGGCATGCCAAGTCAAGCAGCTGCTTTTTGGAGATTTCTGGGCCTTTCAGAGATTTTATGAAGCTATACAGTGTGAATTGAGAAGACCTGCTGTGTGTAAAACCTAATGGAAGCAATCAGTCCAGGTACAAATTAGTTGTGGTAGTGTATCAAAAAATTACCAGCATGGTATAAACTGTGCTAGATTATTTGAGGGCTCAAATTGGTTGCACACATGTGACTTCTGGCAGTGGAGGTGGGAAGGGCTTATCAAAGTAGCAATCGCACCCGCCCCCACTTCTCATCTCAGAGAGAGCCACACTGACATCAGCTTCTCCACCCTACCCCTTAGTCAAGTAAGTTCCTCCCTGTATATTCACATAGCCTTTCAAGCTGCTGCCCAAATGAGCTTAGAGAAAGTAAGTTTTTGAGTCCTTATCCATTACCCAGGACCCTTAGGAAGAACACCTGGCATCCAGCAGCCCTCCTCATTCACTCATAATCCCTTCAGGTTTTCACAGATATTGTGGGAAGTCCTCTTCCAGGCACTTGTTCCTTTGGCTGGGGAGACCAGTGTGGACGAGGACCCATCATTCCTCAGGGTGGGGGACTCAGCAGCTGAGATATCCTTCCCTGTTCTTAGTGACCACACTGTAGGTGTGGAACCTACCTGCTCCACATTTCTGTCCCTCCTACAAGTCTTGTCGTGGCTTTTTCTTCTATCCTTAGTTGTAGTACTTCTACTCAGCTAGTCTACAGATGGTTCTCAAAGATGGCCATTCTATATTTTAGTTGCAAATCTTATGTGGTCCTGGGAGGAAGTAAGCATAGTGTTTGCATGCTTTGCCATCTTGACCACAAGTCAGACCGCTTCTTCAAGAAGGATTGTGGTTGGACCTTTTCTTCTAACAGCTTCTTTCCTTTGGGTTTCTCTACATTTCCCTGACAGGAAACCATAGAGATGAGGAAGGAAGATTTCTTGCTGCACAATGAAGAGGAATCTGTCAAATATTGCCAGGCTCAGCTGAGGCAGCTTTCAGAGCCCTTAATGGAAAAGATTTCAAAAGGAACATTCTCTGTTCCTGGAGGATACAATTTGTACTTAGAAGGAATGGACAGCATTGAACAGTCCTATAATCTGGTGCCCAGGAAAGGAATTAAGGTGAGGAAAAAAAAAGAGGGGAGGACTAGTATGACTCAGTTGGTTGGAGCATTGTCCTGTAGCCCAAAAGATCATGGGTTCAATTCCCAGTCAAGGCACATGCCCAGGGTATGGGTGTGATCCATGGAAGGACATGTACAAGAAGACAGCATATCAATGTTTCTCTCTTTCTCCCTTCCTCTCTCTCTAAAAGCAATGAAAAAAATGGAGAGTTCAAGCCAAGATGGAAGCATAGGTAGATACGCTTCACCTCCTTATAAAACCAAAAGAAAGAAACAACCAATTTAAAAACAAAAAACAACCAGAACTGCCAGAAAATTGAACTATATGGAAGTCTGACAATGAAGAAGTTAAAGAAGAAACATTCATACATACTGGTAGGAGGGGCAGAGACAAGCAGCCAGAAGAACCCAAAACATGCACAATAAGGTGGCAGCTAGTGCACCAGGCAGCCCCACGTTCAGATAAGCCAAGAGGAACAACTTGGGAGCAGGACAGACCATACAACCCAGGGTTCCAGCACAGAGAAAATAAAGTCTCAGAACCTCTGACTATGAAAATCTGTGTGGATTGTAGTGGTGGGAGAAATAGCCAGTCTCTTGAGAGCAGGTTGAGAGATGAGCAAGCAGCATTGTTCCCTTTCTGACCCCTCCCCCACATACAGCAACACAACTAGGGGAAGTGGGTTGTCCCACCCTGGCAAATACCCAAGGTATTGCCCCTTACGATATAACAGATGCATCAAGACAACGATATGTGGCCCAAATGAAAGAACAGATCAAAACTCCAGAAAAACAACTAAACAACAAGGAGATAGCCAACCTATCAGATGCAAAATTCAAAACACTGGTAATTAGTATGCTCACAGAAATGATTAAGTATGGCCACAAAATAAAGAAGTGAAGGCTGCACAAAATAAAATAAAGGAAAACATACAGGGAAGCAACAGTAAAGGGAAGAAAACTGGGGCTCAAATCAACAATTTGGAACAAAGGGAAGAAATAAACGTTCAGTCAGAATAGAATAAAGAAACAAGAATTCAAAAAAAATGAAAGGCTTAGGAACTTCAGGGACAACTTTAAATATTTCAACATCTGGATCATAGTGGTGCAAGAAGGAAAAAAGCAAGAGCAAGAAATTGAAAACTTATTTGAAAAAATAATAAAAGAAAACTTCCCCAATCTTGCAAAGGAAATAGACATACAAGTCTAGGAAACTCAGAGAAGCCCAAGGAAGTTGGGCCCAAAGAGGAACACATCAAGACATACCATAAGTAAATTGCCTAAGATTAGAGATAAGGAGTCTTAAAAGCAGCAAGAGAAGAGAGTTGCCTACAATGGAGTTCTCATAAAACTGTCAGCTGATTTCTCAAAAGAAACCTTGCAGGCAGGAAGGGGCTAGAAAGAAGTTTTCAAAGTCATGAAAAGCAAGGATCTACATCCAAAATTACTCTATCCAGCAAAGCAATCATTTAGAATGGAAGAGCAGATAAAGTGCTTCCCAGATGAGGTAAATGAGTTCATCATCACCAAGCCCTTATTATATAAAATGTTAAAGAGACTTGTCCAAGAAAAAGAAGATCAAAACTAGGAATAGTAAAATGACAATAAACTCACAACTATTAACAACTGAACTTAAAAGAAAAACAAAAAAAACTGAGCAAACAACTAGAACAGGAACAGAATCACAGAAATGGAGTTCACACGGAGGACGATTACTGGGGAGGGAAAAGGGGGAGATTGGGGCAAAGGTACAGGGAATAAGAAGCATAATTGGTAGGTACAAAACAGACAGGGGAGGTTAAGAATAGTGTAGGAAACAGAGAAGTCGAAGAAGTTATATGTATGACCCATGGACATGAAATAAGGGGCGGAATGCTGGAGGGAATGGAGCTACAAGGTGGAGGGATATAAAGGGAAGAAAAATGAATGGGACAATTGTAATAACATAATGAATAAAGTATATTGAAAAATAAAAACAATGAAAAATGCCCTCACATGAGGATTAAAAAAAGAGGGGAAAAGAGTAGCAGATTAGAGTCAGAGTCTTTGTTGTTTTCTTTTAAAAAATCTGAGAACACACTGCGTCATTTATGAAGTTAAAGCAGAGCATGGTGAGTCCTACATTTTTAGCTTTTATATCCACAATTAGTTAGACACTTCTAAATAAATCAGCAATATTTCTTCTCAAATATATGATTTATTATCAGACATCTAGATGAAAGAGAGCATTCTTTAATTTAACCAACAGTGTGATAGTTTTTTTGCTAAGTATAAGAGATAATTAAAGAAACAACATTCTTAAAAAGCTTACGCTCTCACTGAAAAAAGACATAGTCAATTGGATATTATGGGATATAATTATCATACAAGTATACATTGATAGTGATGATGAAGATGATAATAATGACAGTGATAGGTAACATACACTGAGCACTCACTTTCTATTACAGGTATCATCTTAGGTGCTATGTTTGGATTATCAATTTAAATCTTAGAATAATATGATTTAGATGCTACTGTCATCTCCGTTATACAACTGAGAAATGTGACACAATGAGAGGCTAACAAGTTACCTAAAAAACACACAGCCAATGAGTGGTAGAGCTGGTAAGGCAGGTCTGTGTACCAAGCAACCATTGAATTCTCAGAAGAATATTTAGCAAAACTTTCTGGAAGAAGAAGTAGACGCTACTAGTTGAGGTATCAGTAAATTATATCTGAGTAAAGGAAGGGTAGACAAGCATCCAGTCTGAAGATAATGAATGTGCAGATATTACAAACCATGGAGGAGGAGTGTTTGTAGAACTGCGCGTAAACTTGTTTGTCTGCAATGTGGGTGGCTGGTGGCTGACACCATTAGGACGAAAAGCTGGAGAGGTAGGGAAGAGGTTGCTAAAGAGGGTTTTATTTTAAGCGAAGAGGTTGGATTTTTTAAATTGTGGCTATGAAAGGAAGGGAATCACTGTGGGGTCCTAAATAGAACAAAAAATTTAGAGTTAAATTGGTAGTTTTATTAAAGGAGAGCCTTTGATTTATTTGTTTTTCAGGCAAATGAGGTCCTCCAGAGCTTCTTGCAGGCACAGGCTGCAACAAAAGAATCCATCCTGCAAGCAGACAAAGCCCTCACTGCTGGGGAGAAAGATCTAGCAGGTACAGGGAAGGGCTCTGATCACAGAGGGTAGGGGAGGCTCCTGCAGGGTCCCGTAACAGGTATGAGAGCAAAACGTTCCCAAAACAGGCACTTCCTGTGTTTTCTGTCCAACACTTGACTAAACTGAAAATAACTACGGAATTCTAGTAGCTTATTCAGCCAATTAATGCCTTTCCATCACATTCTGAAACAGAGATTTCTCCTTACCATTTTTAAGCCATTTTAATTTCAGCTCAAAAGGTACAGCTCGGCATAATGTATATTCTTTCCTCTGTGAAACTCTTGGGGAACAGCTGAGCGTGCCAAAAACTGGGAAGCTGAGAAGGAACAGGAGCTGGTAAGGCAGAAACAGAAGGAGCAGGAGGAAAAATCGGAGGCTCAAGAGAAAAGCTTCCAGGAAAACTTAATCCAACTGAAAGAGAAGATGAAGAAAGAAAGCGAGAACCGACTAAGAGTGCTGGGAAGAACACTGGAGCACAAGCTGAAGGTCAGTCTGGTTGGGGCCTGGGCAAGCCTAAAAGGCAAGTAACCTAGTTCCTCGTGAAGGGAAGAAAAATTTTAACCGAAGTAATAAACCCTGAAGAAAATGCAAAGGCATATGATTCAGCGAAATGTCAAATTAATCTGAATCATTCTAAAGCCCTAAATCTTCAGAACTCAGCACCTTTTGTAGTATTAGAGTTTGCAGAGAACAAATAACATGCCCCAGGCTCTGGAACCACAGTCAGTGGTGACAATAGGGTTTTATTTTGTCCACAAATGAATGGGACCTCAGTCCTGGAATGCTTGCCACAACCATCAAAGAGACTCTGTAGATCCACCTGGTTGAAAACATCAGATTGTGCCTGGTATGATATACAGGATGCTGAAAGCGCTACAATTTGCTGAATTAGTGTCCAGATGGGCCTGATTTACACTGTCTACCTAGAGTACAATGCATTCTTTGTCTCAATGGGAGTTTGATTGCTGGTGTTCTCTAAAGAGTCGGCAGTTCCCATTATGTGTTGCATATGTTTGTGGTCATCCTATTTTAGTGGAACCAAAAATATTTATTAATTAATCATTTTAAACCTCCATTCTTCCCAAACGGCATCCTTAGCACTGGAACACATTTTTGGCATAGTTGTCAGGGCTGACCTAGTCCAAGTCCTCCCCACACCCAATGAGATCAGGCTGAGGCATCTTAGGAAGTTGTAAATCATGGATACTCCCACTACCAGGTCCAAATGTTTGGAAATTTTGGACAAACACATCAAAGAGCAACTGAGTTAGTAGACATATAGAACACGTACTTACCTGCTACAGTTGTTAAATACAATGTGCCAATAAGTGGGACTTTCAAAAGGGAACTCTCTCCTTTTTTTACAGATTCAAGAAGAACTACGGATTGAGGGATTTGAAGAGGAATCTGAGAAGATGAAGAAAGAGATAACCCAACTAAAACAAGAGATTGAAGAAACCGAAAACTTTTGGCCCTCAATATTTGTAGAGCTCTTTTGTATGGCAGCAGGTGTACTTCTGGGGCCCTCCATGTTCCAATGAAGAAAGGAGGCAGAATTTTTTTCACATGGGCTGAGAATTTTTAGTAAATATGTTATAAAAGGACATATGTTATAATAGCATAACACTGTGGCTCATTTTTAAAGTATGTGTGTCATGCTAATTTCATCCAAGAAAAGTTTAAAAATAGTGATAGGAGATAATAATTTATTCATGCTCACAGGATAAGGAAAGCAAAAAGACAAACAATTCCATGAGGGAAACACTGGTGACCTGTGTCACAGTCCCAGAGATGATTTCCTCATCTACACGGTCCCCAGGAATCTGGGCGCAGAGAACAGCCACCACATGTTTTAAATGGGTGTAAATATAAGAAGAGATGAAAACATTTAACTTTACTGATTATAGAAGGCATACAAAGTAAAGCTAGAAGGTACCTGTGTCACCTGACAGATGGTCTAGAAAGAACAGTTTTGATAGGACACTGGGTTGACAAAGGTTTCAGGAGACTGGCGGCCACTCCCATTTGCTAGTGAGAAATGTAAAGTGAGGCAAATACATTTCAAAATTTCAAGTGCAAATACCATTGCTTCAGCAAGTCCACATTTAAGAATAAACCTTAAGATTTATTTACTCAAGTTGAAAATGACATATGTAGCATGATATCTGTGGCAGGATTGCTGCAATTCCAAAAGACAGAAAACAACTTTAAATTTTTTCTCAGATATTAGTTAAGTAAATCTTGAGACAGATTGACAAAGGACTCTATAGTCACTGAAATGAAAACAGAAGCTTTATTTTTTATTAACATGAAGAAATCTACACAATTTATCATAAATGAAAAAAAGATGCAGAATGTGTGTATAGATGTACCAACAAATTTAGAAAATAATATGTGCATTTATGATCATCTGGAAAAATATAAAAGAAGATAGTATCCATGAACACAAAGGAAATGAATGTGCATAGTTGGAGCTAGATATGAGAGGATAGCTAACCTTACATTATATATTTTTCTGTGCCTTTTATGTCTTGTATAAATTATTAACTATTTAAACATAAATAAATACAATTAATAGATTAAAACTAAAATAAAAATACATGGAAAGGGGACCTTCCCATGACAGGATCAAAGTAGAAATACCATAAGTCAGCTCAACAGAAAGGGTCTACTTACCACAGCGGGAAACAGAAATTGCAAGGTGTGTATCTTAACTTTGTCATCCTTTGGGCCTCTCAGTAAGACCCTGAAATTCTAGTACCAAATTTAGGCTCAGATATAAAGTCTACTGGAGTGTCAACTGGAATAATCTCCAAATTTCTGCCCCAACATTTATAAAGATGGTGAATTAGAGGAAAAAAATTTTCAGAGTCGGCTTCACATTTTAAGAATTCTTTTCAGCAGTGTAAGGTTTAAGACTCCTGTGGTTAGAAAGAGTTGAGTATAATTCCACATACTGTGTGTATTCTCTTGACTCTGGACATTTGCACACAGGACACAGACCTCCTCAGACATCCCAGCTGCTTGCCCTGTGTCCTTCATTTGCATTTTTCTGTTTCTCCTTACCCTCTGCTATTTCCTGATTTCCCAAGAGTGCATAATGTTTCTTCCTTGGGCTATTATTGTTCTGTGACATCCCTGCTACCTCAGCACTTTTAGATAACTGCAAAATTGAAATGACCCCTTTACAGCAGTCTCGTTTACTGCCTCATGATCTCATCTACTTGGTGATCTTCATCATCATCTCTTTGGCTCCCATCACAAAGCGCACCCTGTGAACACCAGGTGTGCAACACATAGCAGTGAAGATATGAGCTGCCATCTAACAAGGCCCCTGCTAGCATTTTCTTACTATATTAACTGCTCCATTTAGGTCCTCAAAATAAAGAACACAGTTTTAAGAACTAGTGCGTCAGGGACTTGCTGAGGCAGAAAGGAAACAGGCCTGTCTCCACCTGCTGCCCTGTTCTCTCTGAGGATCGGGACACTCCAAGTGCTCTGGGTTCTCCAAGCTTCTCTCCCAAGACATTTACCCAGCAACGAAGTCACCACCTTTGCCTCACAGTGCAATTATAATATTTACAATAGTAAGGAAAGAGTATTTTTGCACTCTCATTTTACCCATAATTCTTCTATGCATTCAAGGTGTTTCAGTTGAAAGAAAACTATGCTTTTGCAATAAAGGTCAAATTCTCATTGAACATTCCAACAGAGAGGTGGAATCAGCAGCACAGCTCTTTCTTCTTGAGGATTGTGAGATAATGCTCAATGGCCTTTAATTCTCCTCATTCAAAGCCCTACACATGGTCCAGTCTCCAAACCCACTGGGACCGCCGGAGGAGTGGTCTGAACACTGCACATCCGGATGGTGTGTATGGGGATGAGGGGCAATGGCAAGTTCTGCCTCTGTATCAGGTCTCTCCAACACACATGGCCAGCAACACAAATTAGGAAGAGTTAGCACAAGAATGCTGACATAAAATGATCCTCGTGTAGAGAAAGGAAGTTCAGGAGTGAGGTAGAGGACGATGAAGGCAGAGATGATCACCTGCCTGCACTTTAAAGTTCCATCAGAAACCATCATCTCTTGGAAGAATTTTACACAATTCTCAAGATTAGGCTTCAGGGAAAGGCCTCTGCTCTATTAAAAAATTAATAAATAGTTATTCAGTTACTGAAAGAATCAAAGGTCTATCAGAGACATTTCCAACAATCGTGGGAGAAGGCGGTGTCACAAGTATGCTTTCACATTCTGAGAACTGAGCTGCTTGGATGTGTCCGTATATATTCCTTTTCCTAGTTCCCCAGATGTGTAGCCTGCCTCACCAGTGCTGCTCTCTCACCTGCTACTGGTGCTGTAGAATCCTCACAGCACTTATTTATTATGGAAAGTCTTCAGTGTTGCAGAGGGGATAAGACACAGGAACTCATTAGAAACACAAAGAAAACTAGAGGAGACACTTTTCCCACAACATAGGAAAAGGCGTAACAAAGCAGGAGGGCTGACAAAACAGTGTTAGGTGGTTTCTTCTACACTCTGCAGTCTCAGGCTAAATACTGCCAGTGACTGTACATGGAATATAACAAAGAGCAAAAACATTAAACAAAGTCTGCAGCCTGGGGAAGTTCTTTTCTGTAAAACAAAGGCTCACTCTGTGGTGGACATAGAAGCTTCCATGGCAGGTTCTCTGGCCTTGAACTTACTATATCAGGGGTTAGGTTTTCTCTGGAGTGCAGAGAAGCAGGGCAGCAGGTGCGAGCTCTGGACCACGCACAGCTGGCAGGAGCTCCTGGGCCTGCGTACCTATGACTTGTTCACACCAGAGTATTGGGAACTGATCAGTTTTCCCAACCCATCACATATTTTAAGCCCCACTGATTTCATCACCTACTGACTCTTATGCCAATTAACAAATTCTTTCTTGTTAATCTAGAAAAGAATGCTTCCTGTACTAAATCACCACATACAAGCATATTTTTCTAAGTTTGGCCAGTTCACAAATCTATTAACCACCCCATGGCTGTAACTGGAGTCAGCATGTAAACATACACAGCACCATGTGCATCCTAAACTCTATGAAACTACTTCCCAGACAAAACAGTTTTATCCAGTTGCAAACTGCTATTGCCTGAGCTGTGTCTCCTTATTTGCTCACCAGGACAAAACACTTTTATTGGATCCTGCAACCTGCAACTTTATCAGTTGCCCACAGTTCCTCTCCAGACCAAGCAGACTAGGTCTGCTTATCGCAAGCCTCCTTTTCTATCTCATACACTGTAATATAACTGACCTGTGTACTCTTGAACATTATGAATACATGACTGACTTTATACATCATCATGGATTACTAAATACTTGTCCAAGAAATGAACGAACAATAAATCACAATATACAATACATAGCAGAAAATGTTTCCTGATGAATGATTTTTGTTTTTTAGAAGAAAATGTACTTTACTATTGTGTATTTGTTTTTTTTATTATTTCAAAATAATTTACAGTCAGTAAAAAGGTTCACAATACACAGAAAAGTAGAAAATAAAAAACACATATAATAATGCCAGTGAATCAGAAATGCTGTTGTTGACAAAAATGCTTTCATAAATAGAATAATACTGTACCTATCATGGATTGAATTGTTTCTTCACAAGGATGTCAATTTATGTATTTTGTTCAACTTCAAAGGAATTTGAAGCATTGACAGGAAATTTACTTTTTCATATTTTTGGTGAATTAAAAGTCTTAACAAAGAAATTCCTCTCCACAGCAATGTAAAAAAGAAAGAAACCTCTTTAGTTTAGAATAAGCAATACCAAGTATATCCCTATAGGTAGACTGAAAGTGACTACAAAGTCAGGATAAAATTTCACATTATTGACATATTAAAACTGATGAGATCCTTTTACACTGCACAAATTTTAGCAAGTATATAATATGTTTTCTTAGGATGAAGAATATGCTGTTTTACCACAACAGGACTGGACAGCACAATTTCCTGTTACAGCCTGAACTTTCTGCACTGTCCTTCATTGAATGCACCCTATACGTGCTTGGAAACCATAGTAGCCATTGTTTGGTTAATTGCCTTTGGTTAGTAGCCATTGTTTGGTTAATTGCCTTCATCTGAAAAAAATCCGAATTCTTCCATCTTCTTGAGAAAAAAATGGGTACACCAGGATACAACCCAGATTCAGCCCCCAACATCTCAGGGAGCCGGGAGCTCTAGCTTTCTGGGTGTTCACATTTCAAAATGACGGAGCCCAGAGACTTGGAGACAACTGTGGATTATAAATCTGCCAATATTTGTTTAGTCCTGTACAGTTTTATTGCCATTTAATATTTTAGAGATAGGACTTTTGCCCACTTGTTCCAATGAAACACCCTAAAAAATTAGAGAGGGAAATGGGCTTTTTCTGCTTATACATATAAAGAGTTCACCTTTTTTACCTTTACATTATATACAATTCACCAAAAAACTCAATTGTCCCTGGAATCACTTTGATTCCCTCACATAAACAATACATTTTACTGGTCAGGAGAATAAGCAGCTGATATCACAGCATTAATCCTATTTCAAAGTAACCCTGCCCTACTTCCACTTTTGTAACCAGAGAAGACACCGGCGTTCGGGCTGCCTGCCACTACCAAACCCAACAAGCAATGACAGCCATTGAATCTTTTATGGGCGCTTTATTCAGATGGCCGATGATCTGAGAAGATGGCGGGTTCATACCCTAACAGACCCTCTTGTCTTTTCTTTCAAGGCCAGACCTTTTATAAGGTAGGGGTAGGTGGATAAACAAGGTGCTGTGAGGGCTTTGAAGTTCAGGGAGGATTAGTTGAGTGAAGCTGCAGCATTCCTGTCCGGGGCAGCTAGCTGTTCCCAGGGGAGGGTGGTCCTCTGCTCTCCCTGGAACACAAAGGCCCAGATGCCTGCAATTTGTCCCCAGGTGGTAACCTCTAGCCAGTGCCCCAGGAGGTTGGCTGTTTCCCCAGGAGCCAGGATGGGCCTTATCTGTAGTTTCTGACACAGAAGATTCAACATACACATTACTTGCTAGACTTATAACTTTTTACCTCAAGCTAAAATTTTCCAAGTCTTGAGTCCCCTATCACTTTCAATATTACTTATATTAACCCTAAATAAGATTTCAAATTTTGTCCTGTGGCCACTCAAGGCTCAGTTGGGGAAGGATCCATTTCCCAAGGTCACTGAGGTTTGTATCATTATGTGTTTTTAGATGGAAGGCCTCAATTCTTTGCAGGTTGCTACCTGAAGACTCTCCTGAAGTCATTACCATGTGAGTCTCGCCACCATGGTAACTTGCTTCATCCATGTGAACAAGCCAAGAAAGAGAGAGAATGAGGGAGAGAGAGAAATATAGGGAGAGACCAAAAGAGAGTGAAAAGGTAAGATTCACAGAAAGAGAGAAAGAGAGGCAGCAAGAGACAGCACTATCAAGATGGGAATCATTCCTGTAACTAGACTGTTACCTAGTCAAAGAAATAATGAATTATAATGTTGGTAGTCATTATAAGCAATTCATTAGGTTTAGCTCACATTCAAAGCAATTGTACAAGTGTGCAATAACAGGAAGCAGCGATTATTGGGAACTAGTGTCAGAAACTGATTAACACAGTTCCTTTGTGGGAGAAGGGAAGGAACTGAAATTTGAGAGGTGCTATGACTAAGCTTCTGGGAATATTTCTAAAATCTATTTCCTTAACTTACATTATGGCACAGGGACATGTGTACTTTTTGAAAGTCATCTACTGTAATATTATAATTTGGTTATTTTTCTTTACATATGTGAAATTTTAATTAATTTTTAAAATAAAAATCACTACGATTAGATTAGATCTAAGAGAGGGTGAGTGTGAACATACTTGGCAAGTTATTAGGACTCTGGTGTAGAATTCAGGTGAGTGATGGTACAGACTTGAACAGGAGATGGTGAGATTTTGTCTGACTCTGGATATGTGTCCTATTTAAGAGTTTACAGACCTTATTATTGAGCTGAATTTGAAGCCTGAGAGAAAAATTTAAATCAAGAAGGAATTAAAGCAGTTATTATTCACCAAGATGGAAGAGACTGTGGGAGGACTAGATCCAGGACCACAGGAGATAATCAGAAGTTTTAGTTTGGATATGTTAAGGTTGAGATACTCATGGGACAAGATGTGGGATGTCAAGGAGAGAATGGAATTTAAAAGTATGAAATACAGGAGAGATTAGAGCTGGAAATATAAGTTTAGGAGTCATCTTTACAAATTTTTCCATCCATGGAACTAGAGTAGTGGATTAAAGGCAAAAAAGTGAGGGGCTCAAACCAGAAGAGTCACGATAGTTGGAGATTAAAAAGTCGGGCAAATTCAGAAGAGAAACTGAAAAAGAATGACTAGTGAGATAGAGTAAAACAAAGAATGTATAAGACAAAAGCAGTAAGACAAATAAGATCAAGAAGGAACTGATTATCACTTTTATCAAATGTTACGGAAACGTAGCATAAAGTGAGGAGTTGAAAACTGATCTTCTGCTGCAGCACTTGGAGGAGATATTGAGAGGGACTCTGTGTGGCATGCCTGCTAGTGAGATTGTGGGAGAGTTGTAATTGCTGGTAAGGACAATGTCCGGGCTGAGATAAAATGACAGTAAAAACAAGTCTGTTGGATATGAGGAGGTCAGGGAACTGACAGGTCAAGGTATCAGATGTTTGTGTACTGGTTCTTAAAGGCCAAAATATTTACAATTGGAGTAGAGGGGAAAAGAGAATAGCTTGCTGCTTAAATCTTCAATCAGCGAAGGAATTGGGAGACCCAGGATGCCTGATGTAAAGAGTAAATTGTAGCACAGTCCTTTCACGTGTGTGGTTCTTCTTGTTTGTTGTTTTGGGGGTGTTGGGTGATGTAACATGAGAGATTGAGAAGTTAAAGAAAGAGGATTCATGATCAAGAAGCCAAAACAAGGAACAAGAAGAGCATCTAGTCTACCCCACTGCCAGCAACACTTGAGGGAGCTGCTGGCCTACCAAGAACATGAACCCATTTAGGTGCCTACGGGCTTCCAAGTTCTCTGTGCAGACTCAGAGTTGGAGAGCAGGATGACAGCTGGGGCTGGGCGAAGCAAGGTTACAGGGTAGAGGGACTGAGTAAAAAGAAAAAGACTCGTGGGCACAGACAACAGTGTGGTGATTGCTGGGAGGAAGGTGGTATAAGGGGACTAAAAGGTAATGTAAAAAAAAATACCATAAAAAAGACAGCATTCTCTGTGCATTATTCCACCACCTTCTCAATGGTGTATTAATACCCAACTCACAATGATTTGTGAGAGTTCATTGAGCTACTGTATGTAAGGTCCTATCACACTGTTATGGTCATCATTAGCATGTAAAAATCAGTACCTCTTTTAAATAACAATGGCATTTTCTCACCTTGATATTTAAATATATGTTCCTCCTGGTTAAGCTTTCAAGATACAAAATTTATAATAATGTATAATCTTTTATGTTGTTATTATTAATTCTGAGCTTAATTTCTGTTTCCATAGTTCATACCCATCTGTAAAATGTCTAATTAGTATTAGTGTATATACAAGGCTCTTACTGTAGAGCTTTACTTCTTTGTTATATAAAAATGCTTGAAATAAATATTGTTAGCCCATATTCTAATCAAATGACTCATCAGTTTGTGTCCAATGTTCATACTGCGTGAACAGTATAGGGGCACAAGGCAGTGACCACTTTAAAAATGTTGGAATCATCCTCTATCAGAATTTAACCTCATATAGTGTTGGGAGATCAATCAGGAAGCAAAGTCACCTCCAAGCATTGCAGAGAGAATGTTTTATGTAGTAATTAATTATGTGAATATAAGACTTATTTAAATAATAAAGGCAACCTATGCTGTGAAGTTCTGGAAGGAGGAGATTAGGGGAGCATAAAGAAGTAACTACTGCCTTGGCTGGTGTAGCTCAGTGGATTGAGAGTGGGCCTGTGAACCAGAGGATCACGGTTCGATTCCCAGTCAGGGCACATGCCTAGGTTGCAGGCCAGTTCCCATCAGGGGACATACGAGAGACAACCATACATTGATATTTCTCTCCTTCTCTCTTTCCATTCCCCTCTAAAGATCTAAAGATCAATAAATAAAATCTTTTAAAAAAAGGAGTAACTAAAAAGAAGTAACTACTAACCACTATACCCTGAAGCATTGGTGAGGGAAGAAAGCTGCAGTTCTGGAGACATCAGACGATAGCGCCATCTGGTGTCACAGTGAGTCTGGGGACACTGCTGAAAAACTGCACCTGATCACTCTGTGTCTGAAGCCACAACTGCCGAAGAATAACCGTGCTGTCTCTCCTTCCACCACCGTCCAAGTCTCCTTGGATACTGTTATTGTAAATCTGTAAAGATACAACTTAATATAATACAAATAACCCCATTTAAAACATAGGAGGATCTAAGTAGATATCATTCCAAAGATAAAATATAGGAGGATCTAAATAGAGATCATTCCAAAGAATATATAAAAATGCAAATTGGTACATATGAAAAGATGTTCAAAATCATTACTCAACAGGGAAATGTAAACAAAAACCACAGTGAGGTACCATTTCACCCACTCTAAGATGGATATAAATAAAACAACAGACAATAACAAGTGTTAGCAAGATCATGAAGAAACTGAAACCCTCGTACAGTGCCGGTGGTGGAATGTAAAACAGCACAGCTGCTTTGAAAAACAGCCCGGCAGTTCATCAAAAGTTTAGAACATAGGAGTTATTATAACCCAGTAATTTAAAATATTTCTATGTATAGACCCTTGAGAAATGAAACCAGTTACAAAAGTACTATTGTTGTATAATTCTATTAATATTAAATGTCCAGGGTAGGCACATGTGTAGAGACTGAAAGCAGATTAGGGTTGCCTGGGACTGGGTGTGAGGCTCATGGATACCGGGTTTCCTCTGGGGCTTTATAAAAATTTCTGTCTTTGATCATAGCAAGGTTGCACAAGTGTGTGGGTGTGTGTATAGCCCTGAAAAAATATATATATTTTGTCTGGAAAAAGTACAGCCATTGTTAACATAATGAGAATGGTTTGCATGACATCGAGGTAACCTGGCAGCCAAGGAGAGTGGACTGGAATGTGCACATATGTGAACAATGATGACTTCACTGTACTAGTCAGTGGGGGCAGTAGATGCTGTTGAGTGAGCATGTGTATTGTGTGGCCATTGCATTCAAAATGACCAAATGAGTAGACCAATGAATCTGCATCAGATTTTGTGTTAAGCTTGAACATTCCTCTGAGGAAACTGTTCTGATGACTCAGAAGGCCACAGCTATGGGCAACTGGTGATTGGCAGCTTCATCACGACAGTGCATTTGCTCATGCAGCACATCTTATGCAGAGTTTTTCGGTGAAACATTAAATCACCCAGGTGACTCAGCTCCATTACAGCCCCTGCAACTTCTGTCTTTTCCCAAAACTAGAAACACCTTTAAAAGGGAAGAAATTTCAGACCATTGATGAGATTCAGCAGAATAGAACGGGGCAGCTGATGGTGACTGGGAGAACTGTGTGAGGTCCTAAGGTGCCTACTTGGAAGGGGACTGAGGCATCATTGTCCTACAGTGCTTCTTGTATCTTGTACCTTCTTCAATAAATGTCTCTATTTTTCATATTATATGCATGGATACTTTCTGGACAGACCTCCACTAAAAACTGGGTTGAATTGTAACTTTTGAGTTTGTAAATTATATGGTTCATGATTTATATACTAACAAACTTGTTTCTGTTTTTAAAAAATGTCATGTTGCCCTGGCTGGTGTAGCTCAGTGGATCGAGTGCAGGCCTGCGAACCAGATGATCGCAGTTCAATTCCCAGTCAGGGCACGTGCCTGGGTTGCAGGGCGGTTCCCAGCAGGGACGCATGAGAGGCAACCATACATTTTATCTCATTTTACCGTGTGTTGTCTGGCATTGGATTGACTATGGAATTTTTTTTGTGGATTTGCTAAAAACAATCGAGGTTAACATACATTTAGTTTGAGTTTAGTGGGATGAGTATTTTTCAGTTTATCAGTACTTTCATAACTAATTCATTCTTTCTGAGCTGTCCCAGTGTAGTAACGGCAAGAATTTCTCTACTGCTGAGTGTACGTCACTGTGTGAGGGACGGGACCAGAGGTCGCAGATGGCGCCACAGCGTAAGGTTCTGAGAACCACTGCCCTGTGAGGGGTGGTTGCAAAACAAGATTTGATGCGTAAAGAACCCAAGCTAGTCTGTGCAAAAAATTTTCAATCCAGTTTGCAAACTTTTAAATTAAAAACTGAGTTCTTATCAACATTTGGTCAAAATGAAATTTGGTCAAAAATAGAAGTTTTCTGTCGGAAATATAATCAATAATGCAGTGTAGACAAATATAAATCCATCACATAGTATTCCTTTTTAAACAACAATCACAGAGAAACTCACCCTGAATCTTGCGTTCGTAGCACACAATTCTCTACCAATGCGTCTCTCACATGTCTGCTTCTCTCCCTCTTTCTCGCTCCCTTACCCTCTCTTCGAAAATAAATAAATAACGTCTTTCATAAAAGCACTCATGATCAACCTGTCTTCACTTGACTTCCTCTGCATGGTTTGCTGTTTGAGTAGAACTGTTCACTGCCCTCACCATACCCTCCTATATACCTACAAGAAGATTTTCAGTGTATTTACTTTGTAGCAGTGGCTTTATACTGAGTTTTATCTCTCATTGTTTTTCTCAGCCAGCCATATGCTGGCTATGGCACAGCTGTATCGCACAAGCTTCTCCGCCCATCTCTCACTGTGATAGGGATGGCCACACAGATACGAGGGCTTAGTTCTAGCGCATGTACATTTGACCGGCGGATCAATATTTTATGATAGACCTAGGAAGGGCTCACTCATCTTTGTAACCACTATTGACAGAAGAACTCAAAAATGTATAGGAATTAGAGAGGAAAATGTCTAACCACAGTGCTATACACCTACAACGACTATACCAGTGAATGTCAACCGTAGTTGAAAAAAATAGAAAAAGAATTAGAGGAATTTTTTACCCAGGTTAGCGTGGGTCTCCTGCCTCCGTTGAGTTCTCCATCCCGCCCAGGCTGCGGTCTGCTGCCACTGCTTGCCTTTGACTGCCATTCCCAGGGTGTACACCATGCTCACGCCTTCTTCTCCTGGGGCCCACAAAATAGGACAGTGTGTTTAAGTCTAACCTTTACTCAGTGTTTCGGTCATTGGTGGGTGATCTAGTCAACCTAGTCATTTTTTGAGGCCTCCTTTCTTCTAAGACTGTTCTTTTATCTATCTCAAATTCCCAATTACCACTCAATTATTATCTACAGCAGTTTAGTGACTAGGTGACTAGGTCCATGGTTCCAAACCAGCAGCTCTTTAATGCATTCTGCTGAACAAATGTCATTTTCTAGTTATCATCATCTGCTCGCACGGTATAAGTCTCATCGTGAATTCCACTGTGGATTCAACCAGAATCTGTGGTGAACTCTAGCAGTAAGAGGAACAGGACTGGGTCTGTACCTAAATTTTATTCACCCATGAATTCCTCTTGCAGTATTATGTCTGTTCTAGTAGGAACAGGGTGAACCTACATAACCAGATACATTATTCTTGCTCCAGAGTCAAAAAAATTAAGAGATTACTTATTTTCTAGGCAATGGTATAACTAAGAAACCATCTTCCTTACATGCACTTGATATCAGACTTTAAATTATGGCAGGCTAGATGGGGGAACTGTCCCCCTGAAAAACACCTATAAGTGACAAACAATATGCATTACTAATGTTTTGAAATGAATAGCAGGGTTCGGAAGAGCATAAGACCCAGGAATCAGATATAAGAAACAAGAAGAAAATCATGGCAGGAAGTGGCATCGGAAGCTGTGACTTCCAGAGGACATGTGCTCGCCTTGGTGTTAGTGTCTCTGAGTCTTAATGACTGTAAGAAATCTTGGTGTTGAGATGCGTAGGTTTTACTAATTGGAAATTTAACATGAATCCTGTTAGAAAAGAATAGACTAATTAATATTTGTCTACAGCAGAGGAAAAGTGGCCTGTTTGAGCCACCTTAGATTTTAAAAATTAAACCATTCCCTCACCTGGGCATTGGATTGAACTTACACAATAGGTGTTGTTTACGAAACCACTGAAATGATGCTGGAATGGGTTGCGCTTCGAGGCACCTGGCAGTAACAATTTGTTTTTGTTTGTTTGTTTGTTTTTGGTAAAACTGTGTTCAACTTGGACTCAGAGGATTCCCGCAGATACAGTCCAGAGAAACTGGGGGACAAAATGCAAACTCGAACAAGGGTGCAATCCCGCACGAACGAGAGACATTGAAAGCAACAGACAGCAGAAAGATGCACCGGCATTCCAAACACTAATTTTGAGCTCAGATTATAAAATAACAGGTTTACACATCTAAAAAATAGCAAATAAGCAAAAAGCAAGATGTTGTAAAACAGCCTTGGCTGGTGTGGCCTAGCTGGTTGGAGCATCCTCCCATAAACCGAAGCCATGGGGTTGAGCCTGGTCAGGACACCCGCGGTGGTGGCGAGCTCTGGCCCCAGTCAGGGCCTGCGAGAGGCATCCAATCGATGTTTCTCATATCGATGGGTCACTCCCTGTCTCTATCAGGAAGATTTTGAAAAGAAATTTTTTTCTCTTGAATGGATAATATAATTAACCTTGATAGTTAAACCAGAACATAAGATAACTCTGGAAAAAGCAATTGTAAATAGTTGTGACTAATATAGTACAGCAAAACAAAGATCTGGTAAGTAAAAAATAAATAAATAAATAAGGACCAGATCAGAAGATCTGATTTACTTTCCGAAGAGAAAGACGAAGGAACAATATTCAAAGAAATACTAACTAGAATCTTCCAGAATTGATAAATGATATGAATATTTGGCTTAAAAACTTACTGTGACTCCAAAACAAAAGTTACTGTGAAACAAAACAAATAAAAAGAAATGTATCTGTAGACACATCATAGTGAAAAAAGGACAATGATACAGTGTCAAAAGCAGACATAAACAAACGATACATTCTTTAAAAAGAGGTGAATCATACCTTAATGAGATTTTCAACAATACGAGGTCACAATATCTTTGGAGGGTTGGGGGAAAATAACTGTAAATGTGAATTTTATATCCAAATTAAAATATTATGGAGCTGTTTTAAGATAAAATGATGACATTTTCAGATATGCAAAAACAGGGGCAGTTATTTCTATTAGAAATTCTCATTAAAGGTGCTTCCAAAACGCAAATTTCAAGATCAAGTAGATGGTTCTAGAAGGAAGGCCTGGAGTGCAGGAAGTAACCAAGAAGAAAATTAACAGCAAACATATGGGTACATGTAAACATGTATAATTGGACTTTAAGTGCATTCTTTTCATTTCCTGGAGTTCTAACAAAGGGACACCCCAAAGAGTATAAACCACAGAATCAATACAACTATGCCTAATCTTCTAAGACTGTGAATCTTTTTTGTACCCGTTAGACCACATCCCAACTGTAAGGTATACAGAGAAGCTGAAGAGACTAATAATCAGAGGAGATTAGTCGTGGAAGATTCCAAGGAGAGTTACTGGTGTGTTGCCACCCCCTCACTTTCTCCTCATCGCTTCCCCAGAGCACGAGTGACATTGCTTGCCCTCTCCCTCCATGACCTAAGTAGAGTTAGAACTTCAAAGTTCCTCCCTGACATGTGCTTCCTAGAATTTGGGGATACTAAGATTTGTGTCCGAGTCACGTCTAAACACATCTAAAAGTCAGAGGCTAAAGAACTTTGTGGTAAGAGAAGGAAAAGCGACCAGAGCTAGGAACAGCCTGCCTTTGCAGGCTGGGTAGGTGCACACACACATTTCTCGGAAACAGATCACTGAATGAAGGGGAGGGGCAGTTCTAGATTTGAGTATATTTATGTTAATGATTTTTATTAAATGCTGCAATTTTTGTTGTACTCATAATTTTGATCAAGCAGTTTTAAAATCACATCCTATAATAACAGCATTTCAAAATCCCTGCTGTACTTTTGTTTTATTGAGATATAATGACATATAATATTGTATTCATTTAAGGTGTACAACATAATGATTTGATATATGCATATATTGCAAAATAATTACCACAATAAGTTTGGTTAATATCCAGCACATCACACAGTTCCAAGTTATTTCTTCTTGTGATGAGAACTTTAATGATCAAATTTTTTGGCAAATTTCAAATATACCATAAAAAGTAGAAAATAGAAGTTCTACTTTTATGACACTTGAAGCTTGTACCTTTAGGCCACCTTCACCCCTTTTTGGCCATGCCCCTAGATTTGAGGTATCTTGAAAAAAAACTTACCCAAGATATTACATGATAAGGTGCATTGACATCAACAAAGAAAGGCCTAGGATGAATGCATTTCTAGAAGACAAGGTCAGAGGACAGGTGTCTGTGGGCCACCTGTTGGGAATTTCTGGTGGGAGACTCCACATGGGTATCTGCCAAGAATTCATTCATCATTCCATACAGGAAAATGACCCAAGTCACCACCAGAGAGAACAAACACATATTATTAATGTGTCATGTAAGAGGGTGTCCTTTTCCCCCATTTTCCTGTACATATGGACACACTGAAGGTATCATGAATGTGCTCTTGTGTGCAGTGGGCAGGTGGGGTGCAGACAAAAAGATAAAACCATTACCTCCCTTACTCTGCTCCTGTGCAGCTGAGTCAGGCCTTAGTTGTACAAAACAGTGGGGTTGGGGTAGGGGAGGGGGAAGGCATGTGCATGAAGGGGGGACCCAATATGGGAAAGGGCTTTTAATTAAAGCAACTTTAATTAAGTTGAAATTTTCTTTTTTGTTTTGAAAAATATACTCTTCATTTTCTTTTAGTTACTAATAAACTAGTGGCATGAGAAGATAATCCCATAATGTGACTTAAAGAATGAAGAAAGTTGCTTTCTGCTTTACAAAATATTAACTGCACTAAAAATTAAGAAAAATGCCAGATCTGAAGAGTTAAACTAAGGTGAAGTTTAAATGCAGAGCAAATAATATGTTAGATGAGGATGGAAGTTATGTTTGTATGAATGTAAAAGTTGTACAACCTGAAGAATGTTAATAATGTCTGCAACTTACAAACCAGAAGAAAAAATAAAATATTGAGATGCCATTACAAAGAGAAAAAGTGAAAAAGTGTGCCATATGAGATGTACATGTAAATACTAGTGAGAGCCTTATGTTATTCCCAACATTGAGAAGACTTCTGATACAGTGCTCCACCTGGCTAGATTGGATGGCCTTGGTGTGGATGGAATAATTTCCCTATCATCAGTCTTTACCTCTAAAAGTAGGAGGTAGACAACTCTTATTCCCAGACCCTGCTGTGGGGAGGCTTGTGATTTAAATTCCGCAGGCAGACCCGCCATTGGGAGATTCAGATGCAGATGTGAAGCACCAAAGAAGCTATTTTTCATGAGGTGGTTGCTTTTCCACAAACGTGAAGGTGGAGGAGTCCAGGTCCTCAGAGTTGACATTGGTGGAGCTTCTGGCATTGAATATGGAGATCGAGGCACCAGGTGGCCAGACCTGCAGTATTTTTCCTTGAGATGACTCCATTGTGTGGGTCATATTGCTCCTTACTAAACTAAACAGCTTTATAGACTGGCTCCCTCCCCACCCTCAGAAATATGATCAAAAGATCTCAGCCAGTCCCCACAAATGGGGAAAAAAGAGTGTTTGCAACAAATGACATTGGAAAAACTGAATATCCACGCACAAAAGAATTAATTTAGACCCTCAAGCCAATATATAAAAATTAACTCAAATTATATTAAAGACTTAAACATAAGACCAAAAACTATAAAACTCCTAGGAGAAAACTTCATGACATTGAACTTGGCAATGATCTTAGATATGATACCAACAGCACAAGAAACAAAAGCGAAAACAGACAAATAAGACTACATCAAATTTCTGTGCATCAAATGAGACAACAGAGTAAAAAAGCAAGTCATGGAATGAGGAAAAATATATAAAAATTATATACCTAATATTCAAAGTACATCAAGAACTTCTACAATTCAAAACAACAAAAACTACCCAGTCAATGCCCTGGCCTACATAGCTCAGTGGATTGAGTGCAGGCCTGTGAACCAAAGGGTCACCGGTTTAATTCCCAGTCCAGGGCACATGGCTGGGTTGAGGGCCAGGTTGGGCCCCCAGTAGGGGATGAGCTAGAAACAACCACGCATTGATATTTCTCTCCTTCTCTTTGTCCTTCCCTTTCCCTCTCTCTGAAAATAAATAAATAAAATCCAAAAAAAACAACCCAGTCAAAAAATAGTCAAACAAGTTGAATAGACATTTCTCTGAAAAATATATACAAATGGCCAACAAGCATATGAAAAGATACTCAATATCACTAGTTATTAGAGAAATGCAAATCAAATATCACCTCACACCTTTCAGAATAGCCACTATCAAAAAAGTACTGAATAATAAATATCAGTGAGGAGATGGAGTAATTGGAACTGTTGTGAAATCTAAGTAGGAATAAATAATGATGCAGCCGCTATGGAAAACTGTATGATTGTTCCTCAGATATCTGATCCAGAAATTATGCCAGTGGGTATATATCCAAAAGAACGAAAGGCAGGACTCTGAAGAGATATTTGCACACCCATGTGCACTGCAGCATTATTTACAATAGTCAGGAGACAGAAGCAACACCTATGTCCATATCAACAGATGAAGAAAAAGCTGAGTATACATACAATGGAATGTTAGCCTCAAAAGAACATCTTGTCACTTGCCACAACATGGATTTGTTGCAGGAAAATGAAGCAACCAGACACCGAGGGTTTCTGGAGTACGAGGTTTATTAACGTGCACGAGCCCAGAGGAGTCAATTTCCAAATTCTGAGCCCCAAACAAAGGATTCTTGGGGTTTATATAGCCTTCTGAGTAGTAAAGCAAGATACAGAAGCAGGAATGTGGAAGTTAGTCCTAGCTACCAGGCGAAAGTAAAGTACAAAGGCTAAATTTGAAGGTCAGCTTTTAACAGCAGCGGTGTTAATCTCAGTCCTAGCTAATGCACCCTTGTTTACTTGTCCCAGACAGCCCCCATCATTCTCCCCAAGGCACCTGGGGCCTGGGCAAATAAAGGTTAAACAAAGGTTCTTCAAAGCTTCCCATAACAGATTAACCATGAGAACATTAAGTGAAACAATCTAGTTACAAGAAGACAACTACTTTATAATTCCACTTATGTGAGGCATCTAAGCCAGCCAAACTTATAAAAACAGAAAGGAGAATAGTGGATAGAAAAGGCTTGGGTAGAAAATGGATGAGAAGTTGTTTAATGGGTACAGAGTTTCAGTTTTGCATGATAAAAAAGCTCAAGAGATCTGTTGCACAACATTGTAAATATAATCAACACTTAAGTGTATTTGATCCGTATACCTGAAAACAGGGTGGTAATTTTTTTTTATTTTTAACTACAATTAAACAGGAAAAATGGAAGGAAAATAATGCAATGACATACTTAACAAATAAACCCTAAATAGGGTTTTAAATAAGTAGCAAAAATCCATATCCCAAAATGAAAGCAATTAGTTAAAAATAGTGTCTGTAAATCAGTTTATATTTGCTTGTTATATGCCATATAATCACAATTCTGGAGGAACTTCCCACAGTGACCCTAATTTTCACTGAGAACTGGTTGGTAAAAGGAGCCAAAACAATGTACTGCAAAGTAATTTACTATATTATTAAAACAAAATATAAATGATAGTCATTTAAAGTGCAGCACTGAGTTTACTAGATGAGACAGACAACAGAACAGAATAGATGGTGAAGAAATAAATATAAATATGAATAAGAACAACTGTCAGGCCATTAAAAAAACTAAAATTCAATCTGTTTCCTATCATGGATGTCAAAACAAATTTCTCCTGGGTAAAATTTCAAATGTCCCAGTTTGCGATATTGAGACTAGATACTTCAGTGATCAGTGCTCTTCCTTCCCTCTTGTGTTCACTCCTTTGTTTTTATTATTCGGGTGGAAGTCAATCTCACCCACCAGATTGAGTCATTTTCTAAGGCAACGACTATGGGTAAGTAATCTTCATACACCCCTGAGCACAGGCGACAGTGCCAGGCACACATTACACACACTATGCACACACATATCACAGACTATTTCCCTAACCTCCTGGTCCTGCCTTCATTGTATATGAGACTCGGTGACCACAACTGAATAAACGAATTCCTGCTGCTGAGAACCCTAGAACATCTTGCACGGACTTCTTCATCTGAAAAACAGCTTAATATAAAAATATCCCACACCTGAAATTCAGAGTCTGTCTGAACAACATTTGAAATCACTAAGCACATATGTACATATGAATTTAATGTAACAATACTAACATGCAAATTAATTTAATCTGTGACTGTATTTTAGAATAACGTAAGTATTCTACAGACTATAACTCTAAGTACACTGGCAAGTAAGGAAATGTAGCTTCCTCATGCCCAACATTAAAAACAAATAGTCCCTGGAACATTTTCTAATATTGTTACCGAACAAGAGGTCCGGGGGAGTGGCAATACAATATTCGGCCCACCTAGGGATGCCGAAAACTGCTATACAACAGGGGCCCCTCCCGAAAACAAAATACTAATATCTACTGGGCTCGTCCGTCCACCGCCAATCTCTCAATGCCAGAGATTTGTGAAAAGGAAACAAAATGTTTATTTAATGCTATTCAGGCCTAACGCCACCACTAAAATAGCAAAGTCTAGGGTATACACCTACACCCACACAGCTCTCCCTTCTCCCACTGTCCCAACTCCAGGTACCCTAAATCAGGAAAAGAGCACACGTCTGTGTTGCAGGCAGCTGGCACCATCAGCTGTGTCACTGTGCAGGATCTCGAGTTAATCCAAAGTGCTGTTGCACCCTCTCATGGTCCACTGGCAAGAGTTCTTTGTACCCAGTTCCAGTCAAAGTCTCTCCTGCTTTCCAGGTCACGCGGCCAAAGGGGGCACCCTAAAGCCACGTGGGCCTCTTCTACCAAAACTGCAGGGGTCCGCACTCCACCGAAAGTGTGTGTCTTTCTTCTTCACCTGGCTGCAGGGATCTCCATTCTAGCAAAGCTGCGTGGTTTTCCCTTTCACCTGGGCAGTTCTCGCCTCATGTCCTGGAGCCAGTCTCTTCCAAGCTCTCACACAGGCACCCTCACTCAGGAGCGCAGCCCCTCGTTACCATCCTCAGTCCCAGCCACTACCTTCTCCCCAGCTCCAAACTTGGCCACTACTATTTAACATATCTATGAAACCATTTAAAGGTTATAGATATGTTAAGTAATCATTCCAGAGGTTAGCTGCAAAGCTATTGCTATGTAAAACAGCTCTCAATGGCCCTGCTCCATTCCTCCCTTCCCCCTGGGTGGGTGGGGGGGTGTTTGAGGACATCTTATATGTCTCTCCAATATTCCTATACACTTTGAATTCTGGACACCACTCCAAATCTTTTTTTTGGGCCCCCCCCCTTGGCTGCACCCTGTATCAATATTCTTGTCTTAAAACTAAAGGCACAAAAACAGTACAGAATTCACTGTACTAAACCATTTTCTTGAAGTCTAGTCAGTCCATTTCTGAGAAACTAAGAGCTCGTTTCTGCTTTCACTTTCAGCTGAAATGTGTTCAATAAAAATGCTTTCCAAGTTGTCTTTAATAGACCCAAGATATTCCTTACTGGTGAGAAAGAGAAGATCCAGAGACTTTTAATTTATAAAACACAATTGTAATTGAACAATTACAATTGTTCAATTGCAGACAATTGTAATTGAACAATAATAAAGTAATTAAAAAATAAAATGAAATAAATTTACAAAAGAAAAAGAATAATCAGTCAGTCGTAGTCAGTGAGGAGAAAAGGGAAACACAAAGCACCAGTATTTCAGTTTCACTTTTGCAAATACAGGGCCAGGGAGGAACCTATTTGATTTTCCTCTTTTAACACGCTGACTCATCATTTAAGGAAATCCCACATCAATCATCAGGGTTTTGTGGCTAATGAATTGCTATTAAAAAACTATTAAACATATTTAAATTGTACTTACTGGTGTGTAAAACACAAATAATAATACCTACATTATAGGTGCGTTCTGGAGAATAAATCAAAATTTAATTAATAACACCTGTAAAGAATCTAGACCCACAGTACAGGTGGGGTTTGGACCCACAAGCTGCACAGTGGACGACAACGGTAAACTCCTGCTGCATTTCTCTACTCTTTTTTCTTCTTTCTCTGATGCAGACACCGGGCCGCAGTGTCATTATGGATGAAATGAGACTTTCACATGGACTACGGAGTTCGGTGGAGGAAAAGGGACAGCATGGCTTCTCTCTCAAGGGGAGCAAAAGCTGCAGCCCTTGCTTTGACCGGCCTTTATTGGGTTTCTCAGCACACTACATGATGGTCCTCATTTATTATGCACAGGTTGCCTTAGGTGGTTATCTTTTACAGAAAACAAAGGAGCCAATGCCACTAATCGCATCACAGAAGAGGGATATTTGCAAATGAAAAAGCAAAAGTGGTTGAACCGGTTACACTCATCCTTGGAAGGTTTAGCATGGATTTTAGGAAGTCATTTTGCAGTAAATGTTTGCCACAAAACTGGGTGAGGGAGTTTTTAGCACAGAGCAAGACTCGGAGTGGCCTAGGCGCATTGCAGGCCTGATTTCCCACAGAAGAACCCAACCGTGGGCGTAGGTCCGAGTGAGAGCTGGGCCCACACCACACAAAATGGTCTCCTACATTTCTCTCCTTTTTTCATTTTACTGAACTACATACAATGAAATTGAATGGTTTTTTTTTGCAAGTACTGAAGAAGAAATTGGCCACACATCAAAACAAGACATGCTGATAACAATCGGTGACTAGACTGCAAATGTAGGAAATAATGCAGAATCGAACATCATTGGGAAATTTGGACTAGGGGCTCATGAAGTTTTGGGAAACAACTTGTTCATCACAAACACATCCTTCAAACAACCAAATAGACAACCATGTACATGCACATTGCCAAATGGCCAAGACAGAGATGAAATAGACGATGAAATCGGAAGCAGATGGAGAAGATATAGTCTCTCTTCCCAATAATTTTTTTAGGAAATACAGATCAGATTATGGAGGCATTGTGTCTGCAACTAACTCTCAAATAATTCAGACAGAGAAAGATAGTAATGTGGCAAAATAACATGATGGGAATTGGAGTAAATTTTCTTTCTATTTTTAGCCAGGTTGCTGAGGAATGGGTATTATTAATACTTCTTTGATGTCTGATAGAATCACTAGTGAGTCCATGTGGGCCTGAGGTTTTCCTGGTGGTAGTTTAAAGTTATTTTACTTGTTGCAAGTCTATTCAGATGAGCTATTTCTTCCTGAGACAGTTTCAGCAGTTTGTATCTTTCTAGAAGTTTGTTCATTTTTTAAACTACTTTGTTGGCATACAGTTGTTCTAAATATTGCCTCATAATCCCTTTTATTACTGTCACATCAATAGTGACGTCCCATCTTTCATTCCTGATTTTGAGTATTTAGCTTAGCCAACCTAGACTTTCAGTTTAGCTCAAAGATTGCCAGTTTTGATCTTTTCAAAGAACCAGTTTTGTTTTCATTTTTTCCATGATCTATTTCATTCAACATTCATTTACAGAATTCTTTATTTTTTTCCTTCTGTTTAATTTGAATTTACTTTGCTCTTATCTTAAATTATCCTAAGACTAACCCATATATACATACACACACACATACATACATATATATGTATACATACACATACACATACACATATACATATACATATACATATAATGGTCTGTCCAGAGAGTATTCAGCCATGTAATATAAAAAAGACATTTATCAAAGAAGATAAAAAATACAAGAAACATTGTACATAGGACAATGATGCCTCAGTCCCCTTCAAAATAGGCACCTTGGGACCTCACACAGTCCTCCCAATCATCATCAGGTGCCCCATCATATTTCCCTGGATCTCATCAACTGTCTGAAATCTTTTCTCTTTCAAAAGTGATTTTAATTTGGGGAAAAGCCACATGTCACAGGGTACCAAAACTGGGCTGTAGGAAGGCTGAGTCACCTGGGTGATTTGCTGTTTCACTAAAAAGCTCTGCATAAGATATAATGCATGAGCAGGGGTGCTGTCACAATGAAGCTGCCAATCACCAGTTGCCCATAGCTGCAGCCTTCTGAATCATGCAAATAGTTTCTGCAGAGGGATATTCAAGCTTAATGCAAAATTAAGGACAGTTTGCTATCCTTTCACTGTTCATACTTTTTATCTTCTTTTTCTTAGGTAAGTCCCTTTAACATTTCATATAATAAGGGCTTGGTGATGATGAGCTCCTTGAATTTGATCTTATCTGAGAAGCACTTTATCTGCCCTTCCATTCTAAATGAAAGCTTTGCTGGATTAGAGTAACCTTGGATGTAGGTCTTTGGATTTCATGACTTGGAATATTTCTTTCCAGCCCCTTCTTGCCTGTAAGGTCTCTTTTGAGAAATCTGCTGACAGTCTGATGGGAACTCCTTTGTAGGTGACTGCCCCCTTATCTCTTGCTGCTTCTAGGATTCTCTCCATTTTAATCTTGGGTAATGTAATGATGATGTGCCTTGGTGTGTTCCTTCTTGGGTCCAACTTCTTTGGAACTCTCTGAGCTTCCTGGATTTCCTGGAAGTCTATTGCCTTTGCCAGCTTGGGGAAGTTCTCCTTTATTATTTGTTCAAATAATAAAGTTTTCCACTCATGGCTGTTCCTCTTCCCCTTCTGGTACCCCTATAATTTGGATGTTGGAATGTTTAAAGATGTCCTGGAGGTTCCTAAGCCTCTCCTCGTTTTTTGTATTCTTGTTTCTTCATCCTTTTCTGTTTGGTCATTTTTTTCTTCTTTCTGGTCCACTCCTTTGATTTGAGTCCCAGTTTCTTTTCCATCACTATTGGTTTCCTGTACATTTCCCTTCATTTCAAGTAGTTTAGTCTTCATTTGTTCCTCTAATTTGTGACTAAAATCAACCAGCTCTGTGAGCATCCTGATCACCAGTGTTTTGAACTGTGCATCTGGTAGGTTGGCTATCTCTTGGTCGCTTAGAAGTATTGGCTCTGGGGCTTTGAGCTGTTCTTCTTGAGCCATAATGTTTTGGTCTGTTTGTGCCTGTTACGTATGAGGGGCAGAGCCTTAGATGTTCACCAGGGCAGGGAGACCCAGTCTCTGGGTTGTGACGCTGTATGTGGGGGCGGGGTCAGAGAGGGGCAATGGCACTTGTTCCACGCTCTCTCTTGGATTTCAGTCCCCTCTGCTTCTTCCTGCAAGCAAACCAGGCCCCCTGGTGCTGGGTCCCAGGTGTGTGGGCCTGTGTACCCTCCAGGACCTTGTGGGTCTCTCCAACAAACTCTCTGTGAGCCTGGGAGCTTCTCCTGACACCTTGATCCCAAAAGTTTTTCCAATTGATGCTTTTAGGCTTTAATTCCCATCGCTGGGGCCCTAGCCTGTGTGGTCTGTCTCAGTGCTTGCTCCTTTGCCTGGTTTATCTGTGTGCAAATGTGTGACCACGGTCAGCCAGCCGCCTTGCGCCCTCACTGGGTCCTCCTGTTGCCACCCCACACCTGAAATCTGCCAACGGCTGCCTGCACGCCTGGATCAGTCCAGGGGATCTTTCCTGCCCGACCCCACTTCACCAGCCGCTGACTACACCCCTCTTACCGGTCTGGCCAAATGGTTTGTTGTTGTTGGACTTCCGTACAGTTCAATTTTCTGTGTTTTGGTTGCGTTTTTATTACTAAAACTTTGTTGTCTTTTAACTTGGTTGTGTGAGGAGGCACAGTGTTTCTACCTACGCCTCCATCTTGGCCAGAAGTCCTGTTCGCCTTAATTGTATATATTTTAAAGAAGCAGAAGGAGAAAAAATAAATTTATAGGGCTTGTTCTATTAACTTTCTTAGGTACAATTTCTGGTTCTCTTTATTTCTATGAGTTCAAGTTCACATTGTCACATCTTTATTCCAATGGACTTTGAGTCCACCAACCTCCTTTATTCTGTTATTGTTAAATACGTTACATTTATGTATGTATATAATTTATATATATAGGACCTATATAAATTAAATAGGGCCATAAATGTTATGCATGTTACGTATGTTATAGGCCCTATAAATTATATACATATTGTTGAATACAATTGTTTTTTAAACCAGTTAAGAGAAGAAAGGAAAAGAAATCTGCATTTATACTATTTTTATAATTACATAATTCCCTAACTGGTGTTCTTTGTTTTCCTAGATGATTTTGTATTACCATCTGGGGTCACTTGTTTCCTTCCTGAAAACCTGTTTTTGCATTTTTTTTAAATTTTATTTCGTTATTTTTCAAGTACAGTTTTTTGTCTATTTCTCCCATCCCAGCCCCCCCTGCCCCGTCTGCCTACCTCCCTCCCACTTCCTCCCCACTAGTCCTCATCCCTGTGTCTTTCACACTTGCTCCTCAAAATCCCTCCCCTTTTTCCCCCTTAAATTCCCTTCCCTCTCCCCTCTGGTCACTGCCCACTTGTTCTCTATTTCAGTGTCTTTGTTTTTATTCTGTTTGCTTGTTTGTTTTGTTGTTTAGCTTTCTGTTAAAGGTGAGATCATATGGTATTTGTCTTTCAATGCCTGGCCTATTTCACTCAGCATAATGCTTTCCAGTTCCATCCATGTTGTTGCAAAGGGTAGTAGCTCCTTCTTTCTCTCTGCTGCATAGAATTCCATTGTGTATATGTACCACAATTTTTTGATCCATTCATTTACTGACGGGCACCTAGGTTGCTTCCAGCTCTTGGCTATTGTAAATTGTGCTGCTATGAACATTGTGGTGCACAGGTTCTTTGAAATTGATGTTTTAGGATTCTTGGGATATAATCCTAGCAGTGGAATTGCTGGGTCAAAAGGCAGGTCGATTTTTATTTTTCTGAGAAAATTCCATACTGTTTTCCATTATGGTTGTACCAGTCTGCAATCCCACCAACAGTGAACTAAGGACCCCTTTTCCCCACAACCTCTCCAACATTTGTTGTTTGTTGCTTTGTTTATGATAGCCATCCTGACTGGTGTAAAGTGGTATCTCATTGTGGTTTTAATTTGCATCTCTCTGATAGCTAACGATATTGAGCATCTCTTCATGTGTCTCTGGATATTCTGTATGTCCTCTCTGGAGAAGTGTTTTTGCATTTTTTGTAAGGTTAATTTGCTAGAAATAAAGTTTCTCCAAGCCCCACACTCTGAAGCCGATCTCTGTGTTTATGGACTGTCTCTCTCCCTAGACAAAAGTCTCTGAACCACTGCCTCTCTCCTGGGCAGGGGTGGTAGGTAGCCTCTGATCTTCCCCATTTGTCCCTCCCAGCGTGAAAGCTCCATCCTACAAGTGAGCCAAAGTAAGGGTGGCCAGGCCAGGTGACCTCAGCCTGCTATCCCTCAGATATAGCCTTCACTGTGTGGGGGGCTGGTTGGGGAATGGGAGGCCCCAGCCCCTGGTTACACAATCCAGGAATTTAGTCCCTTCAACTCAGTGTCGGAGGGAATTTGGCCTGCCCCTCCCAGTGACATAGCTTACCCTGATTAAAAGATGAGGAAAAGGAAGCCATGCCTTACCCACCAAAAAGACTGAAGTTCATTGTCACAATGAACTAGTTGAGAAATTGTGTGAAACTCATGCACCCTCCCATCTGCACAGCTTTCGGAAATTCCGTTTGCCAAGTCACAGCTTTGCATTCAGTGCTTTCAGTTTCACATTACTTCAAATTCAAGGTCTTTGGGAAATCCAGAAAGCCTCATGACACCAGAGAGGTGAAAGACAAGTAACAGAAACCACTCCAACCACTCCAACCTAAACTGAGGAGCAAAAACAGGTAAGAACTTCACTTTCTCATTAAAGCAGCTTTCTCTCCAGCCCTAAAGGACCTGTAGTCTGAGAAAGGGAGCCCAGGATAAGGTTGGGGCAGGGGTGGGAAGGGATTTACAAAGGCCAGGTTATTTTCTAAAAAAAAACAAACAGTATGAAGATAGGCTTCTGCTGAGCCCAACATGGGACATAAGGTCAGGGGAAATCCTGGTGATATCAGGTGGTGGCATGTCCCTGAGCGTCCCCTCTGTGCTGGTGTTGAATTAGGCACCAGCAGATATGAGGCTAAACAGTCTGAAGTGCATTAGGACCGTCTTTGCCAACACCGTCTGTGTTGGCTGAGGACACAGTTAATTTACTAATGTCTTTGACAAACCTGCTCAGTTCTGATCTCACTGCAGCTGAGTCACTGAAAGGGCTACAAGTATGTTATTTTCACGAGAAAGAAAGAAGAGTAAATGACATTCAGTGTCAAACAGCTACCTGACACTGTTAAAGACAAAAAAAGAAAACCCTTAAACCCAGAGTAAAAGATAAAGATTCACAAAAACATCATACTTTTGAACCATACATATGAGCTTTGTTTAAAAGTAGATTACTCATCTTAGATGTAACCCAGGTTCCGGGTGCCAGATGGAAGGAAGGATGGGGGCTGGGCGAAAAAGGAGAAAGGATGAAGAAGTACAAATGGGCAGTTACAAAACAGTCACAGGGATGTGAAGTGCAGCGTAGGGAACACAGTCAGTAATACTGTAACAGTTATGAATGCTGCCAGGTGGGTACTCGACCTATTGGGGGGATCACTTCTTAAGTTATATAAATTTCTAACCACTATGCTGCACATCTGAAACTAATAGAATACTGAATGTCAACTGTAATTGAAAAATAAATTTAAAGAAAATAAAAACACTTCAAGTGCATTAAATGCAATTTCTAAGTGCCAACTCCCTTTTCACCCCTTACAAGTCGAATTTGGCTCCACTACTTCACTAAAAGGTATTCTCTTTTAAAAATCTGCTGTGGTCATCACTAAAGCCAACATTTGGTTTTCCTGACTCCTCTGTGCTCTCAAGCTATTTCGTTCTTGCTTTCCAGAAATTCTGCCTCTGAATTCCTGGGCTCGGCTTGAGCTTCACTGGTCACCTGCCAGTCCAACAGCTGTCACTCTCCTTTCAGCTCTTTCCCCCCCTTTCTCTCCCCATCCAGCCCCTCTCCCGTTCTGCCTCCTCTCCTCTTCCTGTTTCTCCTCCTCTCGCACCAAATGGGAAAACAGAAAAAAAAAACACAGGAAAACCAGAAGTGTATGGCTGAAAGTCTATTTTCATTGAACAACTTCCTCTCCAGCTCTCCTGATCTGCTTCCTGATCTTTAACCTATGTTTCACAGTCTTTAGTTCCCTTACACACACACACACAAACGTATATACACAAACATGGTTTTTAGCAACAGTTAGTTGGAAGCTTATTGTGAAGCTAATGACATTGAACTATCAGGACCTCTTGCTTACACAAGCCCATACCAACGCTTCAGGGAGGTCTGTAGTCATGTGTTTCGTATGGTCATAAGTTTTATGAAATGTGCAAAGGTTAAGTCATATTAATTCCACTCCTAGAATAGCAGTGCAAAAAGTTCTATGAGCCCTCATTTCAGAAAAAATAAGCACAAATAATAGGAAAAAAACACATTTAAAATCTGTGAAAATTATCCAAAGACTATATATCAAATGATAAAACTTTATTCACAAGTCTCCATAATAGAATTAATGCATAAATACATGAATATTGAACTTCTTACTTATAGCCAGGATGCAAAATACATTCTAAACCCTACTCTACTTTACATTTAATGTCCAGTGTAAAAATTTTAATGAAAATCCAAAAAGAAAGTTTCCTATAGAAAATTAAAGATTTTGTTAATGAAAGTGCTTAAATGTTGATGTCACCGTCATACCAATATTTTTTAGTGGGCTACTTCGATTACATTTCTGTAACTTTCGAAAATAATGCAAATCTTCCTCTCCTCTATCTCACTACTAACACAAAATTTTTGGCCATATTTGGGAATTCTATGACTCACTGTCCAATGCAAAATAACCTGCTGAAAGATCTTCATCTACTCAGACTGGAAATTCTAATGCAACCCATCTCCTCTCTTGCAGACAAGGTTGCACCCTGAACATGGACTCAGAGACCCACATGCCGGACCCAGTGTGCCTCATTGAGAACACTAACGGGAAACTAGTAGCTAATCCGGAAGCTTTGAAGATCCTGTCTGCCATTACCCAGCCTCTTGTCGTGGTGGCCATTGTGGGTCTCTACCGCACAGGCAAATCCTACCTGATGAACAAGCTGGCTGGGAAGAGAAAGGGTGAGGGGCACCAGCAACTTTGTCTTTGTCCATGTGTCCTTCATACATGTTCCTTGGTGGACCTCCCCCATTTTCCCCCATTATCCCTCTTACCACTCCGCTCTGGTAACTGTCACTTTGTTCTTTAATTCAATGTTTCTGGTTATATTTTGCTTACTTGTGTATTCTCAATATCAATCCCTTAACAGATTCATGAGTAAGAAACATTTTTCCTCATTCTGTAGCATACCTATTAAACTCTGTTGATCCACAAAAGTTTTAATTTTGAAGTCCAACTTACCTACTTTCTTTTGTTATTTATGCTTTTGTTGTCATATCCAAGAAATTATTGGCAAATCCAATATCAAGAAGCTTTTCCCATATTTTTTCTTCTAAAAGTTTTATAGTTGTAGCTCTTACATGTAGCGCTTTGAACTACTTTGGTTAATTTTTATAAAGGGAAAGCTTTCTATATTTCACCATTGAGTGCAATGTTGGCTGAATGTTCTTCATACATGGTCTTTACTATGTTGAGTTAGTCTCCTTCTAGTCCTGGGTTTGTTTGTTTGTTTGTTTGTTTGTTTTTTAATCATAAAAAGGTGTTGAATGTTTTCATATATTGGATATTCAAATTTCCCTATTTCTTTAATTATAAGTAAGATTCAGATTAATAATGGTTGTGGTTTTAGTTCTCTCTCCTTACCTTGAATATGTTAACTTTTATCTCAATTTCAACACACATCTGCTATTAAAACTCCACTCCCTCTTATCTCCTCTCCCCTGCAGGCTTCTCTCTGGGCTCCACGGTGCAGTCTCACACCAAGGGAATCTGGATGTGGTGTGTGCCTCATCCTGAGACGGCAGACCACACCCTCGTTCTGCTTGACACTGAGGGCCTGGGAGATGTAGAGAAGGTAAGTATCAAAGATTCAGTTTGGGAACAGCCCCTCATCTTTGGATATCCTCTACACTATTTAACTTTTATTCAAACATGAGCTTGCACTGAACCAAAATATATTTTTTCATTTCTGTTTATGTTTTATGAGACCAAGTTTTGCAATCATGTGTCAGAAAATATTCATAAGGCAGAATCTCAGAAGAAGCACATAGTTGTCAGTAACAGCGGTCTATTTATTAACAACAAGCTATAAGCTAAGCCAGTTAACCCAGATGTATAAAGGCAGTATCAAAAAATCTATGCCATGAGTCTTATCCTATAGAGAGCTTTAATTAAAGATTTATGTTCAGAAGTCCTATACTGTTTAAACTTAAAGTCTGTCATTAACACAGATGCCTTAATGAATTACAGTATTTTACCTCTTAACCTCACCTTTCTCATCCATAAAACACATGTAAATAATCTGTATCTGCCTCATAACATTGTTTGGAATATGTGAATATTTAATAAGAATGGAAAGTGTTAGGTACATAATAACTGCTCAATAAAACAGCTATAAGTATTATTGCTATTATATGTGTATTCTGCTGTAAAATAGAGAAAATTCAATAAAAATTATACTTAAGGCCTAGAGCACCTACCAACCTTGACTATTTGTTTTGCAATTATCTGCCAATGATTATAAGAGGACCTAGTGAAAATCAGTGTAAACCAAAAAGAGTAATCAGAAAAGTATTCAAAGTCCAAGTCCTGTTAATAATCATTTTCATTTGGATTTGGTTTTCTCTTAGAGGTCATCAATCTAAACACACACACACACACACACACACACACACATTAAATGAGCATCCTTTTACTACTGCTGATCTGAAAAGTGCCAGGAGAATGAAACATAATCCTGGCCCAAATGTGTTCTGATTTCTAGGGTGACAACCAGAATGACTCCTGGATCTTTGCCCTGGCAATACTGCTGAGCAGCACCTTTGTCTACAACAGCATGGGGACCATCAACCAGCAGGCCATGGACCAGCTGCAGTATCCTTTTTGTGGTCAAGAACAGCATCAAAATCAGAGGGAGACCTGTTAAAAAACAAGCTACCTAAATGTGAATCCTGGTGAATCAAGCACAAAAAGAAAAAATACAAAGAAATAATTCAAGGGCAAAAGAAAGATCCTATGTGCCTACTGAAGAATTGACTCTTGAGTTAGAAACAAAGGTTTTGCTTTTGTTTTTTTTTAATTTATTTTTATTGATTATGCCATTACAGTTGTTCTATTCCCCCCTTCATTCCCCTCCACCCTACCCCCCCATCCCCACCATTACCCCCCTTTAGTTTATGACCATGTGTCTCAAGTTCTTTAGATTCTATATTTCCCACACTATTCTTGCCCCCCATCTATTTTCTATCTACTGTCTATGCTACTTATTTTCTGTACCTTCTCCCCTCTTCTCCTCCTCCCACTTCCCTGTTGCTAACCCTCCTTGAGATCTTCATTTCTATGTTTCTGCTCCTGATCTAGCTGTCCTTTTAGTTTGCTTTGAAACAAAGGTTTTGAATATGTGGGACTAATATGGGATGAAGGGCGCTTTTCTTTTATACCAGTTTTCCTTAGTTTGCTACTCAGCTATGTGACAGAGCTAACAGATCGAATACGGGCAAATTCTTCATCTGATGCAAATGAGGTTGAGGATTCTGCTGATTTTGTGAGCTTCTTTCCAGATTTTGTGTGGACACTGAGGGATTTTTCCCTAAACTTGGAAGCAAATGGACAACCCATCACAGCAGATGAGTACCTGGAGAATTCATTAAAACTTAAGAAAGGTGAAGGGGACTTAGAATTGGTTATTGGGAATGACAAGATATTAGAAACTATCACTTTTTAAATTTCTTTCTACTTAGTTTTCCAATATTATAATTTTCTACTTTTTCTCAGCTGGATATTACTAAAATTAATGCTTGCTTGTTTACTATCTGAATTAGTTGATTCGACACTGAATTGACTTTTTCCCATTCTAAGAACAAGTTTCTCTTTATTTCAGCTCTCTCTGTGCTGTGATAAAATTAATTTTATCTCCCTGCTTAGAGCTTGTAATGCTGTGATTAACCAATGAATATGAAGAACAGTGGGCATTTATTTAAAGAAAATAGATTAGGTTTCTGGCCAGGATGTAGGTGTAGATACACTTTACTTCCTCAAACAACCAAAAGAAGGATAAAAAAAAAAACTATTTAAAAACAGAAAACAACCAGAACTGCCAGAAAACTGAACTGTATGGGAAGTCCAACAACCAAGGAGTTAAAGAAACATTCACTCAGAGTGGTAGGAGGGGCAGAGATGGGCACCCAACAGAGAGGACATGCAGCAAGGCAGCAGCTGGCGGACTGGGATGTCCCACATACGCATGTGGATAAGCTGAGAGGAACAACTGGGGAGTGAGACAGACCACGCAACCCAGGGTTCCAGGGCAGGAGACTAAAGCCTCAAAACCCCTGGCTGTAAAAACCTATGGGTGTTGCAATGGTGGGAGAAACTGTCAAGCTCACAGGAAAGTCCATTAGAGGGGCCCACAGGATCCTAGAATGTACACAAGCCCACCCACCCAGAAATCAGCACCTGAAAGGGCCCAATCTGTTTGTGGAAAGCAAGGGAAGTGACTGAAAGTGGGGTGAGAGCCAAGCAAGCAACATTGTTCCCTCTCTGACCCTTTCCCCACAGACAGCGCCACAATGCAGCCAAGAGGGTTGCCTGGCCATGGTGAATACCTAAGGATTTTGTCCCTTACAATGTAACAAGTGCACAGAGACAAAGAAATATGGCCCAAATGAAAGAACAGATCAAAACTCCAAAAAAAACAACTAAGCAATGAGAAGACAGCCAACCTATCAGATGCAGAGTTCAAAACACTGGTAATTAGGATACTCACAGAAATGATTGAGTATAGCCACAAAATAAAGGAAGAAGTGAAGGTTGAAACAAACCTAACAAGTGAAATAAAGCAAAATATACAGGGAATCAACAGTGAGAGGAAGGAAACTGGACTCAAATCAATGATTTGGAGCAGAAGGAAGAAATAAACATTCAACCAGAACAGAATGAAGAAACGAGAATTCAAAAAGATGAGGACACACTTTGGAACCTCTGGGACAACTTCAAACATTTCAACATCTGAATCATTGGAGTGCCAGAAGGAGAAGAGGAAGAGCAAGAAATTGAAAACTTTAAAAAAAATTAACGAAGCAAAACTTTCCCAATTTGGTGACAGAACTAGAAATGCAAATCCAGGAAGCTCAGAGAGTCCAAAAGAAGTTGGATTCAAGGAGAAACACACCAAGACACATTACAATTAAATTACCCAAGATTAAAGATAAGGAGAGAACCTTAAAAGCAGCAAGAGAAAAGGAGATAGTTACCTACAAAGGAGTTTGCATAAAACTATCAGCTGATTTCTCAAAAGGAAACTTCCAGGCAAGAAGGGGCTAGAAAGAAGTCTTCAAAGTCATAAAAAGCAAGGGCCTACAACCTAGATTATTCTATCCATCAAAGCAATTACTTAGAATGGAAGGGCAGATAAAGTGCTTTCCAGATAAGGTCACATTAAGGGACTTCATCATCATCAACCCCTTATTTATAAGAAATGTTAAATGGACTTATTTAAGAAAAAGAAGATAAAAACTATGAACAGTAAAATGGCAACAAACTCACAACTATCAACAACTGCACCTAAAAATAAAAACAAACTAAGCAAACAACTAGAACAGGAACAGAATCAGAAATGGAGATCACATGGAGTGTTAACAGCAGGGAAGGGGAGGGGAAAGAATGGGAGCAAAAGGTACAGAGAATAAGAAGCATAAATGGTAGGCACAAAATAGACAGGGGGAAGTTAAGAATAGTATAGGGAATGGAGAAGCCAAAGAACTTATATGGCTGACCCATGGACATAAACTAAGGTGGGGGGGGGATGCTGGAAGGAGGGAGTGCAGGGCAGAGAGGGATAAAGGGGAGTAAAAAATGGGACAACTGTAATAGCATAATCAGAAAAATATACTTAAAAAGAAGAAATAGACTATAGCATAAATAGTGAACTAGTCCAGTGGTTGGCAAACTATGGCCACAGGCAAATGATGGACAATACAGCCTGCCAGCTATCTCATAAATAAGTTTTATTGGACTTGCTCTGTCCATTCATTTGTAGATTGTCTATGGCTGCTTTCATGCTCTAATAGCCAAATTAAATATTTGGAAAACAGACCTGACCTTCCAAGCTTAATATAGTTAATCTTTGGTCCTTTATAGAAAAAGTTTCCAAGCCCCTATATTAAGCAAAGTCCTTTTTTGTCTTTTTCCAGTTACCAGTCAAAAGGATACAAATTTTAATCTCCCTCGACTCTGTATCCGGAAGTTCTTCCCAGAGAAGAAATGCTTTATCTTTGACCGGCCCACTCACCGGAAGAAGCTAGACCAGCTTGAGACACTACATGATAATGAGCTGGAGTCCGAATTCGTGCAACAAGCTACAGACTTCTGCTCCTACATCTTCAACAATTCCAAAGTTAAAACGCTTCCAGGAGACATCAAGGTCAATGGACCTCGTGAGTCTCTTCCCAGTCTTTACTCTCACTGTTAGGACTAAAGCAAGGTGAAATAACATCCACCTAGTGTTAGCTATGAAAAATGCAAATCTACTACTACACCTGTGGTACATTCTAGATGACACATTTCTAATAGATTTTATTAGTCAAATTTCTTGGGTGAGAAAAGATAGGAAAAGACAAAGAAAAAAGCTCTAGTAAGAAAAGCTCTAGAAAAAAGCCCTAGTAAACCAGACCTGTATGATCCACTAAGGTAGCTATTGGACAAGTATGGCGATCTAAATTTAAATGTAGATTAATTAAAATTAAAGAAAATTAAAAGTTCTGATTATACAGCTATATTTCAAGGGCTCATACCTGCAAAGGGCTAGTGCCTACACTATTGGACAGCATGTATAGAACACGCCCATCATCACAGAAAGTTCTCTTGGACAGTGTTCTGTTAGAGTAAATAACATGAAGGACTCCTTTTTCACTGTTTCACAAATAATGATTTTACAATTGCTTGCCATGGGCCAGGACTGATGATAGAGACATAAATGAGAGACATTTCCTGTCCTAATGGTGCTTGGCAATAAAGTACATATACTTAATAAACACAGGTCTATAGTATCCAGAACAGAGGTTCTCACCCTTTGATATGTGTTCATATCACACAATGATCTTGCCAGAGGAGGGTCTAATTCAGTTGATCTGGGGCAGAGGCCGAGAGTGGGCATTTCTGGCAAGCTTCCAGGTGATGCTGAGGACACTGATGCTGTGAGGCAAATGAGTGGCAAAAGATTATCATCAGATTTACACAGACGAGACTGTTTCCTCACCCCAACTACAGCCAAAATTAACATTTGTTCTCTTTTGCAGGACTGGAGAAGCTGGTGCTGACCTACATCAATGCCATCGGCAGTGGGGATCTGCCCTGCATGGAGAACGCAGTCCTGGCCTTGGCCCAGATAGAGAACTCAGCTGCAGTGAAAAAGGCCATTGCCCACTATGACCAGGAGATGGCCCAGAAGGTGCAGCTGCCCACGGAAACCCTCCAGGAGCTGCTGGACCTGCACAGGGCCACTGAGAAAGAGGCCATCGAAGTCTTCATCAAGAACTCATTCAAGGATGTGGACCATTTATTCCAAAAGGAATTAGCGGTATTGTTTTCTTCTGTTTATACGGATTAGGGTCTCAGAAAGTGAAATATAACTACAACATAAAATGGGTATTTGTTATGAGAAGGAATTTCTACTAGACTTTAAAATGATAAGAACCACTATTATTATTATAAGAACCAATTTTATTATGATTGACTCAAAGTCTCGAAACTTTTTCCATTCAAAAATTGATTTTCTTTCTCTAATTTAATTAAGTGCACATAGGTAACAATCAGAGCTCCTAATCAAATTACATACTTGCTGATATCAGACTGATTTAATGTTATAGCCAAAAGCAAAGGAATATGTAGTCTTAGTTATCTTAAGCAGGCTTATATTGAGCCACATTTATTCCATATGCAATCACTGGTCCAATTTGAAAAGCAGAAGTTTATTTCTAAAGGTGCATTTGCAGGACTACAGAGCCTAGTGCTGACCTACGTCAATGCCATCAGCTGTGGGAATCTGCATGGAGAATGCAGTCCTGGCCTTGGCTCAGATCAAGAATGCGGCTGCAGTGCAAAAGGCCATAGCCCACAATGATCAGCAGATATAAAGCATAAGTGCTAACATAAGGATAGTAATCTCTGCCATAACCTTTACGTCCAAGTGGAAAGGGACTTCAGTACAAACACAGGATCAGGAGGAAGGGTGTGGCCCTGTGAGTTTAGATAGGGGCACAGACTTTATTTTTTGAGAAGCTTTTCCAAAAATTCTGAGGTCAAGCTAACATCTTCTCTCCATTATTTTTACTTCCTATTTTCACATTAAAGACTGAGCTAGAAAAAAAGCAAGAAGACTTTTGTAAACAGAATATGAAAGCATCATCAGATCGTTGCTCAGCTTTACTTAAGGATATCTTCGATCCTCTGGAAGAAAACATAAAACAGGGGATTTATTCTAAACCAGGAGGATATCATCTTTTTATCCAGAAGATGCAGGAGCTAAAGAAAAAATACCTTCAGGAACCCAGGAAGGGAATACAGGTAACCAACACTTATCCCCCTGTCTGTTGCTCCTCACAACCCCACAATTCCCTCTCTCCGTTCCCCCCCCCACCTCCTTTTCTTAGATCTGCATTCTCCACAGTGGGTTCATTCCCTAGCAAGCTCACTCCATATTGGACCACAGCACCCACGGCTCCAAAATTAGAGCCCTCGCTCAAAGAACAGAGACTCTCCATCCGTATTTATCAGTCTCTTAAAAAGGAATCTGCTTTGTAGAGTGCGATGCTTGGACAACCTGGAGCATGTGCATCTTGACCACCAGACACATCAGGGCCAAGGGAAGCAATTTCCAGAAGAAAAGGTGGTAGGCCAATAGGGATAGGCACTTATAGATATTTCCTGTTACTAGCTCCATTTTCTCTGGGCCTTAGAGTGAAGAAATTCTTCAAGCATACTTGGAATCCAAGGAGGCTGTGACTGAAACAATTCTACAGACAGACCAGACTCTCACAGAGAAGGAAAAGGAGATTGAAGGTGAGGAGCAAGAGACTAGATTGCCTCAAAAGCTTTTAAAATTTCAAATAATTTTGCTGGGTGAACCTGGGGTCCTTAAACAATAGCAAAATGAGCAAAGATGCCTCTCACTGGCTGAAGCGAGCTCTGACTAGGACGGATGCAGCCAGGAGCAACAGCAACAGGTAAGTATACAGAGAAAAAAAAAAGCAACGTGGTCACACATGAGCTTTTCTTCTTCCTCTCCTCCTGACAGAGCAACGTATGAAAGCTGAATCTGCAGAGGCTGCAAAAAAAATGTTGGAGGAGATGCAGATAAAGGATCAGCAGATCATGGAGCAGAAAGAAAAGAGTTATCAGGAACATGTGAAACAACTGACCGAGAAGATGGAGAAGGACAGGGCCCAGTTAATGGCAGAACAAGAGAGAGCTCTCACTCTTAAACTTCAGGTATTGAATCGCATCACCTTGAGGTTTCTCTTCTTGTTTTCTCTCCACTCTCCCTGATCGCTTTGTGTGGTGTTAGACCATGAAATCCAGAAGAACCTTTCCTACCCACTTATATGTTTCAATCCCTGTCTGTCTGCCTGTCCTAGCCCTGCCTATGTCTGGTTATTAAAAATTGTATTTGAATTTATATCACATCTACTCATTTATCAGTATAGTCTTCAATCAATGGTAGCTATTATCTGCTAGGCATTATAAAAAAAAGTCTTATCTGTATCTTTTGCTTAATATTATACAAAGCAAGGAGTATGTCCCATGACTTAGGAGAACAAATAGGGGTTCAAAAAAGAGTAAATAACTTTAATAGAGTCACACAGCTTGGTAAGATATGCGAATCACCTTCACCATTCAAAGGAATCCACAGTGACTGTTTTTCTGTCATATGTGGTATGACTCCAGTTCTAAGAGAACCTGTGAGCAGAAGGACTCCTTACCCCTCACCCCAGCATCAGTCTGCCACTCCCGACTGGTTCCTCTGCTCTACTCCCAGTCCGTCAGTGAGCCACCTGCAGAAACCCCATGTGGTCCATTTCTGGCCTGGATTCCTTTATTTCTATCCTGCTACCTTTGACCCCAATCTGTAAGGCCTAAATCCAATTCACTGATCTAAAATTCAAACACTTCATTTGACTTTGAGAATTTATGTGTATGTTATTTGTGTGTATATGAGTCCCTGTGTGTGTATAAAAGTGTACAATGCACAGGGAAGATTTGACAACAAACATATGATGAAGATTGCCCACAAATGCTGTATAGAATGAATGGGATAAAAGACCAAGACTTGTAATTTAAGCTTATCAATATATCGGAAAGTATAAGCCAAAAATCTTTCTTAGCTAAAGGAGGCTCAGGAAAAGTAGCCACGAGGCTGGGATGCCCAAGAGAAAGTATAATAAAAATTAATGGAGAAAAGTTCAAGAAGAAATTAAATACTAAAAAAAAAAATCTATGAATGTGAAAAATAGATAGAAGTTAGGGATTTGCTTACTGCTACACTTTATTCATGATTTGTCCTTTTTAGGAACAAACCCAGTTACTGAAGGAAGGATTCAAACAGGAGAGTGATCAACTCCGTAAAGAAGTAGAGAATCTCCGGAATAACATGAGAAGAAGAAAGAGATGTATCCTAAGCTGAAGACGTAAGGAATAGAGCTTTCCTGTTCACTCTTTGGCGACGGTATAATGCAAGCAGTTTTAGAATTTGGAAAAATGTCACTACACTTAAGAAAAAGTGACTTTCTTTAAGCTGATAAAAGGAATCTACAAAAAAACCCTTTACCTAACATATTTAATGATGAAAAACTGAATGCTTGGCCCTTAACTCAGGAACAAAGCAAGTATATCTAGTCTCTCCAGTCCTATTAAACATTATACTAAAAGGGTTAGTACAATATGGGGGAAAAAGGAATAAAGGCATATAGATCAGAAAGGATAAAATAAAGCTGTCTTTATTCACAGGCATTATTATTATCCATACAGAAAAATATCAGGGAATCTAAAAATGAAAAATAAAACCTCTTGAAACAAATAAGTGAGTTTAACAAGGTTGTAAGACAAAAGATAAGGTTGTAACACAAAAACCAATTTTCAACTGTATATTTTTTTAAGATTTTATTTATTTATCTTTAGAGGGGAAGGGAAGGAGAGAGGTAGAGAAATATCCATGTGTGGTTGCCTCTCCTGTGTCCCCTGCCAGGAACTAGCCTGCAACCCAGGCATGTGCCCTGACTGGGAATCAAACTGCAATCCTTTGATTCACAGGCCCGCACTCAATCCACTGAGCTACACTAGCCAGGGCTCAACTGTATTTCTATATAAAAGCAATGAACAATCGGAAACCAAAATTTAAAAAATGATATCAGCCACTTACAATGGCTGATTTTTTTTTATGAAATAGGTAGAAATCTAACAACACGTGCACAGGATCTCTATGTGGAAACCAGTCTAAGACCAGGGGATTACGGAGTCAGACATGAATCTCCTTAGACTCCAACTCCCTTGCAGTTTTTCTGATGTGCCTTTTACTCGTTGTAGAAGATTTAAGAACCTTCTTTATAGAGTTAGCCCTGACAAAGCATATGCCCAATATTCATTAAGTTCCACTGAGCACTAAAAATATTAAAACACATGTTGTGTGTGTTAGGCTTTTTTCCAAAAAGAAAGAGGAAAAAATATGGCCCAGAACAGAGTGCTACATAACATACCAACTATACACATGTGCACACACAAACACACAAACACAGGCACATCCCACCCTTCCCACCGAGAGTTCTTTGACAGACAGGATTTCGTAGAACACAAGACAGTCAAACTTACCCAGTTTTTATTGTGGAGATCTTTTCCCACTTAACTTCAAAACAGAGTCCCTAGAGAATTAGATGAGTCTACCTTATAGCCTAATTGCTTGGGCTATAAGGATAGTTCATTTAAAAAATATTCATTGAGGATCTACCACATACTCTTCCAAGGAGTGGGAACATAGTTGTAGTCCCTCACTTAAGGAAATATTCTGTGGTGAATACAGAGATTAAACAAATAAGTACAGAAAACTAAATTCCTAAGAAATTGAGGGGAGAGGATTTCTGATTTAGGAAGGAGTTGATCTACTCCCCTCACCCCAAGATATCTCAGAGGCCTCCTTAGTATGTCTTAACCATATTCCCCTTATCAGTCAATTAGTAAAAAAAAAAAAAAAAAAAAAAAAGGAGAAAAGAAATTAAGTTGAGACGGGGAGACTGGAAGAGAGAGAGCATCCAACACCTGGCCCCAAAACACAACTTGGATAGTGTATTATGCTCCCAGCACCTCTGTTAGAGTGGACTGGTAAGTGAAAGAAATGAAGAGAGCAATGAGCTCCACCTAGTGGCCAATATTTTTATTTCTCTTCGCAGTACTTTATCACTACATTTTATCACCCCAGTTTTGTTCTTATTCATTGCCTGTCTCCCCCACTAGACTCTGAGCTCCATCTGGGAAGGAGCATTGCCTATTTTGTTCATCACAGACACAGGTAGAAGGGTTCAGGGCACATGATAAACCATAAATAAGTATTTTTAAACATACGAGTGAACATCTTACATGAAGTTTATCATCCCAGTACCATACCTGATACTTCTCCCTGAAAGTTAAACATTTGATTATTTAATATCCTATTGAACATTACAGAAATTTATAGTTAGTTATTTAAATTTCTGTACTATTTAGAGTAGAAAACTCTCCCTTTCCCTCTCCAAAAATGATTTCATCGTTACCCCTTCTTTGCAAACCTAGAGAACCTGGTGTTGATTTACATTCCTACCACTGCTCAGAGGATCTACCTGACATAAAGCACCTCGTGCCGACCAGTAGCAGCGCCAAAGGCATTGCACACTATGACACATTGAAGGAGCAAAGGGTAGTCCCCACCAAAACCCTCCAGGAGCTGAGAACCTGCACCGAACCTGCAGGAGCCTCTAAAAGCTTAAGAGCTCCATCATGAATGCAAACCAGGAACTCCAGAGGCACAGCCAGACTGAGAAAGGGAACCTAACACCTTCCTCAGCAGAGCAATGCCCACCAGGTTCTAGCAGAGTGACACACACTTATGTAGCGACATTTTCTAATACCGTTAGTCAGAAGCCACACACTCAGTCCACGTCTTGAAGGACACAATACTTGCCAAAGTTTCCACAAGGTCAATTTTTATTATTATATCCTACACACGGACATGATGTTTTGAATAATTTTTTTCTACCAATTTGATTTGTAACGTCAAAATTCATTTTCCTTTTAAAAATTGTTCAGAGACTATGAAAAATTTCTCTTTCAAGTGACTTAAGTAACTTGTGCTAAAATTAAACTGCTATAAATCCAGCATATAAACGAGCGTGTGGATAGACAGACAGGTGGCAGACACAAAGATAAATAGATACAGTCACCCCGAGCAGCCTTTCTGTGGGTAAATATACAATTTCTTTTTTTTTTAAATATTTAAACTAATGGCAGTACAGATATTAGTATCTGACTAGAAAGCATTTACTTTAATAATACATACATACATACATGTATTATATGTATGTATTAAAATAGCTACATGGGGCTGAAAACGACATAACTCTAGACAAATATAACTGTATATATTTAAAGTGTATATGTATCAATTTTATACATATATACATTGTGGAATGATTTCCAAGATCAACATGATTACCACAACCACCATATCACACGGTTAACAGCTAACTTGTGTGTGTGTGATGAGAATTATAGCAGGAATGTAAGGTGGGAAAGGCTTTGGGAATTTAAAACCCAGACCGAATCACCTTTTTTCCCTAGAGCAGGTATTTCTTAGTACAGCTCTAGGGTTATAATATAAAGGGAAGACATCCTGCCTGCCGCGTTCTTGCATTCTTAGTACCCAGAAGTGACAGCCACCTCTTGAGAGGCATTTCCAGAGGATGAGGCATTGCCAATTTCTTCCACCTTCATCTCCTCCCTTGTCCCTTGTCTACGGTCACCTGGCAGGTGCCTGTAAAAGTAAAGTGGGATGCCTTTGCTAAGCAAACTAAAAGAGTCACTAAACTATCACAGCCATACCATGACCACATATCCAAAAAAACATACAAATAAGTTAAAAGAAACTGATTTCCCTCTCGTGTAAATACAGTCCAGGGCTGGAGTGGTGACTCCATGACGTTAGGGCTCAAGCTCCTGCTCTACCATCCTCAGTTTTCAGATTCTTCCCGCGGCCCAAGACGGCTGCAGCCATTGTGTCTGCACAGAAAACCCAGGAACTGATAAAGACGTACTCTACCCCTTTAACACATTCCCTGCATGCAGCATATCCAGCTTCCACTTGTGTCCTATGGGGCAGAATTTAATCTTCGGGCCGACCAAGCTACAAGAGAGGCTGGAAACGTAGTCTTCTTTCCAAATGCCCATGTACTCTGATGAAGTTTGGAGGTTCTATTATTATTGGACAAGAGAAAACTGAATATTGGAGAATAACCAGCCCCCCTCCTTAAGATTCTCTTTTTCTTAAAAAACAACTTTATAGCACTTACTAAGAAGCAAGTACACCTCTAAGTTTTTCCAGGTCTGTGAAATCAACTAATAGCAGAATAAGTAAGGTTCTAGTACCCACATTTTACAGATGAGGAAATGGAAGCACAGATAAATGAAGTGGCTGGCACAAAGTCACTCAGCTAGAAAACTGCAGAGTTCGGATCTGACCCAGATGGTTTGGCTTACCCACTATCCTATACTGTCCTCCCTCTGCTGTATTTCAGAGTATTTTTAGTATTTTATATGATGTAATGGAAAATGTTTCATCTACCTGTAAGATAAAGCCTTTTATCTTACTGATAAAGAGATAGTATTTTGTTTTTATTCAGAACAGAAATCAGGAGAAGATATAAGGGAAACACACTTATTAGCTATTAATTCTAGGGAGTCACTTATATTTCCCATTAAACACCAACATGAGTATAAAAATAACACAAGGCTTAGCACATGAACAAATCATGCAGATGCCCAGCATTTGGTCAATCCGTCATTTAATGAACATGTATGTAAACCAGTAACAACAAGAGATGGTAAATTAAACATATTTACATTCTCTCTCTACTTAAGACCCACTAGTATAACAGTAAGGAGATTCTTTTAAGCCCCGTGAGAACAAAAACTAAGCAAAAATGACAGTGGCAACAAAATTATAGAACTTCTAAAGCAAATGGGCAGGTGATACTTGACAGCAGATTTAAACAAGCTGAATCCTAGACCAGTCATGAAGAAAGCCAACAAGTTTTGCCAATTCAGTTTACCCCCATAGAACTCTCCAGAGGTCCAGGGGTAAATCCAGGAGAATCATTTAAAGGCCTTTCTAAGAAACAAGCATAACCCCAGGTCTCCACCCCTGGTCTGCTGTGGCCCCACCGGTAGGCCCATCTTCGCCTCAGCAGATTAGCAGGTCGCTGGTAGACTCTGGAGAGGGTAAACAGTGTCTGAATTTGGGAGAAGCCAGTGGTAAAGACAAACTCGAACTCAGCAAACATAATCAGTCGGGGGGGGGGGTCTCTGGGAAGACCTAGAACTTAAGGTAGTTCTCACACACTCCTGTAACGGGAAGAACCACACACATGAGAACCCTACAGGAAAAACTCTGTTTCTAGTAAATCTCTTTGGTTCTAACTTTCTCTGCCTTTAACTTCCTTTCCTTTTTTAAAAATAACCCTGCATCTTGGCATTCAGGCCAATGGGTTGCAACCCTCTCTTTTTCCAGAATCAGTCTTTTGGCGACAAAACACCTGGTCAATTATTATTTTTCAGTTGACACCAGGTACAGTTGATAGCAGAGGGGAAGTGCTGAAATCAAGGAAATAAGTGCATGTCACCATAAAGAATGTTGAGATCTTTAGCCCTCTTTCCCTCCACTGTCAGCACCCGAGTCACCAACCTCATCTCTCACTCTAAAAAACTCCTAACAGGTCTTCTTACTCCTACTCTTGCCAACCCACAAATCTCACCTCCGAGGCAGCTAGACTATTGTTTTTAAGTTGAATTAAGATTCCATTATTCCTCTGCCTAAGATTTTCCAATGGCTGCTTCAGAATAAAATCCAAACTCTTGTGATCTGCAAGACTCTGCAACATCTGGCCCTGCCATCCTCTCCACCCTAATCTGGAAGCACTTACCCCCTGCATCACTGTTTTAGACACACTGGTCTCTGTTATTCCTTAAACATGCCAAAGTTTGCTCTGATTTAAGGGCCTTTTCAGCTGCTGTTTTCATTTCCAGAATCATTCTTTCCAGATTCCTCATCATTCAGTTCTGGGTTTTAATGTCAGCTCCTCAAAAAAAAAAAAAAAAAAGTAATAAGCCTTTTCAGATCATTCTATACAAACTACCTGCTGTTTTTACCCACCATTGCTTCTTTAAAGTACGTATCATCTTCTGAAGTCAGTTTGTATCTCTATTGTTTCTCCTCCTGGAAGGTTTAAGACACACTTTCTCTGCCTCGTTTTTCCCCAGAAGCCTCAGCACCTGTCTACTCAAGTCATATTTGTTCAATGTAAGAAAAAGAAAAGTAGCAGCTGGCATTGGGAACTGAATGGCACCCTTATGGCTGGTGTTGTTAGAAACTAGCTATGGCGTGTCCCTGTAAAACATAACCTCACACGATCCCTGCATCGGACAAAGTCACCCTGTGATCCTGATGGAGTGAGACAACAGACAAGATCACTTCATAATCTCGCCTAAACACAGATAAAAACAAGGTCACTCTGCAACTGCAAAAATACCAAACTTCCTCCTCTCCCAGATAGTAAAACTGTTGCTTTTTTACCAATTACAGATTTCGTCTTGCAATTCTCCCTCCTTCTTCCTCATAAGCTGTATTATGATACCCAATCTTACAAGTACCCCACATCCTGACAGCACCCAAAACAGACTGAATCTTTGTTTCCTTGAATCCCACCCCCCGAATCACCCAAATCCTTTAAGTCCTTCTAATACCGTCATTAAAATGACCCACATTTGCCCAAGGTGTGCGTTCTCCCTCATTGCAAGTACAAATAAACCCAACTTTCTGACTACAGGTGTGTTCCTGGTGGTTTTTTTGTCTAGAGATTATTGACTAATGAATGCCTCTCATAACAACTCAAAATCTAGAAGTAGATTATGTAATGTACACAATGATTTCTCCATTCACCTTACCATCTTCTGAACCTCCTTTAAGCTAGGTGAACAGTATATTTCTTCAACCAAAGATGATCTTTATTCTTTCCTCCAGGCCTGAAAAACAACACTACTGCCAGGTCCACACGACCTACCCTCTCAACTTCTTAAAATAGGAGGGGAAGAAAATGTAATTATGAAATTTTTCATTGTTTACACTATTGCAGATGTTCCCCCATTTCCCCTTCCTCTGTCCCTCTCCAGCCGCCCCCTCCCCCTGGCTGGCCTTCACCACATGGTTGTCTGTGTCCATGGGCTATGTATATATGCACATATGTTCTTTGGCTAATCTCTTGGAGTCCTCACCCCGCTTTCCCCTCTGAGATCTGTCAGTCTGTTCCACATATCCATGCCTCTGATTTTATTTGGTTCAACCGTTTATTTGGTTCATTAGATTCCATATATAAGTGAGATCATATGGTATTTGTCTTTCTCTGACTGGCTTATTTCACTTAGCATGATAATCAGAACTATTATCCTTTGCGATGATGAAAACTCCGTTCTTAACAGAAGCTCTCCTTCCGATAACACCGCCTTCCCCAAAGGAGTAATCACCGCATTCCTTTCCTCTTAGATGATTTGCATTCTTCATTTTAAAGTGTTATGTAAGTTGGCCAAAGTCTCACACCCTCCTTTTATTCCCAGTTCTCTGATCAACTCATTTCTGCCTTTTTTTCTTCATCCTTATCACGGGTGATAAATGCAACTTTTTGCACTCCCTTTTGCCTTGCCCTCTCCCCCGCAGCTTCCAACATCATTCTAACTACAATCCTCCACTCGCCTAAAGCCGAGGGCCTCGGAGCTCGCCTTTCTTCCCAATCAATCCTCCGCGAATAACCCAGCCCAATCAGTCACACACAACCAATCAGTGCCCTGAGTCAAAATTTTGTGCCCAATCCCGGGCCACATATAAGCCCCGCCCCACCCCTTCAGTGTGACTCTCCTTAATCACGTGGACCTAAATCCGCCCAGCACCTCTACCTACCCTGTCCAGTCTTCCAGGCCCTGGATCCCTGGTGGATCTAGTTCTAGAAGCAGGGTTGTCGCCCGAAGGAGGTAAGTGGGACACGAGAAATTCCGGTAAGCAGCAAAGCTAGTGTCCAGGCGCGCTGTGCCCTGCGCCAGGCAGGGAAGGAGGGCGTCGCGCGCCGGAGGCAGGAAGGAAGAGCCAGTCCGGATTTCTTTAGGGAATCGGACTCTCACTCCTGCGCCGGAAGCGCTCAGCAGCGCGCGCGGGCCCGGGTTCCAGATCCCGTCCCTGGCGGACCTCAGGGGAGGCTGCAGAGGGACTGACTGCGCTGGAATTAACGGAGTTTTCTCTCGAAAAGGGACGGCACTAAAATGACTGGCCTTCTTGGGTAAGGGCTTTGAACCCCGGTTATCGATTGCCCTTTTTGCTGTTGATTTTGCAGTTTGGCTATTCTGAAAATAGCGTGGCATGGATAACACCGATATGCCAAACCATATGGATATGGTTTATCCATAACCGGTATTTTTAATATAATGAAAACAAAGGCTGTTAACCTGTCATTTAAGTGAATCTGAAGTTTTTAGTAAAAGAGAAAAGCAGTCCAGTCTCTCTTTTGGAGTCTGAGCAACACTGGAAGGGGGAGCCCTGCACCCAGTACAAAACCATTCCTCCACCCCTGGGTCATTTAGGCTCCCCTGCCTACTACCTGAAGCAAGAACTGAGACTGCTTGCTCACGTCCACACCAGGCACCAATGGTGCAGATCAGCCATTAGAAAGTTTTATCTCAAGTTGTGCTAAAAACAATTCTCACTACTCACACCGGCCAACTATAAATTCTTGCCTTAAGAATTTATAATTACACGAACCCCATTTTCACGGAACAGCCTGTTCAGCAATCTCAGGGTCACATCTTCCTAAGTATTGTGCCACCTAAATATAGTTAATATTTTCTACTCTTGTTCCAATGACGTGACTTTGAGTCTTGTTCCCATTGCACCTTGTTCACCTCCTACATGCCCTCTTTTGTGTCACTGCACTTTATAAACGTTCTAGCAGTGGACTAACAGGCAGAGCATGACATGCACATGATCTTTCCTTTGGTCAGACTTTTAGCACAAGCCTTTTTTGCAGTCACCTCACATCAAATCTTTCTTGAGCTTGCATTTAACCTGAATGTTCTTGTCAAATTAACTAAATCTCTTTCTACCTCTCATTCCCATATACAGAGTGGTTGTAAGTTGATCATTTGGATCTAAGTTCAGAGCTTTCATCTTTTCACAATTCATTTTGACTACCCTGCTTACATTTTAGCTCTTAATTCTGCCCCCCAAAATTTACCAACCTTCTCAGCCTTAGGTGACCCCTAAATCTGCCACACATACTTTCTATATCTTCATTTTATTTTATTTTTTTAAAGATTTTATTTATTTATCTTTAGAGGGGAAGGGAAGGAGAGAGGGAGAGAAACATCAATGTATGGTTGCCTTTTGTGCACCCCCTGCTGGGAACTGGCCTGCAGGGAACTGGCCTGCAACCGAGGCATGTGCCCTGACTGGGAATTGAACCTTGATCCTCTGGTTCGAAGGTCTGTGCTCAATCCACTGAGCAACACTGGCCAGGGCGATATATCTTCATTTTAAACAATTTACTCCAATGATAATAGTTAAACTTTCTATTGGCCATGCATATTTGAATATGGAGTTTAACTTACGTGTAATATGTCATATTTAGGTTTTCTAGATCACCCTGATTCACAATTGCCTGGTTTTCTTTACAGAACATTGTTTTCAAAGGAGAAAACTAGAAAAAATACAGTGAAAATATTGTTTAGACTTAAAGCTGTATGCCTATTTTCCCCTTTTCAAGGCCATCCAAACTTATTCATTCATTCATTATTTAGCATACATATGGAATGATAATTGCATTAGAAAAGTGCTGCTTAAAATGTGTTTATTTAAAGTTCAGAGGAAAAATAGCTTCAGAGGTTCTGAATCTGTGTCAGCCTGCTTAAATTTTGGAACCATTTTTTCACCCATCATCCTCACAATTCCTTCCACAATGAGATTACCTAGTGAGAAGAGAGCCCAGATCTGTATATTGAGGAATTCCATCATTTCATAGGTTGGGGACAGGTAGGAGGAAAATGAAAGGTGATCCTATGCCAAGAGCTAAAGGAACATGGTGTTTCTGGAAGGAGACCTAAAGGAACATGGTGTTTCTGGAAGGAGACATGGCTTGACTAGCAGTACTGAGGCCTTGCCGCCAGAGGGCAGGGCTCACCACTTGGGGTGAAATCTCCCAAGAGCTGCAATCTGAGCTCAGTCAGGCACGATCAGCCAGGGACTCACCTTCTGAGGTTACCTTCAAACCAAGTATTTGTTTATTCATCTGTTTTGAAATATGGGGAAACGGAGGCTCAACAAGAGTCAGTGACTGTCTAACAGTAGACCCCCACCCTTTTGTTTTTAATAGACTAAGGATTAGAAGCCAGCTATCCTGATTTCTAGTCCTGCTTTCCCCCAGTTTTATCTCAAGAAGGTAAAAGAGGTTTCTCTTATCTGTCTACTTGCAAGAAAACATTTTGCTTATACTTTGCTTAATACCAAAGAAATTAGGCTGAATTTAAATAACTGGATGTTTATTTGCTGGGAAAAAAAAATGTCCTAAATCAAATAACTCCATGATACTGAATGAAGATTGCTCCTGTTGTTTGATGTTTTTGTAAAACTCTACTGCCTAACCCAGTTAATATTTTACTGTTGATCAGAACTATTAGTGACACAAGAATAGGCATGGGTTTTTTTTAAAGATTTTATTTATTTTTTAGAGAGGTAAAGGGAGAGATATATTAATATGTGGTTGCCTCGCATGCGCCCCCTACTGGGGACCTGGCCCACAACCGAAATGTGTGCCCTACACTGGGAATCAAACTGGGCAAATCCTTTGGTTCTCAGGCCGGCACTCAATAGTAGGCACTCCATCCACTGAGCCACACCAGCCAGGGCAGCATATCTTGATATAAAAAAACCTGATCATTGACTTGAAAGGCATAACACACAAGGGATAATTATATACTTTGCAAAAAGAATCATTATTTTGTAACAGGACATATAAATATCCATTTAAATTATTAATTTATAATGTGATTTTATGTATTCATTCAGTCATTTAATACTTTTATTTATCAAATACCTACTATATACCAGAGAATACAGTAGTGAACTATACTATTATAAATTTGTGAATGAGCGGCCAGCCACACAAACACAAAAAAGTGCAGAGAATTAAAATAGTCTGATGTGATATAGAATGGCTAAGAGATGCCTATTTAAGATGAGATTTTAATCACACAACAGTCAGGATTTTGTAGTCCTCCTTTTAAGAAACATCCAGTATATTATTTTTTTACATCTAAAGCTTTCTGTAGCCTTAACATTTGGTAGCTTCAGTGTTCTTTTGAATTCTTAGAGTCTCTTTTTATAAAAATTTGATCAGAGATAGAGCAAATGCCATCCTGATTCAGACCTCATGAGAATTGTCTCTTTGGCTTAATGTCTTTAGAAAGCTGAGTTTCCTCCCACTTCTAAATGGCAGTATAATAGAATTTCATTTTGCTTTGATCTCCCTCCCCATAATTGATAATGATGTCCTGACAGGTATAGAAGTAACTTAGAATGCATGCTGATTATGTATGGAAACTCCTGAAATGACCTGCTGGTTATGGAATTGTTGAGGGAAGTACCATCTGAGAAAATAACCTAAGAATCATTCATATATTTATATTTATCAGGGACCAGATATGGTCCCTTCTAAATAACGTTTTTAATAACTTTACTGTTACACATTGTGCTTTTATTAGTAACTTATCCAGACAAGTCTGAGTAGGTTTTAGACTGAAATATTCTGGATTTTATAGCTACTAGAAATGGAAGTTTTACTTAATGCTCTTGACTAAGTTGGAGCCCTGTATTTTTAATTCAGTCTCCTTGCAGATGTCTAGTTTAAAATAACATGCATAAATTTGTGTAAGAGGGTTTTATTAGAATGATTAGAGTGATTCCAGTGAGAAGAAATTATATCATAGAGAAAAAACTATCAAAACTTTATATATATATTTGATATAAACTTATGGTCTATCAGTTAACTTAACTGTCTGATAGCAATGTAAACAGCACTCTCTTTAACAGTTTTTCTTTTATTCTGTAGCATGTTTTTGGCCCAGAGGGGACTCTGCTCCCTTGGCAGTAGAGCTAAACTCCTGAAGATGATTTATTCTCCAAAAATCTTCAGACTCTCCACTTCTGCTGTAGGTATTGCTTAATCTTACAGATTAGTTATTGTACATATTCTGTGATATCAAAAGAGTACAACTTTTCAGATACTTTATAAACATTTTATTGGAAGGAGTATTTCCATTATATAAACTAAAGTCACTGCTTGTCACTGGTGAGAACTGACATTCACTGAGCAACTGCTTGCCTGTCTCTGTATCAGGCATAATATTGGACATTATGTATTCAGTATCTCATTTTATCTTTACAGAACTCTTCAAGTTATTGTTACATTCCTATCTTATAAATGAAAAAGCGGAGGCTTAGATAAGTTTGGTAACTTACCCAAGGTCACACAGCTTGTGTCATAATCAAGACACTCACCTGGCTCTAGCTTTGGCACACTAAAGGATAGGCTCTGTATACTCAAGAAACAATATACTGCCTATAAGTACAGATCCAGTGACTTCAAGATCACAGGAAATACGGCAGATTGGGGTCCAGATTATATAACATCAGGGAAGAGCACACAAATCTCATTGTTAGCACCATGGCTATCATAACCCAGGGTAAATAAATGACCCAGTTTCTTCAAGTCAGTGGCATGAGATAAAAGAGGGGTGTTTTGGAAGGACTGGTTTGGAATAAAAGAGGCTTAAGAACCACAACCAGCAAAACAATGTGTTCACCTTGTTTAGTAATTCAGTTCAATCAGTCAAAATGTAAAAAGATATTGTTAAAGACAATCAGAGAAGTATGAATGTGTATTGGGTATTAGAGGATACACAGGAATCATTGTTAATTAGGTGTGATAATCACAATGAAGTTGTATAAGAAACTTATTTTTTTAGGGCTATATGCCAAGTATATATGAGTAAAATGACCTAAGGTCTAGGACTTCCTTTAAAATTACTCAGCAATAAAAAGTAAAAAGAAAAAAAAAAGGAAAGACGAAGCCAGTAAGGCAAAATCTTGATAATTACTGAATCTGGATAATATGTATATGAGTGTTTTAGATTATGATGAATCATGAAATTGTCATTCTGTGGGTCAAAACTGGGTGAATACTGGCAGTTTTATATTGTTCGAGCTAGTAGTAATCTCTCGACTTTTATGTAAGTTTGAAATTTTCATAGGAACCATGGACTTCTCCCTCAGTTTGTAAATACTATTTCTACCTCACAAATGTTTGGGTTCTAGCTCTCATCTTTGTTAGCACCATGATACCTTAGTTGCCAACAGAGTGGGGATGATCACTCAGGGCGATCAGATAAAAAGCACAGGATTAAATAAAGGCTGTGTGTGCAGAATTATTATTTATCTGTCAAGCTCAGTTAGAATGTCCATGCCCAGGACCCATCCTGAGAGAATCTTGTTCTGTAAGTCTGAAGTGTATATTGAAAAAATTATCCAGGTGATTCTAATGTATATCCCGGGTAACAACGACTGACAATACTTTTATTGATATTTACAGATTCTCTGGGATAGAATTCAACGCTTTCCATCTTTAACAATCACATCAGAAAGGTCCCTACATTTCGTCAGGGCCTTTTCAGTTAAAATGGCCACACAGATAAATGTGTTCTTCCTGCTCTTGGACACAGGAGAGCGCGGACTGATCAGCCCTGTGGCGCTGTAGTGTTAGTTACTGCACCCAACCAGCAGGGGTCTGAGGCTCCCCGCCAACGGGCAAAAACTCTGGAGGCAGAGTTCATTGGAAAAGGGAACCTTTTATTTAATTAGCAAAATATCTGGCAAAAATAGCTGTTTAAATATTTGTTATTACTACTACTACATAGATTCAAGAGCTGAAAATAACACAAGAACAGAAATCTGCGCAAAAACGAAGATGTTGAAACTATATAGTTTTAAAAGCAAGGCCCAAAAAGAAAGGAACCGTTTTTTAAACAATCACATTCCTCTTCCTCCCATCGCTGACAGGTCCACCGAGGCTGCGCCCGCAGCAGCTGACAGCTCGGCGCAGGCCTGCGCCCGAGCCTCTTCCCCTCCCCGCCTACCTCCTCCAGGCCCGGCTTCTGACGCCCGGGGAATGTGCGCCCAAGGCCAGTTCCCCGCCAGGCTCTCCCCTCAGCAGCCACTCGCAGACGACGTGCAGCGCCCCGGGCCTCGGTCTGGCGCCAGCTGGAACGCCTGCACTCTCTTATCGCTCCACCACCACATTCTCAGACTCCTCACCTGCACGCCTTAGGGCTGAGACTTTCCCCATCCCCTCCAGCAACTGCACGTTCTGTGCTCCGTGCCCCACCCCTCCTGGGGCCCCCAGAATCCTTTGGGCACCTGCAGGCGTGGCCCTGGTTGCCAGGGTGATGCACGCCTTGCAGTCGTGATAAGTCTAAATCGAAAACTAAGTAAGTCTTACTAGAACCAGCCTGACTGCTTACTATGAACCTGGTTTCACAAGAAAATCCTCCACACCATCATTGGTATCAATAAAAACTTGATATATAGGTTACCTCAGAGGAAGGAAATGTAAAGAGCAATGGACCGTACTTTATCTGGATCATTTGCTTTTTTTCCCCAAAAACATTTGTTTTGTTTTTGTAATTTTAAATCATATTTTGAATCTTAAGGAAAAGCATTACAGTTATACAGCAAGAAAAGAACCAAGATGAACCCAGGATGAAAATCACTATCCTCTGTTTTAGCACCTAGATCTTAAAGGCATAGAAACTTGAAAGATTATATTATCCTCTGGTGCTGGAAAACCAAAGAACTAAACTGGTTGATGAGAGAGAAAGCTGGATGAGTGGGTGGGTGGGTGGGTGGATGGGAGGTAAGAATGAAGGAGGGAGGAAATAATTGATCATGAGAAGAACACCAATTCCTACTGCCTAGTAGTGTCACCCTTTGTTAGACCAGTCTTCATTTAAGGCTTAGACATTCATTCAGCTTGCAATCTGTAGTCCATTAATAACCTATTATCTACTTACCTTCAAAACAGCCTTCCTAAGTGGGACTTCTCAGGGAAACTATTCTGTGTGCTCTAAGGGTGGATGTATGTAACACGCCAGGGATGAAACCTAATGTGAATCTCAGACATCTGATGAGGTGTCCGTCCGTGTTGGCTCTCAGTTGTAACAAATGCACCACTGTGATGGGGACTGTTGTTGATGAAGGAGGTTGTGCATATGTGGGTGCCGGGAGCATGTGGGAACTCTCTGTACTTTGCACTCAGTTTTGCTACAAACCTAAAACTGCTCTTAAAAAGTCTATTTTTTAAGCCTTCTAAAATTTACATGCCCACCAGAGAAGCACAAAAAACTGTTTTTATAGTAACTAAGATAAAAACTTTCCCTTCTTCAGCCTTTTCTTCCCCAAAGAAAGGGGAAGCCCTCTTTTTTGATATTAAGTCATTATCTATTGTACATCTAGTTTATATGCAACAATTGTCTTACTCTCTGTGATATAAAGTTCCTTGTCCTACTTACGTCTAAGAGAATCTTTTCTACCTTCTGAGTGGGCACCATATGGTATATACCAAGAACTTTGCTTTTCCACTGTGGATTTAACTCATTTAGTCATCATAGCAATTGCACGGGGTAGGTATTCATTTTCTTTTTTAACAAATGAGGAAACTGAGTTTTAGAGAAGTCAGGTTATTAGGATGGGTAGCTAGTTAGGCATGAGTTGGGGCAGGCAAAGGAAGGGAAAGGGGGTAGATTATCCTTGTGCATTCCTGCATGTCTACAAGTCCTAAGGCAATTCTTTTAAGTATTGTTACACATATTGGGTGCATAGGTGCAAGGTCATGACTAGCTGTGCATTTGTAGGTGACTAATGTTAACCCATAATGTTTAAGCCATCAATTTGAGCATGACACGTTTCAGTAGGGTGTGTGATATTTGACCTATGCTGTTAAGTTTTTGACCTCGACCTCCATAGGGTTAAGCTGAAACAGGCTTAGCCACACTTGAGCTTGTGGTCACCAGATCTCTGATTCAATCTTAGGACACTGTTCAGCCTTATAGGTCACTGGTTTCAGTCACATAGCACACGTGTAGACAGCTAAGCTAGATGGGGGAGCTAAAGAGACAGGAGCGAAGAAGTTCAGGAAGAAAAAGCCCATAAATATCTGAGCTCTGTAATCGATTGGGGCCCTCTCACTCTCCTGAGGGGCCCACTCACGCCCTCCTGAGTGTACTTCCACACTGCCAATAAATCCTTGATTATTTCACTGTAGTTTGTCTCTTGACTGAATTCTTTCCTTCGAGGAGACAACGCTCTCTTCATTTCACCAGTAACAACAACCAACCTAGTATCACATAGTTAATACAGCTTTGATGTTTAAATTTTGAACTAAGATTGATCTGGCTTGAAAGCTCTTTACATTAAACAACCTTAGAGATTTTTATTAGAACACAGGCGTATATTACAGGGCCCAGAGCTGGGCAGGGCTGTGAGGAGCTGTGCCCAGGCTTCCTCCAGATCTAGCTTTCCGACTCTTCTGGCAGTGAGTGCCCAGCAGACACTACCTTGGCTCAGTCTCAAGTCCATGTTTCCATGAATTGCCCTGATGGGTTTAACCTGACTGTCACATGGAGATGGAAAAACAAATGTTTGCTAAATAAATGTTTGCTAGGTTGTCTTTAACAGTGGGATATAGAGAGGATTTTATCAAAGCCTTGCTAGGTCCCTCCCTATCTATCACATTTACTTTATATTTAAATTATAGTTTTTAAAACTGTTATCTCCCTTCTTGGAGGAGGTCCTCTATCTAAATGGTTTTAGGCAGTTTGAGAGAAAGTGAAAGCTTTTTCCTAAGTCTTTCTTTTCTTACAAATAACCTGAATCAATACCCCAAAGGCATTTGGGGGGTGGCAAATGCTGCCTTCTCTCACTTAGCTCCCTGGTACTCCAGCTATGTACTCACCTGCTCTGTCGGCTGGAAATGAGAAACCCTCATTTCCTGCTAGCTTGTTTGTCTAAAGGTATTGTTGAAAGGCAATTTTCAGAAAAAGGCAAAATCATGACTCATACAAGTAGAAAAATGAACATGTACTAAAAGACTTTTCTTCAGGTAATGAGAGAGAATGAAGTAGAAGTTATAACCAGTTTTAAGGAAAAGTCAAAAGCACAAATTTTTATGTAGAAAAGGAATTACAATGCAAATGAAGTCAAAACCAGTTTTCTGCAGATTAGAGGGAGGTCAGTCAAAACTCTTGGACCAGAGTTTGCATGCCTACCTGTATTACCTTCAGTTTACAAGATGCAGAATATCTCAAAGCCCAATTCTAGCCCTACTGAAATCAGATCTGTGAGGCTGTACTACGTCCCCTGCGTATTTTCCATTCAAGCACAACTTTTTCTACAATATATTATTGCTTTGAGGGAATCTAAATTCTTGCACTTTCACTTACTTGCTTAGTCAACAAATATCAAAGAGCTACAACATATCAAGCACAAGTAACTATAAAATAAAACACCTAAGTATTTGTTGCTTAAAAGTCCCAGTTAAATGTGCGTGCCTTTGAGTTCATCATAATTGGGGGTTCCCCTTGTGTGTCTTAAGTCAACTGCCCCTATTTTTCATTTCCACATCAGTTTTCAGTTCTTCCACCTTTACAGAAACATTGAGTTTAATTTGTCTTTTTTTAAATGTATTTTCCTACCTTGGAAAACATCCAAAATCTTAGAGCATTCTATTTGGACAGTTTGCTTGAGGAGCATTTTGTCCAAATGGAGAAAGAACACATGATTTCAGGATACCCTGGCTACTCTTAGTTAGTTTGTTTTTTACATTTATGAGACCATTTTTAAAGCATTTAGGTTCAGAGCAAAATCGAGTAGAAGCTACAGAGTTCTTGTATACCCCGCTGAATCCTAACATGCATAGCCTCCCCCATTACCAGTATCTGCCACCAGTGGTACAGTCAATGAAGCTACATTGTCCCCTAGACATTGTCCCCATTGACATTCTTGTCACCTAACCCATAATTAACAGTAGAATTCACACTTGGTATTATACATTGCATGGGTTTTGACAAGTGTACAATGTCATGAATCTATCTTTATAGTATCATACAAAAATACGTTCTGTGCCCTAAAATATCCTGTCTTCTGCTTGTTTATTTCTCCTTCCCATCCCCAAGCCCTTGAAACCACTGATCTTTTTACTATCTCCATGATTTTGCCTTTAAGATTTCTCTAGGTATGTTTTTTGCTTGGTAGTTTATTTCTTTTTAGCACAAATGGCATTCCTTGTCTGGATGTTGCACGTTTTATTTACCCATCAACCTACTAAAGGATATCTTGGTTGCTTCCAAGTTTTGGCGTTTATGAATGAAGCTGCTATAAACATTTGTGGGTGGGATTTTATATGAACTTGATCTTTCCACCCCTTTGGGTAAAATACCAAGGAGAGTGATTGCTGGATTGTATTTAAAAGTGTCTTCAGTTTTTATAAGAAATTACCCTGGCAGCTTTTAATTTAATTTTATTTCATTTTTACTTTATTTTGAATTTACTGGGGTAACATTGATTAATAAAATTAAATAGGTTTCCAATGTACCATTCTGTAGTTATCGTCTGTATATTGTATAGTGTGTTCACCACCCCAAGTGTCCTTCCATCACCATTATCTCCCCCTTTGCCCTTTCCTACATCCCCCACCCCCCTTTCCCTCTGATCATCACCATACTGTAAACTGTGTTTTTTCTTTTCTTTTTTGTTTTTGCTTAATCCCATCGCCTTATTTACCCAGCCTTCCAGCCCCATCTCTTCTGACAGCTGTCAGTCTGTTCTCTTTATCTATGAGTCTGTTTCTATTTTTTTTGTTGTCATTAGTTTATTTTTTATTAGATTCCACATATAAGTGACATCATATCATATTTGTCTCTCTCTGTCTGGCTTATTTCACTTAGCATAGTACCCTCCAGGACCATCTATGGTGTCACAAAAGGTTACTTTTCCTCTTTTATGGCTGAGTAGTATTCCATTGTATAAATGTACCACAGCTTTTTTACCCACTCATATATGATGAGCATTTGGGCTGCTTCCAAATCTTGGCTATTGTAATAACACTGCAGTGAAACATAGAGGTGCACATATTCTTTCAAATCACTGTTTTGGGCTTCTTCAAATATAGTCCCAGAAGTGGATTTACTGGGTCATAAGGCAGTTTCATTTTTTACTTTTTCGAAGAAACTCCATGCTCTTTTCCACAGTGGCTACACCAGTCTGCATTCTCACCAACAGCGCACTAGGGTTCCCTTTTCTCCACATCCTCTCCAGCACTTGTTTGTTGATTTATTGATGGTAGCCATTCTGGCAGGTGTGAGGTGATACCTTATTGTGGTTTTAATTTGCTTCTCTCTGATGATTAGTGATGTTCAGCATCTTTTCATGTGTATTGGCCATCTGTATGTCCTCTTTGAAGAAGTATGTTCAGGTTCTTTGCCCATTTTTTTAAGTGGATTGTTTGTCTTTTTGGTGTTGAGTTTTGTAAGGTCTTTATAAATTTTGGATATTAACCCCTTATTAGATGTATCATTGGTGAATATGTTCTCCCATTCAGTGGGTTGTCTTTTCATTTTGTTGATAGTTTCCTTTGCTGTGTAAAACTTTTTAGTTTGACATAGTCCTATATGTTTATTTTTTCTTTTGTTTCCCTTGCCCAAGGAGATATATCAAAAAAGTATATATATAATATTATATGCATTTATATATAACATAATATATATTATATGTAGCCATATATATGTGCATATGTGTATGTGTGTGTATGTGGCTACAGGAAATGTCTGAGATTTTACTGCCTATGTTTTCTCCTAGAGTTTTTATGGTTTCAAGTCTAACATTTAAGTCCATAATCCATTTTGAGTTTATTTTTGTGTGTGGTATAAGAAGGTAGTCTAGTTTCAGTCACATAGCACATGCATAGACAGCTAATATATATATATGTTCAATTACCTCAATCCCATTTATTGAATTGACTATCCTTACCCTATTGTATGTTTTGGCCCCCTTTGTTAAATGGTAATTGACCATAAAGACATGGGTTCATTTCTGGGCTCTCTGTTCTGTTCCATTGATCTATGTGTCTGCTTTATGCCAGTACCATGCTGTTTTGATTACTAATGGCCTTGTAGTATAGTTTGATATGAGGTAGCATGATTCCTTCAAATTTGTTCTTTTTTTCCTCAAGATTTCTATGGCTATTTGGGGTCTTTTGTGGTTCCAGATAAATTATTGGAATATTTGTTCTAGTTCTGTGAAATACACCATTGGTATCTTGATAGAAATACATTGAATCTATAGATTGCTTTGAGTAATATGGACATTTTAATGATATCAAGTCTTTGTATCCATGGCATAGTTTATTTTTCTACTTATTTGTATATTCATTTTCTCTCTTCAAGATCTTATAATTTTCCAAGTACAGGTCTTTTACATCCTTGGTTAAATTCATTCCTGGGTATTACTTGTATGCAATTGTAAATGAGATTGTTTTTTTAGTTTCCCCTTTTCATAGGTCATTATCGGTATATAGAAATGCAACTGATTTCTGGATATTTATTTTGTATGCTGCTATTTTACTGAATTTATCAGTTCTGTTTGGTTTTTGATAGGATCGTTAGGGTTTTCTATTTATAGTAAAAGTCATCTGCAAATAATTACAGTTCTACTTCTTCCTTTCCTATCTGGATGCCTTTCATTTCTTCTTGCCTGTAGCTAGGACTTCCAGTGCTGTGTCGAATTAAAGAGATGAAAGCAGGCACCCCTGTCTTGTTCCTGATCTTTAGGGACGTGCTTTTAGTTTTTGCCCATTGAGGATGATGCTGGCAGTGGCCGTGTCATATATGGCCTTTATTACATTAAAGTATGCTTCTTCTATTCCCACTTTGCTGAGAGTTTTTGTCATAAATGGGTGCTGGATTTTATAAAGTATATTTGCTGCATCTATTGATATGATCATGTGGTTTTTACCTTTATTTTGTTTATGTGGTGTATCACAATTATTGATTTATGGATATTGTACCAACTTTGCTACCCAGGAAAGTTGGTACATGGTGTCCCAACTTTGATCATGGTGTATGATCTTTTTAATGTGTTGCTAATATTTTGTTGAGGACTTTAGCATCTATGTTCATCAAGGATATTGGCCTATAATTTTCTTTCTTTGTAGTATCTGTATCTGTTTTTTGGAATTAGGATAATGCTGGCCTCATAAAGTAAGCTTGAGAGTCTTCTCTCCTTTTGAATTTTTTGGAATAGATTGAGAAGGATAGGTCTTATTTCTTCTTTGAATGTTTGGTAAAATTCTCCTATGAAGCCATTTGGCCCAGGAATTTTGTTTGTTTGAAGTTTTTTGATTAATGCTTTAATTTCAGAAATTGTAACCTATCTACTCAAATAGTCTGCTTCTTCCTGATTTAGTTTTGGAATATTGTATTGTTCTAGGAATTTTTCCATTTCTTCCAGATTGTCCAGTTTGTTGGCATATAGTTATTTGTAGTGTTTTCTCACAGTCCTTTTTATTTCTTTGGTGTTAGTTGTTACTTCTCCTTTTTCATTTCTGATTTTATTTATGTGAGTCCTCTCTCTTTTCTTTCTTGTGAATCTAGTTACAGGTTTGTCAATCTTGTTTATCTTTTCAAAGAACAAGTTCTTGGTTTCATTGATTTTTTTTTTTTGTATTTCTTTAGACTCTATTTTGTTTATTTCTCCTCTGACATTATTATGTCCTTTCTTCTACTAACTTTGGGCTTTGTTCCTTGTTCTCTTTTCCAGTTCCTTTAACTCTAAAGTTAGATTGTTTATTGGAGATTTTCCTTGTTTCTTGAGGTGGGCCTGTAATGCTATGAATTCCCTCCTCAGGACCAACTTACCATGTCCCATAGATCTTCGAGTTGTGTGTTCTCGTTTTCATTTGTTTCAAGCGTATCTTTTGATTTCATTCTTGATATTGTTGTTCACCCATTCATCGTTTAATAACATGTTATTTAGCCTTCATATCTTTGTATGTTTTCAGTTTTTTAATTGTGATTGATTTCTAGTTCCATGACATTGTGGTCAGAGAAGATGCTTGATATGATTTCAATCATTTTAAATTTATTGACACTTGTTTTCTGCCACATATGTGGTCTATCCATGTGTGCACTTGAAAGCAGTCTATATTCTGCTGCTTTGCTGTGAAATGATGTGAATATATGAATTAAATCCGTCTGGTCTAGTGTGTCATTTAAGACTGTTGTTTCCTTGTTGATTTTCTGTCTGGAAGATCTATCCATTCATGTCAATGGGGTGTTAAATTCCCCTACTGTGACTGTATTACTGTTGATCTCTCCCTTTATGTCCATCAAGAATTTTTATATATTTAGGTGCTCCTGTGTTGGGTGCATAAATGGTTGTAAGGGTTATATCCTCTTGTTGGATTGTTCCCTTTATCATTATGTCATATCCTTCTTTGTCTTTCACTATAGCCTTGGTTTTAAAGGTTTATCTGATATAAATATTGGTACTCCAGCTTTTTCTTTCCTTTCCATTTGCATTAAATATCTTTTTCCATTCCTTTACTTTCAGTCTGTGTGTATCTTTTGTTCTGAGGTGGGTCTCCTGTAGAGAGCCTATATGTGCATCTTTTTTAATTGAGTCAGCTACCTTATACCTTTTGATTAAATTATTTAGGCCATTTACATTTAAAGTGATTATTGATCGATATGTATTTTTTGCCATTGTATCCTTTTAACTATGTTCCTCTGTATTGTTTTCTTTTTTCTTCTTCTTAAAGAATACCCTTTAAGCCCTGGCTGGTGTAGCTCAGTGGATTGAGCGCGGGCCTGCGAACCAAACTACTGTGGTTCAATTCCCAGTCAGGGCACATGCCTGGGTTGCAGGCCAGTTCCCAGCAGGGGACCCACGAGAGGCAACCATACATCGATATTTCTCTCCCTCTCTCCTTTCCTTCTCCTCTAAAGATAAATAAATAAAATCTTAAAAAAAAAAAAAGAATACCCTTTAAACTTTCTTGTAATACTGGTTTGGTGGTAAAAAACTCCTTTAGCTTTTGCTTGTCTGGGAAACTCTTTATTTCTTCTTCAGTTTTAATTGATAGCCATGCTGGGTAAAGTAGTCTTGGTTGTAGATTCTTGCTTTTCACCACTCTGAATTTTTCTTGTCAGTTCTTTGTGGTCTGAAATGGTTCTGTTGAGAAATCAATGGACAGCCTTATAGGAACTCCCTTGTAGGTAACTGTCTTTCTGTTTCTTTTAGAATTCTGTCTTTATCTTTTGACCTTTTCATTATGATGTTTCTTGGTGTAGGCCTCTGTTGATTTATCTTGTTTGGGACTCTCTGCACTTGCAAAATTTGTGTGTCATTTTCCTTCACCAGGTTAGGGAAGTTCTCAGTCACTATTTCTTCAAATAGGTTCTCGATCCTTTACACTTCCCCTTATGAAACCCATATGATGTGGATGTTGGTATGCTTTATGTGGTCCCCAGAGTCCCTTAAACTATCTTCATTTGTTAAAATTATCTTTCCTTTCTGCTGCCGTGATTGGCTGTATTATGCTACCATGTCTTCCAAATTGCTCATTCAATCCTCTGCTTCATCCACCCTACTATGTATTGCTTCCAGTGTACTCTTCATTTCAGACACTGTATTCTTCACTGACTGGTTCTTTTATATGGTTCCTATGTCTTTTATTATGAAGCTGTAGTTCTTACTAAGTTCCTTGTAGTTCCTACTAAGTTCCTTGAGCATCCTTTCTTTTGAAGTGTCTATCTGGTAATCTGTTTTCCTCCATTTCATTCAGCTGTTTTTCTGGAGATTCCTCCTGTTCTTTTGTGTGGGATATGTTTGTTTATCTCTCCATTTTGGCTGCCTCTTTGTGTTTATTTTTATATATTAGGTAGTTCTGCTATGAATCCCAGTCTTGGTAGAGTAGCCTTATGTAGGAGGTGTTTTGTGGGACCCAGTGGTGCCATCTCCTTGATCGCCTGTGTTGGGTACTCCAGGAATTTCCCTTGTATGACTGTGAGGATCAACCCCAACCACACAGAGTGACCACATGGAGCAGAATTTGCCTGAGGTGGGTCTGGTGTTTACTGAGATCTTCCTTTGGATATGCTGCTTGTGAAGCTAATTTGATTCTGCTCTGATGTTGTCTGAAGCTGGCCACTGGATGTGTTTGTTCTGGGTCCTCTTGGGAGGGACTCTTGTGTAGGCTGATGTCAGTCACTGCCTGTGACTGGCCCTGGACAACCCATTTGGAGCTACAAAGTGATTCATAGTTTGTAGCTATGTATTGGGCTTGAGAGTGACCCAGCAAAGATTAAGCTGCACACCAAGGATAGGTTTTACTAGCAACAGTCCTAGGAGCAGATCAGCAAAACTTTCAAGGAACCCTGAGATTTGCCTCTGCCCGCCTCTGCCCCCTGGCTGCCTGTTTGGCTCAGTCACTGAAGAGCCTCTGACAGTACTCTAGTTGCGTGGGGTATACTCTTACTGAGTCACCAGATAGGGGTGAGCAGTGTTCACCAGATCTACACAGGTTCACACCTGGTGCCAGTGCTGTGTTGGAGGCTACTTAGCTAATACCCCAAGGTATACTAAGTTTAGCTGCCACCCACTGGGTGCTCATACACCACTATTGTTGTGCAGTCTCCATGACTAATCAGGGGGAGGCCAGCAGAGTTTATTAGGCTGAAACAGACCATGAGACAGGAGGGCTCTGCACCAGTCAGGCACATGAGGGGAAAATGGCCCTCGTCCTAGAGCCACACAGCTCAGTCTGTCCCAGCTTCTGCCAGAGCCTGAGCTCAGCAGCTTGGGGCCACTTGGAGTTAGAAGGGTAGGGCTACCGGATCTCCTTTGAGCAGGTATGCTGGTCAGGCTTGGGGGAAGGAGGGAGGAATGGCCCCTGTCTGAGATGCACACAACTCAGTCACTGACATCCTTGAGTCTGCCAGGACCTCTTTACCCCTGCTTAGGTAGCTAACGCCTCAGCAGGGTGTGAACTCTGCAGTGGGGTGACAGAGAGTTCAGGGGGTGGAACTATTGCATTCCCCCAGGCTGATAGTTTAAGGAAGAGATTGCTCCACCCAAGAAATACGACATCTGTGGTACAGGAATGTGACTGAGGGCAGAGGTCTCAGTGGCTGTGTCCCTGGGTCTCTCCCCAGAGCCACAAACCCTGGTCTCTCCTCACACAACTCTAGTCTACTCTGCCTTTCCTCCACTGGAGCCCATGATGAGTGGCCGCAGATTTTGTGAATGAGATTTTGTGCTCTGGCCCTTTAGGAGGGTGCCCGTGTCTCTAGCAGATTTCCTGTCTCTCCCTGGTAGACAGAATCCCCACTGATTTTCAGAGCCAGATGTTATGTGGGCACCTGTTCCCAGCTTCAGTGCTCTGAGCTGGGGAGCCTGGTGTGGGGCTGAAACCCCATGCCACTCAGTGAGAGTCTTTGCAACTAAGTTATGCCTCCGGAGTCTGTGCCACCACCTGTGGGAGTGGGGCCAGCCCTTTTTGTATCTCTCTCCTTCCTACCAGTCTCAGTGCGGCTTCTTCTATAAATCCTTGGTTATAAGATTTCACTTCAGCTAGTCTTCAGTTGGTTATTCAAATTGATTGCTTTATATTTTAGTTGTAATTCCAGTTTGGTCCTGGGAGGAAGGAAATGTAACTTCTACCTACTCTCCTGCCATCTTGGATTCTCCTGGCAGCTTTTTAATATCAGCTTTATCAAGGAACCATAAACTGCATCCATTCAGAGTGTAACACTCAGTGATTATTACACCATGAGTCCACCACTACGGTCAACCTGCAGAACTTCCCCATCACCCTTAAAATTCATCATGTCCCTTTGCAGTCCAGCCTTCACTCAGTTTATTTGCTCTTCATCACCATAGATTAGTTTGCTTTTTAAAAAATTACATAAATGGGGTCATGTAGTATCTCCTCTTGCTTATGTTTTTTTTTTTTTGCTTACATAATGCTTTTTAAATTCATCCATGTTTGGATGTATCAGTAATTCCTTCCTTTCTGTTTGTATGGATGTACTACCATTACTTATTTATCGATTCATCTGTTGATGGACTTTTGAATTATTTCCATTTTTAAACTACTGTGAATAGCCCTGGCACGTCTAGCTCAGTGGATTGAACGCGGTCCTGCGAACCAGTTCAATTCCCAGTCAGGGCACATGCCTGGGTTGCAGCCAGTTCCCAGCAGGGGGCACATGAGAGGCAACCATACATTGATATTTCTCTCCCTGTCTCCTTCCCTTTTCCTCTAGAGATAAACAAATAAAAATTTATTTTAAAAAGTACTGTGAATAAAACTGTTATGAGTACTTCTGGACAGGCCATTGTGTGGACACGGGTGTTTGCTTCTCCCGGGTGAGTACCTAATGGAGGAACAGTTGGGTTGTGTGGTCCATCTGTGTTTAACTTTCAAGTAACTGTTAAGCAGTGTTCCCAGGGGGGTTTACCATTTTACATTCCCACTAGGAATGTATAGGAGTTCCAGCTGCCCCTCACCCTTGCCAACACTCCGTATCCATAATTTAGCCATTCTGATGGGCTTCTATTGGTACCTCATTGTGGCTTTAATTTGCGTCTCCCTGATGACTGGTGATGTTGGGCATCTTTCATGTGCCTCTTGGCCATTCCTGATCTGGGCAGTGGCTGTCAGGTGTTTTGCCCATTTGGAACTGGATCCTTTGCCTCACTGACTTGTGAAAGTTCTTTATATGAGTATATTCTAAATAAATCTTTTGTAAGGTGGAGGTGTTGTAAATACTTTGTCTTAGTCTGCGGCTCACTATTTAAGAGAGATTTGAGCCACTGAATGATATTGTAGGGGAGGAAAAAATACAACTTTTACCTCTACCCTCCTAGGTTTTCTGGCTGAGGCCCTGCAAATTAGACTGACAAAAGTCAGATCAACAAAAGTAAAGTAGTTTTATCCCTATTATTTACTTTTTTTCTTTTTTTTAAATATTTTTTAATTTAATTATTGTTCAAGGACAGTTTTCTGTCTTTTATTCCCATCCGCCCCCCCCCCAGTGCCCCCCACCTTCCTCCCATTTCCATTCCCCTTAGTTGTTGTCCGTGTGTCCTTTATACTGGTTACTGTAAATCCTTTTTCCCCTGAAACTCCCTCCCCTTTCCCCCCTGGTCCCTGTCAGCCTGTTCTCTATTGCAGTGTCTTTGGTTATATTTTGCTTGCTTGTTTGTTTTGTTGTTTAGGTTCCTGTTAAAGGTGAGATCATATGGTATTTGTCTTTCACTGCCTGGCTTATTTCACTCAGCATAATGCTTTCCAGTTCCATCCATGTTGTTGCAAAGGGTAGAAGCTCCTTCTTTCTTTCTGCTGCATAAAATTCCATTGAGTAAATGTACCATAGTTTTTGGATCTGTTCATTTACTGATGGGCACCCAGGTTGCTTCCAATTGTTGGCTATTATAAATTGTGCTGCTATAAACATTGGGGTGCATAGGTTCTTTTGCACTGATGTTTCGGGGTTCTTAAGATATAATCCCAGCAGTAGAATTTCTGGGTCAAAAGGCATATTCATTTTTAGTTTTCTTAGAAAATTCCATACTGTTTCCCATAGTGGTTGTACCAGTCTGCAATCCCACCAACAGCAAACTAGGGTCCCCTTTTCCCCACAACCTCTCCAACATTTGTTGTTTGTTCCTTTGTTTATGATAGCCATTCTGACCAGTGTAAAGTGGTATCTCATTGTGGTTTTAATTTGTATATCTCTGATAGCTAGTGATATTGAGCATCTTTTCATGTGTCTCTGGATCCTCTGTATGTCCTTGAAGAAGTATTTGTTCAAGTTCTTTGCCCATTTTTTTAACTGGATTGCTTGTCTTCTTAGAGTGGAGTCATGTAAGTTCTTTGTATATTTTGGAGATTAAACCTTTGTCTGAGGTATCATTGTCAAATATGTTTTCCCATACAGTTGGTTTTCTTTTTAATTTAATACTGTTTTCTTTAGCCATGCAGAAGCTTTTTATTTTGATGAGATCCCATTTGTTTATTCTTTCCTTTATATCCCTGTTCTAGGGGACATATCAGTAAAAATGTTGCTGCATGAAATATCTGAGATTTTCTTGCCAATGTTCTCCTCTAGGACTTTAATGGTTTCACAGCTTATATTTAAGTCTTTTATCCACCTTGAATTTATTTTGGTGTATGGTGTAAGTTGGTGCTCATGTTTCATTTTTTTGCATGTAGCTGTCCAGTTCTCCCAACACCATTTGTTGAAGGGGCTATTTTTACTCCATTTTATGTTACTGCCCCCCTTTGTTGAATATTAATTGACTGTAGAGACTTGGGTTTATTTCTGGGCTCTCTGTTCTGTTCCGTTGGTCAATGTGCCTGTTTTTATGCCAGTACCAGGCTGTTTTGATTACAGTGGCCTTGCACTACAGTTTGGTATCAGGTATTGTGATCCCTCCTACTTTGTTCTTCTTTCTCAAAGTAGCGGCTGCTATTCGGGGTCATTTATGGTTCCATATACATTTTTGAAGTGTTTGTTCTGTGTCCCTATTATTTACTATTAATATGTGCCTGGGTGCATACACACAGTAGAACTCAGTGATGAGTAACTCAAAGGGGTGGTTAGTAGCATTCTGACAAAGAACAGTACGTTTGTAGAGAAGTGACTAAACAAAGGGAAGGGGGTTTCCGAGCGGAAGGTGAGGGCTGTCTGTCACACAGACTCCCTGGTGCTCTCCCACTGTCGCAGGGACTTGCCTTGCCCCCTGGGGGGTGGGCAGCAGGGAGGTTTATTGTGTGTCTGTTTCTTCTCAGTTGTCTTCAACCCAAACTGATCCTTCTGTCAAAGTAGCATATTTTGGAGCAGCTTTTTGTGGGTTTTCTGTAATATCATATCAGATTGCATGGGTCTTTAATGTCAAACAATAAACACTTTTTGAACATTCACCTTGTGTAACTGTCCTATATTGTAAGTACTATTTTTATCTCTAATTTACTGATAAGGAAATGTATTTTGGAAGCGGTCAGTGGTAATTTTTTGAGCCATACTGGTAATGTCTTTACAAATACAAAGTATGTCCCTAAGCAAAATTATTGTTAATTCAATACATATTTTTACTGAGAATCTAATATATTAATATAAAGATGTAGAGGGACACAGAGATGTACATATACTTTTTTTCTAGGCAATATGTAAGATATAAGGAATGAGACAAAGTTCAGGTTCTAAAAGAAAAATTTAGAAAAGACATGGATACCTATGCCACAGAAGAAGAGAGGTCTAGGGGAGAATAGGGAAAGAAGTGACTAATTATAAGAGGGAAATCTGAAAACATTCCTTAGAAATCCAGTCTCAGTTATAGCCTGTCAGGTAGGTTGTGTTTAAATGTTACACAGGTAGATGTATTTCTTTCCTATGGCTGCTGTAACAAATCACTACCAACATGATGGTTCACTACAGCAGAAATCTATTCTCTCAAAACTCTGAAGACCAGGATCCAAAATTGACATCACTGGGTCAACATCCAGGTATCAGTAGGACCACACGTCCTGCAGAGGCTCTAAGGGGGAATTTGTTCCTTGCCTTTCCCAGCCTCTGGTGGCTGCTGATATTCCTTGGCATAAGGCCACCTCACTTTAATCTTCTTGGCCAGCATCTTCAAATCTCTCTCTGCTCCATCTTTACATGGCTTTCTCCTCTGTGTGCTTAATCTCCCTCTTGTAAGTATCCCTGTGAGTAAATTTAAGGCCCATAGGGCCCCTCTGGATGGTTAAAAACTATCTCCCTATCTCAAGATCCTTAGTCACATCTGCAAGGCTCTAATGGTATGTATTGCCGTGTAAGGTAAATATTCACAGGTTCCAGGGATTAGGATGTGGTAGCTTTGGGGAGGTCATTTCTAAGCCTGCCACAGTGGGGATTGTGGAGAAGATCATAGCAAACAGAGAAAAGAACTTGAATAAAAGCATGGGAAACAGAAATATGCTGAATGCATTGAGAAAATAGCAAGCAGTCCTAGGCTATTGAATCACTGCATTTGAGGGAATGGATGGCATGGTGGGCGCGAAGGCCGGAAATAAATTAAGGGCCCTTAAATTAAATACTTAATTTGAATTACATTCCATAGATTAAGGAGAGTCACTGAAGATTTTAGGGCAAGACAGGAGCATCCCCTGATTTGTGTTTCAAGTACAGACTCTGAAGCACTGCAAATGATGGATTAGAAGCAGTGTGTCACTGAAGTCATTCAAAGTGAGGAGATTGCCTTCCTTCATGTGTTCAGACGATGCTTTCGAACACATTACCAGCCTTATACCATTTTAGGTACTAGAGATATAGCACTGAACAAGGTAAGTCCTTGTTTTCTGAGTTTTTCATTTTAGTGAGAGAGACATAATTAACAGGTAAAAATAAATAATTTGAAATAGTAGTGAGTGTTACAAGAATAATGAAGTGGAGAAGAATGTGAAAACTCGTGATGGTACTAGGGAGAAGGAAGTTGGGTGGCCAGAAAAAGCCACTCTCAGGCCCTCTGTGGCAGTGCAATTGGGAGGTGTAACTGTTCAAGCTTATGTGGAAAACAGCAACAGACTGACACTGGGTAGACACCCAGATGAAGCAAAGCCCTGGTGAGGTTCAGCTTCTGGTTTCAGTTACCCTTGAACCTGGCTTCAGCTCTTTCTCCTGGTTGCATGAACTATCCAATAGATTCCTCCTTTTTTCCTAAACTGTTACCAGATTGAGTTTCTGTTTCTGTGCAACTAAGAAATCTGGTTAATATCGCTGCGGAGCTTCAAAGGCATTTATGCAAGCTTCCGTTTTGCACTCTCAAAGCTGGGAAAGAGTATAACAAAGTTTCTTTTCGATCAGGTTGGGGGACTGTCAGATTTCTAGCAGACTTTGAAACTGGTAATGTATCAATAAATTACCTTGCAAAGGGAAAGAGGCACAAAGTTGTTTTTTTTTTTTTCATCTGTATTTAAGCAAATAGATTTTAGGAAGTTGTATCAGTGCTAAGGAATGAAAGGGGAGAGAGAAAAATCTCTCTATATAAAGTTTGATTATGTATATATACATCACACACACACACACACACGATGCATGATGAACCTGAAATATTACCTACCAATTAAAAGTGAAAAGTTTATGACTAAGAAAATATATATGTCTTATATATTAATATAAAATTTCATAGAAGTCAAAAGTTATCATGTTTGGTTAATTTAGGTTGAACTAGATGACTATAACGTTGAACATCTGTGTCATCTTTCTTGTGGAAATTAGCACTTATGCTACAACAGGGCATTCCCTGTCCACATCAAACTTGAGAACAAAGGGAATAGAGCAGGCACCGTGTAATTAAATGTACCGTAGATACACACGACCTGCAACTGCAGAACACTGGGAAGAACAAATGCCCCCACAACAGGAGAACGAAGGAGCGAGTGCGGTGCGTGATCAACCTGAAATACTACCTACCAGTGAGCAGTGAAATAAGAAAATTCATAAAAAATGTAAAAAAAAAAAAGTTTATGCTACTTTTAAGAGAAAATGAGAATTTTTAAAAAATAAATGATTACAACTATAAGTACTTAATTCTTAGAGCTAGAAGACAGCAGATGTTCTGGCTGCCCCAGCAGCCAGGTGCTGCACTGAAGGGGCACCCATGACGCGGGTGCTCGCCTGCTGCTCTGGCCTCACCCCTGATCGCTGCCGTCACCTCACCAACCCTTCGCTGTGTTATTTCTGTTTCTGGGCTTCTCTTGCATTTTCTCTTTCTTATACTTGACTCATGGCACCTTCTTCCTGGATATCAACAACCTTGATTTCCCCAACTTCAACCTGCCAGGTGAGAAGACTTCATACTTGGATCTATCCTACTTGAATGCATCAGGTCTTACAGGCAGAGCCCTCATGATATACACAATCTAAACTCTAGTCTGCTCAGGTCGTAGAAGAACAGGTAGTATTTTGTCTTCATTCCAAACTTCCTTGTCCCAGCACCACTGCAGTGAGCAGTTACAGACTTGGTAACAACCAGCTTTCCTCACGTCTGCCAGGGTCGGCACCTAATGCTGATTTGACAGAACTGAGCATTTCAGCCTTGAAAAAAATGCTTGTTATTTCACTAGCATTTTGTACTTATAACACGGCAGAACAGTGTATATATATAATATATATATATATTATATATATATATATAATATATATATGCCAGGTATTAGTCTTGGAACAGAATCCACTTCATGGAATTATCTAGTCCCTAAATTATACAGGCCTTATTATACAGCTGGGGCTCATAATTAATTCCCCATAGGATTCCATGTTTAATTTCTTAATATTGGGTTTATTCTGGAAAGTAATTCTTAGGCTGTGTTTGTAGCTACTGGTAGATCTTGATGTCTTTGGACGTTGTGGGACGTCTTACCCATTTTCACCACTGTATCAGCTTCGTCAGGCTTCCGTAACAAAGCATCTCAGACTAAGTGGCTTAAACAACAGAAATTTATTAGCTCACTGCTTTGGAGACTAGAAGTCCAAAATCAAGGCGTTGGGCGGGGTTGGTTCTTTCAGGGGAATGTGGGGAAGATTCTGTTCTATGCCTCTCCACTAGCTTCTGGCGGTTTGTTGGCAGTCTTTGGTGTCACATGACTTACAGAAGCATCACCTCGCTCTCTGACTTCGTGGGGCATTGTCCCTGTGTGCCAGTCTGTCGCCAAATCTCCCCTTTTTGGAAGGACGTCGGTCTCACTGGATCGGTCACACTGGATTGACCTTGTTTATAACAACTGCAATGAACCTATGTCCAGATGACTCATGTACTAATATATTTGTGTTACGTCTTTAATATATGAATTTTTCAGGAGAGACAATTCAATCCATCACAACTGGCCATCTCATTATAACTCCAGACTTCATTTCTGCCATGTTAGTGTCGGGGTTAGTCATGAAATTGCTTTAGCCAATAAAATGTGAGTCGAAGTAGCATGTGTACATCTGAGCAGAATGTAAGAATTTTATTCCCTCTGCTGTCAAACTGGCAGTACTGCAGATAGAGGCTATTTCATCGGCCTGTGTCTCAGAGTGACAGTGACATGGAACAGAGCAGCAGCTGACCTCCGTGTAGGTATAGCATGAAAAAGAAATAAATCTTTATGGTTTTTAAGCCACCACAACCTTGGGGTCCTTTGTTACTGAAGCATAAATTAAGCTAACTGACACTATAAGTATCTAACTGAAACTGAGTGACACCATAAGCTCACTCCTGATATATGGGTTTTTCATTCATCCATTAGATACTTGTTAAAAACTTGCTGTGTGGCAGGTGTAGTACTATGTTGGTCACTGTAACAGTTAATTTTATGTGTCAAATTAGCTAGACCACAGGACTAGAGATTTGTTCAAATACCAGTCATATGTCTCTGTGAAGGTATTTTTCAGAGGAGATCGACATTTAAATCAGCAGGCTTTAAGTAAAGCAGATTACTTTCCATAATGTGGTGGGCCTGATCGAATCAGCTGAAGGCCTTAAGACACAAAACACTGAGGTCTGTTCCTCCACCTCCCAGGAAGAAGGAATTCCACCTGCAGTTGCCCTTCAGACTCAAGCTGCAGCCTCAACTCTTCCTTGGGTCCCCAACCTGCAACACTGTTCTGCAGATTTTGAACTTGCCAATCCCCACAAATTACATAAACCAATTTCTTACTATAGGTTCTCTAGAGAAACAGAACCCATAGTTTTGTCCAGAAGGTATCCAGCCATGTAGTATGAAAAACAGACATTTGTTGAAGGAGAAACAAGATACAAGAAACATTGTATGTAGGACACTAATCTCAGTCCTTTTCGAAGTAGGCACCTTAGGACCTCACACAGCTCTCCCAGTTGCCATCAGCTGCCCCCTCATATTTTTTTGAATCTCTTGGACGGTCTGAAATCTCTTCCTTTCAAAAGTGATTTTAGTCCTGGGAAAAGCCAGAAGTTGCAGAATGCCAAATCTGGGCTGTAGGGGGCTGAGTCACCTGGATGATTTGATGTTTCACCAAAAAAACTCTGCATGAGATGTGATGTGTGTGTGAGCACATTGTCATGATGAAGCTGCGAATCACCAGTTGCCCATAGCTGTGGCCTTCTGCAGTCATGCAAATAGTTTCCACAGAGGAATGTTCAAGCTTCATGCAAAGTTTGATGCAGACTCGTTGCTCTACTCACTCAGTCATTTTGAATGTGACGGTCACACAGTACACATGCTCACTCAATGGCATCTACTGTGCCCACTGACTAGTACAGTGGAGTCATCAGTGTTCACACATGCACATTCCAGTCCACTCTCCTTGGCTGCCAGGTTACATCGATGTTGCACAAACTGTTCTCATTATATTATCAATGATTGAACTTTTTCCAGACAGACCTATCGATTCTGTTTCTCTAGAGAATCCTGATTAATACATAACCCCGTCAGTGAACAATCTAGCAATAACTCTCATAGAACTTACAGAGTAAGGAAGGATACAGACAAGCAGAAAAATTATAGTGCTATGTAGTAGATCCTGAGAAGTACTCCATTTAATAGGAGAAGTGCCTAACTTTGACCTGGGCTATCAGAGAAGGCTCTCTGGAGGAAAGAAGTCTAATTTGGGAACTGAAGGTGGCAGGTGGAATAGGAGTTGTGAGCTAAGTACAGGGATGGGGTCGTGGGGACCAGGGGTTAGACTGAGTATAGAACATGGATTCTCAACAGGGATATTGTTGCCCCAAAGGGAGAGAAAATTGGTGCTTGCAGGTGAAATAAAACTCAGCTATTACAATGTTATGACCATGTGGAGTTCAACTCTATATGACAATATTGTATTCCTTAATGCTCAGTGAGGAAGTAGAGGAGATGATTAGAACAAATCTCTAAATTGTCTCCTGAGGTGGGGGGGCACTGATGAAAAAGATGTTGAGAAACATTGGTATGGAAAGACCAGTTGGGTAGATGAGCGATCACACGTGAAAGGAGAGAGAACAGGGAATATTTGAAATATTGGAATAGTTGAGGCACAGAGTTGGGAAGGAGTGGATGTGGGGAGAGTAGTGAGAGGAGGCTGGACTGGCCACACATTCTGAAGAAAATTAACTCTGAGAAGACGTTTGCCCTCGATTATCTAAATAGTTGAAGTAAAATTAGACTTTGTGTCAAAATTATCTGCTGCAGACTGTGCTTACTTTTTAATATGTGAATCTGCACTTTGTGGTCACATCCTGAGTGAATCATTAAGTTTTAAACATTTTTTAGAGATGGCAAAGGACAATTGTTAAACTGTCTTTTTCTATCTATCATTCTGGGACATTTTAGTTTTATAATTATAGTCTCTAGAATAGCATCATGTTCCAGTGGGCGCTTAATCATAATGCTGTTCTGGAAGGCACATTAACCTCTGGAGAATTTGCATGTGATTTACTTCACTGAAGCTTCCAAGATTAAAAACATGAGAGTAAAAAGGTATTTTTCTTGGCTCCATTATTGGGAATAGAATGAGAACAATGATCTATTTAATAACCATTATCATTATCTTCCCCACAGATTGAATTAAAATTACTTTAATATTCTATTTAGGGTAATCTTTACAAATACGCTGCCAATCATATTTTTTATTTCCAGCAGCTTGTTAACAATGAACTCAAAGCTAATTCAATCCTTTTGAGAGACAGCATAAACTTAATGCTTGAATCTAAAGATCTAAAAAATTGTATGCTGTACTATAATTTTGACTTTGAGTGTTTTTCTGTGATGTTCCCTAGCCTGCTTAATGTTAAGTAGAACTTATCTAATGTCTAATATAATTTTTTAAGAAGCAGGATTCTAATAATATTTTTAGCAGATCTTGTTATGAAAAAGACAGTCCTTGTGAATAGTTCTGAGTATTCGTTCTGGAATGAGACTGCCTCAGTTCAAATCCTGAGCTGTATCCAGTTGAGTTTAAATGTAACTAGGTTTTCTAGATTTAGGGAGATGTGTAAAGTTATGTGATCTTACCCTCTCTGTACCTCATCTTCCCGTACGTGGAGTTGTGAATACCATGTGAGTTAATTATGTAAAAACACATAGAACTGTGCCTGGTACATGCCCAGTACTCAATTATATTAGCTATTATTATTATTATTATTACTTGAAACCCCTTATTAAGTGGTTTTAAAACCATTTGTTGAGTGCTTCCTGTATACCATAGGAGAAACTGTTAGTACATCTTATGTGAAATGACATTCAGACTCAAGATATTTTTAAAACTGACTTTTTTATCATTATTCTCTTCAGTACATTTCAGGTCTTTAAACTGATTTATTTTTTTAGGCAAGGATGATATTTTGGTTCTTATGTGTGAAGATAAACATCTAAATTCTGTAAGAAAAAGCACTCCTTAGCACAGTAGGTAGGAGATGAATTCCTCTTCAGGGTTTTTTATTGAAGCCTGGCATCTACATTTACAATGCTTTTTTTTTTTTCCAGGTCAACAATAGGGTGAAGAGTCATCCATGATTTTCTGGCACTTTTGAACTTTGATTAAAGAAATTTAAACACTCTTTTAATATTTATACCTTTCAGAGAATGTCTTTGAAATTTAAAAACGCCAAACGAATTGAAGGCCTTGGCATCAGCGTGTGGTGAGTACTTTGGAATCAGCAGTAGTCACGTGGTGAGTTTTGTCCAGCACGTCCTTCTGTCGGGACTTGGGAATTTTTAGCCTTGTCTGTGGTCTACCAACAAATCACCTTATTTTAATTCATTCCTTAAGTGGAAATGGAAGGAGGTTAATGATCCATCCTTTGATTTGTTCATTGAGCAAATGTGTCGAGTCCTGTGCTAGTCACTGGAAATAGGCAGAGAAAAGACAAGTTTGGTTGATGCCTTCCTAGAACTTACCTCCTAATCTCTTCTTATTAGCTCCAGTCTCTAACAGTCTATAACAGAACACAGCAGGACTGGTGTAACTGAAAAAATCTATATCATTAAAATTTGGGCATCAGAATTGAGGTTTGTAAGAAGCATTCTTTGTTCATCTCTCATTTCATTAAGTGAAGTCATTTTGTAGATGGTAAAATTTTTTTGAGAACTCATATTTTTTTAATCTATTGAATTACAGCAGGTCTTATTTTTCAGTTTTATAATAAGATTATGAAGTATAAAAAGGTAGCATTGTAATTATAGTGCTTATTAATATTAGTATTTGTTTATCTTAGGACTGAATTTACCAAGCTGGCTGCAGACCCCTCTGTCGTGAATCTTGGCCAAGGTCTTCCAGATATCTCCCCTCCTGAGTATGTGAAGGAAGAATTATCAAAGGCTGCGGCTGTGGACAGCATGAATCAGTATACACGGGGCTTTGTAAGTACAGGAGGATCGCGTGGGACATGAGCTTGTATTTTATGTTGTATTATGTATGAACACCTAACCACCTCTGTGCAGTTGGCTTTCTGGGACCAGTGTCCCAATCTGATAACCAAGGAACCTGACCCGTTCCCTCACCCCCCTGGATGGGCCACTGCCCTCCACTTCCAGCCTCTCCACGGTGCTGTCTTGGCCCGTCCTTTACACTGTTGTGGGGAATGGCAACAGGGGAGAGAGAATGCTCTCCTGAGACACAGGTTTCTTTCCACTAACGCTTGTGCTGCTTTATCACTGGCCTCTTCATTATCCTTTATACCAGGCTGAGGACATTACCCCTCAGAGGAGGAGAGGAAGTGATATTGAGGAGAAATCATAACTTGGCTGCATGTCTTTGCCTAGTTTAATTACTGTATGAAGCATGAATTATTTTTATAATTAAGAATATTTCAAATCACAGACCCTTATCATTCTAAGAAAAGATGTTTAGTGTTTATTATAATTGCTTTCAAGTCTCCCTTTGCGAGAATTTGTCAGGCCTGGTATTAAAAGGAAATTTTGGATTTCTGGGAATGGAGACAAACTTCTGTTGCTTCCCACAGTCCTCGTGTATTTTTTGAGCTTGAATTTATGTGATCTTTTTCTTTCGCTGTTGTTTTTCAGTTTATTGCCTATGTTCTAGTACCTCTTCTATTATTAATTATTCCCAGGTTCTCTAATATATCTTCTAATTTCAAAATATGAAAAAACGTATGATAGCTTTACATTTATTAATTTTAACTTGGTGAGGGTCTGGCACATACTAGCCAGTATGCTCAAAGGAATAAAAATGTGACAAATAAATGCATCTTTGACCAAAAAACTATGCCTCATTTTCTGCATTTGAACTGGGGTGGTCAATGTACAAGGAACCTCAGGCCCTTTCCCTCGCAAACCCGGGGTGAATCCAACCAGCCTCCCTCTTCCCTTACGTCCTAATAATAACCCGGTTGTTCCTCCGGAGCACAGGAGCTTTTCAAACAAAAGCATATTACCTGCACGTGGACACTTCATTGGCATGTGACAGAAAATCAGGGTGGTTCCCCAAAGCAAAAGGGAAAAGTAAATGCTGTATAGAAAACAAGAAATACTGACTTTAATACCTAAAATCACAAGGAGGGAAAAAGACAGAGAAGGAGAGAAGGGAACAGAAGAAAATGGAAGAGAAGACTGAGGAAGAGCCGATCAAGAAGTCAGGCCTCCCACACTCCGACTTCGTGCCTTTACAGTCCCCTCCGTCCTCATGTTCAGGTTGTTCTCCTGGGCGGTTACTGCTCTCTTGGCTGTCAGTAGGAGTAATGCTGCGCTTCTCCCTTGCGTTTGCTGTTAACACATCAGCAACCATGTGCATGGCTTTGGTGAATTTGCTTTTTCCCTCTTAGTCCATGGTTTCGAATAACCCTGTCTCCTGCAACTTGGAACAACAGAATCAAGTGATATGTAGGTAATATTGGTTTGGGGCTCATTTTACCTGGGAAAAATATCTAATTCTATTCAATATGGTTCAATTACTGTCAAAAATAAATGTGCTCTGATTACTATTAAAATGTAGTGTCAAAAATATATTTGATGTTGAAGTCAATTTTTATTCAAAACAAATAATTTGATATTTAGTATTCTAAAATCAGTCGCTTCATGGGAAGTTTTCAATCATTAGCAAGTCTTCACAGTCATTCATTTAGGAACCTTTGAATGTAGGAAAAAATTTAAATTAACTGCCAGTTAAAAGTACATATCTTTGGGTATTCATAAAAACCTGTATTTTAAAAATTCTTGCATATTTAGAACTAAATTATTTCAAAGAAGTAGGTTCCATTATTCAAGTTTTTGTCTCCTGTTTTATTCAACAGGGTCATCCATCACTTGTGGAAGCTCTGTCTTGCTTGTATGAAAAGTTTTATCAAAATCGCATCGATCCAAATAAAGAAGTCCTAGTGACAGTAGGAGCCTATGGGTCTCTTTTCAGTGCCATTCAAGGATTAATTGATGAAGGGGATGAAGTAAGTGTGGTAACACAGTCTTTTATCTATTTTCATCATTATCATTTGTCCTGCCTTTGAATCTCTTACTTATTTTATGTTCTTTCTTATTTTTAAAAATTTTTGAAGTATAATGCATATGCATCAAAGTTCACGAATCTTAAACATACAATAAATTTTTACGTGTGTGTGTATTCATTCCCATGTGACCACAAAGGAGATGAAGATACACATTTCCTCCCCCCTTTGCCCCTTCCTTGTCTGTATTCCCCTAGAGGTACTCACTCTTCTGTCTGCCATCACCTGCTCTTTAACTTGATATAACAGAGTCATAGGGTATGTACTCTTGATCTGTAAACAGATTAAGAGGAGTGCACTGTGATTGCCAGTAGTGGTGCGTTGAGTCGTAGTGGTAACAAAGGGAAGGGATCAACTCTGCCATGTAGGTCTGCCAAGCTCCAGAGAGGTGTTGCTTAAGCCGGGCCTGAAGAATGAGTGCTCACCGTGGTCTATATTGTTAATTCCTTTCTTTGAATTCTCGTAGCACTTTATCTGTATTTTTTCCATGGAAACAAACCACTGCTATTACTTTGAGTTATATTGTTTTATATCTCATTGCCTGTACTATGCCAGACAATAAATTAAAGAGAACATGTTAAGAAAGTACAGTCATAATTTTATATAAAAAACATCGTTTACTCCTATAAAGGAGTTGAAGTTTCACCTCAGACCTTGGTGTCGCTAACCCTTCATTGCTTCTGCTTCTCCGTGCCCTGGTGGAGTGCTGGAAGCTCAGCCCTCCGCCTTCTTGTCTCCAGTCTTTTCTTCCCTGGTCACTTTATTTAATATTTTGAAACCACACACAAAGTTACCCTCTAATTTTGACCTATTTCACTGCCTTTATAACATTGAATACTGTCTGAAATTATTCAATTTACTCGTTTTCTTGTGTATTATAAGTCTCTCTGAGTAGAATGGGAGTCCCAGAACTGGTTTGTTGCTGTACGGCCTGCACCTAAAATAGTGAGTGTGCTCAGGAATGATTCTTCACAAAGGGAGGGGATTACTTTCATTGTAACAGTGAAGGAGTTACAGGGCAGTGTGTCAAGTGCCTTCTCTGAGTTATGCCTCCCTGCCTCCCAATATAGTTTCCTTTCCTTTGAACTCTCATTTCATATCAGACACTATGTTTCTCACCAGGGTTGCAAAGATCGGTCGTCTTAGTTTCCAAGATTTCACGGACTGATTAAAAACTTGCAGTCTGCTGGAGTGAAAGTTCAGTTCCTGGTTCATTTCTTTGTCCTCCACAATACACAACCTCCAACATGGCACATTAGATAGTAGGTGCGCAATGAGAGCTGAATGACTAGTGCAAGCAAAGGGGCGTAAGAAGGAAGGGCCTCTTTTGATGCCAAAGAGAAAAAACGTGGATGGGTATTTCACATCATAGAAAATACAAACAGTAAAAACTGCACATTTAGAACAATCATTAGGAACCATTAATTTAACCAACATAAAGTTTTATAAGACAACTTTGTGTTGACCTGTGAAATTATAAATAGTTGTTGCTAGATTTTTCAAAAGCAGTTTGGCTATATATAGAAAGTGCCATAAGGATGTTTATACCCTTTAATCTAGCAATAGCAATTGTCTGGATTTATGCAGCAAACTATTTTAAAATAGAGAAACTATGCTTACAAATGGGCATAGCATTGTTATTTATAAAAGCAAATGATAAAATTCTAGAATGCAAGAGTCTCTCAAATTGCCACTAAAATAATAAATACTAAAATGAATAATATTAAATTCTTGTGAAATATTGCTGGGTTTAAAAAAGAAAGAAAAGTTGAATGTATATAATGGCTATGAATTGTGTATTCAAGCTCTCCTTATAGAAAAGCAAAAAGTCAGGGTACTAGATCCAGGCTGGCAGATGGTGAGAGGGATACTGGCTGGCCTGGCGGGACTGGCCCACTGACCCGAAAGCCACCCATAAGTGATTGGGAGAGAGGTCATGTGGGACCGAAGGGACCAGGAGTGCATTCCAGGGACTGGGAAAGAGACAGAATCCAGATATAAGTCATGAGAAGATATGGTATCAGACCACAAAGATGGCATCCTAACTAGTCTTCCTGCACCTACTGTTTCAGGATGCTTTTGAGAAAAGGGAAGCGTCTCTAATCTCAAGAAAATACTTACAAATCAGTACTCCACAACAGAAAGAATTTCAGTGTTCTCTTTAGCGCCTGGCTTCTGTCACCCTGTGGTATTTTATGTTCTAACTTTAAAGTTAAATAAACACCATGTTTTTGTCTGGAGTATCCCTTTGAGAAGGTGATGACAGCTGTGGCCCTTTTCCCCTCAAAAATCTACCTATGCACACAGAAAGCTTTGCATACAATTCCAAGGGTCCCCTCTGCAAGCCTGTCTATAAATCTCCCTTAGAGATCAATGACTCCAATCAAGGCTCCAGATACGTTTATCCCCAGGGTCTCTTCCACTGATGTCAGCTCCCTGAAGACCAAGCCTGCTTGTTTCACTCTGCACCTCAGTGTGTAGTACTGCCTCACGCCCAGTAGTTATGCAGTTTTGTTAAGTGGATCAGTGATTGATATGTCGTGTTCTCATTTGCTTGTATTTCAGGTCATAGTGATAGTACCTTTCTATGACTGCTACGAGCCCATGGTGAGAATGGCTGGAGGAACACCCGTTTTTGTTTCTTTAAGATCTGTGAGTTCGCCAGTACCGTTCACATGCTTTAAGAAGTTTTGAAAATACCAATTACTTTGTTGCCAGTAAAGTTTGTACTTAATTTACATTTGGGGATATAATATATTATCTCTACTTTCACAAAAGTTAGTAAGCAACTATGTGAAGAGGGGCACTTTTATTACTTACCACGTCTTTGCCATGTGTGTCTGTTACATTAGCATCCACACACATGTAGCACTGTCTTTCATGGTCATGTGTCTCCCCCACTGACTGAGCACCGCCAGGTAGAGCCCACTTCGGACTCAGTTTATAGCACCGCTCCCCAGTGCAGAGGGATGCTGGGTGCTCAGAAGATGCTTGTTGAGTTCGGAACGAAGTGATTTTTTTCTGTTCTACTATTATCTTCAGGAATGTAATATAGTACCATTGTCTTTTTTAAAAATTATATTAAAATAAGTAATACACTAAGCTGACTCCTAGAATTTTCTACTGGTCTTATAGTATGAGACATGTTAACCATGGTTATAGCTGTCCCCTTTGAAAGAATATGGGCACTGTAACAACTGTTAGTATTGACAAGGTTCATTTTTCTGTTTAACAGGTATGAGCATGAGGCAAGTCCTCTTGGGCTCTTGAGGCTGAGTTATTTTTGTTTATTTTTTTTGTTAGTCATTTATTCAGTTATATTTGCCACACTTTTCTCTGTTTTTATTTATTAAGTTACGTATTCATGAAACAGCAAACATGATTTCATTTAATTAAATCACATCTTCATTCTTCATTCTTAGACACCTGTTGATGGGAAAAAATGGTCCAGTTCTGACTGGACATTGGATCCTGAAGAACTGGCAAGTAAATTTAATTCCAAAACCAAAGCTATTATACTAAATTCTCCACATAACCCCTTTGGCAAAGTAAGTGAGTTTCATAAACTCTTTATGTAGTTTTGTGATCCAGCATTTGCTCCCACATTGAGTAATAATTGTTCTGCTGTTATTTGTTTAATATGTACAGGTGTACACCAAAGAAGAACTCCAAGTGATTGCCGATCTGTGCATCAAATATGACACATTATGCATCAGTGATGAGGTGTATGAATGGCTCGTGTATACTGGAAATAAGCATTTTAAAATAGGTAATGATCATCACATAGAGTCACAAATGTGTCTGGGCGTGTGTGGCACAACTATTGGAAAGGATCCCAGAACAGCTTTAAAATAATCTTTGTAATGTGTGTCTGTCTGTATGAATACTTAAAAATGAGATTTGAATAAATGGTGCTCAGGTGAGTTAATGAACTGAAGATCGAAGGCCGAACAGTACAAAGTTAAGGCAGGAGCTTTTGTATCGCCCGGTAAAGCTATGAAACCAGAGCAGTGGTGTTGCAGGTCAGAATCAGGCTCTTTCCTGGATGACGAGGAAAGCATTCCAGGGATCCAGGCACCGGAGGCTGTGGTGCGGCAAGGTTTATTCAGGTGGGAACAGAAGCTGCCCCTGGGTTTCTAATTTCACATCTCCCCTTGTCTCACCATGGAAAAGGTCCGATCTTGTCTTCAACTGGGGCAACACAAGCACCAGTGTCCAGAGTTACTGATTCATACTAAAGCTTGGTCCGTTTTGAGCCCACACCACCTGTGGTCTCGATAGCTGCTGGGCCCACATGGTCACGTGCTCCTGGGCGAGAGAGAGCATGAACGCCCAGGGCGAGTCTGGTACCGGTGGGCGAGAGAGAGAGGGTGAGAAAGCTCCTTGGTTCCCCTGGGATTATATTAGCTTGGGTTTGGGATGGACTGGGTAGGTGCTTTTTCAAAGGAACCGATCAAGTCCCCAAGATTTCACAAACATTTGATAGGTTTATACTCTCTCATTAGAATGATAGGCCTTTTTGGTCAGGCACCTCTCCCTGCGCCCCCAAACCCCACCATGCGGTATCCGAGTCGGGGACGGGGGACGGAGGAGTGTTAATCCCCTTGGTGGAGCAGTGCTGTAATCCCCCCGGGGTGTGAAGCTGTAGCTGCCTGGTGAAGCAAACAGGTTTATGCTTCCCAGTTTGTCCAACTCAATGTCTAATTGTCTTTGCCCCTCTTTCCTTTATTACTAATTAGATAAAACGAGCAGTAACATCATTGGCTTCCATCAAGAATCCAGCTATAACTTGGTCCATAAGACACAGGAGCTTACTTCTCCTTGAAGTGGACTTTCTCCACAGAGAAAGTTGCCACAATGTGAGGTCAGCAGGAAGAAATTACGGGGACAGTAAGCTGCTACTGCTTGGCCCTTGCCTAGGATTTTGCCACTATTTCAGGGCCATCCCACAAAGGCCATACTGCCTTCTGGGGCAGCCCACCTTTATATCAGCTATTTGCACTTGCCCTTCCTGTGCCTGCAGGCGCTTTTCCCCCAGAGGGACACGGAGCTCAGTCTCTCACCTCCCTCGGGTCTTTATTCAGGCGTCCGTTTTTATGACCACAGTTACACCTCTCCTTCCAGCATTTGCTTGGTCCTTTTTCTGTTCTTTTTTGTTATTTTTTTTTCTTTGTAGCAAATATCAAGATCTATATATTTTATATCTAACCTGCAAGAAGAAAGGGATTTTTAGTTTGTTTTGGTCTCCTCTGAATTCTCAATCCCCAGAATAGGGTCTTGCACATGGTAGATGATCAGAAAGTAATTGTTGAATAAATGAACGGGAGGTATGAAAAGGGTAAGGGAAGGATAACTCAAATCACTGTGGCAGAAACCAATAAATTTTTTTAAAAAATGAGTGCACTCGCATGTAAATGGTTGTTGCCAGTGTGACGATGACCCACATGATGCAATTTGCATCGCAAATTGTTGTAGAGACACAGAGGGGACAGCAGGTATTGGAGGGGCTCAACAAGGGAGTGGGCAAAAGACAGAATTAGCCGGGCAAAAAAAATAGGTAAAAAATTTCCAACAGACAAACTGATGGGTGCTGAGGCAAAAAGGCCTGAAAGAGCAAGATAAACTTAAAAAAAATAAGTGGTTTATAAGGGTGTGTTGTAGCAGCTGATAGATATGAAAGTGGAAAAGTAGGTGATTCTGAAGGACATTGTATATGAAAATGGAGTCTAAACTTTGTGAGGAGTGCTAAAGACAAAAAAGCCTTTCAGAGTGAGAGGCAACAAGCATTTATCGAGGTCTGTATGGATAGATATACTGGAATTATTGCTTCAGGCGAAAGCCCAAATAATGTTCTGATTAAGAGACAAAGGCAATGAGTATTTATGAGAAAGGGAAGGGGAATAATTACATCAGTAGAAGAAAGGCGTTTCTATTGTTGCATATAACATATATAATTTTAAACAATGTTTTAATTTTCAGTGCAGTAGTCATTAGTCCAGCAGTCATATATCTGCTTTCTTGTTACCTTTGCAAACAGATTTTTGGGACACCAGTTTGCTTAGTCCCCATCCGAAGGTTACTTTGCCCTGTTTTAACATCCAAAGATTTGAGGCTGGAGACATGCAAGGTAGTTTCTGTGGCGTGGCAGCTCTGGCTCCATTTGTACACGTTGTTGTTCACAGGAGGTCCGTGGTGCTGAAGTTTATTTTACTGCTAGAGCTCCTCGCAGCCTTGATATTTGCACCGTGGACTAGTGGTAGCATTCCATCCTGAAACTAGAAACAGTTTTCCTGACAGAAATTAAATAGTTAGAAGTCAACATAAAAATCACAATTTTGTGCATATTTTTTCGTAACAAAGAGCTATTGAGATAAACACATCCGAGTTTTTTTGAATTTGCCATTAATAATCATTTACTAAATGCTCATTTGTTTCACTATTGAGAGCATTCATTATTAGACGAGTGGCGGCATTTATCTTAAGTGCTTAAGAAAATTTGGTGGAGGATAATTTAGTTGATCTTTTTAAATTCTATACATTAATTTGATCACCAGAGAGAGTACCAGTGAGCATTCTTTGAGAACTACTGCAAAAGGTGTGACAACGCAGGAGAATCGATTGCATGATTGGATTTGTTTTATGAAGGTAAGAACCAGCTGCAGGTGAGATCTCAGGTGCCCCAGCAGTGGAGATGATATCGCAAGCTGTTTACAAGGAGAGACTGGGGCACAGAGGACATCAGTAGCAGGCGGGAAGGGAACAAGCCAGTTTGACTCTGAGAGCTCCAGCCTGGCCCCCTCAGCAGTGATGAGGCCCTCACCCAGAGATAGAGGTGGAGAGAGGAGGAGCAGATCTGTGGGGAAGAGCTGAGCCAAGGAAATTCCGGCTGCCTGTGCTTCAGTCTTGTTAAATTTCAGTGTCTGTGAGACACAAAAGTCCAAAAACAACTGAAATTATAGGCTTGATGATCAAGATGAAATTATGAGGGAGAATGTATAAACAGAGTAGAAGGCCAGAGGTGTTCACGGTGTGGTGTCTGAAGGCAGTAACTGTGGTTCTGCATCGAAACTGCATCGGAGTTCACCCCGACAGGTCTTGTGGATGACCTACCTCTGTCCTGGGTCGTTTGAACTGTTCCCCAGTGGACAGTCAGGCCAATATGGACCATTAATTAATTTTTTGGTGGATTTTTCACATTAAATTGTATTAAATTACTATGCATTTTTAAATATTTAAATTCATTTGATTTATTTAAAAATAGTTAAATATTTTTAATGAAATTAATGGATTGAATCCTGTTAAATTTATTACATTCTTTTAGATTAAGCACAGAGGGAGAGGCATCTATCTGTAATGAATAAATACGATTTTACATTCTACCTACAGATATGTTCATGCCTGCGTGAGAATGACTCAAAACTTTAGAGTTGTAGTCAGCTCAGTTTAGCAATATTCTTTCAAAAAGGTTACTTTAAATAATTTTGAAATTATTTTTTAAGCCTGTATCATATTTAAACCTTGTTATATTGTAAGCCCTTATGGTAACCGTGTAACTGATAATATCATTTACAAGAAATATCAAGACATATTTTTAAGTCAGATTCTTTAGTTGTTATAACAGCCCATAAAGTTAAAACAAGAAAAAAATGAATTCACTGTTTCATTATTTAGAGAATGCAGTTTGGTTGCACGAAAATGTATTCTATCAAATAGAGAGGCCTTTGTTACATGAAAGATTCAAAACCACTATTCCATCAATTTGTAGAGCACAATAGTATTTCTTTAATATGAGACAGTAAGGCTCTTCCAGCCACACTTCATGAAATTAGCATCATCGTCATGTTGTCACAGAGGCAGTTTTCCCTCGTGTGGGGCTCTTCATCATGCCTCTAATCCGATTTCTACCGAAGCCTAAATTGCCTGTGAATAACTGTTACAGCTTCTGTGGCTGACTGAAGGACCATGGGTCAAAAGTGAGATGTGCAAAGACCAGTTGCCTTTCAGATGTACTGCAAGCTGAAGTTACTGATACTGGGTATAGCTGTTAAGTAATCAGACCTGCCAATACTTTTTCTTTGACTCCAGATCACTGTGGTTACAGCGCTGTGATCACATGTTCTGCCTGTCTGTTCACATCAACTTCTGTGGCTCCCCAAATCTCTGAGATCGGGAGGATATGAATATCCGGGTGCTTTAAAATTACTTAAAACCCCTTCTGTTGAAATAGTAGAATTTGTTCTTATTGGATCAGATTCTCGATTCAAATAATATCTCTGAGTTTCAGTAAAAAAGCATTTAGTCAACAAAAGACACCTCTCTTATAGAAGAGGTTTCTAATACACTGATATTTATATACTAATCCACTGATATTTGGAAAATTAGTGTAAAATTCTTTGCAAGCTATTTATCTGCTGAGCTTATATCCACTTTTATTTCGCTAAAGTAGCCATCAACAAATTGCTCTTTCTTAAAATATTAAATTAGACTTGATAGTTTGTGCATGAAACCTACGTTTGACATGAGTACTTTTAATTTCTTTCATATGTAACTTATAGTGAAAACATTTTAGGATTATATTAGTTTCTTTGGGTAATTTTTATTTTCAAAGATTTTATTTCCCAATATTGTTCTTACTAATTAGGCCTTTCTGATTTTGGATAATACTATTACTTTGAAGGCAGTGATACTCTGCATTTTACAGAGTCAAACAGGAGAGTGGCACATGGGACGTGGTGTTCTTTTGGAAAACTTTGGAAGTCTAGAAATGTCTCAGAACTCGAAGGGTTATAATTATTTATATCAAATATTAAAATATTCCTTCTTTGAATAGACCCTCTGAATATTTTCCCCATTTATCTTTTCGGGGGGGGGTTATACTCCATAAAGAATATAATTATAACTTTTTGGTTTATACAGTTTTTGTACCCTTTACAAATATTGGCAGGTGCTTTATGATAGACTGGAATTATGTGTACATTCGTTTTGGAAATTTCTTTAGCTACCTTACATTTTAGTAAGTACTTTACTTGTTGTCAGAAGATTACTTTAAACAAACAGCTTGCCCCCTCTCCCAGTATTTATTTTTGTGTGTACCAACACTCAGAATGATACGAGAACATCTCTTTTATCTATCGTACCTCCAAAAAAACAAGTGAAAAACTGTGGGATTGCATGTAAAGAACTTCACAACTGAATTATGTGAGGAATCCAAAAGGCAGTGTTGTCGGTAGCATTCTCAGAGGATTACCGAGAAATAATGTACCACCGTCCAGCAAAAGACATGAACTCTTGCATTTATACCCCCAGGACTTGGTTTTACACATTCCCTTTGCCCCCAATTTACCTTTCTTTCCCCTTCCCTGCCTGGCAGACATCTTCCACGTCTCTGCTCAAGCATCCCACCCCGAACACCTCCCATCCCTGCATAATCCTCCTAGCCAGTTGCTATTACAGTGTTGCACTGTGTTGCAAGCGTTGCCTTACTCATCTCCCACCCCCACTAGACATTAAGCTCCGTGAAGATATGAACTGTATCTTTCTCATCTGTGTTTCCTCTAAGCTTAGCTTAGTCCCTGGTGCCTGATCGTTACTAATAAATGTTTAATGAGTGGATGAATAAAATGATTTTATTAAAGATACAAATCAACTTGAAAGCTTTCACAGTTGTTTCTCATTATTCATGGAATCCATATTTGTGAACTCACCTACTCACTAAAATATATCTGTAACCCCCAAATCACTGGAGTGCTTCTTTCTCAGTCATGTGCAGAGGGGTGAAAATATGTCACCCAAAACGAATGTTCCCCACTGGGGTCAACAAGGCAACCTTCTGCCTTCTTGCTTCAGCTTGTACTGTAAGCGAGTGTCCTTTTAATGGTGACTTTGCTGTTTAGAGTATCTTTTATGTGTGGGGCTGAAGTACTATCTAATGTTCCCAAGTGCAGGAAGACTGTCGTGCATTACAGAGAAAATACCTGGCATTAGATAAGCTGCTCTGAGGCACAGGTTCCAGTGCTGTTGGCCTTGGGGATTCTAGGGGCTGACAGCTAAAACGCGTGGAGCTCCTTTCAGGGTGAAAAAAAGTTCTAGAGTTGATGGTGGTGATGGTTGCCCAACTCCGTGGGTATGCTAAAAACATTGCTTTGAAAACTCGAGATGAGTGAATTATGTGATGGGGAATTTATATCTCAATGAAGTTGTTAGCAGAGCGCGTATATGCACGCACAAGCGCAGGCACACACAGATTGCTGGGCCCCAGTTCCTGAGTTCTGGACTCAGTAGGTCTGTGATGCAGCCCAAGAATTTGCCTTTCTTGTAAGTTCCCCAGTACACTGACATTGCTGGTGTCAGCCAGGACAGAGGTGAACCAAATGATAGCCAGAATCACAACAAAAACGTGCCACAGAATCCTTGCCTTGACCACACAGCCATTTACCAGCACTGAGTGCTGGGTGCCACGGCCTGTGTGGCCGCCACGCTGAACCCGCCCAGAACACTGCCTGCCGGCACCTCTGCCACTCCTGCCCCTGGAAATAATGCTGCTACTTAAGATTATTCAATACATTACCTATTATTTGGGGGCAATATTACAGTGTTTACAAACATTGCAGCATTTTCAACTATGCTTGAGTTAAAGTAACAGTATCTTTTTAAAAACCTGTTGAAGCCCTGCCTGGTGTGGCTCAGTGGATTGAGTGCCGGCCTGCAGCCTCGGGTTCCATCCCAGTCAGGGCACGTGCCTGGGTAGCGGGTACGCAAGAGGCAAATGATCGATGTTTCTCTCCCTCTCTTTGTCCTTCCCTTCTCATCTCTCTAAAAACAATTCATAAATAAAAAATTTTTTAAACCTATTGAAATACTACTGATCACACTATGATACATTTATGTTTTTAGATTATACCAAACGTAGATTGATTGGAAGCGGTTATTTAACTGTTTTTTGGTCTGTTCAGCCACTTTTCCAGGTATGTGGGAGAGAACAATAACCATAGGAAGCGCCGGGAAGACTTTCAGTGTGACTGGCTGGAAGGTAAGATGAAGAATTTAATTGCTTAAAAACAAGCATGTAACTTACTTCTTGTAGAGTTTTTGTATATTGAATGCACATATATTCAGCTTACACAGGTGTTTATACTTACCGATCTTTTGCTTATTATTTACTCATTTTGCTTTCATGTTGGCCTTTATTTTCTCTGAGAATTAATCATGTCTTTAAAATAAGAAAACTAGGTAATTTTTCATTTTGTAAGTAACCAACTAATGACGCTTTTTCTTAGCAAAGAATGTTCAGATTGCTGCCCGTTAGTATAAAAGGAGAACAAATAATAAAAGCAGTATTTTGGCACTTCCACTACACGCCAGGTTCAGTGCTGTGCCCGCACTGGTTCCTTTCATCCTCACGATCACACTAGGAGGTGGGTGTGATCTGTCCCCTCCATCTTCCAGATAGTAAAACCAAAGTACAGAGAAGTTAGGGAACTTGTCTCAGGTCCCACTGCTAATACGTGCAAGGCAGGGGACGCAGGCTGGCGTCTACGTCCCTGCCCTGAATCCCTGTGCTCTGGCCCATGATTTATCTGGTTGAAACTCGATTGTCTTCAAATCTCGCCTTCTCATCATGGCTGAGAAGCAGGGATTATCAAAAATGAGGCCTGCAGAGCCATAATGGAAGATGCCTCAGGCCCCCATCCAGAGTTACTTTAATCTGTATGTAGTTCAAGCAAGCTTCGGCGCCATTTCTCAGAGCTTCAGAGCATCAGAAATAGTGAGCTAACAGAGAAGAAGATAATAATTGCAGGTACCTTCTGAGAGCAAAGTATAGTGATTCCAACTGGCAACTTTTACACAAAAAGAAGTGTTGAAATAATTCTAAAACTGAACTCCTTTCATAATGTGAACACTTTAGAATTGAATATATTTTAAAAATTGCATTAAGTTTACATACTCTAACAGATTTGGTACATACAATTAGGTTGAAATTTGCTTTTATCTTTTTTCTTCTTCAGCTTGGCTGGTCCATTGGTCCTAATCACTTAATAAAACATCTGCAGACCATTCAACAAAACAGCATTTATGCCTGTGCAACCCCTTTACAGGTAGGTGTCACGGTACCTGGGGTTGAGGCGTGGTCTTTTGGTGAAGGTGTTGTGTTTATGTTGTGTGTTTGAGTTGTTTGGTTCTTTCCTTCATGCCCTCGGTGAGTAGAGCTTCTAGTATAATTTGGGGATTTAGGAGCAGACACATAGTCATGGCTATTAAGAATAGTTTGGTTTTTTTTTTAAATATTAATACATCAAGTTTTAACTTGGAATGCTCCTCCTTTGCTGGTGGGGTTACGAAGTACTATCAAGTCTCCAGAGGACAGTGGCAGCTCCAAGCCAAATGAGAGGTGTGCGTGTGCTATGAAGCCGCACTGTCTCTCCTGGGAATTCCCTCTGTAACTATTATCTGCATGTGTAAGAAGCCCTGTGTGCACAGCCATTTATTGCAGGAGAGAGAGTAACCTTATTTTCCATCCATAGGCAGTTGGTTTAAGTAAACTATGATCTAGCTAAACATTTAAATAGTGTGGGACTGTATTAGTGTCCTATTTCTCCGTAACACATTACCACACACTGAATGGCTTAAAGCAACGCAAATCATGTATCTTACAGTTCCAGGGGTCAGCAGTTGAAATGCCTTTGGCAGGGCTAAAAGCAGGGTGCCAGCATTGCCACGTCCCTTCCGGAGGCTCTGGCGGGGTCCAGTCCTTGTCTTTCCCAGCTTCCAGGGGCTGCCTGCATCCTTGGTGCGCGGCACATCACTCCAGCCTCAGCTTATGTCAGCACGCTCCCTCCTGCCCCCGGCTTCCCCTCAGGAGGATCCGTGCCATCGCGTTGGACCCCAGATATTCCTAAATAATCTCTCCATCTCGAGACCCTTAACTTAAACCCCGTTTACACAGTTCACTTTATCAGACAAGTTAACGTATCGACAGGTTCTGGGTATTAAGACGTGGACATCTTTGGGGGCCAGTATTCTGACACCATGGTTGTTTAAAAATTAACAGTAGAGAAAGGGGAATAGTGAGGAAGCTCTATGATTACTGATAGGAAAACATTTCCAGAATATAATGTAAAGTACAAAAGCAAGATACAGAGCAGTGTATATTTATGCTACATTCTGTATAAGAAAGGGGAAAACTATTTGCTTATATGTTCTTAAAGAATCTCTGGAAGGATCCAAAATGAAACTGGTGAAAGTGGCTGTCTTAGGAGTAAGAGGAACAGGAGAAATGAGTGGACAGGGACAGGGGTGGGTGAAAGAATTTTTAATGTATATTTTTCTATATTTCTCTTTTTAAAAATATTTATAAAGTACCATCACTGTATAAATAATCAAAACACTTAAAAAATGTATTTTTCTGGAAAGTAGTTAAAAGGCCAAAGAATGAAATGTGTAGTCACTTTAAAATAACACCATGATAAAGGCTAGTTCTGACATTTGCTTTTATTATATAGTATTAAACTCATTTTGTCCTCTGAAAATAAATCCATTCTCTTATTCAGCCAATATTGGCTGAGTATGGAAGACAAGCAGATGAAGATTCCCGCCCTCATGGACCTTATAGCACAATGGGAAGCATAAATAACAAACAGATAAATATTTTAATAATACAATATTTCAGATATTGATAGATGCAATGGAGAAAAATAAAGAAGTGGGGAGGAAAGATATAAAGTGTGAAGGAGGAAATATACCATGCTAAGTATAAGTGCAAAGGCCCTGGGGTGGTCAGCCTGGTTGTGCACATCAGTGAAGAGCAGTGAGGCTAAAACAGGATGATCAGGGGGGAAGAGCAGGAGGAAGTAAGTCAGAGAGGCAGCTGGCGGCCAGATCAAGAAGGGGTGTGTTCCTCAGGGTGGAGACTGAGATAGGAAGCCACTGGAGAGTTTAGAGCACTGCAGTGACATGTGTTATCAAGGGGACTCTGGCTGCTTGGTAGAGTTAGAAGAATATTGAAGTGATAAAGGAGAGAGATAGCGATGGACTAAACCAGTACGTGGATGGTAGAAATGGTGAAAAGTGACTGGGTTCTAAATATTTTTTGAAGGTGAATGCTGATGGATTGCATATGGGTTATGAGTAAAAGAGAAGAGCCCAGTATAATTCTACAGTGAGGACATATGTTTGTGTCTCCTGGGCTTTGAATTTCCTAGGTTAGTACCTCCTGCTGTAGGGAATAAATGTTACTAAAGAAAAGAAAGATTCAGGTGAGAATCTGGAACACCTTTCTGAGAACCATCTTACTGTCCATTTCAGCTAAGTGGCCTGTTTTGTTTTCCATTCCTTCAAAAAACCATGTTTGGAAACTGGCCCGGTTTTCAGGGGAACCACAGATTCCTAGGCTGAAGCAACCTATGCTTATTTATCCAAGGTTCTTTTAGTACTGGGGAATCACTACTATTAATCCTTTTATTTTTCTGCTGAATTCTTTTGGCATGCAGTCTTCTCTGGTTTAGCTCTTCCCATCTCTCAGTGTTGACTTTTGCCATGCTCTCTTTCTGGCTACCCACAGCCACACTAGACTTCTCTCATTCTTCCAGAAAAACAAGTGGCATCCTCTTTTGTTCATGGAATTGTTTTCTGTGTCATATCTCCCCCTGCCCTCACCAATATACACTATCGGAGGCTTTGTGAAGGCAAAGACCACGTTTGTCTTATTTATGATTATAGCGCCAGCATTTATCACAATACCGGTTTAACATACTCAGTTCATTTACTAAGTAATTGAATGTATCCTCTACTTCTTGATATCTCTTGATTGTGATTAATTTCATTAAAATTTGGCCACTTTGCTCTGCCTTTCTATCTCCTAACTGTCCCAAGTTCTTGGTTAGTTGCTTGAATGTCCTCATTTGCTCCAAGAACCAGTATCTCTAAGTTGTGCCAGTTCACAATTGCCCACCAAGCTCCACACTCCTGGTTGGGTAGGTCCGTGTTCTTTTTGTGCGCCCAGGTTTAGACATGTTGACTTGTTCCCGACCTGTTGCCCTCTCAGACACCTGCCTAATAGCATTGGCTTTTCTCAGGGCCCAACTTCACCCTTATGTCTTCCAACTTTCCTGAAGAAAGGTAGAGAAGTCACTGGCAGGCTCCAGAAACTTATTTCTAATACCTGTGGCCCTGAGGCCCTCTTCCTGGAATATGGATGATTAGAACAGGTATTTGCACACCTGTGAGGAGTGACAGAGGGGGGTCGGCTTTCCTTTCTACTATGTCCTCTAAGGTAAGGGGGGAAAGGCTGGCCAGTTCCTCATTTCTCTCATCATCTTTTAGACTTAGGTCTAACAGTCATTCTGCAGCTCACCTCAGAACAAAATAACATGATCTCTTTTTATTTCCAAGTGTGTCATCTTTGCATAATACCGCTTTTTCAATTATAATCATTAACTTGCAACTGATTCCTCCATTAATTCCTCCATTAATCTATAGGGTTTAGCATAGGTTCACAGGAATTCAGCTGTAATTCCCTGAATGACTGTTTGGCCAATAATATTGTTACTAGGTATTTATTTATTATACCAATAAACTCAGTAATAAATAACATTTCCATATTTCCTTTTCACGTTTTTTAATCTTAAAATACAGGAAGCCTTGGCTCGAGCATTATGGATTGACATCAAGCGCATGGACGACCCAGAGTGTTACTTTAATTCATTGCCAAAGGAGTTAGAAGTAAAAAGAGATCGAATGGTACATTTGCTTGAAAGTGTTGGCCTGAAACCCATAGTTCCTGATGGAGGCTACTTCATCATTGCTGATGTGTCTTTGCTAGGTTTGTAAAGACTTTTATTATTGCAAATACATGGAAACTCTGTGTGTGAAGTTCTGTCAGAATTATGGAGAAAAATGGATGTCGAGGCCATATTAGCATTTTATCTATGGATTTTCACAATGTTAGTGTTTTCCTACAGTCATCTGGACTTTCAAGTCCTTGACCTGAATTGTGAGTGCTGTTGTTTGTAGAGCAAGCTGTTTTAGGTGTTCTACTAAACATTGACCTTGCTGTCGTCTTGGTCCAGTGTGTGACTTAATCACAGGTTCATGAAATAATATAGGTGCCCTGTGTCCCTTTGAGTAAAATTTTACTTTCCTTTTTACTTGAGAAAAACAAGATTTCTAGACTGTCGATGCCATCAGGGAATATTTGCCACTTTAGAATATACTGAAATGAACTAAAGAAGGAAAATCATATGTATCGAGGGTCCACTACATGCTGATCACTTTCAAACACCCTTTTGAAGAAGGCACCATAAGCTCCATTTTTAAAAACACAAAAACTTAGAAAGGTTTTTAATAACTGGCCTGAAGTCACACAGCTAGATTCCAAATGATTTTGATTCCAAAGAGCAACGGTCCGTTGTATTACCCAAAGCCATTGTGTGTGTCCTGACATGCCATATAAATCTAAAGTTAGAAACATGCTAACATTTTATATGTAACTTATTTTTTGTCAAAAAAGTATAATGTTAGTCATAGTCCATTTAAAAGCATAATTTATTCAGACACAAATTATAGCCATTCTAAATACTTTTGAAATGTTGTAAGGTTTTTATTTCAATGAAGCTATATGCCACTGAACTCGAAAGCCTTTTGTTTATTCCACATTTTATAAAACTGAAAAATCCTGATTTTATAATAAAACAACGATTGTTGTTACCTCTTCATTTGTTGGGAGAGAAGCAAAGGCCACAGCGAGCAGGGATCCGTGCTGTCTCCTCGCCGGGGAGCTGTGTTTGTCAGGCTCCTGGGCTTTGTTTTCATCTAAACCCCCACAATGTTGTCTGCTCTGAGGTCTGGAAATTGGTTTCTTTCTATTGGGTCTAAATGTGCAGCTTATTTCATAAAATAACAGAAAGAAATAGCACAGTGTTCGTTGCTTGTCTTTTTCGCTTTTAAATTGGAAATCCAAAATATTTTCAGCATGAATTACTTTGTTTGAAAAAAATCGATTTATACTTTATCTGCTCTCCAAAACAATTAGAGCTAACTCACATTAAAAGTCTTTTATGCAATAATATATAGAAATGTTTATAGTAGAACATCATTATTACATAGGATGAGGAGGAAGCAAATATTTCAGTCACATAGGTGTATTCAGTATTGTAATTAGCATTAACTTGGCAAAGGCAAAGAGGAAACTAGAATTAGTCACTAAATTGTTGAATAAAAGGAAGCTGAACAGCTTTTTAGATAAGAAGAATTCTTCCTTGGAACCCAAATTTTCCAGATAGTAAATTCTAAAAGGAATTCATCACATTGTGACATTAAACATCAAAAGGACAATGATGCAACTTTTGCTTGGATTGTTACATTAGGCTCTTAAACAGTTTCCCATTTTATCTTTAGTCAATCTATTCTGCAAGCAATACTGGTTTAGGTCTTAGATCTTGACATACTGTGGTTGTACTAAGCAGAAAGGATTTGGGTTAGAAAATATTTTGTATCGATGGAGAAAAGAGAATTCCATTTTTATCGTCCTCCTTCACCTGTGGGAGAAAATGTAATGTCTCTAAGACTCTTCTACACATGAAGACAAGTTCATTTCATTTTACTTCTTCATCTGCTCAGACTAATTTGAACGTAAAACTTCTTCCATGTACTAGAGATTTGTCCCACCATTTACTAAAGACAAAAGGAAGCAACAAAGTCATTTGATGGTGGCTTGAAAATTAAGATGCAGTATAAAGTTAATGAACATAGTATATAATTACTTACCTTTAAAATGGGTAGCAGTGGCTAACTGATTAACATTTTTGAGCACTTATGATACAGTTGGTATTATACTAAGAGCTTTATGAGTGTTACATTCTCACTAAAGCCCTAGGAGATATAATGGTGCCATTCCATCCTCTTTGGTAGGTGAGAAAGGTGAAATAGAGAAGTAACTAATAAGAAGCAGAGTTGGGCTCCGAACCCTAAGACTCATGTCCTCACCAGGGAGCTTATCCTTGTTCTGCCCTAGTCAGCAACTTACTAGACCAGTGAGTTTCATCCTAGGTCTAAAAAAAAGAGACATTTGATTAGAAGACAAGATAACAAATAAGTAAAGGATTAGAGTTGTTTTAGTGAGATAATAAGGTCCAAAATTATGGAGGAGATAGTGGGAATACAACAGCCAATTTTGATTTTCATAGGTTACTTAAATACCCTAATGCTATTATAATATGTTTCAAACTTAAACCTTTAATAAATACTTTATTTCATTCCTTTGAGGATCGCTGACTCAAGTATTCAAAAGGAATAGTTTTGAACTTTCTTATAACTATAAAATCTTCAGACTTGTATTTATTCTCTTCTTTCCTTTTAGGGACCGTAGCAATAAATTCACCTTTTCTAAGCTTTACGAGAATAAGTGAGTAGTATAGACAGTGTCAATTACAGATAGTTAAAACCCTCCTTTCCTAACTCTATTGCAATAGGTAATCACTCCTTTCTCTGGGTTACCTTGGAATACACTACTTTTGTGTACTTGGCCCAAGGAGTCTTCACATAATGTATAGTTAGACTCTAACTTCTCAAAGTGATCATTTTTGTTAGAGCCAAACCTGAATTAAATGCACATACATATACATAGTGTGAAATAACTTGAAATAGTAATTTAGCTTCCTCATCTATAAAGTGAAGATTATAGCTACTTCTTAGAATTGTGGGACAAATAAATGAGTGAATCATGTAACATGCTTAGCATACATTAAGTGCTCAATTAATGGTAGAGTACTATTAACATTATCATGGAATCCTTACATTCTCAAAGCACAAGGGAGACTGGAAATAAAAATCATGAAATAAATACATAGTAAGATTTGTTTTAAATATAGGTAAAACTTCCTTCAAGGTTTTTACACCATTAATTTGAAGAGACCCAGTAAATGTTTATATTTAGCAAATAAAAGAAACAAATAACTTTCTAAATCTGCTTTAAGCAAAAATTTCACCGATGACAGTAACCATCAATCTTAGTAGCTTTGGGCCATGTGAAAAGATCTGAGTACAAGTCGGTAAAGTTGAAACAAGACCAAATCCAGGTGGCTGAAGCTGAATGCCAGAGAAATATCTAGTCCAGCCCTTACAGCAAGATTGGAGTACGAAACAAAAATAGGAATATATATTTGAGGATTTCCCCCAAATTTAACATTTTTAAAAGCATAATAAATGGAAGAAAGAGGTAAACTGTAAGAATATCACTTGGGAAAGCCACACAGACACTTTTCCTTTTATAAATAAAGAGTAATGTTAATTCCTTCAACAAACGTGCTTTTTATTACTTGTGTGCTAGACACTGACCTAGGAGTTGGGACAATGATAGACGGCAACACAGACACTTCACCTTGTGGATGACGTTTTGGAGATACAGGTGTGACTAATGAATACTCTTTAGACGTCCTCCCCTTAATAATGATCATAGAGTCTTGTGCTATTTGTAGATGGAAAGGCAACACTCGTCTTTCCCTTTCCTGCTCTCTTCCGGTGCTAAGAGGTGTGTAAGTTCATCCATAATACGTCGCTTCCCACCTTGCCATATGCAATATGAGACGCCAGCAGATTTTTTTTTTAATATCTTCTAAGAAAACTGAATTTTGACAAATTTAAATGAAATGTGTATTGCCTCAGATATAATGCGTAGGTTATCAAATTTTCATTGTTTTAGATGCAGATCTCTCTGATATGAAGAACAGCAATGAACCTTATGACTATAAATTTGTGAAATGGATGACTAAACATAAGGTAATGTTTATTGGCTCTTACAACATTGTGCTGTATTTTATAGTTAATTTATGAAGGAAAGCTGCTGACATGCTTTGAATAGTGTTAACTGTTGTTTTGTTACATGATAGCCCATTTGGCTATTTGGAAGATTTTAATATAATTTTTGAGGGCAGGAGAATTGTGAATACTTAGAAGTACCAATTTTTTTCTAATGTTTATGGTCCTAAAATTAGTGTTTGAAGTATAAGAGCTTTTTTAATTTTACCTTCCTGTTTACTTTTTAGAAACTGTCAGCCATCCCAGTTTCAGCATTCTGTAACAAAGAGACCAAATTACAGTTTGAGAAGTTTGTGCGATTTTGCTTCATTAAAGTAAGTTTTATGTTCTACTAAAAAACACACATAATGTTCTTCCTCCTTATTTATAAATCACCATTTTTTTCTATTGCTAGACATGATGTGCTTAGAAGCAGTTTTTAAATTTTGTCTTGCTGCCATATTAACTGCCTAGCAGAACAAGTGTTGAGTTTACAATGTAATCAGACTTCTTACCATGTAACAAAACAATGTCAGACATGCAATCAAAAATTACTAGACATGTGAAGATACAAGAAATTGTGACCCATTCTGGTTGAGTGCCTCAATTGGTTGGAGCATTTTCCTGTACATCAAAAAGTTTGTCATTTTGACCCCTGGTCAGGACGTGTGATAGGCAATCAATCAGTGTTTCTCTTTCTCTCTCTCTCTCTTCCTGTCAAATCAATTTAAAAAATATCCTCAGGTGGGTAAGGATTGAAAAAAGAAATTGTGACATTTATTGTAGGAAGAAAGCAGTCAGTAGAAACAGATCTCATATGACTCAGATGTAGAAATTAGCAGAAAAGGACTTTGAAGCAGATATTACAAATAGGTTCAAGCAGTTAAAGGAAAATATGGTCATAATGAGTGAGTAGATTAAAACTACTTTAAAAATCAAGTGAAAATTTGAGAACTGAAAGGTGATAACTGATGTGAAAATGTGTGTGGCTTAACACACAGAGCACTGGAGATGATGGTGAAAAGGGGTCCACTTGAATATAGATCCTATCGGAAGAACAGAGGGAAAATTATTTGTAAAAACTGAATAGAGCCTCAGACCTACAAGACAATATCAAATGACAATGTACATGTAATCAGAGTCTAAGAAAAAGAACAGAAAATATAGCAGAAAATACCTTTTAAGAAATAATGGACAAAATTTTCCCAAATTTGGTGTAAAGCAACTTATAGATCTAAAAATTTAGTGAACCACAACAGGATTATAAAAAAAAAACAAACCACACCAAGACACACTATAATCAAACTGCTGAAAACCAAATATAATGATAAAATTTTGAAAGCAGCCAAAGAATAGTTATACTTCACGTGTACAGGGGCAGATAAGAGTGTTAGCTAACTTTTTATTGGAAACAACAGAGACTAGAATACAATGAAATGGCATCTTTAAAGTGGTACAACAAAAAATAGACCAGCCCAGAATTTTAATTGACTAAAATGTAGTCAAGAATGGGTAAGGCTGTTAAAATTCTCATCTTACAGTGGTATCTAGAAATAGAGATATATTATTTGAATACAATAGAACTAATAGGAGGAAAAAATCACATTAGAAAAAATCACATTCCAGTTTTAAAATGATAAACACAGCTTTTCTCTCTTCATGGTAATCATCTTTATTTTCTTTAAGATTTTATTTATTTATTTTAGAGAGAGGGGAAAGGAGGAAGAAAGTGAGGAAGAAAAACATTATCAATGTGTAATTGTCTCTCGTGCTCCCCCTACTGGAGACCTGGCCCACAACCCAGGCATGTGCTGTGACTGAGTATTAAACCAGTGATCCTTTGGTTCACAGGCTGTCACTCAATCCACTGAGCCACACCAGCCAGGGCACGGAAATTATTTTTAAAAAACAACTACAACAATGCAAAACAACTTCACAAATTCCTCATTATGATAAAGAGTTGCCAAAAACAGGCAACTGGTAATGGTAGAGAGAAGAGACCTAGAAAGGCTCCCCCTTCTACATCTTCAAATTACAGACAGAGCCTTCAGGTTGCGTACTCATTGTTCAGAAGAGTAGGAACAGCAAGTGCACTGGCAATGAGAGCTTCTGCAGACCCATCTGGCATCATGGTGGAGGCGAGGTGGAGACACACAGGTGTGCCATCTAAGGACCTATGTGAGGGCGAAAAAGAGGTTCTGATTGGGTTATAAATTTGGCTATTCAGGACTTCTGCCAAAATGGAGGCGTAGGTGGAAGCACTGCTCCTTCTCACACAACCAAGTTTAAAAACAAGAAAGTTTTAGCAACAAAAACACAGCCAAACCACAGAATATTGAACTATACAGAAGTCTGACAACAACGAACCCTCCAGCCAAACCTGTAAGAGGGACAGAGCCAGCAGCAGAGCGGGGTCGGGCAGGAAAGATCCACCGGACCAACCCGGGAACGCAACCCAGGTGCACAGGCAGCTGTGGGTGGATCCCAGGTGTGGAGTAGTGGGCAGACCCACTGAGGGCGCAAGGCAGTGGACTCACTGAGGGCTGATCGCAGTCACACATTCTAGCACAGATAAACTGGTGAAGAAGTGAGCCGTGAGACAGACCGTGCAGGCCCCAGCGGCAGGAAGCAGCAGAGGGGACCGCCATTGTCCCTGTCTGACTCTGCCCCCACATACAGCATCACAAACCAGTGACCTGGGTGGCCCCACCCTGGTGAACACCTAAGGCTCCACTCCTCATATGTAACAGACATAAACAGATCAAAACATGGCTCAAGAACAACTCAGAGCCCCAGAGCCAATAAATCTAAGCAATGAAGAAATAGCCAAACTTTCAGATGCACAGTTCAAAACACTGGTGATCAGGATGCTCACAGAACTGGTTGATTTTAGTCACAAATTAGAGGAACATATGAAGGCTAAACTAATTGAAATGAATGGAAATGCACAGGAAACCAATAGTAATGGAAAGGAAACTGGGACTCAAATCAAAGGAGTGGACCAGAAAGAGGGGAAAAAAATGACCAAACAGAAAAGGATGAAAAAACAAGAATTCAAAAAAATGAGGAGAGGCTTAGGAACCTTCAGGACATCTTAAAACGTTCCAACATCCGAATTATAGGGGTACCAGAAGGGGAAGAGGAACAGCCACGAGTGGAAAACTTATTTGAACAAATGATAAAGGAGAACTTCCCCAATCTGGCAAAGGAAATAGACTTTCAGGAAATCCAGGAAGCTCAGAGAGTCCCAAAGAAGTTGGACCCAAGAAGGAACACACCAAGGCACATCATCATTACATTAGCCAAGATTAAAATGAAGGAGAGAATCCTAGAAACAGCAAGAGCTAAGGGGACAGTCACCTACAAAGGAGTTCCCATCAGACTGTCAGTGGATTTCTCAAAAGAGACCTTACAGGCAAGAAGGGGCTGGAAAGAAGTATTCCAAGTCATGAACTCCAAAGACGTACATCCAAGGTTGCTCTATCCAGTAAAGCTTTCATTTAGAATGGAAGGACAGATAAAGTGCTTCTCAGATAAGATCAAATTCAAGGAGTTCATCATCACCAAGCCCTTATTATATGAAATGTTAAAGGGACTTATCTAAGAAAAAGAAGATAAAAAAGCATGAACAGTGAAAGAACAGCAAACTCACAGTTATTAACAACCACACCCAAAACAAAAGCAAACTAAGAGGACAGCTAGATCAGGAGCAGAACAATAGAAATGAAGATCACGTGGAGGGTTAGCAATAGGGGAGTGGGAGAAGGAGAAGGGGGGAGAAGGTACAGAGAATAAGTAGCATAGACAGTAGGTTGAAAATAAATAGGGAGGAGGGCAAGAGTAGTATGGGAAATACAGAATCTAAAGAACTTGAGACATGTGGTCATAAACTAAAGGGGGGAATGGTAGGGGAGGGGGTGTGCAGGGTAGAGGGGAATGAAGGGGGGAAATAGAATAACTGTAATGGCATAATAATAATATATATTAAAAAATTTTGTCTATTCATCCTTGTCATTTTTGCTAAAAGTTGTTTTGAGACAATGTGGAAGAGCTAACATTAAATTGGCAGTAGCCAATTATTTAGTTAACAAGAAATACAACCTAAAAGAACTCTACTTCATGTGAGTGTAGGAGAATTTCTGTTCTTTTCTGGTGCTAGTCTGGTTCCTCCAGAGATGTGAAGAGTTCGGGGAAGGTAGAGTAAGGTAATATAAGAAAATGAAATGGTAGCTGTGTGAGCTCAGATAAAAAATTCAAGGGAAAAAAATAAAGCTATTGATAATTTATGCTGAGATTGGAAACAGCCCAAAGAACACTAAATACCTCTGTAAGCACATTAGGGATAGAAAAGAGTGAGCAAAAAGAAGTAAAAAAGAAGAAAGAATTTTAAAATATTTGAAAAATTATGTGTGGAAGATAAATAAAATATGTAGTCACTAAAAAAAAAGCAGAACAAATGGAACCAGGAAAGAATTTTATAGCTTTGTTTTGAGAATGTTTGTTTCAAAAAACAAACAAATCTAAAAATTGAAAAGGAATGCCTTATCTGAGGAAAACTGCCACAGAACAGTTAACACTGAGATATACCTTACTTAATATGCTGGACTTTAGAGGTAACGAAATAATTCTTTAGCATCTAGACAGAAAGGTCAAGGCCTTCATGGGGGCAGGTACGAGGACCTGTGTGCACTCACCTCCTTCACACCAACATTTGATATCAGAAAATAGTGGGGCAGCGCTGAGAAGTCCCTGGGGGAAGTTGACACAGGTGGAGAGACTAAAAATGAAAGGATGACAAAACATGCCAAGAAAATGGAAATTAAAAAACAGATTGTTCAGTTCTGTAAGACACTTTCATAGATTGAGAATGGAAGTGTAATGGGTACTCTTTGATTTGTTTCTGTATTTATATATTAATTTGATTGTTTTCTTTTTGGAGGCCTGCCTTTGCATTTGTACTTTGGAAGTTCTTTTCTACTTGAGATCACATATCAAGAGTAGGATGAACTTAGAGGGTATTAGGCTAAGTGAAGTAAGTCAGTCAGGAATACAAATACCATAGATTTCACTTATAGGTGAAATCTAAATAACAGAGTATACAAACAAAATAGAAAGAGATTCATAGATACAGAGAATGGAGGGATGGTTGCCAGAGGGGAGGGTGGTTTGGGGACTGGGTGAAAAAGGTAAAGGGATTGAGAAGTACAGATTGGCAGTTACAAAATACTCATGGGGATGAACAGTACAGTCCAGGAAACACATCAGTAATACTGTAACAACTGTGTTTGGTGCCAGGTAGGTACTGCAGTATCAAGGAGTATACTTTGTATATGATTGTCCAACCACTGTGTTGTACACCTGAAACTAATACAAAATAATATTGAATGTAAACTGCAACTGAAAAATGTTTAATGTTTTTAATCTATAAAAAAAGTTGTAGATCTCTTTGCTATCAGGATAGTAGCAATAAAGTGCCCAGAACTGGCAGCCAGCATCATAAAATAGTATGAGGCAGTGATTGGCGTTGCACTTCTCTAGTTCCTCTACTATTGAATTCTCGTGAGGTTCATTCACTTTTCTAGCCAGATAGCAATGGGATAAAGCGTGACAGTAATTGGTTTGTTTGATTTGCTACTGGGCTCCTTAAAGAGCTTGGGACCTGTGTACCCAGCTACCAGAGTAAGGGAAGGCCCTGCAGACTTGGTTTCCCAGGCTTTGTCAGTGCTCCTGCCCGGATTGTGGCTTAATATGGACAAGGCTTCCAGAGACTCAGTTTTCTGGGAAGGTGTGCCCCCTAAAGAATGCTCTGGGGCTCTGTCATACATGGAGGCCAAGGTCAGGCTGGGCCCAGTTTGGGGTCCCAAGAGTGGGAGAGTACTTGTTTCCCAAATCACTGCATGACTCTTCCTGATCAACGGACTATGGCATATTTTTTAGATTTGAGTCTTCATCTTGGTTTACTTTGATATGTAACAATGATTATTCCATTTATTTGCAGAAGGACAGTACACTGGATGCTGCTGAAGAAATCCTCAAGGCATGGAGTAGACAGACGTCTTGATAAATGCCAACTGCTCTAATGTTTCTGTTAAATGACCTAGTGTGGAATTGGTATTAGTACTGCCACTCACTGAACTGTGCAAAACTACTATTTCAGTACAAATGAAACTTAAAGAAATATTTCCACTGATTTTCCAAATGGATTAATCCCTAACAGTATTCGGAAGATTGGGATTTTTTTTCAGTTGAACTGTATTAAAACACCTCCCACTAGTATTTTATGAGAATCAATATAGCATTTGGATAAGAACTGTGAGACTATGGTTTATGCCTAACCTCTCTGTGCTTCAGTGTCATCAGCGTAAAAGGGGAATAAAAAATAGCACCTACTTTAGATGAAGTTTGTGAACTGTGTGTAAGAATGAAATGGACTGAATGATGGGAAAGCTTGGCAAAACATACACTCAACAAATGTTAGCCAATTTTACTTCTTTACCACCTGCAAAAACTCTTCACCAGTTACATCCCCCGACTCCATATTTTGGCTTTATCTACCCACCCATAGTTCCTTCCTTCACTTAGTAATGACTGAGTTCTGCTCACAGTTTGGCCTCTATGCCAAGTACCACCATCACCTGGATGGCTTCAAAGTCCACGCGGATTACCTAGGCTTTGGGGACTTTGAACCTCATGTCTGGCAATGGTCACCTCCACCTCAGCCACCCGCTCCCTTGGCTACACCCTGAACCTTTCATTATCCTAGGCTGTTCCACCATGGCGATAATAAATTAGTCATCTCACACTGTATCCTCCTACTTACAGTATTCTTGTTCAATCTGTGTACCTCTCTCTCCTTCCCCCCTCCCAAAATATCACTTCTTTAAACTCAATATACTGGTAATTTCGAACCTATTATTTCTCAAAAAATGGTCTGTGGCCCTCTTCCATCATAATCAACTAGGATCCATGTTGAAAATGTATTCTACTCTTCACCTGAGACCTACTTAATAATTATTTCAGAATCCGGCCCTTTCCAGGTGATTCTCATATCTACTAAACTTTGATAACCACTGCTGTAGTCTGTAGGATGCTCTGTTTTACTCTCTTCAGCTCCCTTGTATCTCTGCTCCCTTTGTCACCAGCTTGGATGTCATCATCTACCATTTGGGCTGCTGAGAGCACCACTGTAGCAGAAGGCACACCTGGGTAGGTTCTGACAACCATGACCGCACTCGGTTGATGTTGGCTCAGCCTAACTCTTCTCTAATCCCCTATGAGCTTTCTCCACCTTTTACTGTAGCAGCAATTTCTCCCATTCTCCCGTTCTCCCTAATAAAAATATCCAACCTTATCCATTCTAACACCGCAATGCCTGCGACCACCAGTATAATTAAGTGATGTCACCTCTCACTTTTGTGAAAAACAAAACAAAATTTTTTTTAAAAAGCTACCAAACTAGCAGTCTCAACTGGGGTCCTAAGAATGAGTTTTGACAGGTACATCAGCACCCGTCCTTTTTTCATTTCCTCCTGAGGGGAGGGGGGACAGACTCCAGATGATGGATGGTTAAATAGTACCAGGCTCAGCCATCCAAAAAGAGGCCAGAACCTCAAGAGCCAACTATTACATAACGATACAAATCCCATGCACATTTTTTAATTTGTCCTGTGCACTCTAGCTGGGGACTTGATGAAATGTTTCTTCTTTTTGGCCTTAGACTGGCCCAGTGCTATTCCCGCTGCCCGAGCTCCGGACCCCGTTCCTCCCCACATTCTCGGAAACTCGGTTCAGCCCGTTCACCTGTACCATCGGCCTGCAGGGGCTCCCTTCCTCAGCAGTGACCGTGTCCACACCTTCCTCATTGTAGATCACTCTTTCCCTGATTCTCTCTGCCACCTTAGCATCTCTTCTTCCTCAGAGCAAAAGTTTTTCTTTTTTCTCTCTCCCTCCCTCCATCCTTCCTCTGTTCCTCTCTTTGATAAATACTCACTGAAATCCTACTATGTGCCAGGCACTGTTCTAAGAACTATACATCCCCTTAGGATATATCAGTGAGCAAAGAAAGATCTCTGTCTCTAGGGCTGCTGTTCAGGGGAGAAAGATTAACTGAACCACTAACAATGAGATGCATTGTATGTAAGATGTATACGTGGTAATTTATGAAGAGGTGAAACAGGATAGAGGGAACCAAACTGGAACTTTAACCAGTGTGGTCAGGGTCTCATGGAGGGACGTGGAAACAGACTTAGAGGAGGCAAGAGAGGGAGCCTGGTGAAGGTCTTGGGGAGGAACATTTCAGGAAGAAAGGACAGCCAGTGCAAAAGCCCTGTGAGGACGGTGCCTGGCACATTTGGTGAGGACCAGGCATGGCTGGATGGAATAACCAAGGGACAGAGCAGTTGGTATGAGATCAGAGAAGTGACACAGGACCTCAAGGACCAGTGTCAGTGGTTTGATCAGAGAATCAGGGTGCCATACCGTCCATACTTTTATCAGCTATGTAAGATAATATTTTTGCAGCATGGTTTATAATTATTCCACACTGGGGACAACCAAAATGTCCATCAACAATCTTAGAATTAGAGACTACATTAACACTATAGAAGACCGTGCAACAGTAAAAATTCACACACTAGGTATACACAGTAACCCGAAGGAATTTCATCCTCACTGTTTTCATGAGGTTTCCTCATAACAGCTTCAAAAACATAAGCAACCAGACTAGCAATTTCAACCGGGGTCCTAAGAATGAAATAAATGAGAAATATTATCTTACATAGTTGATAAAAGTATGGTCAGTATGGCACCCCGATTCTCTGATCAAACCATCATCCTGATGCTGGTTGCTTCCTCATAACAGCTTCAAAGAATGAGCTGGATTTGTCAGCAGACAGTGTTCTGTACCACTGTGGTCACTGACGCCTCACATGCAAGACCCAACCCTGGGGCTCCGGAAGCCCTGTACCCACTGGAGTGAAGGCTTCTTTCTGTTTTGGCCTGACAGTCATGCCTGTAAATGGTCCATAGGGAGTTCATGTCCAGGTGGTCCAAGAGAGAGGTTGCCATCCTTTTCACATGGTTTATCTGGCATGAGAACTGACTTGGGAAAGAGGAAGGCATGCATTTTAAATAGGGGTCTGCAGGTAAACAGTGCAGTATTGGACCAAGGAAAAGTGTACAGTTTGGCCTAACATCTCTTGAACTTTAGGGGCCACGGCCAGACATGAGGCTTCCAGATCCCTCACTAGATATCTAGGCTCATCTATGGTTACAGGCAGTATAATTACTGCAGTGGGAGACCCAAAGGAGTTTTACAGAGGGCTCTGAAGAAAATTAAGACTCCAAACAATAGCATCAGCTCTGCATGATACGCCCCGCTCACACCCAGCTCCTACGTCCCTATCTTGGACTGGTTCTGGTGGTCACTTTAGTGCTGCTGCTGCCCAAAGTACTTGGCCTTCCAATTTTTAAATATCACCTTTGTACTCGTCTAGGTTCAAGGTCCTAGCCTCTTCCTCCCTCTTTGAACATTGGGTAATTTGTCTTCTTAAAAGAGACTTCAACCTTATTTTCCTCTTTCCCGCTTCTGAGAATACACTCCTCGAGATTTCTTCTTGAAAGAATCCCAAGTCCTTGAGGTTCTTGCACCTGAGGATCACTCTGGTTGTTAACATTGAGAATAGACTGCAGAGGCAGCAACGGTCAAGGTATGGAGACCTATTATGGTAATTCATGTAAAAGGTCAGTGGTGGCAGTGGAAGTTGAAGAAATAGATCTGGATATATTTTAAAGGCAGAATGAATGGAGTTTGCTAACAGAGGTTGTAAGCACCTTGAGAAAAAGGCTCAAGAGAGTCCCGTTTTGGCCCTAGCAACTGGAAGAATTGAGTGCCATTGCTGAAGTCATCAAGAGGCTGGAGGCACGGGCTTGGGGAAGATCAGGAGGCCAATTTTGAACATGTTGAGTCTGAGAGATGCCCATTTATATTATAGACTGGACACTAAAGGGTAGAGTTTAGGAAAGAGCCTGGATATGTATATACATTTGAAAGTCTATGGCATATTATGATAGTTATAGACATGAGACAATAAGAGTGCCAAATATGTCAGAATTAGCAACGAGAAGATGCATGACTCAGCTCTGGGTTTTTGGAAAGTTTTAATGCGAAGTGGAGTAACTCTTGAAAGAGTTTTCCCCACGTGATGATTCTACTTTCCCTTTCTCTCCCCCCCCCCCGTCTCTTCCCCGTCCCACTCAAACATTCACACATATACTCATTCCTCGCTTACCCTCAACCCTCTGCAATCTGGATTCCACATCCAACTCTCCGCTCCCTAATGATCTCCACACTCCTAGGTTTGCAAGTAACATCTGAGCCCCTCTGACTTCCCCTCTTGGTCTTTCCCACCGCAGTGCACTCAGGCCTTCTTAAAACCAATCCTTTCTTATTCCCAGGATACTGCACATCTGTGAGTTCCCTTTCACCTCTCTGGCTGCTCCTTTTTTGCCTGCTTTGCCTGTTCCTTAAATGTTGGTATTTTGTCTTTCTCACTAAATAACTTAATTTGCAGTCTGTGCTCGTGCAATCTGTATCAGCCAGGTCCTACTTGTTGAATTCCAGGCCTATATTTTTGTCCAACACCCCATCTGGCATCTCATGTGAAGATTTCACAGGCAAACTGTATCTAGTCTTGTTTCACCTCAGGGAATTGTAACACCAGTCCAGGTGGTCAAGTTAGAAAATCTTGAAGTCATTCTTAACTTTTCTCTCACATCCTAAATATCTAAGTATCCTAAACATTGATTCTAAGTATTTCTTAAATTAATACTCCACCCCAGTCAATATTATCTCCCAACTAGATCACCAGCCAATGTCTGAACAGTTCTCCCTGCTTTGCTTTTTGCAACCCGCATCTCTGTAGACCTAACAAGTCATGTAAAATGTGATACGATCATGTTACACATATTAAGAGTATTCACATTGCAGGTTACAGAAAGCCTAACCCATGTGGGTTTAAATCAAATAAAAAGGAGTTGTCTGTCTCAACTGAAGACTTTAGAAGTAGTTTCTGTTAGAGCTGGATCCTGGACTCATCATATGTCACCAAGCTTCATCCAGCAGTTCTGTCTTCTTCCCGTCATCTTCAGCTACAGGTCATCTCCTCCTGGGATAGCAATGTGGCGGCAGCAGTTTCTAAGCATCATATGGTAACACGAGCAAATCCAGCAAAAGAGGACACCTTCTCTCCCAAGCTCCAGTAAATGGAATGCATAGCATGTCTTACCGGCCCTTGCCTGAGCTGCCTGCTGTGGCCAAGGTGGTTGGACATGTGAAAGAACTTCTGCAAGGTCAACTGACCCAAACCGCACTGGGACAGAGTGATGAAGGGAGGGAATGGATGAGCAAACATCTTAAGTGACTTTTAAATTCTTTTAATTACTCCCCACCACTCTTCACATGAAGGCTGGTCTCCATCAGTGCCTACAATGCCTGCCTGATGTGGTCTATCTTATTTCTCCAGTCTCATCCTTCCCAGTCATTTTTCCCTACTCAAATGTGTAACTATAACAAACTTATTTCAGTCTCTGAGCCCTTTTCTCTCTGCCTTTTAGCACACATTTCCTGACATTCAAGCATACTTAATTTAGGCAGTTTATTAGTGGTGCTTAATTTTATCTGTCAGCAGGGCCTCGGTGTCCAGATATGGGGTCAAACATTATTCTAGCTGCTCCTGTAAGGGTATATTTGGATGAGATTAACATTTAAATTGGGAGACTATAGGCAAAGCAAATTGTCCTTCAGAAGGTGGGTGGGCCTCAGTCAGTCAGCTGAAGGTCTTGATAGACAGGACTGACCTCCCCGGAGCAGGAGGGCGGTCTGCCAGCAGGCTGACTTCAGACCTAACTGCAAAATCGTCTCTTCCTGGATTTCCAGCCTGCAGACCTTGCAGAGTTTGGAATTGCCGACCTCCACAACTGGGGGAGCCAATTTCTTAAATGTCTTTCTGTAGACACTCAGAAGCATACCATTGGCTGTTTCTCTGAAGAGCTCTCACTAATGCAGTTGGATTCACAAAAAATGGCGGCAAATTATCTACAAATTCCCTAAGTTATGAAAGAAATCCTTCTATGACATTATACTGAACAATAATGAGATAAGGACTGCACGCAGTAAACAATGATGAAGATCTTTTATAGAAGATAGGGATTAAGGCAAAAACTATGGTTGGAGTCTCCAAAAGTCTATAACACCTGCCTTCTCCTTCGACTAGTTCTACTCTAGAGGCTAAAAAGCCCCAATACCCTACTTCTTGGCTTCTCTTTCAACTAGTCAAAAGTGTTGGGGAAGAACTTCCCTAAATGGAGAAAGATAAAAGGCAAAGTTAGCCTGAAACTCTTTTGTCTTTATCTCAACTAGAATGAGAATGCAAACCTACATAATAAGGATGGCAGAGCTGAAAAATGGGAAGAGACCGAGACCCCGGAAGCAATTTGGAGCCACTGTTGCTAACCCCAGAATCTGTAATGCGCCAGAACAACAAGCCCCTATTTATTTAAGCCATTGTAATAGAGTTTTCTCTTATTAATGGATGAACGCAAGGCTGCCTGATGTAGAGGGTATGGTACAAAGAACATATTTTCCTTCTGGAAGATAAATTGACCTGATGAAAAGACCTGGAAGCAGAGAGAGAGGCCAATCAGAGGGCTCCCATAGGAGCCCGTGAAGAAGATGAGGAGGGCCCAAAGGATTTAGTGTGAGAGAAGGGTAAATCGTCATAAGTCTTTGTCAAGTTCATAAATTCTTCTCATCACTCTTATGGTGAAAAAAATTATATACCAACACAGTCACCAAATATTTTAAATAACAAATTATTCCTACCCCAAACAAGAACTCTCCTTGGTTTCAGTTGGATAAATCCATGGGTAAAACAAAACAAAACCCTCAGCTATGTTCCTGAAACATAAGAATTTCCTTTTATTGCTGCTCTGAGAATGCACCTCTTTACTCAATCACACCAATTAAATAGGAAGTTCACCTGCTGACAAACAGCTACCTTGGGATACATCAAAATAAACTGTAGGAATAATTGGATTTTCTAATCAATATTAACTTAATCACATTATACAGCTGCTAATTTCTTTTACATTTAATTCACCACTATTTCTTATGATATATAAAACTTTCATTTGTAGCTAAATCTCATGATTAAAAAGGTAGATAATCATTTGTCTTTTTGTCAGTAGGAGTGGTTTTCCTGTCTGCAGTATTGTTTTCATAAACTCTTTTATCCTCATTAATTGTCCATTAAAAGCATCAAATCATATTTTAGCCAAACCTTAGTGCTATATCTTCTAACACCATAACTCCATCTACTGTATAAATACCTGAGATGACTTGTAACACTACTTTTCTTGTTTTTTTACCTTAAATAATTTAAATTTTTAATTACACTTGGCATACAAAATTATATTAGTTTCTAGCATATACCCCAGTGATTAGACATGACAGAACTTACTAAATGATCATCCTGATTAATCAATCTAGTGCCCACCTGACACCACACATAATTACTACATATCACCAACTATATTCCCCGTGCTGTACTTTACATCCTCATGACTGTTCCGTAACGACCAATTTGTGCTTCCTAATCCCTTCACCTTTCTCTCCATCCCTCCCACCTGGCAACTGTCAAAATGTTCTCTGTATCTACGGGACTGCTTCTGTGCTGCTTGTTCATTTAGTTTGCTTTTTTAGATCTATTTTGCCTGGTGTCAATACTGCTTCCCCAGTTGTTTGTTTGTGTTTTTCCATTTCCATGAAATATCTTTTTTGATCCCTTCACTTGTCCAGTCTGTGCCTTTTCATCTGAAGTGAGTCTTAGACGCGGCATATGCAAGGGTCTTGTTTTGTTATCCACTCGGCCACCATGTGTTCTGATTGGAGCATTTCATTTATTTGTATTTAGCATTTAAAGTAATTTTTGATGGATATGTATTTATCACCATTTTATTATTCATACTTTTGGGCTTTAAAAAACCCTTCTTTTAAAAAAAATATTCTATTTAACATTTCTTTTAATACCAGTTTGGTGGTGATAAACTCCTTTAGCTTCTTGTCTGGGAAGGTCTTTAAATTCTAAACAATAGCTTTGCTGGTACAGTAATCTTGGTTGTAGGTCCTTGCTTTTCACCTCTTTGAATATTTCATGTTCTGGCTTGCAAAGTTTTTTTCAGAAATCAGCTGTGAAGATCTTATTGGACCTCCCTTGTAGGTAACCAACTGCTTTCTCTTGCGGCTTTTAAGATTCTCCCTTTGTCTGTATCCTTTGTTATTTTAAGGATATCCTTTGTTATGATATGTCTTGGTCTGGGCCCCTTTGGGTTCATCTTATTTGGGACTCTGCACTTCCTGGACTTGTGTGTCTATTTCCTTCACCAAGTTAGGAAAATTTTTTATTATTATATTCTTATATAATAACAATAAAAATAACAATTATATGAGGCTTTCAATTCCTGTTCTCTTTCTCTCCTTCTGGCAACTCCACGAGGCAAATGTTGGTTTTCTTGAAGTTGCCCCAAAGGCTCCTTATACTATCTTCATTTTCTTATTCTTTTTTTAATTTTTGCTGTTCTGGTTAGGTGTTTTCTGCTTTCTTATCTTCCAAATCTCTGATGTGATCCCCTGCTTCATATGCTCTATTGTTGATTCCCTATAATGTGTTCTTCACTCCAGTTAGTCTATTTTTCATTTATGAATGGTTCCTTTTTATGTTTCCTATCTCCATTTTTGTATTTTCTGTTTCTTTGTTGAAGTTCTCACTAAGTTCATCAAACTTCACCTAACTTCATGGAGCACCTTTATAATGAGTGTTTTGAACTCTGCATCTAGTAGGTTGTTTGTCTCCATTTCGTTTAGCTATTTTTCTGGAGTTTTATTCTGTTCTTTTATTTATGACACATTTCTTTGTCTCCTTACTTTGGCTGCCTCCTTGTGCTTGTTTCTACGTGTTAGGTGGAGTTGCTATGTCCCCAAGCCTTGGTAGAGTGACCTTAGGTAGTAAGGGTCCAGTAGGGACCTGTAGGGTCCAGTGGCACAGCCTCCCCAATCACTTGAGCTTGGCATTCCAGGTGTAGACTGTATGTGCCTCCCATTGTAGTTGAGTCTTGATTGCTCTTAGCACATTGGTGGAAGGGATCTTCCCCCAGGCTAATCAGCTGTGAAAACTGGCTGTGACTACCATGGAGGATCATCTCTACAAGGGCCCACTCCGTGGTCAGGACTTACTTCTGTGGGACTCTGGTGCCTAATGAGTCTACCTCTTGAGTGTGTGCATTGAGGAGGAGATTGGGTGGTGTTTTGATGTGGTTTGAATTTGTCCACTGGGTGTGCTGGCCCTGGGGCCTCTTGGGAGGTACAGGCCAAAGTCAGCCACCACCTGTGTCCAGCTCAGGGCCACCTGGCATGAGCTACAAAGCAATCTACAGATGACAACTACTTGTGCTGGGTTTGGTGGTGCCCAGTAGAGGCAAAGCTGTGAATAAAGGCCAGCTGTCACTAGTGCTGAGTCTGGGTCCACTTAGCTAGAGGTACATGGCACACTGAAGCTAGATTCTGCTTGTGTGAGAGTTCAGGAAAGTAGGAAGCATGAGCCAAGAAGGCTGTTTGTATGGAAAAGCCACTAGAAACAAGTTGGGTGGGTCACAGGTTGGGTGGAGCCGAGTCTGAGAGAATCACCAGAGCAGGGCAAACAGTGATAGCCAGGTTGATAGAGACACAGTTGTACTGCTCACCTGCAGGTTCTGTTAGGGGGATGATGTAGAAAAGAATCAATGGCTTCTGTCAGCACTTCTGTCTGGGAGAAAGCTGCCCCCCCCCCCCAGGTCTTGCCCCTATGCCAGAACACTCAGGTTCCTCCCTGTGTGTCCCTACTGCCTTTTTAGCTTCTGCCCACTGCTGGAACTCAGTCAGTGATTCTGAGTGAATCCATGTGCAGTCTCGTTAAGAGGAATGCTTGGGACTCCAGGAGCCCTCAGTCTCAGCCACAATCCCTGCTGGTTTTTAGAGCTAGAAGGTATGGAGATTTGTCTTCCTGGCACTGGAACCCTGAGCTGGGGCCCAGGTGTCACGTTGTGATCCCTTGCTCCTCAGGGGGCCCTCTGCAGCCTAGATATCCCTCCCAATTTTTATCTGGCACGTGTGCATGTGGGATCCGCCTTTCTGTGTCTCCACCCCTCCTACCAGTCTCCACGTGGCTTCTTCTTTGTATCCTTAGTTGTAGGACTTCTGTTCAGCTAGATTTTAGGCTAGTTGAAATGATGTTTTTTTCTCTAGTTGAGTAGTAATTTTGATGTGGTTGTTGGAGGACCTGAGCACCACATTTACCTACACTGCCATCTTGACTGGAAGCCAACACTACTTTTACAATGATTCTTGAAGCAGTGTGCTGACTTACATGCATAAAAGAATACACAACTCATAAAAAACTGTTCAGTGTTCCAAAAATATTTACTCTCTGGAATCTCCTCCCCTCGGTAAAACACTGGTCTGCCTGCTGTACCCTGGGGAGTGACCATTTTAAAGTGAAGTTAGATCATAAAACTTCTCTGTTGGAAACCCTTCAATGCCTCTCTATCTCAGAGTAAAAGCCAAAATCTTCACTCTGACTCTTGAGCCCCTGTGTGACCTGACTCTTCTCTTCCCTAACCTCATCTCCTACTTTCCCCTTCCCTCAACGTACTCCTTGAAGATCCCTGCACACCAGCTTAGCTCCTCTGCACCTGAGGTTCTCTCTGCCTGTGTCTGTCCCCACCAGCGTCCACGTGGCTACCTCAGATCTTTACTCAAATGACACCTCAGGAACACTTATCTGACCTCCCATTGAAAACTGTAAATCCTGCCTCTCCCCATCTACATCCCTCCTTTATTTTCCTTTTTTAGCACTTACCACCATTAAACTTACAATAGGTTCATTTAATTTATCATCTATGTGTTCTAATATAAGTTCCATGAGGCTAGAGGTGTTTAGTGTTCTCTTTGCCGCTGTATCGCAAGCATGCATTGCAGAGTCTGGCATGCACCTGGCACTCAACAAACACCAGCTGAATGAATGAGTTTCTGCACATTGAGTTTGGTCCTCAGAACACCATTGAATTTTGCTGTTTTGTTTTTAACCTCAGGTCTGTCTGTGGCCCATGATTTTCTATGTGCCTTATTAGTGATTTCCTGGTGCTCCAAAGTTTGTTCATAAAGTTTCTGATATGATTGGCATGTATCAGAGTCATTTCAGCCAGGCTCTGGAATCCTTTGCATGGAGGACTTCAGCTAATTTGTCATGTGGGTCTCTATCTGACCTCAAAGCCCAATCTCAGGATACAGAACTCAAAGTTGCACTTAATTCTCAGTTCCAAGATACTTAGGTTGAATGCAATAGTGGTCTGCAAGCATCTTTAAACCATGGAGCACATATATACACATGCATGTTGTAGACCGCTCTGCCTAGTTTTAGGAATTGTATCTTGGTCCCTTGTGGCTAAGGGGGAGGGACAACCTTTGGAATGCCAGCCGCAGGAGATGAAGCCTGTCTCTGCCTCCGTTTCCTCTCCCTGCCCTTAAAACTTGGTCCAAAGTCAATGACGGGTAAGACCCCTCACAGCAGGGGGCAACGTAAGCCAGACTCCTCCCATGGAAGGACTGGGTGAAGGGCCTGCAACAAAGAGCAATGGACTCTCACCCCCCAGCCCTGGCTTTGACAAAGCCTGAGTCTCCATGTTCTCTGGGAGAAGCGCTTCCTAGCTCTAATCCCCTTAAACCTGAATACTTGTTGGAGAAAGGTGTAGCTCCTTGCCTTGCTAGAGCGTGTCCTAGGGAAAAAATCTGGCACCACAAAGACTTGCTGATAAACCTGTGAAATCTGCTCTGCTAAGAGTGCTTTCATTCATATGATAAAGGTCCGAGAGGAAATGAGTGTCTCCCAAAGTTTCTGCAACTCTCTTCCTGACAGACACCGACTCAGACTCTGAAGCCTTCGGATTTCTTTGAAATGTTATCTACTGTTTGATCCTTGCCACCCGGTATTCCTGTGTATTACAACCCAATAAAAGGCTATGGAGCAGGGGGCTCACGGCCTCTTTCTCCTTGGAGAAAACTGGCCGCTGCTGGCCTTTGTCTCTCCTGAGAAACTGGCCACAGCCCACTCCTCTCCTCCCTAAGCAGATCAACTCATGTCTCGGCCATATTCACTCGTGTCCGTGGCACTAGGGGGGTCTCATGAGGAAGTCACTCCCACACATGCGTGTGCACACGTGTGCACATGCACACACACATGTCTGGAATTAGATCCATTTCCTCTTTTGCCTGGCAGATAGATAGTTATAATCAGAGTTTGGTTCTCAGTCTAAAATGGTTTTGAGTGAGTGTCTCAGCCTCTGTTTCCCAAACATGGGCAATGGGCATTTAAATCAATGCCACCTTTCTGAAGGGCAGTTTCACAATATTTGTCAAAATGTTCTACGACTGTTCCCCTCAATGATTGTATTGTATTGTATTGCTGATTGTATTGCTATGTATTTACCCTTTGAACATGCAAATGTTCATTGACAAATGCAAACAAGGAAGATCATGACAGCATTGTTTGTGTTTTACTTTATTGTTTTTAATACTCAGTTGAGGAAATATTAACTGATTTTTAAAGAGAGAGACAAAGAGACATCAATGTAAAAGCAGAACATCGATCAGTTGCCTTCTGTATATGCTGTGACTGGAAATGGAACCCACAACCTAAGTATGTGCCCTGACCAGGAATCAAACCCACAACCTCTGCTGTACAGGTTGATGCTCCAACAAACTGAGCCACCCAGCCAGGGCAGAGCATTGTTTATAATACCAAAAAGGTGGAAATAGTCAACTTCTCCACTATTGGTGTGTAAAGTACCTAGTCAAAGAATGCAATCCATCTCTTACTTGGAAAAAAACCCTAGTAGACTATTGTATATGATTTGTTTGTGCAGATTAAACAAAAATACACCAGTAGATTAATATACATAGGTACAATATGTATGTATTCTACATGGATTTGACTTATGCAAATTAGATGTTGGGCCATTAAAAATATTAATACAGTCTTTTATGTCCTCAAAATTTTAAATAATTTTAATTTCCCAAATAAAAAATTTGCTTAAAAATAGATAAATTCAAGACTGGCAGGCCCTATGTTTATACAATTGCAATAAGGCATTGTCACCTGAGCTATAAATAGTGCCATCTTTTGGCCAAGATGCTGAGATGGGAGGAGCATGGGAAGTAGGAACTGAATGAACTCCAGTGTAGTGAGAAACAATATTGACATCCCAGCACTGCATTGGGGCATAACCTTTGTTTTTTTTTTTAATATATTTTATTAATTATGCCATGACAGTTGTTCTATTTCTCCCCTTCATTCCCCTCTACCCTGCACACCGCCACCCCTACCATTCCCCCCCTTTAGTTTATGAACATGTGTCTCAAGTTCTTTAGATTCTATATTTCCCATACTATTCTTGCCCTTCCCCCTATTTTCTACCATCTATGCTACTTATTTTCTGTTCCTTCTCCCCCCTTCTCCTTCTCCCACTGCCCTGTTGCTAACCCTCCATGTGATCTTCATTTCTATTGTTCTGCTCCTGATCTAGCTGTCCTCTTAGTTTGCTTTTGTTTTAGGTGTGGTTGTTAATAACTGTGAGTTTGCTGTCCTTTCACTGTTCATGTTTCTTTATCTTCTTTTTCTTAGGTAAGTCCCTTTAACATTTCATATAATAAGGGCTTGGTGATGATGAACTCCTTGAATTTGATCTTATCTGAGAAGCAGTTTATCTGTCCTTCCATTCTAAATGAAAGCTTTGCTGGATAGAGCAATCTTGGATGTATGTCTTTGAATTTCATGCCTTGGAATACTTCTTTCCAGCCCCTTCTTGCCTGTAAGGTGTCTTTTGAGAAATCCGCTGACAGTCTGATGGGAAGTCCTCTATAGGTGACTGTCCCCTTATCTCTTGCTGCTTCTAGGATTCTCTCCCTCATTTTAATCTTGGCTAATGTAATGATGATGTGCCTTGGTGTGTTCCTTCTTGGGTCCAACTTCTCTGAGCTTCCTGGATTTCCTGGAAGTCTATTTCCTTTGCCAGATTGGGGACGTTTTCCTTTATTATTTGTTCAAATAAGTTTTCCACTCATGGCTGTTCTTCTTCCCCTTCTGGTACCCCTATAATTCGGATGTTGGAACGTTTAAAGATGTCCTGAAAGTTCCTAAGCCTCTCCTCATTTTTTTGAATTCTTGTTTCTTCATTCTTTTCTGTTTGGTCATTTTTTTTCCCTCTTTCTGGTCCACTCGTTTGATTTGAGTCCCAGTTTCCTTTCCATTACTATTGGTTTCCTGTGTATTTTCCTTCATTTCAATTAGTTTAGCCTTCATATGTTCCTCTAATTTGTGACTAAAATCAACCAGTTCTATGAGCATCCTGATCACCAGTGTTTTGAACTGGTGCATCTGAAAGTTTGGCTATTTCTTTATCACTTAGATTTATTGGCTCTGGGGCTCTGAGTTGTTCTTGAGCCATGTTTTGATCTGTTCATGCCTGCTAGGTATGAGGAGAGGAGCCTTAGTTGTTCACCAGGGCAGGGCCACCCAGTTGCTGGTTCGTGACACTGTATGTGGGGATGGGGTCAGAGAGGAAGCAATATCAGTGCCCTCTGCTGCTTCCTGTTGCTGGGGACTGCCCGGTTTGTCTCACTGTTCACTCCTTCACCAGTTTATCTGCGCGCAAATGTGTGACCATGGTCAGCCCTCAGTGGGTCCACCTGCTTCTCCACACCTTGGATCTGCCCACAGCTGCTGGCACACCTGGGTCGTGTGCCCAGGTCGGTCCAGTGGATCTTTCCTGCCTGACCCTGCTCTGATGCTGGCTCTGCCGCTGGCTCTGCCTCTCTTACTGGTTTGGCTGAAGGTTTCGTTTTTTCAGACTTCTGTGTAGTTCAATTTTCTGTGATTTGGCTGTGTTTTTGTTGCTAAAACTTTGTTGTTTTTAAACTTGGTTGTGCGAGAGTGCACAGTGCTTCCACCTATGCCTCCATCTTGGCGGAAGTCCTGAGGCATAACCTTTGGTTCAGGAAATGGGAATAGCTGCCTGCAGCACTCAATAATTGATTTTAAGTCACATAATCTCTCCTTATTCATAGTCAATTAAGTGGAATATTAATAGATCCAAACACTTTCAAGTTCCAAATTAAAGGACTCAGAGGTGTATGATCTATCATAGTTTAGTTCAGTTATTTGAAAGTAAGCAATAAGTAAATTTTCATTAACTTAAAGTATAGCTCATATCACATTACTATGGAACAATTTTATGAAAATTTGAAAGAACAGAGTCTAGTTGTGTATACTAGATGTAGAAGTTTGTGATTTTTTAGTTTAGTGAGAAATTCTCAGATTATTATGAAATCAAACTGTGACCTTGGGTTTGTGGGGACTATTTTTCCTCATTTTATTATTTTCTTTTTACATTTTGACCCCCTGTTCACCCATTCTTCACACCTCTGACAACCACCAACATACTCCTTGTATAGAGAAGCTTGCAGGTATTTTTGGTTATGTGGATGTGTGTTTAAATGTCCATATATAAGACAGATCATATGGTATTTGGCTTTTTCTGTCTGACTTATTTCATAATGTCCTTGAGGTTCATCCATGATGTTGCAAATGACTAGATTTCCTTCTTTTTTTATGACTGAATTATCTATTACGTATACAATATATACAATATCTTTATCCAATCATGACACGGATCCCAGCTCCTGGGGTCCATGGTGTTATGGATGAGACAAGACAAGCTGACATGGACTACCCAGTCCTGTGACGAAAAAGGGATGGTGCAGCTTCTCTCCCAAGAGGAGAGCAGCCTCAGAGCACCCTAGTCACCCTCTCAAGAGGAGAGTGCCTCAACCCTTGCCTTGACAAGCTTTTATTGGGTTCAATTTGAACAGAAATATAGGGTGTATACATAAAACTCATCAATCATTGTCAGGCAGAAATGATTAAACAATAGATAACATTCAAAGAAATTTGAGGGCTTATTCTGAGTCAGGATCAGATAGTTAAAGGGCCATTAAACTTTGGGGGAACAAATTCACTTCATGCTTGGACCCTTATCTTTTAAATTGAGGGTATTAGCAAAGTAGGTTTCATAGGATTTTATGCATTCTTTCTTAGGCCTAATCACCCCAGGGTACCCACCCTTTCCTGCACAGGGCACCCACCTCCAGCATTATTTCAATGCTGGAGGTGGGTGCCCTGTGCATTATTTCAATGCATTATTTCAATGCTTAAGGCATTATTTCAGGCTTAAGTCAGGCAGGGGAAGTAAGGCAGCCAAGAGATTAGGAGACTTCTTGCAGACAGAATGAGGACTCAGGCTTTGTCAAAGCCTAAAGGCGAGGGTCCATCACCACCTTTTTCTATAGCCTCCCAAGTCCTTCCCTGAGGGCCCCTTCACAACTATGCCTGTTTTATGGCATCCCTCTTTTGAGGAATTTTACAGGTCATTGGCTAACTGGCCAGTCATCTGCCCAGGGCCAAGCAGGATGAGGTGAAAGGGTGCAGAGGTGGTGCCCCTACTAGGAAGATAAGCTTTGTCTCCTAAGCGGTTTATGGTCTTTTCACTCAGCCTTAGCCATGGGGGGATTACAACTTCTGAAACCAGGCAGGGCAGTTCCCAACACAATCATCCATTAATGAACACATAAACTTTTTCCGTGTCTTAGTCTATTGTAAATAATGGTGCAGTGAACATAGGAGTGAATATCCTTTCAAGTTAATTTTTTGTTCTCTTCAGATAAATATCCAGAAGTGCAATTGTTGGACCATATGGTAATTCTATTTTAGTTTTTTTGGAAACCCCCATACTGTTTTCCACAGTGGCTGCATCAATTTACAGTCCCACCAACAGTGCAAAGTGTTCTTTTTTCTCCATACCCTTGCCAACACTTGTTATTTCTTGTCTTTTTGGTTAATAACCATCCTAACAGGTGTGAGGTGATATCTCAATGTGGTTTCAATTTGCATTTCCATGATGATTAATAATGTTGAACATCAATTCCTGTATGTGTTAAGCCATCTGTTTGTCTTTGAGAAAAAAGTGTCTACTCAAATCTTCTGCCCATTGTGTAATCAAATTGTTTGGTTTTTTGATAGTGAGTTGTAGGAGTTCTTTATATATTTTGGATATTAGCCCCTTATCAGATATATAATTTGCAAATATTTTCTCCCATTCAGCAGGTTGCCTTTTCATTTTGTTGATGGTTGTACAGATTTCCCTTGTTGTACAGAAGATTTTAGTTTGATATGGTCTTATTTATTTTTACTTTTGTTGCTTTTGTTATTACTGTCAGATTTTTAAAAAAATCATCATCAAGACCTATGTCAAGGAATTAATTGCCTATGTTTTCTTCCAGCAGTTTTGTGGTTTCAAGTCTCATGTTCAAGTTTTTAATTCATTTTGATGTAATTGTTGTGTGTGGTGTAAGGTAGTAGCTGAATTTCATTCCTTTGCATGTGATTATCCAGTTTTGAGAATGTCTTTCTTTCTATTGTATATTCTTGGCTCCTTTGTCATAAATTAACTAAGCATATATGTGTGGGTTTATTTCTGGTCTCTCTATTCTGTTAATCTATGTGTCTGTTTTTATGCCAATACTATACTGTTTTAATCACTATAGCTTTGTAATGTAGTTTGAAATTTGGGAGCATGATCCTTCCAGCTTCACTCTTCTTTCTCAAGATTGCTTTAGTTATTCAGGATTTTTTGGGAAGGGGGTTGGCTCCACATTAATTTTAGAATAATTTGTTCTATTTCTTTGAAAAATGCCATTGGAATTATGATAGGGATTGCATTTAATCTGTAGACTACTTTGGGTAGTGTGGACATTTTAACAATACTGATTTTTTAAAATCCATGAGCATGGAATATCTTTCAATTTATTTGTGTCTGCTTCAGTTTGTCCCAGAACGTCTTATAGTTTTCAATATATAGATCTTTTACATTCTTGGTTAAATTTATTGCTAGTTTTTTAATGTACTTGTAAATAAAATTGTTTATTTGTCTCTTTGAGAGTTTGTTACTAGTATATAGAAAAACAACAGATTTTTGTGTATCGTTATTTTTACCTTGTAACTTAGTGAATTTTTTATTAGTTCTAACAGTTCTTTGGTGCCTTCTTGGTTTTACATACAAAATATTATATTATCTGCAAATAGTGACACTTTTACTTCTTTTCCTATTTGGATTCTCTTTCTTTCTTTCTTTCTTTCTTTTTTTTTGCCTATTTGTTCTGGCTAGGTCTTCCAATATAATGCTGAATAAAAATTACAAGAGTGGACATCCTTGTCTTGTTCTTGATCTTAGAGGAAAAGTTTTCAGCTTTGTACCATTTCCCATTATATTCCACATAATAGGAAAAAAGCAGAACATATAACCAATCCCTCCTTTGCAAAATAGACAATAATGTAGGACTACAAAGAGAGTTTAACATATTGAAAAAGTAGCGACAATAACCCATAAACATGCCAGGAGAAAGCATTTGCTGAGAGTGCCACAAAAGTAGCCTGAGTGGTCAAAACACTGGGTTAGAACAGATGAATGCACAACGTGTCATGGGCTTTATGCAGTTTCGATACTGCTTCTTGATGCACATGACCTAGAATGGCATTACTAAAATCAGTAGATGATGGCTAACACATTGTGGTTTCGGTGGTTTTAATAGAAAAGTTACAGTCAAGTTAACTTTCATTTTTTAACTTGGAAAAACCCACCCCAGTAGAAGTGTTCTACATAACTGATGGTGTACTGAACACTCCCTGTATTAAGTTATATTTGGGGATTGCTTATCTTACTGTCATTTAAAACGCTCACCAAAAGACTTGGTTTAGCAGTGAGAATATTGTTAATACTTAGATAATAATAGTACTGGTGATGATATCATGGACTCTGGTGATATCTGACATGAGACACTGTGCAGACCACCTGTTTTAGCAAAGATGAGTGGTCGGATGGTGAATGGCAAATGTTTTTATTTTACAGGAGTTGGGGCAGGGTTCACCAATCTTATTAAGTGAAAGAGCAAAACCCAAGGTAAGAAAGGTCAGAAAATAGTGAAAATAAAAAGGTATAGTTGATAATTTTGTAAAAGGGAGAAAGCATGTAGGAGAAAAAGAAAAAAATCTAACTATAATGGAAAAATTCCCTTGGTAAACCTCACTAATTTGGTTTAATTATTGTGAAGAACAATCAGAATGATGATATTTTTAAAATATAGTCTTTTTGCCCTGGCTGGTGTAGCTCAGTGGATTGAGCACGGGCCTGTGAAGCAAGGGGTTGTGGTTCAGTTCCCAGTCAGGTCACATGCCTGGGTTGCAGGCCAGGTCCCAGTCAGGGCACATGAGAGGCAACCACACATTGGTGTTTCTCTGTCACTTTCTCCTTCGTCTCCTTATATTTTTTAAAATATTAAATATACATATATAAAAAATATAGTCTTTCAATGATAAGGCCATAGTAATCAAAACAACATGGTACTGACATAAAAAAGACACATAGATCATGGAACACCTTTAGGGTCAATCAATATTCAACAGAGGAAGCCAGCACGTACAATGGGCTAAAGATAGTTTATTCAATAAATGGTGTTGGGAAAATTGGACAGATATGTGCAGAAAAATGAAATTAGACCATCTTCTTACATCACACATTAAGAATAAATTACAAATGGATCAAAGACTAAAATGTTAGACCTGAAACTATAAAAATCGTAGAAGAAAACGTAGGCAGCAAAATCTCGGACATTGCTCATAGCAATGTTTTATCAGATATATCTCCCCAGGCGAGGGAAAGAAAAGAAAAAAATAAACAAATAGGACTACCTCAAAATATAGGCTTTCATTCAATCCACCAATAACACACACAAACCAACATTTATGTATTGGGTGTCTTCTGTGTGTAAAGAGGTTAGTCACAAAGGTCCAAAGAAAATAGGATGCTTCAGTCCTCAGTGAGGTCACTATGGTTACTTCCAAGCACTCAAAGTAACAGAATCAGCCCAGGTAAAGCATTGTTTAGAACCTAAACTGCACTGAGATTTTAGGGACTTTTTGTATATCATTCTCCTATTTCAAAGGTATAGGCTGCTTCCTGTCTTAAAACTGTATAACCAAAGTTACAATGTTTCTATTTTTAGAATTTTGTTTATTTCTAATTTTCTATTTTAGAAATATCATTACAGTGGACGTCTTCATGAACACAGTATCCCATCTTCTAGATTATTTTTTTACTCCAGTTCTCAGAAGGGGGCGGTTACTGGCTCAAGAGCCTTTAACATCTAAATCTGTCTTAAAGTATTGCCAGATTGCATTCTAAAAGGTTTGTATCAATTTATAATACTGTGAGCAATTCATGATTGTAATGAGAGAAGCAATTCTATGTTCTCTTCCTTTGGTCATACTTTATAATTAATAGTATCAGAGTTTTGATTTCATATTCAAAGAATTTGAGATTATTTGAAAGTAGGTATATATTTTATACAGTAAGGTTTTTTACATGTGATTTTTCATGAAAATTATAAACATCCAATGTTGAAACTGAGTCTTTAAGAAACTGTCAAGTACCAAGTCACGTAAATATGAATGTTTTATGTTTTCATTTCCCCCAATAGTTCATCAGGGCATTTGAAAACCATTAGTAGGATCTTAAAAGCAAATGTTATTTACACTAAAATAAACATAATTAAGTAGTTCCTGAACAACAATAAGGTAATTAAAATAAAAATAAATAAAATAAACATAAAAACATAACGAAGAACATTTTTAGGAAATTATAGTCTCATATATTGTCTGCATCCGCCCCCCAGTGTTTTTTATCGTGGAATGAAAAAGTTATTATTTGGGAAAAAATTATTAGCTTTCAGACATAAAATGAAATAACACTAAATAATGCAGCTTATCTTTTGAAGTCACACACAATGCCAAATGATATCTTTTTGGACAATATTTAATTAAAAAAGTCACAAGGTAGAAATAGAAATTATTTTGGTTTGCTTTTATCAGAGTGATTTAGAAATTTAAAAGAAAACTTACTGCTTGCCAAACATTTAATTAAAAATGAATTATTTTTTATCAGTCTTTCTCCCTGAGAAAGACTTATTTCTCCCTGAGAATTCCTTATTTCTGTAAGGAATAACTGATGATTAATATTTTCTATTTATTAATGTTTTAAGCCTCTGTTCTACTTTCTAGCACTTCTGAAAAGTTTCTGGCTTTTCTCAGTGAAAAGCTGGATATATTCTTAAATGGAGGACAAGCTACCAATACTGGTGAATCAAAGATTTCAAATAAATTAACAAACAAACAAATGGAACAGTTAGGTTCTGGGTCACATATAAAAGCACTTTGAGCAATGGGATATGAGCCAGGCACATTCAGTTTAGGTACCGCATAATCTGACAAACACAGTGTCCTTATGTGGACAGCTGGCCAGAATATTTTCGAGCAGAGCTGCCCCCTAAAACAAAGCCCACACGAATGCTGGAGGCCCACTACTTGTTGAATCCATTCCCTGATCTTAAAGTCTGTAAATTTGTGTTTTCATATATGCAGTTTCTATGAGGAAGCATACTTCATTGATCTGGAACCAGATTGCCAGACTTCAAAGCCCTCTTCTGTCATTTACTGGCTGTGTCACTTTGAACTAGTTACTTAGCCATTCTGCACCTCAGTTTTTCCATCCATAAAATGGATTTGGACAATAATAGTGTCCAAATCATGGAGTTGTTGGAAAGGTCAAATAGGTGAATGTATAAAATGTCTTAAAATAGTACTCGGCACATAGTAAGCACTATATGAATGTTTGCTACTATTATTATCATTATTAACTTATTACTACTTCTAATTGAATTTAATAAAGGTTTATAGCTGTTATTAAAGGATCAAAATGACAGTGAATGCCAATCTCTATTTCCCAGGGAATGGTAATTTGGGCCTAAAAATACAGTCTTGCAATAAAAGTTACAGAATAGGCAAGTGAAGAAATGGGAAAGTTTAAAGTCAGTCATTTCTCGCTTTGAACTCTACCTCCACCTCTAACTTGTGTGAACCTGGGCAATACACCTATTCAACCTCACTAGGCCTGTAAAAGGAGAATAATAACACTTGCCTGACAAGATAATCAATAGTTTGATAAGATAATGAATGTGAGGTGCCTGACGAATGGCCTAATAATGCGCACGGACCTTAGGTCTACTTTCAAGACCTCAACCAGCCTCCCTTTTCCCTCTCTGGCTCCTCAACACCTTCAGCAGAGTGTTCCCCTGCTGCCTGCTGAAACCAAACACCGAGAAGCAGACCCAGGATAGTCACCAACTGAGAACTCGGTGTGTAAAGATACCGTTGGTAAGGTAGTCTGCATTATAATGCTATGTTAAAAAGGTTGAAAGTCATTATTTTTTAGAAACGTACATTAAAATATGTATGGGTCAAGGTGATATATGGGATTTGCTTTTAAAATACTTTAGCAAAAGGAGAAAAATAGAGACATAAAGGGCCCATGAAATAAAAGTAGAAAAATCTTGATATTGTTTAAGAATGATAGGTACATAAGGATTTATTATATTATCCTCTATTAATGTTTAGTATATTTGAACTTCATACATGATTTAAAAAACTGAAAAATGTTAAAGCCTTCATATTTCTAAAAGTAATACATATGGCTCCTTAACCACTAGGTGTATAAATTTTGTCTAATATTCTAGACATTTCATCCCATTTCCAAGAGTCCAAATCAGACCCGGTCATACATTTCATGGAATCCTTTGTTCTTCCTAGTTCAGCAGAATATGCCATATAATTTTCAAACAAGTATTTGTCAAACCTTGCTTAGCTTCAGAAATTTTCATCTTTTCCATCATCACCATAAAGACACTTTTATAAGACACTTAGATATCAAAGTTTCTAAAAGTGAGGCCACAAGATAAACCTAATGAATCTCTATAATATTATGCCAAAGGAAAGAAGCCAGACACAAAACACAGCATATCTATCATGTGATTCCATTTCTACAGAAAGCCCAGAAAAGGCATATTTGTAGAGACTGACAGTAGGTAAGTGGTTCCTGAGACTGATGGTGGAAGGGGTGTTCACTGTGCGTGGCCTGAGTGACCTCACTGGGATGATGGAAATATGATAAAACTGGATCGTGGGTATGGTTGCACAACTTGGTAAAATTACTAAAAATGATTGACTTCCAAACAGATGAGTTCTATGGTATATTATTATACTTCAATAATTTTTTTAAAAAAGTAAGCAACAAACTTAAATCATTTTTTAACTATAAAAAACATTTTATAGTTTAGAATAACTTTAGCATATCAAATTGTGATTTCACAGTAATTATATAAACTTTTGTTTTTTAATTTTTTTAAAGACTTTATCTATTTATTTTCAGAGAGTGGAGAAGGGAGGTAGAGAGAAGGAGAGAAACATCAATTGATTGCTTCTTGTTCGCCCCCAAATGGGGACCTGGCCTGCACTCCAGGCATGTGTCCTGACAGGGTATCAAAGTGGCTATCTGTTGGTTCACAAACCGAGGCTCAATCCACCGAGCTACACCAGCCGGGGCTAAACTTTTAAATAAATTTTTATATCTGCAACTAACACAGAATAATACTGAATGTAAATTGTCGGGAACCACCCTGCCTAGTTTCAGAAGCTGTAATCCCCCCATGACTAAGGCTGAGTAAAAAGACCTTGGGACCATAAGCCACTTAGGAGACAAAGCTTATCTTCCATGTAGGGACACCAGCTCTGCATCCTTTCACCTCATCCTGCTTGGCCCTGGGCAGATGACTGGCCAGTTAGCCAATGACCTGTAAAATTCCTCAAAAGAGGGATGCCATAAGACAGGCATAGTTGTGAAGGGGCCCTCAGGGAAGGACTTGGGAGGCTATAGAAAAAGGTGGTGATGGACCCTTGCCTTTAGGCTTTGACATAGCCTGAGTCCTCATTCTGTCTGCAAGAAGTCTCCTAATCTCTTGGCTGCCTTACTTCCCCTGCTTGACTTAAGCCTGAAATAATGCCTTAAGCTTGAAACAATGCTGGAGGTGGGTGCAGCCCTGTGCAGGAAAGGGTGGGTACCCTGGGGTGATTAGGCCTAAGAAAGAATGCATAAATTCTTATGAAACCTGCTTTGCTAATACCCTCACTTTAAATGATAAGGGTCCAAGCATGAAGTGAGTTTGTTCCCCCAAAGTTTAATGGCCCTTTAACTATCTGATCCTGACTCAGAATAAGCCCTCATAGTTCTTTGAATGTTATCTATTATTTGATCATTACTGCCTTACAATGATTGTTGAGCTTTATGTATATGCCCTGTATTCCTATGCAAATAAACCAAATAAAAGCCCATTGAGCAACAGGCTGCTGACCCTTCTCCTTTGAGAGATCAGCCACCTTTCCTCCTCAAGCAGATCACATCTTGATAGACTTATTCTCATCCTCCGCAGATGGTGGGCTTTGCAGGTGGAGCCCGCCCCCACACACAGTAAATGGTAATTGAAAAAAAGTAAATATAAATTTAAAATAAAATAATGAAATAAAATGTTGTTACCATAGATGAGTGAATTGAAATAATTGATTTAATTAAATGTTTTAATTAATTCACATAAGTCAAATAAAAGTGATAATGCTAACAAACTAGTAGTTCTGGTACATGCTAGTCTGGGTCATTGATTTCTAGGTGATAACCCCAGTTGTGTGTGTGTGTGTGTGTGTGTGTGTTTTAATCTCAGTATTAGATAAAGATTAAAAATGAAAAAATGTTGATGAAAATGCTTTATAAATTGCCCATGCTGCACTAACAAAGGAAGAAGAATGGTCTACCTAAGTTGGTTTTATTTTAATATAAAAGAAATCCTAATTAGGTTATGACAGATAGGTGACTTTCCAGGTGGGGCAGGAGTAAATTAACCGGTTACCAGCTTCCTTCCTCTGGGGTTTCAATTTCTGTAATGGTTTCTTCCTTCCACAAACATTATGGAATGCCTACCAGGAATCCACTAGTTGGTAGGTCCTTATTCCGGATGCTCAAGACGTGCCCAGTTGCGCTCCTTCTCTTCCTCTTCTCCCACACCAAAGTGCTCTACTACAGCAGCTTCCTTCTTGATTGGGTTGGAGCACCCCAACCCTGGTCCTGGTTCCTGGTTGCACTCTGCACAGGTGAAATGAATTGGCATTTTTGAAGCTTTTCCAAGTATCAGGGGAGAATACCAGCTGCCCCCATCCACAATAGTAAAGTTTTCAAACTACAGATTGGGAGGCTGGAAAAAAAAAAAAAAAAAGCCCTTCTCATCACCATCCTGATTTCAGTGCCTAATTCCTGTGTCTTACACTCCTTTTTCTTTCCAAGGAGTGCGTCCTTCCCACCTCTCAAGAAAACAATGGCATTGAAACCCCATGCCCACATGAGCAAAGTAGCCACTATATTCTAAGCTTCCATCCCCATAGAAACCAGGAGCAACCCTCTTTCAAGGGTGGTTTATCTTCAGCAAAGTGGTGGTAGTGTTCTTTTTACTATTATTACTATTATTATTCAGACGTTAGTTCAGCTAATAAATCTGTGGTATCTAAATGTTTTGCTAAGTTCTTTAAACTTCAACTATCAGCCACATTTGCGAAAGGCCACGGTGGGGGTGGGGAGGCGGGAATCAAGTTAGAGCCCAAACATCTTTCTGTCTCAGGGGGTGCACAGGGCTTACTCATCGTTTTGTTTAATCTCCTGCCAATTCTAAAAGAGTAAGCAAGACAGTTACTATTACCCTTTGCACCGAAGGTAGAAGGGATGTGCCCAAAGGAGACACAGCTTGCTAGCTCATAACAGGGCCAGAATCGACACCAGTCCTACCTGACCTCAGTGAATTTCTCTTTTCCTTCCAAATTCCTTATCGGAATTACCCTCTAGGCAAATAAAAACTCCAGAACTACTGGAGTAACTGACTTCCGGGTGAAGAGACGGGTAGTTAGCTCTTGGGGGAGTAGGCTTTGCCTCCAACACCAAGCTAAGGTTGCTCTTGTATTGGACTGGACTGCCCTCAGTCCAGTTACGGTATCTCTGAAGCAGCCTGTTTGTAGGGTTCCTTTGAAAGTTTTCCTGGGTAGTACAACGGATTCATCAAGCAATATAGCAAATTACAGAAACGGATTACAAAAGAAAACGCAAAGCACGTGGCATAGCCTTATTGACCTCTCTCCCGATCCGTAGCCGCGTCCTATTACGCCTGCGTGAGCCTATAAAAACCAGGCTCAGCGCGTCTCTCCGCCACACTCGCTTCCTGTTTTCAGTACGTGTTTTCAGTTGTTGTTGTTGTCGTCGTCGTCGTTCTTCTTCTTTCCTGCTGGAACCTCAGTGGCAGTGAAGATGGCGTCTACCAGCCGGTTAGTATGTGTGGCAGATCCCCGGCTACCTGAGGGGCGAACAGGGCGTGCCAGGCGTGCCAGGCGGCCGCCGGGGCTGCGGCAGCTGGCAGAGCGCGCTGGACATACGAGGAGAGCCGGTTAGTGTGTCCGGCCGAGGCGGACAAAGACATTGCCAAACGGCAGGGTTGTCGGGTGTCGCAGAGGTTACCGAACCATCGGCGTTAGCTCCCCAGGGTCTTAGATCGCCATCTCACCCAGGCACCGATCTGGGGGCGGGCGGGGGGGGGGGCGTCCCCGCGTCCCCAGCCCTTAGTTTCCGTTTCTCGTCTTTTGTGGATATTCCCATCTTTTTTTCTGGTTACTTTTTCCTACGTTTGTTTTTTTGTCTATGGTTCAGTAGCCTGAGGGACCGGTGAGTCCTTTTTTCCGAAGAGCGGGAAAGGGTTAGTTCCAGGTCCCGGTCAAGCTGACAGCTAGAAAGTTGGAGACGTCAGTAGTGGTGAGCCTGAGGGAAACGGCTTATTATCCCAAAGGCTCTCTGAATGGGAGTTAAGGCATTTCCGAAAACTCGATGTTCCCTTCTATGAGCTTTCTTTACAAAGGTCGTCGCCTGCATTTTCCTGAAGAAAATGTTGCCTGTAGAAAATTTACATATGCTGAGCAGTCACTAATATATTTTTAAAATGCATTGTACTCACTTCTGTGAGAAATGCACGTAGTGCCCATAGAGAGACTGTGACTCTCTATGTTAGTTCTGTGACTGAAAAATAAATGCTTGCAGATCCTCATTATATTTCTCATGACTACTATGAAATAGGTATTAGTATTTTTGCATGAGTGTAAACTGAGTCATGCCAATATTGGCTTTTCCAAAATGAGTGTTAGAACAGTGTAGAGACTCATATGTCTATTTTTTGACATAGAGACTCATATTTTTTGACGTAGAGACTCATATGTCTACCACAACTTGTCCTTTAGTTAACTCAGAATGTAGTAAAAGTGTCACACTAGGTCTATAGCTTCTTGGAAGGCAACTGTGGCATAAATTTTTGAACTTGTTATAATCTGTGCGTTTGAGTTCCCAACGAATACTATTATCACAAATAGTGACTGGAGAAGTCCAAGCCCTTTCTGATAACTTCCAAGATTTGCTCTTTTGTGTTTCTATGTTTATTAAAAAGGGAGGCCTTGAGGCAGCTTTAGCGAATGGCCTGTTTGAAAACAACTCTTGAAGTCATTGACACGCTTGTTTTACTGATTCTAATTCCTTGATTGAGTGCTCATTCTGCCTGGGCATGGCTCTGTCAGGTGAGGTTTCCTTGTAGGTGAGTGGAAAACTGTAGTGTCCTGTCCCAAAGGCACCCTGAATACAACTCAGATCTAATGCCATCTCTCGTGGCAGTAGATCTGAAAGGTACACATATTTGGCACAGCTGTTACATGTAAAGAACAGGAAGTTGTATTTGTAAGAAATGTTACCGTGTAAGTCTAGTAAATTCACTTCATAAATACTTTACCCACTAAGTACACTTTACTTTGGTGCCTTTTTATTGTCTTCATTTGTTAAAAAAATATTTGAAATAAATTTCTTCTTGACAGGTCCAGTTCTATGTGTTATTGCAGTTGTTCAGCTCTTCAATTTTTCTACCAGTGAGAACAAAAGTAAAAGTATTTCTACTTTTAGCTATTTTTTTCCCTGAGGAAGATGTACAGTTTCTAGGCTGTGAAACTGCCTGGCTTTTCACAGAGAAAAGCACAAATGTTGTGAGTTCAAATTTAAGCTTCATCACTTAATTCTGTGATTTCAGGTAAACCATTCTCTGAGAATAATCTTTAAAGTGGAGATAATGATGCCTCTCTTGCCGGGTTGCTTCAAAGAGTAAATACTGTGTGTATGGCACTAGACCCACAGTAGGCACCCAGTAAATTTTAACTGTAAAATGAGGTTGGGATTATCTGGCGTCTTAACGTTGTGTCAGTTGTTTTAAATTTAGGGGTGATTATTTCCACATTCCTTCCCTATTGTTTTTGCCGCTTACTTTTCCCTACAACCCCACCTCCTGGTTTTTCTTCTGTATTACTCTTGTGGGTAATTTGTTTAAAAGGTGACTAGCATAATTTTACCTTATTTTGGATAGGTAACCCATACACGTAGTAGGGAAGCAAAAAGAAAAGTGAAGGCAGTCTGCCTTCTCCCCTAGCTTCCAGCCATCTAATTCTCCCCCAAAGCAGTCGTTGTAAACGATTTCCTGGTGTTTTTGCCCAGTAACTCTGTGCTTTAGCAAACATATGCACATAGTTATAATCACCACCCCCGCCAAAAAAAGGTAGTCTAATGTAGACGCTGTGCCTTGCTTTTTACCTTTTTTATGGAGTTGGCACGCACATTTTAAGTGCACAGCTCAGTTACAAAGTGAACATATACACAGACCTACCACCCAGGTTAAGAAATCAAAACCAGTTAGTCATTACCACATCCTGATTTCTAACACCATAGGGTGGTTTTGCCCACTTTAAGTGTTCTGTAAATGGCATATCCGTTCATCTGTCTAGTTTCTTATTGTCAGCATTTTGATACACATCCATTCACACATATTTTACTGCGTATAACTGTAGTTCATACTTTCTCCAGTTTTGTATAAAATCTGTATTTTTTCATTTAGCATATCTTTATGGTGTTTCTTTATCATTTATATAGATATACACACTACATGATAGTCTATCTCCCTTTTAAGAGTGCAAAATACATCAATCTATTTCTTTGTATGCCATGTGCCACCTGGCTGCCCATTTTATTATGCATTTGTAATTACTGTTACTCTGCTAACATTTTCCTTTTCATCATAGCTTTTCATCATTTTTGCTTTCTTAATATTTGTCATAATTTCTTAAAATATTTTTTCTATAGGAATTTATGGAATGAGCATGAATTAAAGCCAACTCCACACCCCCATTTTTCAATGAAAAGATCAACATATGTTCTTGTTACCTTGAATATATAAATTTTGAGACAAAATTTTTTCAGTTTTCCAGTGGGAATTGCCTTTTATTTTGAGAATTACCATTCTCAATATTATTTGTATGAGAAAGTTTATCCAAAACCAAATACCTATTTACATGGATAATGTCTTTTAGATATTTGTGGTGGCCATAACATAATCTTTTACTGCTGCATTACTGCAAGTGAATTTTTTCTGTAATTAAACATTTGCTTTACTTCACGTAATACAGAAAACATTCTCAGAATAACAATACCTATACTACCACTGATACGAGCACCTAATAGTTTTTACACAGGCTCTCTTTCTTTTACAGTTGTATTTCACCTGGGCCTTTAGAGCATACAGCCTTTATATAAGTTCTGTGCCTGAAGCTGGCTGGTAACAAATCTTTACATTGATGTCTCTCCTGCCATATTGGGTGTATAAAACTCAGTCTCTAGTAAGTTCATAGGAAAGAGCTAATGGAAATGATACTCTTTGAGTTCTTGCCTCTTAACAGTTTATAAACGGTCTTTTCATTGAAAGTCAGCTTTGCTGGATATAAAGTCGTTAGATACAAAATCTTTGGATTACGATTGGGTCTTTTTCTTTTTCTGTAGTTTAGCATTATTTTATGGCATAAGGTTTTCCTGTCTCAAGTGAACTTCTAAAAACAACTTATTTTCAGTGATACCAAACATTCATGATTGTGAGGTGATATCCCCTAAGTAAGGACTAAATCTATGCCAAATATCTTTGTTGCTTTTTGAAACTGATTCTGTCAGGTCATCGAAGGCTGATGTGTCTTCCCCAAACTGCTTTATTTTCAAAGTAAGATAATTGAGCAAATTATTAGTACCATAAATAGATTAAAAGGCAGCTTTAAAAACCATTTCTTGATTGCTGACAAACTCAGTCTGCACCAAGTGCAATCATCAGGTCTTAAGCAGAGCCACATCTACCACCCTCTTCTATCCCTGTTAGATTTAGTGTAGTTCTAAATCGAGCAGCAAGGGGTACACACTGGGTGATTGATTATTGGTAAATGTCACAGGTTATTACAGTGGCTAGCAATTTCTATGCTAATCAACATTTTTTAAAAACTCAGTAACCTGTTAAGAGGAAAAAACTTGTTTTCTAAGTTTTTAATTCTTTTCATGTCTGCAAACCAGTAACTGTTCTTAAAAAAATAATTTCAGTGGAATCTACCTGTTAATAACTAGCTAGAATTTAAAATAATTTAACTGGGCTGTTTACTTTGAAAGTTTAGTTTAAATGTATTATAAATATATAATATTGGAAAAGTGTTCAAAATTTTCCTATTTCAAAGACTATGTTGTTACATGTTGACTGGGAGAATATTAAAAAAACACCTTTTGTTGTTGTTGTTTTTCCATTTAGTTTGGATGCTCTTCCAAGAGTCACATGTCCAAACCATCCAGATGCGATTTTGGTGGAAGACTACAGAGCTGGTGATATGATCTGTCCTGAATGTGGCCTGGTTGTAGGTAAGCAGTTATTATAGTTTTAACGAAAATCACTATTTTGGACACTTTGCTTTTGTGTATTTTCCAAACTGTCTTTTAGTGAATACATTTTGACTATTCTCCCCTATAGGTAATTCATGTTTATTGTGAAACAAACAAAAATTAGGGGAAAACAGTAAAATAATTCAGTGATACTATATTTTATTAATTCACATGCTTATGCTTTATAATGTTGGTTAGGAGGGAACATCAAACTGAGACAGCTAATCTACACCAAAAAAAAAAAAAGGCCCCCAGTCTCCTGAGTTCTTTTTCTTGTTCCATTTTTATTATTGATGCTATTGCAGATGTCCCCATTTCCCCCACTTTGCCCACTCCACCCAGCTCCTGCCCCGCCTTCCCAGTATTTGATAGGACTGTGAGGACGGCAGGATGATACACATACATATGAAATAATAGATGTAATCTAACTTTTGTGGGTTTTAAGTATGATTTATTTCAGAGTATAAAATATATCTATATTGAATCATATACAAGGCCTTTTATTTATTTTATTTATTTAATTATTTTTCAAGTACAGTTTTCTGTTTTTTACTCCCATCCCAGCCCACCCCCTATACAAGCCCTTTTAGTAAAAAAAGTATTTGTTGTGATTTCATTTGCTCATATGGAATGATTTATTTATGTTGTTCTAGTGTATAGTTGTTATTGTCAAAAATATGACTTCTTAAAATTACACTTTGACTTATTTTTTTGCTCACTAATTTAGCCATACAACAAGACTTTAGAATAGAGATGATGTATTTAAAATTTATTCTTATGGCGGGGGTTGCAGCCATGCTAGAGAAAAGGAGTAATGCTGAGCAGTTTGAAATACTTAAGAACCAAAATGCTGATATACCATGGATGTGTTTACTTGGAGAACATCTGTAAGATGCATCCAAGTAGGCTGCTTGCCTCAGACCTCCATTGGGAATTTTAAATTACGCAGAGTTGTTAGTAAGAATTGGAATCCATTTGCAATTGTATTACGCTCAATAAGGAATATGTACAGCTTGTGCACTTTACAGTAGGCACTGTTCTAAATGATTTGTGTATTTGCTCAGTTTATGCTCAGAGAAATCGGTGAGGTGAGTACTAACACTGTCTTCATTTTCGAGATGAGGAAACTGAAGTTTAAGTAATGTGGCAGTATAGCTCCTCGGTCTGCATGGGAGCCAAATTTCAGTCCTACGTTCTTTCATGATAAAATGAGTTCAATATGAGATGGGCCAACTATGACCCGCCACCTGTTTTTATATGACCAGTGTGCTTAGAATGGCTTTTACATTTTTAAATGGTTGGAAAAAATTAAGAATAATATTTTGAGCACATGAAAACATCAGTTTATATTTTAGTCTTCATTAATAATTATTGGAACACAGTCACAATTATTTGTTTATATTCTGTCTGTTGCTGCTTCATAATGCAACAGCAGAATTTAGTAGTTGAAACAAACTATATGCTGTCATCACTTTATACTGCTGCAAATCCCAGTCGATAGTGAAAACTCCAAGCATTTCTCCATACTGCAACATTTTATTTGTATTTGTTACCATTGCATTCTTACTGTGTCAAACAAAAAACAAGTTTGAATGCCATGCTTTTAAGAATAGAGTATTATGAGTTGCTTTGTTATTGAATTAGATGGTGAAGCATTGTATTTATTATGCTTTGATACTTTAGCTGTGCTAAAAGAATACAATAAACATTGAGATTACCAGACAAAGCACTGTCATAATACTCCCAAATGTGGAAAACAATGGTCAGAAAATTTTAGAAATGTAAAGTAGAATATCTCATCACAGCAGAATTTCTTCATGAAAATAAAAGTAAAATAAAGCTGCAGCTAAAATAAGTTTCTGAGTGGCTCACATGTAGGTCAGGCAGGGAAAGCCATTTATCAGTGATGAGTTAATTAATTTATGTGTGATTGCAGCAGCTGAAGACATATGTCCAAAGAAAATAAACTTAAGTCTGTTAGCCTTTAAGCAAGAACAGTTGCTTGAAGATTTGACATTGGGAATAACATCAGTACTCAAAATACCAGGCAAATTATTTCAAGTATTTTTTCTAGACTCTTTATGACTAGACAGATATTATTGTTGAGCCGTTTATTCAAGGAGTCAGTGCAGAGTTTACAGAGTTTGGAGTGACTGTATAGAACAACTACAGGAGAAAGTATTTTCAAAGAAGTTCCAAAGTACTGGTCAGTACAAGCTGAAGTGAAATCTGCTACGATGTATTATAACTGATGGTGGTGAAAATACCTGGGGAGCAGAGGGCTTAATTGGACAGATTTACAAGGAGTGCACAAATGTAATATTAAAACAACCCCTATCGTTACTCATTTCTCATCAGCAGATACATTGTAGAAAGGGTTTGAATCTATCATGTGTTGTTACTGATCCAATAGTGTCAGTAGTGGATTTCATTCAGTCTCATGGACCTAACGATCATCATTTCTATGAATTTTTTTCAGAAACAGAAACTGAATATCCTCATTTGCCCTACCACATAGTAATGTGTTTGCTCAGCAGTGGCAGAATTTTTCTGCAATTCTTTTTTTTATAAGTGATTTTTTTTTTTTTAAAGCCCAGGTCAAGGTTGAAATGTTGAAATTTTTCTGAATCAGTACTGCCTTCAACTACCATTAAAAACCAAATGGCTTTGGTAATTAGCTATTGCTTCAAACTTGCTAATATTTCTTAATGAATTCAATATAGAATTGCAAGGCAAAATAGTGCCTATCTGTTAAGCGCTGCGATAATCAGTTTGACAGCAACTAACATTTGAATCACAAGTAATGTCAAATTGCTTTGTATAGTATTTTATATACTTTCATTGATGTCAGAAGTTAAAAACTAAGATCTTCATTCCCAAACAGATCTGCAGTGGATATATTTCCAGACTCAAAACTATATTTTTATCAGTGTTTTTCAGATGTGGATGCAAATGCAAAGGAAATTTTCATCTTTTAAAATCTGTTTAATTGTATAATTAAGTAGCTTCCACCAAACCTTTAATTGGAAGTGATTAATCTACATTGTAGTGACATAAAAGAAATATCAGTTGAATATAATAAAATTCTATAAATACCTATCAAGCACTAAAATCATATGCTTGTGGATTAATATCAGTAACTGGCAGTATTTGTGTGAAAGGGTATTTTTAAAAGTGAAATACATAAAATCTTAACACAGCACCAATAGATGAACATTTATAGTCAGTGTTGATGATAGGGAATTCTTAACTATGGATTCCAGTTAAGTGAAATGTTATCTCCCAGGAAGAAAAGTTCCATTCTTCTTAGTAGTAGGTATGTATTACAACATATTTATTATTGTATTATCCTTTTAATTTCATCAATAAAAATTAGAGGGTTTTTTCTTTTTATAAAAATATCTACTTAATATCCTCAGTTTGATCTCTTGAGTCAAAGTCTATAATATTCACTATACAGTCCTTTACAGAAAATGTTTGCTAACGCCCAAGTTAAATGAGAGCATCCTGATTCATCTAGAGTATTAAGATCAAACTGATATGAGTAAGAGTGTGACAGACACAAAAGATTGAATATAATCTCATCTTCTTGGCTCTCCTAATTTCTGTAGCCACTTAAAAAGAAGTAGTTTAATAATATTTCATTATATTTTCAGTCCTTCCATCAGCTTCACTTCCACTGTGGCCAGCAAAACGGTTGGGTAAGATTAACCAACTGTAAAATGAAGGTAGAATTCACCAGGGTTATATGCTTTTTTGTGCTTGGAGTCCTTAATTTTTACTTGCATTTTCTTGCTATATTAAACTGAAGTTAGTTTTCTTTTTGTTTTACTTTATTATTACTTTATTATTACTTTATTTACTTTATTATTTATTATTAGTCTTGAACACCAGCATCAGAACTACTATATCTTATTTTATTTTTTTAGAGATTTTATTTATTTATTTTTAGAGAGAAGGCAAGGGAGGGAGAAAGAAAGGGAGAGAAACATTAATGTGTGGTTGCCTCTAATATGCCTCCCTACCTCAAACCCAGCACACAACCCAGGCATGTGCTCTGACTGGGAATTGAACTGGCCATTCTTTGGTTTACAGGCTGGCACTCAATTCACTGAGCCACACCAGCCAGGACAGAACTACTATATTTTATTGTAAATAAAGCTACTAGGCTAAATTATAAGGGTTAAATATTTAGAAATATAATCTGGTTAAACTATAGCAGTTTCTCTTTGTAATGTTTTTTCTGACATAAACAGAATGTAACAATTACTGTTATATACACAGTAGCCTCATTCACAGATATTTGTGGTTAAATGTGTAACCCAATGTCCTGTAGGTGAAGAATCTATTCCATGACCAGACAAGGGTATGTCTGCTGATGAAGATCTTTTTTGCTGATGGTATCATCAAGCAAATTATGTTAAAAAGAGCCTAACTGAACATGGTACTCCCTGAGTCTAAATTTTAAAGATATATATAAATATATATATCATTATCATATATTAATAATAAATTTAGATTATATTATATATTTGATGGATTTTCATTATCTTGATGGTTTAGAGGCATATGCTCTTTGTTGCCAGCTCAATTCAAGCCTTTCTTACGCTGTGGAGACAGGGACGAAATTAAGCTGAGCAGGTACTCTGCAATCCACTTAAAGCATGAACTTTGTGGCTTTTTCCTTATTTGAAACACGGATGTTCATAGGAATTTAAATTCATACATGTAACATAATCTGTTTTCAAATAAATGATCTTGGCATAATGGACTGATTGTATTTGCCATAAAATTTTTACATTATCTGAAACTTTGTAGATTACACCATATTTATTGAATCATCACCCATCAAGGTGAGAAATTGAAAATCTTTTAGAATTGTTTGTGGACAGCCCTGTAATTAATGTTTAATTTGTGCTTGAAATTTATAACAGCTTGTCACTAACTCCTCTTAATTTCAAACGCAAGGCTAGTTACTACCCAGCTGTCATTTTCAGAGACATGTATTACTCCTCAAATAAGTCAGAAAGTACACGAGCGCATTCCTGTTTCTTTTTAATGAAATTATTTATAATGTAAAAATTATATTTATCTGACATGATATAGACTTTTTCTCCTGTCTTTAATGACACCTGTCTCACTGTCCTTCAAACCTGCACTGACAGGCTCCGCGAAGTCCACCATTCATTCACAAAACCAGCACCATGTTTCTAGGATTTTCTTAAAGCAACATCATACTTTCAGGAGATGACTTCTGTTTCAATTACGTGACAAACTACCTCAAAACTTTGTGTCTTATAACAACCGTTTTGTATCGCTAATGATTTCATGGGTTATTAATTCGGGAGGGACTCTGCTGGGCTGTTGCTTCCACATGGCACACACGCTGAACCTGGAGGATCCACTTCCATGAAGCTTCTTCACCTGCCTTTCCGGTGCCTCCATGCTCCTCAGCACCCCCACATGGGTCTGTCATCCCCTAGGATTCCCTGCGGTTGTCTCAGTGTAGTCATATTTCATGCATGGTGGTTGGTTTCTGAGAGTAATATCCCAAGAACAAGTGTTTTGAGAGAGCAGAAGCTGGACTTGGGTAGTTAAGGACTATGGGTAGAGCATGATCACTTCTCTATTCTATTAGTCCAAGCAGTCGTAGGGCCCACCTAGGTTGGAAGGGCTGGAGAAGCAGGCTCCACCTGCATGTGAGAGTGGCAAGGCCAGGTCGCAGGAGAGCGTGTGGGTGGGAGATCCTGCTGCTGTGTTTGGAGAATACTACACATTTAATTTCTTTTGTTTCCTTTCTTTCCCAGTATTTAAATGGTTGTGTAGTGTCTGTCCTTGTAACTTGGGGTTGTTTAAAATTTTTGTGCCTATTTTTAACATTATTTAGCATGTAACTGTTATTTGACTTTCCTTTTTTATTTGAATTACAGGATTTTTATTTTAAGCATGACGTGTTATGATTTGTGATTGGCTATCTCACCATAGAGTAATCCTTAAAATATTGGTAGTGATCTCTAAAATAGGGCTGATTTTTAAAGCAAAGTTTTACCATTTCTATTATGAAACTGTTGCCTGTAACAGCACTTTTTATTTGTGGGTTTCCCCCCAAATCCTAACAGTGTAATTATGTCACATTAAAAAATGAGCACTAGGTGGCAGTATAATCATATTTATATCATCAATTTGTATATAAATTTTACCTTGTATGTTGTTTATATGTTGGCTTATAGTCAGCAAAGCGTTAGGTTAGTAATCTGCTGAAATAGCTGTTAAAACATGAAATCGGTTATCATGACTTTCACAATTAGGATTTCAGAATGAGGTGGTATTTAGAACTAATGGTATTATTTCTAGTTAAAGCCACTTTTGTGTACCACTTAAAACTGAGTTCTTTCATCGTTCTTAAGAACAATTAAGGAAAATATTAGAAAATAGCATAGGTGGACTTAAAAGAATAAATGAGTCCATTTCACCTCTCTCTCAAGCTCATTCTGGGTATTGCTTATACCAGCGAGCCTGAAACGTGAGTGTATGGATACGCATTAAGATGACTAATCATGTCAAGTTCACTGCCGGTCAGTGTTGTTGACATAGACCTTCTGTAAATAACTTTTTGAGAAGGAAATAAAATCAGCTGGAACTGGATCCTAAAAAAAAAAATCATCTGGGAAATATGTTTTAAAAGGTTCCAGGTTTCTCATCCAGAAATTCTAGATTAGGTCATACATCATATTAAGAAACACAAATCTATACTCTTAACTTGACAATTTACTAGTCTTCAAGATGTTCTGTATTTTTAGATTTTTTTTGTATTTTTAGATTTTTAATATTTACTTTCACTTTCCATGTCTGCAGACCTGAGACTGCAAATTCCTGTAGAGCAGATACCACGTGTGTATAACCAAGAGTAGAGTCAGTGGCCCTTGTCCGGGCAGGGCTCTACTTATTAAAAGCTGTGTAACTATAATCAAGTTACATAATCTTGCCAGGTTTAATTTTCTTATTTCATATAAGTGTGAAATAAGTCCCTCTCACTACCTGGGGGATAAGAAAGAATGGGTACAGTGCATCTTAGAATTGAGATATATATAAAATATATAGCATAATTTTAGTATGAAATTTCAGTGATATACAGTTCGAAAATACAAATGGTTCTTTTTGTTAACTTTGTAGAAAAAGAGGGTGGTTCTAAGTCTGAGGTGCCATTCTCATAGAAAGGCAGCCGTGATGTGTGAGCGACTGCTGTGGGGCTGCCGTATTGAATGCTACAGTCGTATTGTGGAGACTGTCGGGGTATCAGCTTTACATGCACATGAGCAGTATTTCCTACAGGGGCAAGTACAGCTTCGGTTCAGTTTGACCAGGCTATATTTTTAAATGAAGGAATATTTGTATTAACTGTCAAAAGTCTTGATTTGGCTTAAGACAGCCTTCTTACCTTAATTTGAATTTTTAATTTAGATACTGCTTTCTCCTAAGCATGAGAAACTAATTTTACTCAGTTAACACAACCATTCTTTGCAATAGTTTTTTCCATTTTACAGAAAGGTAAATTGAGGCTTGCAGTGCTTAGATAATTAGGTCACGATTCTGCATCTAATAAGTGACAGAGCTACTTAATTAAATTCAAATGGTAGGACTTAAAAAGCTGTCGGTTTCTGGGAGGCACTGTGCTGGTCAGAGAGAATGACAGGAAGATGAGATGCTGTAAGCAATCTCTGGGACAACTATTTAGCTAGTATGTGGAAGGGAGGAGGTTAAATTAATGGAACGCAGCATGTTAAAAGCCCTATTACTGGTTTTCCAAATGTGAGAATACAAAGGAATGTGGTGGTGACTTCCTGGGGAAATTACTGTTGAATTCACCTTGAAAGATCATTAAGAATGAGTAAGGGTTAATGGAGGGAAAGTTGTTCTGAGGAGAGAGGGGAAAAAGGCATATATGCCATTCTGAGGAAAGTGCTTCTGAGGAGAGGCCTGAAAGTATTAGTACGTGAATGACCAAATTTATTTTCACCACGGTTAGAGTACACCTTCCTCAGCCACAGCTCCCTAGCTAAGAACCTGCTGCTGCTACACAGCTGCCTGTAGTCGAGGAAAAGCAAGGTGTGTTCAGGTAGTCAGGGATGGAACCTACAGTGCATTTTCCTTTACAAGTGGTAATTACCCTGTTGATTTAATAGGGTGGTTTTTGTTTATTTTTTTAGGATCTATTTTATGGGCCAGTCTGGGAAATTAACCATGACGTGGTTTGTATTAAGGGATAATTCATTTGAGTTCCTACCTAATTTACATTATGGGAACTATGGTTTTTGAGACTGGTTATATTATTAATAGTGTTTCTTTCTAGAATGTCCCTTGATCATAGTTCCCCTCAAAATTTTTCCCCCTCAAAATTATTTTAATGTAAGACTTCTGTTAAGAGTACACAGTAGCCCTAGTTAAGAGTACACAGTAGCCCTAGGTTCTTTGAGATATGGGAATGTTAGGAGGGGCTCTGACTGAGTTAATAGCATTGTAAAAGTGGTTGAATCTAAGCATATAAAATATAGCAATTACGATTTAGAAAATGAGACTTTTAACAGAAAAATAATAGTTCTAGTCTTTAAATGTGAAGTGCGTATAATCTGAAACGGGAGAGTGTATTTCCTTGGCCAAGAAGATTGATAAAAATTATTCCATCATTTCCCAAACGTAAGGTTTGGTGAAGCTTAATTCAAAATCAACAGTATTTTGGTTGGGAAGATTATAATTCTTAATTTATTGAGTTATAACTGCATACAATAAAATGCATGGATCTGAGCTCCACCGTTTGAGTTTTGACATTGCATATACTGGTATAACCAACATAGAGGAAGTGTGTAGACCACTTCCTCTACCTCAGGCGTTTTCTTATACCTCTTCCTAGCCAGTCACCTTCATCCCTCACCCCCACAAAACAGCAGCCACTATACTGAGTTGTAGCCTCATTATCTTACCTGTTTTTGAACTTTATATAAATAGAATCATAGAGGATGTTCTTTCTCGTGACTGAATTTTTTGGCTTAGAAGTAGTAATTTTGAAATGTGTCAGTAGTTTATTTGCTGTGGAGTATTCCGTTGTATACATTTTACTGTTGATGGACATTTGAGTTGTTTTTCAGTTTTTTAGCTAATAGTAATAATGCTGCTATTAACATTTTTGTGTGAGACTTTTGTATGTAGATATTTGAATGGAATTGCCAAATCGTAAGGTGGTAGATGCCAAAGTAGTTGACCCATTTTAAAGTGGTATGAATGATTTTGGCAGGTACTCTCAATTTCTTGAAAGAGATGAAACTTTCTCTTTAGATATGATCAAATATCTTAGTTAATACTCTAGACCTACCACTCTGATATATGAATTGAATACTGTATGTGTGTAATACGTAAGTACATATAATGCACGTGTTTGCTTTTCTGGGTGGGCAACTTGATCAGAGTGTTAAAGATCATAGACTGTAGATGGAGGGAGGAGTAGTCCTATTGTATGTTATAGTAGCATTACTTTAGCTATTATACATCTTTATGTTTAGACTTTCTGATGGATGTTAATTTTATAAAATTCTGTGAGTGGTTAAAAAAGATACTGATAAAAATTAACAATCTCCTACTGTGGTCTGGTGAGCAGGTTCAGATTGTGGACTTGCCCCTTTAAAAGATCTTACTTCCATTGTCATTTCTGTTGGCCATGGAAGGGAAATGGGTATTGGACCACAAAGAAAAATGGTACTTTCCTTTGCACAAAAGGTAGATACTCAAATAGTATTACTCAGAACTTGGGGTGAACACCAGAGAAACACAAGAATACTATAACCCAAATACAAGATTGCAGGGCTAGTGCAGAAATTCAACTCCAGACAGGTTGAACCCATTCTACTCAGACTGAAACCTAGGGAGATAAAAACGTAGGTCACACTGTCTCTCTTGGACACCATCATATGTCCCCAGCACCACAATTCCATCTTTCCAAGTATGGACTGAGAGCAGCAGTCCTTCCTTCTAATGCTTCCCGGGTTTTAGTGCTTGGCCTCAGAACATCCTATTCAGTAGACCGTCTCTTCCAGCTGCAGCTAGTTAACTAAGTCTTAGTTATTTTTGCAATTATCAAAGGTTAGTACATGCACATTACAGAACATTTGGAAGTGACATCAGGATCATGGTAAAGTGAGACAACTCCTTTGTATCTCCTTTTAAATCCATGTTTCTCCTTTCTAGAACATTAAAAGGTGTGTGAGATTGTGGGTATGTGTGTACATGTGCTCATGGGCAGGCAGCTTTGTCAGAAGATGAATATACCCAAACATTATGGCTGCCTTGTACAGTTACCCTTAAAAGATTCTGTATTGCAGTTTCCTTCCTTCCAGAGCAATTTTTTAAAATTTTAGTTATTTTTCAAGTACATTTTTCTGTCTATTTATCCCATCCCAGCCCACCTTGCCCCGCGCTCCCCACCTCCCTCCCATTTCCACCCCCCTTAGTTCTTGTCCCTGTGTCCTTCATACTTGTTCCTCTAAATCCCTCACCCTTTTTCCCCTAAATTCCCTTCCCTCTTCCCTCTGGTCGCTGTCCCCTTGTTCTCTATTTCAGTGTCTTTGTTTTTTGTTTTGTTTTTTTTTTTTTGCTTGCTTGCTTGTTTTGTTGTTTAGCTTCCTGTTTAAGGTGAGATCATATGGTATTTGTCTTTCAACACCTGGCCTGTTGCACTCAGCATAATGCTTTCCAGTTCCATCCACGCTGTTGCAAAGGATAGTAGCTCCTTTCTCTCTGCTGCATAGAATTCCATTGTGTAAATGTACCATAATTTTTTGATCCATTCATTTACTGACAGGCACCTAGGTTGCTTCCAGCTCTTGGCTATTGTATATTGTGCTGCTATGCACATTGTGGTGCATAGGTTCTTTGAAATTGATGTTTTAGGATTCTTAGGATATCATCCTAGCAGTGAAATTGCTGGGTCAAAAGGCAGGTCGATTTTTATTTTTCTGAGAAAATTCCATACTGTTTTCCATAATGGTTGTACCAGTCTGCAATCCCACCAACAGTGAACTAAGGTCCCTTTTTCCCCACAACCTCTCCAACAGTTGTTGTTTGTTGCTTTGTTTATGGTAGCCATCCTGACTGGTATAAAGTGGTGTCTCATTGTGGTTTTAATTTGCATCTCTGTGATAGCTAACAACATTGAGCATCTCTTCATGTGTCTCTGGATTCCAGAGCAATTTTTTAAGGCCCATGTCACTTACGTGTTTTTCCAAATGAATATCCTTTATGTATTCTGACTTTTTCCCGAATGGTCTGCCCTATTTCTTCTTACTTACACACTTAATCCGATGGTCTAGTTATAGTTTCATCATTGTTACTTGAGTTATTTTGGAAAATTTAGTTCTTGTAAGTGGTATTTTGAGCATTAAAGTATAAAAAGAGGCAGTGGCTCTTGGCACACACCAGAGATTGTTGAGTGAGTCGTGTAGACTGTTCCCACACATGTGGAAAAATTACATCACTACTTGAGTTCTGATTTTCTGTTGATAATATCCTAGGCCAGATTTCACCCTCCCTAATCCATCTTGTCTTTTAATAGGCTTTATAAAAGCAGGCAGTAAAAGAACTCACAGCAAGTTACTCTGGACCAAAAGGAAAATGCTGTGAAAAATGAGACATCTTGGCTAAGTAATACTTGAGATTTCTAGGGATTTAAAGATGTGAGCATAACTACCTGCCTTTTCATTTGCACTGTTCTCTTAATACATTTTTTGTGTTAATTAAAATACTACAAGGTAATTATGACATTTGATATTTTTTTAAATCCTCATCCAAGGATATGATTTTAACTTAAAATTCAGTAAATAATCCTGAATTTGAAGGCTGCAGAAGTTTCTTGTTTTATGCATGTTTGGACTTTTATTTCACTATGAAAAAGTTAGATTTATTTCTCTTTCTTTGAAAACGTAAGTGTGTGGAGACATTGTATCACTTTAATTACTGGATGCTTTTTAAATCACTTACATTCAAATCACTCTATCTAAAAATCTTGCTTTGATGTTTAAATATAAAGTTAGTGAAGAGATCTTGTCATGCAGCAAGCACAGTGTGATCTAATTTTAATTTGGGGGAAAATCAAAACATTTATAGTGGTTGTCTTTGGGTATTGGGAATACAGGTTATTTAGTTTTGTATACAACAAGGAGGATCCAGAAAGTATCCAGCCAAGTAATACGAAAAATAGAGGCATTTATTGAAGAAGTTAAAAGATGCTAGAAATATTGTATATAGGACAGTGATGCCTCAGTCTCCTTCAAAGTAGGCACCTTGGGACTTCACAGAGTTCTCCCAGTCACTATCAGCTGCCCTGCTGTAATTTCCTGAATCTCATCAATGGTCTAAAATCTCTTTCCTTTCAAATGTGATTTTAGTTTTGAGAAAAGTCAAAAGTCACAGGGCACCAAATCTGGGCTGTAGGGGGGCTGAATCACCTGGGTCATTTGATGTTTCAACAAAAAACTGCACAAGACGTGATGCAGGAGCGGCGGCATTGTTGTGAAGAAGCTGCCAGTCACCAGTTGTCCATAGCGGCCTTCTGAATCATCTGAGTAGATTCCACAGGAAAATGTTCAAGCTTAACGCAAAATTTGATGCAGATTCGTTGCTCTAGTAGCTCAGTCATTTTGAATGTGACGGCCACACAGTACACATGCTCACTCAACTGCATCTGCTGCCCCCACTGACTAGTACAGTGAAGTCATCATTGTTCACACATGTGCATTCCAGTCCACTCTCCTTGCCTGCCAGGTTACATTGCTGTCATGCAAGCTGTTGTCATACTAACAATGCCGGGTCTTTTTCCTAACAGACCTCATACGTACTTTTTAAAAAAGATTTTACTTACTTATTTTTAGAGAGGGGAATGGAAAAAGAAAGAGAGGGAGAGAAGCATCAAAGTGTGGTGACCTCTCATGCGCTACTAGGGACCTGGCCCACAACCCAGGCATATGCCCTGACTGGGAATCAAACTGGTGTTCATAGGTTTGCAGGCTGGCACTCAGTCCACTGAGCCACATCAGCCAGGGCAGTATTTTTTAAGTAAGCAAGTATTATTCTTTTATAAAAGGAAGAAAAAAGTCAATCTCTTTAGAGCGCTCTCTGAAATATAGGCCTACTTTGATATTGTACTAAGGCTTCAGTGCACAATTACAGTTTTTATGTCATTTTCAGGTAAGTTTTTTTAATCTTAATTTATATCATTATAATTGCTTTCCAAGTTTAATAATGTTTGTTATGAGAAGAAAGCAGACAAATTCATCATGACAGTCCCATACATTTAACCTTCTTTTTCTCCTTATTTTGGGCCAACTGCTCAATTTGTAATCTGAAATTGTCTTATAATTCATCTGCCTGCTTCTGTTTCCTTGGTCATTCTTGTTGCGTAGGGCCGTGAAGGCCCTACCACTGGTCTGAGTTCTCTTGTGATATGGACACCTGGTAGTCCAAGTAATGTGTGCTTACTCCCAAGTGATTTGAATGTTCAGAGAAAAACTAATTTTCCCAAGTCATCAGGAATCATTCTGTTGTGTATGTACCTATTTATTTATGATGACAAACCATTAGATGATGATATCGCTGTTGTTTATGAGCATTTTAATTACTCATAATTAAAATGCTCATAAAAATGGTACCATATAAAAATAGTTCAGAAGGTTTAGCGCAGTGTATATTGAGTTCCTTTCTTCTTTTTTTTTTGCCTACCTCTTTAAATACTTGCAGCAAAGTACTCTGATACTTTTAAAGTGAAATGTGGAGATTAATCTTTACAAATGGTGCTCATTTTCCGTAAAGTGCTGAGATAACTGATCCCTGCTGTTTCTTTCTCCTGTTCTGTATAAGCACACAGGAAGATGGTCTGGTTCCTGGTTCAATATCACATGTTGGTAAAAAAGCTCATCTTTAACACAAATGCAGTATAGAACAGACTCTGGAATTTGATGCACATTTCAGTTCTAGCCATGTAATCATAGGGAAATTATTTATTTCTAAAGTGGCAGTAAAAGTGACACCTGCCTTTAACAGAGAACATTTATAAAGGGCACAGGGAATAGCATATGCAAATGTTCAGTTTGTCTGAACATTTCGGTTCAGTTAATTTTTGTCTACTAGCCATTGAGCATTCCCCCAAAGCAGTAATTAACGGGATCCATTCATGTCTGGTTTATTAGCGTGACATACTTAGTCACTGCCTAAAAAGGAAAAAATTGCCTACTTGGTATTTTCTCACTGATTCTAGGCTTAAAGTTTATTTTTTATAAATTATTTGGTCAAAATATTTTTTCACCATATACACACTAAAACATAGGTGTCAGCCTAGTTCTTTGCTAAGCATTTTCCTTGAAAACTTAGTAACTTTTATATTAAACCATGTGCATTGGTACCATTGTGAAGTGTTTTCTCCCTTTTCCCTTGCCTGTTGCACATTTCATGCAAACTTATATTCAGAATCATTGTTATTTTAGCTTTTCATCACATGTGAATAGGTTTATTTTGTTATTTGTCTTCAATTCTTCTTTCTTCCAAGAGTTAGAATCAGACTGATGATAGCATAATGTGTTAGAGGGTTATTAGCGGATTGGCACAGTGATTAAATGCTTGCGGACAAAGTCTGAGATGCAATACTGCCTCTGGAGCCCAGATGTCCATGTTCAGATTTCCTGGGAATAAAAGGGTTGAGCTGGTCATTTTAGATGGTGTTAAGTAAACCCTGTCTTGACAAGACTGTTTAGACTTGCACTTACTCTCTTAGGTGACCGGGTTATTGATGTGGGATCTGAATGGAGAACTTTCAGCAATGATAAAGCAACAAAAGATCCATCTCGAGTTGGAGATTCTCAGAATCCTCTTTTGAGTGATGGAGATTTGTCTACCATGATTGGCAAGGTAATGTCAAGTGGGGCCTGACCAAAGAGGTGAGATTTTGGGAAATTTCCAAGTGTCAGTGGAGGAGTCTTGGCCTGTGAGTGAGGTTTGCCAGTAATACCATTGTGATTGATGGTTGCCTTATGCATTGCTTCCATCTTAAAGGGGAGGCCAGCAGATCAAAATTAGAGTCTTTGTATTTCAGGCCCTGGTTTTCATGAAGCACTTTTTGCACAAAAATTAAGTTAAACATAGTGAGGTTTCTGTGAATTTATATTGATATGTTCCTAGAACATTAGTAATGTCTTTCCTCTTTATACCACATATAAGATAAATTGAAGTTCAATATATCATATGTTCTAGCATTGAAAATACCTAAACGTCACATTTTTTATCAGTAAAGTGAGAATAATAGTACTTCATTGTGATGGTGGGTTACGTGGGAATATACATAGAGTATTTATAACAACACGTAGTGTGTAGTGTGTGTTCAGTTAATGGTAGTCACAGCTATTAGGTGAGATGGTAGCATAGTCGTCCTACCAGCCTGGTTCTTTTTTGGTCTGGTATCTAAATTGGAAATGATATTGACATTATTCCAAAGGAAATGTATGCTATTTTAGTACTTAATCTATACTAATTCAGTCTATTTTTAATAAAGTATGAAAAAGGTTATTATTTTTTCATGCTCTATAAGTTACATCAGATTTGGAAAACATGGTGCACACTAGGTTAAAAAGATTACAGTATTCAGAAATATCTTTAGGTGATTTCTGCATTTGCCTATAGTGTTACAGAATGGAAAAAACATACTAAGGACATTTTCAGATGGAAGATTGCAACTAGTGGACATGGCAACATTTTTTAATGTTTAATTTTTTTCCAATAGGAAATACCATGACTCAAAAACAAAAATGTAAAAATAACACAGTAAATTTTCCTCATCATTGGTCCCCAAATTCTATCACTTTCTATTGCAGCCCCTTTTTTTGGTCAGAAACAAGTAATCACTGTTGTAAGTTTATCCTGTGTCCTCTGAAAGTGGTTTATGCCTATATGGCAAAAAAGAATTTTTTAAATACTACATTTATCATAATATAGTTGAACAACCTGGGTTAGGAGCACTGACCTCTTGCTCAGTTGAAAATCCACACCTAACCTTTTTTTAAAAATATATTTTATTGATTATGCCATTACAGTTGTTCTATTTCCCCCCTTCACCCTGCACACCCCCTCCCCCACCATTCCCCCCCTTTAGTTTATGACTTGTCTCAAGTTCTTTAGATTCTATATTTCCCATACTATTCTTGCCCTCCCCCCCCATCTATTTTCTGCCTACTGTCTATGCTACTTATTTTCTGTACCTTCTCCCCCCTTCTCCTCCTCCCCCCTGTTGCTAACCCTCCATGTGATCTTCATTTCTATGGTTCTGCTCCTGATCTAGCTGTCCTCTTGGTTTGCTTTTGTTTTAGGTGTGGTTGTTAATAACTGTGAATTTGCTGTCCTTTCACTGTTCATCTTTTTTATCTTCTTTTTCTTAGGTAAGTCCCTTTAACATTTCATATAATAAGGGCTTGGTGATGAACTCCTTGAATTTGATCTTATCTGAGAAGCACTTTATCTATCCTTCCATTCTAAATGAAAGCTTTGCTGGATAGAGTAACCTTGGATGTAGGTCTTTGGATTTCATGACTTGGAATATTTCTTTCCAGCCCCTTCTTGCCTGTAAGGTGTCTTTTGAGAAATCTGCTGACAGTCTGATGGGAACTCCTTTGTAGGTGACTGTTCCCTTATGTCTTGCTGCTTCTAGAATTCTCTCCTTCATTTTAATCTTGGCTAATATAATGATGATGTACCTTGGTGTGTTCCTTCTTGGGTCCAACTTCTTTGGGACTCTCTGAGCTTCCTGGATTTCCTGGAAGTCTATTTCCTTTGCCAGATTGGGGAAATTCTCCTTTATTATTTGTTCAAATAAGTTTTCCACTGGTGGCTGTTCCTCTTTCCCTTCTGGTACCCCTATAATTTGGATGTTGGAATGTTTAAAGATGTCCTGGAGGTTCCTAAGCCTCTCCTCATTTTTTTGAATTCTTGTTTCTTCATCCTTTTCTGTTTGGTCATTTTTTTCTTCCTTCTGGTCCACTCTTGATTTGAGTCCCAGTTTCCTTTCCATTACTATTGGTTTCCTGTGCATTTCCATTCATTTCAATTAGTTTAGCCTTCATATGTTCCTCTAATTTGTGACTAAAATCAACCAGTTCTGTGAGCATCCTGATCACCATTGTTTTGAACTGTGCATCTGAAAGTTTGGCTATTTCTTCATTGCTTAGTTTTACCAGCTCTGGGGCTCTTGAGTTGTTCTTGAGCCATGTTTTGATCTGTTTTGTGCCTGTGACATATGAGGAGTGGAGCCCTAGGTGTTCACCAGGGCAGGGCCACCCAGGTCGCTGGGTTGTGACATTGTATGTGGGGGTAGGGTCAGAGAGGGACAATAGCGATCCCCTCTGCTGCTTCCGGCCACTGGGGCCTGCACGGTCTGTCTCACTGCTCACTCCTTCACCGATTTATCGGCACGCGTGAATGTATGACTGTGGTCAGCCCTCAGTGAGTCCACCACCTTGGGCCCTCAGTGGGTCCGCCCGCTACTCCACACCTGGGATCCGCCCATGGCTGCTGGCACACCTGGGTTGTGCCCAGGTCGGTCCGGTGGATCTTTCCTGCCCAACCCCGCTCTGCTGCTGGCTCTGCCCCTCTTACCAGTTTGGCTGAAGGGTTTGTTGTTGTCAGACTTCCGTATAGTTCAATCTTCTGTAGTTTGGCTGTGTTTTTGTTGCTAAAACTTTGTTGTTTTTAAACTTGGTTGTGCGAGAAGGCACAGTGCTTCCACCTACGCCTCCATCTTGGCGGAAGTCCCACACCTAACTTTTGACTCCCCAAAAACTTACCTACTAATAGCCTTCTGTTGACTGAAACCTTACCAATAATATAAAGAGTTGATTAACACATTTTGTATGTGTATTATAATAAAGTAAGTTACAGAAAAGAAAATGTTAAATCTTAAGATTTATTTACAGTACTATATGTGTCTATTGAAAAAATCCATGTATTAAGTGGACCTGCACAGTTGAAACTTGGGTTACTGAAGCATCAACTCTACTAAATTTTTTCATGTGTTGGTTTGGCCAAAAAGTTTATGGTTTTTTTCCCCTGTAAAATAAAAGACATTTTTCATTTTTACCCACAACTTTATTGATTTGGATATTTTGAGTATGTAGTTATCTCCAGAGTGGTATAACGTTGATTGTTCTCAGTAAATGTCTTGATTTGATCACTATCAACTTGAAATGGTCTGCCCGACCGTGGAGCATCGTCCAGCGAAAACTCTCCCACAGGAAACTTCAGAAGTCACTTTTGACACGTTAATCAGTTACAGCACCTTCTCTATACACTGCACAAGTCTCTCTCTGTATTTTTTTTTTTGCATTTTACTTGCATTTTTACCTTTCTCGAAACAATAAATCATAATATGCTGAAAATATCACTTATTTTCTTTCCTCTTCAGTATTAAAATGGCTACACAAAAATTCATCAATTGTAATAAAAAAATTTTTAATGTATGCTGCTGATATGACAGCTGTCACAATACAGTGTAACAAAATTGTTTCGAATGAGCTTACAGACAACTAAGTTGCTACTAGAGCTGTCTTACGGAAAAAACCAAACCAACTTTTTGGCCAACACAGTATTTGGGAGCATTTCTGGATTTTCTATCCATTCTCTGTCCTTAGTCAAATGCCATACCTTCCTGTTTTAAATCCTGATAATCTTAGCCCTCCTTCATTGCTCTTATTTTTCAGTATTTTCTTCACTAATTATTACTACTTAAAAGATCACTTTATTTTCACTGAGGTTTTGGTTACATTTATTTGCAAACTTACGTAGGGAAAATTGATGATTTTTTGATAAATTTTCCTATCTAAAAGTTATGCTTTCCCTAGGTCATATATGTCCTTTAAGAGATGTTTTCAAGTTTTTTCATGAAGTTCTTACATGTTTAAGTTGATTCCTAGATATCTTTTTTGTTATTGTAATTGGGATGCTTTTCTTTATCTTCTAACTAGTTGATTACACATATAAAACTATTGGTTTCTTTTTATTAATTTTGGTCTTCTCTGATGAATTTTCTTCTTAGCAGTTTTTAATTGATTTTCTTGAATATTGTCTGTAGGCAAAGATAATATTTGCAAAGAATTTTTCTTTTCCTTGATTTTGTAGCAATTTTTTTGCCTAATTTATTATAATCATAGTGATGTAATTTATATAATTATGTACAATAATTGTAATGACATTATATTGGCTAGTTTTTCTAGCACAGTGTGACAGAGTGTAGGGGTAGGAGGTGTGGGGGAGCTTTGCCCACAGAGCCCATCGTGTGCCAAGGATGAGACTTAATCTACTAAGACTTGATCTGCTTGGGGAGGAAAGGTGGCCGAACTCTCAAAGGAGAAGGGCCAAGAGCCTTTTCCTCTGTGGGCTTTTATTAGGTTCATTTTGCACAGGAATACAGGTAAAGTTCATTAATCATTGTCAGGCAGTGAGGATCAAACAATAGATAGCATATAAAGAACTACGAGGGCTTATTCTGAGTCAGGGTCTGTTAGCTAAGGGGCTATAAAACTTTGGGAAACAAACTCATTTCCTGCTTGGACCCTTATCATTTAATTGAGAACATTCTGATCAAAGCAGGTTTCAAAGGATTTTATGCATTCTTTCTTAGGCCTGATCACCCAGGGAATCTGCCCTTTCCAGCACAGGGTTGCACCCACCTCTAGCATTGTTTCAGGCTTAAGTCAGGCAGGGGAAGTAAGGCAGCCAAGAGGTTAGGAGACTTCTCTAAGACAGAATGAGGACTCAGGCAATGTCAAAGCTGAGTGGCGAGGGTTCATCACCCCCTATTGCTATAGCCCCCCAAGTCCTTCCCTGGGGGCTCCCTGTGATCATTCCTATCTTAGGCAAATCCCTCCCTTGAGGAATCTTACCCACCATTGGCTAATGGATCAAGCATTGGGGACCAGGCAGGGTGAAGTAAAGGGGGCAGAGGAGGTACCCCTGCCAGGGAGATAAGCTTTGTCTCCTTAGTGGCTTATGGTCACTCAGCCTTAGCCATGAGGGTGGTTACAGCTCTGAAACCAGGCAGGGCAGTTCCTAAGCAGGAGGTGCCTTTGTCTTCTGACTCTACTGTAATGTTGCAAATGTGTCTCTTAATCCTGTTGCTGGCTTTAGGCCTGGGGTAGTGATTTTCTAATATGAAAAATACCTAGTTTTAGTGTTTTACCAGATTTTTTCAAAAAGCGAATTTTGAGTTTACTTGCCTTTTTGTAACACCTTTGGAGATGATCGGTTGAGTTTTCCATTTGAGTCTATTAATATGATAATTTATTATTACATTCTCAAATAATAGATTTTTTAAATTTTATTTCATTTTAATTATTTTTCAAGTACAGTTTTCTGTTTTTTACTCCCATCCCAGCTCAGCCCCCAGCCCTCCTCAAAATAATAGATATTCTTATGTTCAAAGTATTTGATAGAAAACATCTCGAAGGGCACTTTAACCTGGTACTTTTTCTGTTGAGAAGTAGGGAGGTTATGCACAGGGTAGGTTTCTTGGGCATGTGGAGTCATGTAAGTTATGTTTTCCTAGAAACTGTTCAATTAGGTTTTCAAAATTTTTTATATAAAGTAATAAAACTTTGTTTTATAGGGCACAGGAGCTGCAAGTTTCGATGAATTTGGCAATTCTAAGTACCAGAATCGGCGAACAATGAGTAGTTCTGACCGGGCAATGATGAATGCGTTCAGGGAAATTACTACCATGGCAGACAGAATCAACCTCCCTAGAAATATCGTTGTGAGTACCTGTCTAGCTCCATTGAGCCATTCTGGCATTGACTTTGCATAATTTAATGAACACATGAAATTTTGATACTGCATTTAATTAAGTGGCCTGGAGTTAATTAAACTTAGTTTCTCTGCTTTGAAGGATCGAACAAATAATTTATTCAAGCAAGTGTATGAACAGAAGAGCCTGAAGGGAAGAGCTAATGATGCTATCGCTTCTGCTTGTCTCTATATTGCCTGTAGACAAGAGGGGGTCCCCAGGACATTTAAAGGTAAGCAGTTAGTTGCGCAGATAAAAAGTGTTACCTATGTCATATTAAAGTGAGAGACCAGATTCAAGTAGCTTCGATACCAGGTAGCTCTGTCACATGTTTGTGCTTACGTACAGGAAGCCGCCTAAGGACAAAATGCCCACTGCTTTGTTCCTTGACAAGAGTTCATTCTGTGCGCTTACTGACCATGTGCTGCTTTCTTATGTAAAGTCATTTCAGTTCATGCACGCCCTGTGTTCTTGGTAGTGAGGTCTTCCTACTAACGGTATTTTCTAAGTTTTGAGGCCCGTTATTATAAGCCAGAGTAGGACTTTGTACTAAGTCTGTAAACACGCTTCTTGGAAAACAGTTTCTCCTTACAGCCGGGTCTTTACAAGCAGGGGAGTCAACCCTTAGAATGCACTGATGAAATTGTTTCCCTTGAGTTATATAATTTGCACTTTCACACTTAAGTTAGAGGCTTTGAGAGAACTAGTATTTTTCTCCCAGTTTGCAGTTTACCTGACAACCTGTTCAGTATTGCTATGAGACTTAACCTGACTTTAGCTGCCAAACTTCATTTTGCCTTAAGTTTATGATGGCCCTTATCTCTGAATGTTTGTTTTACATTTTCTTACATCACTGTGAAGAGGCAGTGACCCTTACCATCTTTTTCAGTACAGCTAAAACTACAGCTTTGGTTAAACTTATTTTGAAAGTGTTTGGTAGCTGGACTTTCAGACTAACTGGGTCTTGTGTTTCATCTCCTGCTGTAGCCGGTCATTGCAGGGGTGGCGCCTACATGGGCGCCGTGCAGCGTGAGAAGCATTCTTTACTTAGCTTGAGTACTTTCTTCATCTCCTTGATGTTTTACTTATTATAGATAAGTAATTATCTATATTATGTAGATTGAAGTTTTTGATTGGTTGAAGAAACTTGCATAAATTAAAACTTCAGAGATGTTAGTATTTTAAAATACTAAGATCTACATTTAACTTTTGAGAAAACTCTTTAAAGTTTGATAAACATTTAAATTACATAACAAATTTTAAGCTCTAAGGGAAGTATGGAGACATTTTTTGCTGTTAGAATGTATTTTGTAATCTGGAATGATAGACTTTAAAACGAACTATATGACTTATTTATTTATTTTTTTTTTTTTTTTTTTTAGAAATATGTGCTGTATCACGCATTTCTAAGAAAGAAATTGGTCGGTGTTTTAAACTTATTTTGAAAGCTTTGGAAACCAGTGTGGATTTGATTACAACTGGGGACTTCATGTCCAGATTTTGCTCCAACCTCTGTCTTCCCAAGCAAGTGCAGATGGCAGCTACACATATAGCCCGCAAAGCAGTGGAGTTGGACTTGGTTCCTGGGAGGAGCCCGATATCGGTGGCGGCAGCCGCCATTTACATGGCGTCGCAGGCGTCAGCCGAGAAGAGGACCCAGAAAGGTAGGAGAGGGGGCTGCCACCGTGACGGCCGTAGTGCTGAGTTGTATTTCCATTTAAGTGCGAAGCAGGTAAACATCCAGAGCTTGCCTTGGAAGGGCAGATCTCCTGGGCATCAAAACTAAAAAAACACAGAATTTCCCTTTTAAGTGGCTCATAAACACAAATGTTTGGAGGTACAACCTCTTGTAGAGACTTAACTTTTTTCCCATTTGAATTATTTTATTTTAGTTTGTACGTTTTTTATTTGTAGAAATCGCCCGCCCCCCCATCCCCCACTACATTTTCCTGATTATTTTGAATAGGGTCCCCTCCTCAAAAAAACTTAAGCTTTTTAAAATTTTGATGGGAGGGAGCCATGCTTTGCTTCCCACTGCCTGACCGCCAAGCTGAAACGTTCTGCAAAGCTTGTCTGTCCTCTTTCTCCTTTAGTACAGAATTCGGTTTCTTAATGCGAACACTGGCATAAGTAGTTCCCACCTTCTAAAGCTGTATTTGAATTTAATTTTGTTTTCAAACAGCAGTATTAAAGTGAATTTCTTTCCAAGCATGAATTCATTAATTCTGTTATGCTCAAAAGATTTATAAAGAAGAGCAGTTAATTCTAAAGTGTGATAGTGAAGTTACTTGCTGCAATAACTTTATAAACCTAGTTCAGAACAGCCTTTCACCCTGGCTTTAGGCGATGTTTCTGTATCAGTGAAAGTAAATTACATAGAAGAATGATTAGAAAGAAGCAGCTAACCATTAATTATTTAAATGTGCCATTATCGATTGTCTTTGGGCTTCACTCATGTTTCCTAAGGAAATTTTGAGTCTTCTGGTAGAATTTATAAGCTAAAGCAAGGCACAGATGGTCCTTAGTTTCCTAGTTGTAATGTTTATTCTAATCAACAACAGAAAAATGTTTATCTTGGCACTTCTGCTTGTGCTTTACATTAATGGTTGCATTGAAATTTAAGGCCTTTTTTTCCCTAGCAGCCAGTTTATGTTCACATAGCTGGCATTCATCAGTATCTCTATCTGGATGATGTCATGCATGGAAGGGAAATTTAAATTATTTCATTGCACACTGATGGCAGGCACCCACACTGAGAATCCGTAGAACCTCACTCATTTGAACTGACTGTGAAAGGTGGTAAAATAAGTTCCTATTAAAGGGTATGTTTAAAAAATCTGCTTTGACTGGGTATTTATAACTAACCAAACATGACAAGTGGTAGTCCTTTCAGACTTCTTTTAATAAAAAGAAGGAAAGAAGTGATAACTTCAAAGGATTAATATGTACCCACTGCTAGGATTCTGTAAGAAACTGCAGAAGTCACCGCGTGAGCAGTCCGCGTGTGCGCTCAGTGTGTGCTGAACCGTATTGACAGTAGTGAGAAACACACATTTTGTTGTAATATGCAGCTTTATGGTTTCAGGTGTACTAAGTAGGAAAAAGAAGCTGTAGAACAATATTTAAAGTGGGATTCCATTTTGGTTTTAGCTGTTTAGCAGAAGTTAGCCAGTGGAAGATGTTGCAGGGGAACTTTCAAACACAGTGATACAGTGTCTTCCTATGAATGCACTCACGAGTTGCTTCTGGGCTCATCAAAAAGATGTACTGTGAAGGAAAAGGAGATGTGAGTTCAAACACGATGGCCGGGGTAATGGTTACCGCTGACAGTGCTCTGCCCTGAGCACTGGTCAAACGCATCACACATTGTAGAATTGTGTTGACCCTTTGATGCCATAAGTACTGCCACCATTACGAACTTTAGCCCTGCTTCCGACTTGTAGTGTGTAATTATGTTATCAATTTTTAAAAATCAATAGTTTTGGTTTGTTTTATATTTTGGCACTTTATACAACTTTCTCCTAGAAATTGAAATTTAGAGAGTAGACGGTAGTAGGATGCAAGTTATACTTTTAATATTTTGATTTTTGTCTTTTAGAAATTGGAGATATTGCTGGTGTTGCTGATGTTACAATCAGGCAGTCCTACAGACTGATCTACCCTCGGGCCCCAGACCTGTTTCCCACGGACTTCAAGTTTGATACCCCTGTTGACAAACTACCACAGTTATAAACGGAGGCAGCTAATGGAAAACTCTTGTGGTCACTGAACTCGGCCTGTTGTACATAGCCTGTATGAAGTGCTGGATTGAGCCTTTAATAAGGAAAAACAAAAGACATGGTACGCATTCCAGGGCTAACTGTTAATTGCTTGGCTTTATGTATGTATATACTAGTAAAACATATTTAATGATTTAAATTTCTTACTGAATTTTGCTTTCTTTTGTAGCAGCCTAGGAAACTATTTTGGAAGATATTTGAAATTATGTGTAATTCTTGAATAAAACATTTTTCAAAACTAAAGTTTTTGTTATAATTACATGTTATATGTACTTTATAATATGTAATTATAAATAATGCATATTATTACAGCTAATAAAGCTGTTAGAGGTCCTTGTGTTCTGGTTTTCTTTATATGTGTATATATATAGGTGGATTTTTTAAAAATAAGGTCATTGGAATAGCAAAGACTGGTGACATGAAGAACATAATTAGTTTGCAGTTTAAAAGTTTGTGTGAGATATATATATATGCAAGAAGTAGCCCTGACCATTGTGGCTCAGTTGGTTGGGCGTTGCCCTGAAAAACTTGAGGTCTTCAGTTCGATTCCCAGTTAGGGCACATGCCTGGGTTGTGGTCCAGGTCCCCAGTTGGGGCACATGTGATAGGCCATTGATCAGTGTTTCTCTCACACATTGATGTTTCTCTCCCTCTCTTTCCTCCCCCCCCAAAAAAAATAAATAAATAAACTCTTAAAAAAAAGAAAAAAATGGTGAACTGGACATTGAAAGGCACTAGCCTGAGAGAGGAAAGGGCTTCACGTCTATTTTCCTCAGGGATGCGAGCAGGGGTGACGGTGCTGGCGCACACCTAGCAGTCCGGCGGATGTCACTTTTCAGATCTTAGCACTTCACGTCCTAGCATCTGCATATCTATAATGTTGGTGCTTATGGGGATGCTAACAGTGAAGTATATTGTAAGTGGAGATTACTGGGCCTGAGAATGTCCAGGGATGTTTTAAATAAGCACCCTACCCCAGGTGATTGTGATGTGTAGGTGTTTTGCATATCACTTTTTGGAGGAGCAGTGATTTAAGGTCCCTTGACTGTTAGGCAGTGCAGGCAAAGACCAACAAAACATCACTTTTTTTTTTTTACCAGCCAAGTAGTTTGTTAAGGGGACTTAAATCCATACCAAACACCACCACTGCACTGCTTTAAAACAAGTATTGTGATTCTTACCCATCTTTGAAGCGGCAACACTGAACTAGGACAATTTTCTGTCATGGCCTGGTGGGTGGGTTCCGACTCTGGCCCAGAGGGACTTGCCCCTCTGGAAGATCAGACCTGCACTGTCATTTCTACCAACCATGGAAAGGGGAATGGGTGTTGGACCACAAAAAGGATATGTCTCCTTTGCACAAAATGTAGGGCATTCAAACAGTACTACTTAAAAAGCTGGGAGAGAACCCCATAGAAAAATAGAAATGAACCAGCTACATGATTGCAACGCTAGTGATGAAATTTATATTCCAGGCAGGCAGAACCATCCCGTTCTACCCAGAGTGAGACCTAGGAAGAAATCTTAGGTCAGTGTCACTCTTGGGCACCATCTCTGGTCGCCAGCATCACACATCTCCATCTTCACAAGTCTGGATTAATGGCAGCAGTCCTTCCTGGTGATGCTCCCCAGTTTCTAGTAATTGACCACAAAACATCTCATTCAGTAGACTTTCTATTTGAGCTTCAGCCAGTTAACTAGAACTTAGATTATTTTTGCGGCATCAGAGATCAACAACATTTTGAGGTGACACTGTCATGGTGGAGTGAGAGACCCCTTTGATCTCCCATTTAAAACTAGTTGGACATCTATAACTGAACAAGTTTCCTCTGCTTAGCACACTAGTGTGCCTGAGAAATTCACACAGTACGTTGGAAGTAGGCATGGTAGAATGCAGGACGGAGGCTGTGGGGTGGGCAGGACAGGGACTGCCCACCGGAATGTCTTCACTGGCAGTGGCAGCAGCTGTGCCTGCAGCCACAGCTAATGGGGAAGAGTCAGGGGCGGCCCTACGATAAGCCCAGTGCAGAATGAGGAGCAGGAGCAGTGTCAGCCTCAGACAACCCAGTTTTCTCCTGCCATGGTGTTTGTAGCAGCTGCAACTGGGCTTTGCCTTCCAAGCTGCAGCACACAGGCTCCAGCACCACAGGGAACTGGGGAACAGCATGGCAGGCTCGTGAACCCCGAAACCTCTTCACCCACCACGTCCACCCACCGTGGTGGTAATGCCCTGAGACTCAAGTGACCAGGACACAGCAAGCACACCCAACACCCCAAGGACCACAATGCCCTGCCCTACTGTGACCCTTGAAGTGCACAGTACAGGAAAGAGAAAGCAAAACTTGTGCTATATTGCCATCTACTGGAAAAAGGAAAGACCTATCAACCTGAATTATTAAAGTCAAACTGGTACTTGTATAAAGACTTTACTACCTCAAATGTGCCAGGAGAGCAACATGATGACAATTCTCCAGAAACCGAACTTGAAAGTCATGAAAGACTATGATGCAAATGGTAGAAAATTCAAAATACTCACAAACCCAATGATACAAGAAAGCTCAGAAATGTAGTAAAATAAGTCCAGGAATAAAATTAATGAACAGAGGGAGTACTTTACCAAAGAAATTTAAACTATAAAAGAGAACCAAACAGAAAGTCTGGAGCTGAACTCAGTGAGATGAAGAATGCATCAGAAAGCCCTGGCTGGTGTGGCGCAGTGCACTGAGCGGCAGTCTGTGAACCAAAGGGTCACCAGTTTGATTCCCAGTCAGGGCACATGCCTGGGTTGTGGACCAGGTCCCTGGTGAGGGGCGTGTGAGAAACACACATTGATGCTTCTGTCTGTCTCTTCCTCCCCTCCCTTCTCTGTCTACAAAGAATGATCAGAAAGCACTGGGAATGGAGCAGATGACAGGAAGGGGAGTTAGCAAGCTCGAAGATAGAAATCTGGGAATAATTCAGTGGGACAAGGAGGGAGAATTAAGATTTCTTAAAAATGAAAGAACTCTATCAGACTGACATCATAAGAAAGGGCACCAGAAGGTATGGCAGAAGGAAAAGGGAGGGGAAAGGGAACGGAAAGGCTGTTCAGAGGAATAATTGAGGAGAATTTCGTAAAGTTAGGGAATGAACTGGGTATTCAAGTACGAGAGGCTAACAACACCTAATTATCTCAACACAAAAAGGTGTTCTCCAAATGGTAATGATAAAGAACCCTTAAGAAGCTGGGGGTGTGTGGACACAGTAACTTACAAATGAAACCTCATGAGGTTATTACCAGATTTCTCAGCAGAAACCGGACAGCCAGGATCAAGTAGAGTGATATATTTGAAATATTAAAAGGAACTGCCAGCCAACAATAATACTTTCCACAAAGTTACTCTTTTGATATGCAGAGGAAATAAAAGCTCTCCCAGACAAAACCTGAAGGAATTTACCGCCACATGACCTGCCTTCAAGAAATGTTGAAAGAAGCTTTCACCTGAAATGAAAAGACGAAGTACATAAACTTTAAGTGACAAACAGAAGCAGAAAATTGCTACTCTATATCATTATAGAGCACTGAGTATTTAATTATAATGTGAAGGTTAAAGGAAAATAAAGCATTAAAATTAACTATGCCCTGGCTGGTGTAGCTCAGTGGATTGAGTGCTGGCCTGCAAACCAAAGTACTGCCAGATTGATTCACAGTCAGGGCACATGCCTGGGTTGTGGGCCAGGTCCCCAGTAGGGGGCGCTCAAGAGGCAACCACACATCGATGTTTCTCTCCCTCCCTTTCTCCTTCCCTTTCCTTCTCTCTAAAAATAAAATCTTTTTAAAAATTAACGATGGGTGTGCAATTTGGTAATGAATGCACAACACAAAAAGGGATAATTTGTGACGACAAGACAAAGGGAGAAGAGAAAAAGGATGAAAATTGTTTAGGTGAATGAAGATAGATATTATCAAAATAAAAAGGATTATTTTATCTGAGGCATTTTATACAAACCATGGTAACCACAGCACAAAGATTCAGCACTTGAACAAAATAGCAAAAAAGGGGAAGTGGAGAAAAACATCATAGAAAACCACTTAACTAAAATAGCAGACAGAGACACAAGGGAAAAGAAATACTGGAGATACTGAGCAACCAGAAAACAAATGATAAAATGGGAGTAGTGAGTCCTCATATAGCAATAATTACCCTGAATGTAAATGGGCTGAACTTACCAATCAAAAGTCACAGAGTGCCCTGGCCAGGTGCTTCAGTTGGTTGGAGCATCGTCCTGTACACCAAAAGGTTATAGGTTCGATTCCCCGTTAGGGTGCATATGGAAGGCAGCCAATCTGTTTCTCACTTCAATGTTCCTCTATCTTATTGCTGTTTCTCCCCTTCCTCTCATTCTCTCTCTCTCTCTCTCTCTGTCTCTCTCTCTCCCTTCCTCTTTCTCTAAAATCAATAAATATATCCTCAGGTGAGAATTTTTTTAGAAAGGTACAGAGTAGTTGAATGAATTAAAAAAGAAGACCCAACTCTAGGCTGCCTTCAGGAGATGCATTTCAGCAACAAACACAAACACAGGGTCAGTGTGAAGGGGTGAAAGAAAGATGACACTCCAGGGACAGAGTATCCAGAAGAAAGCACACATAGCCATACTTACATGAGACAAAATAGATTTTGAGATGAACAGGTAACAAGACAAAGATAGATATTATATAATGATAAATAGATATTGGTAATGATAAATGATAAATGTTATGTCTTCTTGATCAACCTGTGAACACTGAAATATATAAAGCAACTATTAATAGATCAAAAGAGAGAAATAGATAACTACACAATAATAGTAGGAGACATTAATACTCCACATACACCAATAGATAGATCATCCAGAGAGTCAACAAGGAAACATCTGCATTAAATGACATTAGACCAGGGGTGGCGGAGGAGATATAGAACTTCCTATCCCAAAGTGACATAATACACATTCTTTTCAAGTACGCATGGAATATTCTGAAGTGTAGACCAAACATGGGGATACAAAACAAATCTCGGTGAATCAGTGAATTTTAAATAGCATGCTACTGAACATCTGTTGGGTCAATGAAGAAATAAAAAAGATAGATAAATCAAATGTTTAAAGAAATCAAAAGATAAAGGAAAATATGACACCCCAAAATATTTGGCATGCGGCAACATGGTACTAAGAAGTTCATAGCAGTGTAAGACTACCTCAAGAAATGAGAAAAATCTTAAGCTAACATTAAAACTTAAGGACCTAGAAAGAGAATAAATGAAGCCCAAAGTCAGTAGGAGAAAGAAAATAAAAGAGCAGAAATACATGAAGTAGATGATAAAAAGACAATAGAAAAAATAATAAAGAGCTGGTTCTGTGAAAACAATCAAAATGGACAAACCTTTACTAGACTGGGTAGTTAAAAAAAGGGAAGACTCAAATGAAACAATCAGAACTGAAAGAAAAGTTACAACTATGACACAAATACACATGATTATAAGAGAATGCTAAGGGCTATCCACACCAAATTAGACAACCTAGAAGAAATGGACAAATTCTTAGAAATACACAACCTTTGGTGTTTGGGAAACTGGGCAGCCATATCCAAAAGAATAAAACTAGACTACTATGTTAAACTGTAGAGAAAAATGAACTCAAAATGGATTGAAGACTCGAAGGTAACAAAAAAAAAATATGTGGAAGAAAACACAGGCACAAACTTCTAGATATTGATCTTGGTGGTGTTTTTCAACAATTTTATTCCAAAAGTAAGAGAAACAAAAGCAAAAATAATCAAATGGGAGTATATCAAGCTTGAAAGCTTTTGCACAGCAAAGGAACAAAAAAAGCAACCAACCAAATGGAAAAAGATATTTGCAAACCATATCTTATTAGAGGTTAACATCCAAAATACATAAAGAATTCATACAGTTCAGCAACACAAAAAGCAAACAATCCAATTTAAAAAATAGGCAGAAGATGTGACTATACATTTTTCAAGACATATACATGGCCAACAGGAACACGGAAAGATGTTCAACATCACTAATTATTAGGGAAATGCAAATCCAAACCACAAAATGTGACCATACAGCTGTTAGAATGGCTATTACCCAAAAGACAAGAAAGTAACAAGTATTGGAGACGATGTGGGGAAGAGGGAACCCTCGTGCACTGTTGGTAGATTGTAATGTGGTGCAGCCACTGTGGAAAGCAGCATGGAGGGTCCTCAAAAAACTAAGAGTAGAACCACCACGTAATCCAGCACGTCCTCTTCTGGGTATTTATCTGAAGAATAAGAAAACACTCATCCAAAAAGATACATGTGCCTGTACGTTCGTTGCACCTTATTTACAATAGCCAAGTCATGGAAACAACGTAACTGACCACAGATGGCTGAATGTATAAAGAAGTCGTAGTACACATATACATGGAATATTACTCAACCATAAAAAAGATGAAATACTGTCATTTATGACATGGATGAATCTTGAAGGTATTATGCTAAGAGAAATCAGATGAATAAAAGGACAAAACCATATGACATCCTTCTTATGTAAACTATAAAACAAAAAGAGTGCTGAACAGAGTGACAGAACAAAGCAAAAATGAACTCACAGAGGAAGACAAATAGAATGGTGGCTGCCAGCGGAGGAGGGTGGGGGGGAGGGCAAAACGGATGAAGGGGGTCAAATATATGGTAACCGGGAGAAACTAGACTTTTGGTGGTGAGTATAAAATAGAGTATACGCATGTTGAATTATAATGTGTACCTGAAACTTATATAATGTTAATAACCAATGCTACCTCAGTACACATTTTTAAGTTTAAAAAAAGAACATTTGGAAAGTGCATAATGAAAACACCCACAAGTTGCCCAGTAATAACCACCAGTATTTTGATATTTTTTCCTTCCAGCTGTTATGTCACACTTTATTTTTTTTAAGTACAATTGTGATTAAGGTACAGTAATATGATTTGTTTTTTCATTTTGCTGTTTTTTTCATTTTGCTGATTACAAAAATGTATGAGAGAACTAGAAAAATGCAGGTAAGCATAAAGGGGGGAAAATGTAGACCCCCCACTCTCAGATGTGTCAACGTCGTGGTCTATTTTTTATTGCTATGCATTTGGAAAGCTTGGGTCAGCACGCTGATTGTAAAGATTCATCAGGGCAGAGGGTATGTTTGCTTTCTTTTAGGGAATGGACCTCATATTTTTGTAGCTATTTGTTAAAAGTGAAAGAAGTAAAACGCTAGATATTTTAAATTCTTCCTAAGCCACTCGTGTGGTTCAATCAGTCCAGCTCAGTTCCGGGTATGGAAGGGGGAGCAGGCCTGAGAGAGGGCGACACAGTGGCAGTGCAGACCGTGCCTCATTTCTCCCCGCCCTGCCCTGCCCTGCCTCGCCCCTCCCCCCCGACCTGCCACGCAGCCTGAGAGGTCCTGACAGAGGCAGGTGTGTTTGGAGTTTGATGTGTTCTTAATGACAGTTTCGGGGAGTCACTTAATCTGACTGCCGGAACATTTTCCCTTACTTGGGAAGGGGGACTCAGCAGCAATTTCCGTCTAGGGCTCAGTCCCCGCTAGTCTTCTCTCCCTGCCTGAATCGGACCACGTCCTTCTTTGTTTATTTCCTTTATTTTTTTTTATCGGACTGACTGGCACAGGATTGCAGGATTTGTGTTCAGGTCACCCTTACTTTACTTGATGACCTCTAAACACAAGAGCAGCGATGCTGGAAATTTGGATATACCTACGAGAAGCTGTCAAGTGCCCCCTTTGAGTGAAAAGGAGAGAGTTCTCAACTTAATAAGGAAAGAAAAAAATTATTATGTGCTGAGGTTGGTAAGATCTACAGTAAGAAGGGAACATCAATCTGAAGTGGTGGAGAGGGAAGAAGAAATCTTGCTGGTTTTGCTGTCACTCATCGAACTGCAAGAGTCACAGCCGTGGTGCATGATCAGAGCTCAGTTAGGATGGAGAAACGCTACGTTTGGGGGCAGGACACGTGAACAGAAACACGTTTCAATCGATGGCACTGAGCTACATGAAGACTTCCACATGGAATCCCCAAAACAAGTTTACAGAAAGGAAGGTATAAATACAGTAAGATCTGTTGAGAGATCACATTCACATCATTTTTATTACAGTATATTGTTGTAATTGTGCTATTTTATGCTATGGTTCTTCATCTCTTACTGTGCCTAATTTTTTTTTTGAGTTTTTACAATTACGCTTTAAAAACTTTTTAAAAATTTTATTGATTATGCCATTTATTACATTTGTTCTATTTCCCCCCTTCATTCCCCTCCACCCTGCACACCCCTCCCCCACCGTTCCCACCCTTTAATTCATGACCACGTGTCTCAAGTTCTTTAGATTCTATATTTTCCATACTATTCTTACCCTCCCCCTATCTATTTTCTACCTACTATCTATGCTACTTATTTTCTGTACCTTCTCCTTTTCCCACTCCCCTGTTGCTAACCCTCCATGTGATCTTCATTTCTATGGTTCTGCTCCTGATCTAGCTGTCCTTTTAGTTTGCTTTTGTTTTAGGTGTGGTTGTTAATAACTGTGAGTTTGCTGTCCATTCACTGTTCATCTTTTTTATCTTCTTTTTCTTAGGTAAGTCCCTTTAACATTTCATATAGTAAGGGCTTGGTGATGATGAACTCCTTGAATTTGATCTTATCTGAGAAGCACTTTATCTGCCCTTCCATTCTAAATGAAAGCTTTGCTGGATAGAGCAATCTTGGTTGTAGGTCTTTGGATTTCATGACTTGGAATACCTCTTTCCAGCCCCTTCTTGCCTGTAAGGTCTCTTTTGAGAAATCTGCTGACAGTCTGATGGGAACTCCTTCGTGGGTGACTGTCCCCTTATCTCTTGCTGCTTCTAGGATTCTCTTCTTCATTTTAATCTTGGCTAATGTAATTAAGATGTGCCTTGGTGTGTTCCTCCTTGGGTCCAACTTCTTTGGGACTCTCGGAGCTTCCTGGATTTCCTGGAAGTCTATTGCCTTTGCCAGATTGGGGAAGTTCTCCTTTATCATTTGTTCAAATAAGTTTTCCACTGGTGGCTGTCCCTCTTTCCCTTCTGGTACCCCTATAATTTGGATGTTGGAACGTTTAAAGATGTCCTGGAGGTTCCTAAGCCTCTCCTTATTTTTTTGAATTCTTGTTTCTTCATATTTTCCTGTTTGGTCATTTTTTCCTTCCTTCTGGTCCGCTCCCTTGATTTGATTCCCAGTTTCCTTTCCATCACTATTGGTTTCCTGTGCATTTCCCTTCATTTCAATTAGTTTAGCCTTCATATGTTCCTCTAATTTGTGGCTAAAATCAACCAGTTCTGTGAGCATCCTGATCACCAGTGTTTTGAATTGTGCCTCTGATAGGTTGGCAATTTCTTGCTCGCTTAGATTTGTCAGCTCTGGGGCTCTGAGTTATTCTTGAGCCATATTTTGATCTGTTTGTGCTTGTTACATTTGAGGAGAGGCGCCTTAAGTGTTCTCCAGGGCGGGGCCACCCAGGTCGCTGGTTTGTGACGCAGTATGTGGGGGCGGGGTCAGAGAGGGAGCAATGGCGGTCCTCTCTGCTCCCTCCCACTCTATCCCCTCACAGCTGAACCCCCACCTGTTTATCTGTACACTAATGTGCAACCTCGGTCAGCCTGCCGCCCTGTGCCGGGGCCTGCGTGGTCTGTCTCAATGCTCGTCTCTTCGCTGGTTCATCTGCATGCAAATGTGTAGACCGCGGTCAGCCAGCTGCCCTGCGCCTTTTCTGGGCCCGCCCCTAGCTACCCTGCACCTGGGATCCATGCCCTCGGCTACCTGTGCGCTGCCTAGGTTGGGGAACCTTTTTTGCCCGACCCGCTCTGCTGCCGGCTCTGCCCCTCTCACCAGTTTAGCTGAGCGGTTCGTAGTTTTCAGACTCTGTATTGCTTGATTTTCTGTGGTTTGGCTACGTTTATTGTTGTTAAAATTTTGTTGTTTTTAGATCTGGCTGTGCGAGGAGGCAAAGTGTTTCCACCTATGCCTCCATCTTGGCGGAAGTCCTTACTGTGTCTAATTTATAAATGAAACAGTATCATAGGTGGGTACTGTTTCTTGTCTCATATACCAGGAAAAAAACCATGGTATATGAAGGATTAGGTGCTATCTGGCAAGCACTGGAGTTCTTGGAAGACCCTACAAATGTGGGGAGAAGTGCCGCACTTTCAAGACGATACATTCTACTCTAGCAATTGTTCCTCACTCTTACTCATATCTTGAGGTGTGAGAAACTCCCCATACACAGGCAGACACCCACCTCACTCAGTGCCGGTCTGGACGCTGGAGCCATCTCCTGTCTGGGCCTACATTTTCACAAGTTAGGAATGCTACTAGTGAGCCACACAAGGTCATTTCTGTGAGGACTAAGTGGGTCCTTCCTGCACTTGCTGGCATTTTTAAGGAGTTAAAATATTGGTTAATGTGGCCCTTTCACACTCAAAACAGAGCCACTGGAAGCCACTATCATCAACCATCTCTGCTATTTTATGACGAGTTCAAGGATTGGATTATAAGTGTCATGGAACCGAAGTTTGAGCATCTGGTCCAAGGTCTCTGTTCTGTAGATCAGAGAAGCCCAGAGCAACCAAAAGACCCACCCAAGTTCACATACGAGCAAGAGGGGGCACAAACTAGGGGCCTTGATCACTCAATCAGTGCTCTTTCCACTGACCCATACTACTGAATCCATTTCAGAGGAGGCTGCCTCAGGGGCAACTTTATTCTACTTTTTAAATTTTTATCCTCACCCAAAGACGTGCTTATTGATTTTATAGAGGGGAAGGAAGGAAGAGAGAGAGGGAAGGAAACATTGATGCAAGAGAGAAGCATTGATTGGCTGCCTCTTGTCTGTGTGCTGACCGTGGACAAAACCCGCAGCCTAGGTTTGTGCCCTGAATGGGAATCACACCCGCAGGCTTTTGGTTCACGGGGTGATGCTCCAACCAACTGAGCCGCACCGGCCCGGGCTCAGGACCAACTTTAGTTGTAGCTCCCAAATAAAATTCTGTTCCATTACTCAATGAACAGATTTATTCAGTGCAATACCTGTGTCTGGCGTCTTGGGAAAAGCTCTTCAGAGTGAGTTTTTTCTTTGTTGTTGACGCCATTACAGATATTCCCATTTCCCCCCTCTGCCCACCTGCCCCACCTCGACCCCCTTCCTCAGGCCATAACCACACTGTTGCCTGTGTCTTCAGGGCCTGCCCTTCATTCTTCGGTGAACCCCTTCGGCTTCTTTCATCCAGTCCCCCCTCCCCACCAACAGCTGTCATTCTGCTCCAGAGTGAGTTTTGAAATTCTTTTAAAATGAGTCCAGGTGTCAAGGAGTTAATAGCTATAAATCATTCTTTAGTTTTTCTAAACTAAATGTTGCTTTAACGGGAGGCCTCTTGACAGTAAGCCTTTGTGTTCAAAGCAACAAATGCACTTTACCCATGGTTGTCTTTGGTTTCTGAGCTAATTTTGTATCACAGGTGCAAGATTTACTTTAATTATCAAGAAGAACAGCTGAGGGGGTCAGCCTATTACCCATCTGGTCCTAATCCAACCAAGAGGCCTCTGTGCCCACTGCCAATATTTCCAATTGTCAAAGGCCCTGACTTTTCCTGTGGCTGGAGTTTTAATCTCATCCGCCAATTGTGAGCTTCTGACAGGTCCCCTGGCCCCCTAAACACCTCTTCGCTCTCTCCCTCCCCGGTGTTTGCAAGCGCATACTTCTCTCTTGGGGGTCTGAAGACTGCGAGGTGTCACAGAAAGCGCGGTTCCGCTGCGCTCCAGGTCCCAGCGCCCCAGCATCTTCCACAGCACGGACTTCCGATGCACACCCCGCGGGGCTGCTGAGTCCCCGGCTTGGGGGCTTCCCACTGCCATCCTGGGAGGCTCAGGCTCGCTCTGGGTGAAAATGGAGGAGGGAAAAGGTGAGCGTAAAGCTCTTCTTTTCCTCTGCAGACCCTCAGAACAATTTTCATGCTCTTTTTCGGATTTGCAAACAGCCTATGCCTGGCACAGCCATTCTTTGAAATGTTAAGTGTTTTGAGCGCTTTGAGAAAGAAGGAATATCATTGGTATGCAAATAAGGAATATTTTGCTTTAACTTGACAGGGGTGAGAAAGTTCAAAACCATAAAGGAATTGGGCCCGAAGTTCTTAGAGCTGTTAGAAAGGCTAGTTTGTTCTGCACTCTTCCGAAAGGCAGGTCTAGGATGTCGGAGTTCCGTGGAGCTCCCGGACGAACACGTCCATCACGTTGAACATCTCACCGAGGTGTTTTATCAGGGACTTGCTGTATCTGTCAGAGGTTTCTCTGGGATGACCTCACTGCCTCAGAGGAGCCTTCCAGCTCTATGGCTATGAGACACCAGAAAAGTTCTTAGTGATGGACTGAGAACTTTCAACCTTCTCCTACGTTGCTGTGGCCCCGCAAATAGTGCCTGCTGCGCAACCTTCTCCTCCTGTTGTTCTAATCTGTTCAGCGGAGGGGTGGTCTGCTCTTCCGTACACACCGGGGTCCCAGCTGTGGGCTCGGGTGGAGCATCAGCTCGGACTTTGCGTCTGGAGGTGCCAATGTGAGAGGTAAGACACGCCCCGCACTTGGACAAGTATGAGATGGAGGAGGCGTGTGCAGAGGCCAAGAGGGTCGGAGAGGAGGAAACACTCATTCTGCCTGTGTGGGAAGAGCAGGTGCAAAGTGTAAAAAGCAAACGAACAAGTAAAAAACAAACAAAACCCCTGTAACTTTTCCATTGGAAAAGGCCCTTGAAGCACAGGTGGAAATCACATCGGCAGGGAGACATTCCTGTGATGAGGTAAGTACACCGCCCCTGAGGCTGCAAGTCATGGGCCCAGTCCCTTGTTGCTACTGCCTGAGCAGTATTTCCGCACCTGTTCTCTGACTCTGAGGGCCACGCCGTTGCTGAGGAGGCTCCAAGCTCGTGCTCCTGCCTCTGGTCTGTTCTCCACGTGGCGAATCTAAGCACAGCGCTGCCGGGGGAAGATGTTTCGGTGGCTCTGAGCAGAGGGGACTGATCGGAAAACTCATGAAACTTGAGGTGTGCTTGCACAGGCTCCTCCGAGGCTCTGAATGCAATGGCCATAAATACATAACATGGGTTTCTTCAGGGGGACTCCCAAAAGTGCCACTTCCAGCCCCATACAGCTTACACCTGCCCCGTGATAAATAACCGTTTCTGAATAGTGCCTGCCATGTCTGCACAGTGGAGTCTTTTCTTTCCTAATCTCTACCTACCTACTTTGCACAAATGCCCCAGTGTGATGAGACTACATCAAAGTAAAAAGCTTTTGCATGGCAAAACAGCCAACGAAATGAAAAGGCAACCTACAGGATGGAAGAAAATATTTGTGAAATATTTCTCAGATGCTATACAAAATATATTAAAAGACTCATACAACTCAGTATCAAAAAAGTCAAGCAATCCAATTAAAAAATGAGGAACTAAAATAGACATTTTTCCCAAAGACATACACACGGCTAACAGGTACATGAAAAGACGCTGACCATTGCTAACCATCGTGGGAATGCAAATCAAACTAGGATGAGGTATGAGCCACACCCTGTTAGAATGGCTGTTCCCAAGAAGACAAGGGACAGCGAGTGTTGGCAAGGACATGGTGAAAAGGGAACTTCTGTGCACAGCTGGTGGGAATGTAAATTGGTGCAGACACTATGGAAAACAGTACGGGGGTCCCTCAAAAAAGAAAAAGAAAAAGAAACCACCATATGACCAGGCAATTCCACTCCCGGGAGTGTCCAAGGGAAATGCAAACAGGGCACTGGAGACTTCCTGCACCCCGTGTTCACCGCGGCTCGATACACAACCGCCAAGGCACGGGATCACCCAAGGTGTCTGCCAGTGGATAAATGGAGAAAGGTGAGAGATGACACACACACGCAGGGAGATCGGCCACGAGAAGGAATACCCTGCCCTTTGCGAAAACATGGGCTCCTTGAGGGCGTTATGCTGAGATAAACAGACAAAGACACATACTGTATGATATGACTTATATGTGAAATTTAAAGAAGCCAATCTCAAGTGCCCATCAGTGGATAAGTGGATAAAAAAGCTGTGGTACATTTGCACAATGGAATTCTACATGGCTGTTAAAAAAGAAGAAATGTACCTTTATGACAATAGGAATGGACCTGGAGAACATGATGCTTAGTGAAATAAGTCAGAGAAAGACAAAATATCATATGATCTCACTTATATGTGGAATCTAATGAATGAAATAACTGACAAACAAAATAAAACCAGAGGCATGGATACATGGAACAGACTGACAGATCTCAGAGGGGATGGGGGGGGGGTAGGAGCCGGGGAAGAGATTAGCCCAAGAACACATACGCGTATAAGCACAGCTCATGGGCGTGGACAAAGTGTGGTGAAGGGGGTTTGGGGGTGGGGCATGGTGGGGATGGAGGGGCAGTGAGTAGCTTGGTGCAGGGGGGCGGGGATAAACAAAAAATATAATGAAATAAAACAGAAAGAATGGGGTTCCCAGGGGATGGGTTTGGGAAATTGGGGAGCTGCTGTTTAAGGGCACATGCCTGCAACCAACCAACCAACCAACCAACAATGCCACAGATCTGACGCACAGGAGACCAGTGCAGACAGCAAAGTTGCTGATGGACTGGATCTTAATCGTTCCCGTCGCACCAGAAAGAATAAAAGTGACAAGACAGAGGTGTTTGCTGATGCTACAGTGGTAATCATGTCGGCACACTGTGCACTTTACATTTACACGTTACATGTCAATTACATCAAAATAAAAATAAATTTTGAAAAGGGAAAAATGGCAAGCCATGGCATCGAATGATCTGGTATCCCATAACGTAACGAGCTAAGTTTGTTTGTTACAAGGCTTTAATGAAGACAAAAATACATTAAAGTTGTATTAAACCATTGGAAGACACAAACAGTGAACGTGTGCCTAGACAGTTGGTCACACGTTGTGAGAAAATGAATTTTTCCATCTTTCTCTTGGGTATTCTGGTGAGACGCCAGTTAAAGTTTCAAGAACTTTCAAGGAAAATTATGACGACGCACAATTTTTGCTTTACTTAATTTGTAAATGAGTCTATTGCATAAGGTTAGACTTCAGTGACATGCACATTTACACACTGAGCTACTACGAATGCTGCCGAGTTACGGAAGTGATACTGCGTATTTCTTTCAGTTTCTTTTGGAAGTGAGCGCTCCACCACATTGTCTTACAGTTTACTTATATAAAAACATTAGTAATTCCTCTGCTGTTTCCTTTTATGACTTTTAACTCTTGCTGACTTTAGCAAGAAAAATGTGTGACTACTATATTTTTCAAGCAGATAACATATGGATAGGTTAACAAGAAAAGTCTTATCTATTTTCTGGATTTTGCTTGTTATGTAAATAGCTTGGCTTCCTTCTAATGACTTAATAATTAGCATGCCGATACCCACTGTCTTGTCATTGTTACTACCTTAGAAACAAAGTCATCTGATGCGAGACCATTCCCACATAAACATATTATAATTGTAATTGCGAAACTGTTTAAATATCAGATGTTGATGATCTAATCTTTTAAGAGACGTGTTTTATGGCCAGACCAGAGGCATCATTACCTGGATACTCATTAGACATGTAAATTCTCGGGCCCTACTCTAGGTCTCCTGAATCAGAAACTGGGAGTGAGGCAGATGTCCAAGCTCCTCAGGTGATTCTGATACGTGAGAAAGTTTGAGAACCACTAGGTGAAAGAAACTTTGTATTGGCTCAGTGAGAAGAGTTAGTACAGTTGTTTGGATACAGAGATAGATTTAACAATGGTTGGGTGGTTCGTTGTTTTTTTTCTTCAAACATTAAAAAAAAAAAAAACAATTTAAGGGGAGATTAGGATGCAGACCCATACGGAAGAAAGACCATTTGAGAATAAGGAGAAGACGGCGTACAAACTGAAGATAAAGGCCTCGGAAGGAATCAGTCCTGCTGACACCTTGATCTTGGTCTGCTAGCCTTCAGAATTCTGCAAAAAATAAATGTCTGTTGTCTCAGCCGCCCACCCCTGTGCTACTTTGTTACTGTAGCCATAGCAAACAAACACAGTGTGTCTCTAGCCAACTTTTTAACCTTTGTTTGGGCCCCTGGCTCATGACCTGCAGGTGGATCCCTTCGCTGCTCAGCGATCCCCGAACAATGGCCACCTCCTGCCATCTCACACTTCACAATGTCCTGATGCCTGATGGTGACGGTGGAGGGTGCTTCCCTCGTTATTCCAGAAACAAACTTTCCTGCTATTCCCAAACTGAATGCGTGGACAATAGACTCTGAGGGAAGTTGGAGCAGTTCTTTGCTTAAGGATCTGGGGCTCTGCTGCAGTGCCTCGGGCCGCTGGGCCTTAATTTGATCGTCCTGGCCCCAGGTAACGTTGCTCAGGGTGCCCCAGGCCTACACTTCGAAGTACCTTCCATGTGGACGCTCCTCTCCTCATGCTCTCCTTTCCCCCACCCTTCCCCAGGCCTCTCCCTTCATCCCCTACCTGCTAGAGCAACCTCCCATTTCACTTTCCGGGAAGGTTTTTTTTTTTTAAGATTAAAAAAAATTATTGTTCAAGTACAGTTTTCTGTCTTTTACTCCCATCCCAGCCCACCCCCCGGTGCTCCCCACCTCCCTCCCATTTCCCACCTCCCTGCCTTAGCTTTTGTCCATGTGTCCTTTATACTTGTTCCTGTGAATCCTTCCCCTTTTCCCCTGAAATTCTCTCCCCTCTCCCCTCTGGTCCTAACAGAGGAGGTTGTACAAAGAAGCAAGAGAGGAACAGTGAGGTGAGAATATGTGAGTGATGGTGGATATGGGAATTGAAGCTGGAAAAGGGAAAAAGACAGGATTGAAGGGGGTACGGGGTACGTTGTTTACTTATTAATGTAATGAATACTGATGAAATTCCCACCTAATCTGAACATCTAAAACAATACCAGTCACTTCTAACTACCAGTGTATTCCACCACTATCGTACACTTCCATCTCCTGATCAAGATAATCACTATTTTAACTTCTGTTCAACATTCCCTTGCTTGAAGAGAAAAAAAAATCAATGCTCCATCACATTTGCTTGGTTCAGCTTAAACTTTAAAGAAGGTTATCGGGCTGCAGTCTTCTCTGATGAGCTTCTATCACACATTTTTGTTCTTTTGTACTGTTCCCTGGAGCTGCAATTATTTTCATTGCTCTGTGTTTCACAGATAAACCTATGATCTATGTATCTATAAACACCAGGTCTGGCACAAATAAGGCCCCCTTTTTATTACACAATCATAAACATGCAATTCTGTAGCATAACAATACCGCACTCAAGCATACCATATGACATTTTAGGTGAAATGTTCAAATTAAAACTATAAATTATTACACCCATATTACTACCCTACCAACCACACTCAATCAGGAGCTACTCTGCCCGACCCTGTGTACGTATTTTACTAAACATTGTCTCCTATGCAGGGCCAGCCGGGCTGTTTGTAGGCTTTTGCGACCACAGTGCTATGAACATTCTTGTTCAGACTCTAGGGGCAGGTGTACAGCATTTCTCTGGGATATAGCACTCAAGTGGAATTGCCGGCTACCAATCAATGCATGTAAATGTTCAACGTTACAAGATAAATCATTTTTCCAAAGTGGTTCCACTTCTTTATACGACCCACAGCAATTTGTACAAGATCTCATTGTTTTACTTCATCACTGACACTTGAAATGGTCAGGATTCAAATTTTTGCCAGTTGAATGTGTGCAAATTTTATCTCAGTTTTTTAGCTAATTGACTGTTGAGACTGGTCATGTTATATTGGCCACATGAAATGTATGTTTATAGCTTTGGAACTTTTCCATGTTCTTCTCCTTATTGTTTTAGTAATTTTTAATATGCTATTATGCTTTTTCATGTGATATAATCTTCAGTTTGTGGCTTGTCTTTTTACTTTAATATTTTTTGATAAACAGAAGTTCCCAATCTTATTGTTGTTGATTTATCAAATTTTATTGCATTTTAATGCTTTCTTATTATATACATACTTAAAATATATTTTTACATACTTAAAATATTTTTAAGTTTTGCTTTTGAATTTTGTTTTCAATTCATTTGAAATTTTTATGTATGCTGTGAAACAGAAATTCAATTTTTCCCTTTTCATATGGATAAACCACTTTCCTAGCTCTATTTCTGAAACATTTTCTTCTTTCTGCACTGAACTATGTCACTTCTTGCAATCATCAAAGTTTCAGATACATGGAATTCTGTTCCTTGCCCTCTTCTGTTCCATTTGTCTTTTGTACAAATTATTACAATAATTCTACATCTGTATAGTTAATTCTTGCTTTCTGGTAAGAAATTCTCTCTCCTCCTCTTTTGTTCTTAAGAAATTCCTTAACTATTCTTTGACTATTCTTGAGCTATGCTTATCTACATAAATTTTAGAGTAAGCTTGTAAAGTTCCACAAACTATTACTGGGATTCTGGTTGGAGCGGCATTGAATCTACAGAGCAATTTGAAGAAACTGACATAATTCATAAGATAGGGTATTTCTACGTTTTCTGACTCCTACCACAAAATTTTCTGGCCCTGACCAGGTTGCTCAGCTGGTTGGAGTGTCATCCATGCATCAGAGGGTTGTGGGTTTGATTCCCCATCAGAGCAAATGCCTGAGTCGCAGGATCAATCCTTGGTCAGGGCACGTGTGGGAAGCAATCGATCAATATTTCTTTTTCCCTTCCTGTCTCTCTAAAGATCAATAAATGTATCCTCAAGTGAGAATAAGCAATTATTTTTAAAAAACAGGTACTGCATATCTCTTGCTAGATTTATTTCTAGGTAAATTTTGTTGCTACTGTAAAAGTTGTATTTAAAAAAAATTTTGTATTCTAATTGTTTGATGATGGTGTATAGGCTTGTTACTAACTTCTGTATCTTCGATGCACACACAACTGGCTTCTTAAGTAAAATGTGACTGCTGGCAAGTTGCGGTCTTTTCAGTTTTCTAGGTAGACAATCATCTGCAAGTAACTTTCTTTTCTCCTTATATTACTGAGAGTAGAACAGTTCGATGTGGAAAGTAGCAGTACACGCATTGTATCCTGCAACAGGCATCCGAAATTTAAAGGAAAACTTCTAATGTTTCCTTATGTGGGGCGATTCCACTGACTTTTGTGTTGTAAATATAGATATTATTATCAGTTTAAAGAACTCCCTGCCCTTTTCTTTAAAGGATGAAAGTGTTCAGCTTTTTCTAAATCTATTATTTTTCTCCTTTAATCTGATAATATGGCAAATAACAATGATAGATTTTCCAATGTTAAACTATAATAGGATAAGCCCAGTTTACTAATAATGTGTTTTTCATATGCCACTGAACCTGATTTAATAGTGAGCATTTTTGTATCAATATTCATGAGTGAAATTTGCTAGTAACATACTCTGGTTGTGCGGTCTGTTATTTAGATGATACTGACTTGATAGAATGAGTTGTAAATTCCCATTAGTTTGAAAATAATCCAGACTATGTGTTTTCTTTGTGGAAAAACTTATAACTTCTTCTTTTATTTCTTTAATAGTCTTTGGTTTGTTCAGTCTTTAATGTTTTCCTAAGTTAGTGTTCTTTTATTGTTCAATAATTATCTCCACTATTTTGTTTTTGAATTTACCTGCATAATGTTGGTAGTATTTTTTATTTGAAAAATCGTTGCTGTATTTGTATTCTCATTAATAATAGATAGTATTTATGCCTTTCATCTTTTCAGAACTGTGTCCATTTTGTTATCATTTTCAAGGAAGAACTTTTGTTTCTGTAATACTAATTTTATTGTTTACTTTCAGCTAATTCTGTCATTCTTTTTCTAACTTCTTAAACCATTTGATCATTTTTCCAAGTATAAGAAGTATTTCTTTCTTAAATTATATTTTATTGATGATGCTATTACGGTTGTCCCAATGTTTCCACGTTTGCCCCCCTCCACCCAGCACCCATCCCTCCCTCAGGCGATCCCCACATCATCGTTCGTGTCCATAGGTCATGCGTAGGGGTTCTTGGGCTACTCCATTTCCTATACTGTACCCAGAGGTCTCTAACCTCTGGGCCATGGGCCAGTACCAGTCCATGAGTTGCAGAGCAGGAGGTGAGCGGTGGGTGAGTGAGCAAAGCTTCATCTGTACAGTTGCTCCCCATCGCTCCCATTTCTGCCTGAGCTCTGCCCTCTGGCAGATCAGTGGTGCCATTAGATCCTCACAGAAGTGCAGACCCCACTGCGAACTGTGCATGTAAGGGGTCCAGGTTGTGTGCTCCTTTGGAGAATCCAATGCCTGATGGTCTGAGGTGGAGCTGAGGCAGTGATGCTAGTGCTGGGGAGCGGCTGCAAATACAGATCATCATTAGCAGAGAGGTTCGACTGCACAGACACCATAATAAACCAATGGCATGTAGACTCATATCAAAACCCTATCAGTGAGAGGCAAGTGATAATTAGGCTGCATCTGGTGGAAGGCTTTTTAGTGGCAAGTGAGTTGATGTACTTCAGTTGTGCAGCTGCACCTGGTGGCAGGCTTAAAGTCAGAATCCGACACTTATTTTAGTCTGTGTGTGGCCTGCCCATTATTTTATTTACCACTTCCATCTGCCCTCTTTCCTGTCCTGTGTTCTTGTCGCAGTCACAGTTTTGGTGAGCCCAAATGCTCACCCTAGCCAAAATGAGTAAAAAACAAACATCGCTGGAGAGCTCCTTTGAACAGGGGGAAAGACCCAGTGATGGGACAGCAGAAGACTCTAAGATTGCCCACATAAAGAAAGCTGCATTTAAAAGAAAATACCAAGTCCTCCTTAAATTATGGATTCACTGCAACAGGTGATTCACATCCTACAAGCCCACTTTGTATGTGGCAACCAGCTATCAAATGAAGCCATGAAACCTTCAAAACTTCTTCACCACATGGAGACCAAGCACCCTGCATCAAAAGACAAGCCTTTGGAACTTTTCAAAGCCAAAAACCATGAACACATAGAACGGAAGCCCCCCTCATTGAAGTCCACCCCTTCATCAAATGTGTCTGCACTGAGAGCACCATTCTTAGTGGCTAACCTCATTGCTAAAGCTAAGAAACTCTTTACTATTGGTGAAGAGTTGATCCTGCCTGCTGCTAAGGACGTTCGTTGTGAACTTTCAGGAGAGGCTGCAGTTCAAAAGGTGGCATATGTTCTTGTTTTGCTTAGCACCATAACTAGATGCATTGATGGAATAGCAGAGGATATTGCCGGCACAATTGTTAGGACTACTGAGTCACCATGGTAACAACCCAGGTGGACAAGTCTGCTGATGTTGACAACAACGCTTGTTTTTGTGAGATAGTTTCAGGGGGATGCGCACAAGGATGTTATGTGTACTTTTATTGCCAACCAACACCACGGCTGCAGAACTTTTCAAGTCTTTGAATGGTTACGTATCAGGAAGACTGAATTGGTCATTATGTGTTGAACTATGCATGGATGGAGTGGCCGCCATGACTGGACAGCTTTCTGGTTTCACTACTTGGGTCAAAGAAGTTGCTTCTGAATGTGAGTCTGCAGTGTGTTGTCCACAGAGAAGTGCTGGCTAGCCAAAAAATATCACCTAAACTTAACGTTTTGCAGAAAGTGATTAAAATTATCAACCATATTAAAGTACATGCCTTTAACTCATGTCTGTTGGCACACTCTCTCCGAAGATGGATGCAGAGCATACACATCTTCTTGTATACACAGAAGTGAGATGAATTTCTAAAGGCAGATCACTGGTGAAAGTTTTTGAGTTTTTGAGAGCGGCTCCAGAGACTTGAGAAGAAGTCACCACTGGCACCACATTTCAGTGACACGGAATGGGTCACAAAATTGCTTATTTGTGTGATGTATTCAACCTGCTCAAGAAACTCAATCTGTCACTTCAGGGGAGAACAACAACAACTGTGTTCAAGTTGGCAGATAGAGTGGCTGCATTCAAAGCCAAACTGGAATTTGGGGGCAAGAAGTGAACATAAGGATTTTTGATGTGTTTCAAACATTAGCAGAGATTCTGAAAGAGACTGAGCCAGGGTCTTCTTTCTCTAAGTTGGTGCATGGTCACCTATCTGTTTTTGTTCAGAGTATGAGCATTACTTCCCTACCACAAAAGACCCCCAAACTGGGAAGGAATGGATCTACGATCAATTTGTGAATAAGCCAGGTGAATAGACTTAGTCCGAACGAGAAGGTCAACTGCTTGAGAGTGCAAATGATGGTGGCCTTGGAGGTATGTTTGAGACAACTTCAAATTCCCATACATTCTGGATTAAAGTCAAGGTGGAATATCCTGACATTACCACAAAAAGCACTGAAAAGCCTGCTTCCATTTCCAACATCCCATCTCCATGAGGCAGGGTTTTCTGTGGTGACAGAAACCAAAATAAGATTACAGAGTTAACCTGGACATACTTCAGCGTAACCTGAAGCAACATACTTCAGGCGTCACTGTTGCCCATCACCCCGAGGTGGAACCCTCTAGTTGCAGGAGAACAAGCTCAGGGCTCCTACTGATCTGAATTATTGTGAGTTCTATAATTACTTCATTATATATACAATTTAATAATAGAAATAAAATGCATAGTAAGTGTAAGGCACTTGAATCATCCTGAAAGAATCCCCTCACGCCCCAGTCTGTGGAATAGTTGTCTTCCACAAAAGCAGTTCCTGATGCCAAAAAAATTGTGGAGCACTGCCGTACTTTACATCCCCATGGCTATTCTGTTAACTACCTATTCATACTTCTTAAACCCATCACCTCTCCACCTGTTCCCCCATACAACCCTCCCACTGGGCAACCATCAAAACCCTTTCTGTAACCATGATTCTGTCTGTTCTCTTTTGCTTAGTTTGTTTTTTAGATTCAATTGTTGATAGGTACTTATTGCCATTTTATTGTTCATAGTTTTGATCTTCTTTTTCCTAAGTCCCTTTAACATTTCATATAATAATGGTTTGGTGGTGATGAACTCCTTTAGTTTTTTCTTGTCTGGGTAGCTTTTTATCTGCCCTTCAATTCTAAATGACAGCTTTGCTGGGTAGAGAAATCTTGGTTGTAGGTTCTTGCTTTGTGTGACGTTGGAATACTTGAAATTGTCCCAGAGGCTGCTTACACTATCCTCACTTTTTAAAAGAAGTTTTTTAATTCATTTCTCTCCTTGTTGCTCTGATTGGTTGTCTTTTGCTTCCTTATATTCCTTATGATGTGACATGACTTCATCCTCTCTACTGCTGCTTGCCTGCATATTGTTCTTTACTTCATTTAGTGTGTCCTTTCTTTCTTACTGGATGATTTTTTTTAACTATTGAGGTCCTTGCTAAATTCCTTGAGCATTCTTATCACCAGTGTTTTGAACTCTGCAACTGATAGACTGCTTACCTCCATTTTGTTTAGTTCTTTTTCTCTAGTTTTGATCTGTTTTATCATTTGCACCATGTTTGTCTCATTTTCGAAGCCTCCCTGCATTAGTTTCTACATGAGCTGCTGTGACTCCCTGCCTTGGTAGTGTGGCCTAACTTAGTAGGTGTCATGCAGGGTCCAGTGGAACAGCCTCCCCTACCAGCCAAGCTGGATACTTGATGTATGCCATTCTTGGGGGTTGAGTACACCCCCCTCTTGTACTCAAGGCTTGATTGGTGTAGGTAGGTCAACAGGAGGGATTTACCCAGGCCGGTCAGCTGCAAGGACTGGTTATGACCACTGTCCCCCACCCTCCACCCTCCACGGAGAATCAGCTGTGCAGGGGCCGGGTGGTTGTGCTCTGATGTGGTGGTCTTTAGCTGTCCACTGGGGGTGCACAGGCTCTGGGGTTTTCCAGGTGGTGCAGACCAACGAAGGTTAGCCATCCGTGTTTTGCTTGGGGCCACCCTGCCTGAGCTATAAGCAATCTGAGATGGCTGCTAATTATGCTGGACTTGGAGATTTCCAGGTGGAGCTATGAATCTAGGCTGGCTGCTAACAGGGGCCACTTAGACCTATGCGGGCTGGGGTTCCCTGAAGCTAGCTGTTGCTTGTTGGAGAGGATTTAGTAAGTTGTGATGCATGAGCCAATACTAACCATTCATATGGAAAAGTAGCTTGGGTGGGCCCATAAACTGGATGGGACTGAGTCTCTGGGGATTTCCAGGTCAGGGAAAACAATGATAACCAGGTTGGTGAAGCCTCATATGGGCACCAGCATGCTGTCTGTGGCTCTGTGGAGGAAGGGTTCAGGAAAGGGACATTGACCTCTATCTACCTTTCTTTTTGGGAGAAAGCAGGCTCCCAGCTCTCGCCCTGATGCTAGACACTTCAGTCTCCCCATTTGCCACTGGCGTATTTCAAGCTGCTATCCCAGTGGCTGAGCTCTGAGGGAGTCTGAGTGTATTCTTTAAGAGTACACTCAGCACCTGGGATTCCAGCAATTCCTTCCACCGACCCAGTCCCTGCTGGATTTTGCAGCTGGGACTCTTCGCTCCTGAGATACCCCTTCTGAATTTTTGTTCACCACATGTGGTGGTGTGGGACCAGCCCATTTTCTATCTCCACTCCTTCTACCAGACTGGTTTAATGTGGTTTCTTTAATTCTGCAGTTGTTAAGACTGCAGAATCAATCAACATGATTTCTGATGGTTCTGAGTAATGGTTGTTCTATATTTTATTAGTAATTTTGATGTGGTTGTGGGAAGAGGCTGACTGTGTTTATTCATGTTACCATCTTGACCCACAACATAATCAATTTTTAACCCTCCTTTTTCAAATAAGCATTTAGTTTATAAAGCTCTCTGGAACAACCATTTCTGCTCTATATCAAATTTTGGTAATACTTTTACTACTATTCAGTTAGCAAATATTTAATTACCACTATTATTTCTCTATTAAAGTATTTAAAAATGCTCCTTGTGGGCCGGGCCCAGTGGCTCAGTTGGTTGGAGTATTGTCCTGGGAGGCAGGACAATAAAAGCTGTGATTTTATTCCCAGTCAGGGCGCATATGGGAGGCAACTGGATACTTCTTTCTCACATTTATGTTTTTCTCTCTCTCCCCTCCTCCCCTACCTAGGCGCCCATCAGTAAATGAATGGATCAAAAAACTATGGTACACTTATACAATGGAATTCTATGCAGCAGAAAGAAAAAAAGGAGCTCCTACCCTTTGTGACAGCATGGATGGAACTGGAGAGCATTATGCTAAGTGAAATAAGCCAGGTGGTGAAAGACAGATACCATATGATCTCACCTTTAATAGGAACCTAAATAACAAAACAAACAAGCAAAATATAACCAAAGACACTGAAATAGAGAACAGGCTGACAGTGTCCAGAGGAGAGAGGGAGGGAATTTCAGGGGGAAAGGGGAAGGATTTGCAGGAACAAGTATAAAGGACACATAGACAAAAACTAAGGGGGGGGGTGGAAGTGGGAGGGAGGTGGAAAGCACTGAGGGGTGGGCTGGGATGGGAGAAAAAGGTAAAAAACTGTTCTTGAGCAACAATTAAAATAAAAAAAATAAAATCAATGAATAACTCCTTGGGTGAGGACTTAAAACAATGTTCCACGTGTGCTTGAAAAGAATGCAGAATCTCTTAGTTGCTGGATGCAAAATTATGTCCATTAGACAAAGCTTGTTTTGTTCAAATATTCTATATTTTTGCTGATTTTAAAAAGTTCTTTGTCTAATAATGTACGTAGAAATCTTCTACCCCAATGAGTATTTGTTGAAGAAACTAACATTTTTTTTCTGTATGTATTTAGACTATTTTATTGGAGACATACATGTTTGAAATTATTATCTTTTTGGCTAAATGAATCTTTTATCATTATGTAGAAATACATGATGATGCTTGTTGGTGGTACTTACTTTTTCATGAGAGACCTACAATCTCTTTTAATAGAGCTTTATGTTGATTTTTACATCATATATTTTCCTCATATTTTTACTTTTGACTTCTCTACTACTTATATTTTACATGTACCTTTCATAAATATTATAAAGCAGATTTAAAAAATCTATACCTTGCATTTAACTGTGTTTACTCTATTTGCATGGTGAACACTAATGTATTTGAATTCCACCATATTAGCTTTTACTTTGAAATTTATATGCACTACATTCTTTGAGTGAATATTCTTGAAATTTTATGATGTACCTTTAACTAAAGTGAATCAATTCCCTGACACTCCAAAAATACAATAAACTATCTTAGCTCTGACCTGCCCTTTCTCAATTTTTTATTACTGCTGTCCAGAACAAAATCATCTACCTATTGACTTGATTTATTGAGAGGTACTCGAGTGTTTACAACTTTGTTTCACAAGCCTTTTTTGTACCTTAGATTATCATTGAGATCATTGTCCTTCTTGTTAAATGTAGGAACCTTGATAATGAACTCTTCTTTAAAAATATTTGCTTGCGTTCTTATTTTTTTTTTTTTTTTTTACTTTCTACATACACAATTCCAGGCTGACATTTTGTTTTCTAATGATCATAAGACAATAATCCACTGCTTCCACTGTAGCTATTGAGAAGTCAGCTATTAGTCTGTCCTTTATAGACACCTAGTCCTTTCTCTCTGGGCAGTTCCAAGATTTTATGTTTGGTGATCTGTAGTTTTTTTTTTTTTTAATTTATTTTTTATTGATTATGCTGTTACAGTTGTTTTATTCCCCCCTTCATTCCCCTCCAACCTACCCCCCGTCCCCAACATTAACCCCCCTTTAGTTTATGACCATGTGTCTCAAGTTCTTTAGATTCTATATTTCCCATGCTATTCTTGCCCCCCCATCTATTTTCTATCTACTGTCTATGCTACTTATTTTCTGTACCTTCTCCCCCTTCTCCTCCTCCCACTCCCCTGTTGCTAACCCTCCTTGAGATCTTCATTTCTGTTTCCACTCCTGATCTAGCTGTCCTTTTAGTTTGCTTTTGTTTTAGGTGTGGTTGTTAATAACTGTGAGTTTGTTGTCCTTTTACTGTTGATCTTTTTTATCTTCTTTTTCTTAGGTAAGTCCCTTTAACATTTCATATAATAAGGGCTCGGTGATGATGAACTCCTTGAATTTGGTCTTATCTGAGAAGCACTTTATCTGTCCTTCCATTCTAAATGAAAGCTTTGCTGGATAGAGCAATCTTGGTTGTAGGTCTTTGGATTTCATGACTTGGAATACCTCTTTTCAGCCCCTTCTTGCCTGTAAGGTCTCTTTTGAGAAATCAGCTGACAGTCTGATGGGGACTCCTTTGTAGGTGACTGTCCCCTTAGCTCTTGCTGCTTCTAGGATTCTCTCCTTCATTTGAATCTTGGCTAATGTAATTATGATGTGCCTTGGTGTGTTTCTTCTTGGGTCCAACGTCTTTGGTACTCTCTGAGCTTCCTGGATTTCCTGGAAGTTGATTTCCTTTGTCAGATTGGGGAAATTCTCCTTTATTATTTGTTCAAATAAGTTTTCCACTGGTGGCTGTGCCTTTCCCCCTTCTGGTACCCCTATAATTCGGATGTTGGAGCGTTTAAAGATGTTCTGGAGTCCTGGCTGGTGTAGCTCAGTGGATTGAGTGCGGGCCTGCGAACAAACAGTCGCGGTTCGATTCCCGGTCAGGGCACATGCCAGGGTTGCAGGCTGGTTCCCTGCAGGCCAGTTTCCAGCAGGGGACCCACGAAAGGCAACCGTACATTGATGTTTCTTTCCCTCTCTCCTTCTCTTCCGCTCTAAAGATAAATAAATAAATAAAATCTTTTTAAAAAAAGCACTAAATTAAAAAAAAAAGATGTCCTCGAGGTTCCTAAGACTCTCCTCATTTTTTTGAATTCTTGCTTCTTCACTCTTTTCTGTTTGGCCATTATTTGCTTTCTTCTAGTCCACTCCATTGATTTGAGTCCCAGTTTTCTTTTCATTGCTATTGGTTTCCTGTGCAATTCCATTAATTGCAATTAGTTTTGCCTTCATATGTCTGTCTGATTTGTGGCTATAATCAACCAATTCTGTGAGGATCCTGATCACCAGTGTTTTAAACTGTGTGTCTGAGAGTTTTACTATTTCTTCATCACTTAGATTTATAGGCTCTGGGGCTTTGAGATCTTCTTGAGCCATTTTTGGTCTGTTCGTGCCCTTTAAGTGTGAGGAGCGAGCCTTGTACTCCCAGGTCGCTGGGTTGTGACGCTATACGTGGAGGCGGGGTCAGAGCGGGGAAATGGCGGCCCCCTCTGCTGTTTCTTGCAGCTGGTTGAAAAGCAGAGCCTTAGGTTGTTCACCGGGGCAGGGCCACTTAGGTCACTGGATTATGATGCTGTATGTGGAGGTGGGGTTAGAGTGGGGAAATGGCGGCGCCCTCCGCCGCCGCTAGCTGCTGGCTCTCGTCCAATCACCCACTCCCTCGCTTGTCTATCCACACACGAATGTGGGATCACAGTCAACCCGCAGCCCTGCTCTCTCGCTGTTTCCCCGCGATTGCTTGCTGAGTTGCCCACCAGGTCCAACCCTGCGCCTGGATTCCGTGTGCCTGAGTCCGTCTGACCGAGTTTTCCTGTGCTACCCCGCTCTGACAGCTGCTGGTTTCGCCCCTCGTACAGGTCAGGCTGAGAATTTGTTGTTATCAGACTTCCAAAAAGTTTAATTTTCTGTGTTCTGGCTGTGTTTTCTGTTGCTATTACTTATTTGTCTCTAAACTTGGTTGTGTGAGGAAGCACGGCGTCTCCACCTATGCCTCCATCTTGGCGGAAGTTCTGGTGATCTGTAGTTTCAATTGTTCTATACATATTTATATTTATCCTATGTGGAGAACATTGTACTTTTTGAATATTTTCCAGCTGTGGACAATTTGTAGCCTTTATCTAATTATTGCCTCTCTTACATTCTTTCCTCCTGGGTCTCAGTTCTGTCTGCTGTACCTCTTAACTTTCCTATTTTCCATTTCTTTATTTCTATTTGATTTGGGGTGATTTTACAGATATATCTTCTAGCTTTACAATTTTTTCATCTATCTAATCTGCTGTTAACCCTTCCACTCAGTTTCAAATCTGATCAATTATATTTTTCATTTAGGATTTTAAACATGTTTGAAAACATTAACATGTTTCAAACATTAACATGTTTGTTAATTTTTTAAATTTAATTTTGTTTATCCTAGTAATTTTAGGCATATAAACATTTTATTTTTTAAAATTAATTAATTATATTTATTTTATTTATTTAGTTATTTTTCAAGTAGTTTTTAAAAAATTTATTGATTATGCTGTTACAGTTGTTCTATTCCCCCCTTCATTCCCCTCCACCCTAACCCCCCATCCCTACCATTACCCCCCCTTTAGTTTATGTCCCTGTGTCTCAAGTTCTTTAGATTCTGTATTTCCCATGGTATTCTTGCCCCCCCCCATCTATTTTCTATCTACTGTCTATGCTACTTATTTTCTGTACCTTCTCCCCCCTTCTCCTCCTCCCACTTCCCTGTTGCTAACCCTCCTTGAGATCTTCATTTCTATGTTTCCGCTCCTGATCTAGCTGTCCTTTTAGTTTGCTTTTGTTTTAGGTGTGGTTGTTAATAACTGTGAGTTTGTTGTCCTTTCACTGTTCATGTTTCTTTAACTTCTTTTTCTTAGGTAAGTCCCTTTAACATTTCATATAATAAGGGCTTGGTGATGATGAACTCCTTGAATTTGGTCTTATCTGAGAAGCACTTTATCTGTCCTTCCATTCTAAATGAAAGCTTTGCTGGATAGAGCAATCTTGGATGTAGGTCTTTGGATTTCATGACTTGGAATACCTCTTTTCAGCCCCTTCTTGCCTGTAAGGTCTCTTTTGAGAAATCAGCTGACAGTCTGATGGGAACTCCTTTGTAGGTGACTGTCCCCTTAGCTCTTGCTGCTTCTAGGATTCTCTCCATTTAAATTTTGGCTAATTATGATGTGCCTTGGTGTGTTTCTTCTTGGGTCCAACTTCTTTGGTACTCTCTGAGCTTCCTGGATTTCCTGGAAGTCTATTTCCTTTGCCAGATTGGGGAAATTCTCCTTTATTATTTGTTCAAGTAAGTTTTCCACTGGTGGCTGTGCCTTTCCCCCTTCTGGTACCCCTATAATTCGGATGTTGGAGTGTTTAAAGATGTCCTGGAGGTTCCTAAGACTCTCCCTCATTTCTTTGAATTCTTGCTTCTTGACTCTTTTCTGTTTGGCCATTATTTGCTTTCTTCTGGTCCACTCCATTGATTTGAGTCCCAGTTTCCTTTTCATTGCTATTGGTTTCCTGTGCAATTCCATTCATTTCAATTAGTTTCGCCTTCATATGTTTGTCTAATTTGTGGGTATAATCAACCAGTTCTGTGAGGATCCTGATCACCAGTGTTTTGAACTGTGTGTCTGAGAGTTTTGCTATTTCTTTATCGCTTAGATTTATAGGCTCTGGGGCTTTGAGATCTTCTTGAGCCATTTTTGGTCTGTTCGTGCCCTTTAAGTGTGAGGAGCGGAGCCTTGGACTCCCAGGTCGCTGGGTTGTGATACTGTATGTGGGGGCGTGGTCAAAGTGGGGAAATGGCGGCCCCCTCTGCTGTTTCGTGCGGCTGGGTGAGGAGCAGAGGCTTAGGTGGTTCACCAGGGCCGGGCCACTCAGAGTTGCTGGGTTATGACGCTGTATGTGGAGGTGGGGTCAGAGCAGGGAAATGGCGGCACCCTCCCTGCCACTTGCCATGGGGACCGGCTGGGTCCCAGTCCAATCGCCTACTCCCTCGCTTGTCTATCCGAGCACCAATTCGCGACCACAGTCAACCCGCAGCCCTGCTCCCTTGCTGTCTCCCCGCAGTTGCTCGCTTGGTCGCTTGCTCGGTCACTCACTAGGTCCAACCCTGCGCCTGGATTCCGTGTGCCTGAGTCCGTCCGAGTTTTCCTGTGCAACCCCGCTCCACCAGCTGCTGGTTTCGCCCCTTACCAGTCAGGCTGAAGAATTTGTTAACAGACTTCCGAAAAGTTCAATTTCCTGTGTTCTGGCTGTGTTTTCTGTTGCTAATATTTAGCTGTCCCTAAACTTGATTGTGTGAGAAGGTACGGCTTATCCACCTATGCCTCCAGCTTGGCGGAAGTCTAAACATTTTATTTTTTAAAGTATATTTTATTGATTATGCTATTAAGTTGACCTAATTTTTCCCCTTTCCCACCCTCCATACAGTACCCCCTTACCTCCAGCAATTGGCCCTCTTAGTTCATGTCCATGGTTCATGCATATAAATTCTTTGGCTTCTCCATTTCCTACACTATTCTTAATAACCTCATGTTTGTACCTACCAATTATGCTTCTTAATCCCTGTACCTTTTTCCCCATTCCCACCCTTCCCCCTCCGCAATAACACTGTAAATAATTTCCATATGTATGATTTTGTTCCTGTTCTAGTTGCTTAGTTTGTTTTGCTTTTTAGTTTCAGTTGTTAATAGTTGTGAGTCTGTCCTCATTTTAATGTTCATAATATTGATCTTCTTCTTTTGAAATAAGTCCCTCTAACATTTCGTGAAATAAGGGCTTGGTGATGATGAACTCCTTTAACTTTGCTTTGTCTGGGAAGCACTTTATCTGCCCTTCTACCTAAATGACAGCTTTGCTGGATAGAGTAATATTGGTTATAGGTCCTTGCTTTTCATCACTTTGAATACTTCTTGTGAGTTCCTTCTTGCTTGTAAAGTTTGAGAAATCAACTGATAGTCTTAATGGGAACTCCTTTGTAGGTAACTCTTCTGCTGATTTTAAGATTCTCTATCTTTAATCTTTGGCATTTTAATTATGATGTGTCTTGATGTGGTTCTCTTTGGATCCAACTTGTTCTGGACTCTGTGCTTCCTGGACTTGTATATTTATTTCTGTCACCAAACTAATAAAGTTTTTTTAAAAAATATATTTTATTGACTATGCTATTACAGCTGTCCCATTCCCCCCTTCATTCCACTCCACCCTTGTACTCTCTCCCTGCCACATTCCCTTTACTTCATGTCCATGTCATAAGTTCTTTACCTTCTGTTTCCCATATTTTTGCCTTCCCTCTATTTTCTACCTACCATCTATGCTACTTATTCTCTGTGCCTTTCCCCCCTCCTCCTCCCACTCCCCTGTTGCTAACCCTCCATGTGATCTCCATTTCTGTGAGTCTGTTCCTGTTCTAGTTGTTTGCTTAGTTTTTCTTTTGTTTTAGATGTGATTAGTAATTGTGAGTTTGCTGTCATTTTACTATACACATTTTTAATCTTTTTTTTTTCTTAGGTAAGTCCCTTTAACATTTCATATAATAAGGGCTTGGTGATGATGAACTCCTTGAATTTGATCTTATCTGAGAAGCACTTTATCTGTCCTTCCATTCCAAATGAAAGCTTTGCTGGATAAAGCAATCTTGGATGTAGGTCCCTGCCTTTAATTTAGACTTGGAATACTTCTTTCCAGCCCCTTCTTGCCTGTAAGGTATCTTTTGAGAAATGAGATGACAGTCTGATGGGAACTGCTTCGTAGGTGACTGTCCCCTTATCTCTTGCTGCTTCTAGGATTCTCTCCTTTATTTGAATCTTGGGTAATGTAATTATGATGTGCCTTGGTATGTTCTTCCTTGGGTCCAACTTCTTTGGGACTCTCTGAACTTCCTGGATTTCCTGGAATTCTATTTCCTTTGCCAGATTGGGGAAGTTCTCCTTTATTATTTGTTCAGATAAGTTTTCCACTTGTTGCTCTTCCTTTTCTCCTTCTGGTACCCCTATAATTTGGATGTTGGGATGTTTAAAGATGTGGTTCCTAAGCCTCTCATTTTTAAATTCTTGTTTCTTCATTCTTTTCTGTTTGGTTGTTTCTTCCTTCTGGTCCACTCCATTGATTTGAGTCCCAGTTTTCTTCCCATCACTATTCTTTCCCTGTGCAATTTTCTTCATTTCACTTAGTGTAGTCCTCATTCTTTCATCTAATTTGCAACCAAATTCAACCAATTCCGTGAGCATCCTGATTACCAGTGCTCTGAACTGTGCATCTGATAGGCTGGCTATCTCTTGGTCGCTTAGTTGTATTTGCTGTGGAGCTTTGATCTGTACTTCTGTTTGGGCCATTTTTATGGTCTTGTCGCACCTGTTACATATGAGGGGCAGAGCCTTAGGTGTTCACCAGGGTAGGGCAACCCACATCCCTGGGTTGTGACACTGTATGTGGGGGAGGGGTCTGAGAAGGAATGATGGCACCTGCTCTGCTCTCTGTCAGATTTCAGTCCCTTCTGCCACTTTCCCCAAGCAAACCGAGCCTTTCTGGTGCTGATTCCCATGTGGGTGAGCTTGTGTATGTTCTAGGACCCTGTGGGTCTCTCCAACGAACTCTTCTGTGAGGCTGGGGGAGTCTCTCCTGGCACCTCAATCCCCACAGATGTTTTCAATTTATGGTTTGAGGCTTTATTTCTTCATGCTGGGACCCTGGGTTTCATGGTCTGTCTCGCTCTCCAGTTTCACCTGGTTTATCTACATGCGAATGTGGGACTGCCCGGTCAGCCAGCCGCCTTGTGTGCTGTTTCCTGCTTTACAATAGCTGCTGCCTCACTGGGTGTGCTGTTGTTACCCCACACCTGGGGTCTGCCTGCTGTTGTCTTGCATGCCCCGGGGTTTGTCAGCTGCTGCCTGTGCACTTGGTGCCACTGCTTTTCTTGCCATAACTTCTCTCTGCCCAGTTCCCTGACTCTGCCCTTCCTACCTGTCTGGATGAATGTGTCTACTTTAACTCCTTGGTTTTCAGACTTCCATACAGTTCAATTTTCTGTCAGTTCTGGTGGTTATTTATAAATTGTTGTGACCAAATTAAATTATTTTGGTTGTATGAGGAGGCACAGTGTGTCTGTCTACCTATGCCTCCATCTTGGTTGGAAGTAATAAAGTTTTCTTTATTTTTTCAAATAAGTTTTCAATTTCTTCCCCTTCCTCTTTTCCTTTTGGTACCCTATGATTCATATGTTGGCACTTTTGGAGATGTCCCAGTCTCCTTATTCTCTCTTTTTTTTGAGTTATGTCTTCATTCTGTCCTGGTTGGTTGTTTCTTTGTGTTACAAATTGTTGATTTGAGCCCTGGCTTCCTTCCCTTAAATGTTGGTTCCTTGTGGATTTTTCTTTATTTCACTTAGTGTAGCCTTCATTTCTTCCCTTATGTTTTTGCCATATTCAGTGAGACCTCTGAGCATCCTTATCATCAGTGTTTTGAACTCTGTTATCTGATAGGTTGGCTATCTCCATCTACTATAGTCCTTTTTCTGGGTTTTTGTTCTGTTCTTTCATTTAGGCTATATTTTTTTGTTTCCTCCATTTGGCAGGCTCCCTGTGTTTGTTTTTGTGTATCAGGTAGCACTGCTTTGACTCCCATAGTGCACCTTTTAAGTTGTGTGGGGCGGAACCTTTAGGTATCTGCTGGGTGGTTCAGCCTGCTTCACTGCTTTCTGGCTCTGTATGTGGGGAGGGGTCGGAGAGTGGACAGTGCCACTGTTTGGCTGCTAGAGGCTTGCTGGGTACTCACCCCATTTCCAGTCACTTCACCCCGTTCCCACATACAACTGGTACCCCTCTCTCTACCTGCTGCCCTGGTAGTGGTTCCCAGAGTGGGCGGGTTTCTGTTTGGTTTAGGACCACGTGGGCTCTTTAAATGGACTCTCTTGAGACACCAGCAGTATTTGATTTTTCAAGCAGGACGTTACGAGACTTAATTTCCCGGCACTGGAACCCGGGGCTGTGTACTGCGGCCTGGGGCTGGGGCTAGCTAACTCCCCAAGGTGTCCCTCCTGGTTTTACCCTCCATACGTGAATGTGGGACTGCCTGTTCTTCTGGCTGCTGTTGCCCCTGCCTTGCCCCTGCCACACCGTGTCCTCTCTGCCCTGGCTCCCTGTCTCTTCTCCTCCTACCGTTTGGACGAATTTGGCTTCTTTAGATCCTTTGTTGTTGGACTTTCTTTTTGGCAGTCTGGGTCTTTTTTGTTTTGAAGTTAGTTGTGATCCTTTTTATGGTTGTGCAAGGAGGCCAAGCATGTCTACCTACGCCTCTATCTTGATTGGAAGTAGTCTATATAAATATTTTATACACAACTCCTTCATATATTGTATCTGAAAATTCTAACATCTGAATTCTTTTGGAGGAGTATCTAAATTTACTATTTTTTGTTGGTTCTTCAAATTAGCTTGCTGTCTGTCATGTTTGGTGATCTTTGACTGTGTTTCTTAACTTCACTTGTGAAAGACCTTTGTTCCACTTTGGAGAAGCTTTCCTTCAGAAAGTATCGATTCTATTGTAGAAAGAGAGTGACTTTCAAACTAGAACCTGAGGCTTTTAGAGGGTTTGAGCACAAAACAGAAATTCTAGTGCAGTTGCAAGGTTATCCTCATAATGGTGTTGCAAGAGGAACCCATCCTTGGCAACGCCACTTCTTCTGGGTGCCTGCATTTCCAAAGCCAGCTCTCTGCCATTCTGGCCTTTATTACCTTCTCCAACTTCCTAGGTCTCTGGCGTACTATGTGGACTCAGCTTCTAGTCCCAACCTTTGAGCAGTCTCACTTTTGTGTTCAGCACTAACTCTTGGTGCTGAAGCCTTAGCTTGTACAGATAAATGCTCATGTTTGCTCTTTTGGGGTGAAGGGTTGACAGATGCCACTCCTACCTTCAATAAGGCCCAAAACACCTCAAATTATGGAGGTCTTGGAGCTTCTAGTTAGTCATAATACTGTAAGTGAAAATTATGCAAGACTTTTGACACTGAAAAGCCATTTAAAAGCTTACCTCTATTAATACATGTATGTATATGTTTATAAATACATACATATACATATATAAGGTTAATATCTTCCAGAGACAGTATACTTCAAAATACAGCTAGAAGGTAAAAAAGAATTCTAAATTATGATTATGAACCATGGATTGGCATTTGCTCCTTTGGGTTTCTCATACCCTAAGTTTTTTGGGAAGATCAGTAATACCTGTAAAAATTTGTATTAGATTGGAATCTATAATGCAGTATTAACCTAGTCACCATACAATAACAATTTCCATTATGACCCCAATTTGTGTTACAGAAATAGCATGGATCATTTTATATTTCTAAAATATTTCATTTGTAATTTTTGAATGCCTTGAATATGGTTAGTATTCTGTTTACATTTACTATTTTCTGAAAGGTCAAGTCTTAAAATTGAGTATGTTATCCCCAAACAAGAAAGTACATAAAATACAGTGCTTGCATTTTAGCATTAATGCATACCATTCTTTATTTGTTAAGACTCTGATGTTTCTCCTACTTTTCTATCCTCAGTGTACAGCCCAGAGAAGGCATTTTATTAATATCCATTGAATAATAAATGCTACTGACCTTACAGGAGTAAGATGCAAAGTTTTCCCATTATTACCAGTGAAGAGAACAACTTGCTGTGAATCTTCATGATTTTGCTCTTCCCCAGGACAAAAAGTACTTGTAGGAAAGGTGACTAAAGTTAAAATCTTTGAGATCTTGACTACAGTAAGGCTAATGCATAGTTGACCAACAGGAAGTTTCCCAAAAGAAATAATACTTAAAACCAAAGTTACAAATTACAATCTATTTAAATTTTAATTTGTGCATTCGTGGTAACTCATGACTGCAAAACACTTTTTTTTCTTAGAATGACATAGTTAAAGGCACATTTCATCTGAATGCATAGTGTACCATTCTAGAATATCCAAATTTTCTCACAAAGTGCTTGAGCAGTCACTTATGCATACAGTAATAGCAAAATATATTTACACTCTATAGAGTTTAAAATTTTAAAATCTGACTAAAATATATATATATTTAAAACTACAGAAAAAAATTAGTGCTTTCTTCAGCTTAATTGTGTGAATATACCCTGCCCTCTAATTTTTTTAGTGATTGGCTTCAATTTATAAAAATTTCTGTACATTGTGTAGTTACAAAAACGCTGTCAGTTTTTAATGCTAAAAGCCTACTTTAGACATTGCTCTTTATACATTTTTGAGAACCAGAAAAGGTGAACAGACTGTACCTCAAAAGTATTTAGTGTTTTTTTTAAATGTTGTGTTAATACTGTTTAAATGAAAGCCAGACAATTAAGCTAAGATCCTCTATTGTCCTTTACCAAAAGTTAACTGGCATTTAAAAATAACTTGAAACAACATATTGCTCTGTCTAGAAGATTATCCCCCAAAGGATCTTGGGTAATAATCAATTTGAAAGGAAATATGAATTATCTCTGAACAATTTTAATTGCTCTGAGAGTACACCAAAAACATGCCAGCACACCCTGGTAAGGCTCAACTATTTATAAACATTTTTAGCTCAACTCTCTATAAACAAATGTGCTTTCGTGTTTCTCATATTCAAACTTGAACAATTTTTAACATGACATCACTGCGATTAAATGGTTAATTTAGTATGGTTAGTTAACAACTTGCTATTCCTGAGGTATGATGACCCTAATATGCTAAGCACAGAATCAAAGATGTTGTTACTGAACTAAAAAGAAACAATGAAGTTATGGACTGGGGAAAACAAATGAACAAACAAATTTAAAAAACCCACAAACAACTCCAGGCAAGTGGAAAAGTCATGGCTTACAAAAAGACTTTCCTATAAGAGCATTAAAAAAGCCACAAAAGGATCCTCTGAAGAGTTGTAAAAAGTACTTGATCAAATTATTTGAGACTTTTGAGGTACAGCTTTAGTGTTATAATAATTTTTATAAAATATAGACTGTTTTATCAAAAATATTTATACATTCTGTTATAATATATTGCTTTTGCCCTTAGTAACTGCCAATATAAAATCTGGATCCAGTGGCCTAAAATGTACAAATGCACTTAACGTAAATGCTGGAGTCTGAGGTGTCTGCTTGGCCACTGTACAAAAGTGATGAAGTGGTGAAATTAAATAATAAACCTACAACATAGAATACATTACAACCTGCAAATATACATGTTCACAGCATGTATACCATAATAATCTCTATGTTTTAACAAAGATATAGTTCCCTTCTACAGTAGATACAAGAACAAGATGAACTAGGTTGATAAAATGTACAATGAGTATCAAGAACAGCATTAATCAGTTCACTGACTTTGGAAGAAGGCGTGACTGAACACCCCAAGGGGCCAGACTTTGGGAATGCATAGAGATAACACAGTATCTTGGTTCAGGCTGATTAGAAGTTCTCATTCTTAAATTTTTTAGTAAATGTTGATGTTTAGTTGTTCCTGTTCATTTCATAATGGTCTAATAAACAAAAAACTGTTTGGCAAGTAGCTCTGCTGGAAAGCTATGAGGTTTTGTTACATGGTTGGTAAAGATAAGGCAATAAAAATGTTCTAATAAATATAAAAAAAACTTATAAAACAAGACATCAATTCATTTAATTAAAAAAGCCTAAAAATGTGCACAAACTACCACTACTTTTTGGACATTAATTTCTTTAAAAAAATAAGAGCATTTGCCTTATTTAAAAAGAATCATACTATTTGTGAATAGGAATAGCACTCCAAGCCCTTTTCCCATTGGAAAAAAAAAAAACAGCTAAGTGAAGTTAACTGATTCATTTTCCTTCTGCTAAAGGCAGGCATACGACAAAACTAGGGATTATAGAGGAGTTTTCTTCCTTTTTTTTTTTTTTTAAGACTATTGATCTAAAAGTATTTGATAGATTTTCACGGCTGATACACATTCAGCCTAAACTCTATAAAACTGTTTCCAGTGCTCAGATTTATGCTGAAAATACATCAAGAAACTACTTTTCAGGAAGGTATTAGAAGTACTTTAAAACAAATCTTCATGTGTTTAAAAACAACAACAGACTCAGAAGCTACTGGTGGCACAGAGAGCAAATGAAAGGTTCGCTATTTCTAAGAGGTCATCTTGTAGTCAGTCTGCTTGGTTTCACAGTGTCTAGGAACTTAACACCAATCAGCAATGTAGTCAAAATCTCTGAACATTTCTTGCTCCTCTTCTGAAAGTATCCTTGGTTCCCGAGGTGGAGTCAGAATAGGTGCTTCTGAGGTAAATTCATCATCAAAATTACTAACATCTTCCCGTCCTCTAATGGTAGGTACAAATGGCGGCTTTACTTTTTTGTCCATCAGAGCAATCCAATCAATTAGCTAGATTACAAAATATAAAATGACCGCTTTAGTTTCCCACTCCTGATTGTTCGTTTCAGAAAAAAACAAAACAAAACACTAAACTTTCATACTTACTCGAAAAAATGGATGCTTTTTTACATCTTCTGCATCTTTCTCACCAGCTCCAAGGCGCCTCTCTGGATTTCTTCTTAATAGCTAACAAGATAAAGTAAAAATGTTCAAATAAAAACAGCAACTTCACTGATATTCTCATAACCAACAAAGATCTAGATTTCTTATTGGTATGTACTTGTCTAAATCATACATCTATGAACAACTTCTAGAGTTCTACTGAAAAATGTCCTTCAATATAAAAAAATTGAGTAGTTGATAAATCATTAATTCTTACCCTTCTCATTATTGAAATGGCTTCTGTAGATAGGAACCTTGGATACCTTACTTCGTCATTGACAATACTGTCAAAAACCTCCTCTTCATCATCACCAGGAAAGGGAGACTAGAAGAAATATCTTTGTGTAAGTCAAAATAATTTTCAATACAGTAAAATTATATCAGCTATCCAAAGAACAATCAAGAACCGGGTGGTCAAACTGAACTAACAAACAAAACAGAGACAGACTCATAGATAGAGAGCAGGCTGACAGCTCTGGGGTAGGGGGGGATTAGGGGCTGGAGGGATTGAGCAAAAAAGAAAAAGGACTGATGGTCATGAACAACAGTGCGGTGATTGTTGGGAGGAGGGGGATGGGTGGAGGTGGGAGAGGGTATTTGGGGAATAAATGGCAATGGAAAAAAATTACAATAAAAAACTTGCATTAAAAATACAAGAACCAGCCCTGACTGGTGTGGCTCAGTGGACTGAGCGCCTGCTTGCGAACCAAAGGATCACTAGCTTGATTCCCAGTCAGGGCACACACCTGGGTTACAGGCCAGGTCCCAGTAAGGGATGCTAGAGAGGCAACCATACATTGATGTTTCTCTCCCTTTCTCCCTCCCTTCCCCTCTCTAAAAATTAAAAAAAATTTTTAAAGGCAGTAAAAAATAATTAAAAAACCCCACCAAAACACCACACAAACAAGGACTTAGAAGAAGCCACCACAAATACATATCTGTTGTCCATAGGATACACAATATACTCTTACTGAAATCTTCCTTGAATTTATTTCACAGATGTTTAACAAATTTGGTCAAATCACTTTGTATTATTTTTCATTTCATTCCATTCAATTGTTTTATTTAATTCATTTATTATTCATTTGCCTAAGCAGACAGTATATAATTTTAAGTGTCTACTAGACAGTGGGAAATATTTAGATAATAGACACAAACTTTAAGAAGGTCGGTATTGTGGAAAGACAGAAGGAAATGAGCAGGTGAATATGATAGTAAGTGTTACTACAGAGGAAATCACTGTGGCAACAGATCAGATAAGGATATGCTTTGAATTTCACAGTCAACAGTAAATTAATTGTCATAAAATAATGAGAAAATCTGCAGGCATAATAACTGCACTAAGAAGCAGCTGCCAACAAAATTAGGCTGAAAGGAACTCAAAAGCCACATGTTTCCAGGCATATTTATTACTCTATACACAACAGGTTTTAAGGCATTTCAGTAAGAAGCAGAGTATTAAAATTATTACTCATAAGACAAAAATGAAACCAAGTCATAAAAAAGTAGTTAAACTCCATTCAGCATAACATAAGCTCTCAACCATGTTGAAAATGTGGCTATAAAATTATTACCTCAGAATTTCACCTTTATTACCTCAGCATTTCAGATGGCTTAGATTTGATTGCTTGCTTCCTATAAGGTAGGTACTGAAGAATAAGAACCACACAGCAGGCAATATCAATAGAAAGAGAGGGTTCTTAGACCTAAGGAAGCTGTGAAAATGAGTTCAGAACCCAAATTCCTGAAGCTGAGCTGCCCATGCCGTTGCTCATATCTAAGATAATTTCAAACTTTTCTGTCAAAACTTTATTCATTCACTCATTCAAAATACATAAATCAATACCTACCATGTGGGGACAATATAACTTCTTTCTGGAATTGAGATAAGTCAGGGGAAAATTCTATTTCATAAGGATTCTCAATCAGAATTTCAAGTGGTAATTCAAAGCACTTTTGTATTTTACTTGATCAGTCAATTTTGTGTTTAAAACTGTCACTCTATAAGTCTCTGAATAGTAAAGATTTATCTTCACATTTGTTAAGATGTTAAAATTCCTTGTTTCTTCAAATAGATTTTAAGCTAATAACAAAACACTAATGCAATTGTTTTGAACACATATAAAAATGCAATAGTCTATTCAGATGTCAAACATCTAATCCCCACATCTAAGGTTACTTCACTGATACAGCATTTGGCACAGGAAAAGGAGACCTGGTACATTTGTTTATTCCTGGGGTCTTCCCAGTCTTCAAAACTTGCACAAATACAGATACAAATTTCAAATACAAATCTGAATATGCATAATATAGCCAATCAGTTTTCAATTATTTGTAACAATAGAGAAATTAGATGGAAACTTTAGCCAAACCTCAATTTTATCATAGTTTAGTAAACATAGTCTTTAGTAACTTCAATCTCATATGTTACTAATTGCTACATTTAAAAAACAAAGCAACAAAAATGTTATTTTTAAAAAGGAATTTGAAGTATGCCTGAATTTATAGAAACAATTATTATGAGTACTTCTGGCATTCTTAGAAAGTAAAGACCACCATGGACTAGGGATAAAATGCATCTTTCAACTCTAAAACGTCATACAGTAACTTTTCTAAAGAGATGTTTCAGTTCTGGATCATTGGCTTTAAGAACAGAAACAGGTTGAGTGGACTATTCTGGAAGTAGCAAAGTATAATGGTTTAGAGACAGACTGAAGTTAGAGAGCCAGGTTTAACATTCAAGCCCTACCATGAGAACTGTGACTTAAAGCCGTCTCCAAACCTCTAAACCTCTGCTTGTCTCCACTCACATAACAAAAAATGGACGTAAGACTACTATTGAGCACATCAAAGGCTGCTGAAATATTAAATGAGCTACCATTTATTAAGGAAATAGAAAAGTGCTTAGCATAGGATAAACATTTCTTTCCTTCCTTTTCCAAGTATTCACTCCAATTTGACATTCCAAAAAGGGCTGTCATTTGGTTAAATTAAAATCATTTATTTGCTTGTTTGGAATAAGTGCCACTATAAGCCAATCACAGAACAAAATTTTAGAAATAACTGACATTCAATAATTTGGTCATTCATTCATTGAGCCACTAATTTCTTTATGCCAGGAATGTACAGGAAAGACTGCTGGCATTCGGGAAACTGCAGAACAACAAACCAATCCCAGACGGGAATGTTTCTTGCATCTCGGGGTTATCAACTTTTTCTAAGTAGTTTTCAATTACTTGTATAAATATTGATTCTTACTCTAATTTATCACTTCCAACAATTTATAACAAAATATATTAGCCTCTTATTACTGCTTTATTAATTGGATATAATTCACCATTTCCTAAATGGTAAAAATTTCTGTGTACAACTAAATTATCCCCAGAAATTTATTTCAAGTAAATCTAAAGAAAACAGTAAAAAACAAAAAACAAAAAAAAACCTGTTAATTTTTTCAATTCTGCTGTATTGTTTTTTGAAAGTAACATTTTTGACTAAGATATAGCTGACTTTATAGGTAGGTATAGAATACATTCTTTTCATTAGTCTTCCTCTTACTTTATTTCCTATGAAATGATCGATATTATTGTATCTTAGAATCAGAGACAATTAATATATTATAAATACTTATACAAGTTCCACTTATGCAGTAATATATTAAGTGGTTTTATAAATGGCATGCTTTATTCTTTCACTCATCTTTCCTCTTTTCTTTCCAGCCCATTTTTACTGCTTACCTCGCCAACAAGCATTTCATATATAAGTACACCAAGTCCCCACCAATCTACAGCCCTTGTGTAGGATGTTTCTGTTAATACTTCTGGGGCAAGAAATTCAGGAGTGCCACAAAATGTGCTTGTTCTGTCTCCATATCCCATTCCTGAAAAAGGTAAAATTTAATCATTTGTTAGCAAAGAAAAAAAAATTTAGAATAAAAATTAGGAGGTATCCCTAGGAAACAAAAATTAAGTTGCATGATTAGTACACAATGACCAAACTCACAATATACCAAAGACTTTTAAAGAAAATGTTAAAGACTGGTATGGAGAAAACTATACAATAGCAACTTTATTATTTAGTTAGTAGTACGTAAAAATAAAACTTTCATACTTTATTTTCTTTCTTGTCATTATACGCAATGCCAAGAAGTTGAAATAAAAGGAACTAATTGTAAGCTTCAATTTCTATCATCTTTTTAATTCAATCTTTTTAGTAAGTTTATTTGCTTCATTATAAAAATAACACTAAGTACAGTTTGGAAATTACCACAGAGCAACCTTTGGAAAATCAAGAGTTCATCAAATGTGTTATATAATATAGAGATATGGTTTTAATAATTTTAGCTAACTAGTTTTCAAATATACATTCCCTATAATTTAGTTAATCAAATATACATTCTACATATTGAAGATAATGGCTGAATGCATTCTGAAGTGTTAAAAGCTCATAAGCATCTTCTTATGAAAGCACTTGAAAGAAAAGACCTCAATTCTAAATATAAAAAGGTATGCATTTTTAATGACTGAACTTTCAAACAAATTTGTAAGTCTACACATCAAGTCATGAAGGGCATAATTAAATATATGAGCACATTAGGGTGGGAAATTTTTTTTTTGCAAAATTCCCTTAACATTGGTCATATTATTTTTTCTTCAATAAAATTTATTTGTAAAAAGAGTTGAATGAATACATACACACACACAATCCTTTTAAATACCTTGGCCAAAATTAGAAAAAAAACTGGTTAGCAAACATGGAAACAAAACTAATTTATTGATTTTTATTCTGTGCCTTGATTATAAACTAGAACATATTACATATGTCATACTTTCACGTTAAATATACTCTAATTTCCCCTTAGTTTTAAAATAGTAATATTATAAACCTGTATTTTAATGTGATACATATATTTATAGTAATACAGTTATTATATTTCATTCATTATAATAAATTTTCTTGTCCTGATAGTTTTAAAGGAAATTGAAAGTAGGCCCAATTATCTAAGATTTCAAACTGGTAAAACTCCACGTAAGTAGTTAACATCAGGCTCTGGAGTCATAAATATCTGGGTTTAAATACCAGCTTTGCCATTTCTTAGCCATGAGAGAGCATGGGGAAGTTGTCTTAAGTCAAAGCCTAGTTTCCTCTTCTGATCTACCAACTTTCATAAGATTGTTATAATTTAAATGAATATGAAGCATTTGGCAAAGTGCTTGGCACACAGTATTAAAAAATGTTAGCCATTATTATTGTAATAAACAATGTATATTTTTATGATAATGAATCAATACACAATCTGGTTGTTGAATACCTATTTTCTGAGCACCTATTATTTTCTAGGCATCCATGCCAAGTGGCAGAACATAAAAATTACAGTTAAGACACAATTCTTAAGAAGCTTACAAGAAACTGGAGGAAAACAAATACATATTGATAATTTTATAATGATAGGATAAAGAAAAATTATTATGAAAACACTTAAAAATGACTGAACGCTAACTCAAGAGTTGGGCTAAGAGAGGAGTCTCAGGAAGCTTATATGAACAGGTGACACTTGAGCTGGGTCTGAAGGATGAGCAGACATCAGCAAATGGAGTTGGGATGGGTAACTGGTGGAGAGACAGACTGTAAGCAGTCTGATAAGCAGTTTGTTGCTGTTGAAGCAGAAAATACTAAGCAGATGGCAGGCAGCAAGAGATCTGGCTGGAGAGGCTGGCAAGCAGATCAAGAAGGGCGATCTATAGCAGTCTTAGCCAGGATTTTTAGCAGGGGTGTGCCATGGCTACGTTTATATTTATGTGGACCCCACAGCGTTTTGGCCTTTGCATGGCTGACTAATTTGAGGGAGAAAAAAACTAGAGACAGAAAAGGTTAAGAGGCTATGAAAGTACTCTTGTCAAAATATAATGATGGTAGGAAGCATTAGAGAAGAAATAAAATATTTAAGATACATTAAAGGAGGTAGATACCAGCAAAATTTGATGACTAACTGGATGTGGAAAGTAGAGCACAGAACACAGTCCAGGATATTCCATATTTTCAAACTGGGAGATTGAGAGGACTCTATCGTCATCAACTATGAACTAGACCAGTGGTCCCCAACTTTTTTGGCGCTAGGAATTGGCTTTGTGGAAGACAATTTTTCCATGGATGGAGGGTGGTAGGTGATGATTCAAGCCCAATAACCTCAAGCTCACCTCCAGCTGTGCAGCCTGGCTCCTAATAAACCTGGACCAGTACTGGCCTGGAAGTTGGGGACCCCTGAACTAGAATATCAAAGGAAAAGAAACTTTCTTTATATAGTATTTGAGATACCTACTGACTATTCAGGTAGAGCTGTCTAGTAGATAGCTGAATAAATGTTAAGAAGGGAAATAGTAGATTTAGGAATCATTAACATATAGTTATTAGTTAAAAATTAGAAGTGAAGAGCAATAAGCTAAGGGATTACTCTGAAGAACAAAAGCATTTATTGATAAATTAACAGTGTCCAATTCAGGGAAGGCTAAGAAAAAGAGAACAGTTTTATCGGATTCAGTAATTAGGAGGTCAGTGGGTAACTAACGGACATATACTTACAAACTTCATTCATTCATTCATTTACTCATTCCTTCTCTTACTACTTATTAATTAAACATTCACCGAATATTTTGGATATGTCAAGTACTATATTATGTGCTATGGAAACAAAGCTGAATAAGTAAGAAACTACCAATGTAGAGGGGGAGACATACAATGTTTGTTACAATACAATGTATTAAATGTAAAACTAAGAAAGAATAACTATTTACTACATGTCAAGCACTGTGCCACATACTGATCTCCAATTCTCATAATACTTGTAAACAATGAGGATTATGTTTATTTTATAACTGAGGAAACACTCAAACACTCAATGAGGTTAAAAGTAACTCCTCCGAAAATAGAGAGCAAATAAGTGGCAAAGCCAGGATTCAAACCTAAGACTGTCTAGTGCCTAAATCTGTGTTCTGTACACTTTGGTATGCTACCTCTGATTCAAATTTCTCCAGTTTACTTATTTATTTAACTTTGAATATACAGAAAGGATTCTTGGGCTATACATTTCTTCCCTATTTAAAAATGGTAAAAGTTTTAAGAAGCTGGAGAGAAGTTATTAGGCCTAATTTATAATTTGCTCTACATCAGGGGTGTCAAACTCATTTTCACCAGGGGCCACATCAGCCTCGCGGTTGTCTTCAAAGGGCCAAATGTAACTTTAGGACTGTGCAAATGTAACTACTCCTTAACAGTTAAGCGAGAGCGCAGAGTTACTGCTGGGTAGATACAAGGTGCCAGGTTGGGTAAAACAAGGTGGAGGGTGGGACCGGCCTGCTGGCTTTGTGTTTGCCATCTGTGCTCTACAGAATCCCAGCAAAGTGAAAACTTTGGTGCTTAACCAGTGTTTTTATAGAACAGTGATAGAATCATTATTAATCATACAACGAGAAGCTTTGTTTTACACTATAATTTTTGAAAACCTAACCATATTCATACCCACAGAATTCTTAATAATGTGATAATTAGGTTACACAAACAACCCATAATGTCTCCCATCCAAGTACTAACCAGGCCCGACCCTGCTTAGCTTCTGAGATCAGACGAGATCGGGCGCGTTCAGGGTGGTATGGCCGTAGACAACCCACAATGTTTTAATAAAGAATAAATTAAAGTTAAAAATACATTCTACTTTCCACAAACTTAAAAACTAACAAAGTACAAAGGAATAGTAATTTGTTAAAAAAGAAACTTTAAACTGTCCAATTACCTTCTTTGCAAAGACCAAAATCAGCAATTTTCACAAAGCCCTCTGTATCTAGCAATAAGTTATCCAATTTCAAATCTCTGTTCAGGATTAAAAAAATGGAAATAAAAAAAATCAATAAAATCAGTAGATAGTGTAGTTAAAAAATTTTCACTAGGAGCTATATTTTCTTTTTACTAAAAACAAGCTTTTCAAGTTATGATTTGAGATTTAAATACTATATTACAAATATTCATTTCTTCCTTTCAAAAAGTTTTTTACTGTATGTATTTTCTGAATAATTTTCCTCTGTTATACAGGTAAGGAAGACTGTATTTAATGAGGAGTGTTTTTTCTATTTAAATATACATTTTAAAGCATGAGGAGTTCAAGTAACTAACTCAGATTTTATTAATTTGTTAATTATGATAATCAGACTTCGAGTAAGTTGAAAGTATGCCTACACACCACCCATAAAAAAGAAATGTTTAATAGTATAAATAAGGTATTGGGGGAACAGGTTTAACTTTCTAAGAGTGTAATTTAAAATAAAAAGAAAGCTACATGTCCATACTAATGGATTACAAATTAAGTTGAAAATATTTTATCCTGAGAGTAAAATAGAATCATGAAGAAATTTTTACCTTGAAAATATTGTTAAGAAGTCTGAATAAACCGATGTTTATAGTCTTCTAATTCTGACTGGCCTTTCCATAATTTATCTGGTCTAGTGCTGTCTTTTCAACCAGTGTGCCCCAGGAATTGTTAAAACGTGATCATTTAGGCAGGGGCACTGACCTCTTTTCCCTTAGGTTGTCAAACAAAAACATGACAACAGCCAACACAACAATAGCTGTCTGGTGTGAATAAGTCAAATTATACCTATTTTTTTTTTTGGTCAGATGGAAAGAAAAATATAGTTTTTGGTGTGCTGCAGAATTTTGTAATTAGTTTATGTGTGCCATGAGATGAGAAAGGTTGAAAATCACTGGTCCTGAGCCATGCTATTCCAAGCATGGCCCATAGACTAGCTAGCTAGCTGCCGGGCTACAGACTATTTGCTATAGTTTTGCAATTTGAAAGGTGCTTGTGCCAGACATAAATCAAGTATGTCACCAAAGTACACTGTTTAGTTGACCGCAAGAGTTAATAAAGGCAGCAGGGTGATGCTTATCATGGAAAACCTTTGAATAGTATGGTTTACAGAACCTTTCTGCAGTGGATCTGTTGAGCATAAAACATTAATAAGGATAAATACTGTTAATGAATTTTGTTATCAGAGGCCAACTTATAATCTGACTACTGTAATTATGTAATGAATAGAGGTTTAAGAACAGAAAGGGTTATCATATAATTATAGTGTTAACCATGTCTTTCAAAATTGAAATTTAACTTTTAGAGAGGTCAACTTATCATATGAAAGTGAAAATTAAGAAGTTGATCAAAGACACAATATCCTTCTTAACTATCTTTAATTCTAATTTACACCAAAATAAGACATTAGGAAGTATTAAAAATTTACTTACCTATAGACAATTTTGTGTTCATGTAAATACTGCAACCCAAGAACTACACATGCAGCATAAAATCTGTTTGAAGAATTAAATTTTAAAAGTTTAATAAATTCCACTGCTGTTGAAAATTCTAGTTTATACTTTTATGCTTCAAAGCAGAATTCCATAATAAATAATTACACAAGTATTTATTTAGTCCTTATTATGTGCCAGAAACAGTAAGAATATGCTAAATATTAGCAATAAAATTTTTAAAAATTAAGAAAAAATAAAATCTACAACAGAAACCATTAACTGGCTGATGGCTTCCACTGTAGTCCTTAGACACTTGACCTGGTTTTGTAAAAAAAAAAAAAAAAAAAAAAAATTACAGTATGTCATACGAGCAGAAGGACAGTGTGAAGAGAACTTTCATGGGGGAGATATAGGGCATTCCCTTAAAAAGGAAAGAAACAGAGTTGTGAAACTAATAGTAAGTTTAGTGTGGCTGAAGTAAAGAATGGGGAAGAAGTAGTGGGAGACAAGGCTGAACTGAACAGGCAGCCTACGGTCAAGCTGTGAAGGATCTTGAATGTCATATTATGGATACTGAATTTTTTTTCTCAGTGACAAGATGATCAAACTATTTTAATCAGGGCAGAATAATCAGACTTATGTTAGAGGTTTTTCTGAGAGTAGTAAGAGGGCTGGAGTAGAAGCAGGTAGGTACCCAGAGGAATAAAGAACAGATAATGCTATCACGATGGTATAGATGGAACATCACAAGAACCTCCATTGTGGTGCCAACAAAACCAGTAAGGGATTTAAAACAAATTTTAGAACCAGCATGAAAGCACTTGGTATCTTATTAGCTGCAGAGGATGAGGGCAAGAAAAAAGCTTAAGATGACTTTCAAGGTTTCCTTCTTAGTTTAATGAATTGGTAAAGAAGTAAGAAGTAGCCACATTTTAGTATATGTGCTGCCGAAGCGAGCACAAGTAGCCGCCACATTTTTGTTAAGAAAATTAGTTTGGTGTAGATATGTTGAATCTGAATTGCCTTGGGGTAGGTGAAGAGGTCTAGTAATGGATGGGTTTGCATCTTACAAAAACCTTCCCCCAGCTAGAATATTAACTCTTGAGGAACAGAACCATGTGTGTGTTTCATCGTTCACACTTAAATGTCTAGCAAAATGCCTGATACCAGGTAGTGGTAGGTGTACTGAATGAGCAGGTAGGTTATAAGTAAATGGGTAAATTTAAAAATGTAGATCTATCTTCAGTGTAGAATAGCTTATTAGGAGACACTTAGGAGAACCAACTCTTAATTATACAAGTAATATGTGGATATTTTCTCTATCAAATACCCATAACACCCCAGCCCTAAAACACAATATTTCATTTATCCATCTACCATCCCACACCGACACCACTATCATCCACAGCAATAACTATTCTCGTCAGTTTGGTGAATGTTCTTCGAAGTTTTAAAATACATTTAGATGCACATGTAGAAAATATGGCTGTGTTTTATGTTTACTTACTTTTATAAAAATGGAACTACAATTTGGGAGAATTTTCATGATACGTGAGGTCAGGGGAAAATGAGGAAAATCAGTTTAGTTTGAGAAGTTAAATGAGAAATAATATTAACCATACAAAGAGAAAAGTCAAGTTGTCAAGTGAATGCTATTAGAACTGGAAGTATAGGGAAGAGGTTAAGGCTGGAAATAATAAATTTGGTGAATACCAGCATATAGAGTGTAGCTATGTAAGAATACTTTCCTAGGTTCAAATCCTAGCTTCTCCACTTAAGAACTATAAACTGTGATAATAATAGGGGAAAATATATACATGTATTTAATCTCAAGTGTTTGTTATTATTTATTTTTATAAATATATGCATGTTTTATAAATATACGCATGTTTTATAAATATGCATTTGAATAAGCAAAACCTTCACATAATATCAAATTCAAAAACTACAAAAACAATTCAAATGAAGTCTGCTTTCTATGTCTTTCATTGGAAGCAATACATATACTAGTTTCTTTTATACTGTCATAGATATTGTAAACATACAAATGCTTAATATACCAGTACTTTAAAATTACCCTATAAAATGCAAATACGAATATTTCAGACATCATATGAAACAGACTGTTCTACACTTTCTCCTTTCACTTAACAATGTACTTTGAGTATAGTTGGTATTTAAAGCCATGGTCCTAGATGGCATTCCCAAGGGAGAAAAAGTAAAAGAAGAAATTCTGCTAAAAGGAACCTAAATTTTGTTATCTGAATTATCAAACATGATTTAGGATAATGTATGAAGTTTTCAACATGGACAGTGGAGTAAAACAGATACATTTATATATGACAAAAGGTAAGTAAGGAGTTGTAATAGTCTTTGTAGAGATCTATTTTTCCATTTGTGGAAAACAAATAATTCAGAGAGCGTTATTCCTTCCCAGAAAAAAAAAAGGGTCACAAAACATCCAGAGACACGTCTGAAGCATACTCACACAGCTCTTGGCTCAGCAAAGACATCAGTGTGAATGTGCATCATCAGGTCCCCGCCAGCAGCATATTCCATTACAAAGCAAACGTGCTCTTTGGTTTGGAAACAGGCAAAGAGGTTCACCAAAAATGGATGTCTTACACTATTCACAGTTTCAAAAATTCTTTTTTCACACATCAGGCTGTAAGAGAAAACATTTAAAAATCAATACGTTTTTCCCCTTCTTTAAGTTCTAGTTGGAAACAACATTCTTTAAAAATTACAAAACTCTAAAATAAGCAAAGTTCTTAACTATAATAACTTTAAAACCATAACATGCATTTTTGTTTTGCTCCAATACTTTGAAAAATTTGGTCTATTTGACATATATAATGAATTAAAATTATTAATGCACACTAAAATATATGTTTAGCATGACAAAAATGGAAGAATTCCCACTGAGTATCAGAGCACCACACATAGAGCTATGCAGTTATAGTTAATAAAAAGGCTTAATTAGGGTAAATTGTAAAAATTATCAGGAACTGGTCAGAATTTAGCAACCTACAGCATAATTTTAAAATATAGTTTGTGACCAAGGTAATTTCAATGACAGTGTTTTAAATTCATAAGCTACAGTATTCAAATGTTATCATATGATATATTACGTAAAGATTTGCTGTATAAAGTTAATTTAGAAGGCTGATTGGAAAACAAAGAGGCTACAAGAAGAATTCTGTAACATGCTTCAAGAAGTTCCTTGAGAGCACCACGATTTCCTTGGACGTCCACAGCAATCACAGGTTGTTCTTGTAAGGACTTTTACAAGCTGCTAGGAAGAACAGTGTTCAAAACTATTGACTCTGGAACATTAATTTTGCCTAAAAAGGCAAAAATTGATAGCAAAAAAATCAATCCTCTTCTCTCTGAAATTAACTTATATTAAGCCCTTGATCAAAATAAAGATTCCAAAAGATGTATTTTATTAACAATTAGATTATATTTATATTTCTAATACGAAACAGGTACTGTTTTGTTCTTGAGACTAGAACCAAAAGTTGACATTAATATTTAAAAGCATTATTAATGTTTTTCAAACTTAAGAAACTGCTTAAATTTTGTTGTTTATTTAAAAATGCCAAACTAAAATCCTCTAATTAGAGGGAAGTAGATGAATCCTTTCTTTCTTTTATGTCCTTTAGGAAAGTTAATTTTAAAAAGGTAATTTTATTTTGAGTATCCAAATTACATTGGTACGAGTTAAAAAATTAAATAGAATTTTGAAGATATTTGACAGTTTCCCTGTTTGTGGAAGGAACATATAATTTTCAATGCTATGATAATATAGCCATTGTCTGGATTATGAACTAAAACAGCCGTTCAGTTTTACATATTGATAGTAAATGCAGCTACTATGTAATAGTGTTTACACTCCATTTATTATGGTCATAGTCAACATGAACTTTTACCCTCTGATTTTATACAATCTGTTCAATATTTTATACATATTCAGAAACAGAAAGCTCTATTCACTGCAATTGTTCTTAAAACTTTAGGCTTATGTCTACGTATACTTGGCAAGGCTTCTAAATGTTACTACAAATTAAGTCATTATTAGAAGTAAATTCATACAAAATCAAAAAGAAAGTTAATAGCTTTAATTTTTACCACCATTTAAGTTCACTGGAAAATAATGCTCAATTGGGCAAGATCTAGATGATGGATTTTAGAATTGATTTACTAAGTCAGTCTAAAATTTGGGTAATATAGATATTCAGATGAAATAAACTGGTAATATATTTTGGCTCAAGTAGAAGACAAATACGGTCTCTTCATTGTCTTTGGGTTTATATTTATGGGCATATTACTAATACACTATAGGTTTTAGGTCTGTGTTGAACACATAAATGGTATAAAAGATCAACAGTCAATGATCTAAATGGCCCTTAAAATAGTTTTAATGCCACTCTTAGGAATTCTTTGATGAGAACTATTAGATCAAGGAGAAAGGTCCCCTTTAGACCCAAACTGTGACAATAACAGCAAAAATCCAATCTCCTTAACAAGGTCTTACCCTAAATCCATTGGTACACCATGATATTCTCTTTCTATGGACTGCTATTATCTGTCTCATTTATTTTAAACTTAAACATGTATGTAACCTCTTTTATTAACATAAGTAGTATATTTATGTTTTCTCTCCCTGATTAACATTCCATTCTAACACTTTTTTTGTGCAACTTTCTTCAGAGTTCAGTACATTATTAGATATGCCAAAAAACTTTAAAACTTGTATAAATATTTTGGTTAGTGAAAAACTACATAATTAATAAGGCTAAGGTCTTAGGATTTAACCCTATATTTGTACATAATATGGTTAGCGGTGTTTTTATTGTACATCTGCAACACTGTTGTCCTGAAATAGGAACTGATAGGAACCAGTAACAAAAGGAGTCTGAGAAAGGAAGCATTATAATCACATAAATTTAACCTTCTTATTCTGGACTGGGGGAGGATGGGACTCCAGAGAGGACGTTGTACTAATGGTAGGTAGAAAACGTGACCTTTGAACACGAACTGAATAATTTTGGAGTTAGTCCATATTTTGTTTTCATTTAAAAGGAAGTTAATTTGGAATTTTTCTCCGTAAGTCAGTTTCCTAAGTAAAACAGTAAAATCCGGACTAAAGAAAGATAATTTAGAAAGTGAACATAAAGGATTCTGCTTGGTTTTCACCAGTGTAAGTTGTTTATTATTCAGACTTGCAAGTAATATATATTACTTTAAAAATAATGCTGTTCTATTTATTTTCTAAATTATTTTTTCCTTGACTTCCTCTAACTGCTCTTTTTTTGCTGCTTTCCTCAAATTTCTCTAATAATGAGTTTTATTTCTCATTCCAAATTTTCCATTTGTTTTTGTACCAGTTCTATTGAAGATTATTTTACTTCCACGCTACTGAATATGTGAGTTTATAACTAAAGTTAGATGAAAAGGATCACTCATCAACTTTTTACCAGGGCTGAATTAATCTTCTGTAGGGATAACGGCTTGGGTTCCGACTAAAGCTCCATTCTCTGACATGGACATTCTTTTTTAATAGCCGTATTAATATTATCCTTTTTTTGATTTAATTTGAAAGGTTTTTCTTATAGAGACCTGGCTCAATAGTTTACAATACAGCAGAAAGCTACATAAACCTATGTAAGCCAACAGATTTAAAAGAGGTCATACCAATTTCCTATTATTTGAGGAAACATGAATTTACTCTTTATAGATCTGAAACAAAACAAACATTCTTCCAGAAAAAAGAAATATTGACTCTATTATTACTGCAATTATAAACAATCTGACAATTAAAGGTTTGCTTTAACCAATTACTTACATAACATAAAAATATAGTTCTAGCCCTGGCCGGTGTGGCTCAGTTGGCTGGAGTACGCTCCTGTGAACTGAAAGGTAGCATTATCTATTCCCAGTCAATGGACATGCCCGGGCTGTGTGGGTTTGGGCTCTAGTCGAGGAACAAGAGGCAACCAGTCGATGTTTCCCTCCCCCCACCACCTCCTTTCCCCTCTCTCTTAAAAAAACAATCCATCAGGATGTTCTCAGGTGAGGACAAAACACATACACACAGATTCAGATTTCTAAGCGTGTAATATGATGTTCAGAATAGTTCACAAATACTCAGCAAAATCCTTTCTGAGTAATTTTAGCGATCCAGAAAGTTTACTTTGACATCATTGAGTAATATGAGGTAAAAAATAAATAGACAAATCTAAAAAGAAAAAAAATTGTATAAAAAGGAAATCCTCATCTTTTAGGCTCTATCCTAATTCTGAGAACTTCCCATTTCATAGGGAAAAAACCTCCAATTTGGTACATCTATATGGCACTTAATACAATTCAGTAGGGCAAGTATTACCAAAAACTTCATTTTTTAAATATGTGGATTAACTGAAGCTCAAAGATACTCAATTAATGGCCTTGTGGTCAAATCATTACTTAAGGAGAAACAATCAGAACTAGGTAAGTCAGTCTTCTCACTCAGTCCCAGGCTCTTTTTATTATACAGGGCTGTCTTCCATTCATATTAACTTATGCTTACTAGTGATTTAAGAAAAATACTACTTCTAATAGAAAAAATAAATAAAAAAAGAAAAATACTACTCTACATATCAAATGAAAGCCTCTTTTGTAACAAATTCTATTTGTTATACAATTCTATTTGTATAATAGAATTGTTATACAAATTTTCTATTTGTTATACTATTTTTCCATATTTAATCGCCCTATTTGAGGCAGTCTTTAAAAAATATACCATTCTCACTTCCTGCCAAGATGGAGGCATAGGTAGACATACTGTGCCTCCTCACACAACCGAAAGGACAACAAATTTAAAAACAAAAAACAACCAGAACTGCCAGAAAATCAAACTGTATGGAAGTCCGACAACCAAGGAGTTAAAGAAGACACATTCATCCAGACCAGTAGGAGGGGCAGAGACAGGCAGCCAGGGTGAAGAGGACTTGTGGCAAGGCGGTGGCTAGCAGTGGATTGTGGAGCAGGGCACTTGGCTGCAGCTGGCCAGCAAGGCAGTGGCCAGCAGATGGGCGGTCCCACATTCACATACAGATAAACCAGGCAGGGGAAAAAAGGGGGACAGGGATAGAGCGCAGGGAAATAAAGCCTCAAACCACTGACTGAAAACACCTGGAGGCCGCAGCAGGAGAAACTCCCAGCCTCACACAAAAGTTCATTAAAGAGACCCACTGGGTCCTCCTAGAATGTACACAAACTCACCCACACAAGAATCAGCACCAGAAGGGCCCAATTTGATTGTGGTTTGCAGGGGAAGTGACTGAAATCTGACAGAGAGTGGAGCAAGCACCACTGTTCCCTCTTGAACCCCTCTCCCTCATACAGTTTCACAACTCAGGGACGTAGGTTGCCCTGCCCTGGTGAACACCTAAGGGCTCCACCCCTCACTACATAACAGGCACATCAAGACAAGAAAAAAAAAGGCCCAAAGGAAAGAACAGATCAAAGCTCCAGAAATAATACAACTAAGTGATGGAGAAGTAGCCATCAGATGTACAGTTCAAAACACTGGTAATCAGGATGCTCACAGAATTGGTTGAATTTGGTCACAAAGTAGATGAAAAAATGAAGGCTATGCTGAGTGAAATGAAGGAAAATGTACAGGAAATCAATAATGATGGAAAGGAAACTGGGACTCAAATCAAAAGTGTAGACCAGAAGGAAGAAAGAAAACATCCAATCAGAAAATAATAAAGAAACAAGAATTCAAGAAAATGAGGAGAGGCTTAGGAACCTCCAGGACATCTTTAAATGTTCCAACATCCGAATTATAGGGGTACCAGAAGGGGAAGAGAAAGAGCAACAAGTGGAAAATTTATTTGAACAAACTAATAAATGAGGACTTCCCTAATCTGGCAAAGGAAATAGACTTCCAGGAAGTCCAGAGAGTCCCCAAAAAGTTGGACCCAAGGAGGAACACACCAAGGCACATTATAATTACATTACCCAAGATTCAAATGAAGGAGAGAATTCTAGAAGCAGCAAGGGAAAAGGAGGCAGTTATCTACACAGGAGTTCCCATCAGACTGTCAGTTGATTTCTCAAAAGAGACCTTACAGGCAAGAAGTGGCTGGACAGAAGTATTCCAAGTCATGAAAGGCCAGGACCTACATCCAAGATTGCTCTATCCAGCAAAGCTTTCATTTAGAATGGGAAGGCAAATAAAGTGCTTCCTAGATAAGGTCAAGTTGAAGGAGTTCATCATCACCAAGCCCTTATAATATGAAATGTTAAAGGGATTTATCTACTAAAAAAAGATTAAAAATATGTACAGTAAAATGATAGCATACTCACAATTATTAATAACCACACCTAAAACAAAAAGAAAAACAAACTAAGCAAACAACTAGAATAGGAACAGAACCACAGAAATAGAGATCACATGGAACAGGGGAGTGGGAGGAGGAGAGAGGGGGAAAAGGTACAGAGAATAAGTAGCATAGATGATAGGTAGAAAATAGACGGGGAAGGTAAGAATAGTATGGAAAATGTAGAAGCTGAAGAACTTATAACACATGGACATGAACTAAAGGTGGGAAATGTGGGTGGGAGGGGGGTTCAGGGTGGAAGGGAGTAAAGGGGGGAAAATGGGATGACTGTAATATCATAATTAATAAAATATATTTAAAAATACTATTCTGTGACCTAATTACAATATTACTCCTGAAGTCCTTGGATTTTAATAACTGTACACATAGATGTACACATATCAATTTACAGTTATCAAACCCAGGAAGATAAGATAGTATGGTCACCAATATCATTTAAAAAATAGAGGAAAAAATAGAGGTGCATTTTTAAAAGTAGGATATATTAACCATTCAGTTAACTGAAGATTATCTATACTGACATTTTATGACTTACAATATGGGAAATAGCCTCACTCAACCATAGAAGACTAACACTTCCTATGCTATATAAACACTTTAATATTCCCAATCATAAAAAAACTTAACAGAATTAGTTTAAAAATTTCATCATCTTTCCTTGGTGTCCCCTAACCAGTAAATTGTCATAAGGAGGGACAGGAGGAGTTGGCTGCAAAGAAAAACAGTATTTAATTATTGTCTATCTTACGTCAGTATAGATACATTAACTTATTTAATTTCCTCACATAGTATTACAAAAACAGATAGTTTTGCTGTTGTATATACACATGAATTTTCATGCTATTAAGCCACAACTTCATAAAAATAAGCAATTTTATTTTAAAACACTTACCTGTCTACTTCGTCTCGAGCTACAATGTCTCCTTTCTTTAAGGCTTTTATAGCAAACATTTCATTTGTGTGTTTATATTCAGCCAGAAGCACCTAAAATGAAGTTGAAATAATTATTTCCCGTTTATTACTTTGGTAGATACTCCAAGAAAATGTAAGAAATTACCTTTCCAAAGTGTCCTCTACCCAAGACAGCACAACATCTGAAGTCCTGTAGATTAAACTGAAACATCTGTTGAGATCTGAAAACAGTAATGTCAATTAAAAGTAAGGCACAAGCATAAGGCCAAAAATGTAGTAGCAAAGATGTATACATATTCTTTACCTTCTATCCTCAAGTTCTCGGATACCACTATATTCTAGGCCTGACTGAGAAATATCAGGTTCATATTCAGATTGAGATTTTGGAAGTATACTATTTCTGTCATCTTCAATATCAAAAACAGTTTCTGAATCCTGTAAAATATGAAGTACTCATGAAATCATATAAATATTCAAGAAAATAACTTATTTGTTAAAGACCAAGTAAAAATGTAAAAAGTCAATATAAATATTAGTGAGGAAGATAAAATTCAGATATTGCATATTCATTCAAAGACAATTCTATATTGCACTTTTCTAAAATATGTGAAAAACTCACGTATTGTTGTCATCTTCAATGCACATTCAGAAATCATGCTAACTAAGCCAGAAGATGAAGTGTTTCAGGCAGCTGCCATCTAACGTCAACCACGCTCCCACTTTCCTCCTAGCAGCTCCAGCAGCCTATTCTATCTGTATTAGCCCATGAGCATCCAGAGGTTTTTATGTTTCACTCACAAGGACACAAAACACACATAACTTTTAAATAACTGAAATGTACACCTCATTCACTATGATGCTTTTGCTGGTAATTCACAGGCTGAAAATACAACATTTAAAATGCCTTACCTGTCCTGGTGTATCCACATCTCTTAACTCATCAGATTCATCTATTTCTCCAAGAGAAGAATCACGTGGTGGGGCGGGAGGAGGTTCAGGTTCAAGATCAAAGTCCAATTTGGTTACTGTAGAATCACTTATAAAAGATAAAATAATTCACCAAAAACAGTTATCAAAAAAATATATTTTAAACAGCTTTACCATTAAAGCAAACAATTTTAATTTTTAAAAGTAAGAACACTGATTTCAAAATGCTATTTGGAAAAAATGAGATTTTTTAGGCCCACTGTAATCAACAGATACAAATGTCACAAAAATTACTTTATAAAAGCAATGTTCAAAAACCTTAGCACACACCTAGTTGGAGGTGCTAGTTCAGGGATGCGTACATCAACCACTGGCACTGTAGGAGGCACAGGTGCTTGAGGACTGAAGGTGCCAGAATGATTTACTGTAGGAATAGCTCTTCTCACCAGCCTTCCCCAGGTAGCAATATTAATATTCATTTGAGGGGCTCTGAGAAATGTTTTGCCTGTGGATATTGAGAAAAGAGAAAACAGAACAAGAAATTTTTTAGTATTACCAAAAGCTATAATTAAAAAATTCATATTCATTTTTATAATTCATGAAGAATAAACAAAATCTGTCATTTAAAAAATAGTTAACTATTTGTTATAAAGGCTAGCACAAAACAGCTGCAAAAGTTTTAAAAATAAGTAAGTTGAAATTTCTTAAAAGATCTAGTAATGATATGTAGTTAAGGTTTAAAAAGGAACTCTTTATCTTTCCTAGATACTAACTGTAACAGTTAAGTACAAATCGATATGATGTGTGCATTTGCTCCAAATAATCGGAGGAAGTAGTGAGAGAATGCGATGTGGATGAAACGGAATCGGCCAGGAGTTGGCTACTGCTGAAGCTGAGTGATGGGACATTGTGCTGGCCTCTCTACTTATGAACATGTTTGAAACGTTCCTTAATAAAAAGTCAGAAATAAATGAATAAATTTTAAAAAGCAGAGCTAGATGTCACTTTAAAAATAGTATGTAGATTTTTCTATATTTGAAAAACACCAAAACACTTAGTATTTGATTTCTTAGTAATTACCTTGTTGTTTTGAAAAAATTTTCTTTTGTCGTTGGAGTTTTGGTCGTCTTTCAATGACTGGATTAAAAAAGGTAACCTGCAGTGAAGAAAATTGAAGTGGATACGAATAAAGCACTGGATTTATGGTTTATGAAATTCACTACACTTTTAAGTTTTGAAAACTTAAGAGAATTTCAGATATAATATAGTCTAACCCCCTCTGAGAAAACAGACCTGGAGAGGATAAATTATTTGTCTCGAATACCTTTTCAGGGGCAGAGTTGAGCCAAAAGTTCAAGTTGTCTCTTGTTCACCCTAATGCCCTTTCCACTTCTACATCATGCTGCCTAGATACATATTTCAACTGTACTTAAGCACATTTAATAAAATACATTTATTACCTCTGCAAATAAAGTACCCTGTGGTTCCAAATAGAGACACATGCCATGCCGCTGGTTGTCTAAAAAATCTTCTAACCTCAGAAATTTTACAGCACACAGAGATCGCCAATCACGCCAATAAACTGAAATTTCCAGTTCACGTGACTAGGATGATTTAAAAAAAAATAAAACAGAGAAGACATCATTGGAAACATAGGTGAAATGAAGTATCACAAAAATATAAAATACAAATGCAATATACAAAGATAACAGCACACAATGATCACACTATTTTAAAGAGTGCTTTTCAACATTTCTTATATTTATTACTTTAACAAATGTGTACATTTGTACTCAAAGGAAGAAATTTATATCCCAACAGTCTCCAGCTATTTCTTTTATATAAAGAATATACAACTGGAAACGGCCAATACAAATAAATGACTAAAGAAACTCTTTCTACCTTACAGCTGTAACCTTTCAGATTTTCCTCCTTCATTTGGTGTCCCTTGCTGTGATATTACTAAAAGACCTCAGTGCATACCTGAAAGAATCATTTCAAACCTTATTTCCTTGTCTCAATGTTGAGTCAGGGAAAGACTGTCAACAGTATTTATTTTGTACTTACAGTGTGCTATACACTGTGCTAATAAACACTTTAAGAACATTAGGTCCCTTAAAGTTAAAAAAAATACCATTAGGTTATAGGGCCTGTGATAGCAGGGGCCTTTAGGTAGGGAGAAAAAGGGAAATTCATATTAAGGTTTATGTAAAAGGTGTTCATTTATTACAATAAAAAAATAGCATAAAGCAAGAACTTGAATATCCAAGAACCAGGGGTAAGTTATTATACCATATTCATATGGGGGAATACTCTGTAGTCATTGAAAATAATGTTTAAATAGAAAAATGTGTTTAAAGTTTTAATAATCAATTATTAAATTCACTAGAAAAATACAGTTTATAAATGGGGGAAGGGGTATAAGCCATAAACTGACCTCTCTCTCTATATATATGTGTTGTAATCTACATACATTTGAATTATAAAGTACCACACTTACTTTGTTTTTCACAATTTTGCACACCACCCACAAGAGGCTGTTTCCCTTTAGGTGCAGTAAATATGTTACTTCTTTCAAATCACAACTTTAAATTTATGAACTTATATACCTTATATAAGCTCTTAGTACACTTAATAAAAAATCTTTTGTCTTAACTAGTTGATACAAATGAACACAGGAAACAGTTATAAAAGAGATCATGAAAAAAAAAGATTCAGAACACAATGCGCTAGAGGGTCTCGTAGTCAGTCAGGAAAAGGACTAGAAAGACACTTATGGTAGTGAATATATGAGCCCAGGGCCTCCACCTCATTTCTCTTCTCTGATGCATATCACTATGGGAAAGAATACTTGTCACAAAAGGGGAAGCATGAGTATAATTATTTTAAGATCAGCAAATGGTATATAAAAGGGGTGAATGTGAGTACTATAAAACTCTATTCAAGTTAAATGTTTAACTATTTTGGAAAGTTATTTTGGGAAATAAATGGAATAAATACTTAAACCAGGAACTGCTAATTTAGCTTATATTGTTTTAGACTAGAGGAAGAAGACTTGTTACAGAGAAAGTGGATGCCAGGGATATAGATGTGGGTGGAATCAATACCTGCTAAAAGTTCTTGTACTTTGCACTGCTAAAATAACATTGTATCTTTCTCTGCATGACAGACAGGAGGTCCAATCACCTCTTCTGCATTTATTCTAGCCACTCTGGTAAAACTCACGTGTTGACTCATTTCTCTACTTCCTCTATATTGTTTCAAACTGAAGTATGTTAGAAAAATCTGAAATTTGGGATAAAAGGGCATCTGAAAACCTTAGGCTAGTTTTCTTGAAGTTTTATAATGAAGTTTTAGGTATAAAGCTTTTCAAATTTTGTTAAACAATTTTGCGTTGTTCCCTACACAATTTAAGGAGGTGATAGCTGTGATCTAGAACAGAGTAAGATATTTTATGTTAGTAATGATAACACTGTTTCATGAAACCCCAATCCTACTTTATTTTTTAAATTGTTGTTCAAGTACAGCTTTGTCTTCTACTCCCATCCCAGCCCAACCCCTCAGTGCTCCCCACCTCCTTCCCATTCCCACCCCCCTTTGTTTTTGTCCATGTGTCCTTTATATGTGCATATATATATATGCGCGCGCGCGCGCACGCACACACACACACACACACACACACACACACACACACACACACACACACTCTAGGTTCCTGTAAATCCTTCCCTTTTTTCCCCTGAAATTCCCTCTCCTCTCCCTTCTGGTCACTATCAGCTTGTTCTCTATTTCAGTGTCTTTGGTTATATTTTGCTTGCTTGTTTGTTTTGTTGTTTAGTTTCCTGTTGAAGGTGAGATCATATGGTATTTGTCTTTCAACGCCTGGCTTATTTCACTCCTATTTTAAACCCTAACATCCAGTGATTTGGATGGATAAAGCATGGATACAGCATCTAAATGGCCAAGTATCTTCTATATAACTAGAATCCAGTAATACCTATTGAATTTAAACTGTAAGTGTAATGGCTCGTTTGTTGGCAATTTTCCAGAAGAAGCAGGTCAATTTTTATATAGCAAGAGCATGTTTGTAGGTAATGTCAAACCCTAAGAGTAACAAATCACCAAAATAGATGAGTACTATGAGCTAAGTACTGATAAACTGTGCCAACTTGTGTTTCATTCTGTCACCATGAATTTGAACACAGAATCAAAGAGAAAACTCTGGTAGACCTAAGAAATCTGAATGTTTTTTCTGAAGCCTCTGCAAGGCCTAAAAGTGAATATAAAAAGGCAAGAAACATTTAATCAAGATGCCATACATGCTGTAGGAGAAAGAGAGCAACCACTTAAAACATGTGCTGCAATCTAAAAAACACAGTACATACCTAGTATAGAAAGAACCGAAGCACAAAGGAGATGGAAGTTCCCAAATTGTTCTTGAGAAACTCCAGGAGAATGGGGATATTTTAACTTTACAAAGGAAACATGGTAACATGTATGGCACACCATTAAGAAACAGTCAACATTAGAATGCACCACATTCCTTTTGATAACATCTCATCTTTGCTAAATTGGGTTTCAACCATTGATTTTACCACAGAAAAAAGAGGTAAGGGTGCAATGTCCAATTTGATTCCAAGCTTTGAAAAACTGTATCATACACAACAATCTGACATATCCCACTAGTAAGTAGCAGGTTACATAAAAGTGAAATAAAAATATTTAAAGGGTACACTGCAATGATTTGATGTATATATACATTTTGGAAGGATTCCTCTCCCTCTCATCTAGTTAATTAACATATCCATCACCTCAAATATTTTATATATACAGAAAAATACGTATCTGATGAAAACGCTTAAGTTCTAGTCTCAGCAAATTTCATTTATGCATTGTTATCGACTAGAGTCACCATGCTATACATTATACGTTTAGACCTTATTTATCCTATAGCTGAAAGTTATACCTTTTTACCAACTCCTCCTTACCCTCCTAAGCCCTGGTAAATACTTTCTACTTTCTTGTTTGTTTCCTTTTAGATTCTATATGTAAAGTGCTATCATGCAGTATCTGTCTTTATTGATCTGGCTTATTTAGCATAAAGTCCTCAAGGCCCATCCATGTTGTTACAGATGGTAGCATTTTCATTTTTCACAGCTGAGTATTTGTGTGTGTACAGAAATGTACACATATAACACTTTCTTTATCTACTCGTCCGCTGATGGACGCTAAGATTGTTTACGTATTTTGGATATTGTGAATCGTTCTATAATGAATGTGGGACTGCAGCTACTGCTTCAATATCCGTTCTCATTTCCATTGGATATATACCTACGAGTAAAATTGCTGGGTCATTCGGTAGTGTATTTTTAATTCTTGAGGAACTTCTACACTGGTTTTCACGGTGGCTGCATCGATTCGCATTATCACCAGTAGTGCACAAGGGTTTTTTCCCCACATCCTAGTCTATGCTTATCTCATCTTCTTATGTAGCTTTTTTTTTTTGCTTTTTAAACATGAATGTGTGGTTGCCTCTCATGTGGCTCTTGTTGGGGACCTGGCCCGCAACCCAGGCATGTGCCCTGACTGGGAGTCAAACCAGAAACCCTTTGGTTCGCAGGCCAGCACTCAATCCACTGAGCCACACCAGCCAGGGCTTGATGTAGACATTTTAATAGGTGTGATATGATATCTCATTGTGGTTTTGATTTGCATTTCTTAGATGATTAGTAATGTTAAACACCTTTTCATGTACCAGCTGGTCATTCAGATGCAGTCTTTTATTTTTTTAAAGATTTTATTTATTTTTAGAGCAAGGGGAAGGGAAGGAGAAAGAGAGGGAAAGAAACAACAGTGTGTGGTTGCGTATCACGTGCCCCCCACAGGGGGCCTGGCCCATAACCCAGATATGTGCCCTGAGAATTGAACTGGTGACCCCTTAGTTCGCAGGCCAGCAGTCAATCCACTGAGCCACACCAGGCAGGGCTACATGCACTCTTTAGAGAAACATTTAGTCAGTTTCTCTGCCCATTTTTAACTGAATTGTGAATTGTTTGCTTTTTGCTATAGAATTGTGTGAACTCTTTATTTATTTTGAATATTAATCCCTTATCAGATAATTTACAAATATTTTCTCCCATTCTGGAGGTTGCCTTTCGGTTTTGTTGATGGTTTCCTTTGTGTAAAACATCTTTAGTTAGTAACTACTTCTTAATAAATGTCAGCTATGATGATAATGATGATGATATGCACTTAAGAAAATCTACACTAGCAGAAGGATAAATTGGAAATAAAGAGACAAGTTAACCTATTATTATGAAGAACATAGGCTTTGGATTCAGACAGGTTTGGCTTTGGTGTCAGACACTTGTGTTGATTACCAAAGTTTCTGGCCTGAAAACAATTACTTAAAGTCAGCAATCCCAAAACAGTAATAATACCTGGACGGATCTCATAGAATTACTGACAGGAATGCATCAGACATTATATGCAATGTGGCTTGTTCAGAATCTGTTACAGCAGAAGTTTCATGGGCAAAATGGGTAAACGAGAAGCATGCCCCTAAGGAAAGAACAGGAGAAATCCCTCAAAATAGAACCAAAAGAAATGGAAGTAAGCAGCTACTAGATACAGAGTTCAAAACACTGATTATGAGGACGCTCAGGGAACCAGGAGGAAAATAGATGAACCCGGTGCAACTTAAACAAAGTGAGAGTAAATAATAAAAAGGACACAGAAACTGTAAAAAAAAGAACCAGTCAGAAATGAAGAATTCACTAGAAGGAATCAAGAGTAGGCTAGATGAAGCAAAGAATCCAATCAGTCATTTGAAATACAGCATAGCAGAAAACACCCAATCAGAGCAGCAAAAAGGAAAAAGAATTAAAAAATAATGATAGTCTAAGGGACCTCTGAGACACAATGAAGCATAACAACGTCTGCATCATAGGGGAACTAGAAGGAGAAGAGAGAGAGCAAGGTATCAAGATTCTACCTGGAGAAATAATGACAGAAAACTTCTCTGACCTGGTGAAGGAAACAGACATAAAAGTCCAGGAAGAGCAGAGTCCCAAATAAGATGAACCCAAAGAGGCACACACCAAGACAAATAAAATAAATGATAAAGACGAAGGGAGATTCTTAAAAGCAGCAAAAGAAAAGTGGTTAGTTATCTATGCTCCATAAACACTGTCACAGCTGATTTCTCAATAGAAACTTTGGAAGTCAGAACAAATTGGCATGAAATATTCAAAGATATGAAAAGGAAGTACTTACAACCAAGACTACTCTATCTAGCAAGGCTGTCGTTTATACTGAAGATGAAATAAAGAGCATCTGAGACAAGAAGAGCTAAAGAAATCCATTACCAAAAAACTAGTATTACAAACATTAAAGGGTCTTCTTTAAGAAGAAAGGAAAAAAGAAAAAGAGGAACACAGTTATAAAAATAAAAGGCCAATTAATATATACCTATCAATAATCACTTTGAAGGTAAAGGGCATAAATGTTCCAATTAGAAGACCCAGAGTAGCTGAATGGATAAGAAAATGACCCATGTAGACATGCTTTCTAAAAGAGAGCTACCTCAGAACAAAAGATACACAAAGACTGAAAGTAAAAGGATGTAACAAGATATTTCGCACAAAGGTATTTTTTTTTAAACAGGGAGGGCAGCAATACATGTACCAGACAAAATAGAGTTCAAAACGAAGGCTATAAGAAACAAAAAAGGACATTACATAACGATAAAGAAATCAACCCAACAAACAAAACAGCCCCTGTAAACACACATGTACCCAACATAAAAGCATGTAAATGTAAAAGGTGAATCTTGATGGACTCAAAGTGAGAGATTGACAGTAATACTAGGGGATTTTAACACTTCACTGACATCAATGGATAGTTCTTTCGGACATAAAAATAAAAAAACAAGCAAGTGGCTTTAAACAAAACACTATTAAATTAATTTAATTGGTATTTTCAGAGCATTTCACTCCAATGCATTAGAGCGTACACTCTTTTCAAGTGCAAACGGAGCATTTTTGAGGACAAACCACCTGATAGGATGCAAAACAAGTCTTAATATATTAAAAAAGACTGAAATCATATCGAGCATCTTTGACCACAATGGTATGAAACTAGAAATTACCAAAAAAAACCCACAACAAACCCCAACCCCCCCCCCAAAAAAAAAAAAGCTTGGAAAAGAAACAAATACATAGAGGCTAAATACTACGTTACTAAACAGTGAATGGGTTAATAGTGAAATCAAGAAAGAAATAAAAAATTACCTTGGACAAATGAAAATAAATACTCAACAACACAAAAATCTATGGGATACAGCAAAAGCAGGCCTAAGAGGGAGATTTACAGCTACACAGGTCTACCTCAAGAAGCAAGAAAAATCTCAAATAGACAATCTAACCAAAAAATAAAAAATAAAAAATATTACAAAGTCAAAAGTGAGTAGAAGGAAGGAAATAATAAAGATCAGAACAGAAGTAAATAAAACAGAGCTGAAAAAACACAAAAGACCAATGAAAACAAGAACTCTTTCTTTGAAAAGATAAACGAGATTGATAAACCATTAACCAGACTCATCCAGAAAGAGAGAGGTCCCAAATAAAACTGGAAATGAATAAGAAGTAACAACTGACACCACAGAAATAGAGAATTATAAAAATATTATGAACAACTGTATCCCAACAAACTGGACAATTTATGAGAAATAGATAAATTCCTAGAAACAATGTTCTAAAACCAAATCACAAACAGAAAAGCTGAACAAGCTGATCACAACTAATGAAATCAAAGCAGTAAATCAAAAAAATCTTAGAAAACAAAAGTCAGGGACTAGATGGCTTCACAGGTGAATTTCACCATACACCTGAAGAACAAACATCTATTCTTATGTTATTAAGAAATATATGAGGACTCCCACATTCATTTTATGAGGCCAGCATTATCCTGATTCCAAAATCAGATAAAGACGTGACAAATAAAGAAAGCTGTATGCCAATATTCCTGATGAACATAGATGTAAATATCCTCAACAAGTATAAGCAAACTAAATTCAGAAATACAGAAAAGAGATGATACAACATGATCGAGTGGGATTTGTCCATGGGATGCAAGACTGCTACAATCTTGCAAGTCAATTAAAGTGATACACCACAGTGCACAGTGATACTCCACATAAGCAAATTGAAGGATAAAAACCACATGATAACATCAATAGAAGCAGAAAAAGCATTTAACAAAGCCCAGCATTCATTTATGATTAAAAACTCTCAGCAAAGCGGGAATAGAGAAAACATGCCTCAACATAGTAAAAGCCACATATGACAAGCCCACAGACAACATCGTACTCAATAGAGAAAAACTAAAAGTTTCCTTGAAGGTCAGGTATGAGACAGGGATGTTCACTTTTACCAGTCTTACTGAACACAGTAATGAAATTCAAGCTATAGCAATCAGACCAAAAGAAATAAACAGCTCCAAATTGGAAAGGAAGAAGAAACACAAATTATTTGCAGATGACAATACTTTATGTTGAGAACCCTAAGAGTCTACCAAACTCTATAAGAACTGATAAATGAGTTTAGTAAAGTAGCAAGATAACAAAATTAATATTCAGAAATCAGTGGTATTTTTTACACCAATAAGCTACCAGAAAGGGAAAGTAAGCAAACAATCCCATTTATATTGCATCAAAAAAAAAATTCCTAGGAATAAATTTAACCAAGGAGATGGGATACTCTCACTAAGAAAATTGTAAGACGCTGAAGAAAGAAACTAAAGAGGGTACAAATAAATGGAAGCATATACTATGTTCATGAAGAATTAACATCATTAAAATGTCCATAGTATACGGAAAGCAATCTACAGATTCAATGCAATTCCTCATCAAAATACCAATGATGTACAGAACTAGAACAAATAATCCCCAAATTTATATGAATCTACAAAAAAAAAAAAAAACCTCCGAATAGCCTCAGCAATGTTGAGAAAGAAGAACAGTTAGAGGTATCATGTTACATGATATCAAACTGTACCACAAGGCTATAGTAATCAAAATAGCACAGTACTGGCATAAAAAGACAAATATAGATTGATGGAACACTATAGGGGGCCCAGGAAAAAACCCCATACAATGGGGTAAAGATGGCCTATTCAATAAATGGTGCTGGGAAAACTGGACAGGTACTTGCAAAAAACTGAAACACTTTCTTACACCATATACACAAGGATAAATCAAAATGGACTAAGGACTTAAATATAAGACCCGAAATCATAAAACTCCTAGAAGAAAACACAGTAAGATCTGTGACATTTCCATTAGCAATATTTTTTTCTGACATATCTCCTCGGATCAGGGAAACAAAAGAAAATATAAACAAATGAGTCTGCATCAAAGTAAAAAGATTTTGCACGATAAAGAAAACCATCAACAAAACAAAAGACCAACCCACTGAATGGGAAAACACATTCTTCAGTGACACATTTAATAAAGGGTTAATATCCAAAATTAATAAAGAACTCATACTACTCAACACCAAAAACAAATAAAGACAACCAATCAAAAAACAGGCAGAGGACGTGAATGGACACTTCTCCAAAGAGGACATACTGATGGCCAATAGACATATGAAAAGATGCTCAAGGTCACTAATCATCAGAAAAATGCAAATAAAAACCACAACAAGGTATCACCTCACACCTGTCAGAATGGTTATCATCAGTAAATAAACAAACAACAAGTGCTGGAGAGGATGTGGAGAAAGGGGAACCCTTTTGCACTGTTGGTGGGAATGCAGACTGGTGGAGCCACTGTGGAAAATAGTGTGGAATTCCTCAAAAACTTAAAAGTGGAACTGCCTAAGTCTGAGCAACTCCATCTCTGGGTATGAACAAACAAAACTGAAACAGACTCATACACAGAGTCCTGTTGTTGCCAAAGAGGAGGGTCTTTGGGGGAATGGGTGAAAGGTGAAAGGATTAAATGGAAATTGGCAGTTACAAAGCAGCCATGGGAATGTAAAGTATAGTATAGTCAATAATATTGCGGTGACTATGTATGATGCTAGGTATGCACTGGAAATACTGGGGGAGCACTTTGCAAATTATAATTCTTAAAACCTTGGTTTCTGCTTCTTTAAAATGGCAATAAATATATCTTCCTCAAAAGTTTACTGTAAAAAAATAAAAAATGAAATTAATAAATAATATAAAGAAAAATGTAAATATAATAAAACAGAATTATGACAAAAAAAAAAAAAGAAGCCAAGGGGTCTGAGGTAGGGTAGAAGTTACTTAAACAGACAGGTGAAAGAAAAGTTGCTGGTAATAAGGTAAAACCCTGAAAAGTAGGACAACTTTTATAAGCCCAGCTGAAGTTAGAAACTGAACTTTATAGAAATAGGTGATTCATATCAGCAGCATTCAGCACATTAGAGTAGATCATACAGATGGTAGAAGTGATTTATTGTTGTGGGTTTCCACAGCAGGGGTGGTATAAAGACAAGTTCGAAAGATGTTACGTGTTCAGTAAGACAATGGTTGTTGGTAATACTGGTTTTACAGTAAACAGAGTAAAAACTAATTTGTAAGGGGTGATGGACCCTTCTTAAAGGATCAAGGAAATGGAAACATTTAATCAAATATCTAGCTTAGTGGTAATGAAGTAAAAGAGCCAGAGGAACATCAATAATAACATGAGTTATCATTTACTACATAACCATGTGCACTACAAGGTATTAATCCAGGTGCTTTGTGTAGTTATCTTATTTAGGGAAATAAAAGTTGGTAAAAGTTTGGCATATTGAATTTAAGAGTTCAGAGCAATTCTTTCCTACAATGACAAAAAGTAAAGGTATATTGGGTTTGAAGTGTTCAAAGAAACTTGAAATAACAGGTTAAATAGGTTGTTTATATATACAGATATTTTTTAATCCCCCATAATGATGGCAGATGTTAGAGTGAAAAACCAACTGAAGTCTGTAAGGAGTACTGCAGAGTCCTAGCCAACATGGAGGTGTTGGTAGAAACCCTTTGCTTCCTCGCACAACCAAAGAAGGGTAACAACCAATCTAAAATCATTAACAACCTGAAGTGCCAGAAAATCAAACTGCATGGAGCTCTGACAACCAAGGAATTAAAGAAACAGTCAAACAGAACAACCAGACTGGTAAGAACCCAAGACGAGGCTGTGGACCTTGAGGGCAGGGGCGGCTGAGAGAAACTGCAGAGAGGCGGCAGAGGACACCGGCTAGGCTGGCTCAGAAAAACCTCGGGAAGGTGGTGGACCATGAGGGTGGGGCTGGGTGGACAGAAAACAGACTCAGAGCTGACTGTGGACTACAGTGGTTGCTGAGGTGGGAGAAACTCCCAGTCTCACGTGAGAGTTTACTGGAAAGTGAGCCATAGCCAAGGAGGCCAGCTGCACTGTTCCCTCTCCAGCCCCTCCCCCACAGGCAGTGCTGCAGCACAGCACAGAGGGCTGCCATGCCTGGTGAATACCTAAGGCTCTGCCCCCATCAGCTGCACCAAGACAAGGAAATACCTCCCAAATGAAAGAACAGAGCAAAGCCTCAGAAAGAGAGCTAAGTGATGAGGAGATCGCCAACCCATCTGATGGAAAACTTAAAGCCCTGGTAATCAAAATGTTCACAGATCTGGCTGAGCTTGGTCAAAAAATAAAAGAACAAATGATGGATACCCAAAGTGAAATAAAGCAAAATATTCAAGGAACCAAAAGTGACAGAAGAAAACCAGGACTCAGAGCAACGATTTGGAACAAAAGAAAGAAATAAACATCCATCCAGAAGAAAAGGAAGAAACAAGAATTCAAAAAAAATGAAGAGAGACTTAGGAACCTCTGGGACAACCCAAAACATTCCAATATCTGCATTATTAGGGGTGCTAGAAGGAGAAGAACAACGGCAAGAAATTGAAAACTCCCTTACAAAAAGAGTACCCATAAGGCTATCAGCTGATTTCTCAAAAGAAACCATGCAGTCAAGAAGGGGCTGGAAAGAAATATTCCAACTCATGAAATCCAAAGACCTGCATCCAAGATTGCTCTATCCAGCAAAGCTTTCATTTAGAAAGGAAGGGCAGATAAAGTGCTTCTCAGATGAGGTCAAGTTAAAGGAGTTCATCATCACCAAGCCCAAGCCCTTATTATATGAAATGTTAAAGGGACTTTTCTAAGAAAAAGAACATAAAAAATGTGAACAGTAAAATGACAACAAACTCACAACTATCAACAAATGAACCTAAAATAAAGACAAATAATGAAAACAAAAACTAAGCAAACAACCAGAACAGGAACAGAATCAGAGAAATGGACATCACATGGAGAGATTTCAGTGGGGAGGGGGAAGGAAGGATTGGGGGGGGAAGGTACAGGGAAGAAGAAGCATAATTAGTAGGCATAAAATAGATGGGGAGAGATAAAAAATGGTGTAGGAAACAGAGAACTCAAAGATCTTATATGTATAATCCATGGCCATGAACTGAGGGGGGAATGCTGAAGGGCAGGGAGGTATAGGGCAGAGGAGGGATTAAGGGGGAGAAAATTGGGAAAACTGTAACAGCATAATCAATAAGATAGACTTTAAAAAAGGAGTACTGCAGAGTACTGAGTGGTCAAGAAATAATCGAGATAAGGAAAAAAAAGTAGACAATTACTGTCTCAGAAGACTCATATAGCCTCAAAGGAGGATGTGACATGTCAGTTGACAGTAGAATATGGAATCAGGAAAAGAGACATAAAAAGTATAAATTATAGCTCCGTTATAAGTTAAAAGCATCTCAGATTAAACAATGTGCTCAATGTCAGCTCATGCATGGAGGGAATTAAAATGTCTCTGAATTCTTAGCCTATGACTTGTTCTATACTAAGATGTTGCATCTTTACATTTTTCTCATTTTATAGGGAAGACAGTATCTTTCTCACTTCATGGTTTCTATGAGGTATCTCTTTCACTTCTCCCCTAAAACCTGGGTCTCTTTCTTGACCTTCTTATGCCCCAGTGTGAGTTATCTGAGAGAGGACTTCCTTTTTTTTTTTTTTTTTGTGAAGCAGGCTGTTAAATGAAAGCATACAGTGTGTTCTCCCATGTCTGAAGTTTTTCACGAGTTGGGGTCCACAATGTTGCTGCACACCAATTACACTCTCAGGTATCAGCTTATGTTTCAGGAATAGAGATGAGGACATGACGGCGGGTGGTTTCACAACCTTCTCTATGACCCCTACCTGACATTCTGGCTCAGTCTCTCTAGTACCTCAACAACTACTGGTCCTTCGGCCTCAGTTACTTCCAGCCTGGTAATCCTACTACCTTTTTATTGGCTCTTACTTTCTCGCTGTCCTTTCTTCCTATTTCTCCACTTATTGTGAACGTTCTCTATTACTGTGTTCTTAACAGTAACTGCTCTTAACTGATTCCTGCCAAAAATTTTCTAGTTTCAGTTCTAAGGACAGGGCCCATCTATGTCTCTAATATTAATATAGATTTTTGTCTTTTACAGTAGTAAGATTAATAAAAATGAAATGTGAGAAGGAAAAAGTATAAAGGCTTAGTGTACCCTCTTGTAGTTTATTTCAAATTCTCTTGGAAGAATCAAAATTTTTATAACAGGACAGCTGGAAGAACTCAGAAAAAGTTAGAAATTACATGGCCATTGTGCTCTAATAAACATTAATGCAGACCAAATTTTATAAGAAAATATAAAAAGGTAACATGGTAAGAACACAAAGAACACAGAATAGTCAGTAGACTTCATTAAGAATCCTGGATTATATCTTAGGCTAATTATTTAACCCCTAGGACATAATTTCCTTATTAATGTGTAAAATGAAGGGGCTGAATTAGATCAGCAATTTTCAAATCTTTTTTTTTCCCTCCCTGACTGGCAAATTCCAAATGACATTTTACCAGGCATCTCAATAATAAATAAAAAAAGTCTCCATCATATCTTCTGAGACAATTCTGCAGAGCCCTGAGCTCCCAGGAACATAAGTTGAACTCTTCCAGATCATTCTACATCTGTCATCTTACAACTCGGAAAATACTTATGAATCTTGTATCTTGAAAAGTATAGACCCAGTACAGAAAACTTAGTTCCTAGAATGCCAAAGAAAAGAAACTTGACATTGTAGGCAAAATGCTGGTCATGAACATGTCAGGCAGTTTAAAATAACATTTTCTATAAATGTATCTATAAATATTCTCTAGAAAGTCTATAAATGTAAGAGGTAAAATGAAAGAGTAAAAAGCACATGAAAAAGTAAAATGTACTATGTAAACAGAAGGGGTTGGCACAATAAGGAATGTGGTTTCTGCCAAAGAAGTTTACAATCAAATTAGGGACAAGTAACATGCATATCAAGAACCTAAAAGGTCTAGCAGGCCTGAGGGATGATGAATAGCTTTACTTAGCCATGTAAGATCTTCAAAATTTCAAAGGGAGGATTACTCCAAAGTGGGAAGAATGGAGGAGAAAAACAACTGTAGGTGAAGATTACAATTCCAAGTGCGGAACAATCAACTGACAAGTATCAGTCTTTCTAGCTGTCTAACATCACAGTCTGTGTAATTTTAAACTATGTTCTCTCTTCGAGGTTTCCATCATCTGCCGTTTCCTCCTCTGTGCCACTGTAACCTTTCTATCTCATTCAGGTTACCACCCATTTAGGATACAAAGTCTAGTACCAGCTCTGAAATTTATTAATATGCAACTAAGTACTCTGGTTCTTAGTTTCCTTAACTATACAACGATTATGTGACATTTAACTACTTTTAAGTTCTATTTTAAATATATAACTCTTCACACAAAAACCTAGCTACAAGAAAAATCTACCCAGCCATTTTCCCTCTAGTAATAATTATCTTTAGTAAGTTTCATTTTGATCATATCACTCATCAAAAATCTTATAATTACTTTAAATTAGCTCTCAAATGAAAGCAAGTTAACATTCAACCAATTAATTCCCCATTACCTAACATGTTCTTCTATTATACTCAAATTTACAGTCACATGCTAAAGCCAGGGGCTAAAAGAACTAAAATCACTAAGTGGCTAAACTGTGCCAGGCAATGTGAAGCATTTTATATACACTATCTCAATTTTTCTTCCTAACAGTGCTATGAGGATTATACTTTATCCCCATATTCAAGATGGTGAAACAGTGCCCAAAAGTAGGATTATTAAGTTGTTTACTATCAAATAGCTAATAAGTAGCAGATGAACAATGAACCCAGGCTCTTTGGCTTCAAAGCCAACATTATAGCAAATCTATTACATTAAAAATGAACAGAAAGAAACATTTTATAGTCATAAATATTCATATGTAGTCACACATATAGTGTGAATATATACATCCCCTTCCTCATTCTTTAGGAAGAGGATGCAAATGTAACAAAACATGAAGACCATGTCTATACACTAACAACCTCAACTATATTTCTCTTTCTGGTGGGCTTGACTGAATTATATTGGTCTAACTATTTAAATAGTTAATTTACACCATATAACAATGCTATTTCTCTGGCCCTGAAAGAGAAACTATCATAGTTGAAAAATATCTTAGAAGTGTAACCATTCTGATGCAAGAATTCCCTTATATTCTCTTTATAAATTGCTTACTGAACTTTATTAAGATAAGGATTCACTAATTCCTATAACAGCTCATTTCATCTTTTAACAGTATTATTCTGTTATAATAGAATATAAGATGAAATCTGCCATCCATTGACTTTTGTCCTCCACAAAGTACATAGTCAATCTAAGGATAAAAGATGTGCTACAGCTTACTGCTTGCCCTTTCTCCAAGCATTTGGCAAACACTGCTACTTGATCAGTATAATTTTCTCTGTAAACCAAAATGTACCCAGTAAATCTTAGTGAGCCCCAGAAAACCACTACCAATCAATTAGAGTTGACATACATAAATGGAAATCTCTTGCTATTCTTAGTCTACTACTTTTTACACATGTTCTTTTTAAACAAAGTTACCAAATCTTTGTTAAATATCCTCTTTAATAGACTTAAAATCCCATTTTCCTTCAATGGTTTCACATGTAACATGATTTTCATTATCTCACCATTCTGGCATTCTGTACTGTATAACTTTTTAAAATGCTTATCTCATCTGAAGTATGATCTAATGCAGCAGAAAAGATTTTTTTTAAAGGTTTTATTTATTTATTTTTAGAGGGGAAGGGAGGGAGAAAGAGAAGATAAACATCAATTTGTGGTTGTCTCTTGCTCACTCACCCCTCACTGGGAAGCTGGCCCACAACCCAGGCATGTGTCCCAACTGGGAATCAAACCAGTGACCCTTTGGTTCAAGGGCCAGCACTCAGTCCCCTGAACCACAACAGCCAGGGCAAGATTTTTTTTTTTTTACTTCTTTTTGGCTAACCTTTGTCCTCCTAACCTTGGGATACTGCTTATAATTTAGTTGTTATACGCTGTTTTCTTACTTATAAACGCTTTCTCATGATGGGTTAGTAACTATTTTTGTTACCTTCTTTAGCACACGGTACTTATTTTTATCAAAGTATTTATCACAAGTAATTCAGATGATGTTAACTCCCCTATTAAAAGCCCCTCAATTGTCTTCCAATATATAGCCTATAAAGACCCTGGCAATCTGGCACTTACCTACAGTTGTTCTTTCACATCACACAAATCTGTCTTACTATGTTTATTCTTACAACACATCAAGCTCTCTAGTACCTTGCTCAGGGGGGAGGTGGGGTGGTGGTGGTGGTTATGTTTTGTATCCTCTGCTGGGAACACCCTCTCTGGATCTTTGCAGGTTTGGTAACTTTTTACTCACCAGGTATTAAACATAGCCTTCTCAAAAAGACTTTCTCTGATCACTCTATTTACAGTAGTCCCCCAATTTACTTACACTACCATATTTACGTCCTTCTCTGTACTCGTAGACTTTAAAAAAAAACTTGTTTACTACTCATCTTCATTCATTATAATGTAAGGTTCATAAATATAGGGAATTGGACTATCACTATTTTGATTGTCACTAGCATCTAGAATGATGCTTGGCACAGAACAGAAAATCAGTGATTATTAAGCTTACAAGTTCCATTATAACAGTAAGTAAATGTTACCTCTGTAAACTGGATCTAGTACATATAAGATGTTCAATAACTGTGAAATAATGGAGTGATGTTATCCACTTGGCATTTACTATGACCTCAAATTCAAAGATCGCTTCCAAATCCACTTATCGAGCCCTGACCTCTAGTTCCACACCTTTAGGTATATAGAACCTATATACCTATGTATCTATAGAACTAGCTATACATCCTCCTCTGGTACTGATCTTTTCTAACTTCTATGGCATCATTTTCTTTGAAAATTATAAATTCAAAAAAAAAGAAAATTATAAATTCCTTCTCTACTCATATCCACTTAGTTACTAAGTCATACTAATTTTTCTTCAATTCTTACTGTATCTATTCCTTTTGCCATATTTTACCTTAAGCTCTCATCATTTTATAGTTGTAGCACTAGAGCAGCTTCATCATTTATATGCCTCCTCCCTCAAATTCATTCTTCATACGAATCTGATGATCAATTTTTCTGTTATGTTCCCCATCCCCATACCAATTAGTATTCAAAATCCTAACATCCAAAGTCCTCAATATCATTTTAACTAAAGTCATTAAAGGGAAGGTATATATGGGAAATTAGTGGTAGACTATTTTCTCTTTTGATTTTGAGAGTATATTTATTAAAGCTACGGACAGTGAAACAAGAAAGGGCCTAGGCTAGAAGAAGCCACAGGAGAGGGACTAGTCAGCCTCTCTAGAAATGTGACAGGAAAGAAACGAGTCTGAGAGTGGCTGCTTTGGCTTACTGGGAAGTCAGGGAAAAGGAGGACTCGGAGAAAGGTTCAGAGGGTTAGCCCAGGATGAGCTGTTGTTGCCTACTGCTCCCCTGGTTGCAAGTATTGGGGGGGGGTCCCTTAGAGTTTAGGAGATACATGCCTCTGGGGGAAAAAGGGAGAAAGAAAAGGCGTGGGCGTGCTTCCAGGAGGGAGAGCATGCCGAGATGGTAGATTATTTATTTAAATTGTTGTTCAAATACAGTTTTCTGCCCTTTACCCCCATCCCAGCCCATCTCCCCCAGCCTCCCCACCTCCCTCCTGTCTCCTACCCCTCCTTATTATTGTCCACATGTCCTTTATACTAGTTCCTTCCAACCCTTCCCCTCTTCCCCTGAAAATCCCTCCCCTTTCTCCTCTGGGAGATGGTAGATTCATATACACAGTTTCAGATGTTAACGGTAAAAAGTCTGCAACTAATCAGATATATATATTGAAAAGCCACTGAAGTGTAAGTTCCTTGAAAGATCTTGTTTATACTGTTATATTGCTGCTCATCTACCACCTGCAAGTCCCTGGAATACAGTAGGTATAAATGAATATGTGCTGAGTAAATAAATAATTTTTATAATAATTTTTCATAAAAACAAATGAATGATCCTAAGCCAGAGAATGAATGCTAAGATGAAAGCAGTATTCTCTGAAAGATAAGTCTGGTACTCACACATATGGAGATTAGTTAGTAAATTAGTAAAAATGGCCAACATTAATTGTGTTCTTAGTGAGCTCTTACCACTATTCTAAAATTTTTACATGGATTTAATCATTGTACACCTCAACACTGCAGACACTACTAAAGATAAGAAAATTGGTGTACATAAAAGTTTAAGTGTTTTGCTCAAGTACACAAACATGGTAAGTGGCAGACACAGTACTGAAACCAACCAATGATGAGGGTCTGACTGGGGATAAAAAAAAAGATAAATTGTAAAAGTAAAGGCTACAGCAGTAACCACTACCACACATAATCATTTCTGCTTTCATTAATACATGTAATTTTTAAAATGACACATGTACCATCAATCTGAATACTAAGTGATAAAAAAGCTTGAAGTCTTTTATTTCTAGATAAAATTACAATTAATTTTTAGTATTTTCTACTCATACTCCAATGGATATATTAGAATATGAGTAATAAAATTATTTATCATCGTAAATTTACATTTACTGTAGACTAATTAACCACTATGGCTATGGATTGCGTTCTAGCCATTCACATCACTTACAAAAGCCACTGAAACACATGGAAGGCTGGCTGGATAAATAAGCATTTAACAGTTCATTTCAAATCCACCTTTGATAATAAAACCTACAAATGGTAAATCAATGATTAGAGAGTACAATATTAAAATAAATTTTAATATTAAGTCTTACCTGGTTGCCAACCTTTCAAGGTTAATACAAACTACATATTTTCAAATCACTGCACAAATGAAAGCTACAGCAGCAATCTTGATACTCACCTCTATCTTAAGGTAGACAGATTTACCTAACTCAACAGATGAGAAATGTCAAAAGTACTAGGTTCTTCTATTCTGTTAAAAATAAAACTTCTCAAATTCTTATGAAACACAAATTTTAAATTCAAAATGACTATAATAAAAATTTAAGTAAAAAGTTTCCCATCTTACCCTGTCTAGTTCCAGTGTAAACTTCTGGTCCCACGACTGATTGGAAATGGGTTTCCAATAAGTTTGACCAACCACAGTATTATCTAGCTTCAAAACTGCGCAGACATCATCTGTAATTACAATTTATAAACTTGCTTAAATATTTTAAGACCTTTATAATAGAAGTACCACCATTTAATGGAAACACAAGTCTTCCAATCCTTTGAATATAAGGTTTTTCTTACTGAATACTGAAGCTTTTCATTCTTTTATTTATTTTTAGAAAGGGGTAGGGAGGGAGAAAGACAGAGAGAGAAACATCAATGTGTGGTTGCCTCTCATGACTCCCTACTGAAGATGTGGCCCGCAACCCAGGCATGTGCCCTGACTGGGAATCAAATTGTTTACCCTTTGGTTTGCAGGCCAGCACTCAATCCACTGAGTCACACCAACCATGGCATGAAGCTTTTTAATCTTAAATAGCTAGTTTTTATATATATATATATATATATATATATATATATATATATATATATATATATATAAACTACCATTAGATACCCCCAGTTTTATCACCTTTGACAAAAACAAAAATACCAAGGGCTACCTATTTTTATTAGAATGTAGTTGGAAGGGCTAGTAGGTAACAGTGACTGTTTGCCACAATGTGTGTATATATGCATGTTTGCAGGGTTTACCCTGGAACAGTGTGGAGGTTAGAGGTGTTCAACCCCCGTGTGGTCAAAAATCGGCATACAACTTTTCCCCAAAACTTAACTACTAATAGACTACTGTTGAACAGAAGCCTTACTGATAACATAAAGTCAAGTAACACATATTTTGTATATTAAATACATTATGCACTGTATTCTTATAATAAAGTCAGCTAGAAAAAATATTAAAACATTGTAAAAGAAAGTACATTTATAGCACTGTACATACTTATTGAAAAGAATTTACATTGCTTCTTGGCTTTTGGCTAAGATCAAGTGTATGTATCTATTCTGATCAGTTTAAGACCTGATAAGGACGTATCAGGTGTTATATTGAATGAATTTTTGGAGCAGGGAGATGGAGTAGGAGCTTGCTCTGTCCGCACCACATATTGACCTGAAATTGCAGGACCTCTGGTAATGGTACACGGAAAAAAGTGCAACCGTCCAGTTTCTCTCTCCTTATATTTGCTATTTATAGAGTTTGTTACCTTAGACATTTTTTATTTTCGCATTTTTCCTAAGATCTCTACCTATAGAAAAGCGAAGGCACACTCACCTTTGTATTATACATTGGTTGAAATGTCATGTACCTTTCTCCCTAATTACATATTTGTATCATAGTTTATAATTATACTTAGAATATCTCCAAAGTGCTGCATCAACCTTTTATACAGGGTCTAGCCCAAATAATGCCCCTTTTTCATTACAAAATCTTTTATTACAAAATAATAAGTATGTAATTCTGCAACAAAACAACATCACACTCAAGCACAGCATGTGACATTTTTGGTGAAACATTCAAATTAAAACTATAAATTACTACCCCCACATTATCACCCCACCAACTGCAGTCGGGCAGACATTACTTCTGCCCTGTACTGCACTCTTCCCACCTTCACCTATGCCCCCACTTCAGAATGCTACTGGGGCAGTGGGCGACTGTCCTAGTACACATGTCTGCTCCAGTGGTTAGTTATCGAAAGTTCAGTATTAGTTAACAAGTGTCACTACATCACTGAAAGAATTAAGATGTGATGAGTCCCACAGCCTCTATACACTTTTAGTTTGGCATAAAGAGTGATGCTCAATATATCATTCTGCCAAAAGAATTAATGTTTTATGTCATTCCATTTTCTTATATATTTTCAACAAAGTAAATGCTGTTGCCTTTTTCATTTTCCTGTCATTATAGCTTTTAATATTTTAAAATTAAATTATGAAAATCATAATTTTAAAGTTTTTTTTTGGTCCAATTTTGACTCTCCCCATTCTACTCTATTCCCAATGCTAAGTCCTCTGTATAGGCCCTTTAATTTGTTACATAATTTTAAAAAAATCTGTTACTGAACTGGACAAGTCATCGGTTTTTAAGAGATTTCGACTACTTCCACTTTTACTTTTGCTCGTTCTGCTCATGAAAGATGATCTGGTTTCACTTGGACTCCAACCAGGTAGTGCAACCGATGTTGCTTTTGATCGTCCAGGGACATTCTCTAGGATATCTTGACAGCCCATAAGACGAACTTCCAAAGTACCTGTTAGCATTAAAAAAAGTCAAATAGAACATCAATTTTTAATATATAAAACTATGTCTTTGTTACCTATTAGGAAATGGGGCTCAGGGAGATCATCTAAAATAGCAAAATCTCTTCTCCCAGAGGATCTGTGAGGTAACTAACATCTTTCCTATTTTAATTAGAGAAACCTATTAAAAAATCTTACGTCAAATGTAAGCCTGGATGAAAAAGCCTGGATTTGCTTTCAACTCAACAACTTAAAAAAAAAAAAATCAGACAATATATTTGAAGAAACTTTCATGGAAACAACAGCACCTCACAAATATTGTCTGTAGGGCATAAAACAAAGCAAGTTGCATAAACTTCTATATATCTGAATACTTATTTCTATAATTATATGGAAGAATGACAGAATTACGAGGACAGAACATGTGGGAGGGGAAACATAAAGCAAAGTAATATGGCTATTAAAAGAAAAACATAAAAATTAGAAATCTGACTATGTGAATAACAGATTTCACATAGTTATTCACATAGTTATGTAGATAACATAGAAAAAGACTTTACAGGTTTTCTAGGATAATGGGATTCTGTTTTGTTTGAAGATGTAATATAACATTATCTTCCCATGCTAATAGTTTAGTAAACTAATTATTGGTTGTAACTATCCACACATAAAATAACTGCTATTTTCTTTGGTAAATAAATACTAATGGTGTTCAAAATGAAAACGAGGAACTGTGCGTTAGGGTACCTGGAGATATGGCTTTGTCATCATTTGGGCTAGACACAGTGTACTGGATTTAAAAATGGCTGCTTTAGTGTTAGTACTTTAGATCCTGTACATACACACAGCATAACATTTTAGAAGGAGTATTCCCTGGTAAAAGCTACCCCATCAAAGTTAAATAATTAACACTTAATTTTACTTAAAGTTTTAAAATATTTAACAGTAAGCAAAGGACTTTTTTAAAATTATTTTTTATTCTCACCCAAAGATGTACTTATTGATTTTAGAGAGGAGAAGGGAGGGAGATAGAGGGTGAGAAAAATCGATGTGAGAGAAAAACATCAATCGGTTGCTTTTTGCACAAGCCCCAACTAAATCCACAACCCAGGCTTGTTCCCTGATGTGGTATCAAACCCGTGATGGCCCTCCAACCAAATGAGCCACACTGGCCAGGGCCAAAGGGCATTTTAATAGAATGGAAAAGCCTGGTTTTGCTTTCAACTCAACAACTTAAAAAAAAAAATCAGACAATATATTTGAAAAAATAGTATCAAAGACTTTGGACATCAGGCAATGAAGAAGAGCGATCCCTAAGAAATAGGAAACAAATGAGACGGGCTGTAAGTCTGATACAGTTTACTGCCTTGAGAATGTCCAGGACACAGTACAAGGAGGGAGGATTTCAGGTGGAGCCAAGTAGACTACCTGAGTTAAGGAGACAGAAGAGTGAAACGATCAAGGCAGCTAGAATTCATAGGTAGATAAGGAAAATAGCTGTCCAGAGACAGAACTCCTTGGACTGGTTCCTTTGATCAAGTACTCAGTCTTCGCCCAGTAAGTAAAGATTAATTACCTATAGACTAAAAATGTTCTGGTCCCATGTAACAAATCTTAAAAGCAATCCTCAAAAGATCAAACTGTGTCCAAGTAGCAAAACTGTAACATAACTGTTTCCAAGAACAAAGCTCAAGAATATTTATAGAAATACATAAATATCCAGTACCCAACAAGCTAAAATTCAAAATGTCAGACATTATCAGCTGGATTTGTTTTCTACTGCTACATTTTCAATTGCCACAAACTTAGTAGTTTGAAACAATACCCGTTTGCCATCTCATAGTTCTGTACGTCAGAGCCTGGGTGGGCTGGTCTGCAATCTCTGGTCAGATCTCTCAAGGCTGAAATCATCATGTTTGCCAGGCAAGGTTCTTATCTGGAAGCTCTAAAGACAAACATGCTTCCGAGCTCATTCAGGTTGTTGGCAGAATCCAGTTTCTTGTAGCCATTGGACTGGGAATGCTATTTTCTTGCTGGTTAAGAGCTAGGAAATATTTTCAAGTTCTGGTGGCCCCCTCCATCTCTGAGTCATAAATGGTATTCATGATTCAGCTCTCTGACTTCCCCTTTGCCATGAGTCTCTGAAAATCCTCTGCGTTTAAGGAGCTCGGGTGATTGTATCAGCCCCATGCAGGTAAATGCCCTTTACATTAACTCAAAGTCAGGGAATTAACAGTAATCTTAACAACACATGTGAAACCCCCTTTACCGTATATTATTACAGAAGTGATGTCCACCATATTCACAGGGGAGCTGTTCTACTACTCATTCTTAAAATTTTGCCTATCACACCAGGCAAGCAAATAAACAGAAAACTAGAAACCATAATATAAAAAAAATCAAATGAAAAACAGATCCAAAAATGACAAGTTAGGAAGCAGATAAGAACATTCACACAGTTATTATAACTATATTCCTTCCATCTATTCAAAAGTTGAATAGACATAAAAAATATCAAAAAAGACCCAAAACAAATTTCTAGAGATGAAAACCACAATGTCTGAGATTTAAAGAAAAAAGTACTGATGGGATTAGTTAGCAGATTATACACTGAAAAAAAAAAAAAAGGCTAATGGACTTGAAGCTATAACAATAGAAATGGTAAAGTATAGGAGACAGAAAACAAAGACTTGGGGGAAAAACTGTAACAATGCATATGTGAACTATGAGTTTCACTTCAAGTGGCCTAATATTTGTATTACTTAAGTGCCTGATAAAGAGCAGGAGAGAAGAGGGGGCAGAAAATATATCTAAAAAAATAAGGGCTGAAATTTTTCTAAATTTTTGAAACCTATAAACTCAAGAAGTAGCCAAGAAGTTCAATAAAGCCCTGACCAGCATGGATTAGTTGGTTGAGCAATGTCCCACAAAGCGAAAGGTCAGTGGTTGGATTCCTGGTAAGGGCACATGCCGGGTAAGGGCACATGCCTGGTAAGGGCACATGCCGGGTAAGGGCACATGCCTGGTCAGGGCACGTGCCTGGGTTGCAGGCCTGGTACCTGGTTAGAATGCATGGAGAGAGGCAACTGATTGATGTTTCTCTCACACATCAATATTTCTCTCCCTCTCTTTCTCTATCCTCTCCCATCTCCTCTCTCTAAAAATAAAGTCTTTTCTAAAAGAAGTTCAATAAACAAGAGAAAAAAAAAGTAAATCACACTAATGCTTAGAATCAAATTTCTTAACACAAGCTATAAAAAAAGATTATAAGTAGAAAAAACCATGATGTATACAAAGATTAAGATGCTAGCAGATTATTCACTTGAAACAATGAAGACAGAGAAGCAACATCTTTAAAGTACTGCAGAAAAAAATAAATAAACTGTGATATTAGAATTTTAAAGCCACAAAAAATATCTTTCCAAATTAAGGCTTTCAGATATAAAATGAGTAAGGAATCCATTATCAGAAGACTACCATATGATCCATCCACAGTATTCCTCAGTCTTTACCCAAGTGAGCAGAAACCTGTTTACACAAACACTGTACCTGGATGTTGATAACAGCTATATTTTTAAAAGTACAAAAGGAAAACAACCCAAATATCAGCTGCAGGTAAATGGCTAAATGAAGTATAGTACATGCACACAAGAGAATACTTAAACAATAAATAGAAACTATCAACCATGTAGGCCCCAGTGGCGGGAAGTGGCAGAGGGGACCGCCATTGTCCCTCTCACCCACCCCCACATACACCATCACAACCCAGTGACCTGGGTGGCTCTGCCCTGGTGAACACCTAAGGCTCCACTCATCATATGTAACAGGCATGAACAGATCAAAACATGGTTCAAGAACAACTCAGAGCCCCAGAGCCAATAAATATAAGCGATGAAGAAATAGCCAAACTTTCAGATGCACAATTCAAAACACTGGTGATCAGGATGCTCACAGAACTGGTTGATTTTAGTCACAAATTAGAGGAACATACGAAGGCTAAACTAATTGAAATGAAGGGAAATGCACAGGAAAGCAATAGTGATGGAAAGGAAACTGGGACTCAAATCAAAGGAGTGGGCCAAAAAGAGGAAAAAAATGACCAAACAGAAAAGGATGAAGAAACAAGAATTCAAAAAAATGAGGAGACTTAGGGACCTACAGGACATCTTTAAATGTTCCAACATCCAAATTATAGGGGTACCAGAAGGGGAAGAGGAACAGCCACCAGTGGAAAACTTATTTGAACAAATAATAAAGGAGAATTTCCCCAATCTGGCAAAGGAAATAGACTTCCAGGAAATCCAGGAAGCTCAGAGAGTCCCAAAGAAGATGGACCCAAGAAGGAACACACCAAGGCACATCATCGTTACATTAGCCAAGATTAAAATGAAGGAGAGAATTCTAGAAGCAGCAAGAGATAAGGGGGCAGTCACCTACAAAGGAGTGCCCATCAGACTGTCAGCTGATTTCTCAAAAGAGACCTTACAGGCAAGAAGGGGCTGGAAAGAGGTATTCCAAGTCATGAAATTCAAAGACCTACGTCCAAGATTGCTCTATCCAGCAAAGCTTTCAATTAGAATGGAAGGGCAGATAAAGTGCTTCTCAGATAAGATCAAATTCAAGGAGTTCATCATCACCAAGCCCTTATTATATGAAATGTTAAAGGGACTTACCTAAGAAAAAGGTAAAAAAGATAACAGTGAAAGGACAGCAAACTCACAGTTATTAAAAACCACACCTAAAACAAAAGCAAACTATGAGGACAGCTAGATCAGGAGCAGAACCAGAGAAATGAAGATCATGTGGAGGATTAGCAACAGGGGAGTGGGAGGAGGAGAAGTGGGGAGAAGGTACAGAAAATAAGTAGCATAGACAGTAGGTTGAAAATAGATAGGGAGGAGAGCAAGAATTGTATGGGAAATACAGAATCTAAAGAACTGGAGACAAGTGGTCATAAACTAAAGAGGGGAATAGTGGGGGAGGGGGTGTGCAAGGTGGAGGGGAATGAAGGGGGGAAATAGGACAACTGCAATGGCATAATAAAATATATTTAAAAAAAAAGAAACTATGGACATATACAACACAGATGAAACTCAAAATTAGAGTGAAAAACAAATTATTTCCCCCCGAGCCAACAGTATATACTGTGATTCCTTTGATATAAAATTCTACAAAATGCAAACTAATATCTAGTGACAGAAAAGAGATCAGTGATTGCCTGGGGACAGTTGTGGGGAAGGGGCCGGAAGGGAAGAGAGATTATATACATAGAAGCACATGAAAACACTTTTGAGGACGACGGATACACCATATTTTATTATATATAATGCACATTCACATTTTTGGTCCATACGTTCAGAAAGAAAAATCTTTTATTTTTTAATTCAATTATTTATTTATATTTAGATACTTGTTCTTTGTATTATAAAGGAATTTTAATTTTACCATTTATTTTTTAACATATTAAGGTACAGAAAATTTTATGTAATAACTTCAAAACACAAGAACAGATAAAATGTACTTCAGGTACTATACTCATGTATAATGAGCACTCTTATTTTTCCCTCAAAACTTTGGGCAAAAAAATGCACATTATACATGGCAAAATATGGTCATAATTATCTTTGTTGCAGTGATGATTTCACAACTTTAAATAAAAACAAAACACATTTATAGCTTTACGTGTAGTTTATTGTATGTCAATTATAGCTCAATAAAACTGCTCTAATAAATGGATGTTGGTGATTGTGGTACAACTATATATATTTACTGAAGAGCAGAAAACTGTATACTTAAAATGGGTGAATTCTATGGTAGTAAATTATACCTCCATAAAGCTGCTAAAAATGGGGTGGGGGAAGCCTCTCTTATGTTTGTTTAGGCTATGAATATCTTATCTAACTGCAAAGTGTTAAGGCAGATTAAGTACAATGGATTCCGTATTAATTTTAGTTCAAAAGAAATGGCTTATATTTGTGTGTTTTATTTGTTTTCTCTTTGTTAAACTGGCAAACTTAGCTCATTTTCAGTGAAAATGCTGAGCTGTAAAAGTAATCCTGGGGAAACTGAAAACATCTGGCTACTACCTCAAACCCTGGTAGCTTATTAAATATTTTAGTAATTTCAATATTAGAAGATAACAATGCGCAACACCTGTTTTCATTTAGAAAAAAATCTGGAGGGATTTAAGATCTTTATTAAGCATATAGAAGTTTCTTGCTTTTATGAGGTAATACAATCGCAATTGCATATAACCATATTAGAAACAGCTGAAAATTACATTTTTTACTTTTATAGCCCACAATATGAAATTTTTAAGACAAGCAAATCCAAGAAGGAAACGTTTATATATTCATAAGCAGTACCTGTGAATTCCATTAGAACAAGGAAATGCATTTTTATTGTTTTTTTAAGTTTCTGGAAAAACTACATAAAAATTACATTTTACTAATTCAGCATTTTATCTTTTTGCAATTGAGTAGCATTTTTTAATTCTGAGGAAATCTTTTATAAAAACTAGATATGTCTCAAAATGTGGACCCAAAGGATTCAATTACACTTTTATGTCAAAGTTGCAACAAACATGTAAATTTCAGGATTGTAATCATACCCCAAAATAAAACAGAGTACAAATGAGACAAACCACAAGTAACAGCATTCAGTAAAAAACTCAGGACAGTAGATGTCCCTACTACTTATTCACGCTAATCCTTCATCACGTCCAGACTTTTATTAATACCAATACTATTTCTCCTCCTAGCTACCCCATATACAGTTTCAGATCCAGTAGGAACTTAGAGGAATTTTTAAAAAAATGTTTTCTTTAAAACCGAAATGTGTTAGACTGGTGATTTATCTTACTTTTGAGTAAAGTTCACTAAAAGAATAAAGAAAAGCAAAATAACTGAAAAGAGGTTAAAGAACTGAGAAGAACCAACCAGCATAGGAAAGGAAAAAAATTCTAGCCATATTCATTTTTTCTGAAACATGGCTTTCTTACTTTTCTAGAAGTGTTTCTAATATTTGTTTCTAAATACTTTAATCAATGAATTATTCAGAAGTTCCTGAATATTAATATGTTTAGAACCATAAGATGCTGAACCTTAGTAATTACAGTCCATGCCTTGTAATATTTACCCACTATAGTAGTGCTCCCTTATTCATAGTTTCGCTTTTCAGTCTCAGTTACCCATAGTCTGACTATATTAAATGAAAAATTCCAGATAAACAACTCGGAAGTTGTAAATTATGTGCTGTTCTGAGTCACATGATGAAAGCTCACACTATTCTGCTCCTTCCTGCTTGGGACATGAACCATCCCTTTGTCCAGCGTGTCCACAATCTATAAGCTAACAAGCCATTAGTCACTCTTCAGCTGCTTTAGTTATCAGATTGACTGCCATGGTACCATACAGGTTTGTTCAAGTCACCCTTATTCTACTTAATGGCCCGAAAGCACAACAGCAGTGATGCTGGCAATTTGGATATTCCAAAAAGAAGCTATAAAGTACATCCTTTAAGGGAAAAGGTGAAAGCAAAAAATTTACGTTAAAATCTACGGTAAAAAAAAAAAATTCTGTCTGTGAAATTGGGAAGGAAAAAGAAATTCTTGCTAGTTTTGATATTCTACCTCAACCTGCAAAAGTTACAGCCATGGTATGGAATGAGTGCTTAGATATGACAGAAAGGGCATTAAATTTGTGGGTGCAAGTCATGAACACTTCCACAGTAGCACGCTGCCCCATGAAGTACTGAGCCTATACCAAAACTTCAGCAAGGGGTCCCCTGAAATGAGTGACACCAAGCCTCTAAGAAATGGGTTATACACATTCAGGAATAGGTTTGGAATTTTATCATCTTACACCAGCACAAGAAGAAAGGTGAGAGACCTCACATTCACAGAACTTTTATACACTATATTATTATAATTGTTCTATTTTTTAATGTACTTATTTATTTTATCCTCAAAGACTCTTTTATTGCTTTTTAGAAAGGAAGGGAATGACAGAAACACAGATGCAAGAGAGAATCATCAACTGGTTGCCTCCCATATGTGCCTAGTCTAGAGATCCCAGACAGAAGAGTCTACATGCCTGGTCTGGGAAGTGATCCTGCAACCATCTGGGTACAGGATGATCTAAATGAGCCACACTAGTCAGGGCACTGTAGTTAATATCTTATTGTGTTTAATTTAAAGTTTATCATAGGTATGTATGTATAGAAAAAAACATAGTACACGTGGGATTCAGTTCTATCCATGGTTTCAGGCATCCAATGGGGTCTTGGAAGTATCCCCCACAGATAAGAGGGGATTACTTTATCTGCTGAATGTACATGGTAGGGCAAAAGTAGGTTTTATAGATGTATGTGAAGCACAGAATTCATTCTTAAGTTATTTATTAACTATATTATTTTTCATATGAACCAACTCTTAATCTACTTTTGTCCCACCCTGTATTAACTGTCTTGTGGAAAGGGCTGGAATTACATGTAGGTTAATGACAAGGTCTTTGTTCTTCACAGGTTTATATTCCAATTCTGATTCTAAAAAATACAATAAAAAGTTGGATAATAAGGCAAAGGCATTAAGCAGGCACTGTGCACAAACCAGTTTAACTGTGATAGAAGTTTCATGGTAGAGTTATAAAAGATGTAGCTAGAAAAATATATTAAATAATAACTATTTAAAACATCTGATATAAAATGGAGGTTTTAGACAAGACATTCCCAAGCTTTCTCAATTCCTGGTACCCTAGTGTCTCAATATTTTCATTGTACTCCTGAAAGATATACCCAACAACTGTTTCACAGAATATTGCAACAAATAACTATATAAAAAATACACACAAAAGTATATTTTTTAAAATACTTTAAAAGTAACATTTCATTTTTAAATAACTCTCTTAATGGAATGTGTGTACCCGTTGGACACTGTACAACCTCTCAAACTTTGAAATTAGATTGGAAACTGCCACCTTTACCATTTTAATTAATCTCTGGGTTCATCTTGTTGGGACGACTCTGGGATGCCTGGGCTTGTAGGTCAAGTCATTTTAGGAATATCTGTAACATGATCCAGCACAGGCTATTTGTATGGAAAAGTGATGGGAAGAGGCTTGGGTTGGCTAGCAAGTTTGCATGGGCAGGGTCTCATGGAATCTCCAGGGCAGGGCAAAGGGTGTTAGGTTGATAGGGACTCAGATATGGCTCCCGTCTGGAGATGGAGGCTGGATCAAGAGAAGGCCCATCAAAGGGACAGTGGCTTCTTGACAGCACTTCTGCCTGGGAGAAAGCTGCCCCTCTGGCCAATACCCTGACACCAGACAATTCTGTTCCTCTCGTGTGTTTATGGCACTTTTAGAGCTGCGGCCCCAGCACTGGAGCTTAAAGAGAGTGAGTCCATCAGCAAATGAGTCCATGCATAGGCTTTAAGAGGAATGCCTAGGACTCCAGAAGCCCTCCATCTCACTAAGCCCCAATCTCTCCACTGGCTCTCCACAGCCAGAAGTTATGGAGCCTTCTCTTCCCAGGACTGGAACTCTGGACTTGGGGCCTGGTGTGGGGTTGAGATCCCTAATTCAACAAGGGAGACCTCTGCACCCAAAATATCCCCCAGGATTTTTAACTGCCACATGTAATTGTGGGATCAGCTCATTTTGTGTCTCTGCCCCTCCTACCAGTCTCAATGTGGCTTCTTCTGTATGTCCTTAGTTATAGTACTTCTGTTGAGACAGACTTCAGGTGGTTCTCAATGACAGTTGTTCAGTAGTTTAGTTGTAATTTGATGTGATTATAGGAGGAAGTGAGCTTTTAGCAGTTCCCTATTCTGCCATCTGAAATTACACAATATTTATAATATGAAGTGTTCAATAAAAAATTATGAGGTAAGCAGAGAAATAAGAAAGTATAGGTGATGCACATGATAAGCAGAAATTAAGAACAACTGTCTCTAAGGAAGCAAAGATACTGGATTTATTAGACAAAGAATTTATAGCAACTGTCTTACATATAGCCAAAGACCTAAAGGAAATCAAAGGCAAAAAAAAAAAAAATGAAGAATGATGTTTCAAAAAATAGAGAATGTTAATAAATATACAGAATTTATAACCAGACCCAGATAGAAATCCCAAAGTTCAAAAGTAAAATAACTAAAATATTAAAAAGCTTATTACAGAGGTTCAACAGCATAGCTGAGAAGGCAGAAGAATCAGCAAACTTGAAGACAGGTCACTTGAAACCATGCGGTCTTAGGGACAAACACAGCAACAACAACAAAATAAACATAATTCTACATTAATGGAATTGCTGAGGAATGAGGGACATTGCATGAAGAAAAACACCAATTAACAATTACAGCTAACTTCTCATAATTTGAAATATGGAAGCCAGAATACATTAAATCAAATTTTAAAAGAAAAATCATAAAATCACATTTTGAAAGAAAATAAGATTTCTATATCCACTAATAACATTCTTTAAAAATTAAAGTGAAACCTACAGGAAAAATGTGAAAGAGTTAGACTCTAGAACATCTTCATACAATAAATGCTAGAAGAAATTTTATGAGCTGAGGAAAATTGTAACAGAGAAAACTGCAACAAGAAGATAAAAAAAGAATAAAAGGGTCACTAAATACAAAGGCAATGTTTTGTTTTGAGAAAAATACTCTGAAAATAGCAAACTATATCCTTAAAATTCTTAGCTCTTTAAAATAAAAACCAATATTAACATGTAGATTACTGATGCATTTGTATAAGTAAAATACATTACTACAAGAAAGGCAGGCATGGAAGGATTTGCAAATGTGTCTTCAAAAAATTTCTTAAACTGATTTGAAAGTAACAGTATGTTATGATCAGAGATGGTAATAAGATCAATATGAATACCTGAATCTCTAAATTAAGCAATGAACACATATACAAACAAGCATAACTAAAAAGACAAGCAAACACACAGACAAGCATAACTAAAAAGCTATATGAGAAATGAAATGAAATAACAGCAGCCATTTGTTTCAACAACTACAAAGTTCAGGAAAGAATAGAAAAAAAAGTGTATATGCTATTCAAACATCAACACCAGAGAATTAAATATATATAAAAAATAACAGTAATAGGAAAGTTTATAAAGAAGACATGAAACCTTCTGGGGGTTGCTATGTCAAAAGTTTTCAAACCGTACATGTCAAATATGTGCTGTTTATATATACAGTTTGCTCTCTGCATCATTAAAACTTAATGAAATTAAAAATAGTTTGCAATTGACCTAACCTATTTCCCTTTTTTTTTTTTTGGAGCTCTACTAAAGCTGGGTTTTTAAGAGAAAATTTGGTGGTTCAAAGCAGAGACATAATTCATGTGTGTGAACTGGGCTCATGGAAACTTGGTGGTGAGAAGACTGACTCCTGATGCTTGCTTGCTTCACACTTATAATTTCTGATACCTATGAAAGCTGATGCTTGTTTTTGTGTTTACTTCTGAATCTGGTCTCCTGAAATGTCAGTACATCAATAAACATTTGTTGTTGTCAACAAAAATTAAAATAAATAATATAGGGAAACAGAGACAAAGCAACCTCTGGGATAACATCAAGAATACAAACATACACATTATGGGAGTCTCAGGAGAGAAGAGAATGTAGCAGAAAGAGCATGTGATGAAATTATGGCGGAAAACTTCCCAAATCTGATGAATGACATGGATTACACATGAAGAAGTTGAAAGAATCTAAGTAGGGTAAACTCAAAAGAGATGATCACTATGAGAAATATAATCGAACAGCGTAAAAACAAAGACAAAGGGGAATCCAGAAAGTAGCAAAAGAGAAGCAACTCATTACTTATAAGAAATTCTCAGTAAGATTAAAAGCCTATTTTTCACCAGAAAGCATAAAGGCTAAGAGGAACTGGGATGACATTTTTAAAGCGCTGAAAGAATAAAATAAAAACTTGTCATCTAAGCATTGTACACAGGGCAAAACTATCCTTCAGAAATGAAGAAAATAACAAATTCTCAAATACACAAAAGTCAAGGGAGTCTGTCCCAAATAGTCCTGCCTGGAAGAAATGCAAAGTCATTCAGATAAAAATGAGAGGACACTAGGCAGTAATGTAACAACATCTGATAAAAATAACACCAGTAAGACTCACTTTACGGGTCAACATAAAAGCCAGTAATAGTATATTCTTGGTTTTTAAACTTTTTGTTTCCTTCATGACTTAAAGGACAAATGTATAAAATAATAATTATAATCTATGCTAATGGACACACAATGCATAAAGATGTATAAAGACAGGAAAAACAGCTGTATAAGATCAGAATTTTTGTAGGCTACTGAAAATAAATTGGTAACAATTCAAACAAGACCGTTATAAATTTAGGATGATGGTTGTAAGCATCAGGATAAACACCAAGAAAATAACTTATATACCTAAAAATAGACAGAAAAGGAAACAAGAAGGGAATTTAAAAGGTAAAGTAGAAAAATTCAAAAAGAAAGGAAAGCTGTATGAAAGGAATTCAGGAAAAAATAAGACTTGTAGAAAACAATTAATAAAATGACAGAAGTAAGCCCTTTTGTTGTCTAAAAAAATATACGGTTAGTGTCTGCTCCTGGTTCACCAAAGTCAAAAGGTGAAAACAAACTAAACATTCATCATTCGATGAATGAATAAACAAAATCTAGTATATACCCACACAATGGAATATTATTTAGCCATAAAAAGAATGAAGTTCCAATATATGCTACAAGAACAAAAACCTTGAAAACAGTACACTGAATGAAAGAAGCTAGACACAGAAAGCCATGGATGATACATAGTTTTGTTTAAATGAAATACCTAGAACAGACAAATGTATATAGGCAAAAGCCAATAGTGGTTGAGGGGGAAGGGGTTTGAGGAGTAAGTACTTAACAGGTATGGAATTTCCTTCTGGGATAATGAAAATCCTCTTTAACTAGACAGTGGTGATAGTTAGATAACATTAGAAGTATACTACCTCTGAATTGTATTTTTTAAATGGCTAAAATAATTAATCTGTTATGTGTATCTCACCACAATATTGTTAAAAGTGTGTGCAGTTTTTAATTTATTTATTAAACAAGGACAGATGTAGCCAAAAAAGCAACAAAAATCATCAGAAGGGATGTGCTACATACCTGTTAGTGCTGCTGGTTTGGATAGTGTACTATATTGATTTTGTGTAGATATCATACTTTGACGTGGACTTAGTGTTGGTGATGTAACTAGTGAAAGCTCCTCAATAATGATACTGCTTTTAGGATGATTCTTGGGAAGTTCATTTAATCTTTGTTCTAATGAATACTTTAAAAGGTCCAACTTCTGACTTGATTCATTAAATCTTGCTTGAGCCTTGAACAGAGAAAAGATGATTGTTGTTACTTAAAGAAGTACATTCTTTGAGTAATGTATTTATTAAGTTAAAACTTTTATTTAAAATTACTTCTGAAAGTGCTTTTCTGTCTGTTACTTTTCCTGAGCCAAGTAATTTCATTACATTCTTTGCACCTTCTGCTACTGCAAACTCTATCCTAAAATGATGCCTTAATTCTTCCATCCGAAGTTCAAGAGGACTTATGACAGGTTTTGCTAGAAGAGGAAAAAAAAAAATTAATTGAACCATTTACATCAGTGTTTAGTATCAGTAATTAAAACTCATAAAAAATGAAGCCTTACAACATTAGTAGTCCTTAAAACACAGTACTTAATAGATACAATGTTGAGATACAGAGCCTTTTAGAACAAAACTCAGATTAAAAACTCAACAAAAAAACACATAATGCTGCCTGCTGCCTCCTCTTTAATTTTAAATCACTGCATCTTTCTTACATAAAATTTATTTAGTACCATATTGCCCATAAGAATGACAAGTTATCTCTATTTAATCACCATTGTCAAAAGCCAATTCATTGGTCTGGACTGCCTGAAGAATCTGCATTCGTATCACTTCTATTTTTGTCTTGCTGTCCTGGAGAAGTTGCTGAGCTGTGCCATGGAGTTTCCGATCCTATTAAAAATAAGGTTGGAAAAATAAGCAGATAAAGAGACAAAGCATTTTCATATCTTCTAACTAAGATCAAATTATATCAGCAAGAGAAAAACAAGAGTTACAAGAACACTGTGAACACTTCTATCTATCTACACACACATACACACACGTGTAGATACATTTATGTTAAAAAGCCCTCAAGCAGGTAGGGTGGCAAAAAAGAAAAACAGCTCCATTATTTAAGACAATTTGAGAGAAAACAAATAAGTCTTATTACTATTTTTAAAAAATCCAAATTCATATTTGTAACTTACTTTCTTTGCTTTACACAGAATACAAATAATTTTCCTGTAACATTGTCAATAACACTCATATTTAGCAGCACTGTATATGATGAATGTCTCAGTCACTAAGCCTGAAATTTTTAGAAAATCTCTTCCTCTCCCATTACATTAAATTTTCATGGAGTTTCATATATGTTGGCACATTTTAAAAATAGCTAATAGTACTTGTGTTCCCTTAAATTCTGATAAAGGAACAGGAGACAGCTTTATTTTTGACACTGGTAATACTGACAAAGGTACCTAGAAACTCTTGAATGTCAAAAAATGAGACCTTCTCAGTAAAGCTATGGTGGAAGTTAGAGTGAATAAACTTGTCATCTATTAAGACTTCAAGAAAGGTCCTGAATTAAGTGAAGAGATTACTACCGTCCCTCGGTTTTGTTCCAGTAACAGTGAATATTATTGACAGAGTCACAAAAAAAAAACCCTTACCATTTTGGTAAGTGTGGAAGACAAAATAATAACCCAACCATAGATGTTCATGTCCTGAAACCTTCAGAATATGTTACCTTACATGGCAAAATGGGAATTAATATAACACTATTAGGTCACTGATCACCCAACCTCAAAACAAGAAAGATTATTCTGGATTACCCAGGTGGGCCCGATGTAATCTCAAGGGTTCTTAAATGTACAAGAGGAAGACAGATGAAGAGACATGTGAGAAGAAATGAAACCACTGTTGTTGGCTTCCAAGTCAGAGGAAGAGGGCCAGCCTCCAGAAGTTGGAAAGAACAAGGGAATGAACTCTTCCAGAAGGAACACAGCTCTGTCAACACCTTGATTTTAGCTCAGTGAGATCCACTTTAGAATTCTCAATGACAAGGTTGTAACACAATAAATTAGTGTTTTAAGCCACTAAATTTGTAGTAGTTTGTTAGAGCAGCCAGACAGCAATAGAATTTTTCTTCAGTTCCATATGAAACAAGTGATAGAAGTCAATGCTATCTGTTACATTAGTTGTCAAAATCTGTCTGGTAGACTTCAATACACACATTAATAGTAAATAAAAATGGACCTAAGTTAGGAAGCACTTATTTCACAAGAAAGACCAATTTTTGAATATTATTAAACATCTCTATTTGATCACTACTAAGGCCGTCAGTATTAATTTGGAAATAAGATAACATACAATCTGTATTTTCCAGGAGACTCAAGACTGGAAGCAAAGAGTCAAGCATCAGATACACAGCCTTACTTCGATAAATCAAACACACACCATATATTTTGACACTGAATAAAGTGCAGGACAGAGATGTGTGTGGTGGAAGAGACAATATTGCTATTATAGAATGAGAAAAAGAAAGTAAGATGAGGTGTACTACGTTAAACACCAAATTAGACTGATACACAGTGGAGAAAAAAGCAGTCTGCAAATTTATAAATTTTTCGGCCGTTTCTTTCATGCTCTCAAGGTCAGTCATCTAAGAAAGAACTTGTAGTCCGATTTTGTTCTTTATTAAGTAAAATATTTAGATTTCACACCAAGGAAATACACTCAAATAGTTTACTAAGTCTCTTAAATATTAATTTACACCAAGAAGTACACACACACATACACACACACACACACACACACACACACACGATATTTATTACTTCTGCTTTGCCAGTAAGAACACTACCCTGAATTTGGTGTTTGTCTATGACTTATATATGCTTTTATGAATATAGCTATTCACATTCCAAATTTAAATGAAAATACCTTTCTCTTTAATTTTTCCTCCTATCCAGGATTAGAAACATCAGAAAAACTGGGGATTTAAAGTAAATTTTCACTGAGACCAGATCAGATTAAATCTTCTAATTTAATGAGACATACATGTTTTGCAACTAGATAGAGTTAGCCCAAATCTTATTATCTTTGTAAATTTGAATTCGTTATGTATCTTCTACAAACTTTAGATTTCTTGAATATATAAATGGAATACCACTCTAAGCTTTGGTATGCATTAAATAAAACTAAAATTATATTGCCTGCCACATGACTGGCATTAAAATGTTCTCTCTTACTGCAATAAAAATAATAATTGTCTTATTCTAATGAAGTTCTAAGGTAAAAGTATGAATATTAAGTAAGTTATTTATATAATACTATACTTTTCGACTAAGTTACTCTTATTATTTTATCACTATGTGAAGTGACACTAGTCCTGTCACTTACTCTTTTGGAAATACTCCTTTCTTAACTATTTCAATGCAATATACAAGGAAAGCATATGTACTTCATTTTTAAAGTAAGTAAATTTTCCCACACAGATTTCTGAAGATCTGCACAAATGTCAAAGTATGATGAAAACATTTACAACTGACATTGAATATTACGTGTCAGAAGCAACTTATACTTATGACATGTTGCTCTTATGCTTTCAGGCATTCACTTTATTTTTTATGAAACACCTAATATGTTCAAGGTAAGAGATAAGGTAGGTCCAAAGTATATGACCTCACTTATGTATCAGAAAAATACTGGGGTTTTTTGAAGGAAAGATTTTTACATACAGTAGGTTGTACCACATGAAAATGCCAGTATCTGAGGGAGTCTGAGGAGCAATTTCACATGCTTCAACCTAATAAAGTAGTTACCTAATATTAATTAACATTATACAATGCCTGATAGTTTCTTTTGAACATATAATATTTTACAATTATAAATTAAAAGAACAAATTTTATATTTCCAGATAATAAAATTTTTTTATTTTATAAAAGACAATTTTTGTCCTGGCCAGGTGGTTCAGTTGATTGGACTGTTGTCTCAGGACCGAAAGGTTGTGGTTGATCCCAGATCAGGGCACCTAACGATGCTGCAGGTTCAGTCTCTGGTCGGGGCATAGAGAGCAGGCCATGATCAATGTTCTTCCTCACATTGATGTTTCTCTTTCTCCTTCTGTCTGTCTATCTGTCTCTCTCTCCCCCCCGCCCCCTTTTCTAAAATCAATAAATATATTCTCGGGTGAGAATTTAAAAAACTATTTTTGTTTTACAAGTCATAAACTACATGACACACAGAGCTTTCAGAAATAAATAAATAAACCAACACTATATTTCTCCATCATGTATTTACAGATGTGGTCACATCCAGTGAAAATAATAATTTAATAACTAGATGAATGCAATCCTATAAAACTTAGAGTTTCATATGATAGATACAGATGATTATTATATGCATCAGAATATTGTCAATAGCCAAAGAAAATGTCAAAGGAAGATAGGATCAATGTTATCTGAAGGAAACCAGAAAGGTTTTATGGGCTGCTAACTAATACAGATAAGACTGGAATATGTGAAGATTAAAAGGTTGAAGAGAGAGAAGCCTGGATAGAGGGTCGGGTATTTTCAAGTGAGAAGAAAGTATGAAAAAATTTGGAAACATTAAAAAAAAAAGTGACAGAGGCTAGAAAGACCCCCAAATTTTGATAAACAACTTGGTCTGTCACCTGAATATATGAATGGGAAACATCTCTTCAATATGCCTTATCAAGCCCTCAGAGAGTTTTCTGAAAACAAATGGTACTACTTGGAGCCATGAAATTCACATTCTGTTAACAGATGACAAAGAAATAGATTGTATAAATTATAACTTCAGGTAGTGGTAACACAGTGAAAGGTATAAGGAGAGACAGAGGTTGCTCTTTTGTTTAGGATTGTTGTACAGAGCTTGCTAAAAGGTAGCGTCTAGGCAGAGACTGTACTGAAGTGAGAGAAAGCCATGAAAGTTCTTGAGAAAAAAGATAACATAGGCAGAGACACAGACACAAACGCTCTGAGGTAAGAGCAGGCTTGATATGTTTAAGGTATCCAAAGAAACCAATATAGCTAGTGTGTAAGGAGAAAGAAAGTGTTTTAGAAGAAAAGACCAGAAAGTAGCAAAAGGCAAATAAATCATGTATGAACTGCAGAGTCACAGTAAGGACTCTGGATTTTGTTCCAAGCATGCTAGAAGTCCATCGGAGGGTTTTCAACAGGATTGTAAAAATATGTGTCTTAGCTCTGAAAAGAACAACTCTGGGTATAATATATACCAGGGTAATAATTTTGTTATACAGAATTCAGTAACCAAAGTTCAGAAGAAATCCATTTATTGCCAAACTGAATTAATCATCCATGTCTCTAAATATGCTCTGGTACATTACTTATTCTGAAGGGCATATCCATTTACCAGTCTGTCCACATAACTAATCTAAGAATCATTTTTGACTCTGCCTTTTTCCTCATATCCAGACATCACATGTTTATTCTATTTAAAGAGCTTTGACCCTGTCTTCTTTGCTTTAATTGCTGTTACAAGAGGGATGAGGCCTGTTTAACCTGGACTACTGCAAAAGCCTACTTAAACTTACTGCCTGTATACTTGACCTTCTCTAGTTCCCCAAGTCTGAAGAAGGATGTGAACTTTGTAAACTTTAAATCTGATCATGTATTTCCTCTGCTAAAAGTCTTTGAACAGTTCCACATATCTTGTAAGATAAAATCTCAACTGTTTAATTTTGCCCACAGTACTTTATAATCTGGTTTGCCGTTCAAATATGCCATACCTCTCATTGTATCTCATAGAGTGAGAGCTCTACCAGTAGAGAAATAAAAAGTCCCATTCAAATGACCTAGAGGACTTTTCTCAAATAAGATGTGCCTTTCTGGAGATTCAGATTTGTTCTCCCATAAGAGCATGGCCTCTCATTGAAAATGGTAGAATTGATGATTGTTACTATTACAAGTGCATTCTATCCACCCTCAGATATGTTGGATAAGAAATAAGTCAAGGGCCTCTGTTATAGTCATACTAAAGCACTTCCATTTTTTAGAATAACTACAGTTCCTTACTCTATACACAAGATCTGTCCAGAAAATGTCCAGCCATTGTTAATATATAAAGAATGGTTTGCGTGTCACAGATGTAACTTGGCGGCCAGGTAGAGTAGACTGGAATGTGCATGCATGAACAAGGAGGACTTCACTGTACTAGTCAGTGGGGGTAGTAAACACTGTTGAGTGAGCATGTGTACTGCGTGGCCATCACATTCAAAATAATAGAGCAAGTACAGCAACGAATCTGCATCAAATTTTGCATCAAGCTTTAACATTCCTCTGCAGAAACTATTCAGATGATTTAGAAGGCTTTCAGAGACAATGCGAGAATGCAGTGCAAAGAAAAGTGTGGCACAAATGCTTTAAAGATGGTTGAGAATCTCTTTAAAGTGATCCATGTTCTGGAAGGCCCACAACAAGCAGAACATCTGAGAATGCTGAACGTGTATGAGCTGTAATCAACAAAGATCACAACTGACAGTGCGAAAACTACAAGCTGATCTGGGGACTCCGAAAACTACTGTATCCGAGATTTTGACACAGGATCTTGGCATGAAATGTGTGTTAGCAAAATTCATTCCACTGCTTTTGCTAGCAGAGCAGAAGAAACATCATGCTGCAGTTGCTAATGACTTGATTCAAACTGCTACCAATGAATGAGATTTCCTTAAGAAGGTTATAAATGGAGATGAATCATGGATCCACAGCTGTGATCTAGAAACAAAGGCTCAGTTATCCCAATGGAAGTCACCTGGTTCTCTGTGCCTGAAGAACGCGTGGCAAAGTCGCAGCAAGATTAAGACCATGTGTTTTTTGATTGGGAAGGTGTTGTCCGTCATGAGTAGTGCTCTTCCAGGCCAAACAATTAAGGAGTATTACCTTAATGATCTTCATGGTTGAGAGATGCATACAGTGAAAATGGTCACAGCTATGGACAACTGGTAATTGGCAGCTTCATCGTGACAGTGCACCTGCTCATGCATCACATCTCGTGCAGAGTTTTTTGGTGAAACATCAAATCACCCAGGTGACTCAGTCCCCCTACAGCCCAGATTTGGTGCCCTGCAACTTCTGGATTTTCCCCAAACTAAAATCACCTTTGAAAGAGAAGAGATTTCAGACCATTGATGAGATTAAGGAAAATATGATGGGGCATCTGATGGCAATTGGGAGAACTGTGTGAGGTGCCAAAGTGTGTATCTGAAGGGGACTGAGGCATCACTGTTCTGTGTACAATGTTTCTTGTATCCTGTATCTTCTTCAATAAAGGCCTCAATTCTTCATAGTAGATGGCTGGATACTTTCTGGACAGACCTTGTATCCTGGGTTTACCCAGCTCACCATTCCTACAAAGTAATTCCTTCTTAAACTCCAAATCCTACTTAAAATTTTATACAAAGAATTTCATAATTTCTTCAGGCAGCTAAGTGACTACTATGCTTCTAAAGTAACTTGTATATACCATTATTATATATTATAATTATCTATTTGTGATATCTCCTTTTCAGATAGTAAGCCTGTTGAAAGCAGGGTATCTATCTCTAGTGCACCTACTATGTGTAAAGCACTATCTTTAATACATTCATACTGCAGAGCCCACCATAACTGCTATCAAACTGGCAGGCCTTACTGAATAAATTAACATTCCATAAAACTTCAATTTACAATCATCCCTAATCTCACGAGGATACATTATGACTCCTTGAGAGGTTTAAAGATAAAGAACCCAATCTAGATAAAAATAACTGGCAGGCTTACCTCAGAAACTATAGCAGCTGTTAATATGCTTTGGACCTTCACCCGGGCCATTCTCAAATAAATAAGCCTTCTAATTAAAAGTAAAAGCTATTGGCCCAGGCTGGTGTGACTCAGTGGATTAAGTGCTGACCTGTGAACCAAAGAGTGATGGGTTCGATTCCCAGACAGAGCACATGCCTGGGTTGCAGCCTAGATCCCCAGTTGAGAGTGCACAAGAGGCAACCGATTGATATTGCCTCTCACACACTGAAGTTTTTCTCTGTATCCCTCCTGTCCTCTAAAAATAAATGAATAGAATCTTTAAAAATGTAAAAATATAAATAAAAGCTATAAGAAATTATCTGTTTGTTTTAGCAGGCTGCTCATAGCCCTGTTCATTTTGGACTGTGGTTATCATAAGTTATATATTTGTTTCAATTTGTCCATAACCCTGCTCAGTTTTGGAGGGGAGTGGTGTTATGGCTCTCTCATCATTCATCTACCATTGTGACACTCACTTCTCCTATAACCTCAAAGAATTCACGAATTTCTCAATCTAATCTATCAAACCTAAATGTAAAAAACCTTACTCCAGAGGGTGATAGCTGAGTTAACTTAATTTTAAAACACTCTGCATAATGCGGTGCATTCACATATTTCTCTTAAAAAGAAGTCCAAAATGATGTTTGATGAAGATAAAAAAGATACTAAAGATTAATACTAAAAATAAAAACACACAAAAACCAATTCTTTTACCGCATAATAAATGTTTAAACTTAGTGAAATAATATGCTATCAAGTATATAAGTATCACATATAAATGAATATATTTCTCTAAAAATAATTTAAAATTCTTTTGAAACACAGCATAAAATCTAATTTTCATAATTAAGATTAAAAATCTTATTTATAATATACTCTTTCTTTTCTGCATCTTCCCAAATTTCATTTGGGTGGGTAGGCATGGTGCATGGCTCCAAGCAAAGATTCTCCCCTCACCTCCAATTTCAAATTCTTCTTAAACTGAAATAATAGTAATAATAATAATAATAATAATACTTGAACTTTCATTCTGAAATTATTTAACAAACTTCTGTTAAATATAGAAGAAAAACTGATTTGTAGAGGCAAGAATATTTGAAATGAGTATCTGAAATAAAAATCCAAGGGTGGATTTTATAATAAATCCACCTTTCTAAGACTTTTGTAAATTATACAGCTACAGAACCTGAGATTAGAAAGAACTTTTATGATAATCTGTTTTAGTGGTTCCCAACATTTTTTCTTCCATACTATACCAGAGAACAAAGACACATTTGCATTAGCGACAATTGTTCTCTACAACACTGATTTTCAATTAGGAGTTATATGCTCACACGAGATTCCCTAAGAACCCACAAACCAAGTAGAATGTCTTATCTTTTCATTTGTTCTTTTCTCAAAACCTGTATATAAGTGATGGAAAACCCATTAGAGCCTAAATGTTCTAAAATGAACTTTTCACAAGTTTAGATTTTCAGAAAAGTTGCAAATATGAAGAATTTCTGTGTATCCTTTACTCATTCAGCCAAAATTTTTTCTTGATGGGTTTAAATAGAAACAAGCTCTTTTAAAACCCATTTCTTTCCAATTTGTTCTACAAAATACTTGTTTACAGCAGCAATTTTTTAGCCTTTTCATTTCATGGCAAACAAACAAATTAATTACTAAAATTCTGCAGCACACTAAAAGTTGTTATTTTTTTTTTTTGCCGAACACACACACACACACACACACACACACACACACACACAAAAGGTATAAATTTGATTCACACCAGATGGCTATTGTGTTGGCTGTTGTCTTTTTATTTGACAACCTAAGGGAAAGGAGGTCAGTGCCCTTGACTAAATAGTCAGAGGGTATTTAAGTTATTAATAGTCAGAGGGTAATTATTGCAAGTTTTTAAAATTCTTGCAGCATGTTGGTTGAGAAATCACTGGTTTACAGTATAAGTGATTATATTAGAAGGCAGAGTGTCATCTTGTTCATCCTCAGCTGTGAACATATGCATCAGATAATTCAAATGTATTGATCCTCTGTATATGTCCACTAATGACTGTGGAAGTGTCATGAGCACTGTTGTCCGGGTTATGAATAAATCCTACTGGGTAGGTGAACATACATTTATGGAATCTGAGAATATTGGGGACTGACTGTCTACACTTACATTTATTGTACTTACCTTTGATGATCCATTTGAATACATCTGTATCATGTTCTCTGCACCTTGTTTTACTTTAAGTTCTATATCCAACTGTTTTTGTAAGGCCATCAATCTATTATTGCTAGTAGAACAACGAGGGTCACTACTGGGAGTGTCTGGAGTTCTTGGACAATCTGTAAATTAAATAATATGTTAAAATTACTTACTAGGACTAACTGTTGATTAAAATTGCCAAGTTAATATTTTCAAGGAATAAAGAATTATAGGGTTGGAGATGAGCTTGAAGTCACCTAAATGTAATTTCCTTATGGTTCCAGATAATATAAAAATTCAAGTTAAGAAAATATTTAAGTAGATTTGCAGGACCATCTGCCAAGTATGCTGTAGAAGGGATTACATTGAAACTGAAGTTGAATTAGATCACTGCCCAGTGTTTTTGCAATACTATTATTTTAAAATTAAATCAATTTGGCTAGGATAGTTGACAATTAAATAAAATTCTCTACTCATTACCTCATTAGTTTGAGTCAAAGCATATTCAAATATTACAGAAGTTCCACTGAAGTAATTCTCTGGAAATAGAACTTCTGACAACCAAGATGTTGAAGGAGAAACATTCATCCACACTGGTAGGAGGGGCGGAAATGTGCAGCCAAAGGGAAGAGGACACATGGCAGGCAAGGTGGGGGTTGGCAGACCAGGGGTATGAGGTGGCAGCTGGTTGACCGGGCAGCCCCCATTTGTGTGCAGATAAACCAGGAGGAACAATTGGGGCACAGGACAGATCGTGCAACCCAGGGTTTCAGTGCAGACAAAATAAAGCATCAGAGCCTTTGGCTGTAGAAACCTGTGGGGGTTGTGGTAGTGGGAAAAACTACCTACATCTTGCAAGTGGGGCAAGAGCAGAGCAACTGACAGTTTTGTCTCTGACCTGTCCTGCACATACCAAACCACAACTTCGTAAAGTTGGCTGCCCTGCCCTGACGAATACACAAGGCTCCACCCCTTACAACGTAGCAAGTGTGCTGATGAGACAAAGCAATATGGCCCAAATGAAAGAACAGATCAAAACTCCATAAAAAGAACTAAATGATGAGGAGATGGCCAACCTTTCAGATACAGAGTTCAAAACACTGGTAGTCAGGATGCTCACAGAAATGACTGAGTACGGCCTCAAAATAAAGGAAGAAGTGAAGACTATGCAAAGGAAAATAAATAAAATTATACAGGGAACCAACAGTGAGGGGAAGGAAGCCAAGATATGAATCAATGATTTGGAACAAAAGGAAGAAATAAACATTCAACTGGAATAGAATAAAAAAATAAGAATTAAAAAAAATGAGGAGAGGCTTAGGAACCTCAGGGACTGCTTTAAACATTCCAATATATGAATCAGGGGTGTCAGAAGGAGAAGAGAAACAGCAAGAACCTGAAAACTTATTTGAACAAATAATGAAAGAGAACTTCTCCAATCTGGCAAAGGAAATAGACAAATCCAGGAAGCTCAGAGAGTCCCAAAATGGTTGGATCCCCAAGAGGAACACACCAAGACACATACATCATAATCAAGTTACCCAAGATTTTAAAAAGGGGAGAATCTTAAAAGCAGCAAGAGAAGAGAGCTACGTACAAAGGAGTTCCCATAAGACTGTCAGCTGATTGATCAAAAGAAACCTTGCAGGCAAGAAGGGGCTGGAAAGAAGTTCTCAAAGTCATGAATAGCAAGGACCCACATTCAAGATTACTTTATCCAGCAAAGCTATTATTTAGAATGGAAGGACAGATAAAGTGCTTCCAAGACAAGGTAAAGTTAGAGGAGTTCATCATCGCCAAGCCCTTATTATATGAAATGTTAAAGGGGCTTATCTTAGAAAAAGATCAAAACTGTGAACAGTAAAATGACAACAAACTTAAAACTATCAACAAATCTAAAAAACAAAACAGAACAAAACAAAATAAAAAACAAACTAGGCAAACAACTAGAACAGGAACAGAATCATAGATCACATGGAGCATAATCAGTGGGGATGGGGAAGAGGGAGAATTGGGGGGGAAAAGTACAGTCGTCCCTTGCTATATCATGGTTCACTTATTGCGACTTCACTGTATGGCAGTTTTTTTCGCTGTATTGTGGGATTTTGTGGTATACTGTACCCATATAGAATTTTATGTTGTTAAAATTATGTAGGTTTAAGAGTGTAGAAAGTGTTTAAGAGCATATGAAGTGTTTACAAGAGTGTGGGAAAGGTTAATAAGAGAGTGGAAAAGGTTTACAAAGCCTTAAAATATATATAAATAATAAAATAAATATATAATGCAGCTACTTTGCAGATTTTCATGTATTGCGGGGAGTCTCTGGAATGTAACTCTCGAAATAGGTGTGGGATCATTATACAGGGAATAAGAAGCATAATTGGTAGGTACAAAACAGATGGGATGGGGAAAGTTAAGATTATTATAGGAAATGGGAGAAGCTAAAGAACTTATGTATATAACCCATGAACATGAATTAAGGGGGGTGGGAATGGCTGGGGGGGAGGGGGTTCCAGGTGGAGAGGGATAAAGGGGAGAAAAAGAATGGGACAAGTGTACTAGCATAATCAATAAGATAGACTTAAAAAGAATGCCTAGGTTTAAATGTTAATTTTGACACAAACCATGTAATATGGGGTTGGTTACTTAATAAACAACACTGCCTCATTTTCCTCATCTGTTAAATCATCAGATAGTGAAAATCATCTATCTCACAGCATTATTGTAATTAAGTTATATGTATAAAGCTTTAGAAAAGTGAACTGTATACAGCAAACATTCAACAAACATTAATTAACAGTAGTCACTGTAGGCAGAGTAAGCGTATCTCTGTTGAGTCCATAAATTAACTGCACATTATAGCAATGTCTGAACACTTTAGTGTACTCAGATATGTGAATAATTTTTCTTTCCATTTTTTAACTACATAAATGCCACAAGACTCTCTTAAATCAAAATCACAAAAATAATGGTATATAATTTATAAGCACATTTTTAAAAAGAAATGGAATATATTCAGAGAAGAAGGCCATCAGTTGAGAAGAGTATGATTATGTTTTTGTTGGATAGTTGATAGTGTTCATCCTAGGATAAGAAAAGAGAAATTCTTCCTTAAACATTTGTCTATAAAAGAATCTGTCCACTTAGTATTTCCCCATAAAGCAGAGAATTAGAAGCAATTGGTGAAAGTAATTTAAAAAAAGGACAAATATTTTATCACAGGATAAAGAGAAATCCTTCACATTTTGGTTATCTAACGGTGAGAGTCTGCCTCAATATTAATAAAATCCCTGTCTCTGGAAGCATTTACAACAGAAGCTAGATTATAATCTATCGAAGATGCTATATAAGAAATCTTTGCACATTAAAGCAGGTTGTACTAAGACATTAAATATCCATTGATTCTAACAGTCTGTGAACTTGTAATAATATTTAACACTTTTTATGGAAAAGTATGTCTTAAGGATTACAAAAACATAAATATAATTAGTAGTAAAGGTCAAAATGTCTTGGTTAGAATCCTGTAGCTGCTATTTATTGGTGTGGTCTTAATCACATACTTACTTAACATTTCTGTGTTTTAGTTTTCTCAGCCACAAATTGGGGGTTATTGTGAAGATAAATTCTGTATAGTCTTAGACCAATGTTTAGGGTGCAATAAAATTACATACATGTCAGGGCTCAGGCTAAGTCACTGTATTTCTGCTCATTTAACCTTCAAAGAAACTCATGAAGATTTGTAATATAACCTCATTTTACAAATAACTCCCCTGCCCAGAAGCTCAGAGACGTTAAGTAATTTGTAAAGGTTACAAAAGTGTGTGTGCCAGGCAGAAATTTAACCTTCAGATACATCTTGCTTTATAAAGCCCACTTATTATTCATTCAAAAATTAGAGAACCATTTTGCTGTTTTCCTCAAATTTCACCTATTTTCCCTTTTAAACTGCTACTTTTCTTCTTTTCAGTTTTGTTTCTTATAGGTATGGTAAGTTACAGCACAGAAAACATACAGTTGCCAATATATCTGTTAAGCAATTTTCTTCACAATGAAACATTTCAAAATAGGGGTAACTAGAACACCCAATTAATGTCCTCCTCATTAAAAAAATTCTGAAAAATGAAATTATTTTTCCACTCTAAGAAACTGCATTTAATGTTGGATCTACTCTTAAGTAGACACTTAAAACTATATATCATGATTAATACTAATGACAAATTTCCATCTGCTACTGCTACTAATTACCAAATCAGCTTTTGAGGTGTGGGGTGTTATATAACAATAGTTCACACTTTTAACCTTCTAAGTATTAGCATACAATTCTAAAATGTATGTTATACCAATTCAATAAAAAGGTTTCAATATAATATTAAGATACTAGATTAAAGAAGCCCCAAATAAATTCCACCTTCATAGCTGGGCATTAAAGGCCTTATAGTGAGTAACTTTAGGTTAACTTTCTATTACTATTCTCCTGTGAAATCCCATGTTCAGTTAAAAAAATCTCTCTCTCTCTACTTCTGAAAAATGCAATGCATGTGACTTCCTTCATACTATCGTTAATTCATCTTAGGTCTTCCTTTCTTCAGAAAATCTCTAACCATCCCCAATCTGATCAGGTGCCCTTTCTAATGTGTTCAAAGTATATTTTCCTCCTTCCACTGAACTATGTATCACACAGTATTATAATAATCTATTTTCATGTATGTTGTCCCTCTGATACTATTAGCATCTTGAGTGCTGGGACTTATTCTAAACCACTTTAATGGATAAGTTTAATAGATAGTACAATAGAAAAATACCAGATCAGTACTGAAAAACAGGTCAGTTTTAAAACAAAAGGGGACAGAAAATGAGAGGTTAAGGGACACACAGCAGAAAGAAAAACAAACACATCTTATTGTGCAAGTTCATCTGATAGAAATCCTTATTTTATAAATAAGAAAGATTGATAGAGCTAATTACTGCAGATATGAATTAAGAGCTGTCTAACTACTTACACAGTGATAATTTACACAATGCAGACTTAAAATTTGTCCCTCTTTTGATTCGTCATTGATTTGCTTACATAACTGCCCCCACCCAAGACACCAGGAATTAGCCAAATACTTCTGCTATTAATACACATATACATGCTCAATTTACAGTGGGGTTCCATTCTGGTAAAACTATTGTAAATTTTAAAATATCCTAAATCAGAATTCACTTAATACCCCTAACCTACTGAATATCATAGCTTAGTCTAGACCAAGTAGAATATGCTCAGAACACTTTTATTAGCCTGTAGCTGGAAAATCAGCTAACACTGAAATCTAAATATCTACTATGTTCCAAGCTCTAAGATAAGTCCTGAACACAGTGGATGAACACACATCCCTGCTCTCAAGGAGCCTAAAGTTTAGTAAGTGATATATACATGTACAACACAACATAATAAAATAACGAATGGACAAAGTATAATAAAGAAGATAATCAGAGAAAGTTAGGGAGGGTTTTACAGTAATATCCCAAATGGCTTTTGGGGGAGAAAAGGAATTTGCTAGTTAAGACTCAAACATCATTTTTTTATATGAAAATCTAGGAACAACAAATTCAATCTACAGTCATAGAAGGCAGACCAACAGTTGCCTAAATCAGAGATGGGGATTAGAGATTAAGAACCACTGAAGTGATGGAAAATTTCAGAATCAATGGTGGTAGTGAAGGTTACCTGAGCATATATAGTACATCTGTTAAAACTCATCAAGTCATAAACTTAAAATATGTGCATTTTACCATATATAATTTATACTTCAGTAAAGTTACCATTTTTAAAAGGATTGGGGGAAACCAAATGGACTACTCATTGTATGGTAAGAACTCTTCTGTATTCCAATTACAAGGTAGTTATGGGTATTCTGAGAGGAGGGAAATACTTTCCCTAAGTAAACAGAGTTTAAAAGCTCCAGTACCATTTCTTATTTTAGACCTTCCCTAAAAAAGTAATGGGCAAAAAATATAGAGCTCAGCAAAATTCCATTGGAATAGGTTATTTCTAAGTTTATTAACATTATTTTAAAAAGGCATTTTGATAATACAAATTTCCATTTATAATGTAATTATTCAGTGCATGAGTAGGAAAATACTAGCTGAGGAGTTGAAGAGTTCTTTTTAGCTAGCTTTGTAATTCACATCTTTGGGATTATTTAAGCTTTAAAATAAGAACTGTACTTGACCAACAATAAAATATAAATAAAAATTTTTTTAAAAAAATATAAATAAAATTTTAAAAAAGACTTGTTTGGCTATGACTTCTTTCATTTTCAAGGTTTGATTATTCTTACAAAGGTGAAGTCAGTACATAGAGAGTTCTTCAAATGAAACCCCTAAGAATAGTCCCAAATGTTGAAACTGATCCATTAAAATAGGTTGTCAAATAGAGGGAGTATCAAAAGTATTTTATGCAACTTTTGAGATGGGCAATCTGAATTTCTTAATTAAATTTAATTTTACTTATATCTGTTAATACTTACTACCTAATCACCATTTCTTATATAATTTCTACAGAGCCAAGATACATTAGTACTCTACCACTCCTTACATATCACTTTTTATTGCAAATAAACAAATGGAGGGTTGTAGAGATTAAATACCTTGCTCAAAATACCATCTTTGCAAAGAAAAAACTATTAGATCAAATGGTATTAAATAATTTTTAAGTAAAAAGTTTTAGAGAGAATGTATATATGAATGAATGAATATTGGTACAAACACAGAAATTTTTTTCTGGAAGTATAAACAACAAAAAGTTAGCAGTGCTGCCTTCAGAGAGATGGCCTAGGATGGAACAAGGTAGCTTTTCTATTTTTATTTACTGAGGCACTAAAAAATGTCCAACATAAACGTTTGTTAATTCTACTGTGGGTGAGAACAGTTAAGAGATTAAGCAAAGAGAAACAAAGATAGACACTCATGGAACAAACAAAAGTACAGTGACTGCCAGTGGAAAGTGGGGGTGAGGAGGGAGAAGAGTGTAAAGGGGGATAAATGGTAATGGAAGGAGACTTAACTTGGAGTAGTAAATAGACAACACAATATACAGATGATGTATGTAGAACTGTATACCTCAAATCTGTTTGCCAATGTCACCCCAATAAATTCAATTAAAAAATCAATCGATTAAAATTATGTTCTTCAATTAAGACTTATGGGTTATATTTTCCAAAGAAAAAAAAGTTACAGTAGCAAAAGAAACTGCCAGTCTCTCAGGAGAGTCCATCTGAAGGGCCCATAAGGGTACAAACTAGAATGTACACAAGCCCACCCCCCTCTGGGAATCATCACCAATGGAGAAACTGGAAGGGCGACATTTGCTTGCAGGAAGAGGGAGCAGTGACTGAAAGTGGGAGGAAAACGGATTAAGTGGCATTGTTCCCTCTCTGACCCCTCCCCCACATAAAGCGCCAGAATGCAGTGGAGCAGGTTGCCCAGCCCTGGCAAATACCTAAGGCTCTGCCTCTTACTACGTAACAGGTACACGAGACACAAATATGGCCCAAATGAAAGAACAGATAAAAAAACTCTAGAAAAAGAACTAAGTGATGAGGAGATAGCCAACCTATCAGATACTGACCTCAACACTAGTAATCAGGATGCTCACAGAAATGATTGAGTATGGCTGCAAAATAAAAGAAGTAAAGGCTATGCGAAGTGAAATAAAGAAAAATATAGAGGGAACCAACAGTGAAGGAAAGGAAGCTGAGACCCAAATCAACGATTTGGAATAAAAGGAAGAAATAAACATCTAACTGAAACTAAAAGAAGAAATAAGAATTCAAAAAAATGAGGAGAGACTCAGGAACCTCCAGGACAACTTTAAATATGCCAACATCCAAATCATAGGGGTGCCAGAAGGAGAAGAGCAAGAACAAGAAACTGAAAACTTATTTGAAAAAATAATGAAAGAAAACTTTGCCAATCTGGTGAATAAAATAAACATACAAGTCCAGGAAGTTTAGAGTCCCAAACAAATTGGACCCCAAGAGGAACACAAGACACATCATAATTAAAATGCCAAAGTTTAAAGATAAAGAGAGAATCTTAAAAGCAGCAAGAGAAAAGGAGACAGTTACCTACAAAGGAGTTCCCATTAGACTATCAGCTGATTTCTCAAAAGAAACCTTTAAGGCAAGGAGGGGCTGGCAAGAACTATTCCAAATCATGAAAAGCAAAGACCTACATCGAAGGTTACTCTATTCAGCGAAGCTTTCATTTAGAAGGGAAGGGCAAATAAAGTGCTTTCCAGATAAGGTAAAGTTAAAGGAATTCATCATCAAGCCTTTATTATATGAAATGATAAAGAGACTTTATCTGATAAAAAGATCAAAACTATGAACAATAAAATGACAATAAACTCACAACTATCAACAACTAAACCTAAAAAAACCCCAAAAATCAAAATCAAAAACAAACTAAGCAAACAACTAGAACAGGAACAGAATCATAGAAATGGAGATCACATGGAGGGTTATTGGTGGGGAGAGGGAATGGAGATAATGGGGGAAAAGGTACAGGAATTAAGAAACATAATTGATAGGTACAAAACAGATGGGGTAGCGGTTAAAAACAGTATAGGAAATGGAGAAGATAAAGAACTTATATGTACAACCCAAGGACACGAACTAAGAGGGGTATTTCTAGAGGAAATGGGAATAGTGGGTGGAGGGGGCAATGGGGAGAAAAAAATGAGAAAACTGTAATAGCATAATCAATAAAATATACTTAAAAATTAAAATAAGAAAAAAATGGTAATGTGTGGCTTTTAAATTTTCTTGTTTTTTAAACAATCTGCCAGTGGTTTTATTTGTTAATTTAGTTGCTTATAGCATGAAGAACAAAGGTCATACGTTTGAGTAACTTTATTTGTAAAGAATAAAACACCCCTTGGTCACAGAATGCATTTTTAACTTTAAAAAGTCATCTAGCAAACTCATGCTGCTGATCACAAGAATGTATCAGGTAAAAACATGTGGCTGACTCAATACAAAACATTAATACTAGAGAAATAACTCTAAGTAATATCTTACTGACAGAGGGAAAGTAGACAGCAGGCTTATTCTTCTCTAAGTAAATGTTTCCATTTTCGTACCCATCAATTCAATGCACTTCTGAACAGAACATAAATAAGACCTTAACTATAAGAGAAAATAAAAAACCTGTACTTTCAGAAAAACCAAAAAGTATATATCACAAAGCTATTTTTAAAAATAATATATTTCTTCTTATTATGTCATATATACATCAAATAAAAAAATATACCTGTAACATCTTCTGGATCTGATACAACAATATGTGCGTTTAGTTCCTGTAGCTTGTGATGTAGTTCTTCTAATTTTTTATTTGACTTTTTCAAAATGTTGTCCACATAAGCCAAACTTTTTTTATCAGTTGTGACTTTCCTCAGATTTTCAGCCCCTTCTTTGATTTTCAGTTCTTTCCTTATTTCTCTCTTGATTCGATCCTTGATATCATCCAATTTCTGTTGCACCACTGTATCTGAAAAGTCTAATTTTTGAACAGCACTCACATTCTCAGAAAATGGAAGAGTTCGTGAATCTCCCTACAGAAAAAAAAAATAAACATGTATGTGAGAGTTTAAGAAAGTTAGTTGCTCAGTAAAATGTGCAGCATAAGAATAAAACTATACATGAAATGACTTGATTCTTTATTAAGTACATTACATTATATTTAATTCTTTCTTTAATAAGCAACAGACTATTTACTTTCATTGTAACTACAGTGAAGACAGTTATATTGTAACTAATTTCAAAAACTGCCAACTCACTACATAGCAATACCTGACAAATGTATATTAAAATAAATACAACATATCTACAGAGATTGTATAAAAATAGTAGATTTAAAATTTTTTTAAATTTTATTTATCTGTAGAGGGGAAGGGAAGGAGAGAGGGAGAGAAATATCAATGTATGGTTGCCTCTTGTGCTTCCCCCACTGGGAACTGGCCTGCAACCCAGGCATGTACCCTGACTGGGAATCAAACCACAGTTGTTTGGTTCAAAGGCCCACACTCAATTCACTGAGCTACACCAGCCAGGGCAAAATAGTAGATTTTCAATATCCTATGACTTCAGGTTAGATCCAGTGCCTAAACTATGAATCTTGAGCAAGTTATTTAACCTTTCCAACACTGAATTTAATTGCCTATATAATCTAAATAATAATATTGACTATACCTTTCAGAGATATTATGATAATTCAAAATAGTATAAATGTAGCTCTACATATAATTCATGGCCCATGTAGTCAGTAAGTGAAAAATTATTAAGTTCCACACTGAGATAAAATTATACTTTATCACCCTGGCTGGTGTAGCTCAGTGGATTGAGCTCGGGCCTGAGAACCAAACAACCGTGGTTCGATTCCCAGTCAGGGCACATGCCTGGGTTGCAGGCCAGTTCTCAGCAGGGGACACACGAGAGACAACCATACATTAGTATTTCTCTCCCTCCCTCCTTCCCTTTCCCTCTAAAAATAAATAAATAAAATGTTTAAAAATTACTTTATCTTCTATATGAAAGCTCTTAAAAATAAACTAATATTGGCAAAAATAAAATAAAGTTATATCCTTTTGACCATTTTTTAGTTCATGAATTATATGCATGAAGGCTTGGGGGAGACATGCATTAGTCCACAAGAGACTATATTCAGATTTTTATATTTTCATGACTAACTATTCCAACTAATAACTTGATTGACTCATTACAAAAACATCAGTACTACAAAATATATCTATTGGGTTGGCCAGAAAGTGTGTATAGTTGTTTTTTTTTTTTGTGAAATAAAAGACACCCTTTTCATTTTTACCAATAACTCTACTGATTTGGATGTTTTGAGTAAGTCAGCTATCTCCTGCTATTGACTTTTAGTGGGTAGAGGCCAGGGGTGCCGCTAAACATCTTCCAATGCATAAGACAGCCCCACAGCACAGAATTACTTGGCAAAAATGTCAACAGTACCAAGAAACTTCGCAAACCGTTTCTGACACGTTCAATCAGTCACAACACCTTCTCTATACACTGCAGATTTTTTTCCACTTTAGTTGTATTTTTACCTTTCTTGGAATAATAAAGCATAATGTGCCACCAATGTTGTGTATTTTCTTCCATCTTCAATATTAAAATGGCTGCACAAAATTCACCAATTTGGTTTTTTTTTAAATGATGCTGATATGACAGCTGTCACAATACAATCTAACAAAGTTGTTTTGAATGAAGTTAAAGACAACTAAGCAGTACTAGAGCACTTGTATGGAAAAAAACTAAACAAACTTTTTCGCCAACCAAATAAATTATGTCCTACTGATAGAAGCTAAGATTATACACAGCATCAGTTATTAATCTTAAATTAACAATCAATTCAGGTAAGCACATCTAAAAGACCCAAAGTTATGTTCTAGCTACTTGTATATCATTTAATATTTTAAACTCCCTTATTATATATAATACTCTCAGTGTTAAAATTACTAATTTCTGAAAAATAATAAGCTAAAGATAATGTTTACTTTTTTGAAAGAGAAATTAAATTTGTGAAGGACATAGAAAAGAGAGACATTCCAACTTCCGGCCAAGATGCAGATATAGGTAGACAGACACACTATGCCTCCTCGCACAACCAAAATAATGACAACAAAAATTTAGAAACAAAAAAACAACAACCAGTACTGACAGAAAACTGAACTGTATAGGAAGTCTGACAACCAAGGAGTGAAAGAAGAAACATTCAAATCAGTACAAGGGCTGGAGCCGGGTGGCCAGGTGGAGAGGAGTTGCGGCAAAGCAGTGGCTAGTGGAACCAGAGAGGCGGCGATAGTGGAGGGGTGTGGCCCACAAGGTGGCTGGTGGACCAAGTGGTCCCACATTTGCATGCAGATAAACCAGGAGGAACAACTGGGAAGTGAGACACACGGCACAATCCAGGGTCCTACTGAGGGAAAATAAAGCCTCAAAACACTGATTGAAAGCACCTGTGGGGGTTGAGGTGCTGGGAGAAGCTCCCAGCTTCACAGAAGAGTTTGTTGGAGAGACCCACAGAGTCCTAGAATGTACACAAGCACACCCATATGGGAATCAGCACCAGAAGGGCCCACTTACTTGGGGGAAGCAGGGGAAGGGACTGAAGTCTGGCAGAGAACAGAGCAAGTGCCATCATTCCCTATCAGACTCCTCCCCAACATACAGCATCACAACCCAGCAACATGGGTTGCCCCGCCCTGGTGAACACCTAAGCCTCTGCTCCTCACTATGTAACAAGCATATGAAGAAAAAAAAAAAGTCCCAAATGAAAGAACAGATCAAAGACCCAGAAAAATACAACTGAGCGACAAAGAGATTAGCCAACCTATCAGATGCACAGTTCAAAGCACTGGTGATCAGGATGCTCACAGAATTGGTTGAATTTGGTCACAAATTAGAAGAACAAATGAAGGCTACGTTAAGTGAAATAGAGGAAAATGTACAAGGAACCAATAGTGATGGAAAGGAAACTGGGACTCAAATCAATGGAGTGGACCAGAAGAAAGCAAATAATGGCCAAACAGAAAAGAGTCAAGAAGCAAGAATTCAAAAAAAATGAGGAGAGACTTAGGGATCTTCAGGACATCTTTAAATGTTCCAACATCCGAATTATAGGGGTACCAGAAGGGGAAGAAGAACAGCCACCAGTGGAAAACTTATTTGAACAAATAATAAAGGAGAATATCCCCAATCTGGCAAAGGAAATAGACTTCCAGGAAATCCAGGAAGCTCAGAGTCCCAAAGAAGTTGAACCCAAGAAGGAACACACCAAGGCACATCATAATTATATTAGCCAAGATTAAAATGAAGGAAAGAATCCTAGAAGCAGCAAGAGATAAGGGGGCAGTCACCTACAAAGGAGTTCCCATCAGACTGTCAGCGGATTTCTCAAAAGAGACCTTACGGTTAAGAAGGGGCTGGAAAGAAGTATTCCAAGTCATGAAAAGCAAGGACCTACATCCAAGATTGCTCTATCCAGCAACGCTTTCATTTAGAATGGAAGGGCAGATAAAGTGCTTCTCAGATAAGGTCAAATTCAAGGAGTTCATCATCACCAAGCCCTTATTATATGAAATGTTAAAGGGACTTACCTAAGAAAAAGAAGATAAAAAAAATATGTATAGTAAAGTGACAGCAAACTCACAATTACTAACAACCACACCTAAAACAAAAACAAAAGGCAAACAACTACAACAGGAATAAAACCACAGAAATGGAGATCATATAGAGGGTTAGCAACATGGGAGTTGGAGGGGGAGAGAGGGGAAAAAGGTACAGAGAATAAGTAGCATAGATGGTAGGTAGAAAATAGTGGGAGGGTAAGACAGTATGGGAAATGTAGAAGCTAAAAAACTTGTAAGTATGATACATGGACATGAACTAAAAGGGGGAATGTGGGTGGGAGAGGCTGTGCAGAGTGTAGGGAAGAGAGGAAAATGGGACAACTGTAATAGCATAATCAATAAACTATATTAAAAAAAGAAAAGAGATACATTTCACTGTGCACCCTTTAACTTACCCTTTGAACCACAGGCGTAATTAATTCAAAGATTTTTCTTTAATTTCTTTGGGAATTCATAGTAAGTTCTATTTAAATTGTTGATGCAAATACTTTTTCCATCTAATCCTTAACCTCTAAAAAAAACCTTGTGCCAATAGGCACACTATGCAAAAATGAAGCAGTTGTTCTATAAATCTGTTTCTAAGCTTTTGAAGACCAAGAATCCCTTTGAAACTTTGCAAAACAAAACAAAGTAAACAAAACACGGTAGAACAAAGAAAGCTACAAGTTTGTACATATAATTACCAGGTTCCACAAATTTTAAGACTAATTACCAGGATAGATGATCTATACCTATTAGCCTTAAATGTGATTCTTATCTGTATGGATATAGAAAGGTCTACCTGAACCAAAATAATGTCTAATTTTTTTTACAATCTATAATAGAATATAACTCCTATCAACAATTTATTCAGTTTCCAAAGTTTATAAATGCACCTTGAGCTAGTTATCAAAACACTAGCATATATGACTACATCACATGAAATGCTTTCACAAACTTGTTCTTTAACATTATGTACTAAGCCAGAGGCTTCCTGAACTTCTTGGTCCCTGGTGACCTTAGTGTTTCAGTGATATTTTACTTATGCCCCACAGGCCAAAAGACAGACATACCTAACAATTCCATTAATTAAGTAGTAAAGTCCAAATAACTTAATAAATACGTATAACGTAGAAGATGTTTGAAATGATACCACTTGAAAGGAAAAAATTACATCTTATTTCATTCTTTAATAAGCACAGTTACTTATTAATGGGATGTAGCTGCTTGTTGGGTTAAGTACTTTCACAATTTCTCAAACCTTAAAATCATATTGGATAGTCTCACCTTCATTTCCCGTTCCATCATACAAAAGGAATGTAGAATAATCTAAATGAAACTTACTGACTCCAGTTAGTTCACATGGTAACCAACAAACTGTGTCACTGTGTTGCCCTAAAAATTTAAAACATACTACAGTATCTTGAGAGTTTGCTGAGGTACCCTCAAATGCTTTGGTGCTTAGTCTGAGAATCATGGTCCTAAAAGGCTATTAAAACAACAACAACAAAACCCCCCACTACTATAGGAAAATATCTTGTTTTTGAAGTGAACCCTTTGAAGGCCCTTGCTGACTTCAACTCCCATTTCTTTTCAACTTGCTTCCTAAATGCCAATGAAATTACAGAAGTTCACTGACGAAAACAGTAAGTTCACTGACGAAGACAATCTTTCTTGATTCAGCTACTAGACATGGTGCACCTTTCAGATATATTAACTTTGTTTCAAAAAACTTTATTTTTATTGTTGACAGTAATACAGATGTCCCCAATTTTTCCCCCTTTGCCCACCTCCACCCAGCCCTTGCCCCGCCCCCTGCCTTCCTTCAGGCCATCACCACACTGTTGTCTGTGTCCCTGGGTTATATATGTCTGCTCTTTGGCTAATCCCTCACCGTCTTTCATGCAGTGTCCCCTGCCCCCTCCCCTCTGACAGCTATCAGTCTCTTCCATGTATTCATGCCTCTGTCTGTTTGTCTGTTTGCTTTCTTCTTTCTTCAACTACCTCTTCCTTCTGGCTTCATTGTTCTGCTAACTTTTACTTTCTCTAAGTTCACTACAATTCTTCCCAGGAAAGAATTTCCTGCCCATGCGCTTTCTTGGAATTTATATTAAATGTCTCTCCTATATGTGCTAATAATATGGATCCTGTTTAAACAAGCATCCATTTTCTTATCTGACCCCCACAAAGACTATGAGCAATTTGAGGGCTGGGCTTATGCTTGGCAGAGTAGTTTTGTTTTCTTAATGATTATTATACTATTTAACATTCTTCTCTTAAAATTCAGAAAAATCTGTCACTGCTGAGGAAGTCATACTTTCCTATTTCTGATAATACTCCAAGCTCAAGGACAAAACTGATATTCAATCATAGCATACTTAACATGTTTGCTTTCCATAGCATAATCATAATCATATATTTACTGAATTTTCATAATCATATATTTACTCCTGCCTTTTGTTGTGGTCAAACATCTTTTGGAAAGGAGCAGAAGATACATACAATATAACCAGTAATTTAAGAGGAAAAAAAGAAATGCCTTCTGAGGGCAGAGAGGAAAATTTACCATACTTTCCATTATTTTTTTCCTAAAAATTTTAGTTGCAATAAACTGTGAAAATTATTGGAAAATGTGATTTTCTTGCATTTGAAACTGAAATAAGATATCCTAATCTATTAAAAATTATGTCTCTATCCCTCTAAAAATTTATCAGAAATGCCAGGAACCAGTACTGGGCAATTACATAATATTCTTGATGTAGGGAAGATAAATTAGCCTCTGGAATATAAATTGCTATTTAACTAGTGAAAATCTCAGTGCTAATCTCAGTATGAATACGTTATATCACAACAGTAGTAACTATGTATATCATCTACATTGTATTAACTTGTTTACAAGCTTAATACTTTTATCCACCATTCACAATTCTTTCTTACTCTATAAAATATCATCCTTTCTCCAAAACTAAATAGAATATACCTTTTCAACTTTTAAAAACAAAGTTAGATCCAACTTCTAATCACAAACTCCCTTTAAAATTCATTAATATGCCCAGAAAGAATAGAGATAAAAGATAAAAAAGAACTAATTCTAAACATATCCTAAGCATAAAACTAAACTTAAATTTTAAGAGTATTCACGATCCTATACCAACTATCTAGATGTAAAAGAAACCCCATAATTCTTATATCTTTTATCACTGAAACCACAAGCTTAGCCATTTTGTTCTAGTCAAGTTTACTGAACACTGTGCTGTTTACATTTTTTACCATGTTTGTTACATCATATACCTTTCCCCATCAATCTAAATTCATAATCACAAAGTATTTGCTCAAAAAATATTTCTAGTTAAGCATAATTAATCCTACCAATTTCTAATGTACTTTAAACTTTGTATCATCTATATCCTTAATTCAGTCATTTAATCCGATGGGTCAAATATGAACATAAGGAAACAGTGGAATTAATACCATTTATAGAACAATCAAAATAATTTTTGGCTAAGTAGATTTCAAGTAACTAAATAAATATAGAAAGAGAGACCTGAATGAGTAAGAAACAAAGAGTAAAAATTAGATGGATTTCAAAGGAACCAAAATAAATTTAAAACTCAGTAGGTAGATTAAATAGCAGAATAGCCCAAGATAATGAATTGGTATATGGCAGGTAGATAACTGAGAAAGTACTCTGAATTCATTACACAGAGATATAAGAAGTTAAAAAGCATGGAGATTAAATAAGAAGACCTAAGATCCATCTACTAAGAGCTCCAGAGTAAGAGAATAAAGAAAATTGGGAGAAGCACTACATGAAGCAATAAATGGGTAAGAATTTTCCAGAAGTGAAGAATGATATATATCCTCAGACTGGTATAGATCACATCAGGATGCAAATGAGATAAATAAAAACAACAACAAAAGTAAACCCAGAGAAAAAGCATTTATCTACAAGTGAATGACAACTGGGTGAACATAAGACTTTTCCTCACTCACAACAGAAACCCCAAACTAACAAACTTTTATAGGATGTTCAACTTTTATCTTAAGATCTTCTTATATTACTAAGGTTTTCTCTAAAATTACCACAAAAAAGTGCTTCGAAATATTAACATTCTCAGGTAAATTACTGATGAACTATCCCATAGTCCATGTTATACTTATATCAATACCCTGTTCATTAATCATGTATGTTGACTTCATTAAAGAAAATTATGCTGTGGAGAAAGAGACTGTACTATTTTTAACCTCTTAAACTGACAACAATCCTGCTGTAAGTCCTAAGTGTTTAGAAAAGTTAAAAATAAAGTTTACAAATAGCAGGGCTTTAAACCAACTTATAGAAAAGAGAAATGTCCTGGATGTCCTAACAGAAAATTTCAAATAACCTAGAGAGTAAGGAAAGGTTTCTCTTATTTGTGTCCTTTAATATTCCATAGCAATGTCCAGCCTGACATATTGTTGCTATGTACACAATGTTTTATTTCAAAATATGTTTAAAATAAGAATTGGGTGGGTGGGGTGGGCAGTGGAAAGCCTGGAAGGAAAGATTAAAATATTAACAATAACTATCTCTGGGTACAAAAAATTAAAAGAAAATTTTACTCTTTTATTCAAAGTATGCTATATTTTCTTTTTTAAAAGCAATGAATATACATTGCCTGTCTAATAAGGAGGAAAATACATTATTTTCAAAAAGCCAAAAGTAACTTTCACTTTCAATTTTGGCAGATGTACAAGCTTATAATGATATCTTACAATCTATAGTATATTTGCAATTTAACTAGGTTATTTTGAGTCAATATGGTTCTACTGCAAAGTATGAAGCTATATATTCCACTTAAATTAGATCACATCACATGCCAGCCAAATATTTCAAATATGCAAATATGTTAATATATATTTGATACATACAACTATTTTTATTTATGAAATTGTGATCTATACACTAAAACACAAACTGGCATTTTCAATTTATTGCATTTCAACAAACTCACAGTGAAGAAAAACACTAAAATAAGAACAGGACTGAATTCAAAGAACAAAATGAAGAAAAAAGTTTGTCACTTATGATCCAGTACTACATTAAGGTAGAGAGAGGAAAGGATGTTTACTCCTCACTGGCTAAGTTCCCACAGAATAAGTGAAAAAGCTGTTACTTTCTCTATGATAGAAATATAGAAAGTCTAACCTGATAAATGCCAGGAAATGTTAAAAAACCCATAAAAACTCACTGGGTACAGTGATTCATATACTGTTTAGCTAGAAGGAATTTCAAAGATCATGCAGCCTAACTCCCTTGATTTTAGTTTTGAGGAAAGCAGGCTCAAAGCAGCTAAGCAGCTTGCCCAGAGTCATAAAGAAATGTCACTGACTTGCCTGAGTTTAGCATAATAATTTCCTGATTCCTCGCTTGGTGTTAAGTCCACAGTGCTTTCTTAGGTAAGATGTCTCTGCAATATCCATTTCTCTATACTTGAACTACACCTAGACCTAACTGAGACTTGCATTAATTAACTGGTATGGCCTTAAAGCAGGGATATCAGCAGGACATATTTTATTTTTCTCCCTACCTTTGCTTTAATCCAATCTTTTGTGTCTCAGGGGAGAATGTTCTCAACCAGAAAGCAAGAAACCCATTATAACACCAGCTCTCTGTCATCAACTATGCAACCTAAGAATGTTATCCCTTCTTTCTGTACCTGTTTGCTTATCTGCAAAATGATGCTTGGCTTTCCTGACTGAGTTTTTTAAAACTTCATTTAGTCAAAACATTCACTGAATGCTAGGTAAAGGAAATGGCTCAATTCTGCTTTCTTTCAGGTATTCAATTTAAATGATGATGGACATGAAAACCAAACAATCTGAAGAAGCAGAAAAGCTTTACACAAATACAAGTCTTACTGTGTGTGTATACGCACACACACTAGAGATAGATGACAGAAGGCTTGGTTAGAATATAGTACAATGGAAAGAACTAAGTACTTGGAGTTAGGCTGAGCCTGTTTAAATTCTGATAATGAACCATGTTAAAGTTTAAATCTCACCATCTATAAAACAGAATTACTAGAACTATCTTGACTGTATTATTTTTAAGTTTCATGATGGCTATGTCCAGGACTAAGAAGTATGCTCTCATAGCAATAGTATGGTTGCTGGCACACAGTCAGCACTGCTTTAGCAGACAGTGCAAAGTGCTATCCTGTCACATGAAGAGAACAAATAGGACAAAAAGTCACACTAAGAATGGCAATGCAGAGAGAAAGAGCCTGGACCCTGACAGCTTTATTGAAGCTATACAAGTCCTGGCATATCTACTTTAGACTCCCTGTTATAGATGAAATGTAAACCCCTAGTAAACTAAGGATCATATAGAGACTTATGGGCCAATATAAAGAATTGGGCTTTTACTCTGAGTGAAATGGGGGTAGGACTTAGACAAAGAAGTGAAATGGTATGTTCCTGTGCTAAGACAGGTTTAAGAGGTGGCAGAAAAAAGGAAAACTCATTATCAAGCTATGGTAGATGATCACAAAATGGCCCCAATGAATCCTGCCTTCCTGCATTCACATCATCATGTAGCCCTACTTCTACACGGACTCATGGCTCCCCTTTTGATTTACTCTGACTGTAAGTGGGATGGTAGTGACATTCTGATGGGCAGGGAGTTCCAAGTACAGTCCTCAAGAGAATATACAGCTTCTTTTTGCTCTTAAAAATCCACCTTCTATTTAAAGAAGTCCAGACTATTCTGGTAGAGAGAAGGGCCCTGGAGAATGAGAGAGACCATGTGAAGAGAGGCCATGTGGAAGAGAACCAAAGCAACCCAGCTGTTCTAGCGTTGGACAACATGTGAGTGAGGCCATAGTGGCCATTCCAGTCTAGCTTAGGTTAGCCACCAGCTAAATGCAGCTGCATAAGTGAGTGCAGGCCAGACCAGCAGTAGAAACACCTGCTATACCCACAGAAATGGGTGTGGGTTTGTTATACGGAGATGAGTTTGTGATCTATAATAGATGTGATACAGAGGCTACTGCAGTAAACCAGACAAAAGATGGTAACTTTAAGGACTGTCTTCAATTACAATGACTAATTACTTTGTATCCACTGCCAATAGATAAAAAGTATAACAATATAATTTGAGGGACAGGGGTGTTAATAACATTATCATATTAAAAAACACAAAATCTTCTTCCCCACTTTTTGCACCCCTACACACAGTCACTCTGAAAAGAAAGTAGGAAGAAACAACAATCTTTACCTTAAAAAAACAAACCAAAATATAAAGTCATTACTTTTAAAAACAGACTTGCTTTAAAAAATTGCCTTGCTTCCCCATCATTCCTGTCATGAACTAAACATAAGCTGCACATGGGCAAAAGCATCCACTCTTTCGATTCACTGACTGGTCTGAGCAGTCATGGGATTGAAGTAGGCCCTTTCAGATCTCCTTTTCAGGGACTGACAGAATTCTCCTTGGGAACACCAGCTGCAAAGAAAATAAAAATCTAAAGCTATTGATAGAGAGAAGTGCCTTTCTTCCCATAGATAGACAGGAAACAAAGCTAACCTGGAAAGCAAAGGTGAGACTTAAAGAAAAAAAAGGATGACTGGGGACACAGGTTGAGCACCTAAATCCAATCATACTTAAAGCAAACATACTCTATACCCTTAAACTTTTTAGTCAAAATGCCAACCAACCCCTTTTGGCTTGAGTTAGTATGCTTAAGATTTATCTTACCACAAATCAGAATCCTAAGTAATGCGATATATATAGTTCCTACTTTGAAACATGAAATTTTATCTCTCTAATTTAGAAATGGTAACTGCAATTCCAGATCTCTATATATGATTTTTTTTCCAGTATCAGGATCAATGTTCCTTTAAAGTATCTGTATATTCTACAGTTCTACATAACCTCGTTTTAAACCACAAAATGAAACCTAATGGGTCAGATTTCCACCCTTGTTTCAAAGGATGTCACTAGTAAATTTCAGTCTTATTTTGTATATGCCTCTCCTTGAGTTTCTGTGAAATGTTTCTTATCTCACCCAAACCGTGTTATTCTAGTGAGATCTTCAATGTTCTTACGTGATCCTATATGCCTGGCCACAGTTAAATGAGATGGGCACCTAAGTAAGCTAAATCGTAGTATAATGTCTCATGCCCTGGCCAAACAGGCCTGATCCACTCACCTACTGATGGACATCTCAGTTGTTTCCAATTATAAACAAAGCAGCTATAAGCATCCACATGCACATTACAGAAAGAAATATTTGTGTGTAAATACACACAATGGAATACGTACATCTCCTTGTTCTACCTGATGAGAATGAGAGCCTAAAAGAAAAGATAACCCAGTAGCAACAAATGTACCTAGTGCCTAGATCTTGGTTTCTAATAGTAGTCTCCAGAGGTGTGGGCAGGGAGAGACTCCAAGGAGATCTGGCTCATTTTAGGACTGGGACACACAACGTAAGCCTTGAGCATCTAATAATGCAAAAGACTAAAAAGCATTCAAAACAAAATAAAAATTTCCACATTGATAGAAGTATGTCAAAGGAACACAAGAACCAGCTGGGAGAGAGGGAGGGAGGGAGGGGGAGAGGGAGGGAGGGAAGGAAGGAAGGAAGGAAGGAAGGAAGGAAGGAAGGAAGGAAGGAAGGAAGGAGGGAGGGAGGGAGGGAGGGAGGGAGGGAGGGAGGGAGGGAAGGGAAGGGAAGGAAGGGAGGGAAGGGAGGGAAGGGAGGGAGGGAGGGAGGGAGGGAGGAAGAAAAATAGAAGGAAGGAAGAAATATAGAAGGAAGGAAAGTAGGAAGGGAGGGAAGAACAAAGTCAGGCGGAAAGAGATAATTAAAAATAAGGATAGTACTCTAAGGGGCCTGTGGGACAACACCAAGCGTACCAACGGTTGTATACCTGGGACCAGAAGACTAGAAATACAGATCCAAAAAGCACAAGAGAGATTCCATAAAACTGTCAGTTGATATCTCAACAAACACTTTGCAGACCAAAAGGAAATGGCAAATATACTCCAACTGAAGAAAAGGAAGGACTTAAAACCAAGATTACTCTACCCAACAAGGTTATCATTTAGAATCGAAGGACATACAAAGATCTTCCTACACAAGAAAAAGGTAAAAACATTCATCACCACCAAACCAGTATTATAAGAAATGTTAAAGGGACTTCTTTAAAAAGAAGGAAAAAAAGATGAAAAACATGTATAATAAAACAGCAGTTAACTACATACCTATCAACCATTACTTTAACCCTAAATGGATTAAATGATCCAATCAAAAGACATAGGGTGGCTGAATGGTAAGAAACAAGACCCTTACATATGCTGTGTACAAGAGACTCATTTCAGATCAAAAGATACACACAGACTATGAAAAAGACTCATTTCAGATCAAAAGACACACACAGACTATGAAAAAGACATTTTATGCAAATGGGAAAAACAAAGAAGACTAGAGTAGCAATACTTCAATATTAAACCAGACAAAACAGACTTAAAAACAAAGGCTATACCAAGAGACAAAGAAGGATCCAGAAATTTCCTTCTCAGGTATTTATCCAAAGAAACCCAAAACACATTTGAAAAAGCATATGCATCTCTCCATGTTCACTGTAGCATTATTTATAATAGTCAAGATATGGAAGCAACCTAAGTGTCCATCAGGAGATGAATGAATAAATAAAATGGAATATTACTCAGCTGTAAAAACAAAAGAAAAAGAAATCTCACCATCTGTGACAACATGGATGGGCCTACAAAGGTATTTATTATGCTAGGTGAAATAAGCCATACAAAGAAGGGCAAATACTTTATGATTTTACTTTTATGTGGCATCTGGAAAACCAAATAAACAAATAAGCAAAACAGAAACAAACTCATAGATACAAAGAAAATTTTGATGGTTGCCAGATGGGTGGGAGGTTAAGGAAATGAGTAAAAAAAAAAAGAGAGAAGGAATTAAAATGTGTAAATTGACAGTTATAAAAATAGTCATGTGAACATAAATTACAGCAGAGGATATAGTCAATAATATTGTAGTAACTATCCATGTATGGTGTCAGATGGGTACAGGGTGATCAAGTTATTAAGTTATTTAAATGTTTAATTACTATGCTGTACACCTAAAATTAATATAATTGTGTGTCAACAGTAATAAAAAATAAAAAATTATTTAAAAGTAAAAGACAATCCTAAGACTGAAGGGTAGAAAGAAGGCAGATGAGTTAGCAACTTCAGGTCTTGAGGAAAACAAGGTGGCAAATTCTCTGGGTTTTCTTTTCGTCACTGATTTTTCCACAGTTGGTGCCAGAGAAACCTGCGATCCAGACCCTCCAAGACCAAGGTGCAAAAAAAAAAATCTTTGGACAAGAGCCACCCGATCTCATCAGCAAGGACCATGGATGCTCCCCATCTTTGCACACTGAGATACTGAGTGGGAGTCTGGACTTCTCATTTGGCAACTCCAGGTGTTCCAGTGTAATGTGGAAAGCATTAGCATTCTGGGGCAACGCTCACTTTCCCTGCTAGTGCGGTGCCAGTGGACATGAAGTGGGCATCCTGAATTCCTGCTCTCTCTCTGAGACTATCAGGGTCCAAAATGGGGCTCTTTTTTCTTATCAATAAAGACACATCAACAGAGACCAAGTAGGAAGTGTGGTCTCCTTTCTGCCACACTGAGGTAGCAGAGGGCCTGGTATGTGGCATTCCTTCCCTTCAGGGCAACATAAGTAGAGACCAAATAGGGAATCTGTACTTCTACTTCACATAAGTAGGCCAATCAGGGTGATGATCCCTGACCCCAACAGCATGGTATCAGCAGAGACCCACCCCTATATCTAGCAGTAAGAGATGACCCAGGGTGACACTCCCATCACCCACTTGGAGGGTATCACCGCACAATGAATGGTTTTGCTCCCCATTTAGCAATAGCAGGTAGTCTGAGGTGGCAATCCCCTCTTCCAATATTGTGTTGTTGTAAAGACCAAGTGTGGACCAAGTCAAGAATTTTACTCTTATTTAGCAGGGAAAGGCAGTGTACCTCACTACTCCAATAAGATGGTACAGTAGAAGCCAGAGGATCTTGGAGAGAACTGGAGAAAAGAATTCTGTAAGCCTATGTAAAATATCCTAGGCAGAACCAGAACTTGGCAGAACCAACTCATACATTAAGGTGACTAAATTAATATACAAAAGTGTTTGAGAAATAAACAATATCATGAATCCCAGATTTTCAGAGTGGCTTTCAGGAAGAACACAAAGCAAACCAGAGTAACACTGCAAAGACTGAAAATAAGTTATCATTGAAACCATGGCCCATGAAAGTAGGCCAGGACCTGTGTGCTAAAGTTAAATAGAGTGATACTTGCTAAAATAGAACATTTCAATAGGATACAGATCTTCATAATAGCCAAAATGTCTGACATAATTTTAAAAGAAAATTACTAATCCAAGAACAAAGAAAATGACAAACTGAATGTAAAATGACAGTAAGTATATGCCAGCCCTGAGATGACTCAGATGTTGAAAATAACTGACTAGGATTTTAGAGTAATCATCATAAAAATGTTTGAACAAACAATCATAAACATTCTTAAAACAAATGAATAGAAACCTCAGCAAATAATAGAAGATACAAAAATGAACTCAAACATTTGAGAACTAAAAACTATAATAAATAAAGTAAAAAGCTCACTTGATGGGCTGAATTGTAGATTAGAGATAAGAGACAAAAAAAAATCATTAAACTTGAAAACACACGAATAAAACTTAGCCAATCTGAACAACAGACTGAAAAGGAAATAGAAAGGGAACAAACTGAAAAAAGTGAACAAAGCATATAATCCTATAGAATATTAATAACAGATATGCCACTGGTGTCTCTGAAGTCCCAAAAGGAAAACAGAAAGTGTGTCTAAAAAATATGTGAAAAAATAATGGTTAATTCCCAAATTTTGGAAAAATGCATAAATTTACAGATTCAAGAAAGTAAAGAGATACCAAAAAGGATAAATTCAAAGACACCCAAGATACATCAAATCAAAATTATGAAAACTATAAAGAAAACATTTTTGAAAGCAACTAAAGAGAAATCATGCATTTTTCAACAGAAACTATGGAAGCCTGAGTAAAATAGCGTAACATTTTAAGTACTGAAAGCAAAGAACTGTCAATCTCAAATTCTACACCCAGTGAAAATATGCACCAGGAATTAAAGGGGAACCAAGATTTCTCAAACAAAGAAACTCAGATCAGCAAAGAATGGCTAAAAGTTCCCAAAACTAGAAAGAAATGATAACTGAAGGAGGTTTTGTAACTACATAAGGAAAGAAGATAAAATAAATAGAAACCACTTTAAAAAATGGCGACACACTCAAAAACATTCTAAATAAATTGAAATGGAATTTTAAAATGTTCAAGTAGCCCACAGGTAGGCAAGAAAAGGAGGAAACAAGTAATAATTTAACAATATAACATAGCCTACTGTATAACATATATATATATATATATATACACACACACACAATAGCTATGGCTAAGCTCTTATATAGCACAATTATTTAAGATGTTAATATAAAAAAACAGATTGGCACAGTAGATTGAAAAACTATGACCTAACTATATGCTATCTACAAGACTGTAACTTTGAACATCACGACATAGGTAAACTGAAAGAAAAAGTATATGTTATATGAACATTAATAAAAAATAAGAGCAGAAGTTGCTATATTAATATCAGTTAATATAGACTGCAATGAAAAGAGAATTATTAGGGCAAAAGAGGGTCATTACAAAATGATAAAAGGATCCATCCAAAAAAAAGATATAGTGATCCTAAATGTGGAAACAGAATTGTAAAATAGAGAAACAAAAACTGATAAAACTGAGAAAGAAAAAAATAGAGAAATATACAATTACAGTTGGGGACTTCGAGATTCCTGTTTCAGCAACAGAGAACTACCACCAGAGAGAAAATCAGCAAGCAGACAGAAGAAATGAGCAACACCATCAAAAAGAGGCTTTCATCAACATTTATGGGATATTCCACTTAACAAGAACAAAATAGTTATTCTGTTTAAGCACTCATGAAACATTCACCCTGATATAACACAGCCTGGGTCATAAAACAAAATTAAATAAATTGAAAAGAACTGAAACATACAGAGTGTGTTCACTGACCATAAAGGAATCAAACTAGTCAATAATAGAAAGTCAGTAAGAAAACTTCCAAACACCTAGACATTTAAAAACATGCTTCTAAAAAATCCATGGTTCAAAGGAGAATTAAAAATAAAAAATACAAAGAAATGAATAAAAATGAAAATACAATGTATCAAAATTTGTAAGATGTAGCTAAACCCCCCATCTCAAGGAACTAAAAGTAGAAGAGCAAAATAAACTGGAAGGAGACAAAAGATGGAAACAATAAAATAAGAGCAGAAATCAATAAAATTGAAAATAGAAAATCAATGAAACTGAAGTTGTTTTTTTTTCATTAGTAAAACTGGTAACCCCCTAGCATAACTGACAAAAACAAAAAGAAAAGACACAATAACAGGAATAAAAATGATTTTACTATAAATATTACAGCCACTAAAAGAATAAGGGAACACTAAAAATAAATCTATACATATGAATCAGCAACTTAAATGACATGAACCACCAGAACTCCCCCAATATGAAACACACAATCTGAATGGTCTTATAGTTTCCCCCCCCACCCCAGAAAATAAGAGGGATTCCTTCCCAACTCCTTTTGAGCTCAGTATTACTCATATACAGGAAATGAACACAAAGACCAATTTCTCCCATGAATTTAGATATAAAAATTTTCAACAAAATATAAGAAAACTGAACCCAGTGATGAAGAAAATTATACATTATAACCCAGGGGGGTTTATTCCAGATATGGAAGACTGGCTTGATATTAAAAAAAATCCATCAATACAATTTACCATGTTAATGGAATAAAGATGAAAAATCACATGATAATACCAACTGATGCAGAAAAAGCAAATCACGAAATTCAATAGGCATTCATAATTTAAAATTCTCAGTAAACTAGTGATAAAGGAGAACTTTCTCAACTTGATAAAGAGCATCTACTTTACAATTAAATCATTTGTAATGATGAAAGACTAAATACTTTCCCCTAAGATCAGGATCAGGATGAAAATGTCTGCTCTCAGCACTCTTATTCAACACTGTGTTAGGCATTTTAACCATTTCCACAGGATAATAAGGTATACAAATTAGAAAGGAAGAAATAAAACTACCTATTAGGAGATAACAAGATCATCTTCACAGGAAATTCCAAGAAGTTTACCAGAAACTTCTGGACTAAAAGCTTTTAGCGATACAAGGTACAGAATACTTGAACATCAACTGTACTTCTTTGTATGCACAATGACTACGTGGGCATCCAAGTTAAAACACAGTATAGTTTACAATCCTTGCTTAGGTGCTCTCAGGAGGTGATCCACAGAACCTGAACACATTCCCTAACATATTCCTTATCACACTGTACTTCCCGCTTGAAAATAAGGTGAGCTCTGTAAGAGCACAGGCAATATTGATCTGTCTTGTTCAATACTGTGTCCTCAGCAGTGTTCGGCACATCATAGCTAATTAATAAATATATTTAAGGAAATTTTAAAATAAAAAATGTAATTCAACTTTCATAGGTACAAAAGCAATTTCCCATACCCAAGCCCAAAACTCTATTTACTGCCCCAAATTTTTCTAGTTATAGAAAGTTTCAGGCAAAAAGAAAAAAGTATTAGGAAACACACAGCCAGAGTCAGAAATCAAGACAATCCTCACATTTATAACATGGAAAGGTCTTTCAGTCACAAGTCATTGCTCTTTTCAATTAAGTCACATGCCTATTCAAGTACAAAAAAAATTACAAAGTACAGTCTAGATTTTTCAATTGTCCTGTTAATGACTACTTAATTTTCCTTTGTTACTTTATGTTCACACTGTAAATTCTTAGAAACTTATATACTTAAAATAGAAATAATTTTACCTTGTCAGTATTATAAACTAGAGGGCTTATTATAACTGACAAGTACTAGAGCTACCAATAACTCTAGAAGCATCTAATCACCATCCCAATAACCAATTTTTATTAATTTTCCCCTAGCAGTGGTTAACTTTTTTTCTGTATGTGGAGTAGGGGTTGGGGGTGGGGAGCAGAGATTCCAGATCTACTCTGGGATCTTCACGAAAGCAATGAAGTCTCAGAAAGTTCCATGTGTGCAAGACAGACAGGCGCACACACACACACACACACACACACACACACACACACACACACACACACAATGGCAGAAGGTTTCAGATGGTTCACAGATGCCTAAGTCCATCCAAGCACCCATGAAAGCCTAGCATTTCATTAACTAGTTACCTTCTAGTTATCGGCTATTAGGAGCCTAATATGCAAAAAAGACTTTTTAGGAAAATAATCATATTCGTAAAAAAAGCATACAATAAGACCTTGATTAACTTCCTAGAACACCTCCTTTGTACAAAATCACTCATGTTAAAAAAAATCAGTAACTTTTAAATTATATTAAGCAGAGTTCCGGATGATCAAAGAAACAAATCTTCCTCAGTGCCTGGACTCTATTCTTATACCTGTGTAAAGCATGGGACCTTCTTCATTGTGAACTTCCCCCATTCCCGAACTTATCAGAATATATAACACACAATCCCTGTTTTGTGTTCTTTGTCCTAATATAAGAAATAATGATAACAGTTTCATACACCTAGCAGTGACCATAATACTGTAACTGACACTTTTAAAAACAAAGCAAAAAGAAAAAAAATTAAAGGGCTACTTATACATTATAATTTTCTTTCCTCTCTAAATGTGAACTAAGTCATTTCCCCTAGCCAGAACTTCTCAACAGAGGCTTTATCATCTCCTAGAGGCACTGTGGAAATATGTGGAAATTCTGGTTGTAAAGATAGAGGCTGGAATGTGGGAAGTGACAGGCAGAGACAGAGACTCTGTGAAACAGAAATCCAAAAGACTCTAATAAAATAAAACTTACAAGTCCTCCAGAACAATTAAAAACAAAGGTTTTGTCACAAAAGACTATAAATGATTAAATTAAAATATAGAAATCTTTGTCATGGTTTCTGGCATTTATCACTTATTCCATTAACATGAGTCCACCCTATTATCATTATTGCTAAATTGTATAGCCAAAAAGTGGGCAAAGGACAGTAGAATATCAAATGAAGAAAAAAATGAAGCTCAAATTCTTCTATCATGATTAACCCTGCAGAGGTTGTGGTCAAAAAAATTACGTAGGTCACACGTATCCGAGAGATACATTCATTACTAATATATGCTAAAATGTGAAAAATAAAAACATTGCAAATTTGCATTTATTATATTTATATAATAAAATACATGATTTTTTATTTACTTTCAGTTACAATCTAGAATTTATTAAAAAAGGAATACAAAAACAAAGAATAAAACTTTTTCTTTTCAAATAATGGAATGGAAACATGGATATTGCTAAAAATGCAGCAAAAATGTCTTTAACATTAATTAACCATAATCTTCAATAGTTGGCTTTACATAACATTTATAACAGTCAACACAAACAATATTGCTATGTTTAAAGCATAAATACTTTTCACAGCACTTGCAAAAATATTTTGATAAGTGACTCGTTTTAGATGCATAGCACCTAACTACACCAACACTGACTTTGGGGTTTGTGGCATTTCTCAGATACAATTTAGTATCAAGTATTGCACACCCTTATGAAACTGTTATAACCAAACTGACGGCTTTAAACATTATGGGTTAACATTAGTCATGTTTAAACGCTCAGCTAGTCACAACCTTGAACCTATGTACCCAATATAACGCAACAATATTTAAGAAGAGTATGTATCTCTCCAATCAGCCATGACCTCCACAGTGTTAATTTAAAGCAGATCTGATTTATCACAAAACCTCCAATGTGCTGAAGCATTACATGTTGTTTTTAAATAACTAAGCATATATAAAATAGAGATACATAGCAGCATATCTATTTCAAGCATAATTAACAATAGGGCTTAATAAAGAGATATTATTTATTAAGGAAAAAAGCCCAGAGATGCTTTTCTTGTTGTGTGAAAGTACACAATAAAAGCCAACCAAACTAAAATTATAAACAGAGAGATAAATGTATGAAAAGACATACATGGAGGGAAGGAAGGAGGAAGAAAGAGAGAGAGGGAAAGGCAGAGAGAAGGGAATCAAATCAGGCTTAGGACCCTCATCAAATGTTTTATTTTACTGGTTGAAAAATAGAAAGCAAGTTGTCAGCTACTCAGAGGAGGTGGGGAAATCAACAATGAAACTATATAGACCAGCAGTCTCCAATCTTTTTGGCAGCATGACCGGTTTTGTGGAAGACAATTTCTCCACAGGCAGAGGAAGGGGGTGGGGTATCTGGAGGGGAGAACTGGAGGCAGAGCTCAGGCAGTAATTCGAGCAAAGGGCTTGCTCACCTCCCTGATGTGTGGCCTGGTTCCCAACTGTAGGAAGGACCTGTACTGGTTGGTCTGTAGCCAGGGGTTAGGGACTTCTAATACAGACAATACAAAAAAAGTCCCTGAGGAAGTAAATTAATTAGTCAAGTGCAGAATAAGTAACAGCTGTTTACAAACAGAAACAACAAAAGAACGAAGTGATTTTGTTGAAACAAGTTAAAAACTAGTGAGTGCTAAAATGTTATACTGCTAACAATTTGATAGAATGTGATGTATGAAAACAATTGCAAGGTTCCCAGTGCCCTTCATGTTGGTTTCCTTCCATGATATCTCTCTCTCTCTCTCTCTCTCTCTCTCTCTCACACACACACACACACACACACACACCCACCCACCCACCCACCATGAGAGTTGTATCAAGAGCCAGAGATTTCATCAAGAAGTTATTTCTAGTGTGGAAATGATAAAGGTCAGATTTCATATAGTAATTGGGGTGGAGGATAAGGAAGGGAAGAAATGTCAGAGCTATCCAGGAGGCTTCAAACTATTATGTTTGTAATGTTTCTTTAGCTGGGTGGTGAATACAATGAATGGTGTCTTATTTTATGACTCAATGCACCTTTTAGTATACCTGCAATATTAAATAATTAAAAAAAAAGAAATGACAAAAAAATTTTTAAAGGAGAGAGCTATATAATACTAAGACACTCAATTTTATTATTGGGTAAGTAGTTGCAGAACTCTGCAGAATTCCAAGATCATCTAATGTATGAAAGACCTCTGTCTAGAATTTCACACTGCAGGTAAAGGTAGTAACTTCTCAACATCTTAAAATTGTTCTATTCTGAGAGTACAGTTTCTTAAAAACATGTTAAGAATTTTAAAATTGAAATGCCATGTTCCTGAGCACAGTTCCACATATAAGAATTATTGAGTATATATTAAATTAATGTTCAACATAACATACAAGCTTCTTTTATAATTCCTAAAAATTAAAGTTTTTAATTTTTAATTACATTTTTGTAATGTAGCATTCACTTTTTCCATATTGTAAAGGTGATGACCACAAATATTAATGTATTAGAATAAAACAATTAAAATGGCACAAATGTATTAAGAGTCAAGTGAAATTTGCACTTGGTGTCTTAAATGAATTCTGACTTACAACCTTAATTTAAAATACTTTACATCTTATGGTATATGAATGTAATATTTTTAGTAATTTATAACTTACTCAGGTTATTACCATTCTAAAGGAATAACCCACATTACATTCTTAATATAGAATATGGTATTCTTAGCTCTCTACATAAATTTATATAGTAGTATATAATAATCATAACTGCAAACATATCACTCCTGCAAAGGTGATATTCCATGAAATACTATGAAAACATAAATGGGAAGGGGTGGGAGTAGCCTACAACAGTCTGATCAGATATAAATGATAATTCAGGTTTTTGGCATGTAGGGCCTCTGATATCTCCTCTGTCCTATAACTTAGCATACAATCTTGTTTTTTAATCACTGTTTTATTCAGCAGAAATTTATTAAATATCTTCTATGTGTAAAGTCCTATTATAGACATTGATGACACAAGGATCAAGCCAATCTTCCTGTAAGTTGGTGGCTTAGACCTATGTACACATAAACATATCTACTTAATATAACTTGTTTGAAAATAACAGATCAAGTTAATTAGAAAAATGTGATAATTTTAAGCCTATAAAATATCATATACACATAAAGCAGAAGTAATTTTAAAACAATAATGTGTCATAAAAACTTGCTTCAGAATTATAAAAGGTTAGGGAAAAGAAATGTTAAAACTAATTTCTCCCCATTACAATAAAAGAAAATTACATAAAATACATTTCCTTCTTTCTAAGTTTGATTATGATTCCTCAAACCTCATTTTACTCTTATACTTTTGTGAAGAGTTCATCTACCTTAATGATCAATACAAGTAGAGGCAGAAGTAGGTTTATAGTAGGTTGTATGGAAAAAGACATGCTGGTTATGATTATCACAACAGTTTTAACTGTGTTTCTCATACTCACAACCGTAAACCTACTTTTGCCTTACCCTGTATAAATGATCCTATTTCTACAACTGTAAAGTAAGTGTCTTAAAAGCATTCTAAAGGGATTCTTATTAAAATACACTGCATATCCAAAGGAATAAATACCAAAAATCTAATCATTTCATTAATATGAAAATAATTTTTTGCCCCAATCATATCTCACATATTCCTAAAATTCCTATTGGTAAAAAAGACATCTCAATCAAAAATGCAATTTAAAATTAGCTCTATTTTAATAGCATGTACAAATCTCAGGCTCTTGTCACTTGCTTTCAACACAGAAGCACATTTCACAACCCGAAAAATCTAAAATGATTAAACTGAGGTGGGACATTAAAGGCAGTGGAGAGGAGAGGGCAGGGGAAGAGACTGAGACAGTAAGAGAAAGAGAGAGAATGAGAAAACAGAGCCAGAGGGGAGATTATGAATTAGAAAGTCTAAATTCTATTTAAGGCTCTGTCACTACTTTGCTGTAAGATCCATAGTAAATTTTTAAAGTATGTTTCAATCGTTTTTTTCCTAAAATAATGATTCTAATTTTAACTCAAAGTTTATATTACATACATTTTGAATCCTATAAACAATGTTTCCTTTAATGATGATTTGGGATCATGTGCTTTTTTTCCCTTCATTATCCTACTTTAGTAGTTCTCAAAGTACGGCCTAAAGTCCCCTGAAAGTCCCCATATTCTTGTATAATTATAGTACATAATGTGTATCTTCCCCTTCATATTTTAAGTTCCCTGAGAGAATAAAGCAAATTTAATCACTATTAAGTATTTTGATCATTATTATATTATGCCCTAGAATAACACAATCTGAATATAGAAGATACTAAGTATTTGTGGAATGAATGGAGAAATGGTTGCTCCAAGTTAACACACCGAGTAAAAAGTAATACCCAAGAGAAAACGTAGAAAACAAAAAAAACATACTAACTACTAGGGCCTTTGGTATAGGAATGAGCACTTTAAGAAAAAGTCAAATTTTCTGTGTATATTATGTAAATCAGGCAGCAAAATGTGACACATGCCGCATGAATGTAATTTCCAAAGAGAATGTTAAATATCAATGTTTTACATGTTTAAAGCATTAAGACTAACTTATTTGGAAAATATACTTCATTCTCCATTGACGAACCATTATAATATAACTGAATATTTAAAAAAACAAAACTACATTTTAATCACAATTTAGAATTGGTAACTTTGACACACGACTTGTTATTATATCACAATATATCAGGTCACATACTCCAAAATGAAGCAGCAACTTTCCCCCTGGTATAAACAGCGCCCCAAAAGAAGATAGTCACTTGAGACTATCAGCTATCTTATTCTTTACTATCAAATGAAAGTTTATAAAATGACATTCCACTATGGGTGGAGTTAGATTAAAACCTACAGAGACCCAGTTAATAATACTCATAACTAGTTTCCCTATTTCTATTCACATTAACACAAGAACTACAGGTTAGACAGGCTGAACCACAAAAATCATAGTTACAGTATAACAGGTATGCTATCACTGCAGATCTACAGAATGTTACTGAGGCATTATGTATCAAGGAAGCACTTAAAATAAATATTTTGAGTCCCCCCCCACCTTGTTGACAACCAGCATTGGTGTTAGTCATGACACTGAACATAACCAAATGGCAGTTTTATTCCCATGTACTATTTAATACTGTCCAATAGGCTGGCTTTTCTTCAAATACACAAAATAAGTAAAAAAAATGCATCAAAAGAAATATGTAAGAACAATTATAGACCCAAGTACCTTAGTAATTCAAATATAAGTTATACATGGATTAGTTTTGCCACTGTCTAGAGCACTCTGAGATAAATCTGAAATATTAGTGTTGCTTTCCCTCAATATTTAGGTTAGAAAAGTACAATTAGGTAATTAATAGAAAAAGAATGGTAAAATAAACAAATGACAATATACCAAACCTCTCTTATAATCAGAAGGATGCAATTAAAACAAAAATATCCTTTTTGTACCAAAATAAACTATTCCTCTCCTAGGCATTTATCCAAGAATAATGGAAGCATAAATCCACTGTTCTTAAAAAAAATTACAACATGACTATTGTAATATTCACAGAAGCTTCACGGAAGCTTTATTCATATTGTAAGCTTCACAGAAGCTTTATTTGTAATAGCTAAAAAACCTGGCAATAACCCAAATATCCATGAACAGGTAGATGGATAAACAAATTATAGCATATCCATGCAATAGAATATTACTCAGCAATAAATAGGAACAAACTTGATACATTCAACAGCATGGTGGAATCGCAAAACCACTAGGTAGTACAGGGAACCTGTCTGCCTGGTACAGCAAATGTAGCCCAGCCCAATTTGGAAAACCAATGGGGAGCAAGGGTGGCACACAGTAAGCCAAACCCACGGATCGGTTTTCCCGTGAGGACTCAGGCCTGCATTGTACCTAGGCTGCTTTGAGGCTTGCTTTTTGCTAAAACTCCCTCACCCTGAATCGAGTCAGAAAATATTTACTGCACATCCTTAAAGTAACTTCCTGAAATCTATGCTAAACCTCCCAAGGATGGAGTGTAGCCAGTTCAACCACTTTTTCCTTTGCATTAGCAAATATCCTTTTTCTTTGTGGTAATTAGCAACTTCCTCTCCTTGATTAACTGTAAAAGGTAACCACCTAAAGCCAACCTGTGCATAGTAAATGAGGACCATCCTTAATGTCATGTGCCCAGAAAGCAATAAAAGCCTGTCCAGGCAGGGGTCAGGGCCCTCTCTCACTCAGAGAGTGGCCACGCCATCCCTTTTTTCTCCACAGGACTTCTGCAGTCCACGTGAATTTGTTTCTTGCATCCACAACACATGGACCCCAAGGACAGGGGTCTTCATCAAGGTAGAGTAAAAGAAGCTAAGCAAAAAAAAAAAAAGTACATAATGTAAGATTCCATCCATGTAAAACTCTAGAAAATGTAAATGAATCTATGGTTACAGAAAGCAGAAACTGGCTGCCTAGGAATTGGGTGTAAAAGAGTAATGGCAAGAGGGTAAGATTACAAACAGATATAAAGAAACTTTTGGGGTCAGAGATTTGTTCACTATGCTGACTGCAGTAATGGTTTCACCGGTACAGAGGTACATCAAATCTTATCAAATTGTATTTTAAATATGTGCAGTTTACTGTATGTCAATTATATCTCAATAAAAGTGTTTTTTTAAAGAGAAAACCTTAATTCTGTTATTTCCTTACTGTATACATGATTATATTTTCCTTTTATTAAAATCAAGGTTGTTCATTAAAATCCATACTCTAGAGTTAGAACATCATGGTTTTAGTCCCAGTTCCCTTACTCAGTGATGGCAGACAAATCACTTAGCCTTTCTGGGTCTTGTTTTTTCATTTGTAAAATGAGATTAGGCTAAATAGATACAACACCGATCTCAATTAATATTTTATGAATCTAAGGACTAGTATAGTCTTGGCTTTTTATCACACCATGTTGTTCCCAGAACTCAATAATAAATCAATTCACCTTCTGTGACAGGGAAAACGTTTATTATAAAATTCAACAGTAAACCCTTATAACTATTTAAAATATTAAAATATATAGTGAAATCAGCATCGGCTTGGATTTAGACCTACTTTCAAAATCCATTTGGTCTAACTTGCTATTTACATAAGCAAGTAATGTTACTTCTCCACGCCTCAGTCTTCTATTGACATGTAAATGAGAAAAAAATAAAGCAAAACCTCTTAGGGCTGTTGTGAAAACTAGTAAAATAAAAAAGGTGAGATGATCAGCAGATTCCTGTCACATAACAAGTGTTCAATAACTGGTAATTAAAATAACTATTATTTTAATGATAAAAGCACTTTAAATTATAAAACTATTTGTATACTTTAAACTTTACTACAATATATGAATGTGGTAGTATATTATTAATATAAATTAAAGTAACCACTTTAAAAGTATCTCTCACTATAAATTTTAATAGACAAGGATTTGGTTGTTCACCATGAATGAGGTTAGGCAAGAATAGTTCCCAAGTGCTCATCAAGTATCAGCTACATAAATAATAAATGCTTTATTTCACTTAAACCAAGGAAGCAGAGGAGAGAATAGGGGTGTGGGAGGTAGAATGAGAGGTACTGCTGTTTTTACACAAGGTAATGAAGGAAATGTTCTTATCTAATAAAAAGTTTTTGACAGGGATTTTAGTATATTTTAATTCATAAAGTATTTTTTACACAAAATATGGCATCATTAGCCAAAGACTTCCCTGGCTAAACTATAAAGACATCATTCCTTTAAATTGGCATATAAATAAAGAGAATACAAAATACTTCAAACACCACGCTGTGATTTCAATGTAATTCCCCCAAAGAAAAGATCCAGCAACTATTAAACAAAAAGTTTTCAACTGAAACTAGGATACTTTGTGAAAACTATATTCTTGAGAGCTTTCATTTGCTTTCCTTTATAGCTCTTTGAGTTAAATTATCTTTCATCATAACAGAAAGAAAATACATAACTGACTAAAAAACTTTTAAGTGGTAAAATATGCATATTCCAAGAAAAAAGTAACTATAATATAAAGTAAAGCTATTTTGAAAAATTTTCATTCTTTATATCTTTTTTTTTTTGGCTGTTTACCTCAAAGAATAAAAATAGCACAATGCCTTATTTTTTGAGCTGTTGACCAAAGTTTAGAACCAGCAATATATCAAGGCCAATTTCAATTGTTAAATGATGTGCCTGTCAAATGAGATAAAAAACAAAGGACATAATTTGGGGCAGCTCTCTGAATGAAAAAATAGAAAGTTTTCATTAGTTTTTACTGCCTGCATGCATTTGGTCTTTATTATTCCACTGTCCTAGAACATCTTTCCCTCATAATAAAATTCTACCTATCGATAAAGTATGGTACATTTACACAATGGAATACTACATAGTAGAAAGAAAGAAGGAGCCCCTACCCTTCATGACAGCATGGATGGAACTGAAAAGTATAGTGTTACGCTAAGCGAAGTAAGCCAGGTGGTGAAAAACAAATACCATATTATCTCACTTATAAGTGGAACCTAATAAACAAAAACTGACAAGCAAAATATAGCAAAAGACATTGAAACTGACAACAAACTGATAGTAACCAGAGGGGAGGGGAGAGAAAAATAACATGGGAAAGAAGGAAATGGTATGTAAATGAACAGGTATGAGGGACCTATGGATGGAGCCAAGGAGTGGGGTGGGACTGAGGGTGGGAAGTGGGAGTGGGTAGGGTGGGGGAAAGTGGTGGTGGGAAAATGGAGACAACTGTATGCAAACATCAATTAAAAAATAGTAAAAAAAAATTAAATTAAATTAAATTAAAAAAATAAAAGTAAAAAAAAAGTTCTAGTTATCCTCCATGCCGGGTTAAATTTTACCTCCTCTCTAAAGCTTCTCTAGAAGTGACCACTCCCTCCCTTTGAAGTCCTATAGTAACTATCTGTACAACTTACTAAGAAATTACATGTGACCTCAGGCCATCCCTTCCTTTGCAGTTCTGAAATGTAATTTAAATACTGAACTGGTAACTTCTCATGATTGTTTTAGCAACTGAATTTAGTTTCTAGAGGGCCACTGTCAGTTCGGTAGTCACAAACCACAAGTGGCTCTATATATTTAAATTTATATTAAACTAAAAAATCAATTCTCCATTTGCACTAGACCCAATTCACATGTGGCTAGGGCCATCCTATTGAATAGTTACCAAAAGGACATATAACACTTCTATCATTCCGGGATGAATATTATTGAACAAAATCGCTCTAAAAGGTAGTGGCCATGTCCAATATTTATTTGCATATACTACAGTTCTTAACAAAGTACCTAAATATGGTAGGCATTTCAATACAGTAACGTCTTGATTGAATAAAGACATTACTGTCATGGCAGAGATGATCCTACAAATATGTCTTATTTTGTTAAGAATTTGAACAAATAGGTTCCCGCCTAGATGGAGGTATAGGTAGAAACCCTTCCCTTCCTTGCACAGTCAAAAGGAGGATAACAACCAATCTAAAATCAATAAGCAACCCAAAGTGCTAGAAAATCAAACTGCATGAAACTCTGACAAAAGAATTTTAAAAAATCAACCAGAACAACCAGACTGGTAAGGTGGACTACACAGGCCAACTCAGAAAAACCAAAGCAACCAGGCAGCTCTCGGGGCAGGGTGGGCTGCAAAGGAGGGGCTGACTTAAGGGGAAAACTGAGACTCACAGCTGGAGTTGCCCTGGTGAGAGATACTCCCAGTCTCACACAAGTTCCTTGAAAAGTGCACTGTTCCCTCTCCGGCCCCTCCCCCACAGGCAGTGCTGCAGCACAGCACAGAGGGCTGCCATGCCTGGTGAATACCTAAGGCCTCCCCCCCTCACAACCTACCAGCTGCAACAAGACAAAGAAATATGGACCAAATAAAAGAACAGAGCAAAGCCTCAGAAAGAGAGCTAAGTGAGGAGGAGATCACCAACCCATCTGATGGAAAACTTAAAGCCCTGGTAATCAAAATGTTCATAGATCTGACTGAGCTTGGTCAAAAAATAAAAACACAAATGATGGATACCCAAAGTGAAATAAAGCAAAATATTCAAGGAACCAAAAGTGACAGGAAGAAAACCAGGACTCAGAGCAATGATTTTGAACAAAAGAAAGAAATAAACATCCATCCAGAAGAAAAGGAAGAAACAAGAATTCAAAAAAAATGGAGAGAGACTTAGGAACCTCTGGGACAACCTGAAATGTTCCAATATCCAAACTCTAGGGTTGCCAGAAGGAGAAGAACAACAGCAAGAAATTGAAAACTTATTTGAACAAATAATGAAAGAAAACTTCCCCAAACTGGCAAAGGAAATAGACTTCCAGGAAGCCCAGAGGGTCCCAAAGAAGTAGGACCCAAAGAGGAACATACCAAGGCATATCATCAAGTTACCCAAGATTAAAGATAAGCAAAGAATCTTAAAAGACGCCAAAGGAGACAGTTATCTACAAAGGAGTTTCCATTAGAATATAAACTGATTTCTCAAAAGAAACCTTGCAGGCAAGAAGGGGCTAGAAAGAAGTATTCAAAGTCATGAAAGGCAAGGACCTACATCTAAGATTACTCTATCCAGCAAAGCTTTCATTTAGAATGAAAGGGCAGATAAAGTGCTTCCCAGATAAGGTCAAGTTAAAGAAGTTCATCATCATGAAGCCCTTATTATATGAAATGTTAAAGGGATTTATCTAAGAAAAAGGTAAAAAATATGAACAGTAAAATGACAACTCCCAACTATCGACCAATGAACCTAAAAGAAAAGAAAAACAATGAAAACAAAAACTAAGCAAACAACCAGAACAGGAATAGAGTCTGAGAAATGGACATCACACAGAGAGATTTCAGTGGGAAGGGGGAAGGTACAGGGAAGAAGGAACATGGTTAGTGGCATAAGGTAGATGGGGAGAGATAAAAAACAGTACAGGAAACAGAGGACTCAAAGAACTTATATGTACAACCCATGGACGTAACCTGGGTTGGGGGGTAATGCTGAAGGGTTGGGGGGGCAGACTGGAGGGAGGTATGAAGGGGGAAAATTGGAAAAACTGTAATAGTATAATCAGTAAAAATACTTAAAAGAATTTGAACAAATATTTTTAAATATGGACCATATCTCCCAATAAAAGGCAATAAGGGCCCACATGGAAACAAATACCCACAGATGAGAAGTGCGTGCCATAGCTGCTTTTGTAACTGCTTACCTATCAAGGCAGAGCCCACGATGGATGTACATCCATTACACTCTCCTGCTTCACTAATTTATGTTACTAGCCTAGACCCTGGAAAGGCATGTTAGTTGTGACCTCTCCTCCATCCTCCATGGACATTTAAAAATTACTTTTTATTAAATAATATAAGGATTAATTTTGATTGGCTTTCTAAAGCTGTAAGTAGTGTACTTAAAATAGTTTGGCTCCATTTTGATAATCCTTTCAACAATGCCAGCCCTTAAGTAAACTGCTCTATTTATTCAAATGAGATTTTAAGTTAGAACTTTCATTGGTCTCTAGTTATCAATGCCCATATCATAAGAATTGCTTTTCTGTGAAGGTGACTCTCTCAGATAAACATCTTAATAATGCAATTTCTAAAACTAGTTTTAAAATGTTTCTCTATGGAGTATTGAAATGAAGGTGTCTGTTTTAACTTCATGATACTATCAGTTCATTTGCTTGTATTTGATTACTATAGTGGGTATACAATAGACAACTGACTGAATTAATGAATTATATCCTTGCCTACATATGAAACAAAAACTTGCTGCAAATATCATCAGATAAACATCAAATGTTAGTATGCAAATAGTGAACTGTGAAATTCTGATTTGGTAATGTTGTCCGGAACTCAATATTATTTGTTTCTGCTATCTGAATAATAGAAAATCTAAAGCGAGAGAAATAATTTTATTTAAATCTCTCTTGCGGTTCAATTCCCGGTCAGGGCACATGCCTGGATTGCAGGCCAGTTCCCAGCAGGGGATGCACCAGAAGCAACCATACATTGATGTTTCTCTCCTTCCCTTCCCTTCTAGAGATAAATAAAAAAAATTTTTTTTAATAATAAATCTATCTTGATTATTGAAGGTATTTAATGGTATCTACATATATAGTAAATAAAAAAATTATTTACTTCCCTCAGCTTTCAGCCACTTCTCGTTATTACACCAGTTCATTAATTGTAACTGCACAAAACCAAGTTAGTAACAGAAAAACAAAAGTTTCTGTTTTACAAAGAGTTGGAGTATCAACTGGTATCCTTTCTTAGTTCAACTCCAATAATTAAACCTAAAAAGATGCCTATTCCAGAATTGTTTATTATTAATATCACTCCCTTCTCTTTCTACAAAATTAGAATAAACCAGGTAATTTTTATTCCTTACTATTAGTTCAAACTGAACATTGTTTTTAAATTAGCGCAATAAGAGTCAAAAGTTTTGTTATGGAAAAATTCATTAGATACTTTTTTAAAGAAATTAAATCAATTTCCTATGTACTTTTAAAAAGAAATATATAAACCATTATTCTTAGAAATGAGGAATTTTATACTTTCAGCTGAAAGTATTTCAAGTAATATATTAAAGGAATTTAGTTTTTATAATTAATTAAAAATGCTAGAATTAAATGGATCCTCTAGCTCAAGTAATTATTCAACAAATTAAAATAGTTTCTGAACGTAGCCATCCAGTTCAAAACTCTTAAGCATGAAAAATATCTTGTGATATCTTCTAAAAAGTAATTTTAAAAGACAGGCTAACAAATTGGTATTAGTAGAAACATACAACTGATCAAAAATGATAAAGAAAATGCTACACACACTCACACACACACTAAACCTGCCCCTCCAGTTCCCTAAAACTGACCTTTGAGGCTGTCGGAAAAAACAAAATGAAACAAACAAAAAAGACCAGCTTCATCTAATCTCAGTGGTAGTAAAAAATGCTAAAGAATACAACATTTCTAGTTAACAATATGGTACAGTATATTTGAAAGTAGTTAAGAAAATAGATCTTAAAACTTCTCATTAAAAGGGAAAACATCTATTATTACTATGTGGGGTGATGACATTAACTAAACTTATTGTGGTGATCATTTCACAATACATACACATTTCCAATCATTATGCTGTATATCTAAAACTAATATAATGTTATATATAACATACTTATCAATAAGATAGTTAATTTTAAAAAAGAATATAGAATTCCTTGGATAAGTTGTTTTAAGATCTCGACATGAAAAACTGGCCAAATTACTACTATTATCATTTGCAGTTTTCTACACCTGATATCAAACTCCAACACTTAAAAAAGAATGTAATTTAACACATATGCCTCTAAAAGAATGATGGATATAAACTATGCCTTCAAATTCAAAACTCTTTTTCTGTAAATCTCTGATGCATACAAATATACACAAAGATTTATATATTTTAATATATTAAACTTCTAAGACATTGATTATCATTCACTTCACTTGAAAACCAATTAATTTAAAATTCAGACAATACAAAAGTACTTTAACATTTTCTAGTCAGAATGTAAACAAAACCCTCTGGACTCACTGCAAAAACATCTTTAAACATACATAATTACTTTCTAAAGAAAATGAATTTATTCAAATGTAAATATTTCTATAGCCCACAAAGGACATTTTTGTCTTTTCTAAATTCAAGGTATTGAAATATAGACCTGAGCATTTACTATCCAGCAGAGTTCAAAAGAACTTTCTGGAATGATAGGAATATCAATGCTGTTCAATATGACAGCCACTAGTCACATGTGGCTACGAGCACTTAAAATATGGCTAGACTGACTCAATAATTAAATTTTAAATCTTATTTAATTAAAAATTTAAAAGCCTCTGTGACTAGTGGCTACTGACTGCATTGAATAAGTTACAGACTAGCAAACGATCATGACTAGTGGCTACTGACTGCATTGAATAAGTTACAGACTAGCAAACGATCATGACTAGGTATAGTAACTACAAGGTGCTATACTGATAAAGAAAAGCATCATGGGAAGCCACCCGTGTCCACCAACACATAAGCAGATGAACGAAATGTAGTATTTACATACAATGAAATATTATTCAGGCTTACAAAGGAAGGAAAGCCTGACACATGTTGCAACATGGATGAACCTTGATGGCATATGCTAATGAAATAAGCCAGTCACAAAAGGACTCACTGTATGATTCCACTTACATGTTAAATTAATAAAGACAGAAAGCAGAAAAGTGTTTGCCACAAGCTGGGGAGAGGGGGTTATGGGGAGTTAGTGATAAATGGGTAAAGAGTTTCAGCTTTACAAGATGAAGAGTTCTGGAGACGGATGGTGGTAACAGTTGCACAGTATGGTGAATGCACTTAATACCATGAACGGCACAATGGAAAATGGTTAAAATAGTAACTTATATGTATACCACAATTAATTTTTTTAAAGCATCATGATTTAAACAAATAAGTACTTCTGATAGCATAGTTAATTGGAAATCTAAAGTCACCAATAAAGGAATTAAAGTGCTTCTCAGAAGACGGAAAAATCTAATTTGCTGAGAAAAGATTACAGTAATCCCATAATGAATCAAGTTACACTACATTACCACACCATGTCCAAGAGCTAAGCATTTACCTTGTACAGGATCTAGCTGGACAGAGTATATTAGTACTCTTTTAAGTCACAAGGCTAGAAAGAAGTAGTTCAAACCTGAATTGTAGTGTTTTGTTGTTTGGTTTGAGTTTAGCCACTGGTGATAACAGAGCTGGCCTTGAGCAAGTCACATATTGAGCAACAAGAAAAACAAAGCCCAGAAATGCACTCAGTTATTTGTTAATTGTATACAGTTATTTCTAACTTCCTTAGAAGATAAGACTAACTCTATTTTAGAGGAAAGGCAAAGTAAAAGTACAGCTCTCAGATAACAAAGAGCATAGCCAGGAAAACTAGGGCACTGATGAGAATATTACCATTAATAAATCATGCACAACAAAGGAGGATAAAGTAATGTAGATATCAAAAATGAAAGAGATCATCCTTTTTCTTATAAATCTATCCAAATGTATTTAGGCCCAACGCTACCATCATTAAAAGTGTTACAATATTACAAATAATTTTAGGAAAGTTGTTAGATACTAAAGTAGAAAGGGACTTATAAAATGAAGTTTATTCTTAGGCTTTTTAACAACTTAAAAAAATTAAAACGAGTTATCACTGTAAGATCTTTGTACAATTATAAATTAGAAATAAGTGCAGAATAACCTTTAACATCAGGGAAGGTTATCAGGGAATAACCTTTTACATCCTTTTAAAAGATGTAAAACATGAATACGGTTTCAGTGCACAAAAATATCTCATGCACATAAGACACTAACTTTGCAAGTCTATGTTGTGGGTAACATGATTGGCCTGTTTTATTATAATTTATGAATACAGAAAACATCTTTTGACTTCATAAGAAATAGCTTTAAATGGCTCTTAAATTTTACATAAACTTTAAACCATGATAAACTCTTCAGAAACTATACACTACTGCTGCTGAAATCATTACACTTCTACAATATTTTTATGTTACAAAAATACTACAAAGGACTTGGATACTACCTTGAATTTTCATAACTAGGTGGCAAATGATAGATTCCCTTTTATAGTTATTCTCAGTTCAGTTGGAAAAAAACTTTTCTTTTTGCATTTATTTTTTACATAGCTTTGAAGATATTAACCTTCACTAAATATTAAAGGAAGAAAATAAAACTAAAATTTTCCCTAGTATACTAGGTATACTAGTATACACTACAGGAAGAGCATTTTTAAGTATACTAAAGGAAGAAAATAAAACTAGAATTGTGGGCATACTAAAATGAGGGAACGAAAGTGAGAAAAAATGATTCAGGTTAGAGCAGCCATTGGCTGAGTACATATGAACTGTAAAATTAGGTATAATAATCCCTCCCATCCCTAACCAAAAGGGTCATTTTAAGAATCAAGTGAAATAAGACACGTGAAAGTGCCTTATAACTCAAAAATGCTTCACAAACATGGAGTGTTAGTACTATCTATCAGTAATACTACTCATTTTTTCAACATGGTTTTCTTTATTTTTATGGGCTACCTTTATAACCAACACTAATTCCTTCTCTATAATTATCATTATACTACTAAACTAAATAATTATCTGCCATCTTGCTAACCTCAAATAAAAAAGGAAAGGTCGACTTTATAAAAGAGACTTAGTAAAAATTTATTTTTAGGATTTGGTAAAGCAAGATTTTTGCTTTAGATCTGATATTTAAGGTTCCCTTGGTTATATGTCACAGGCAGTAAGGAACCACTAAATGCTTGAGACAACTTCTGAATCTAATGATGTATACAGTCCAAATAAAAACAAAATGAGACGGAAGAGATATAGGTAAGATATCAAGATATTGTAACCATCCAAATGTAAAGAGGGTTCAAACCTGAAGAGCGGCTGTGTAATTCATTCAAGTTAATAAGTAGGAGACTCAACGGAAAAGGCTGAGACAGTAGTCAAAAATGACCAGCAAATTTCTAGCACTGGCAACCGTGGACAGAATGGTAACCTTTAGAAATACCACAAAGTCAGATATAGTAAAACCATCATAGAATCAGTCATAGTAACTGGTCATTTATATATTGAAACATTAATCAAGCATAAACCACATGCCGAGTGCTAGAGACAAAGATGAGTGAGACATACTTCCTATTCTGAAAGTGGAAAAGATACATATAATTTAACAATTAATTGCCATACTGAGTGATATAAGAAATGAGGTGAATTCCCCCTAAAATGGAATTTATTTATTAAAAATTGTGTATTTATTCTTACATTTAAAAATTTCAGTCTCCTTCAAAGCACTCCCTATTTGATGTAATATACCCATCAGGACCTTTTTCCACTGCTCAGTTTTTGAACATGTCAATTTTGATGTCTCTTAGTGCTACTGCCATTTTTCAAGTCACTTGGGGCAAGATCAGGTGAACAGGGAGGGTGGGCATTGGGTCCATGCCATTTTTGATCAAAAAAATTGCTGAACACTCAGCAGTGAGGGCTGGTGTGCTTGTAAATCACCCATCATGAAATGGGCAAACATGATTAAAGAATCATCAAAATAAATTCACTGAAGCTGAACATAGCCTCTCACAACAATGCCAGCTTTCAGAACACTTACCTAATGGGGGTGGGAGAAGCCTGTACTACAAGAGGCCCACCCTTCAGAAGGTATTTCCAGTTTGGGGGGGGGGGTCCCACCTTGTATCCAGTAACAAAAGATGCAACACGGGGAGTTAGTTAATATGCCACTGGATAAAAATACTACATAACCAATTACTGAATTTACTTATTAAAAATGTATCAAGCAAAATTTTGCTTGATTATGTATATGAATATATTGATATATTCAACAGATATATTTTTCTTAGCAGAATTTTAAGGAATATCCAATTTCTCAAAAGCTTTTCAGGCAGACAATCAATACTGGTATTCTAATACTGGTATTCTTAAAATAAGAAACAGCATGTACAAAAATACAGAAGCATAAAGAAGCAGTGTAGTTCTAAGAACTGCAAATAGTTTTAATATCAGAGTATAAGATGCACAAAGTGATAAATCTGAAAAGACTGTTTAAGGGCCAGATGATGAAAGATCTAATAAATTCTATTCTGTAATCAATAAGAAATTATTTTAAAAGGGTTTAAGCAGAGAAGTGCTTCCTTAACCCATACCTTCTCAGAAAACAGACCCGCCCCCAACTCACAGGAGAGTCCTTGCAGCACATGGGCACAGCAGCACATACTGGCACAAGAGCTCCGTTCTCGCGCTGCCATAATTGATTGGACCATGGACATGTCATATAGAACCGGACATGTTCTGTATGGTGTCAATCAGATTCTTCTTATTCAAGAATTTTGAATTGCGGCACAAAATAAGTGAGTCAGATAGCTCTGGCCATTGGACTTGTAAATTAATGTAATTTCAGAAGTTAGGAGTGCCACTCAGGGGTGTCATGAAAGGAGAACCAGTAAATTGAGGAAAAGTAAAGGAGTGTGCATACTTGAAGAGGTATGAGAACATACAGCCCTGCTAAAGAAAGCCTCTACTTTCCTATTTAATCCTCATGGGATGTGGCTATATACCCTACCCTTGATTAAATAAGATATTCCTGTAGCTTTCCAATAAATCCATCTTTTGTTTAAGTAAGTAATTTAAATGTGTTTCTATTCCCTGTAAGCCTGAGACAAAAGTGATTAATTCTGGTGGTTAATCTGAAGAATTAGAGGAAAAACAGGCAAAAAGTGTAGAACAATTAAACTAGAAAGGAGTTATCAAAAGAAAGCAATAAGGATCAAGGGTGAAAAGTGAGGATGGGTAGGGTGAGGGGGAATGGTGGAGGGAAAATAGAAACAACTTTACTTGAACAACAATAAAAAAAAGAAAAAATCTTAAAAAAAAAGAAGCAGTAGTAGCAAATAAAGATAGATATGATAAATGAAAAGTAATCAATATTGTACAGGGTTCATGAAGCTTAATTTAAACAAGAGACTTTCAGGAACTGAAGAAGTATAAATTGCCTCCAAGGACTAGAATAAAAAAGTAATTTATTTATTTATCTTTAGAGGGGAAGGGTTGGAGAGAAGGAGAGAAATATCAATGTATGGTTGCCTCTTGTGTGTCCCTTGCTGGGAACTGGCCTGCAACCCAGGCATGTGCCCTGACTAGGAATGAACCATGATCCTCTGGTTCACAGGCCCACGCTCAATCCACTGAGCTATACCAGCCAGGGCTAAAAATAAAATATTAATATAAAATATTAAAATTAATAAGCATTTTCACTGAAGAGATATGGAATGGAAAAAATGAACAGTTGATGAACTATTTACATATCAAATTTCCATTATTTCTTTGTTTCTAAATTCACTCTTTGAGTCAACTAATATGAGTGTCTGGTTATGTTAAGTGATACAATATTTTATACAACTTTCTATGGTTGTTTATTTGGATAACAGTGATTTTCAACCATTTTCATCTCATGGCACACATAAACTAAGTACTAAAATTATGCAGTTCAACAAAAAAACATATTTTTTGCTGATCTGACCAAAAAAGACAGGTATAATTTTGATTCATTCACACCAGATGGCTACTGTGTTGGCTGTTGTCAGTTCATGTGACAATCTAAGGGAAAACAGGTCAGTGCCCCTGACGAAATACTCATGCAGTGCAGCTGTGGCACACCAGTCGAAAATCACTCAGATAACTCAATTCACGGAAGATAAACACAGTGGCTTTACCCTTTCTATACCAAATCGAGAATAGATTTTAAGTGCAGCCTTGCTGATCACAGTGATGTAAAGGATTCTGATATCCGCCGCAAAAGGTAAAACATTTAAAACTGTCCCTCCCACAAACTCCCTAAAAAAAGACAAGTTACAAACTGAGAAAAAACATTCATAATATACATAAAACATTAACGTGAATATAAAGAACTCTTATAAATCAATGAGAAAAACACAGAAAAATCAGCAAGAGACATGAACAGGAATTTCACTTAAAACAAAAGGCCGGTAAACATAAAAAGAAATGTTCTATATCGGTGATCAGGAAAATGCAAATCAAGAAAACAGTGATGGAGCATTATCATATTCTTCCGGTGTGTAAAAATTAAAAGGCCATATTAAGTGTTTAAGAGGATGGATAACCAACAGACCTTTTTAATTTCATATGTTGCTGATATAAACTGGCTCAACTGCATTTAAGCTGGGCACCATCTCCTAGAACTGGGCATAAACCTTCGCTCTGAGGCAGCAATTTTACCTTTAGGCTTATGTTACAAAAATACTACAAAGGACTTGGATACTACCTTGTAGTATCCTTGGATAATCAACAGAAACAGATATATACAATAAAAAAGTACACAGAATGTCCACAGCAGCTCTGTTCACAATTACAAAAACAGAAAATGACTAATGCCCAACAATGGAGAGTGAGTGGATAAAATATCCAAGTAACCAACAAGGAGAGAGTTAGTGAATATTTTACTAAATATAATACAGCAATTAAAATGAGTGACTTTAGCAATATGCAATATAGATAAATCAGCAATAGGTAAAAAAGCAGATCTGGAAAGATTATGTTCAATACAATTATATAAAAACAACTAAAGTAAAAGATGTATCTTTTAGAATTATATATCCAACAAAAATATGCAAAGGAAGTAAAACAATGAGCCCAGAATTTTAAGATGATGATCACCTTGACTGATAAGAAGATAAAGGTGGGGAGATGGAAAAGAGAAAAACCATACGGAGGTTAAGTTCCTAGCTTTGGGGGGGAGGTGGGGAGTGAGTGGTAGTCCATGGGTGCTTATTATAATGAGAGACAGTGATAGATAATGCTTAATCCAATGCAGTGTACCTAAGGTTAATAAAAGAAAAAAATCCAAAAATTTAATGAAATTTGTCCAGTGAAAGTTTTGAAATAGGCAGAAGCACCTCTGCAGAGAATCATTAAGGGTAACTATAGGAAAGGGAAAAATATGACTAATATTTAAAATTATATTATCTACCACATGTACTAGGTAGAAAATAAAGGTCTCCTATAATCTACAATAAATTCCAAATGCTGCCATAACAACTTTCTAATAAATAAGGTCTTTGTGAGCCAGGGCAGTAAAAATGCCTTAGCCAATTAGAAAAAGTAATCACTTCCAAGTTTCTACAATAGATAAGTCTTAGTGATGTTAATATGTCATGTAATCCTTGTGCACCAACTCACTTCTATAACGTGACCAACACCTCCCTTCTAGTCTAAGGTATTTATTATTAACTGCTCCTGTGCTTTCTTGTTCCTTATTTTTAACAGAAGATATTTATGTACATGTTACTCAAATGTAATTTCTGTGAGATTGTGAAAAATAACAGAGCTAGTTTCAAATAATATTTCATTAGATATAATTAAGAGGAACTAAACATGTACCAAAATAAATGCTCTCTATTCTGCTTTTCCAAGACATTAGAAGTTACTTTCGTTACTATGTTTTCCCATTCAAAACTTTAGAATAAGTATCTTTTTTTAAAAAAGAGATTTTATTTATTTATCTTTAGAGGGGAAGGGAAGGAGAGAGGAAGAGAAACATCAATGTATGGTTGCCTGTCATGCATCCCCTGCTGGGAATTGGCCTGCAACTCAGGCATGTGCCCTGACTGGGAATCGAACCATGATCCTCTGGTTTACAGGCCCATGCTCAATCCACTGAGCTACGCCAGCCAGGGTACAATACGTATCTTTTAAAGCTTTTAACTAGTTTTCAACTTTCTAACTTTGCTGCCAAGTTTAAACTCTGCTGTATATCAAAAATTAATCATATTCAATGTCATATTATTTTTTTCATACTGTAGTTGAATAAAATTGGTTTTTGATGTAGAGTAGACAATTGTTCAATGCAATACATTTTCCTAAAAAATTATGCAGAATTAACTATTCCCTTCAAATATCATGTATATTTCTGGAAGTAACATTATTTTCATCTCTATAAACTACTATTCCACTTTCCCCATTTGTTTAAAAATATAACACAAAGGAATAAACTTATAAAAGGCATGAAGATTAATTGTTGCCAACTTTGAAAAACAGAAAAGAACTCAAAGAATCAGATTCAAAGCCCTGGGGTAAACATGCCTAGGAGGTGTCCCTAATCTCTCTTTTTTAAAACAGCAATAAAATATTAATAGTAGGAGTTGTAGGAGATTAGAATTAATCTCTATTATACTGATTAGAGATGGCAGAAAAAACTCAATCCATTTTAGAGCCATTGCTCTCTAACACTAGTTTCAGTACAGAGATGGTTACCTAGGTAGCCAATTAAAAGCTAGCAATTTATTTAAAGTATGTTGTATTCAATAAAGTATGAAGGTTTCTTTTAAGAGTATCAATCGAATCTAAGCTGAAAACCACATTGTACTGATTTATTGTTCAGAGCCAATGCTATATATCACTGTCGATTACTAAGTACATACGGTACCCACCACTTACTTTTCTTAACTGTATCTCGAAATACTGGCTCAAAATTAAATGTTTTGAAATTTAAAAAAAGTTAATAAAGCTAGTTAGAGTCACTTATCTAGAACTAGTGGCAAAAATGTTTTTCAACCTATAGGTATTTCTGTATTAAAACTCTATGAACCTTATTTCTCTTTAAAAATTTTAAGTAAAATGAGATAAAGGGAAGAAAAATTCAATATATTGAACACCGTAAAATTACACAATGTGATAGACTCAAATACTACGGGGCTTATAGGTTGGAAAAGTTTGTCAGTTAGCTCTGAGAACTATGAGTACATTTCAGTCTCTTTTATGCTTTTGTACATTTTCCAAATTTTCTACAATGAACATGTATCACTTTTATAACTAAAAAACCCCCCAAAACCCTGTAAAATCTATTTTATCCATCCCACCTACTTTCTTATACTACATTCCTTCAACCTGACCTAAAATTTTAATTCTCCCAACAAAGAGACCTCCCCCCTTTCTAGTATCACTACAAAACCAGATGCCATCTTCTAATCTTCCATAACACGGATAAAATATTGTGCTATAAATGTAGATATACCATATTTTGCCATATCTAATGTGCTTCCATATACAATGTATACCCATGCTTTTGTGTGCATTACACACAGAATTGATTATACACATGGCGTGTAATCATTATACCCATGTATAACGCGCAGCCTCATTTTTCCCTCAAAAATTTGGGCAAAAAAGTATATATTATACACGGCAAAATACAATAATATAAGTATTGCACAAATCCATTTTGAACTTGCCAAGGGAATATTTTTGAGACAAGAGATTAAAAATGTAAATTAAAGAAGATGAAAGAATTTTCTTTTGTCAATGGTTATAATCAACTTTCTTAGAACAGCCAAGACATTTCTCATCCTAGGTAACAAACGGAGACTCCTTATCAATGAGAAACTCAAAGCTTGATTATCTATAAGCTTAAAATTTTAAAGCAAGGTTTATCTTATGTATAGTCTACAGAGAAATATAAAATATTTTGGAAGGTTTAATGCAAACATTTAACAACTTTCATTAGAAAGAATAATTTTTAAATGAAGAAAACCTGAAAAAAGGATACTGATACTGTAATTCTTTGTAGAATATCCCACCTTATTCATAGTAATAAAAACACTGCTAAATTATAGACTACAAATAGAATGTGGAAATCATCTTTTCTCGTTATAGAGAAACCTAACAAGAAATATAAATTTTATACTAAAGTTAATGCTCATTAATTACATTTTTGGCCAATTTGTAGTAAGTTTACATATGTACTACATTGGAATACAAAACATTTACGGGTCCAAAGAACTGTGGCGGCTTAAGGAACAGTCTAGCGGCAAACTCAGATTTACAATGTAACTACAAACAATTTGCAGAACATCCCTGAACTTAATTTCCTGATCTGTAATAAAAAATAACACCAACCACTTTATCGGATTGTTGTAAAGAATAAGGTGTATAGGGTACCAAAACAATGTCTGACATACAACAAATAATCAACAGATTTTATTTGTATTCTCCTGAAAAGTGAAAACCACACCTTGTCATCTTTACATACTTCAATTTAGTTTTAGTAGGTACTCTCAGTGTTTCTTGAAATGAATCCCTATAATTTTTTAAGGCTAACTACTTCAAGCTTTCACTTGAGCAAGTCACATCTACATAAATAAATTCTGCTGAGAATAGAATTTTATATTCCCAACACTTTATCAGGCATTTTGATGAAGATGAATCTCCTTTAATGGACAAGGTAACCTTATTATAGTATGTTACTCAACATTTGGGTCTGCATTTACAAAATTAACCAACATTTTCAGTTTGAGGTTCTTTGTATCGTTTTCATTAATCCAGTTTCTTGAAAATAAACTTTAATTTCTGCGGCTTCACAAAAGTATCTCATTAAGTTTCCCACTACATTTCAAATAAAAAATAAAGAGAATGGGACCCAAGAAGTTTATTATAAAAGATAAAAGTTAGAAATTGTCAACTAATTTTGTATTTTTAAATAGCCTATTTTAATTTTTACTACAGCAAAGCAATATTCTTCCTTACACTTTGAAGTGTATTCTTCCTTACACTCTAGCCTTCAGTTTATGTGTACTTTAAACATTACTCCACAGAAATATTACAGTAATTAACAAAATAAAGTACTGTGGTTTTAGATTTTCTTCTTTTGTCTTTCCACAACCAAAGTTATTAATAGTCCAATTCCAGCTCAAGTAGTTAAGTATTTCAAATTCTGCAATATAATTTGAAAATGATTTTAAAATGTCGGATATAGGCCCTGGCTGGTGAAGCTCAGTGGACTGAGTGTGGGCCTGCGAACCACATGATCGCGGTTCAATTCCCAGTCAGGGCACATGCCTGGGTTGCAAGCCAGTTCCCAGCAGGGGTCGCACAAGAGGCATGATCGGGGTTCAATTCCCAGTCAGGGCACATGCCTGGGTTGCAGGCCAGTTCCCAGCAGGGGTCGCACAAGAGGCATGATCGGGGTTTAATTCCCAGTCAGGGCACATGCCTGGGTTGCAGGCCAGTTCCCAGCAGGGGACACACGAGAGGCAACCATACATTGATGTTTCTCTCTCTCCTTCCTTTCCCCTCTAAAGATAAATAAATTTTTTTAAATGTCGAATATATATTTCTAAATATCAACTTTATTATAAGTAGGTAACATGTAACTTTCACAGTGAAACAAGTATTCCTGAGACAAGATATGGCAAAAGTTTTTAGCAACTAAACATGTCTTAAAACTTGTGATGTAAATTACTATTTAAAATACTTAAAAGAGTTTGGCAGAGAAGGATTAATAACTTTATACTACACAATTTTTTAATCTAAATAAATTCAAACTTAGAAGATTTTAAAAAAATGAGTCTACTAGCAAGTCTGATAAATATTTGGTTACTATATTCTAGTTTCTTGACCCAGTGAAATAATAAAATGTTTGAATAGATAGATATGCTTGGTGAGGCAAATTTTATCACCATTTATGTTAAGTGCAAATATAAATATATTCTTAATTATTTTAATAAACATGATAAAGTTCAAATGCAATAGCTGTTATTAGAAATGGGAGTCAAATACCCTAAGAAAAATGTCCTGGATGTATATGACAACCTATAAGGTAACATTTAACAAAAACTATTCTTTTTCTGGAGAGGATTACATTTTATATTATTTAAAAGTCTAATTTTAGTTGTTTCCTTACATTGGTCTCATGTTTTAGTCATATTTAAAACTCTATTCCTCCAACTTGCTTCCTTATTATTGTCCAAACTGATCTTATTAAAAGTCCACAAATACTATATTTTAATACACATGAAAATGTTTTCAGGTCCAGTGCCAAAGTAAGACTTTTATGTCAATGTAAGTCTTTTATGTCAACTTTCTATAAAATACAAATAAAGATGCTAAATACTTTATAATTCTGAAGTCACGCCATTCAAAAAAATGCTCCTGTCATTTTCACGGCTTTTTCAGAATCAGAGCATGATTTTCATATCTTAAGACTAGGCAATGAAATGCATTTCTAATTGTACCTCAAACAAACTTCATTTTAAATGCTTGTGTAAATCAATAAAACAATAAATTTCACTCATTTAGCAAATGTGGTGTACTGTATGACTTCCTTATAAAATGCTAAGACCAGTTAAAATACTATACATGATCAATACAAAATTCAGCTTTGCATTTCCAAAAGACTCCAAATTTGCAATAGTGTACTGGTATACCTTATTGGAATCTCTATTTTTGTGAAGGAAATATCAAGTATTAAAACAATACATTCAAGCTTACATCATGCACAATAAACCAGGCTTATTGTAAAGAGCTATAGAAAAACAAATTTGAAAGGCAAAAAATTTAGAAGCAGCTGCAATACTTAATTTTGACAACGCCAAGAATCAATCCGTGTCCAAACTCAGTCTTTAAAAATATTAACTGTCCAGTGCACATAAAGAAATGTAAGTATGCCATTTTTTCTTCTCTTATAGAAGACCACATTAAAACAAACTTAGTTACTAAGTCAAAAAACAGGCACGAAATTTTAATCCAAATGTAAACATCTCTGGAAAACTCCAAAGTAATGAAAAATAAACCCAACAGGATAGGGTAAATACCCTGATACATCATAGAGACCTAAAAACAAAAAATCGTGCCTACATCATCAAATATTTAGCTGGAAATAGAAAACAGTAATATTGCTACTCGACATGGATTTAACTAATTAAGGGACCCAATTTGCTCTCATTTTCTGCAGGCATGCAGTGTCCAGAATTTTCCCTTAGTCGACTGCCTTCTCATTTGTAAACAACTTCTGGAGCTTTTTCTCTGGTGTTCAAACGGGAGGGAAAATGAAAGTCTTAAAAGCATCAGCATCTAAGCTTACGAATCTGAGCACGGAGTTACTGACAAGGGGAAAGCAGCTGATAAGGGAGACCATATGTATCACTTGGTTTAAAAAAAAAAGGTAGCCCTCAAATTAGAGAGGAAAGAATGCAGTTACCTAAAGAGGGCTCGTTAAGTAAAGCCAGTATTTAGTGAGACACGTTAAAAAACAAAAAAATAGAACACTTGTCTGGGGGATGGAAGTTATGGGGGCGCTCTTTGTGTGAAGTCTAAGTGGCAGGGGAAAGTCGAGAAAATAGCTCGGGAGTCATTCAAAGGAGTTAGAGCAGCGGTGTACAAGCGAAAGGCGGGGCGGGGCCGGCTCGGCCTGGCGGAGGGAGGGGGCGGCTGGGGAGTCAGCCCGCGGCTCTGACACGCAGAGAGGGGGGCAGTGAGCTGGCCGCTCTGTGGACCGGGAGAGAGCTGACTCGGGCTGCAAAGACGGGGTCCCTGTAGTAGGTAATTAAAGCAGTGGCAATCCAGGGCTCTAGGCGCCAGGGGGTCCACCTCCCGAAGGAAGCGGCTCCCGAGTGACATCCCCAAGTTTCCGCACTTAGCGGGGCGCGGTGGCCGCGAGGCTTCCACCGGCCCGACCCCACGCCAGACTTTTCCCCTCTCTTCCGCCAGCGCTTTGCACCCAGGTTGCGGCCCTTACCTGGAACTCAGTGAGCAGTATCTCCCCCTGTTCAGGGTTGGACGCCATTGCACTCAGCTCTGGACTCCGCACCTGGATGCCACCGCCGCCGCTGGAGAAGGGAGAAGGCAGGATGGGACCCGGGGAGGGGGGTGAGGAGCGGGGAGAGAAAGAAAAAAAACAAAACAAAACTAGGGATTCATGGAGGCGCAGCTCCTGCTGGAGGCGAGGCTTATTTCGCCCGGTTCATGGAGAGCAGCGGGGAGCGCGGGCACTCGTAGCGGACTCCCCCTCGCCGCCCGCCCACCACCGGGCGCTGGACTCTGCTCGCTCAGTCGCTCCCTTAGGGCGACGCCAGGAGCCGCCTCAAGTCTCTCCGGGGGCAGAGCGACTGCGGGTGGAAACTCCTCCTGTCGCACCAATTGGCTGTCACTACGTCGCAAAAGCGGCCTCACTTGGCGGCTGCCAGAACACGTGACCGCAGCCTCCCACCGGGCGGGAAAGGTGGGGCGGAGGGGACTCTTCGTGGGGCGGAGGGGACCCTTCGTGGGGCGGAGCGCATTTCCACCCAGTTCCTTGGTGGGCGCAGTCATTGGACCCTGACGGGGTGAAAATGAGGGGAAGGAGTGGAGTCGAGTCTCCGAAGGCGGGAAGAGGAAGAAAACACGCCCACTCTCGGGTTTGGTTTAACGGCCCCACTGTGAACGCTGGAACTCGGAAGCCTGCTTGCAATTCTTTATTTGTTTTTTCCCCCAGACCACTTACTCTTTTCTTCCCGAAGTTTTAGACCTAACGTAAACTGTTCCCATTTTAACCTCCACCCCCTAAAAAGTTTCGGAACTCAGACTTTACGGATTATTTCCTTCCACCCCGCCCCCCATCACCCAAGCTATTAATCTTGCCTTTTGTTCCCTCCCACCCCCAGCGAGCCTTTCGGACCAGTAAGGTGCACTGGGCTCAACTTGGGTGTGGCCTGTCCTTATTAAGAAATGTAAGCGACTGGCAGTCCCCGACAACTTTTAACGCACAGCCTTTGAGAGATACCTATTCTCAAGCGCTGAAGTATGGTTTTGTCTGTGAACTACACAGAGTTTAGAATTTAATTAGCTGGCTTCTTGAATTGTTTTAACTGAATTTAAACTGAGGGACATGGGGCGGGATCAGCCCCGCGAATGGAAAAAAAGCCAACTTCCCTTGGTGTAAACATCCAAGATAGCCTATCAGTAACATAGAGCTTAATAGTGTAAATTGAGGTTTAAAAATGACTGTATGCATAGTATTCAGGGATGCCAATAAAGTCTCCAAAGGTAGCTTTTGTTTTGTGTGAGCAGTGAATGGATATTCTAGGCAATTGCCTACCTTTAGTTTGAGATTGAAATACAATGGCTTTGTTAAAAGCTGCTTGGAGAAAAGTGGTAGGAATTATTTAGTTAGCTACTTGAATAATGGCTTGGTTGGCATACTTCTTAGGTACATATATCATTATGTACTTGTCTCACACTCCATGTAAGTTGTTATTGGACTGATGCTGGGATGTAATGTTTATCTTTTTGTCTTCTCAAGTCTCATGACAAACATTTGTTGAAAGTCTAGAGTTCTGTAGCCACATTTTCTGAACTCCAACTCATGATATGTGATAAAGAACTTTTTTAGTGTGTATTTCAGAAGAATTAGAGCTTTTTCTATGCATTGCCTTGGTTGAAAGTGGTAATTAAAATATATGAAATAACAATACTCCGAAAAGCCAGGTTATAAAATGCCCTCCCTGGTAACTAAAAGTCAGACAGTGAGCATTCTAGGCCCTGGAGGTAACAGCTAGGATTACGCAAGAATTCTTGTCCCTGGAGTGACTAATTCCTTTAGATGGAGGAACAGACTGGTGTCTAAACCACTATAATTCAATTTTAAAAGGTAGGCATGAAATGTTAGGGGAGTACTTCATTTAGATAAATACACATATATTTTCTGTGTTACAAAATATACATAACAAAACTTACCATGTTAGCAATTATAAGGGTATACAGTTCAGTGGCATTAAATGTTTGCAGATGTATTTTGCTTATTTTTGTCTTGCCTTATTTTAGAGTAGATTTGATATGGCTGACATGCACATATTAGATGCTTAACAATGATGAAATTTAAAATTACCTATTTTAGGACTTAGAAATACAGTCAATGAGCATTCTTTTTAAAAAATAAATTTAGATATAAGATAGAAAACTTTCACATTTTTAGCACCATGGAAATTTAGAGCTAGAAAGACTTAGAATGCCTAGCCTAATTCTTATTATAAGAAGGAAAAAAAGACAAAATTTAGTTACTCATTAGGAGCATGGCAACTCAGTGGCAGAAGTGAAGCCTAGAACCTGACTCTCCTAATCTAGTTGCAAGTCCTGGGCTTAACCTATACCACGCTACTATAGTCCTTTAAAATAGAATCTTTGCCCTGGCTGGTATATTTCTGTGGCTTGGGCATCATCCTACAGACCAAAATGTCATCGGTTTGATCCCTGGTCAGGGCATGTGCATAGGTTGTGGGCCAGGTACTCACTTGGGGTGTGGGAGAGGCAACCAATCAGAGTTTCTCTTCCTTTCTCCCTCTAAAAATAAATAAATAAAATCTTAAAAAAAGTAGAATCATTTAAACTGAACTCAAAGCATTATATAGCCCCTTGAAAGTTTCACCATAGAAAAAGACTTCAAACTACATATTTTTATGGCTAAAACAAGTATTGATAATTTTACTTTCATATGTCACACATGAATGTAAACAACAAACCCAAAAGTAGTACAATACAAAAGAGAGAACAAGACAAAATAAAAACTGATAATCTGCAAAATGTAATAGTTTAAACAGTAAACTAATTTAAGCTAAAAATTACTACCCATCTCATAGTCTGTTCAATGCTGGGGGGTGGGGTGGAGAAATAATAGTATGTGCAACAAAGTAATCAGAATGAAGCACACTACAAGAAGTTTAATGGAAACCCATACTGTGTTGATTTAGATGAGTTGTATTCAGTCCCTATTTGCAAATGATTTTAGGGAGTCCTAAGTATAGCTCACCTGAAGTTATGTTCTAATTTATATTACCACACATAATAACGTAAAAATAGTTATGTAGATACATTTAAACATTTTCCATTGTGATTTTCAACATCTTTAGAAATCACCAAACAGAAATAGTTTCAATAGGCTTTAAAATGCAAGCTCCAACCTGTACCACATTCTCTAGGGTCTTGAGTAAATTATATTTATCATGTCAGTTAAAAAAAAAAAAGAGAGAGAGACTAACTTCTTTCACACTCCTAGAAAATTTTCCCACACTAAAACAACTGTACTCTTAGAATGTTCCTTATCAGCTTGAGCTTTCTAGAACCCAGCCACCATACCGTAAGAAGCTGAAGCCTCATGGAAAGGCCATACGCTGGTGTTCTCGTCAATAATACCAGCTAGCCCAGCCTTCAGATCGTCCCAGCCCAGGCACCAGGCGAGTTAGTGAAGATATCATCTTGGTAATAGATCTAGTCTCAGCTATTCCAGTCCCCATCCATTCAAGTCACCAGCAGTTGAATTCATCTCATTAGAGGCCACAGACATCTTGGAAAGAGACAAACAACCCCCTACATGCACTAACCAGATTCCCACACTATTCAGTTTGTGAGCATAATAAAATGGTTTGTTTGTTTTAAAGGTGGGGGAACAGTAGATATTCATAATAATAGGTAACTGGAACATACATTCCAAGCTGGATATTTTATTTAATTTATTTATTTTTAGAGAGAGGGGAAGGGAGAGAGAAAGAGAAGAAGGGAAACATTAATGTGTGGTTGCCTCTTACATGCCTTCTGCTGGGGACCTGGACCATAACCCAGGAATGTGCTCTGATGGGAATCGAACTACCGACCCTTTGGTTCACAGGCAGGCACTCAATCCAATCCACTGAGCCTCACCAGCCAGGGTCCAAGCTGAATATTTGGATAGGCCCTCTTCTCGAACTTGCAATTGATAGAATTCTTCTGTAATAGTTCATTTAAATTCTCTAAATGGATCAATTACAAAGTTTACCCTTTATAATCATTCACTTCATGAGGAAAAGAATATCATATTTCTGTAATCTTCACAGAATCTAGTATGCATTAATGGGCAAAAGTAGGTTTATAGTTTGTATGAAAAAATATGTAATACAAGAATAAATAATAATACAAGAATAAACTGTTTGCTTACTTCCCACTGTAAAACTACTTTTGCCCACCCCTGTATATATAAAACTCATTATGAAAGTACATGATAAGAACTTGATTGGTAGTTTTTTTATTTTTACTAAAGGTATATATACAACCATTTTTCATGTTCAAATAACTTATTAAGGTACGGCTGAAAAGACGTGCATGCTCTAATTTACAATAACTGCTAGTTAAAAGCACTTCTAAAAACAACTTTATGTCACATTATAAAGATCCTTATGAAGGGTTTCCTATTAGAGATACTATTTTAGAAAAGACTATTACAGCCATTTACATATTTATTTTTATGTGCTGGTGATTCACATGATCTGTGTATTGCTTTTACAGTTTTACTGTAAGACTTTCACCAAATGAAATTTTATTTTTAAAGTATCTTATCACCACACACACACATATGCAAACAGTTTGAATGCTGTATAAGGTCCACATTTCAATTGCTTTCCTGTGTTGTCTATTACAACTTGAGCTTCCTAAAGTTCTCCTTTACTAGAACGAAATGTGCTTGATTCAAATACCATGCTTCAGCCGCCTTAATCTGATTAAGATAAACTCTCAGCAAGATACAGGCAAGAAACTATAGTTCAGACTGTGCTATCCTGCTGAACATTTCTGAAGCAATTCAGACAGCTTTGACTTATTTGCAAACAATGTGGACATTTATTTAATCTATGTACTTGAATTTGGGGCTGCAAAGAAGATATTTGAGAGTTTTCTCATTAGTTCATTTGCCCATGGAAAATACTTAGTATTTTTTACTAAGAATGGAAAACTAAGAACTATTTATATTAAAATAAAGAATGAAAGTGACTGACCTTATAAAATGAGTTTTATTAAAATATGTAGTATGGTAGATATGATATTATATCATCTACTGTAAGTATAAACCGTATTTGAAGGGCTTTTACTCAAAAGAACATGACATACTTTTAATTCTCTTTCAGGATATATTTGGTCTAGTATAAATTCTTCATAGATATTGGTAAATGACTTGCCTTTATCAACATCCATTTTTCACTGTTTTCTTATGCTGATAAAATATGTATTTGGAGTAAATAATTATTCACCTAAGAAATGCATTCCTACCTGACTTGAAACACAATTCAAAAAATTCTTTCTACTGAGACAGTTAATCAAATGTTACATTAGTCAACTATATGATAATCTTTGATAATGATCAAACCATATTAAAATCTGAAATTCACTGTAATGTATTGATCAATATGTAAGTAAAGAAAAAGACACAGAAGTTTATCAAAAGAAAAAAATGCTTATTTTGTACTTTTGTCAGTCAGTTATTTTTACAGCTATCATTTAGGCATGACTATGATATGCCAAAACTCACTATGTGGACATCATTCAGGTACCAATGTGTGATGTCAGAACAGAGTTAGAGTTGTTTAATACAACCATTAGATGAGTTGGGTTTCCTCATTTTCAACTTCTTGGTTTGGCATTATGCGAGTGTAGCTAACAGAATAATAAAGCAAATAATTTCTTAGAGTCTGTTGATTATTTAGAAGATTTTACATTACCTCAAAATTTTGCTTTTGAGCTATTTTTCTGAAGGTATTCACCTTCTAATGCTTTCTTCCCACTGGTTCACGATCTAGACTACCAATCTTGTAATGGCGTCTCTTAATGAATCAATTTTCACTGGCACGTGTTTTACTTGCCCTAAGTACCAAGTGAAAGTTGCTCTCAATTTGGGCCTTGCCCTACCACTTAAATGCTGAAAGAATTTAACTTTCTTAGCCATAATGATAATCAACTAATTTATTTTTCTTTGAAAGGAAAATGAAGCCAGAAACTATAAAGACTTATGAAAAGCAAAGCTAACTCCAAGCGTTAAAGATTTGATGTGTTGTTTATTTATAGGCAGTTCCTGCAAAATAATCCTTTGCCTAAGGCAATGTTAATGGATTAAAGATAGGATATTCCTGGGAAAGATTTGAAGTGTGATAGTCAGGATTTTCTACACGTTCATCCCCTCTACACTTGCTGTGATATTGATGTTGGTCTGTGATGGAGAATAGCTTGTAGACAAATGGTAGTTTTAAGTGGCAAAATATGTTTTCCAATAAACCATCATTTTTCCCTGGTATAGGTTCCTTACCCTCTCTTACTTCCTTCCTTCTTCACCCCATGTAATTAGAAATTACTTGAAGTGGACTGGTAAAGTAAGACATGCAGAATAAGGGTAATATCACCCAGCTATTACAACAATTCACTTCAGGGTTGGGATTTTATATATAGTCTTTAAGAATCTGTAATTCTAAAGTGATCTGTACCCAACCCATCCCAAGAGAACAATCCCAACCTTAAAATTTTCAAAAGAAAAATCCATATTTTTCCCATAAATTACAATCTTAAAATTTCTCCTTTTGTCAGACTATATATTTTCCCCATCAAATTTAAGTCAGTTCTCCACCTTAGCTTTAAAGAGAATACCTATCTGATTTTTACATTTATAAATTGAAAATAAGAGAAATAATTTTCAGATAGATGTATGTATTAGAATTAGATTAATTGGATGACTTACTCCACTCTCTCCATCCAGCACTGCCCATTGGTTTACCTGTAATCCCAATCTAATTTTCTTCACCATTAAGGGAGTGTGTAAGGCTCTGGCATGTCTGATCATGTGGATCTGCTCCACATTATCAGCCAAAGTAGAGAAAACAAAGTTCTTCATTTTCGTTTCAGATGGGCGGTGTATTTAAGACCTGAGCTCTAGCTTTAGTTCGTATTGCCCCTACAATTTTGCTGTTAGTGTTTATACGTGTGTTGCACTATTTTGTTTTTGTCTGACAGTATTGGCATCTGCTTAATGGAGCCACAAAGAGTAAAACAGTAAAGAACTAAGAGGCAAAGAAGATAAAAGAGTGGAACTTACAAGTTAAATAAAACACATGTTCAATTTTATTTTCCTGCAGAGGACCCACACCAGCTGTAAGTTCTGTGTTAGAACTTGAGTTCCAGGCTCTCCTTGAGACTGGAGTGAAGAATCTTTTTCTGCCTACCTGCTTGCCTTGATCAGTATACTTATGGACCCAGTCGTCACATACGACAAAACATAACTCGTGTGTGTTATGTATGTGTGTATTTGCATGGATCAGATATTCAGTACATTTCATTTTTTTTATGTCAGTAATTTATATTACTGACATAATAAATGTTTATGTCAGGTACTATTTTAAATACTTTATATTTTATTCTCCTCAATCCTATACAGTAAGCACTCCTAGTTTTCATTTTATAAGTATGAAACTAAGGCTCAGAGCGGTTGAGTGAACTGCCTAAGGCTTCAAAGCTGTAAGAGGCAGAGACAGGATTCAAAGTTTTCTGGCTCCAGAACCTATGTTCTTTTATATTCTCACTCATTCTCTCTCTCTCTCTCTCTCTCTCTCTCTCTCTCTCTCTCTCTCAATTTTAGAGAGAGGGGAAGGGAGGGAGACAGAGAGAAGGAGATATGGATGTGAGAGAGAAACATTGATCAGTTGCCTTCCCTACACGTCCCAACCAGGACCAAACCCGCAATCCAGGCCTGTGTCCTGACCAGGAATGAAACAGGTAACTTTTTTGTTTGTAGGATGTCCATCCAACTGAGTCACACTGGCCAGGGCAAAACCTATGTTATCTTAATGCTAACAGTTACTCATACAACTATGAACATCAAAATCCATTTATTAATGGGTTGAGGCGGAACACATGTACAGAAAACAAATAAGAAGTGTGAGGCAGTTACTGCAAAAATAGGATTTAGGAGTTAGGTAGATTATTCATTCTCCTCACCCACAACCCTCCAACCCCAAACCTAACTTCAATCTTCTCTTCCTAATCAGAAGGTAGGACTTTCTTTCCCAAGAGATCAGTGACACTACTAAAGTTCACAAAAAGCCCCAGTTGGCTAACACACTATGTAACCTATTTGGCATTTAAATGAATAGTAAAATTACTTCCTTGCATGCTTAGTGATAACAATTGGTCTCTAGTTCCTACCCCATTCAAAACTTTACCATAATATCTGTCTGCTTTGGGGTTATACTTTCAACATTCTGTTGCTGCTACATATAAAGGATGAAGATCAAATATGTGACACACCAGTGAATATATTTAAATAAGCTTCAAATTATGTGAATTAACCAGTAATTCTGACACTTTTTTCTCATTTCTATAAAGCATATGAGAATGTAAGAGAAAGAAAATGGTGTTATCACAGGAATGATCTTAAAGCCCTAAAAAAGGAAGAGTGCTGTTAGCAAACTTTAAAAGCACACATATATCTAGTAAGAAATTACTTGGAATATACCTATGTCCTACACAATAGGTAGAAACACCACTGACCTGTTGGGGACCTCTCTGCCTGGTTTCAGAAGTTGTAACTCTACCGCCCGGGGCTAAGGATGAGCTAGTGACTTCTGGAATGTGAGCTACGGGAGACAAAGCTTATCTCTGGGAGCAATTGCTGCCTCAGTTTCCTCTCCCTGCCCCCAAAGCATGGTCCATGTTGATGACAGGTAAGTCTCCTTACAGCGGGGGGGCAACCTAAACCAGACATGATCACTTGGGTGGCCATGATGGAAGGACTTGGGGGGCTGCAACAAAGAGGGAGCAATGGACTTTTGCCCCCCAGCTATGTAACATAGTCTGAGTCCCCAGTTCCTCTGGGAGAAGCGCTTCCTGGCTCTAATCCCCTTAAGCCTGAATACTTGATGGGGAGAGGTGCAGTTCCGGCCCCGGGGGAGAATCTGACAGCACAAAGAATTCTTCAAAATCCTGTGAAACCTGCTCTGCTAAGAGTGATTTCATTCATATGTCAAGAGTCTGAGCAGGAAACTCTAAAGTTTCTTCAAAACCCCCTTCCTGACAGACTCTGACTCAGACTAAGCCCTCAGATTTCTTTGAAATGTTATCTACTATTTGATTCTTGCCTCCCTGTATTCCGGTATATTATAATCCAATAAAAGCCCCTGGAGGAAGGGGCTCAAGGCCTTTTTCCTCTGAGAAACTGGCCACCTGTCCTCCCCAAGCAGATCTTGTCTTGGAAGTGTTTACTGTCATCTGTGGTGGAAGGGGGGACTAGCGGGAAAAGTCGCCCCCACACTGACCCTTGACCTTCAAGTTGAGAACATTGCCATTGATGGATCTACTTTTTTTTGATAAAGCTTTTAAGAAAGGAGTGGTTAGATTTCTTGCTTTAGCTCAGATGCTTTTTTATTTTTAAACTGATTTTAGAGAGAAGGGAGGAAGAAACATTGATTTGTTGTTCTACTTATGCACTTACTGATTGTTTTTTGTTGTTGATATTATAGGGAGAGAGAAAGGGAGAGAGGGGAAGCGGGGGGAGCGGGGGCAGAGAGAAGAGAAACATTGATCTGTTGCTCAACCCACTCTATGCATTCATTGGCTGCTTCTTGTATGTGTCTTGGCTAGAGATCCAACCCATAGCTTTGGCATATGGGAACAGTGCTCTAACCAACTGAGCGACCCAGCCAGGGCCAGTAGGAATGCTCTTTTGATCAGGGACCATGCTCTCAAAGCCTGCATGGGCTTGGTGGTTTACGTATGTGACTGAAGTAGGCAGAACACAAGGAGACAACACTGTGAGCTTAAGGATAACTCCCATTAATTAGACTAAAGTGCTGAGGCAATATTAAGGAAAGATGGGGACTGCAGAAAATGGTAGCATCTTTTACCCATCTAAAAGGTTCAGTCACTACATGAGAATGGAAGTCACATGTTAAGTAGGGACTGCAGAGTAGAATGACAGAAGGAGCGTGGATCCCTGGTGATCGTGGATGCCACATATAAATCCAGGACCACCTACCTCCACCTCTATCTGGTAAATCCAGGGAAGTGAAAGCTTCATGCATATCAGACCCAGGGATCAGCAAGCCTTTCTTCACCTCTTGGGTCTTGCTTTACTCTGCTTCCCCTGGCATGTTAGCTTTTGTTAATCCTAGATTGGTTTTCTCTGCATGGTAGGGGAAGTGCCACGAGCATCTTCTCATTTGGCGCTTACCATGAATAATGAAATCACTCACATGCTTCAGGTCCACACTTGGAGCTTGTGGTCTAAAAGCAACATAGGGGTACTCCTCCACTGCTAACTCTAGCAGAAAAGTTGTGAGGAGGCCTTTGAGCGCTCTGGGACAATTATATGCCCATTTCTGAACCAATATGATTGGCCCCTTAAGACAAATGGGATGAGGGAGGAATTGCCTGAAGGAACTAGAGGGAAACAGACACAAACTATAGTTCCCATAGTCTTGTATTGTATCTCCTGTATTACAATTCTTTTGTTAGTTCTCTGTTGCCTCTATGGCTTTGTGAGGACCTTGAGGGCAAAGACTGTACCTTATTAATTTTGTATCCACCTAGCCAAGAGCAGCACATAGTGTATACTAGTCCTTCAGTAAATATTTGCTAATGAACAAAATGAATGAGCAAATCTAGGCAAAGAACTTCAAGAGAGGGTTAGGAACCCATGGCAAAACCCTGAGCAGTAGGTGTAAAGTACCAGGAATAAATAGTGGCTTCATGACCACTAAACCAGCCTTAGGTTTGGAATTGGTAGAGCAGGAACTTACTGCAGTGTGACCAGTTTGTGTGGGATAGGCATGTGATTGGCTTATAAACTTGTGTGCATAGCAAGCAAATATTTTTTTTGGCAGAAAGCCCCTGAAAAGTCTCATAATTTGTTGTTTAATCTTGTTAAAATTTTTTAAAAAGTCATATTTCAAAATGTGTTTCAGGATGATGGGGATGTAAACCTCTATGAAAAATCAGGTAGACTGCCCCAAATGATGATGGGCAATTTTGGATTCAGAATGGCTAAAGAATTATAAAATTTTATAGACAAATCTCAATTTTATCAACCTTTTCCCAAAGCATGAGCTTGGATGGGACATTATTTAATAAGAGAATTGTACCAAGAGATGAAAATAACAACTAACATGAATCAAGTTCAAAATGGTGTAAGAAATAGTTTGAAGATGGGTGTGAGGAAGACTATGGTGTTAGAATCGCTGTAGTAATGTTTATGTGTGTGCAGAGACAAGAAACATTCTGAAGAGTGCTAACTACAGGATCAGTTTTGAGAAAAGCTGGTTTTGAGATAAACACTGTTAATCTTAGGAAATCATTTGTTGAAGAGGTGAGCAGAATCAAATACAGTTTTGTGAAAAGAACGGGGGTGAGACAAGTGAAAGGTGTGCTTTAAAGAAATTCATTTTGCACTCAATTTTTGAATAACATCTCTATTCTAAAATATATAGACTACCCCCGCATTTGTTAAACTACTGTACTCTCTGACTCAATTGTCAAGTATTAAAAAGTTAAGATGTGCTGAGCTTATTTACATACAGAATGTTATCCTGATCCTATATGATGTTACAGAGGGCAAAAACAGCATATTGTGTTCATCTTCATCTTCCTGGCACCTAAGAAAGCTTGCAGCTCGCAGCGGGCACTCAACAGATGTTTACTGAATGAGTCCTTAATGTCTGTCGTGCTTTACAGTTTTCAAAGAAGTTTCGTGCACACAGTTTCATATAATCTCATAATAACCCTTTAAGGTATTTATAATACATGTTTCAGATGAGAACATAGATTCAGGAGGAAAATAACTTCCCAAATCACAAAGATTTGAATCCAAATCTTTCTTCTGGTTTTGTTGAATCATAATGTCTCCTTTCAATGAACAAAGTATATCATAAGTGTTGACACACCCCGAGATAGAGGGACATGTAGAAGACACCTAATTTTTTGGTCTCTTCACCTCCTGTATAGAACTAAAAGCTGCCATTCACACTATTCTACCCCTCTGGTTACTGTTGGGGGAAAGTGATCTATTTCCAGCCAATAAATAGTACTCTGACAGCTGTGTTTGGCTAAGGTGAGGGGATGATGCAAACCATGTCAGTCTGAGTCCTTCTCCAGGATTTTTCAATCTAGAGGTAAAGAGGTTATTGGCCTTAGAAATCACAGAGCCTGAACGGTATAAAGGTGGGTGTGCTTGTGGTCACAGAAAAATCCCCTGCAGTTGTTGGAGAAAATGAAGGAAGCCGACAATGAGGTAGAGCTGCATAGAGCCCCTGGGCTGGTCATGCCTGAAGGGTGAGCTCCATCCTAGATATGTTAAATCATATGAAATTTCCATTTTTTGTAGGTAAAAATGGTTAAATATCATCATTTTCATTTCATTCAACCAAATATGCAAGTTAAAGCACCATACATCACTCTTATCCATAAGATAAGATTTTTCTTATGAGATTTTTCCAGCCTTACTCATTCTTGTGATAAATGGAGAAATGAAGGCCCAAAGACTTCAGAGAACTTGCTCAAGGTCAGTACTAATGTCAAGTAATACAAGACTTTGATTTTCAGTCCAGGGCCCTTTCCTTTAAGTATAATGAGTCCAAAAATTTAAATTGATTTAAATTTGAGATGAGATTTTTCCAGCCTTATTCATTCTTGTGATAGATGGAGAAATATATCAGATTTTTCCAGCCTTACTCATTCTTGTGAGATTTTTCCAGCCTTACTCATGCTTGTGATAAGTGGAGAAATGAAGGCCCAAAGACTCGAGAGGACTTGCTCAAGGTCAGTACTAATGTCAAGTAATACAGGATTTTGAATTTTAGTCCAGAACCCTTTCCTTTAAGTATAGTGAGTCCAAAAATTTAAATTGGTCATTTACAAATTGGTAAACCAGTTGCTTTTCTCTGACTGTTTTGTTTTTAACTTAAACTTTTTATTTCCTTATTAAGCATAGGGAAATATGCTGTTATGATTCAAAGCAGGCAAATGTATTTGTTGTAAACTTTTCCAGGAAAAAATAATCTCTAGGTTTTTGACTAAGACCATGAACTTTAAAACCAAAAGAAATAATCTGGTACCAGTTGAACACATAGTAATTTTTCAGGCATTATTTGCACATGAAAATTCTGACCACCTACATTTTTCTTCTTTCTTTTTCTTTTTTAATACTCATCCAAGGATATGTTTTTTATTGGTTTCAAAGAGAAAAGGGGGAAAGAGAGAGAGAGAGAGAGAAATCAATTGTTTGCCACCCATATAGCCCTGACTGGGTATCGAACCTGCAACTTAGGTATGTGCCCTGACCAGGAATCAAACCCTCAATCTTTTTTTGGTGTACAGAGCAATGCTCCAGTCAACCGACCCAGCCAGCCAGCCAGCCAGCCAGCCAGCCAGCCAGCCAGCCAGCCAGGGCTTCTTTCTTTTCAATAGATCTTCCAAAAGACCTCAAGATTCAGTGCATATAAGAAACACCAGGAGTTGCTTTTCAAACATATGGATTCCTGAGCCCCACACTATACCACTGAATCAAAGTTTCTGGGGCAGGGGTCTCGGCCTATTCACTCTAGCAAGCTCACCAGGTGTTCTTATATACAACGCAGCGTAAGCAGCAGAGCCTGAAGTATTGCCATTCTCAGGGATTCGTCACTCCAGTGGGAGAGTGCTTGGAACACATCTTTATAAAATCACTCTAACGCCAGTTACCACTGGCATGGTGCTTTGTCATGCAGGTGTGCTGGGCTGACTCGTCAGCTCCCATTAATTAGGATATCACCTACTTATATACTCAAGTGTATCCTGCTCAGATCTTTGACATGCATCAACACAATGTTTCTAAAGAACAATCAAATATTTCTACCTCAAACCCCACATGTCTTCAACAAAGCTCATTTTTATTGGTTTCTCCAAATCTGCTTTTCCCCTACACTACTTATTTCAATTAATGGCACCACAAACCACCTAATTGCTTAAGCTGAAAATTCAGATTTGTCCCCACTTCTGCATTTTGCTTTTCATCTGATTAGTCGCCTAGTCATATCCATCTACTTTTCAAACATCTCTCAGGTAGGTTTTCTTATAACCCTCATTGCTGTTGCCTCATGATCCTCCCTTGGATGCTTGTCTTTTCCTATGGGCTTTGGAAATAGCCTCCTAAAACGTTGTCTTGTCTGTAGCCTCACTTTTTCTGTAATCCATCCTTTACCGAGACATCGGAAGAACATTTCTAAAATGTAAATCAGATTTTGCCACTTTTAAAGTGGCTCCCATCACCTCCCAGATAAAGTCTAATCCATTTGTAGGATATACAAGACCCTTTGTGATCTGGTTTAACTTTTCAAAGTGAAAATCTCCTGCTATTCCTGCCTTGGTTGTCAATTCCACTGGACATTCATACTATGCTCACTTATCATCTTCTGTTAAACCTCTGTGAATCCACCCCCTATGTTGGAACACCTCTTAATGCTCTTTCATTTTATTCTCACCTAAGGACATGTTTTCATTGCTTTTAGAGAGAAAGGAAGGGAGAGAAAGAAACACCAATGTGAGAGGGAAACATCAATTGTTTGTCTTTAATATGTACCCAGACCGGGTATCAAACCCGTAACCTAGGTATGTTTCCTGACTGGGAATCGAACTTCAAACCCTTCTGTTGCGGGACTATGCTCCAACCAACTGAGCCACATCAGAAAGGCCTAGGGTACTTTCTTTATACAGGCTTCTGTAATAATACTTATCATTGTCCTGTGATTATTTTGTTTACATGCTTATTATTCAACTAACCTGTGAATTTCTGGAAGGCAAGAAATTTACAGTATTTATCTTTGTGGCAGCAGCATGTGACATGTAGAATTTCCTGAGTTATAGTAGGTCAGTGAAGGAACAAATATATAATTGACTTAAGGAAAAATTACGTGCAAAATACTTTCCCTTTTATCTTCATTTACAAAATGTGTTCGATGTATTCTCAAAGAACATTTAAAAATTATTTTATTGTTGTTCAATTACAGTTGTGGGCATTTCCCCCCACAACTCCCCACCATCCCAGCCAAACCCACCTCCCTCCCTTGCTTCCATCCTCCTCCTGGGTTTTGTCTGCGTGTCCTTTATAGTAGTTCCTGAAAACCTTTCCTCCCAATGTCCCTTTCCCGCTCCCCTCTGGCTATGGTTAGATTGTTCTTAATTCAATGTCTCTGGTTATATTTTGTTTGCTTTTTTGTTGTTGTTGTTGTTGATTATGTTCCGGTTAAAGGTGAGATCATATGGTATTTGTCCCTCACCGCCTGCCTTATGTCACTCAGCATAATGCTCTCCTGTTCCATCCATGGTGTCACAAAGGTAGGAGCTCCTTTTTTCTTTCTGCTGCATATTATCCCATTGTGTAAATGTACCATTGTTTTTTGATACAATCATTTACTGATGGGTACTTTGGTTGCTTCCAGCACTTGGCTATTGTAAATTGTGCTGCTATGAACATTGGGGTGCATAGGTTCTTTTGAATTGGTGTTTTATGGCTCTTAGGATATATTCCCAGCAGTGGAATTGCAGATCAAAAGGCAATTCCATTTTTAGTTTTCTGAGGAAATTCCGTATTGTTTTCCACAGCGGCTGCACCAATCTGCATTTCTACCAACAGTGCTCTAGGGTTCTGTTTTCTCCAAATCCTTTCCAACACTTGTTTGTTGATTTGTTTATGATGGCCATTCTCACCTGTGTGAAGTGGTATCTGATTGTGGTTTTAATTAGCATCTCTCTTATGGCTAGTGATGCTGAGCATCTTCTCATGTGTCTCTGGGCCCTCTGTATGTCCTCCTTGGAGAAGTATTTATTCAAGTATTTTGACCATTTTTTAATTGGGTTTTTTATCTTTCTGGAGTGGTGTTGTGTGAGTTCTTTATATATTTTGAAGATCAAACCCTTGTCTGATGTGTCATTGGCCAATATGTTTCCCCATACAGTTGGCTCTCTTTTCATTTTAATGCTGTTTTCTTTAGCCGTGCAGAACCTTTTTACTTTGATGAAGTCCCATTTATTTATTCTTTCCTTTACGTCTCTTGCTTTAGGGGACATATAATTGAAGATGTTGCTGCATGAAATGTCTGAGATTTTCCTGCCGATGTTTTCCTCTAGGACTTTTATGGTGTCATGACTTATATTTAAGTCTTTTATACACCTTGAATTTATTTTTGTGTATGGTGTAAGCTGTTGATCAAGTTTCACTTTTTTGCAGGTAGCTGTCCAGCTCTCTCAACACCATTTGTTGAAGAGGCTATTTTTACTCCATTTTATGCTTCTTCCCCCTTTGTCAAATACTAGTTGACCATTGAGACTTGGGTTTATTTCTGGGCTCTCTGTTCTGTTCCATTGGGGTATATGTCTGTTCTTATGCCAGAACCAGGCTGTTTTGATTACAGTGGCCTTGTAACACAGTTTGATATCAGGTGTTGTGATCCCTACTACTTTCTTCTTTCTCAAAATTGCTGCAGCTATTTGAGGTCATTTATGGTTCCATATAAATTTCTAAAATGTTTTTTCTATATCTGTGAAATATGTCATTGGCACTTCAATAAGGATTGCATTGAATGTATAAATTGCTTTGGGTAGTATGGACATTTTGATTATGTTAATTCTTCCAATCCATGAGCATGGTACATGCTTCCATTTGTTTGTGTCTTCCTTAATTTCTTTCTTCAGAGTTGTATAGTCTTCTGAGTACAGGTCTTTTACCTCCTTGGTTAGTTTTATTCCTAGGTATTTTATTTTTCTGGTTGCTATAGTAAGTGGGATTTTCCCCCTGATTTCTGTTTCTGATATTTCCTCGTTGGTGTACAAAAATGCATTTGATTTCTGAATATTGACTTTGTATCCTGCTGTTTTGCCAAATATATTTATTAGATCAGATAGTTTTTTGGTGGAGTCTATAGGATTTTTATGTACACTATCATGTCATCTGCAAACAATGATAGTTTTGTTTCTTCCTTTCCAATTTGGATGCCTTCTATTTCTTTTACTTGTCTGATTGCTGTGGCTAGGACTTCCAATACTATGTTGAAAAGGAGTGGTGAAAGCGGACATCCTTGTCTTATTCCTGACCTTAGTGGGAAAGCTCTTTGTTTTTGCCCATTGAGTATGATGTTGGCTATAGGTCTCTCATGTATGTTCTTTATTATGTTGAGGAATGCTCCTTCTAGTCCCACTTTGCTGAGTGTTTTTTATCATAAATGGGTGCTGTAACTTATCAAATACTTTTTCCACATCTATTGATATGGTCATATAATTTTTTCTTTCATTTTGTTTATGTGATGTATTATGGTTATTGATTTGCGAATATTGTACCATCCTTGCATCCCTGGGATGAATTCCATTTGATCATGGTGTATGATCTTTCAAACAGCATTTTTATATTTGTAATTTTTATATTTATAATTTCTCTAATCCCATTTTTCAAAACTCTGAAAATTATAAACTGAAGCTCATAATTCAAATTTAATAGTTTTAGATTTTATTGAACTATCAAATATCACAATTTCATCATTTTAAAATGGCCCTAAAATAAGGGCCATTATTTAGTGTTTATTAGTGTCTTATTAGTGTTTATTAGGTATAAAATTTAGGGCTTTCATAAAATGTTTTGAAAACTATTAAAGTGTAACTTATGCCAAACTAAGGACTCCCTGTGAATGTAAGCAAAATGGAACCATTGTTTTCTATGCAGAAAAGACATGGTGACTTATTCAATAATTTATCCATGATAGATCCACTCTTAGCAGGAAGCAAGAACTAGAAGATTTTCTCTATCTTAAGTCAGCATTAATCTGATATTCTAAGCACATCTCTTGAAAAGTTTGAAAAAAAATCAAAGAGAAAAAAAGTATTATTTCTCTATATTCAAGAAGGGAACTTGAGTACAGTTCCAACTGTATTCTATTCCATCCCACACCAACTTCAGCCTCTGTACTATAGGTATTCTAGATATAGTTTACTTCTGTAAGCATTAAGTTGACTCTTCCCTGTGTATTTCTAACTTCTCATCCAGCCTTACCTAGTATCATTGCTCTGCACTGCTAGTGTAGATCTTATAGTTCAAGAAATGATATAAGTGAAGTGGGAAAAGAATGAAACAGCCAATTTAGGAAGAGTCAGTTTTATACTAAAGAGTCAGCATTATACAGGGTCCAGCAGAGATACCGCCATTGAGTGTGGTTGGTGGGATACACAAATGGAGATTCCACCACATTGAGTGTGGAATTGCTGTCCAGGAGATGGACAGCAATTTGAACATTTCACCTAAAATGTCATGTGGTGTGCTTGAGTGTGATATTGTTATTTATGTTAAAGAATTATGTTTATGATTTTGTAATTAAAATTTTTTAAATTTAACTAAAAAGGGGTGTTATTTGTGCTGGACCCTATAGCTGTGCCTGCACACTTGCAAGAGGTTGGGTTCCCTTTGAGACAATAGAAAGCAGTCATTAACATGAATGCAATGAATTGTAAAACAAGTCTTAAGTCAGGAAAAAGAGCATATTAGAAAAGAAAGAACATGTCCAATTATAGGAAAGGAAAAATATACTGGTGAATACTGAAAATTGGGTAATGGTCATCAAGGGGATCGAGAAGGAGAATAAAAATGTCAGCACTGACATAGGGCAGTTAAGGGACTATATTTCAAATAATCCTGAATACACCATGATAAAAAGTATACTCTTTTTTTTTTTTTTTGATGGAACATTGAGTAATTCGTAGGCTCTGCTACACTCTTTAGCACTGCTGTTATCTGTCCCCACCAGTTCTTAATGTTTTCCCTGAGAGGGTACACTAACCTTAAACTCACACACCTCGGTCCCAAACCCCTTTAAGTGAATTTGCCCCTCTTCGCCCACATTAGTTGGAAGGTTCTAGAGACCTGTTTCTCAGCTTCTGGGAGTCTCTCCTCTTCCTGTTTTGAGAGCTCCTTAAGAGTAGGTTTGTATTTGATCCAACAAGATCCTACCTTACTTCCAAGTTGCTTCTCCTTGTCTTTTCTTTGTGAAACATAGCAGGCACCACAGACTAGATCTGGATGGCTGCTGGGTATTATAAACACCGTGTCCTCCTCCTACTAAGCACTCTAATATAAACATTCTAATCTTTCCCAACCACTCGCTAGCTGAACTATGAAGCCCTATTGTTTGTATTCAGGAGTATGGTGAATTATTTACTTTCTTAGTCGTGGATAACTTAGCTGCCAGCATCTTTAAAAACAGCCTGAGATCACTTATGTTGCTAGTTTTTATAAAACTGAGCAGCACAGTAGAAAAATTTACTAAATAACACTTTTGGAACAGAAAATTTGACAGCCATTTTAATGATTAATAAATCTGCTCTCCGAAAACATTGCCGTCTATGGCATGACTTCAAGTTGCAGGTTAAGCCTGTTTTATTTTATTTTATTTTTTTGTCATAAGTGTCATCAGTGTGTGTAGCTCCTGTTGGTCACTGTTCTGTTATGTAAGAACCTTTCTTTACCTTTTCCTTTTTTTTAAAATTTAAAATAAAATTTTAATTTTTTTATTCTTTTATTTTTTATTTTTAAATATATTTTATTGATTATGCCATTACAGTTGTTCTATTCCCCCTCCATCCCCCTCCACCCTGTACACCCCCTCCCCCACCATTCCCCCCCTTTAGTTTATGACCATGTGTCTCAAGTTCTTTAGATTCTGTATACCTTTTCTATAACTCTATCTCCCAATCTTGTTTTTAACTTTATATACATCTTTTTAGTTCTCACCGTCAACATCAGGTTCTAGGAGCTCCCCATTGTTCTTCAAGGGGTGGCTGTCGGAATCAGCACGTGTCGTGATGGAGGTTCCACTAGCACTGAACCCACGAGGAAGCCGGCCTGGTGGTCCTCACGTACCACATACCAATGTGCAGGTCGGGAGAGAGTGCAGCACCTCATTGTTCATTCATGGTCAGCTAATTATTCACTTTGACTCTACATATATTTCAGACATGCTTTTTTATAGCCAAAGTACCTCTCTGACTATTTGGGTTTTGGTTTCTCATTATAGTTTTGTATTGTACTTGCCCCTACTCACTACTGGTTTCTTTGTTTTCAGCAGTTCTCTCTTGGCCAAGGTCATTTTGAATTCTGATGTTGCTTTGTGCCTATCCATTATGAGATGTTTGGGAACATCACTTCTGTCTTCTTACCCAGGTCCACACTGGGCTCACAAAAATTTACTTATATGCCAGCAAACATCAGTGAAAAAATCTAAAGGGGAAATTTCATCCACAATTGCAAAAAACTGCGTAAAATACCTAGAACAATCTAAAGAAGAAATGTGTGAGAACCTCAGGAAGAAAAATACAAAACTACTGAGCTAGCCCCAGCTGGCATGGCTGAGTGTGTTGGGCGTCCTCCTGCAAACTGAAAAGGTCAGGGCACATGCCTGGGTTTTGGAGCCAAGTCCCCAGTGGGGGGTGTGTGTGAGAGGCAGCCCATCAATGATTCTCTCCCTCTCTTTCCTTCTCTCTAAAAATAAATGAAGAACTAAAAAAAAAAACCTACTGAGAGATAAAGTAATTTTTCCATAGGCCTTATAGCTGGGAAATACTTCTTATTCATCCAAAGGGCATTATGCTTGAATCAAGCACGTGGGTACCGGAGTCTGAGCTTGTACACCTGGTGGGGAACCTGTTGCTGGGAAGCCATAGCAACTGTGTGACTTCTCGCTCTCTAACTGCACAAAATCAGGGATGCTTGGAGGCTCTCATGCCACCTGCAACCCAGACTGCGATAGAAACAATGATTACAGTGAGCACTTGGTCAGGTTGCAGTGTTTCTTGTAGCTAGTAGTTTCTAGCTGCACTTTGTGAGAAAATATGGGAATTTTGGTTCAGAAATTAAAAATCATTGTGAATGTTCATTGATAGATTTTAAATGTGCTTATTTAGGCCAATAATCACTTAGCTTAAAGAATTATGTTTTAAATATGTAACAAATTGGACATTTGAGCTTCAAAGCAATTAGTTTAAAATAAAAACAACAAATCTTCACATGGTCCCACTTTACGTGATAAAACCAAGACCTCTGGCATCCAGAACTGAGAAATGAGTTTTTGAGATCACTTAGATTTTTCCATTAGTTCAAAAACCTTAAAATTTATAACCATTGTAGATGGAAATTTTCCTTAAAACTATAATACATTTTTCTGCATCTGTGAATAGAACAGTTAGTGTAAAACTTAAGTTTCATTTGATGTCATAGATTCAAAAGACCACAGGGGAATAAGGAGCTTTTTCTTTACAAATTCTGGTTCTGCCCCTTAACAGCTGTGCATTTTGGGCAAGTTGGTCAATCTTTCCGAGCCTGGGATTACACACGACCTGAGCTTCTCACATTTCCAGGTGGTTGTGAATACATGTGAGAAAAAATCGGAGTATGGCCTGCACATTGTTAAGTGTAGAGGTATTGCTTTAAGTTGAATTTGGGATACAAAAGGGAAAGAGAACTATTTTTTTTTTATTGATTGTTGTATGCCAGGCACTTTGCCTCCAGTATTTATAACAACCTTCAGCATGGTTATTATTCCCATTTTATAGATGGCGTATTAAATTGCAGGGTAGTTAAGTGACTTGCTCTTTGAACAATGGTGAGAGAATGAGAGTGAAGTAGGTAAATCAAAGTTTAGAAGTATAACTTGAATTCACCCTGTTCACATAAGGGAAAAGACTGAGATTTAAACATAGTCTTTTTTTTCACTATCAGTTCATTGTTTTTTAATTTTTTTAGTTTTCAGGTTTTTTGTACCAAGAAGGAAGCGTATGGCTAGATATATCTTGATATTGGAGTTAACATTAATTTCAAAAGTGTCATAGTGATATTATGGTTATCAAATTTTTAAGAGTCCTGTTATGAACTGAATGTTTGCGAACCCCCAAATTCATATGTTGAAATCCTATCTTCATCCTCTACGTGATGGTATTTAAAAGGTGGGGCCTTCGGATGATAACCAGGTCAGGTGAGTTGATGAAGGTGGAGTCCTCAGGATGGCATTAGTGTCCTTACAAGCGGTAGGGGAGCGCTCGCTCTTTCCGTCTCACCGCAGGAGGGCGTACCTGGGAACCAGCAGGCTCCAGGCTGCAGAGGGCCCTCGCCAGGCCTGACCTGTGCTGGTGCCCTGACCTGAGACTTTCCAGCCTTCAGAACTGTGAGAAATAAATTTCTGTTACTTATAAACTCCCAAGGTTATGGTATTTTCTTATGGCAGCACAAGCTGATTAAGAAGAATTTTTTCTTTTAGAGATACATTCTAGACTATTTACAAAGGAACAGTTAAGATTTCTGGAGTTTGTTTTTAAAATTACTTGGAGGCGAAGGGGAATGAATTTTGGTTGGAAGTATAGATAAAACAAGGTTAGCAAGAGTTAATAAATTATGAAACTTGGCGATGAGATCTGTGTCTAAGTCCCCTTGAATCCACAGCCCATACACTGTTTTATATTATGGTGCATTCTTTCTGACTTATGAATTTTTATTAACTCCCCTGTAAAGAAGCCAGGCCTTGGAAAAGAAAATAGATAGTGTATGTTTTCCCTTTGGGCGATACTTTGTAACAGCTCTGTAACAGACTTATCTTCCGCTAAAGCCACTAAGTTGTTGCTGAGGCTTAGTTGTTGAGATTGGAGGTGGTTCCAAGTCTTCTCATGGCTGTTTGTGGGAGTGTTCTACTTTAGGTAACTACCTGCCATTGCCACCACTGAAATATCCTCTCCTGAACTTTCTACTGGGTCTCGAATCTGAATTGGAAATTGTCTGCTGACTTATAAGTGAAGTCACCTTTATCATGAAGTGACTGAAGCTTATACTTCAGGGCCCACCACCCGTCTGGCCTGCTTCCAAATTCTGGCATTATGGCCACGTTGGAAATTCAGAGGGCACCTTACTGTGGTCCTTGATGAGAAAACTTGAATAACTGCCCTGCAATTTTACAGGTGATTAATGCTAAAAACTTGATATTTTCCAAGTTTGACAATAGTCTTAAAAACTGACTTTGGTGAACTGTGAAGTGGAAAGAAACTTTCTAATCTGTCAGTAATAAAAAAAATTTTTTTTGATCAATCATTCTAGAAGAAAGACAAATTATCTTTCAATTCCCTCTGTAGAAAATATACATTATCACTTAAAGATGTTATCAAAGATATATAGGGGAAAATATGTAGATTATGTCATAAGTTAATTAGTAAAATACTGTTATTTTTCTGGATTTGGGGGCCTTTGTGTTATTTGTCAGCTTTTCAAGCTATATAATTAGTTGTAATTTCTCTTCTCATTCTACATGAATATTCATTATGAACCTGACTGTTTCGTATTTGTAACATTGTATTGCTTTTCTTAAAAAGTACTCCCCAACTGTATTAGCATCAGGCCTTATAAAATCAGGCATTACCCACCCCGCTCTCTCTCGGCACTGTTGCACACTAAACTGTTTTCGATGTCCTGTAGAAGTTGACAGAGCTCCCGAAAGGCTTTCTAGTTCTTCCTTTCTTGGAAGAAAGGGGGACTCACCTTGGAAAGGAAGCTCAAGATGTTGACCCCAGGGAGCCAGGCGGTAGCATACCAGAACTCCCTTGTGTCCCTTTATCTCACAGGTGAGGGCAGCTGTATTTTCACAGCTCCCACCTCTCCTCATCTGAGACATAGGTTCTGGGCTAGCCACAGGACCGGCTGTGAGAACTGATTTCTTAGCATGCACACTCACACATCTAGTACGCTGGCTCTTCTGGTACAGTGGGACACATGCCCTGCCATCTCAATGAGATTTATAGTAGCTCCTCTCTAAGTTTTACCCTTCTCAAAGGCCATCTGTTCAGACTCGCCTCCGCTTCTTAGAAATCCTGGCCCCTGCATCATGGTCCCCAGTACCCGGAGCACAAACGACTCCCAGAGAACTTGGATCCATGACATCTCTTCCCAGGACACAGGCACATTCAGACACTGATTCTCATAAACTCTGAGCTACATTATAAGCATTAATAGGCTGTACTTAATGCTGAGTAAGTTTTGAGTATAGTAACTATTTTTTAAATTAAAAGCTAGGGAAACAGTGGGAAAATTCTGTGTCCCTTATGGGGATTATGAAAATAAACACTAAAAATCTTAAGTGTCCTGAAAAATTCAGAAAACATGTAATTAAAGTTCATTTTGAGGTAAAGGGATTAAGAAGTACAAATTTGCAGTTATAAAAATAGTCATGGGGATGTAAAGTACAGCAAAGGAATATATTGTAATAACCATGTATGGTACCAGATTAGTACTAGACTTATCAAGGTGATCACTTTATGAGGTATAGAAATGTCTAATCACTATGTTGTATGCCTGAAACGAATATAATATTGTCTTGGAAAAAAATGTTAAAAAAACAGTTAATGTTTTATATAACCCCGGATTGTTACACGTTTTAAACCTGTTCAGCTGCCCTTTGCACAATGCTCTCTTCCCTTTCTGTCAGATAAGCAATTAGCTATGGTCACCCCTTGCTACATACCAGGTAACAGCCCTCCTCGCCATAGGGATAGTGGTCTTGAGAGTGAGCCCAGTCCACTGTTTCAGTGGAAATCTCAGGTCTCTCACACAAAACCATGAACCCTGGGCAAGTTCTTTCACTTTTTGGTTCTTCGATTTCCTCAAATGGGAAATGGCGGATAACAATGTACCTGCCTCATGAGGTCGTCAGGGGTGTAAGTTAACTAAAACTGCTTGGAACAATGTCTGGAAAATGAAGAGTACTCAGTAAGTGTCTGCTATTGTCAATATCTTTCTGATTTGTTATTTTAAATCTGCTAAGGATTTAAAAACCAGATAATCAACAAAAGAAAAAAGCAAACCAAATATAATCAGAGACATTGAAATTAAGAACAATCTAACCATAGCCAGAGGGGAGGGTGGAGGGGACATAGAGGGAAGGGTTTTCAGGAACTACTATAAAGGACACAGGGACAAAACCAAGGGGGAGGGTGGAAGCAAGGAAAGGTGGGTTTGGCTGGGGTGGGGGGAGTGGTGGGGAGAAAATGCAGACAACTGTAACTGAACAATAATAATTTTTTAAAAACCCAGATAGCCAGGCTTATTTGAACGCAATAAGAAAAAATTAAATGGGTTTCTGAGTGAATGCCTAACCAACTAGCCTGTGGAAACTTTGAGTATTAGTGCAGCTAACTGGTTTAGGTAATAATGCTTTAATGAGGCACCATTCTGTTAAGAAGTGCTGCTTACCTGACCTGCTTCTTGTGATGAACAGAATCTTCACCCTGATTTTGGTTGAGACAGAGAATTTTAACTTCATACAAAAGTATCCCTTAACTCAGGTCTTTATAATGACAACAGAAACAAGCAGTGAAAATGGCTCTGCCTGAGATAAAACCTAACAACGCTCAGAGCAAAATTTCCTGTTCTGTGTGGTTCTGATACTGATCTGTAACATTCCACATCCAGGAGCTGGTGACACCTTTAATCAGCAGTGGGTACAGGAAATGTCTGTGTCCCCGCTCCGTGTAATTCTCTTTTCCCATCACCCCAGTTTTCCAAGCTTCAGCAGTGGTTTCATTTGTTAGCTATCCTTCCTTCTTGTTTTTCTAGAGCAGATCCCTGTAATGCTGAAGTTCCCAGTGCACAGCGGGCCTTGGCCTTACTCTGAGACGAGGTTTCTGTCTCTGGGGTGAGAGTGAGTGGAGATTATGCTGCCCAACACTTAATAGTCTCTCAATAAATATTTATTAAACAAATGGGTAATTGCTCTAGTTTTCAGCGGGAAGAGAACGATGCACATGGCCTAGGAAAACCCCCTGCAATTACTCACATAGCAATGACCCTAAAATGTTGTGTTTTTTATGCAGCACTATCAAACATTCTGGCTTCTCCAGCTAGGACTTGTATTGTTTAATTCAAACACGTAATCATCTATGCACGAGGCTATGTGTACACAAACCGTGCGATACTTATTCTGTTGGGTCAGAGGTATTTTTTGCTTGGTTTGACTGGGTGGGTCACATTGTTCAGTAACAGATCTCAGATTGTAGTTGTTAAGCATATTAAATCTGTTTAAGTGGAAATTTCTACTCATTTGGCTTGAAGTTCTGAACTCTGTTTGTGGTTAATCTTTGCTCACAAGTGCACTAGGGTCAAGTACAGTAATAGCAATGTTTTTACTAAATTTTCTCTGCTAGAGTTTATAATAAACATCTGATTAAAAAGGAAGGAAGGAAGGAAGGAAGGAAGGAAGGAAGGAAGGAAGGAAGGAAGGAAGGAAGGAAGGAAGGAGAGAGAAAGAAAGAAAGAAAGACAGAAAGAAAGAAAGAAAGAAAAAGAAAGAAAGAAGAAAAGAAAGATAGAAAGAAAGAAAAGGCAGTAGTTAAGAAATAAGTGCCCTAAAGTCAGGACTATTTTCAAAATAAACTTAAAGGTTTACTGTGAAAGAAAAAATTTAAAATTTAGTTGCTCCATCTAGTGGTGAACTGTTAGATGACTTTAGTGAAGACGTTTTAGTTTTTGATGTTCTTTTATTCAGATTTTGTGGAGAGTAGGAAAACATATTTAATAGTCTATCTATTGTGCCACTTAAATTAACAGAAAAATATACCACATAAGTAGAATTGTCACTACTTAATGAATCTAATTAAATTTAAAGACATTTGCTTACAACTCAGATTTCAAGTATTTCTTTCTCAATCTGTCTAGGAAGTAGCATTGATATTTATATGTATAGCTATATCTTTAATCTACGTATCATCCTGAAAATATAAAAATTTAGGCCTCACTTAGCTTAATAAGGCCTAAAAAGTTGTATAAAAATATCAATCTTTTCAAAAGATATTTAGAAATCAAGATTACATGTGTTCCTGAATATATTGTGGTTAATAAAGGCTCTAGGTCAGGCTACATGGGTTCAAATCCTGACACCAGCACTTATTAGCTGTTGTGGCCTTTGTATCTCAGTTTCTTCACCTATAAAATGGAACTAAAACTGCCCCTCTCATCAAGTTGTGAGGTTAGATATTACATGGAAAACACTTGGAACTGGATCTGATAAAAAAAATAAATGCCCAATAAAATCTTCCTAGTATCACTACTGATATTGTTTTGCATATTTATATATTTCTTTTCAAATCCTCACCTGAGGACTTGTTTCATTGCTTTTAGAGAGAGAGGAAGTGGGAGAGAGTGAGACAGACAGATAGACAGACAGACAGACATCGATGTGAGAGAGAAACACAGGTCAGCTGCCTCTCGTAGGCTCCCTGACTGGAAAATGAACTGGCAACCTAGGCATGTGCTCTGACTAGGAATCAAACCCATAATGTTTGGTGAATGGGACGACACTCCATCCAGCTGAGCTACACTGGCCGAGGCCATATTCATGGACTTCTTGATGTTGACTTGGTGTGTGGTTGAATTGTGCCTAGCAATCAGGAATCCCTTTGGCAAGCCATTGGGAATCACTTACTTCCTTGACTCAGTGAAATGTTCCCACTCTGGGAGGGACTCTTCTTTGTAATATCTTCACTGTAACCCAAGGACATTCTCAACATTGTGTACATGGTGAGTCACTTCACTTTCCCAATCAGCTTTCTCTCTCAGAATTTCAGCACTCAACTGGAAAGGAGAGTTGGTGTGCTTGCTCTTGGGCATGGCCAAACTATGTTTATTTTTTCCTCAGCAAAAGTGAAGGGACAGATTCCATGAAGCTATCTGCCTACACATTCCAGGGGAGAAAAGCCCCCTGGATTAACTAGGTTAGATTACAGTTTCTTTCACCCATGGAAAAGTGTCTGCCATGAAAAGACCTCCCTTCTTCCCAGATCTAATTGCAGATTCCCTCTAGAGCACGACTATGGAGCCAGAAGTGTTGAGTTTTAAATCTTAGCTTGGCCATTCAATAGTAGGGTAAACAAGACGAACTCTTGACCTCTGTGGGCCCTTGTCTATTTATTTGTAAAGGGGAAATCTTAGAACCTATTTCAAAAGGTGTTGTGCAAATTAAATGAACTGATATGTACAAAACACTAAGACCAGGGCCTGGTATGTAGTAAGTGACATATAAGAGTCAGTTATGATGGAATTATTATTTGAGGATACTCATTATTCTGTGGAGTGTAAATATATCTTCCTAGAAGTTTCAAGGCCAACATTATCTAAGACTTACTCTCTCACTCTCACCCTTTGTGGCATTTTTCCATATACTCTTCTGGACTCCAGTGTTAAATTTTCTTTGCTTCTTCCAAGTATTTTATTTCTAATATTTCTTTTTAGCTAGTATTGTCTACTTCAAAACTCTTTTCTCCTATTAATATATTTTTCTCATACCCTTATGCTTCTTACCAGAAAATTATACGATGACATGATATGTGTTTATTCTTTATATACTTATGATAGTTCAGAGCTAGAGCCACAGTAGCTTCCCAATAAACATTCCTGAATAAAATATAGAGAAAAACCAGGTTGCAGTTGCACCTGAGTTTGTGATTGCTGCAGAAAAGAATACCCACAGTTATAATTATTGTCATTTACTCAGTGTCTGTTAAATACTAGGTACTGTACTCAGAGTTTTGCATAGCATTGTACTAACAGTTTTTTTTCCCAGTATCCAGAAATAAAGTTTTATTGGAATGCAGCCACACCCATTCATTTCCTTATTTTTGAATTATATTTTATTGATTATACTATTACAGTTGTCCCATTTTTTCTCCCCTTTAGCCCCCTCTACCTTGCACCCTCCTCCCTCCAGCATCTTCCCACCTTAGTTCACGTCCATGGGTCATACACACAGGTTCTTTGGCTTCTTTGTTTTCTATACTATTCTTAACCTGCCCCTGTCTATTTCGTACCTGCCAATTATGCTTCTTATTTCTTGTACCTTTCCCCCCATTCTCCTCCTCCCCTCTCTTTGCTGATAATTCTCCAGGTAAATCTGTTCCTGTTCTGTAAATCTGTTCCTGTTCTACTTGTTTACTTAGTTTGTTTTTTAGGTTCAGTTGTTGATAGTTATGTTTGTTGTCATTTTACTCTTCATTGTTTTGATCCTTTTCTTATATAAATTCCTTTAACATTTTGTATAATAAGGGATTGGTAATGATGAACTCTTTTAACTTTACCTTATCTGGGAAACACTTTTTCTGCCCTTCCATTCTAAATGACAACTTTGCTGCATAGAGTAGTCTTGGATGTAGGTCCTTGCCTTTCATGACTTTGAGTACTTCCCAGCCCCTTCTTGCCTACAAGGTTTCTTTTGAGAGGTCAGCTGATAGTCATATGCAAAGTCTTTTGTATGTAACTCTTTCCTTGTCTCTTGCTGTTTTTAAGATTCTCTCCTTATGTTTAATTTTGAGTAATGTAATTGTGATGACCCTTGGTGTATGCTTGCTTGGGTCCAACTTCTTTGGGACTCTCCAAGCTTCTTGGACTTCCTGGAAGTCTATTTCCTTTCCTAGCTTGGGGAAGTTCTTCTTCATTATTTTTTCAGATAAGTGTACCATTTCTTGCTCTTCCTCTTCTCTTTCTGGAACTCCTATGATTCAGATGTTTGAATGTTTAAAGTTGTCCTGGAGATTCCTAAGACTCTCCTCATTTTTTTTTTTTTTTTGGATTCTTTCTTTATTCTGTTCTGGTTGAATGTTTATTTCTTCCTTCTGGTCCAGATTGTTGATTTGAGTCCCAGTTTCCTTCCCTACACTGTTGGTGCCCTGTATATTTCCCTTTATTTTGCTTTGCATAACCTTCACTTTTCCCTTTGTTTTGTAACCATACTCAACCACTTCTGTGAGCATCCTGATTACCAGTGTTTTGAACTCTGCATCTGGTAAGTTGGCTGTGCATCACTTAGTTCTATTTTTTTGAGTTTTTTTTTTAATTCTATTTTTTGAGTTTTGATTTGTTCTTTCACTTGGGCAGTATTTCTTTGTCTGGGTTCAGCTGTTACATAGTAAGGGGTGGAGACTTAGGTTTTTGCCAGGGCAGGGCAATGCACCTCACTGTTGTGGAGCTGTATGTGGAGGAGTGGTCAGGAAGGAACAATACTGCTTGCTTGACTCTCTGCCAGCTTTCAGTCACTTCCCCCAAGCAAACTGGGTCCTTCTGGGGCTGATTCTTGGGTGGGTGGGTTTGTGTACATTCTAGGACCCTGCGGGCCACTCCAATGACTTCTCCTATGAGGCTTGGAGTTTCTCCTGCTACTGCAACCCTCACAGGTTTTTATAGCCAGAGGTATTGAGGCTTTCTTTTCCCTTGTGCTGGAACCCTGGGCTGCATGGTCTATCTCACTCCCCAATTGCTCCTCCCAGATTATACCCACACAAAGTTGGGACTGCCAGCTGCTGCCTCACCCACCCAATCCTCCAGCCCCACTGCTTTGCTGTGTGTCTTTTCTACTCAGCTGCCTGTCTCCACCCCTCCTACCAGTCTGAATGAATGTTTTTTGTTTAACTCCTTGGTTGTTGGACTTCTATACAGTTTAATTTTCTGGTAGTTCTGATTGTTTTTTGTTTTTAAATTTGTTGTTGTACGAGGAGGCAGTGTATCTACCTACACTTCCATCTTGGCCAGAAGTCCCTGTACTAAGAGTTTGATGTAGTATTATCTCATTAAATGACATCAACAATTTTGAGGGTAAGTCTTACTAGTTTTATTTTTCAAATTAGGAATCTGAGTTTCAGAAAACATACACTACTTCTTCAAGGTGTCATTGCTAATAGCCATAGCTCCTTTTTTTGAAAAGACCCCTATTGGTATTGAACAACTCCATTTACTCCTTCTAGTATGTTGGTTTAGGGTGGGGCCACATTCATCTGCTATCTCCTGCAGGCAGTGCCTTTGTCAAACTTCCCCAGAGAGCCACACACTTGAGAGGTTACAAATTGAAATATTCTAGCTGCCTTACAAAGAGCAGAATTTATCATGTAAGGGTGTGGGCTGTGTTCAAAATACCAGCTCTGACTTGACTCCAGCCCAATATTGTCAGACAGAGATGCTAACACAGTGTTGACAGGCACTTTAATTTTTCAAGAGCATCTGGAGAACCTGAATTTTGTGTATAACCTTGAAATTCAAAACCTGAACTTTAAATGTTGGCTTGAAGTTTAAAAGAACAGCCTTCAGGCCAAAGCAAACAGGCCTATGGACCACACCTAGCCTTGGGCACTGGTTTGCAACCTCTGTCCTGTGCACCGAAAACAGCCGAGGTCCGGGTTTCTCTGCTCCGTAACTGAGCCCCTGTCCTGAAGGCATGCACAGGTGAAGCTGCAAATATCTGTCACTGGCCTGGGGGCTGGGTGGCCTGTACCAGGAACCATAGCCCAAGTTTCCTATCAGCAAATCGATTGCTGTGTAGAATTAAAACAATTTTTTTCTTTTTAACCTTTTTTCCCCTTCCCTTATTTTGGTTGCTGGCTCTGACTGGGAGTCTGATAATTCCTATATGCAACACACTGAAATACTTTTTTGGAATAACTCCCTGCATCTATGGGGTTTTGAATAAATATTTAAAAATTTTAATTATCTGTGAGGAAAAACAACTGTTTATAGTAATTCATTTGTTGGAGTGAGGAACTAAATAGAAAGAACAGAATCTCTTAGAAGATTAAAACAAAGGAAGCAAGAGCTCCCCTGAGGGAGGGCGGGAGGTAGGGAGCAGACCCGCATCCTGGTTCCAGTCACCGCAAGTTGGTTGGCGTCCGGGTCTCCATCTCTGTTCCTGGGCTTCCTTTAACTGCCCAACCCTCTGACTATCTAGGCTAGACTCCAAGCTCCATGTGGGCGTGGAAAAGGGATCTTCTCCCTTTTCTCACATCAGAACCCCCAAACTTGAGCACATTGCCTTAACACAAAGTAGGGGATCAATAAAGATGGAATGGGCCATGAGCAGGTTTACCACAAAACACAGTTTATTGTTTTATTATTATTTACTCATTATTGTATTATTTTCCACATGAACAACTGTAAGCCTCTTTTTGCCCCACCCTGTTTGTTAACTGACCCCTGGATATTTCACTTGTATGCCATTCTGTCACTCAATCTGGTATGTCCAAATCTAACGTGTCTCAGAATTCTCTCCTTTATGAACATCGCTGTTTCTATAAATGCACTTGTTATTTTCTCATTCACTTGTGCTTGGAAACATCAAGACATCTTTGAAATCCGCCTTGCCCTTCCCCCACCTCCGTTTCCCGCACCCCGTCCGTCACCGGGACCTGTGAATCAGTGTGTCTGTCCTCTCCTTCTCCCTCCACATCATCACTCTAATTCAAGCCCTTGTTACTTCATGTCGCCCGGGACTATTGCAAAGGTTACTTAGCTCTTCTCCTCAGACCTTGTGTCTTCCCCTTTCTAACCTATTCTGTTTATCGCAGGAAAACTCACTTTTGAGCACTTTAGCCCCTTACTAAAAAGGCCTTGTGTTTTTCCATTGTTTATTACTAAGTCCAGAGTTAGCTTTTCCTTCTAGACCAGTAACAGTTTATCCATGCCCACCACTCTGGTCTTAATTTCCATTATGCCCTTTATCCAAATCCTCTGCGTTAGTCAGAATGACTCCATTGGCAGGTCTGGAAAATGCCAAGCGTAGGCTTTATTTTCCTTTTCTACTTATTATGTTTTCTTCACATTTTCCCGTTAAATAAATCTTATCCCAAGTTTCTGGTCTATACTAGCTTTTTTGAGGGTTTTTGTGTGTGTGTGTGTGTGAGGCTATTGTTTGTGTTTCTTTCCTTCTTCCCACCTCTCCAAATATGAATTTCCCTGACTGCATATCACATTTGCTGTATCATGAGTATGTAAGACATTTGATACACTGTTTGTAGAGAGATAGTAGAGTATTGTGGTCCAACATATAAAGTTTGGAGCCAGATAACTGATTGCAAACCCTTGTGCTACCACTTGGTATTCTGGTGACTTCATTCAAGTTACTAAACTCTCGGTGCCCTGATTACTCTACTCTGCATTCAAGATAAAAATAATGCCCATCTGCCAAGGTTGCTGAGAGGATTAAACAAATGATTGCAGGTAAAACAATGCCTGGAACAAGGTAAGCAGTACATAATAATAATAATAATAATAATAATAAAAGCTAATTGTTTTTTATGTGAATGATATTTTCTATAAGCGATTTGTAAGCTTTCTCAAGTCAGCGATTTCCATCTATTGCTCTCCCCTGCAGAGTAGACTCAGGAAGAGAGTGTGATGATACAAAGGTTCATAGTGGTCAAGAGATGAGGCGTATCACATTAAGCAGGTATCTCGACTTCTTTTGTGTGTGTGCATCTATTTTGTTTTTATTATTACTTTTATTGTATTTTTTCCATTACTATTTATCCCCCTTACATCCTCTTCCTACTCTACTTACCCTCTTCCCCTCCCCAAAATGACCACACTATTGTCTGTGTCCACACTGTGACCACACTATTTTCTTTTTTGCTTGATCCCTCCATCCCCAACATCCCCCTCAAATGAGCTGTCAGTCTGCTCTCCATCCATGAGTCTGTCCCCATTTGCCTTGTTAGATCAGTTTGTTCATGAGATTCCACATGTGAGTGAAATCATATGGTATTTGTCTCTCTCTAGCTGTCTTATTTCACTTGCATAATATTCTCCAGGTCCATCAGTGCTATTGCAAAGGTTAAAATTTTCTCCTTTTTTATGGCCAAGTAGTATTCCATTGTGTAAATATTCCATAGTTGTTTTTATTCACTTGTCTACTCATGGACAGTTGGACTGCTTCCATATCTTGGCTATTGTAAATAACACTGTAATGAACATAGGGGTGCTTATAGTTTTTCAAAATAGTGTTTTGGGTTTCTTCAGATACATTTCCAGAAGTGGAATTGCTGTGTCATAAGACAGTTGTATTTTTTAATTTTTTTAAGGTATCTCCATACTGCTTTCCACAGCGGCTCCACCAGTCTGCATTCCCACCAACAGTGCAAAAGGGTTCCTTCCCCTTTCTCCACATCCTCTCCATCACTTGTTGTTTTTTGATTTACTGACGCTAGTCGTTCTGACAAGTGTGAGGTGATATCTCATTGTTATTTTAATTTTCATCTCTCTGATGATTAGTGATATTGAGCATCTTGTCGTATGCCTGTTGGCCATGTCTATGTTCTGTCTGGAGAAGTGTCAATTCAGATCCTTTGCCCATTTTTTAATTGGGTTGTTTGTTTTTTTGGTGTTGAGTTTCGTATGTTCTTCTTAAATTTGGGTATTAACTGCTTATCATTTGTATTGGTGAATATGTTCTCCCATTCAGTGGGTTATCTTTTTATTTTGTTGATGATTTCCTTTGCTGTGCAAAATCTTCAGTTTGATGCAGTCCCATTTGGTTACTTTTCTTTTGTTTCCTTTGCCCGAGGAGATGTATCAGAAAAAAAATATTGCTACGAGCAATGTCAGAGATTTTATTGCCTATCAACTTTTGTGAGACTCCCATTTGCTTATGTGAAATAGAAATAGCTTTTTTCTTACATTTACATATCATGTTGAAGTATTTCATGCACAATAACCCATTGATTACCTGCCTACTTGCTTCACACATGAGATAATTTACTTGATACATGTAGGAAACGGAAGCATGCAGATGTAAACTGTGTTACTAAGGTGCTCAACAAGTGCTCTTCGAAGAATGGGATTAAATGTTTGTCTTTCTTTCTCTCCCTCCCCCAAATATAAACTTTATGTAAGAAAAATTAAAAAAAAATTTTTAGTCAATACTGTCCCAGTCTTCTCCTGGAGCACCCCTCACCCCTCGAAACATTACTGCTTTTAGAAGAAGTAGTGAATGTGACTAGAGACACTTGGTTGGATGGTGTAATGGTACCTGGAGAAATAGTAGGGCTTACAAAAATCTCTCCACTCTTGCTTCTTAGAGTTTAGTTTTTGTGCCTACTGCTTATCAGGGTGACTACTGTCTCTTCTAGGAGATAAAAAGAGAGGCTAGACTTAGAAAAGGGGAGTAGAGTAAGCGAGGTGTAGAAAACCAAATAATCATCATGGGAGAACAGAAAATTAGAAACTGAAACTCACATAAGGACAATAAAGTTATTAGATTAAAAAAGGAACAAAAGGTGGAGCCATGCAAAATGAATATGGTTTTTTAAGGCAAGAAGCTATGACTCATTTAGTCTTTGAGAAGCAGAATATTATCGAAAGCATAGTAAAAATAATGAGTACAGAAGAGTATATGATGTGGCCCACGGTGGGAATTCTAGGCTGGCTTCTGTGCTTATTATTAAGTATCCCAGCCCTCATTCCATATTCAAACTAAGCATCCATAAACTTCTCTCTCTGGCAGGGTGAGACATAGGAAGATATTCAATTACCAAAGTAACTATGGAAATAGGAGGAACAAAGAAGAATTCTTGAAAGTCTCTGGGTAAAGATAAAAGGGAAACAGAATAAAGAAGATCTCACAGCAGGGGCTGTCACAGATCTCTGTATCAGGAAGTCAGAATGATGAAGTGGAACAAAGCCAGATCTCCACATCCAGGGAGATGGTCCATAGATTTCAACTACCCAGTTAACTTTCAGATAACTCACTCAGGAGAACAGAACTGGAAACATATAAAACATAAATTAAATTCTCAAAGTAAATGATGCAAACAGAGTAGCAAGAATTTCGAAAATGGTCTTACATTCTAAAAATTTTATGGACTGCCTGAATGTCTTAAATAACCTGGGGAAGAATGATCCTAGATTAACCAAATTCTAAATATGAACATTATTCCAAAATGTTAGGAAAGCAATCTTAACTTTCGTATAAATTTAATGGGATATATATATATATATATATATATATATAAATTTAAAGGAAGGTAATAGATTTCTGCCACACCAAATAAAAGGCAAAAGATACTTTTTGAAAAATTTCATACTGGAGGATATGTTTATTGATTTTAGAGAGGGGGAAGGGAGAGAGAGAAAGAGAGAGAAACATCTGTCATTTGCCTCCCATACGCACCCCGATCGGGTATGAAACCTGCAACATTTTGGTGTGTGGGACTGCACCCCAACCAACTGAGTCACCTGGCTAAAGTGGACAGAGATACTTTTTAATATATACTTAATGTAAATGCTTTATTGGATCCCTATTCACTTACTAGAGTCTGAAATTAGCTATGTGTTTTCATGTTGTATAGGATGTCTATTTCTACATGGCAAACACCACAAATTTAGAACTTTCCACATGGTTTATTATCCTCTTATTTGGCAGGTTCACTACGGTCTCTTAGGGCCTAGGCTTGTAAGTCATAGGATTATCAAGGTCTCTTGAGGCCTAGGCTTGTGATTCATAGGATATCACTTCTTCCTCCTTCAGTCAAATCAAGTCTGAAGGTCAGCCCCTATTCAAGGGATGAGGAAACTGACTCCTCTTCTCAGGGGAGAACTGGGGAAAAAATGGCTATTTTTCATCTAGTGTCAGTATTTAACTCAATTACAAATGGGACAAGAGATGATGAACGAATCGGACTTAAGTTGAAAACTGCTAAATTATTGCAGTGTTGTGGTTATTATGTAGCTGACTCATTGTTCCTTCTCTCCTTCTCCCCGGTCACGTAGGCAGGTGTCCTCATCGGGAAGTTCAAGACATTTTGCTGCAGGCATGCTGAGCCACTTCGAAGGATGTTTAGGGGCTCGGCCACTACTCATTTGTTTCTTGCTACTCAGTATCTCATTTATGAGTCTGCTACCAATTCAATGACATAAAGAGTATACTGAATTTCAGAAAGAAAGGGTTTTCTGTGTGTTGAAAATCTTGTGGTAATATTTGTCATTAGCTCAAGCACTGATTCAAAGTTCAAAGAAAATTTATTCTTCAACTCTGTAAGACAGGCTGTTATCTTCTTAACTCTTGGTATCAGAAAGCCTAAGGAAAAATGGTCAAGCAAAAAAAAAAAGGGAAGGTTGAATAACCTTATTTATTCAGCTCTGTGACATCCTCATAAGAACTCAGGGCCAACAGACCTGAGGGATCAGTGACTGTTTGAGTGGGGCATCATCACTGTGGTGACCCCACAGCCACAGCACAGGGCTTTCCCTCTCTGAGGAGGTTCCATGTGCATGGACATGTCTGCTCCCCGCCCCCGCCCCCTCCCAGTGGACAACTATCTCAGTGTCAGGAAAGGGGCCCCTGGACTTGTTTCGGGTCTGTCATCTGACCTGTGTTGGGCCAATCAGTCTGTTTCTCTCATGAACTGAAATGTTGCCAGAGGAGCAACAGTGTTACTAGAAACGGTTGGTGGCTGAGATGCATGGCAGTTCTCTGGAAGGAACACTCCCTGCAGAACAAATACATGAAATTGCCCTACTTTTTACTCTTTCTGAGCTTTGGTTTAATTCTTCCTTAGATTTTGTAAGATATTGCAGTATTCTTGCAATGAATTCCCTGTTTTTACTCCAAAACTAGAGTTGGTTTCTGTTACTTGTTATCAAAAGAAACTTAACTAACAGAAGACAGCCACAACCATGGATGAATGGTTAGAATAAAATGGCTTATTTGGATGCCATTTCATTGATTCATTCAATTATCATATACTGAAGACCTATTATGAGTCAGTCACACAGAGAGGCACAAAAATAAGCTAGGAGGGGTGGGGAGAATGTCAGGCCAACTAAGTCGTGACAATGTCCTAATAGAGATACTTACAAAGTGATGTGGGAGGACAGGAAAAGTATGAATGAACTCTCTGGGTAGGTCGAAGAACTGGGGTTAATCAGCTTGGAGAAGGGTGTGAGCTGAGGGCTAACAAAGCTATACGGAAGACTCAACACTCCTTACATTACGGTGACAGCAAATGAAGAATTTCTATACAGAGGTTTCCATACAGAGCTATTTTCAGTATCAACTCAGCTCTGCTGAGTGGGAACCCATTTCGATAGCAGCGTGAGAGACGTAGCCCACACGTGAAGGAGTTTCCTGACAGGGAGAGTTGTTAATGTTGGGAGGTTATAGACTCTTCTCTTCTAAAGGTTTGAAAAATAACATAGCTCTTCATCTTCCTGGGATAACGTTATTGTGATGCTGTCTAAAAGTAGGGGAATGGAGATAATAGCTCAAGGTCTTTCCTAGCTTAGGGAATTTTTATAATTCTGTCACTTTTTAGAAAATCCATATCAAATCAATGAAAAAATAAAACTACAGACAGAAAAGTAATGCAAAAGAATGGAAAAATGATCAAATAATTAACTTCCTATTGGGGTCAAGAGTAAGGAAGAAGGGAAGAAACAAAAAAGTTTTTAATATTTTTTATTTTAGATATTATTTAAAAAATCACACAGTCTATTGGTTGTTCTAGAACTCCCAGAGTTGGGGCTCAACTTATACCCAACCAGAGTGTTCTAGTTTCACCCAATTCACTTTATAACTAATCTCATCTGGTAGAATAGCCTGTAATTGTTTATAATTTTTTGTTGTGAACTTAAGCAAATTCATAAAATAAAACTGTCCAATGAACATTAGCTCTCTCTATCACTCAAAATTTACATCTGCCCTTTTTAAGGTTAGCTCACTACATTTTACTTACAGCATTTTTGAATTCTGCTTTCTTCCACATGACTGACTTTATTTACACTCTTTTATGTGTTGATGTATTCCATATACTTACCATATTTAATAGCACCTTAGCATATGACTGAATCCCTAGGTTTTGATATACTCGTGCTGTAGTAAGTGGGATCGCGTGAACTGAGTAAGAGGACAGATGCCCCGGAAACGTCTGTGATGGGGTCAAATCATCACTGCCTCCAACCTGTCTCCAGAGCCCCCTCCCAGCTAGTTCTTCCCCCTCCCCCTTCCCTCCCTCCTTCCCCCTCCCTCCCCACTCCCTTCCATTTTCTTCCCAATTCCCTCCCCCAATCCTCCTCCCCTTTCTCCCAATTCGAGAGACTAGCATGAGTTTAAAATTGCAGCTTGTGTTCAGAGGCTTATAAGTCTAGGTGTACTAAATGCAAGGTATATGACTAGAAAATAAAACTAGAAAATTAAGTTAGGTAAGATGATGCAGGGTTTGCTGAGACCACAGGGCCTCGTTCATTGTGCAGGCTTCGGGAAACACAGAACACAGTGTTGGGAAGGTAAGCGTGGAGGTGGGGGCCGGTGGGAGGCTCTTCCGGTCCTGGGTGGTCAGTTTAAAGTCAGTTAAAGTGGGGAACCATCCGAAATGATACTCACGCTAACATTTTATTTTATGTTAAAACCCAAAGATGTACATATGTACGCCAATATTTTGATGTTGGGCCAGGGCCTTATTTTACTTTTTAAGTAAGGATTCACTGACATTCTAAGTTGTTGGTTTTTAGTTTTAGGGTTTTCGTGTTTGTTTGTTTTTTACTTCAACCATAACCACAATGCATTGTCTATGATTTCCATTTTGGGTTTCTTGAAAGCTGAACAACAGTTTAAAGATACTTGCAAAGCAATCTTAGTGTGGTATCCCTTGAGATGTTTACTTGTTTCCCAATCTTTTATTCTTGTCTTACCTACATCACTTTGACAAAAATTTTTTTAAACAACTTCCTTTAGTGAGTCTTTACCAAAATATTCAGCGTAAATTTCATAAAAAACTACATCTCGTTCTTTTCTCACACACACTTCATCAGTTTACAAAGTTTTTTTTTTTTAAAACTCAGTAAAGCAATTACAATCGTGAGAACATACCAGAAAACGGTTCTTGATAAGCGTACGACTTAGCTGATGGGGAGGGAAGGGGCAGGCGCGGTAAAATACAGTCTGTAACCAGAGTGTCCAGTGTACTTGGATAAAAGGCTTACATTTTACTTACTTATGTATTTATGTACTTATTTATTTAATTTACTTTTTACTGTCACCTGAGGACATTTTTCATTGCTTTCAGAGAGAGGGAAAGGGATGGAGACATTGGTGGAACTGGCGAGCCATGGCAGAGAATTTAGAAAAAGGAAGGGAAAACCACCCCCCTTAGAATTTAGTTTTGGGCCTTTCACCAGAAGATGAAAGTTCACTTTTTGGTGCCTCTATATGAGTTTTATATACTGCCTTGAATACACTACACTCCCACACATGTACTTGTGTCTCCCTCATATTCAATGTTCCCCCTCAGTTTTCTTGAGATTATAGAGCATATGGAGATATGGGTGGAAATATTTCAGGGCCCCAGCCAGTACCTTCTTCTGGGATGAAGACATTTTGGGGAAAGAGAAGGTCATCTTGTTATTGATTGTAGATGATTAAAAGGTATTGTTTTGTGTCTTGGTTTGGAAGCTCCTCTTGAGATTTTGTCTTGTGAGCACCCCTTTTCCATGCCCTCCTTTCCATTGGGAATATTGTACCAGGTGCCATTCAGAGTTTTTAGCTTTTCTTATAGAGCTTCTGAGATCACCAGCATCTCCAGCCAATAGAATCAAAAAGATAGAAAAATCTCTCCCATAGTCCTCCTTAAGGTATGCAAAGGAGGACACCTTTCCCTACCTTCTCCTTGAGGTGACTTGCAAAGTTAGGACCCTGGACACCTTCAGAAAACAAGACTTGCGTAACTCAATTCTGTTGCGTAACTTGGTGCTGAGTTGCATAAGTTTTGGTATCCTGGGCATTAGAGTTTTCAGTATCCTAATAGTTAGTCTTGTGGAAATAGCATAAGCTCATTTCTTGAGAAAGAAAAATATAAAATTATGAATGATTTTCTCTTTAAGAATAAAATCAGATTTAACTGAAGAACTGGAGGGACTATAATGCATCCTGTGGTGGAGCATAAAATTACTCAACCCATTAAAAGCTCAAATGATATGAGTGTATCTTTTTTTCTAATTAAGACCCGGCATCTAACATTGTCCAGAAAGCTTAAGAGGTGCTATTTGTTTCTGGTGGAATAGAGGGTTTGTAGCAAGTATTGCGATGGATCAAACAAAATAAAGCACAGTTGGAATACACATCTCTTCACGAGATCCAGGAGGATACGGCAGCACTTGGCTCTGTGCTAGGGGCAGTGGTTCTTGCCATGAACTATCCCGTCTATGCACAAGACGACACCTAAACGTTAGAAGAAAAAATGTTGTGTGGTGTTGTTAGTGGTGCATTCTCTTGACAGTGTGTATCCAGGGGTGTATTTTTATGTTTTCTACTTGGGTCACTCAACAGTGCTGGGAAACCACTACAGCTTAGCCTCCGGATCCCTCACTTTCCTGGCCCTTTCAAAGTACTCATGTGGCCCTATGATTTTGTGAAATTTGAGAAAGTAGATTACTTTATAATTTGTTAAGGTCATTGGATCATTTGACTTTTATTTCCTGTGATAATTTTATGTATAAGCTTTTAACTTTTAAAAAAGACTTTATTTATTTATTATTCAACAGAGGGGAAGGGAGGGAGAAAGGGAGAGAAACATTGGTTGGTTGCCTCTTGTATACCCCCAGCCAGGGACATGGCTCACAACCCAGGCATGTGCCCTGACCAGGAATCCAACCAGCAACCTTTCACTTTGTGGGACGACTCCCAACCCACTGAACCAGGCCAGCCATTATGATTTTATGTGTAATCTGGGCTGGGCCATGGAGCGCCCAGATATTTGACGAAACATTATTCTGGTTACGTCTGTGAAAGCATTTTTGAGGACCAGATTAACATTTAAATTGATAGACTGAGTAAAAGAGATTGCTCTCCCTAAGGTAGGTGGCCCTCATCTAATCAGTTGCAGGCTTGAAACGAACAAGAGGCTAACCCTCCCCTGGGTAGGAGAGAACTACTCCTGACAAAGTGCTTGAGTTGGGCTGTTGGCCTTTTTCTGCCTTCAGACTTGAACTCAAGCAGCAGCTCTTCTTGTACATTGAGCCTGCTAGTTTTGGGCTAAAGCCTAGATCTGAAGTTTGCTGCCTGCAGATCCTGAAATCACCTTCACAATTGTGTGAACCCATTTCTTGAAGTAATCCTTTTCTGCATAGATATACATCTTGTCGGTCCTGTTTTTCTGGAGAACCTCAAGTACCCTTCCTTCATATTTACCCTTCAGTTGGGTGATATGGAAAGTGTTTTGGGGATTTGGCTTAGAGGAAATTGAATTGGGAGTCATTTAGTTGGATGTATTTATGTAGTTTGCAGTCACTTCTGCATACAGTAAACTATGCCAGTGTGGAAATGACAACCAGTGGTATTCCCCTGCCTGCTGTACCTGCTCATGGGGCAGTGTGAGTGAAGGTGCAGAGCTGCGGTCTATCTCTATGAAAGCGTCTTTGGCACCTGGCACGGAAAGTATGTGGATAGTGGAAGAAAAACGATGTACCATGTAGTGTTACCTCCCTTCACTGATGGGCTGTACATATGGGTCCTGGAGCATCTGTTCCTTGATACTGACACAAAAGCTCCAGAGTAGCAGGTGGGACAAGGTTTAAGAAGGTTGTTCCTGTGCAAAGTCAGTTGCTGCCCCAGGAGCACACACAACAGGCAGGAGAGACAGATACACAAGAAAGTGGTGTACAAGGTGTGTCTGATGCATGGGTCTCTCTTCGATTCTAGGACATTTCCTTCCAGCATGTCTTCAAATACTACATCTTTCCAATTCTCCATGTTTTAAAATTCCTATTAACCATTGGGATTTCTCATTTTCTTCATGATTTCTCTTATTTCTGCTTTATATATTCCAACTCTTTTTTTCCCTCAAAACTGCATTTTGAGTAATTTTCAAGACTTTATCTTTTAATTCATCAGTTCTCTCTTAAACTGTGTTTACTTTACAATTTAATCCACCTATTATGTATTTGATTTTAGTAATTGTAGTTTTCATTTCTAGAATTTCTGTTTTATTATTTAAAAAGTCCATCGTGTTATAGGAGCACAGTTATTTTTTTGACTTATGTTCTTTTTTTAATCATTCTGAACACTTTGTTTCGAAGTGTCTTTCAAATTTTTCTTTTCCTCAAGTTCTTGAGAAGAATATATGTATATAATCCCTTCTGGTTGTTTTCCATGGGGCTCCTGGATCCTGGAAATATTCCTATGAACAGTTTCAAGTTTGCTTTTGCCAAAACTTTAGGAGTTCCATCTTTTCTGGACCCGGTTTTTAATTTCACTATTTCCTAGCTTAGGGTGCTTCACCATCTAGGAAGTTTGAATTCTCACCACATGGCCCCACATAGCTTAGACCTGGGGTTTAATAGTTTAAGAATTTCTTGTTTACTGCCCCAGGCAGGGAACTGGTTCCTTGGTTGCAAAAAACCTATTTCAGGCCCATGTTACCTAGTGGGCAGACTTCATGACTCCTAAGCTCGTGCAGGTGGCTCAGGTCCAGCTCCCTGAGGCCAGGTGTCTGGGTCCTGGACTCCCCTGTCCCTCAGGGTAGGTATTAAAGACCTGGTTCTCAGGCCTTTATCCTTCATTAACTGCCTTGTAAAATTTTAACTTAAATTTTTGTTCAATGCTCCAACTTTGAATTTTGTCTTTATTTCTAGCACCTAGATAATTTTTCTTTCTTGTTTAGAATGTAGCTATGCGTTTAAAGTTTATTGTTAAATTATGTTTAGAATTTCTATTGTTTAGAGCCAGGGCAGGAAGAGTGCAGCGGAAGCAGGGAATGCAGAGGCTTCCACAGTGATGGGCCGTTTCTTTGAATGGATCTTTTTCATTTCCTTGGAGAGATTATCCAGTTTAGGAATCTGTGACTTGCTTGTCGTGGCATCTGCAATATATAGCATAGTTTTAGGTTCCATAAATAATAATGCCTGGCACGTTCTAGGTGCTCTGTCAACTGTTTTTCCATCTCATATTGTTTAATGCAAAAACCCTAAGTATTAGGAATAATTATTATCATCCGCATTTTGCAGATGAGAAAACTAAGACTTAAGAAGCTGAAATAATTTTGGTTGATAAAGCCAGTAGGTGACTAAGTAATAACAACACCCAGATATGGCAGAAACTCTGAAAGCCTATATCTTGGCACACTTCTGGCTCCCCAAATTTTTTCCAAGGAGACCTTCCTAAGGAGTTACAGTGTGCCATTCCTTATTCCTTGATGCTACTATATGAGTTGTTACTTTTCTTGATGACATTTGATGATAACAGATTAGTCCACCTTCGATCTCTGTCTCTGCTCCCAAATAGCCCAGAACCTTGAATGACACATGCTTTCAAAAGGCAGAGAAAGGCTAGATCAGGGTTAGTGGGCTATAGCATAAACTTTCTCTTGATGCCCAGCTCGAATAGTATCAGGAAGGTGAGCACTAAATAAACATATTTTAGGATTGAGGGAATTTAAGAGAACTTATGTGGGGAATTTACAATTTTCTTTCACCTTTCCTATGAAATTACCTGTATCTCACCTATTTATTTTATTAGCACCCAAACCTCTCTGTCAACACAATCCCTTCTCTGCTGTACTTTCAACCTCTTTGCTGTCGATTCCATTCCAATGACATTTAGATGTGTTAAATCTTTTCTACTAGTTTGAACACAAACCTTGGCACCTTGTAAGATTCTCCCGATGCCTTTCTTTACAAAGACCCTACTTGCCCCTGGACTGTGCTCTCACCACTGCCATTGCTGTCACCTTTGCCGAGTTCTCTGCACCACTGAAGTCTAGTTGGAGCCTTGGGCCTGCAAAGCCCTCTTAGCCCACATGCTGAGCCCTTTGTTCCCTTAAGGTTTCAATCAGATTGTGTGTGAGTAATACTCTAAACTTCCCAGTAGCCACACTATCGTCTTTGCTATTAAGTCAGCTTCCAGCCTTTGTCCTGGAGGCAAGGCGTTGGGCGGCTAATACCGCCGCCAGCCCTCCAGGCACCACCAGCACCAAGGACTAACTGTGAGTCAACACGGGTGACTGTGCTATCCACTCAGCTTTTATTACTGCAGTTTCAATCCAAACCTACAATAACCTAATAAAAATAATAATTACTCAGAAACAATCAGTAATAACATCACATAAGATAATTGGGGGAAAACGAACCAGAGTCTCAGGAGTCCAGATCAGGTCCAGGTCCAGGAGGCAGCCAGTCAGAGTCTTGTAAGGCAGAGTCTACAGTGGCCTCAGAGTCAGGGTCGATCCGAGCAGCAGAGCATCTCTTGGCCGTCTCAGCTCCCCTCAGCTGTCTGTTCAAAGGCCTTTGCTTTCATACTTTTGTGTGATACACTGTTGCATTAGCCTCTGATTAACACACAGGGTTTTGTGCCACCTCAATAAGCGCATATTGATTACGTTGCTCTCCTGCAAGCTCTGAGAGGGTGATGTGACCCTTCAGATAAGCAAGTGCTGTCTACCACATAGGAGAGCACTTGCTCCACAGTTTGCATCATCTCTCTGAGGCGTTGCTCTACTGCGCATGCTATAAACATGACTTCCCTCAATACCATCTTAGTTCGGTCCTACTCTCCGCAGATTGGATTAAACACTAAAGTTCAGTCATGGAATCTGACCTCCTGACGACTGCCAGGGGACCAGAAGATACAGCCTGGATGTGTGGGAGAGTCAGGGATAACCTTGACCAGTGAGATTCAAGAGTAGGAAAGGGTTAAGTAAATTCCTAACCCTTTTCTGGACTACAGACTACTCTGAGGTGTGCTTTCTCCCAGAGCCCTTCACGAAGGCCTGCAGACACACCTGCCAAGAAGCCTGGTATATTTCTTGGTAAATCAGGATGAAGTGAGCGTCAGGGCTTCAGTGCACTTGCCACATTGCTTCCCACCTCTCCTTGTCTCATTTCCCCTTTTCCTCACCCTCACTTCCCTGGTTTGCATTCACAAAGAACAGTATTCTAATTTTTACTTCAGACTCAGTATCCTAGAGGACCTGGGCTAAGATATCCATCATAATTTTTTCCCTCAATCCCATGTCTCCCTGCATCTATTCTACTTACATTTGTCATTCTTTGAAATGTTTTGAAAGAGATTTTTAAAAACTTTTAATCTCTGTTTTCTTATCTGCCATTTGTTCCTCTGTCTAGCTCCTCTCTACCATTTCTCTAAAATTGCTTTTATCAAGGTCCATAATTACCTGTTGTTGTTAATCCAAAGGATAATTTCCAGTTTTTTTCTTACTTGATCTGCCTGAAACACTTGACAATGACCTCACCTCCTTCTTCCAACATTGTATTGACTTGACTTCTAGAAATGCACTCTTAAAAAAATTTTTTTTTTATCCTCACCCAAGGACTTTTTTTCTTGCTTTTTTAGAGACAGAGGGAGGGAGAAAGAGAAACATTGATGTGAAAGAGAAACATTAATTGGTTTCCTCCCATTCTTGCCTGGACAGGAGATCACACAAACCTGGACCAGGGATAGAAACTGCAACCTAGGTGTGTACCTGGCTGGGAATTGAACTTGCAACCTTTTGGTTATGGAATGATGCTCCAGCCAACTGAGCCACACTGGCCAGGGCAATGCACTCTTTGTTTTCATCTTGTGGTTATATCTACTCCATCTTAGTCACCTTTGTATATCTTAAATATTGATGTTTCCCAGGGCCTGTCTTTAGTCCCTTCCTTTCCCTTCCCCTTGGTACCCTTCCCTTTCCTTCTCTCCGTATAAAACTATCTCTGGACAGTCTATTTATTCACATAGCTTCAAGTGCCATCAATATGCCAGTAACTTCAAAATTATATTTTAAATTTAACTTTTTTCTTGAGTACCAGATTTCTTAAAGGATCTGTTATACAAGATATATAGTGTTTGATGTCCCATAGGCCTTTGAAAATCCACATGTTCAAAAAAATGAAAACTCAGCATTCTCTTTCTGCCTGAATCTGTTATTATTCTTGCCTTCCCTTTCCCAAGTCAGACATTAGATGTTACCCTCCCTCATCCACAACATCAAGCCCAGTTAGAGGGACCAGTTCATCCTCATTTTCCCAGGACTTTCTTGGTTTTATAAGAAAGTTCTCATATCCATGGAACTGCAATCCTTGAAAACTGGAATGGTTTGTCTGGAGCTGTCCCAGTTTTAAAATGGAAAACCTTAGTCTCATGTCCTGGGAGACCCTTCGGTCCTGGAAAAACCAGAAGGTTGGTCACTCTTTCTTTTGTAGCTAATCCATCATCAAGACCAACTGATTTTAACTAGATTGTCCTGTTCTCTCCACCTTCACTGCCACTATAACCACTGCAGGCCATTATCATTTCTTGCCTAGAGTGCTCCAAAGCTTTTCACCTTTTCGTCTGCCATTTCTTCCTGCGCCCCATTCTTTGAATTGCTGCTATAGCAGTATTTCTAAACTGTAAATCAGAGGATGTCACTCTTTTTCTCAAGTTTTTATTTTTTCATTATTTTATTTTATATTTTATTGTTGTTCAAATACAGTTTTCTGTCTTCTACTCCCATCCCAGCCCCCCCCCCATGTCCCCCACCTCCTTCCCATTTCCACCCCCCTTAGTTGTTGTCCATGTGTCCTTTATACTAGTTCCTGTAAATCCTTCCCCCTTTCCCCTAAAATTCCCTCCCCTCTCCCCTCTGATCACTATCTCCCTATTTTCTATTTCAGTGTCTTTGGTTATATTTTGCTTGCTTGTTTTATTGTTTAGCTTCCTGTTAAAGGTGTTTGTCAAGTTTTTAAAACTGTTCCCTATTTGCCCTCAGGGGAACATTTTTTTAAGATGGCTCACAAGGCCTCTCATAAAAGTGTCCTTCCTGCTCCTTTTTACAGACTCATCCCCTTCCCACCCCCCTTTTTCCTTGTACGTGAGCCTGTTTATCAGCTGTTCTCTCTACAGAAGCAGCCTTTGTTCCTATTTTACACCCACGTGGACATAGAACTCTTGCTGTCTTCACATTCTGTTTTCCAAATCTACTTCTACTTAGTGAGCAACATGGATATTCTGTCACATCTGGTATAGTGACAGCCCTCAATTTACCAATTGGTAAAAGATCTTTTCAGCTGTGGTATTTATAAGATTTTTTTTTTCTCTTTACTTTTGCCTCAAGGTAAAACAGCCTTCCTGGATCTCCTTGCACCTGTCCCGCCTCAGGCTCTTTACACTCATCTCTTTATTTTATTGAAAGATTTGACCTTGCTCCAACTGCTGTTTATAAATGTACATTTCCAACTCCATCCGAGGCAAATCATAGTGTCCTTCTATTTTTAGATTTCATTCTTGCTTATTACCATCATTTTTGGCTTAACTATGTCCCTTAAGGTCTCAACTCTCATCCCAAGTAGCTTATTAAAATCTTCCTTTAAAAATTTAGTGTTACACTCTTAGAGGAATTATTCTATAAGTTCCTAAGAGTAAAAGCTTCTTTATTTTCCTACAAGTGTTTCAGCCATACTGAAACAGAACCACTCTGGGTTCTCTTGCCTGTCACCAAGAAAACTGTGGCTCCCAATGCCAGCGTCTTATGAAAAGGAAAGGAATGATTTATTCTAAAATTATACAAGATTAAATTAATGGTGGAATTTTTCTGTTAAATACCACTCCCTTAAAAACAAAAGAAGCACCCACAGACACACTCGAAGTCCTGCCTTTCCTTGCCAAAACAGGCCAGTTGGAGGTACCATTCTCAGGAAAAGAAATAGAAGTCTGTAGTTTAGCTGCACAGATTCCCATTTTAACATTCCAGCTTCTCCCAGTCATTGGTGCTCAGCTAGGTTCCTCCTCTTAATTTAAAACTGCCTGGTCCCTTCTCATGGTGGGCTGGTGGGGGTCCTTCCGAATCCTTTCAAACTGCTTGGCCAAGACCTCCTTCTCCTCTCCCAAGCCACAAGGTTGAGAGCATGGCTGCCCTGTGCTTGTGCTTAAATCCCGGGGTGGATCTTCCTCTGTAACCCCATTTCCGACTCTTCCCACAAAGGGTTACACTTGCCAGTACTCTGACTTCTTCTGCCTTTCCTGGCTGCCATTGTTAGTCCAGGCAGGCATGGCCCCATGCTATAGGAGCTACCTCCAAGCCTCTCACTCAAGCGCAGTAGCTAGGGACCACCTCCTGGCTGCATCTCAGGTCAGAGTCACGCCCATCTCCTGGGCTCAGGGCAGCAGCGGGTACAGCTGGTAGTATTACTAAAACACTGGCCAACTTCTTTAAATGTGCAAAATGACGCTCAATGGCCCCGCTCTGTTCCCCTTCCCCTAAGCAGGGTTAGTGGGGGACGTCCCATTTTGGGGACCTCGATATTCCCTGTTACAATACTGGCTTTCTGTAGTTCTCATAATATTTCTTGTTCTCTTCTATATTTTTATATAAGCTGCCAAATTGCCTAAAATCCTTTAACACCATTTACCTAAGGAAAAAAAGTTGACTGACTAATAAATATACCTAAAGTTATGAGATTTTTTTTTTGTCTCCATGCCGAAATTAGTCTTCAGCATCGGGAAAAATGGACTGGTTTTTTAGACTGAACCAGTGTTAGATGTAGTTTATGGGATTTGATTTGGACAAAGAAATTCCTAATCACATCATGATTCATTTTAGCATTTTTAATCATCATTGCATGGTGAAATTCACTGCACAAATGTTTAGGGGATTAGAAAGAAAACTAATTTCACATTTTGAAAGTCATTTTCAAGACCTCCAAAGAAGGTTGGTTTATAAAGGTCATGAAAAGGGCCTAAAAATTATAGAGCTCTCAGTTTGATTCTAAGTCTGAGAATCAGTACAATTAATCAAAACTGCAATCCACAGTCCCTTAGAAAACATTATGCAAAACACATGGCCATTGTGTGCATTCTGAGCAATCACATATGTTTACAGGTTGGTCATATTCAATTAATCTGGTCTATTTTCTTGATAACATCCCTGAGTATATTTTCATTTTTACTAATGAAAATTGAAGATTTTAAGATGGCAGTGGAATAACTTAGTGCCCAGAGAGTCACACTGTTTGGGTTTCTCAGTGGCCTTCCTTAGCACTAGTGCCCCTGGGCTTCAAAACTGTGAAAGGAGTGTGGATTAACAAGCAAACAAACAAACAAACAAAATATATATATATATATATGGAGTTAGAGTTTAGAAAACCAGATTTCTATCCAGCTATATTTTCTGAAGTCATTTAAAACTCCCTGTACTTGCTTATCTTTAAACGATCCTTATACTCATTTTAAAGGAGAGATCTTCCCTTGTGGTTTTTCTTGGTCAGAAGGTAATATAAAGTGATAAATGTGAAAATCCCTTAAAAACTAAAAATCTTTTGCAGTCATAGGTGGGCCTATCGGAATTGTAAAAGGCAACCAAGAGGAGATTTACTGTATCAATCTATTTATCCTTCTTACTGTTCAATTATTTATCTACCTGATTTCCCCCACCTTCTTCAACAAGTATTGGTAAAGCACTTAGTGCTTGCATATAATAGGTATGACCTCTGTCCTCATGGAACTTACATTCTTGTATAAATAGTAAATGGACAACTTAAATTTAGATTGATAAAGTCTGTAGTAGAGAAGGGAACTGTGGGTAGATTAGGTAGAGTGGTGGGTAGGAAAAATATTCCACAAAAAGTGATGTCTAGGATGAGAGCTAGTGCTTCAGCTTTCACAGGAAAACGTGGGAAATACTTTAGGTTTAGTGGGAAGTATTGGTAACAGCACAGCAAAGAGAGGAGGTAGAATACAGAGAGAACATTGTGTGCAAAGGCCCTGAGGCAAGAGTACTGTGGTTCAACAAAAATTTCGAGTTAGCTGTTCTTCCATGAAAAAAACTGCCATTGAAATTATTTATGAAAAATGTAGTAGCTAGTCCCATAGAACATCTGAAGTTTGAAAGATGTGGGGTTGATCTATTTGCAGCTGTTTTTTGGCCGCAAGTCTTATATTGAATTGTACTGTCCCTGGCAGCTCTCTTTGTCTTTTTTACAAACAAATCTTTGGGCAGTGGATTACTAAGCCTTCAAAGCTTTTGGTGTTTAAAATATGACAGACAGCTTGATTTGAAAATCAGATAATTAATAACTCAATAATAATATTCTCATCTCTTCTCATTTTAAGGAAGAGGAACCTGGATCTCAGAGAAGTTAGGTACCTTTTCCCTAGGTTATCCAGCTATCAAATTGCAGCTATTAAGTGGAATATAGGCTAGTCCTGGGGCAACAATGGTCTCTTCATAATCGAATCAGGAGCAACATGACCATTATAATACAAGAAGATCAAGAACAACCACAGAGGCTGAATACTACCTTTAACTATATAGGACAAGCAGACAATGAAGACTCATCACAGATATGTGTTATCTTTTTTAAGTGATCAAACCTTCTAATTTGAAACATTGTCAATATTACCTGCCATGGCTCCTTTCTGACATTCTATTATTAGAATAGGCAAGTGATGTGGACCCTGGTTTGTGAGGTCCACCACATTGTGGATGAGACAGGACAAATTCACAGGGACTACTGAGTCCTGTGGGGGGGAAAGGGACAGCACGGCTTCTCTTTCAAGAGGAGAAAAAGCCTTGGCCTTTGCCTTGACAAGCTTTTATTGCTTTTCTGAGCATGTTACACTCTGGTCCTCATTTACTATGCATAGGTTTGCTTCAGGTGGTTACCTTTTACAGAAAACAAAGGAGAGGATGCCACTAATCACATCACAGAAGAAGGATATTTGCAAATGCAAAGGGGAAAGTGGTTGAACTGGTTACACTCATCCTTGGAATGTTTAGCACAGACTTTAGGAAGTTACAGAAAGCACTTTCTGCCTCAATTCAGGGTAGGGAGTTTCAGCAAAAAGGAAGTCTGATAGCAGTCAAGGTACAATGCAGGCCTGATTCCCCACAGGAGAACCTATCCATGGGTTTGAGTCCTGTGCATCTCCGAGTGGGAGCCGAGCCCACGCCACTCAGAGCAGTCTCCTATAGGCAAGTCTGGAAAGCATGATTGCCTCTTGAAGTTCTCTTAAAGTTGATAGTTGATGAGCACAAAATGAGTTCCTGGGCAATGGTTAAGAAAGATAGGGACTTCCAGCCACAATGGAGGTATAGGTGGAAATATTGTGCCTCCTCGAACAACCAAATTTAAGGACAACAAAGATTTAGAAACAAAAATGCAACCAGAACAGACAGAAAATTGAACTGTACGGAAGTCTGACAACAAACGATTCAACCAGACCGGTAAGAGGGGCAGAGTCCATGGCCGGTGGTGGAGAGGGGTTGCAGCAGGAAAAATGCGGTGGCTGCTGGGCCTGGGCTTGGGGAGGAAACGAGCAAACCCAGTGAGGCATGCAAGGTGGTTGGATGACCTCAGACACACATTCACTTGCAGATAAACCAGGCAAAAAAATGGGCAGTGAGACAGACTGTGCAACCCAGGACCCCAGCAAGGGGAAATAAAGCTTAAAAGCAATGATTGAAAACACTTGTGGGGGTTGAGGTGATGGGAGAGACTCCCAACCTCATGGAAGAGTTCGTTGGAGAGACCCAGAGGGTCCTAGAATGTACACATGCCCACCGATCCAGGAACCAGCACCAGAAGGGCCAAAATTGCTTGTGGGAAGTGGCAGAGGGGACTGGAATTTGAGAAAGAGTGGAGCAAGTGCCATTGTCCCTCTCTGACCTGCCCCCACATACAGCGTCACTACCAAGCCACCGGGTTACCCTGCCCTGGTGAACACCTAAGGCTCTGCCCCTCATACATAACAGGTGTAACCAGACCAAAAAATTATGGCTCAAATGGAAGAACAAATCAAAGCCCCAGAGATAATACTTCTAAGCAACCAAGAGATTGCCAGCCTATCAGATGCAGAGTTCAAAACACTGGTGATCAGGATACTCACAGAACTGGTTGATTTTGGTCGCAGATTAGATAAAAAAATGAAGGCTACACTAGGTGAAATGAAGGAAAATGCACAGGAAACCAACAGTGATGGAAAGAAAACTGGAACTCAAATCAATGGAGTGGACCAGAAGGAAGAAAGAAAAAACAAACAGGAAAAAAAATGAAGAGACAAGAATTCAAAAAAAAAAAAAAAATGAGGAGAGGCTTAGGAACCTCTAGGACATTTTTAAATGTTCCAACATCCAAATTATAGGGGTACTAGAAGGGGAAGAGGAAGAGCAACAAGTGGAAAACTTATTTGAACAAATAATAAAGGGGAACTTCCCCAATCTGGCAAAGGAAATAGACTTCCAGGAAGTTCAGGAAGCTCAGAGAGTCCCAGAGAAGGTGGACCCAAGGAGGAACACACCAAGGCACATCTTAATTACATTATCCAAGATTAAAATGAAGAGAATTCTAGAAACAGCAACAGATAAGGGGACAGTCACCTACAAAGCAGTTCCCATCAGACTGTCAGCGGATTTCTCAAAAGAGACCTTCCAGGCAAAAAGGAGCTGGAAAGAAGTATTCCAAGTCATGAAATGCAAGGACCTACACCCAAGATTACTCTATCCAGTAAAGCTTTTATTTAGAATGGAAGGGCAGACACAGTGCTTCTCAGATAAGGTCAAGTTCAAGGAGTTCATCATCACCAAGCCCTTATTACATGAAATGTTAGACTTATCTAAGAAAAAGAAGATAAATATGAATAGTGAAAGAACAGCAAACTCAGTTATTAACGACCACACCTAAAACAAAAACAAACTAAGCGGACAGCTAGATCAGAAGTGGAGCCACAGATATGGAGATCACATGAATGGTTAGCAACAGGAGTGTGGGAGGAGGAGAGGGGCAGGGAAGGTACAGAGAATAAGTAGCATAGACACTGGGGAAAAAATAGGGTGAGGGCAAGAGTAGTGTGGGAAATATAGAAGCTAAAGAACTTATGACACATGGACATGAACTAAAAGGGGGAATGTGGGTGGGATGGTAGATCCCCCACTCCCAAATTCTGCTAGTAGATAAATGGAGAAATTGATGCTAAATAGCAAAGAAAAAATTTATGTCATCCTTAATATTTTTTCTTGTCTCTTTTTTGGCATCCCACCTAAAAGGACTATCAATCAAGTTTAGTTTCTTCTGTATTGGTTAAAATATAGTTTTAGGTGGATGTAAATAGAGATTCAAAAATAATAGTATATTAAATAAGACAGAAGTTTATTTCACTCTCGTTGAAAGTCTGAGATGGTGTGGCGGCTCTGCATAATAAAATTATAAAGGCCTGGGCTCCCATCTTGCTCCGTCATCTCCAGGGTGTTGCTTCCATCGCTGTGTTCCAATATGCATCACTCCTATGTCTCATTTACAGCCTGGCAGAGGGGCAAAGAAGGGAGGGATATGTCTCTTCTCTGTAAGGCAGAATTTGTCAACTTTGTCACCATTGCCGTTCTGGGCCAGATAATTCTTCGTTGTGGGAGGATGTCCTGTGCATTGTAGAAAGTTTAGCAGCATCCCTGCCTCTACTCACTGGATGCCAGACTCGTCAAGGTGTGACAATCAAGTTGTGACAATAAAAAATAACCCCAGACTTGTCAAGTATCTCCTGGTATGGACAGATATTTTAGTTTTCCTCACATTGTTTGGCTAGAACTGAGTCACACGGTCATTCATAACTACAAGTTGTTCATCCTTTTCTTTTTTTTTTTTTGATGACTTTGTGCTGTCAGAAATGGGACCATTAACATTCTCTGCCACAGTGTTCAAGTATAAGTGTGTCATTCCTTGTTAATATTAATCTAGGGCACAATGACAATAACAAACAATAATTTTTGAGCTTTACCATGATCTACCTCCAGGATACCACAAAAATTTCCTCTAATATTTGTGAAAAGTCTTTAGGATGCATTTCATATTTGTGAACATTCTTTTAGACTTTATGGGAAACTTGGAAATCCATTAAACTATATTTAGGCATCTTACAAATGATGTTTCCACTGGTGTACATTTTGGGAGCCGTGACGTCTGTGTCAAGTATGAGTTCTAGTCACTCTCAAAGCTTTCTCTCCAAAGCTGTTGGTGCAGCTTTGTGCCTACCGTTATTGCTAAAGTTATTGGTGCCATCCCAGGCCACCAGCTGTCTGCTACATTACTAATCCCTTCCCGCCCCCAGTCTTTGGTCTTGTTGAAGTACTAATGAGGGCTTTTGGCACATTATAAACCCTTTCATGAATTTAGCTTTTCCACATATCTGCTTCTTTCCTTAGTAGTCTGGAGGTTGGGATGGAAGACAATTCTGAATAACACAAGCCTTGATGTGCTCAAAACCATTCTTTCATTCTCTGATGATTGAAACATGGTCCTTGAATCAAGCTTATATGCTTGACACCTCTCACAGCACAATTATTTCTCACTCCCACATGTAAATAGACCTCAGGTATAATGTCCCATTAGTTTTTCTGACCAGGCAGAACATGTGGAGATCAAACTAGGCTCAAATGAGAATTCTTTGCTATTTATTTATTTATTCACTCATTTTAGTCATTCATTATTTTTACTTACTTATTCAGTCAGTATATTTATTGAACATCTACTACATAAAGGCATATTCTGGGTCTTAGAGTTGCAACTGTGAGCACCACTGACATGACCTTCACCTGTACAACCTAACAGATGCTGTGGCAACAGTTCCCTCCTCCTCCACATTATCCATTTGTGGATTGTATAGTTTGTTCATTTGTCATTGGAAGTTTCTAGGTTAGGCCAGAATATCTCTGTTGCCCATTGCTGTCAGTGGTGTGAACTAAGGGAATTCAATATTTATTGTGGGCCAGTCCTACTGATGAAGATTTTTCTGAGACAGAAGGTAAAAATTACCCTGTCACACATTCTTAAGTTAAGCAAAATGTCTGAGTTATTAGACATCTTGAATTATCTACTGTTTTCTGGGTTTGTGATCTTCTTTTTCTTCATGAGCTTCAGTCAAACTGAGGATTAACTATGTTGTAATGTGTGTAATTTGCTCCGTAAGAACTCATCTGAAACATTTTTAGAAATATTAAAATTTTTCTTATTGTGGTAGAATATACACAACCATTTTAACCATTTTAAGTGTGTAGTTCCATGGCATTAAGTACATTCACATTTTTGTACAATTATCACCACCATCTGTCTCCAGACCTTTTCTCCTTCCCCACTGAAACTCTGTACTCGTTGTGAAACAGTTGTGTCCCGTCCCCTCTTTGCTCCAGCCCCTGGCAACCACTATTCAACTTTATGTCGTTATAAATTTGAATGCTTTAGAGCCTCATATAAGTGGAGTCATGTAGTATTTGTCATTTTTTGACAAATGCCTTATTCCATTTAGCATAAAGTTTTCAAGGTTCATGCACACATATGTCATAATTTCCTTCCTTTTTAAGTGTGAACAACATTCTACTAAATGAATATACCATACTTTATTCATTCATTGATAAACTGAAATGCTTTTTTTCTGCCTTTAGGTAGTGTTTTATCTTGAATACTAAGACCTACGTCTTAGTATTTCACTAAGTGACTTAATATTGCCCCTAACTCTTGCACTAGTAAATGTAAATACTTTAAATTAAAGCATTTAGCTCTGTCACATGAAATAACTAAGCTATAAAGTTTGCTATTGTCGCTCAAGAAGAAAATGTAATAAGCTCTGGTCAAGTAGCCCATTTGGTCGGAGTGTCATCCTGATGAACCAAGTTTGTGGGTTCGGTCTCGGGTCAAATTGATGTTTTTCTCTGTCCCTTTCTCTTTTTAGAAATCAATAAATAATCATAATTTAAAATGTAATTTTAGAATAAATCAAATTACTGCCAGTTCTTATTAGCATTTGAAGGCCTAAAATGGGATTATGAAATTATTGTTTTATGAAAAATGTCAGTTAAGAATTTTAGCAATTAATGCCATTAAGAATATTTTTAAATGATGGGAAGTCTTATTCTTAGTTGTTCATGTTGGCCAATCTGGTAGTCACCAACCAAAGGTGGATTTTAAAATTTAAATTAATTAAAATGAAATGAAATGAAAATTTCAGTTCCTCAGTCACACTACCCACATTTCAAATTCTCTATCACCATTGTCGATGGCTACTGTATTGAATAATACAGTCATAGAAAATTTTTATCATTTCAAAAATTCTGATTTAAACTGCTGATTGTGTTAGCTGGACTTTTTTTCTCCAACTTTGTTAGGAATCATTTCAAGTCCATAAAATTTATTGCCACCTAACAGAGTGTGATATTCTGAGTGCTTCTTGGCTTTGCCAGTCTGCAGTCTGTAGTTGAAGAACAGGACTTAATCTCCTGTGGAGCAAAAGGAGAGTGTCAGTGTAGTCTGTTGCTTGCTAGTCACTCACCCTCACAGGCACAAAGAGCTCAGTATGGGGAGAGGAAAGGTAGAACTCCACTAAGGGCAAGGGAGGCAGGTAATGAAAAAGTAGGTTCATTGTAAGTTAATGGTATTTTAAGTTTTTATGGGTTTTTGAAATTTAGTTTGTGGCCTTTCAAACCCCAAGTAGTAAAAATGCACATAGATGGAAACCCTTAACAATAAAGAACATGTCTGGATCCAATGCATTTTACTTCTTATGACAGTATACTTGAAAATCTAGTGTAGAAAGAACTCTCTCGGGGATAATAAATGGGACCTAATTATAAGGAAGGCAGACTACTTTAGACTCTGTTTTTAATTTTATTTAAATGTTTTTTATTGTTATTCTGTTACAGTTCTCCCAATTTGACCCCTTTGCCTTCCTCCACCCAGCCCACCCCCCAGCTCCCACAGTCATTCCCCATGCTGTTGTCTGTCTATGGCTCATTCATACATGTTCTTGGACTAGGCCTTTCCTCTTCTTTCTACCATTATCCAACTCCCCCACCCGCTCTGGTCACTGTTAGTCTGTTCCATGTTTCCATGCCTCTGATTCTATTTTGCTTGTTAGTCTATTTTGTTCATTAAATTCTTGTTATAGCTGAGATCATACAGTATTTGTCTTTCACCGACTGGCTTATTTCACTTAGCAAACTAGCCTCCAGTTACTTCCATGCAGTCACACAAGGTAGGACTTCTTTCTTTCTAATGTATAGTATTCCATTGTGTAAATATGTACCAGTTATTTTTATCCACTCATTTACTGATGGGCACTTAGGCTGTTTCCAGCACTTGGTTATTATAAATAGTGCTGATATGAACATAGGGATGCATAAGTTCTTTTGAATTGTGGATTCAGGATTCTTAGAGTGTATTCCCAGCGGTGGATTCACGGGGTGATAAGGCAATTCCATTTTTAGTTTTTTGAGGAAATTCTGTACTGTTTTCCACAGTGGCCACACTAGTCTGCATTCCAACCAACAGTGTACTAGGGTTCCATTTTTCTCCACATCCTGGCCAGCACTTGTTATTTGTTGATTTATTAATAACAGCCATTTTGACTGGTGTGAGGTTTTAAATTGCATCTCTCTAATGGCTAGTGATGTTGAGAATCTTTTCATATGTCTACGGGCCATCTGTATGACCTCCCTGGAGAAGTATCTATTCAGGTCCTTTGCCCAAATTTAAATTGGATTGCTCATCTCCCGGGAGTTGAGTCATATGAGTTCTTTATATATTTTGGATATTAAACCCTTGTCCTCGTATCATTGGCAAATACGTTCTTTCATATAATGGGTTCCCTATGTGTCTTGCTGATGGTTTCTTTAGCCATGCAAATGGTTTTTAATATGATGTGGTCCCATATGTTTATTTTTTCCTTTATTTCCCTTGCTATAGGAGCTATATTGGCAAATATACTGCTGTGTGGGATATCTGAAATTTTCCTGCCTATGTTTTACTTTAGGGCTTTTGTGATATCATGACTTGTATTTCAGTCGTTTATCCATTTTGAGTTTGCTCTGATGTATGGTATAAGTTGGTGGTCTAGTTTCATTGTTTTGCATTTACCTGTCCAGATTTCCCAAAACCATTTGTTGAAGAGGCTATTTTTTCTTCTTCCCCTTTACCAAGTGTTAATTGACCATAGAGACAAGGGTTTATTCCATTGATCTGTGTGTCTGTTTTTGTGCCAGTACTAGACTGTTTTGATTAACATGGCCTTGTAATATAGTTTATCAGGTATTGTGATCTCTCCTACTTTGGTCTTCTTTCTCAAGATTGCTTAGGCTGTTCAGGGTCTTTTTTGGTTCCATATAATTTTTTAAAGATTTTATTTATTTATTTTTAGAGAGAGGGGGAGGGAGGTAGAAAGAGAAGGAGAGAAACATCAATGTGTGGTTGCCTTTCATACCACCCCTACTGGGGACCTGGCTCACAACCCTGGCATATGCCCTGAGTGGGGATTGAACTGGTGACCCTTTGGTTCACAGCCCATGCTCAGTCCACTGAGCTACACCAGCCAGGGCGGTTCCATATAATTTTTTGAAATATTTACACCTGTGAAATATGCCATTGGTATTTTAATATGAATTCCATTGACTCTATACATTGCTTTGTGTAGAATGGACATTTTAGTCACGTTAATTTAGTTCTTCCAATCCATGAACATGATATATACTTCCATTTGTTTGTAACTTCCTTAGTTTCTCTCTTTAATGTTCTATAGTTTTCTGAGTACAGGTCTTTTACCTCCTTGGTTAAACATCCCTAAGTACTTTATTTTTCTTATTGCTATAGTAAATGGGATTTCCCCCCACCCCCAGTTTCTTCTTCTGATATTTCAATGTTGGTGTGAAAAATGCCTTTAATTTCTGACTCTTGACTTTGAGTTCCACTGTTTTGCCAAATTCACTTATTAGGTTCATGTAGTTTTTTGGTAGAGAATAAGGTTTTCTAAGTATACTATAATATCTTCTGCAAATAATGACAGCTTTACTTCCTCCTTTCCAATTTGGATGCCTTTTATTTCTTTTTCTTGTTTGATCACTGTGGATAGCACTTCTAGTACTATATTGAATAAGGGTGGTGAAAGTGGACACACTTGTCTTGTTCCTGGTCTTAAGGGGAAATCTTTTACTTTTTCCCATTGAGTATAATGTTGGCTGTAGGTTTTTTATATATGGCCTTTATTATGTTGAGGTATGCTCCTTCTATTTCCATTTTGCTGAGTGTTTTGATCACAAATGGGTGTGTGATTTTATCAGATGCTTTTCAGCATCTAGTGATATGATTGTGTGATTTTTGTTCTTTATTTTGTTTATGTGGTATATTACATTTATTGATTTGCAAATATTGTACCATCCTTGAATGTCTGGGATAAATCCCACTTGATCATGGTTTATGATCTTTTTAATGTGTTACTCAATCCAAGTTGCCAATATTTTGTTGAGGATTTTAGCATGTATGTTAATCAGAGATACTGGCCTATAGTTTTCTTCCTATGTTGTATCTTTACCTGGTTTTGGAATTAGGATGGTATTGGCTTCATAAAAGGAGTTTGGGAGACTTCCCTCTTCTTGAATTTTTTGGAAATATTTTGAGAAGGATAGGAGTAAGGCCTAATTTAAGTGTTTGTTAAAATTCACCTGTGAAGTCATCCAGTCCAGGGCTTTTGTGTGCCTGGAATTTTTTATTATTGTTTCAATTTTACTAGATTTTATCAGTCTATTCAGTCTTTCTGCTTCTTCTTGATTCAGTTTGAGAAGATTGTGCATTTTTATAAATTTTTCCATTTCACCCAGGTTGTCCAGTATCTTGGCATATAGTTGTTCATAATAATCTCTTACAATCCTTTGTATTTCTGTGGTATCAGTTGTAACTTTTCCTGATTTTATTTATTTGGGCCCTGTCTGTTTTTTTTTCTTGATGAGTCTCATTAAAGATTTGTCAATTTTGTTTACCTTTTCACAGAATAATCGATCCTTTGAATTGTTTGTTTATCTTTGTGTCATTAGTTCTGCCCTGATCTTGATTGTTTCTTTCTTTCTACTTTCTGATATTTCATTGTTGGTGTGGAAAAAAATGACCTTAATTTCTGAATCTTGACTTTGCGTTCCACTGTTTTGCCAAATTCACTTATTAGGTTCATGCAGTTTTTTGGTGGAGAATAAGGTTTTCTAAGTATACTATAATATCTTCTGCAAATAATGACAGCTTTACTTCCTTTATCAGATTGTTTGTTGTCGTTCCCCCAGTTCTTGTAGATATAGGGTAGGTGGTTTATTTGAGATTTTTCTATTTTCTTTAGATATGCCTGTATTGCTATGAACTTTCTTTCCTCTCAGGACTGCCTTTTCTGTGTCCCTTATACCTGGTTTGTTGTGTGTTCATTTTCATTTGTTTCCAGATACTTTTTGATTTCTTCCTTGATCTCATTGCTAATCCATTCATTATTTAATAACATGTTATTCAGTCTCCATGTAGTTGAATGTTTTTGAGTTCTTTCCTTGAGGTTGCTTTCTAGTTTCAAGCCACTGTGATCTGAAAAGATGTTTGATGTGATTTTGATTTTCTTGAATTTGTTGAGGCTTTTTTTGTGTGTGTCCTACCATATGATCTATCTTTGAAAATGTTTCATGTGCACTTGAAAAGGATGTATAAAGGTTTTGTATATATCAATTAAGTCCATTTGATCCAGAATGTTGTTCAGTGCCACAGTATTCTTGTTGATTCTTTGTTTGGAAGATCTACCCATTATTGACAGTGGGCGGTTAAAATCTCCTGTGATGACTGTGTTGCTTTCAGTATCTTTCTTGAAGTCCTCTAAGATTTTCCTTACATATTTAGGTGTCCTATCTTGGGTGTATATATATGTACAAGGGTTATTTTTCTCTTTCTGGACTACTCCCTTAAGTATTTTATAGTGATCTTTGTCTCTTGTTATGGCCTTTGTTTTGAAGTCTATTTTGTTTAGTATAAGTATTGCTACTCCAGTTTTTTTTTATGTCCATCAGCTTGGAATATTTTTTAGATTGATGTGCTTTTACTCCCTGTCTTCATGGATTAGTCTTCTGTGGTAGGAGACCTATGAGACTCAGTGGTGCATTCTCCTGGGTCTCCTGAGCTGGATGCTCTTGGGATGCCCTTTAAGCCATCTATGTATGCTCTCTTGTTGTAATTGGGTTTTGGTTGTTGTTGGGCCATTCTTTGGTGGATTCTAACCTCCAGATGGCTGATTATAAGTCACACCACCCATCATATCTTGTATGCTCTTGCACAGATGCTGCTAGAACAACAATAATAATAACAACAACAACAACAACAAAACAACCTAGGAAACAAAGCTTACACCTGCAAAAATAATCCCTACCTACAACCACACAATAACAAAAATGAGCAAATATTAATATAGATGACAAGATATTAAGACTATTATAAGGAAGGAAAATGAATATGGGATGACTAATGGAAAGAAAAATGATTTTGAGAGGGTAGAAGGAAGAGAAATAATAAGAGTAGAGAATAGAAATAAGGTGAAGAAAAAAGAAAATAAAATGTGCATCATAAGTAAAAATGGGAGGGAAGAAGGCAAAATGGAATAAGAAAAGGGAAGAATATAATATGAAGTTTTATAAGAAATAAATATAATAGTGAAAAAAATGGGAACAAATTGAAGAAAAACATCCACCACAGCAGTATCAATGATAAATGAGCAAAGATGAATACAGGTGAAAAGGAATTAAGAAGAGAAAAAGAAAGAAAAGAAGATTATGAGATGTCTAAAGAAAGGAAAAATGATTTTGAGAGGGTAAATGGAGAAGAAAAATAAGAGTGAGGAATGAAAACCAGGCTAGGAGAGGAGAAAAATGAAATTCCAAATGAAAAAAAGAAAGGTCAGGAGGAAGGCAAAATGAAGTATGAGAGGGGAACAGTAAAATTTGAGATTTGAAATACACAAATAATGAAAATCTTAGAATAAAATTGAAGAAATGCAACAATCCCCACCATATCAACAACCAATGAGCAAAGGTTAATAAAGGTGTAGAGAGAATAGAGAAAAAGAGTGTGAGATGACTAATGGCAAAAAAAATGGTTTTAAGAGTCTGGAGGAAGGAGAGATAATAAGAGTGTGAAAGAGAAATAAGTTGTAGAAAGAAAAAAATAAATTAAAAACAAAAATAAGAAGAGGAAGGAAGAAGGCAAGATAAAGAGAAAGAAGAAGTAAAATAAGAGATTTGAAATAAACTAAAATAAAAAATAGTGAAATAAGTAGAATAAACTTGAGGAAAAACTTAAAAAAATGTTAAAAAGCAGACTTTCACCAAGATGGAGGTGTAGGTGGAAACATTTTGCTTTCTTGCACAACCAAATCTAAAAACAACAAAGTTTTAGCAATAATAAATGCAGCCAAACCACAGAAAATCGAACAATACAGGAGTCTGACAACAACAAACCACTCAGCTAGACTGGTAAGAGAGGCGGAGCCAGCAGCGGAGCAGGTCGGGCAAAAAAGATCCTCCGACCCAGGCAGCCAAGGGCGAATCCCAGGTGTGGGGTAGTGACGTGTGGACCCAGTGAAGGTGGAAGGCAGCTGGCTGACCACAGTCACACATTTGCATGCAGATAAATCAGCGAAGGAGCAAACAGTGAGACAGATCGGGCAGGCCCCAGCAACAGGAAGCAGCAGAGGGGACCGATATTGCTTCCTCTCTGACCCCGTCCCCACATACAGTGTCACAAACCAGCAACTGGGTGGCCCTGCCCTGGTGAACAACTAAGGCTCCTCTCCTCATACTTAACAGGCTCGAACAGATCAAAACATGGCTCAAGAACAACTCAGAGCCCCAGAGCCAATAAATCTAAGTGAACAAGGAATTGCCAACCTATCAGAGGCACAGTTAAAAACATTGGTGATCAGGATGCTCACAGAACTGGTTGATTTTAACCACAAATTAGAGGAACATATGAAGGTGAAACTAATTGAAATGAAGGGAAATGCACAGCAAAGCAATAGTGATGGAAAGGAAACTGGGATTCAAATCAAGGGAGTGGACCAGAAGGAAGAAAAAAATGACCAAACAGAAAAGAATGAAGAAATAAGAATTCAAAAAAATGAGGAGAGGCTAAGGAACCTCCAGGACATCTTTAGACGCTCCAACATCTGAATTATAGGGGTACCAGAAGGGGAAGAGGAACAGCCACCAGTGGAAAACTTATTTGAACAAATAATAGAGGAAAACTTCCCCATTCTGGCAAAGGAAATAGACTTCCAGGAAATCCAGGAAGCTCAGAGAGTCCCAAAGAAGTTGAACCCAAGAAGGAACATAACAAAGCACATCATAATTATATTAGCCAAGATTAAAATCAAAGAGAGAATTCTAGAAGCAGCATGAGATAGGGGGACAGTCACCTACAAAGGAGTTCCCATCAGACTGTCAGCAGATTTCTCAAAAGAGATCTTACAGACAAGAAGGGGCTGTAAAGAAGTATTCCAAGTCATGAAAACCAAAGACCTACAACTAAGATTGATCTATCCAGCAAAGCTTTCATTTAGAATGGAAGGGCAGATAAAGTGCTTCTCAGATAAAATCAAATTCAAGGAGTTCACCATCACCAAGCCATTATTATATGAAATGTTAAAGGGACTTATCTAAGAAAAAGAAGATAAAAAAGATGAACAGTGAAAGGACAGCAAACTCACAGTTATTAACAACCATACCTAAAACAGAAGTAAACTAAGAGGACAGCTAGATCAGGAGCGAACCATAGAAATGAAGATCACATGAAGGATTAGCAACAGGGGAGTGGGAGAAGGAGAAGGGGGGAGAAGATACAGAAAATAGGTAGCATAGATGGTAGGTAGAAAATAGATAGGGGAAGGGTAAAAATAGTATGGGAAATACAGAATCTAAGAACTTGAGACATGTGGTCATAAACTAAAGGGGGGGATGGTGGGGGAGGGGGTGTGCAGGCTGGAGGGAAATGAAGGGGGGAATAGAACAACTTTAATGGCATGATCAATAAAATATATTTTAAAAAATGTTAAAATGCTATGCAGGAGAAAAAAATAACACAAATAATGAAGAAGACCATGGTGGAATTCATCTCAGCTGAGTCCTGTGTTTTCCACTGTCTTCCCTTTCTGGATCCATCCCTGGTAATGTCAGGTGATGTCCTGGTCTAGCCCTAGCCACAGTTCCTTCAGTGTGACATTTTCTGTTCTTCCTGTGCAGCTGAACTCAGTGGGAGCAAACTGCGCTTTCTCTCTGGTTTCTTTGTTGGCAGAATTGCTGTGTGTGCACATATGCAATCAGAGGGTCCCTGGTGAGCCTCACCTCAGCTCCTCTTTTAAAAGAGTCTATGTATCCCCCCCCCCCCCCCGCCACCACTACCCACAGCACCTGGGCAGATTTTTTTGTGCATTGCACCTCTCCAAAAGCACAAAATCTCTCTTGGTCAGGGCTGCCCACAGTGTGCCAGTGACCCTGACAGTTTTAGGAGATAGAGTTTCTCTTTGGAACTCTCCTGGTTGGCACTGCAGCTATGGCTGTGTTGCTCACTGTGTGTGTGTAGCTTAAGTCTACCAGACTTTGTCTGTCTCTCCAAGTGTCTCCCAATTAGGGTTGGTGGTTTCCCTGTGTGAGACCAGAGTCCTGTTCTGGGAAGGGAGGGAGCCACTAAGCTGCATTTTCTGTCTGTTCTGTCCTGTGCTTCGGGTGCCTTGAACAGAGTATTTTCGCTCAACTTACAAAAATCTCTTACCAGTGGTGCAAAGTGGTGCAGTTTGTACAGTGGTGCAGAGCATCCTCTGTACCCTTTGGCTTCAAAAATTCATATTGGCTGAGATTCTGTTGATTGTTCAGGTCACTTGTCAGAAGATCAGCTGAAAATCCATACTGGGGGCACGAGAAAGTTGGCTCAGCTTCTACCTACTCAGCCACCACTTCTGAATCCTGTCTCTTCTTTAAAGAGGTGATTTCCTACTTCTCTTTGCAATTCAAATATCCTGGTAGTAAAAGTTTATTTATAATTATTTTGTATTCTATTTGTATGACATCCTGTGCTCTGAATGCAGATCAAATAAATTTCATTTTTAGAGTTGTTGATATTATTTCTTTGACTCATTAGCACAAGGGCCTTTCTTAACAGCTTGCTCTGTCCCCAGAATTATCTTTGCTCATAACTGCAGCTCAAAAAAGTTTGAATGAATGAAATGGGTATGAATACCCTAGAAATTTTGGAAAACTGGGTTGAGAATCATTCCTTTAGGAAAATTAATTTTCCCTGATTGAAGAAATTTTGATCCTATGCATCAATGGGCTTGCAGAGTCCTTCAATTGCCAGGAAAGCAGCATAGCACAGTAGTTAATCTAATGGACATAACTATGCAGTGGTTTGGTTTCAGGTTCCCACTCAGCCCCTGATTGATGAGCTATGGGAACTTGATCATACTAACCTCTTGAAGCAATTTCCACATTTGGAACAGAATAAAATCTTCAGGTTTCAATATTTTAAAAACATTAAAAAACAAACTCAAAATTAGACAAAAATTGAATTAAAAAATTTAAAACTTAAAAAAAATTCCTAGGATTTTTGTGAGGATCAAATAAATTGAAGAACACAAACTCTTCAGTATAGTGCCTGACATATTTAGCTTTCATTGTATGTTAGCTTAAAAAAAAAAGAGGACACTAAGCATTTGTTGGGAGAACTTAGGCTGAAAGTGAGGGAAGAGAGAGATCTGGACAGAGTGCTCGTGTTATGGGAATCTAGGCGAGAGAGAGTGAGCTCATGGCATAGCCTACAGACTACAGAATCAAGGAGGTGAAGAAGTGGTGCTGTCTGTGGCAGAGCAGACAGCTGGAAATATCACTGCTGCAAGGGAACTGTTAAGTTCTAGATACCTGCTGAGTTCTTGACTGGCTAAGATGATTTCTGCTTGAAATAATCTTCCTTGAGATATCTACATGGGCATTCCCTCAGTCCATTCAGGGCTTTGTTCGTGATACTCCTCTCTGTTAAGCCTATTGACAAGGTACCTCCTACCCTCTAATTCCCAATCTTTAATATTATAATGATAATTATGTGCCTTATTTTAGTTTTCTTATGAACACTTTTATCATTGGTTCTATTAGATATCTTTTTTCACCTACTATATTATAATTACATGTGAGGAGTGTCTTTTTTTGCTCACTATTCTAGAATATGGTGCTTGTTCATGTTAGATCTGCAATGAATTGTTGTTGAATTCATGTTTTTACTATTTGATCAGAGGTCAAAAGACCTCTGCATGGTAAACAGCTTTAACCTCAGGCTATAGGGTGGGGGGTGAAATATTGTGTTCATAAAGGTTAAATTGCTTGCTAAAAATCATATAACTAATGAATCTTGGAACCAATATTTGGGATTTAAAAACAAACAGTCTTTCTGCTATATCACATCAATTACTTTTATACTTGTTTCAAAAGGAATTGGGGACTTACAAGTTTACAAGTTTAATGGAACCTGATTACTGATTATGCAAAATAAGACAAATAGAGATAAAAGAGAACAGAGAACCTATGTAGAAAGTTAAGAAATTAGGTTTTCTCTGACATCTGAGAGGAGCCACAATTCTTTTTTCTGCTGTGTCTCTGGCAGCTGGTAGAAACGAACAGGTTCACACTGACCTTGGCACTCAACCTCTTATCGCAGGCATTTCAGTCCCAACTTCAGAGGGCTGAATCATCAAGTAAGTCTGCTTTCTTTATTACATTATAAACTCTTTCAGAACAGGGGCTATATCTTAATATCTGAATTCCTTATCCCCTTTAGCATAATGCCTTGCCAGATGGTCAGTATCTCTAGAATAACACACACCATGCTTCCATACATTGCAAAGAAAGAGGCTAAATGCCTTCTACCATCCTGCTGCCTCTGAGTCTATGACTCTTTTGAAAAGTACCCGAAGTCTTGATATGTGCTTATTAAGGCAGAGTCAAATACATCAAAACTAGCATAAGGGAAATTGAAGGGGAGTAAATCTGGAATTTCCATGGGGCATACATTCTCACTTCGACAGGTAGCTGACCCATTTGAACATGAGCATGAGTAGCAGGAGGACCCGGAAATAGGGCCTCTTTATACTTTGATTTAATGGCTGGTTGAAACTTTAAAATTGTGTGCCATATACTATGGAAGAGATAAATCTAAGCAGATACAATTTTAGAGCAGATGTACCCTCTGATTACTCTTTCATCAAGTAGGGATTAAAGTTGGCTGTAACAGAAAACTGAAATAACAGGGGCTTTAGACAGATGGGGTTTATTTTAATTTCATGAAACAAAAAGTCTGGAGGAAGGGAGGAATGGTATAGAGGCTCAAGGATATCAGGTCTCTAAGATCTTTGCCATTTATTTTAGTGTTTCCCTTGTGGTCAAATGCATGTGACTGTTGCAGCACTTGCCACCATGCCTGCATTTGAGGATGCACGGAGGAAGAAGAACAAATTGCACCAAGGAGGGAAATGGAATGACAGCTGAATCTGCCCTTTCCTTCTTTAAGGTATTTTTCTTTTTCCTGCCTCCAAACACTTTGCCATATCTCCTTGGCCAGAACTGTGACACATGGATATTTCTGCCCATGTGTACATCTGTCTGCAGGGAAGATTGGGAAATTTAATTTTTATTAGTTGGGTACTTTGCCCTCATCTCTCAGCAAAATAATTGTCAGAATGGAACAATTGGAAAATGAATGGATGTTGAGTAAACACCTAGGTCTTGTCATAGCTATCCATTAAAGAACCTCAGAATGTATCCATAGAATCCCTGTTTCAAAGAACATTAAATTTTGATGGGTCTCTTGATCAGTTAGTTTCATAATATGTTCTGAAATTGCTGTATGAGCTTGTCTTTTGATGGGGCTATTTAAGAGGAGTTATCCTTTGAAATGCTGGGTATTACACAGACGGAGCCCTGACATGGACTCTGTGTTGGTTTTGGCACAATACACTGTGCGCTATTTTGACGTTCAACTCAGCTACATGGAATAGGGAGATAGTACAAAGTGATTTAAAAATATCTATTCAAGAACAAATGATTAAGAATAAATAAGACATTCTTATGAAAGTACAAGGTAGTTATCAGAAATTAAGAATTTATCATAAAGTTCTGCTTCTTTATTTGGCCTAGAATTAGATGCAAAGCTGTACACATTGATCAACAAAATAGAAAAGACAGCCCAGAAATGGTTCACTACAAAAATGGAAATTTCATTTATGATTGAGATGGTACTGCGGGTTGGTGAGGAAAAGATGAACTTTTCAGTAAACAATACTGGAAAATTAGTTATCCGAATGTGAAAAGATAAACTTGGAAACCCATCTCACACTGCATATAAAAAAATCAAACCCCCATGGATTAAGACTTATATGTAGAAATATAAGTCATGATACCATAAAAATCCTAGAGGAAAATAAGCAGTAAAATTTCAGATATCTTGCATAGCAATATTTTTGCTGATATATCTCCTAGGGCAAGGGAAATAAAGGAAAACATAAACATATGGAACTGCATCATATTAAAAAGCTTCTGCACAGCTAAAGAAAACATCATCAAAATGAAAAGGGAACCAACTGTATGAAAGAACATATTTGCTAATGATGTAAGGACAAGGGTTTGATCTTCAAAAATACAAAGAAATCATATGACTCAACACCAGGAAGACAAACAATCCAATTAAAAAATGGACAAAGGACCTGAAGAGATACTTCTCCAAGGAGGACACACAGATGGCCCATAGACATACAAAAAGATTCTCAACATCACTAGCCCTCAGAGACCTGCAAATTAAAACCACAATGAGATACCACCTCACACCAGTCAGAATGGCCATCATTTATAAATCAAAGTGGTGGAGAGGATGTGGAGAAAAGGGAACCCTAGTGCACTGTTGGTGGGAACGCAGACTGGTGCAGCCACTGTGGAAAACAGTGTGGAATTCCCTCAGAAAATTAAAAATGGAACTGCCTTATTACCTAGCAATTCCATTTCAACACCAATTCAAAAGAATTTATGCACCCCTAATTTGTAGCAGCACAATTTACAATAACTAAGACTTGGAAACAGCTTAAGTGCCGATCAGTAAATGAGTGGATCAAAAAACTGGTACATTTACACAGTGGAATACTATGCAGCAGAAAAAAGAAGGAATTCCCAGTTTTGTGACAGCATATATAGAACTAGAGACTATTATGCTAAGCAAAATATGTCAGTCAGTAAAAGACAAATATCATATGACCTCACTTATTAAAGGAATCTAATAAAATAAACTAATAGAAATAGAGACAGAGGCATGCAATCAGGGAATAGATGGACAGCTGTAATTGGGAAGGGAGTGGTGGGGATTGATTGAAAGAAGGTGAAAGGACTTGTCAAAGAGCATACATGAAGGGCACATGGACAACGGTGTGGGGATTGACTATGAAACTGGGGACTGGGCTGGGTGGAGGGGGGCGAAGGGGAAAAATGTAACAGCATAAACAAGCACACATCAAAAATGAAAAAAAAGACTAAGAAAAGACATATGTACAAGGCAAAACTGAAACACTGAGAGGAAGTTTTCAGTACGTATCCACTTGAACAAGCACAAAACCAGGCAAAACTACATTAACATATTGCTTAATGATACAAATATGATTAAATGTAAATAAAAAGAAGAGAAAAATAAAGGGAAAACTCAGAACTGCATTTCCTCTCAGGGGACACAGAGGACCTAAGTATTCTTGTTTTTAAATTGGGTTGTGTCACCACAGAAGCTTGTGATATCATTATCCTCCATAGCTTTTTATACTTTATACCATCTTGTAAGGATTCTTTTGTATCTACACATGAATTTAAAAAAAATTAAAAATGTAGAAATGAAAGGCATCAGTCTCATTGGGTTATTGTGAATATCAAACATGAAAAGTATTTGAAGAGATGTTAAATAAATGTAAGTTATCTTTACTACTTGTGAAGACTGAATTATTTTAATTCATCTTTGTATTCATACTTCAGTGTCTGAAATGTACTATGTACTCAATAAACATTTTAAAACAGATTTTATGTACTTATTTTTAGAGAGAGGGAGTAGGAGGGAGGAAGAAAGGGAGAGAGAGAGACATTGATCAGTTGCCTCCAGCACATCCCCCACTGGGGACCTAACTTGGCCTGCAACTCAGGCATGTGCTCTGACTGGGAATCGAACTGGTTACTCAGGTCTGCAGGCCAGCGTTCAATCCACTGAACCACACCAGCCAGGGCTTAATAAACATTATTTTAATGAGAAGCACATTTTATTTACTTATTTATTTTTAGAAAGACATTTTAATATTAGCGTATACTAATGCAGGTTTTTAATGTAGATATTATTAGAACTAAGCTGTTCCTCCTAGTATTTACTAACAAACATATCATTCTATTCACTCGTTTATTAATTTATTCATCCTTCAAGTAGTTAAATAAAGCCAAGAATGTTCCAGGCATCCTGCTAGTTACTAGGGAAAGTGAGATGAACTCTACATTTGTTGTATTCCCAGTGAGATCAGAGTCTAGTGGGAGAGAAAACCCAACATCTGAACAACAATATTTGCTAATATAAACCATTTATTAGTAATAATAAGACTATCACTACTGTGTTTAATAAAGGATGCCTATTTTCCTGGTGGCATTTTTATTTTCTCTGAGTAATAAGGACATTTTCAAATTTTACCTCGATGAGTGGTAAATTAACTTACATCTATTTCACAGGCACTCCAGAGAAATGAGATTATATTCTCACATGAACTGCAGGCTGGGGAAAAAGCATGTTCTTGCCTTTGAATTGAGTTTAGTTCAGACTGGAATCAGGTGTGAATAGAAAAAGGATCTACTTAATCAACACCCATGACGAGAGTAGTGACACTCAGTGAGAAGTGCTTTAAGTACAGAGAGTTTGTATTTGACAGGCTTCAGTGCCTGGCTGGCAACATAATAGCAAGTGCCAATATGGGACTTGATAGCCGTGGGAAATATGAGAGCAACCACAATGAAGTCCACAACAAGGAGTGGAGAAGATGGGAACATCAGCTCAGCTGACACTAGGGTGATTGCATTAAATAAGACAGGCAAGTGTTGAGGACAGAATCTCCCAAATCGTGTTCCTTGGAATGTCATTCTTTCAAAGATGCTTTATAGAAAAAAGGAATTGAAATACATTTGAGAAATGCTGATCTCTCTCTCTGTAGATTCACAATGCAGAATACTATGTTAAAGGCCCCCATGAAACCAGTACAACTGTGTTTAGAAAGATGACAAAATGATATGAAGAAACTGTTAAATTTTGATGAGACTGTCATTTCTATTTTTAGTTGTCTTATTTGCCCAAACAACAATTTCTTGAGTGCCTACTGTAAGGCAATGGAGCAAATGACTTTTCAATCACTAGTGATTTGGGAGAAAGTAAAATGCTTTTTAAATAGAAGAAAAAATATGGGCCTGGGTAAGTGTATGTAGCAAATGACTTAAATGTCTTAGGTATCTGCTGGAAAAACAGTGTACCACCTAGTGACAATTCCTGAAAGAGCAGGCATATGCCAGGGATGGTTTTCCATCCCTTCCCTGAAACAAGATAGTGAACCTCCTTGGAGAAACTAAGATTCCTGAAAAATAAATGAAATTTGGAAAAAGCATAAATAAAAAAAAATTATTGCAAAAGTAATTCTTGCTAGTTACAGAAAATATAGAAGATATAAATCTGGAAAAACAAATAAAAATAAACCAGGGATATCTATATCTATCTATCTATCTATCTATCTGTTCATTTTCTACGTATTTATAACACTATAAATGTTTTAGATCATAACTGTACTATAAAGATAATTACCAGAAATATTCTTTTATAACCAAATTTCACATATTATAATAATTCATGTATATTTACTTATGTCAATGAATATAAATCTAGATTTTATTTTTAAATTACTAAGTAATATTCCATTTTATCACTATATCATGATAATATAACCTTTTCCTATTAATGAGCATGTAGGTTGTTTAAAAATTTCTGTGACCATAAATAACACTGTAATGAACATCTTTTGTATGCTTGACATTTATTTCTTCAAAATAAATTCTGATATAATGAAAATGCTGGTGCTAAGAATATGCATATTTACATCTAACATTTTTTTCTCAAAGAAGTGTGTACCAACTTATACTCCCACCTGTAGTGTTATGAATGTGTTCATTTCCATATCTTCACACATAGGAGAGTATTCATAAAACAATGTTTTGTGCTTACAATTAATGTGACAGAAACATTTCATTGTTTTGATTTGCATTTCTTTGTTTAATTACTGAAATAGAGTCTCATTTTTCTGTGTTTACTACTAGCCATTTGTTTCCTTCTCTTTAGAGACTTAGTTATATCTACTTTTTGCTCATTTTCCCTATTAGGATTTTGGCTGCCTTTTTACTGATTTGCAATCGGATTACTTTGCAAGCATTTTTATTTGTTTCTTGTTTTTAACTTTTAATTTGAACTAATTTTGAACATACGAATTACTAAAAAATAGAACATAGAATTTGTGTATACATTTTAACTCATTTTCTTGTAATGTGTTAATCTTATTTATCCACAGTACAATAAACAAAGCCAGGAAATTAACATTGGCACAATATTATTAACTAGACTACAGACATTATTTGAATTTTCCCAGTTTTTCCTTTAATTTCCTTTTCCTGTCCCAGCATGAAATCCAGAATCCCACATTGCATAAAGCTGTTATTTCTCCTTAGTCTTCTTTAGGCTGTAACTGTTCCACTATCTTTTCTTGTCTTTCATTACTATGAGTCTTAAGGAGAACTGGTCAGTTATTTTATAGAATGTTTCTTTGTTTGTTTTTTAAAAATATTTTATCTATTTATTTTTAGAGCAAGGGGGAGGGAGAGAGAACGAAAGGGAGAGAACAGCAATGTGTGGTTGCCTCTTTTGCGCCCCCTAATGGGGACCTGGCCCACAACCCAGGTGTGTGCTCTGACTGGGAATTGAACCAGTGACCCTTTGCTTTGCAGTTTGGCACTCAATTCACTGAGCTACACTGTCCATGGCTGTAGAATATTTCTTAATATCTGTTTGTTTCATGTTTTCTCATGCTTGGAATTAAGTTATATATTTTGGACAAAAATTCCCAAAGGCTTTTTTATATGATAAACTGAGAATGACACAAATCATTCTCAGTGCATCATATCACAAAGCCTTGATATTGATATACCTTACTGCTGGTGATGTTGTCACTTGGTTAAGGTGGTGTATGCTGGGTTTCTCTTCTGTAAAGTTTCTGGCTCTCCCTTTAGAGTTAATACAGTTGACCCTTGAATAATATAGGAGTTAGGGATGCAACCCCCATGCAACCCCCAAATCAAAGATTTGCATGTAACCTTTGACTCCACAAAAACACAACTGCTAATAGCCTACTGTTGACTAGAAGCCTTACCAATGACATAAACAGTCAGTTAACACGTTTTGTATCTTATTTTTACAGTAAAGTAAGCTAAAGAAAAGACGATATTATTAAGAAAATAATAAGGAAGAGAAAATATTTTACAGTATTTATTGAATAAATAAATACTTATTTATTCTACATATAAGTGGACCTGAGCAGTTCACACCCATGTTGTTCAAGCGTCAAGTGTATCTTTCTTGAGGGAGATACTTTGAGTCTAGGCAAATCCAGTTTCTCCTTAACTAATTAAGTTCTTGCTTCAAGTTGAATAAATTAAACAGAAAATTTTATATATGATAAATTATAGATGGCAAACACCAGGCTCTATATTTTAAAAAATTGGTGAATAAATGTTGTATGTAATGTTTTATATGTTATATATAGTGTTATATATTGCTTATATAATGTTTTAACAAACTAAAATGATTGACTATCTTTTAATGATTTCCTATTTTCACCGATTCTTTAAATTAACAACCTATTACTGTCCTTGATTATATTTGATAAGGAGACTTCTACAGTGTAAGAAATTTTATGTAACACTGTTTGATTAAAACCTTAAGTCTATGGAAGATAATTTGAAGAAATATTAAATACTGACAGAATTATGGCCTTCTGTTCCTTTTTTTGTAATAGATCGAATAAAATCTTATGAATGTTGATATTGCAATGTTCTGTTTTTGCATATCTCCTACCCCTGAACAGATGCAATAACTTCAAAAAATAGTTTAATTGTCCTAGAAAAAACTAGATTGAGTTTGAATTCTAAATTTGCCTCTTATTAGCCATATGACCTTGAACAAGTCATGTTGCCTTTCTAAGTCTCAGATGCTTTACCCATCTTACAGGACTATTGAAAACAACTGATAGAACACTGGCAAAAGAGGTTTGTAAACTGTAAAGCAATAAGTGCATGCAAGGGATTACTAATATTATTATTATCTTTTACCAGTTTGTAAGACCATTCTCAGAGGTACAAGCACTGGTTATTGTTATGTCAATTTTGTTTCTAGGGGATAAAGGATTATTATGAAGTATATGGCATGTACCATAATACATTTTGTTTTTGTAATATACAGTATTGCACTTGATTCATTTCTATATTATTTTCCTGGTACAACTTCCTACCACAGTTTGACAAACAAGGAATGAGCTGCTTATCTATAAAGATTTATAGTGTAGGGAGTCTATAGTCTTGGGAAGATGTCATTGGCAGTGCAAATAGCAAGGTTAACATGGTTGTTTACAAAATAACTACAAACTAGTTAGTATTTCATCTTGAAAAACAGTTTAGGTACTCTTTAGATAACCTCTTATAATTGAAGTCCTTTCATAAGCTAGGCTTTTATATTGAGTTTTGTCAAATTCAAGGTCAGGCAGAAATTCTAACATTAATCGGTTCAAAATTGTGGCTATTGTCTTTTCATGAACTATAGTAGCTGTTGCTTGCCTTTCTGTCATCTTCCCTGTTCTTCTTACAGCTCATATATGCAGTTAAAAAAAGGTTCATCAAGTTGGATTAGTCACAATGGAACAGAAGTTTTTGCCTTTTAATTTAGTAAATGCCTTCTGACTTATTACACTTACAGTCCATAGCAGTCCATTTTGATTTGATAAATGCATTGAAAGTACCTGAAATTGTTTCACCCTTTCTCTTTCTTGCCTTTCATCTTTTAGAGCAATCAAATGAAAGGCCCTTTAGGTCCCCTAATTGAAGGCGTCTGCCCTGCCCTGGTGCCAACGGTGTGTGTTTCTGTTAGTGCTCCTGCTTGACAGGAGGTTCCCTAGTCTTAAAAGTAAGTCATCTTAAAGTTTTACAACAGAACACTCTAAATAAGTTTCCAGTATGTTTTCAAGTTGGGAATTTGTTATCGAATCAGTATGTATATATTACACGCACATATGTATTTTGCCCATGATTTTAATGCTAGTAAACATTTATGGAATTCTGGTTTAAAACATCATTTAAGTTTTAAGAAGCTTCACAATCATCATTAATAGTAGAAGAGCAACTAACTCAACATTGCTTGCTTACTAGATCATTAAATAGATCATCAAATAGTAACAATTATTATTGTTAATGATAATTAATTTGAAGAACATGTACATGTAGGGTTACTATTTGACATAAGATTTTTACTTTGTGAAATGGTGCCACCTGAAGCCACGTTCAACACATTGTACAATGCGCTCAATGGTTATAATTACTCTTTGTTGTGTCCCCAAGAAAGTTGGCATTCGCTTTAACAGTGGTTCTTCTCTTTTCCCTTAAAGTAAAAACTCCTTTTACTGTAATGCCATAGTGATCTTTTCTGTGATAGCTTTTTGTATTGTGCAGTTACCAAAAAAGGAGAACCACACTTTGCTGAAATATATAGAGTAGCACAAAATGCCACTTGGGCCTCCAAATAACTTGCTGAGAATGTGATGACAGGACAATGATTGGAATCATGTCACAGTTGTTTCCATACTTGGAGGGAAATGAGAAGGAACCGCTACAGAGGTGTGGTGGCACTTTGAGAAGACACGCACCTGTCATCAGCTGGTGGTATGATGGGCAGGCTAGTGAGGAGCTGCAGTATCATCCAGGTACGCTAAGCCTCCACTACCATAACGAGGTTGAAATTATATCAACTCCTGAATGGCAGTCATCAGTTCTTTACTGAGATCTCTGCTAAGGAATCAACAGGAAGGCTTTTCCCAGCTTGGATTCATTTCAAGAAATTAGTTTTAAGAGGAAGCATTGAGTATTTCCTGTATTTATTACTACCTTTTCACAAAAGCAGTATTTATCTGCACATAATTTCATGAAAGCCTTTTTAAAAAATTTTAAATAAAGCTTAGCTGTTTAACAAATGTTTTAGAAAGTCTTTAAATTTTGAAGTTGATGAAAATGTTGTCCTGCTATGTTTAATCACTGTTTTTATTTGAATCTATGAGTCAATACAAATGAATATTATTAAAACTTTGACTTAATTGACTCATTAAATGTGTTATCTATTATGTATCAGGTACTGTGCAAAGTGCTGGGAATACAGAGATACGCCATACCTGGTTTTTGTGTGACTATTATCCTCAAAAAATATAGTGTGTATAGAAGGTGGGATACAGTTCCCTTCTTAAGCAGAGAAGCAAATGTGAGAGAACACTTCTATATCTGTATGATGTAAATTCTTTTTTGTTGGGCAAAGTACTAGAAAATAGGCATGGACTCTTCTATTACACGGTTAAGGCCCGCGGCTGCAAAAATGTAACATGGTCAAAGTGATCTGTGGCAGGGATGTTTTAAAACCCAAGAAGACGGGGACATTTCCTGTGTTTCAAAAGAAAACAGGGACTCTACCATTTTGCAGTTGGAGCCAAAGGCCAAAGAGTACTTTTCACTAGCTTTATGAGGCCCCTTAAACCCAGCTATTCAGTATTTTCAAGCACACAATGAAGGGCTATGAAAGAAGCACCAGCAAAGATATCCATCTCTCCCACCCATCTTAAAATTCCATCTTATTCCCTTGTCTGTGCTGTACATCTTTTCTTCCCTCTTCCATCTTGGTAATCTCATTTATTCATTCGATATCAGCTTAAACACCAGCCTCAAGGGAGCTCTGGCACCCCCGGTGAGGTTAGTACTTCTGTTGTGTGTGCATAGAATACCTTGGCTTTTCTTCACATCACTGTCACAACTGTTATTTAGATGACCATCTATGTCATTATTTGTTTCATGTCTGCTTTCACCAGGAGCCTCTAGTAGATCAGTAACGGTAGCCAGTGGAGGTTTAGGAATTTGTAATTACTACTCAGTAGAAAGATTTAAAGGCTGAATGAAATAGGAGTCAATAATTTTCATTGTTTTATGAAAAAAAGAGAGGTACAGAAGTGTAACATTAACGTTGGTTTCACAGAATGGGAAAATGTGTTTACAAAGTAATGAGACAGCTGTAGAAATAAAGAGCTGTGAAGATATAAAGTATAGGTGCTTTGTATGTTTTAGATGACTTTTTAATTTTAACTTTAGTCTTTCAGAGACAACTGACAAGATTAAATTCTTGAATTGTGAATTGACTATTATGGGCAGCTATGTGAATATTATTTTTCAAAACCCCCAAATCCCATGTTATAAAAAGCTTTTCTTGTTAAAGGGAATGTGTCAAGGAAAGATTGTCCACTTTAAGTACAGCTGTTATAGGTCAGATTCCCTGGGACGAAAATCCTGAGATCAGCATGCAGAAAATTTACTTGGGAGCTTTCTTGAGTCAACACACCTGTGGAGAGATGACTTCCAGGATGGGGCAGAGGGAGAACTAAAGCTCTGTTGTTGTCACAACAGAGACCTCAGCTTACCCGTCAGGAACTCTGGAGTCAAAATGTCCCTCAGTCAAGGGGCTCAAGCAGTCTTTGGATTCAAGTTACCCTGGAGAGGGAGCATGGAATTGGAGAGGTCGCTCTGCTTAGCTGAGGATAGTGTCTGGGGGGAGGGTCAGCTGTGACCTGTCCATCACTTACACTCTTGGCAGCCAAGAAAAGAGCACTACAGGCCTGAAGGGAAGGGGGTGATTTGACCAGCACATTATAATATCTACCGAAGTCCACTCCTTGTTCCACGCAGACCCATTTGCCTTGTAGCAGTTCTAGAGGCTGCTTTTTCAGGGTTTGAGTGGGCTTCCTTTCCTGGGGGAAAACTTTCAAGAGGAAAGTAAGTGGGATGAACCGTAGCTCCCACTGCTACAGTGGTCCTGAGGCTGGACGGAATCCTGCTCACGGTGGGTGGTCCTGACAGCATGGTTTCTCCTGTCTTGTGGTCAGGCACCCTATTCTAGCAATGCTTGGCCCTGTGTGTTTTAAAAGGTGTCTAATATTCCATTGTTGGTGATGTGGTTTGCTCCAGAATCCTAGGGTTCTTCATTGTGATTCTCACATTACAGTTTGCTGCAAATTCCACATGAACCTCACAACCCCACAGATACTTGTAATGTCTGCTGCTTCCTTCAACCCAAGTAGCCAGATTTCTGTACTGACCTGGACCTTCTGCGGAGCCTTCGCAGCTTTGGGACGCATTCGAAGCTGGCAGCCTTTCATGTTTCTTGGTATATGAGTCAGAACAATAGTCCAGGTATGGACAATGCATTTTTTAGGCCTTTAAAAGATCTGCCTGACATTTTGCTTTTTACTTTGTGGTGGGAATCAGGAGACACAATGATTTCTTCTTTATTTTGAGATGTCCTGGCATGCTGTCAGACCACGGGTCCTCCAAAATTTTGCCGATCTCTAATCTTTGTGTAGTTTATCTCCACCCACCCCAGTGTTCTGTTTATTACTAAAGCTTCCAACATATTTGCTGCTTCTTGATATTCTGGCCCAATTTACTTACCATCGATATGGGAAACCAAATGTGATGTTCTGTTCTGCAGCAGGCCCAGGTGATCCAGGTCCTTTTAGACCATATCATGATATAGGGTGAGAGAGTTAGCATAGCCTGGGGCTAGACTGTGCAGGTATGCTGTTGTGGGAACTGTTTCTGATAGAGATGAAAAGAAATACATAAGGCAGATCAGTGGCTGCTTACCATGTACCCAAGGCTGTGCTAATCTGCTTTAGCAGAGATACATGCCTGGCACCATAACTACATCCGGGCTACTGCTTGGTTAAGTTTGTGGTAGTCTACGGTTAATCCTTCAGGATCCATTTAATTTTGTAGGGACGAGATTGGCAGATTAAATGGAGACATGATGGGGACTAAGTCCTTTAGGTCTTTTAAATGTGGGACCAACTTCTGCCAGTCCTCTCAGGATGTAATATTGGTTTTGATTTACTTCCTTGCCTGACCAAGAAACCAATGTTGGGATTGCATCAAGTGCCAAGAAAGTTGCCACTAGAGGACCCACTTGTGGGTTCCTGGACCCACTGGACCTTCTCTTTCATTTCCTGGTGTCCATACATTCCTACTCTGACAGGCAGTTGTGAATGATGCTTTAGGTCCTTAGGTATAAACGTCAGCATGGACCCTGGGTCCAACAGTCTTCAAAATCTTTGGTGTTACCCTGTCCCTGGTATATGGTTACTAAGAAAACAGCTATAGTTCCTTTTGGGAAAGACTGAGAGATCATTACCATGCACACTGTCCCTAGTGTTGCAGAATCCTTCCTCCTGGAGACACATCATGTCCTACGTCAGTTAGTTCTAGGTCTCAGAACTGGCTCAGGACCAGAAATTGGATAAGCGATTGTGACTCTTTACATGCCTGCAGCCTTCTGATCATCCATCTCTGGTTTAAAAAATTTTTTTTACAGAAAGCAGCACCTTTCCTGGTTGCCCATCTATCTTGCCTGCAGGGATACTAGGTTCTGTTCATCATCTGCATAGCCCTTGGCGGTCAGGCCCTCCAGGCTGCCATTGCAGTCTTGCTGCTGTGCCCACCTTACCTTTGATGCTTATCTTCCACCATTGGGTTTCTGTTATTTTGGGGTCTTATCACTCCATTTGCTGTTAAGGGGTCTGGTTTTATAACACTGGTCGACAAAGGACAGCCACCACCGAGATCCTCAGTGATGCCAGTGCCTCTCCAGCCAGTGTGTTGTTCTTACTGCTTTGGTGAACACAGTGTGTTTTGGACTTCTTAGCGGACCATAATCAGCTGGTGGTTTTTCTGGTCTTACTCAGTATTTGTAATCTAGCATATTCAATTTTCTAGGCCTTTTTATCCCTCTCCTACTATCTACCAAGGCAATTGTGGCATTTCTGCTAGATTTAGTATGGGCCATTGTTTTTCCCAAATTTCAAAGTGTCATCCTAATAGTGTGTTAACATGACTTTTCAGGAGCCTTGCCTAGTGTGTAATCCTGGAAGAGACTGCCAAATCAATACCTTTTCCTTTAGGCAATGTAATGTTTCACCTTCTTGGGTCCACTCAGAATACATTCCTTAAGTACTTTCTTGCCTCCTGCTGGCACATGCTGGCTAGATGCTGTAGCTCCTTACCCCCAGCAGGCTGAACGCAACTTCAACTAGGTTTTCTTAAGGCTGAATACTAGATTATGGCTGTGTAACTACAGAGAGAGGTGGGGGAATATTCTAAAGGGATATTTCTTGCAAAGCAGAGGCTTGTTGCAGCATCTTTAAGCACAGGGCAGGAGGAATGCTAGATTTTAACAGTGAGGGTGGGTGACTTCCTCAAGTCAAGAAAGTTCAGGAAAACCTGGCAATTCATGAGTTTTGAAGATTTGCCATTCCAGACTTCAGCGTCCCATTTCTTCCCATTCAAAGTCCTGCCTTGACAATGCAGACCTACTGCAGCTGGGAATTCAATCTTTTCTGTACGTCTGCTACTTATATAATAAAGTTCTGGTCCTGGTCCTTAGTCTTTTCTGTTTTTGGCTTCAGAAGATGTCTCTTTTAAATATTGCAAAGAGGTGCTCTGACTTTGATAATTGACTTTTAATTGCTGATTACTCACCCTCAGCCTTTCATTATCTTTTCCCGAAAGCGTTGATTGCCCCTAGAAAGAGCCTCTGATTCTATTTTTATACTTAGCATTTCTCCCATGCTTCTCCAGTGCAGGAGATATTACACCACCATGCATTCTCCTCCACTCAATTATCATTTCAGTTCTCAGTGGTGGAAGTTCTAACATTTCCATCCCAGCACATGTCAGGGGCTGTCCATGCTCCTTCAACCATTAGTAAGTCACCCAATGGGTGATTCAGTTCCACGATCCTATTCAGGAGTCTTCTTTTCTTGTACCACAGGATCAGCGTATGTGACAGAGGAAGCAGGGTTGGGCAGCCAACCTGTGGGGGTCAGGGGTAGTCTGGCACAGTGGGCCCCAGGTGAGGCTGGGCCTTTGAATGGGAATACAAACCAGTTATTGGATACAGGCTGCCCCTGGGGATGGAGCCATGGCTTTGGGTGAAGTGCTTCTCTGCAAGTGAGGGCAGTATCTGGTGGAGCGCTCAGCTCCGAGCTGCCTGTCACCAATATTTCCAGCACTTGGGGCAGCCAGTGCTTCGGTGCTAAGGGAGGATATGCTAAGGGAGGATGTGGCATCCGGGTGGTGCAGAGCAGTGTTCGCTATAGCTTTTTATTTCCCGCATGGACTCCTTCTTCACTTTTTACAACCAGAACAGTTGTAAGAATGTGGTAAATGTCCAAAATGTTGTCCTGCTGACTCCCTTCTGAAAACTATTCTGAAAAGTTAAAATTATACCAATCTATGTTTCCTTGCAATATAAATACCCTAAGTGCTTAAGGGTGATTGGAACTCCCAACTGATTTTATACACTTGGCCAACACAAGGCACTAAAGAATTATTTGTTGCACAAATACATGAATAGATGATTAAGTGCCTACTGCATACCTGTGGTCAATCATACCCTTAGCCACAGTGATTGGTGAAGAGCTGAAATTGATTTAGAGATTATCTAAATGGAATTATTTGATTGTCTTCCCTTCCCTGGGCTGGAATATAAACATGAAAAGAGCTGAATTTGGACAAAGTTGGCCTGGGTGCCTTGACTGTGTTATTCACAAGTCGTGGGTAAACTACCTAACCTCCATCAGCTATGGCCCTTGTATCTATTTGGTATAATACGTGTCCTGTCTTCCCCATAGCGTTCTTATGAGAGTTGAGCTAAAATGTTAGTTACTAAAACATTGGCATCTATAAATCATTGTGCAGACATGGGAGTAATTATTATTATTAGTAGTAGCAGTAGTAGTAGTATTAGGACCAGTATTAGTAGTACCATTGCTGGTCATCATAAGAAGCAGTAGTGCATCTGGGAACACTAAAATGGGTAAAAGTAGAAGAAGAAAAGCAGAAATCTTGCACAAGGAACTATAAAGTATGAATTATTAAAAAAAACCAGCATGCAGATGTATACTTCTGGAAGATGGTTTTGGGGCCATCTGTTATGTCTTAGGCTGTGTACTAGGACTACAGTAAAATAATGGTGAAAATCCTGATTATTTGGTTAAACATATATTTGTAATATTATATCTGTATTAAATTGAAATCTTTTGCAGCATTTTCTTTAATATCTTTTTAAATCATTCACAGCTTCTGTATCTTTTAACCTTCATATAATGAGGCTGATTGCCCAAATCGTGGTTTTCTGGTGTTCAGTTTAACAATCTCAGTTAACTGGTCAGAGGTGAGTGTCCCATGTCTGTTATGGTACATCATCTCTTTAAACCACACTGTTAAGACTATGGCTTTGGTATCATGTACATAGAATACCTTCATTTGGGAGGAACTGTTTTATATCTTCACACAAAGACCTTATGCCATGCAATCAATAGCGAGTAACAATAAATATCATTGTTCTGAAAGCAGTGTTTTGATCCTGAAGCATGGATGGTTGTTGAGTGATCAGTGTTCCAAATGTTTTCTTGTCATCTTGTGAGTGTTCAAATCGAACTCATTTACATTGTCAGCTATATGATGGAGCTATAAAGAAAACTATACCAGGGGGACCCCCAAAACACAGGAACTTATTTATTAAAAATTGTATATTTATTCTTACATGTTTAAACTTTAGTTTCCATCAAAGTACTCTCCATTGATGGAATATGCCTATCAAGACATTTTTTTCCACTGTTCAAAACAGTTTTGAACTCATTGATTTTGATGTCTTTTTGTGCTTCTGCTGTTTTTTGTTTCACCTCTTCCACATTGGCAAAATGCTTCTCTTAGAGGACTTTGTTTGTTTTCCAGGGAAACAAACAAACAAACAAACAAACAAAAAGTTGCTCAGGTTCAGATTGGGTGAATAGGGTGGGTGGGGCAAAGGGGTCAGCCCATTTTTGGTCAGAAACTGCTAAACACTCAGTGCATGTGGAAAAATGTTCATAAATCACCCATCATGAAATGGGCAAACATGTTTTAAGAATTTTCAAGCAAAATTCACTCAAGCCAAATGCATCCTTTCACAACAACACCAGCTGGTACCCTGATACAGATGGGTTCCTAGAACACTCCCCTAGTGGGGAAGTGTGTACTATAAGCAGCCCGCCCTCCAGAAGATAATTCCATTTTTTTGGTCCTCCCTTGTGTAAATCATTCATTGCCATGAGTCTGGATTACCGAAGAAAATTCCTAGAGTCACCCTTACTGTCCTTGTCCGTGCTTCCCCCTCTTGTGCTGAGAAATAGAAATCAAATAGGAAGACAGAGCTGATCAGTTTAGATTACAAGTTGGCAAGTTTACTTCAAACACAGAAATACATCAGCAACATGCCAATTTTCTCAATTTGAATTTTTTCAACCTAAGACATTCCCTGAAAAAGAAACGTATTCAGCACAACTGAGGTTCATCACCCACCATGAACACAAGCAACACAAGAGGCTCAGAAGTGGGAATACATGTTCCTATGTTCAGGACCTCGGAACCCACTAAGTCAATAATAAGTAATTCCAAAGAATGGCAGGGTGATGAGTGCTTTGGAGGAGTTTCAACTAGCTGATGGGTTCAAGGTACAGGGAGATATTTATTTAGACTCTGTGTGGTGGGGGTAGGGTGATGGGGGAAAATTTCTTAGAGGAAGTAAAGTTTGGGAGAAACCCAGAGAGGCATCCTTAACATTTTTTGTGCTTATTGACTTGTTCCAGAATAATGTTTTGAAATATATAAAATAAAACACAAAATAATATAATGGAAACTAACTTTATACAAACTGAGTTGCTGAAATATCACACAATTTTGAAATTGTAAGTATACTTCTTAAGTAAGGCATTAAATAAAAAATTCTCATTGCAGTCATAATAACTATTGTACTTTTGAAGTAGTGATATGCATAAGTGATTATTCATGATATCTGCAGTGATTATAATGTGATATGTATATATCTGATTTTTATTTGTTACCAAGTCACACGTGCTTCTCATATTTCTATGGTGTGTTGTCCATATTACTAATAGAAGGAAATATTACATTTTAGTTAGAAGCCAGTGAAAATCAGTATGTAATTTTTCTGTAAGCCAAGTTCACAAATCCCCTCTATTTTATTTATGGGCCCTTTGGGGACCTGTGGATTACAGGTTAAGAAATGCTGGTTCAGGAAGGTAAGTTTAGTTAAAACATTACGAGAGACATGGAGAAATGAGGAGAGAAATGAGAGAGGGAAGGGCCTTCCAGGTAGAACAACCTGAGCAAAGACCCCAGGGATGGGGCAGTAGAGGGAATGTTTGTGGGCTGTATAGGTACAGCTAGGGGTGTGTTTATGTGTGTGTGCACTACGTGGGGTCAGATGAGAAAATGATGGATAAATAGGAAAAGGAGATTGTGAAGCATGCCAGAGGAAGAATTGGATCAGTGGGGGGCCATCAGTGATGTCTTTGATATATTTGTTTTAAGAAAGTAATTTGCAGCAAAATGGGAGTTGGGCTAAAAAGGTTGGAAGCAGGAAGGCTTTTAGTAGTTTATTGCATTGGTCAGGAGAAATGCATTGAGAGCTTGAAGTAATTCAGTGGAAGTGGAAAAGAGAAGACCTAAGCAAGAGACAACGGACAAACCGATTGGAAGGACTTGGTGACTGAAAGACCAAGGTAGATACTGAAGTGAGGGAGAAATGCTGATTCTAAGTGTTTAATTGTTTTATAGAGGTGTCATATATGGAAAACTTACCAAAACAGAGAACACAGCAGAAAGGGATAAATCTGGGGCAAATAAATTATAAGTTTTGTTTGGGTATATTGAAATTTTGAGGTATTCATAGACTATTGCTGTGGAAATGTTTATTGGGGAATTGTAGATATGAGTCTAGAACTTGGAGAAAAGTTCAGGAGTAGAGATACAGATTTGGTAACCATAAAAAAAAAAACAGGTAAAAGCAAGGGAGTGAAAGAAATTGTAGAAGAAGAGCAAGGGTGCTACAGATGAAATCAGTGTGACTTCTCAGACTGCGTGAAGTATATTCCAAGAAGAACTGCTTAGTAATTTTGCTTGTTCAGGCCTTGTTTCTTCAGTTTGACAAATTGAAAATGTGCTAGTTATGTATTAGATATTTTACTTCCTTAAAGATCAATAAGACATTGGCCTGCTTTTAACAAAATAATATCCCAAGTAGGGAAGCCGACATATGGACAAATACAAATTAGCATAATAAGGACAATAACAGAATTATGTACACAGAAGAGGGTTGGTTGATAGAGAGGAGGAGTGATTACAACTAGGGTGAGGGATAGGAAGTTCTCTTAGAGAAAGCGACAACTAATCTGGGTTTTGAAGTAGGAATAGTAGCTCGTCAAGTGGAAAAAGCATTTTAAGTAGTAAGAATGGAATGTGTAGAAACCTAGTGTGTTCAAGGAACTGTTTTCCTTTTGTTGCTACTTATGCCAAATCTTCTACTCACATCATACAAGATTTAAATATTTACAACACTTGAAGTCCTGTCTGTGACTAGCCCTTCTCTTCATCTTAATCTTTAGAGAAGGACACTGAAATTCAGCCATGAAACTCTGTGTCATGTTTGCGGACTCTGAGGAGAAAGATTCATTTGATTCATTCCTCACCAGGAAGGACCTCAGACTGGATTCTCTGCTTCCTGCATTAAGCCTGGCTTGTTTAGCCACCTGAGTCAACAACAGTGGGGGAAACCTAATTTGGTCTTTCTACCAATGAGCTGAGAACTGCCCAGTCCAATCAGAGCTGCATAATTTGCATAAAACTGACATAATTGAGAACCTGGGTGGGAACTTTCCCTTTGAAATGTGGCCTCCCCTTGTCTTTGTGGAACACAATTTAGGTTGCTGCCTGAATCCTTGTCTCTTGGGCTGCAGCTCCTTTTCGGTTTACATGTTTAATCCAGATTTTTCAGTTGAAATTTAGCTCTGCTTTTTCTGATGTTATTATTTTATATATGAGGTGATTCAGCAATCATGCTTTGTCAAAAAAAAAAAAGAATTGCTATATTCAGTAAGTGTAAAATTAAAAGTAATTCCATGTGTCACAGAACATAATTTATTCCAAATTCTCTGTACCCCAGCTCTTTTTTGCTTCCAGATTTATGTTCATAAGAATTTGTGCCCTTTCATGGAAATTAAGCTCCTCAGAGCCCCTGTTTTCACCCAAGGCATGTCAGTCTGTCCCTGATATGTCCTGGCAGGTGATGCTTAGTTTCATGGTAGAGCCATTGAGCAGTATTTGTTTAGATATGAATGATTTTTAAATACAAAAAAATCACATCATGAAGTCATAAAAATTGTTCTATTTTGATATCTTTATACTATTGTATCAAGACAGCATTTTTTAAATATACCTCTTCTCTTGGGTTGGGGCTCTAAATCATACTTTCTGGAGACCTTGCACATGCCTACCCAGGATGACAGAAGATAATTCTAAAAGCAAACGTATGAGCAAAAAAAAAGACAAATCGGAAAGTCTCTAAGCATAACAGCAGGGTCCTGCTTTCATATGCAATCAAATGAGAGATGTCTGTCTTTTTCATATTTAATTCTGAGCTTTAACTAGGAATGATTTTTTTCTTCATCATCTCAGATACCCTGGAATGGTGAGAGCCATATATAGTTCCACTGGGGAGAAAACTGGAAAGGACCATTTGACTGAAAGCCCATGGTCAGGGTCAAGAGGAAAGAGCTGGAACACTGTGCAGGGGCATCAGGGATGAATGAAAGTTGAAGACAGGGAGAGGCCAGAGAAGAGGGACTCAGTCACAGACTGATAGGAGTCTCAAGGAGGAGAAGGAGTTTTGCAACAACTTCCAGACTCCATGTACAGGCCTATCTAAAAAGATATATAAATCATATATTAGGCATTTACCTGTTTTGGAGAGACCAATTCATGCAAATGTTAACACTTTATGCTTAGAAGGTACATATGAATGGAATAAATATCTATTTTGGAACAAAGATTCTGTTGTACTTTGTACTCTCTTATACATGTTATAGGGTTCGAGAGGAGGAAATAACCTTCCTGAAGGAATGCAGGGACTGCCAAGAACTGGACCGCAGCTCCTCACTGAGCCTCCTTTGTCTAAAATGCTAAAGAAGTGGTTCCCACATAAATAGAACCGGCAGCAGTCTGGTTTAGCTTATTGTTGTCTCCTGCCTTAAATTGATTGATTCAATAAGTAACCATTGTTGAGTTTTGCAGCATCCTCTGTGTCCCACATTCTGTGTAGGGGTTGAGGAATCTAAGATGAGGATGAACAGAAGCTTTCCTTGAGGAGCTGAGGACATTTAACATGTAAACAGTACCCATTACCCTTGTACCCTCTGCAAAAAAAAAAGTGTATAAAGTCTTTAGGAGGCTCTGCTCTGTTTGGTGATTGGCTTTTTATTAGTGGGCTGTGTAGCTAAAAAGGCCGAGGTATGTAAAAAATATCAACACATCTTCCTGAGGCCGAGACAAAGTTCCTATCTTCCTTTTTGGGTCTTAAATATTATTAAACACCTTTACTTTGCCTATCGGATTTCATACTAGAGGCCCCTTTAAACCCAAAGGTTAGGCTCTAAGTGTTCTAAAAGACAGTGACAGCCACAGATTTAGTTGGAATTATTTATTTCCTTCTTTGCAGACCAATACCCCTGAGGAACCATATTTAACCCCACTTGGTAGAGATAGTAGTGAACATACACAGTTTTGACCCTCCCTTCCAGGCTCGGAATGAGGCTCCTATAACTTGTTAGTTCTTTCCTTAAGGTGCCCTACTCACTGCCATGGTCTTCTGAAAGGTTAGGTCTGATTAAGCAATTCACAGATTTTCCCCAGGGAGAATGATCTAAAGTCCCTGGTGTGGCCTCTGTGCTCCCTCCAGTCTGTCTTTGCAGCCTCGCCTCCCCATCCAGTGGCACTCAGGGTTTCCTGAAGCACACTGAGTGGGCACTTTCATGGTCATTGTGTTTGCTCTTGCTGTTCCCTCCACCTGGAACAGGCTTCAGCTCTCAGGCTGTTAAACATGCCAGGCTGTGAATCCTACTCATCTTTCAAGACCTGATTTAAATATTGCAAATGTTTTCAAAGAGCTTTCATGATTTTCTTTCTTGGTATTAATAACTTCTTTGTCTAGGTTTTCATAGCACTTCACTTAAACCTCCCCTAGCATTGAGGTTTTAGGCATTGAACTAAACAGTATAAAGCGCAGTGTTTGGCACAATGAACGTGCTCAATAAATGTTAGTGATTCATTTTCTTTATCACATAATGCCTAAAGAAACATTTCTATAGATGTGTCATATACAAATACTCCTCTACTAGTTGCTAAGTTCTTTAAGAATAAGAAGGGACAATAACTCAGTTTACTGTTTAGAGCCTTAGACTTGTGCCTTGTCACCTAGAAGAAGTGTAAAAAGCATTTGCTGAAACACTGAATGAGTTGTTACTAGAATCTAGGAAAGAAAATATTGAGTGGAACAGGTTTTGACCCTGCTATGAGCCAAGGCACTCTTTTGGGTTGTATATGTGGTGCTTTACCTTATTTAATCCTGAAAACCACCCTGTGCAACATATTGATCTCACTATACAGAGGAGGAAATCGAGACACCAGGAAATTTAAATAGTGTACTTTAAGTCAAAGCTAGAATTGGAAGGTGCCTTATTTCTGTTTCTAGCTTCCGGATTTTTGTTCCTATGATACCTGGAGATATCACATTTCCCCCAAGGGTGATAAAACATGGACACCAAAAATGGCTCTTAACAAAGATTGCTAATACAGTTCTTAGAAAGACAAATTTTATCATTTGAACCCAGTTAGAAAAGAAATTCATCATTTCAACCTAGTTAGGTTTCTAGATTCTTTTCCAAAGATGTCTGTGCCCTCTTTGAAACGTACTTCTCAAATGGACCGTAAAATAGCATCTTACTTATAAATTCCCCTGGAAACAAGTCAAACTTTGAGATCGTAACATGAACGAGTGGGTGTGTGTTGTCAGGGGACCCTAGATGTTCAGAAATCCTTAAATTACCTTAATAATGTATATTATGTATACACTTTAATTAGAGGTATGTAGTAGGCTTCTCTGTTAAAACAACAACAACAAACAGGAACCATATGGATGCTCAGCCTCGTTTTCAGCTGAGTCCTTCCATGGACTATAAACTGTCAAGTGATGCTGGCACCCAGCACTTTTCCATCTGCCAAGAAAGGTGAGAACAGTAAGTCTTTTGTGCAAAGGCTGAACATACACAGGATTGTAGCCCTAAACTACTCTTTGCTTCCACATGTTTTTGCCCCACTTTGCTTTGACTAATTATATAATCTGCAGAATAAGAAAGGCACATGATTTTTACCTATCTGGCTGATTACATGGTTTGAAGCAGGGATGCTTCTTGTATGAGGCAGCTTTTAATTTACCTTAAATTTGGACTATAAGCAATAGGAGTTTTCCTGGAGGAAAAAAAAAACAACAACCCAAACTATTGAGATGACCAGTAAAAGAGAAAGAGAAGAACCTAGTCACTAAGGGGCTCAGGAGTACAAATTGGTAGTTACAAAACAGTCAGGAGGAGTAAGTAAATATACTCATTATATTTCAGAAGAAATATACTCATTAACTATGTATGGTGCCATCTGGGTCCTGGAAATATCAGGGGGACCACTTTGTAACCTATATGACTGTGTAACCACTATTCTGTACACCTGAAACCAATACAAAATAAATTGAATGTAAAATGTAAAAAAAAAAGAACCCAGTCACTGATGGTAAGGTGGAAACAGCTTATGTTCTGGGTTTGATTTTTGGTTTGCCACTTGCTAGCTCCCTGAGTGACCTTCAGCAAGTTTGACCCCCCTCTGAAGCTGTTTCCTCATCTATATTGGGGATAATTAACTCCTTCTACCAGGTGACTATGAGATTTAGAGCAAATAAATGTAAAGTGCCTGGTAATTAGGAGGCATGTGAAAAATATTTGATATAGTTATGATAGTTTGAATTTTTATTGAAAGAGCATGCCCTTCAGCAGTGTGAGAGGTGCTGAAAAATATCAGGATTCAGGACAGATCGGATTCACATTGATGATAACTCTCTGGGTACATTTTTCTTATTTCTTTGCCCTTCTTGTGTCCCTGGCTTTCTCCAGGTTAAATTAATGTTCCCCGCACATCCTTATCAGCCCCTGTCTTTTGTTTCTCTCTTTTTATCCTTTTAAACCATTCAGAATAAAGAGGCATTGCCAGTCAGATCAAGTAGTTACCGTCAGGCTTTGGAAATCAAAATTTTTATTTCCTTTGCCCAACTTTTCTTCTCTGGTCTTTTCACTCTCTACCTACCCATCATAAAATGGATTGTGGGACAGATCAACAAATGTATCACCTTGACACTTCAGTGAGTGAAGACATAGATCTGAATAACAGACTCAGCTGAAACATCATCTTCCTGAGGGTGTCCAGTTCTGTCATTTACAAAACAGTTGCCATACCAGGAAACAAGGGATGGCTGCCTCCCCCAAACCGAGTATCATTCTTGTGGATGTGAACTAAGGAAGCTACTTTCTTGGGGAATTCATTAGATTTTGATCAGTCTCCAATACTGCTGTTCAGAACTATGTGAAGGATCCCCTGGGGTAGGTTGGGGCCACCAGCTGTGGCAGAAATGGACATTTACTTTTTTCTGATTGGATTGTCAAGTCTGGACATTGGCCATTTGAGATTTCTTTTTTTTACTCCTTTCACCCAAAGCTACTCCCAACAAGGAAAATCTTAAAAATAAGGTAGATTAAAATTTGATGATGTGTAGTGTGTTCAGGGTTGTTTTCTATTCCATTTTACTTAGTGAAATCATAATTTGGGGGCCAGTTATTAAAATTGCTGACTCTGCTACAAGCAAAGCTCACACTGCTCACAAAACACCCCAGCAATCCCAACCCATTTTTTAGGGAGGATTTAATAGCAGGTCTGTTCAGTGAGGCACATACAAGTTCATTACCTTTATAAAACACTCTACCGGAATTTTACTAGTGTCCAAAGCAATGCCGCTAGTAGTTTCCAGCTACACGTTTCTACAAAAGAACAAAAGACAACCTGTCTTGTGCTAGACTTGTTTTTCAGTGTTTTCTGTTTCCTGGATAATTTCCTAAATTTAGCCTTTTACACTGAATCTTGTAATAATTGTATTAGTTAGAAACCTGCTCCAACTGTGTGTTATTTCACTCTCTTTGTGGTCAGAGTTGTTGTGACTATGTGTTGTCTAAGGTGCTGTCTGCTCCCATGTGCTCAGCTCACGCAGCATTTCAGCTGAGATACAGGTTCTGACTTTTATGCTGCAGCACAGAAGGCCAAGTGAGGCTTGTGTTTCTCAGACTTAAGTTCTCAAAGGCAAATTGGACAGGGGCAACGTGGGATGTTTTGTTTTAATGTTCCCTCTGGCCCTCAGTTTGCGTCTTTGATAATCTCACGTCAGATGTTTGGTGAAGTATTTCAGTTTTGATTCATACTTTTTTTCAGATTTGGCAATGCCTCAGAACTTTTAAACCTGTGATTCAGCTTGGAACTCTGTGTAGACATGGGTTGATGGGGATTCACGCACTGTGCTCTGGGCCTGGAATCTTGAAATGATCAGTCCCTGCGACTTCCTGCTGCCCTGGCATTTGTCTGCCTTGGCTGTGAGCTCCGTGTCGAGACATTCTCCATCATACTGCTTCTCTTCAATTTCAGTGTTCAGATTAGGTGGTCGAGTTACAACGGAGGTACTATACTAAGTCAATATAATTTTGATCTTGCTCGTTTGGAGAACTAGGCTGTGTGAGAATACCCATATAAAATATAAATAGACAATCGTTAATACAGTCAACAACTATATCAATGCCCACAGAGTCTATTGTGCTCTAGGTTCTAATGAAGCCAGTTTGGTTCCAGACTCAGCCTTCAAAAGGAAAAGTGATTGGCTAAGTTAGCAAAAGGGAGATACATTGTAAGCACATAACACAAGGAACATAACACAATGCATACATCTAAATGAATGCATGAGAGAGTTATAGTGAGTCCTTGCATAGTTTTGCTTCACAATTAGCTGCTGCTAATGACAGTGGGAGGAGCACTGTGTATGGAGAAGAAAGATTCTATGATAGTTGTGGCTTTTGCAGTAGGTGTGACCTTCTATAAGGCATTTAATCTTTCTTAAACTCAGATGAGATATGTATGAATGAGCAAATTTTACTGGATGATTTCAAAGGCCCCTTCTAGCCACCCCCAAATCTTATGATTCTCAGAAAGGAATGTTTGATTTGATTGTGACATTTCATTTGGCACCTAATTCTGTACAGATGTTTTAACTCAGAGTATTTTGGTTCTTGTTGATTTAATACATGGAATTTGTCATTCTATTAATGTACCTTACAGTGAAATGCATGTCTGTGTATCTACGTGCTCTTACATTTATAATATATATGACATCTTTTTAATGTATATCATGAGAAGTGCCAAGAGACCTAAATGAAATATTAACTGTTGTCGCATTCATTTCTATCAACTATGTCAGGCAGGATGAATTAAGTAAGGAGCGACATGTGCTACCGAAACTGCACTCTCGCCATGTACTCAGGTGTCTGTGCAGCACAAACACAGACATCGACCTTGCTTTGGGTTTTCTTTACTAAGAGCTGGAAAAGTTCCTAACTTGAAAATCAGCTGAAAATCAAATGGATGATTTCATTTTTAAATACGAGGCTGAGCTATTGTTACAGCACCTATGGTCTCTGGCAGACAGCTCAGCTGGGGACTCCTCAGTTTCTTTTGTCCAATACCTGGTGACTAAGCAGGCGGGAGGGGGTGAGGAGATAAGGGATTACGAATGGTGGTGGGAATGCTGAGCTGAGGATCACATAGCCTGTGGGGACTCCTGAGGACAGAAAAGCCAGCTCTGGATATCCTTCAGAGCATTTCACTTTCCCTTCTCTCTGTCCTTTTATTTCCCCTGCCACCTGTCCAGACAACTTCTCTTACTGCTCTATACAGCCACTAGCATGTTCTTTGGAAATCTCACCTTGGCACAAATATTTCCAGATTTGAATAGCAAGTCCGCACTAGAAAGAATTCTGCCATGACACTTTTATACTTGAAGAACCTGGAAGGACTTGGGAGGCAAAGGCCAGAGAGCAGGACATGGATGTCCAACTTGGGAAGTGACGCTTAAGGTTTGCATTAGCAGCTCTCATCCTTGGCTGTCACTTAAAAAAAAATGAATTAGTGATGTCTGAATGTTCTTGTTTTGTTTCACTTGTTAACTTTTTTGTAAAGTTGTGAAATAATTTATAGAGAAGAAAGTACATAAATCACAAGCTCTATAATTATGCACACACATACACACACACTCCTCATAATGTCCTTTAATAAAGGTTTAGAATATCCTCAGCATCCCGGCAGAGTATTTTGTTATTCTACCCAGCATTTAAGTTCATCAAATTATATTTCTTAATCTCCTGAACATGTTTAGAAGGCTTATACTTGTTTAATGTACAAACATTGCTAAAAAAATACCCTCAATAGCTTAATTTTAAGGGGCAAAACCCAAGCCCTAGAATCTTATTCCAATAACATTTAAAGTGTGGGGCACCCATCCAAATGCTAAAAAGGCCCAACCCTGCCTAGTGTCCGAGATCAGACGAGATCAGGTGTGTTCAGGGTGGTATGGCTGCACATAGCAGCACAATTGACAATAGCCAAGTGTTGGAAACAAATGCCCACTGGAAAATGAGTGGATCAAAAAACTGACACATTTACACAATGGAATACTACACAGCAGAAAGAAAGAAGGAGCTCCTACCCTTCATGGTGGCATGAATGGAACTGGAGAGCATTATGCTAAGTGAAATAAGCCAGACAGTGAAAGACAAATACCATATGATCTCATCTATAAGTGGAACCTAATCAACAAAACAAACAAGCAAGCAGGCAAAATATAGCCAGAAACATTGAAATAAAGAACAAACTGACAGTAACCAGAGAGGAAGGGGAGAGGGATAATGGAGGAAAATAGGGGAAGGTCCATCAAGGAACATGTACAAAGGACACATGGACAGAGCCAAAGGAGGTAGGTTCGAGGGTGGGAGGCAGGGATGGGTGGGGTGGGGGGCCATGGTGGGGTGAAAATGGAGACAACTGTACTTGAACAACAATAATAAAAAAAGTACAAAAAAAAAAGAAAGAAAAGAAAGACAGCTAAACATAAAAAAATAACATGTGGGGCAATAGCTGCTCATTATTTCTAGGTAGTTCCCAGGGAAACTATTGCCATAATCTACAGGTATATTTTTACTGAGGGTCATTGCAAGCCACAAATACCATATGACCTCACCTGTGAGAGTTCCAGCAGTCTCATTTACAATCACACTCATCCTCAGTAGCCATATTTGTGGCTTCTTGTGTAATGAGGTGATTTATCATGGTATGTCAGCCATAGAGAGTTCAGTATAAATGAATTTGGTTTCTTAAAAAAGGTATTTATATCTAAACACTTTTACAATAATCTGACATTGCCCTTTAAAGGTAAGCACATATTATGTGATTTGCATATGAAGAAACCAGGCATTACTCTTACTTGACTGACTGTCATCTCCAGCAGCTGCACCTGGTAGTCCCCAGGTCTGTCATTGTTTCCATGATAGAGCTCATTTTTCAAGGGTTAATAACATAGACCTTAACATTCACTTTGGGCTGAAACTTGGCAACCACTATGAGTATACAGCCCAGGGAGGTGATTTTAAACAAAAATGGTTTAAATTGATTTACCCTTTTCAAATTAGAGTATGTTGAAATAATAGTACTTTGCACCAGTGCTAATGCTTTACATTTATTTAATGCAAAAATTTGTAAGTTATTATTCCCAGGTAGTGATTTAGGGATGCCAGCTATGGGACAAGTTAGATAAAGATTGGTTTCCACTGAGAGTTCCAAAAAATTTCGCAAACTTTGACTGTTTTCCTTTTGTGATATTACTGCTGTTTTTAAAAGAAGAAACATTATTGCCCTTCCCTTCAGTAGAAGAGAGCCGTGGTGGGAGCAGAGGCAGTGTGAAGAGAGGTGGAAACAAAACGTTAGGGACACGGTACAGATTCCGATCCCAGGACGGGTTCCTCTCCACTCAGCGCCTCTGAGAGGTGTTTGAACCAGACAAAGTGGGGGTGCGTGCAGTTGTTCGTGGTATTTAGTTTTCAATTTTAAAAACTCCACATAGAAAAAAAAGAATATTTTTATTCCAACTGTGGTACACGTTTTTTTGCTATTCTGTTCAAATGTACATTTCTATTTTATCTACATTTATTAAAAATGTGAACTCTTTCATCCTCTTTACTGAGCCAACAGAAGTTAAAACTCTACATTCATTTCTCTCTTTTAAAAAATTACTTAGATGTCAGCATATTTGTATATTTAATGTACAGCTACACTCTAAAGAGAAAAGTGCTGCTGGGCTATTTCTGTGCTGAGGCCGTGAGAGGAGAGCTGGAGTAATGAGGACATCGTGCTGCCAATTTTAAACTTTGATCAGTTTTTAACCGAGCATGATACAGACAGAAATTTGGAAAGGAAGTTCTCACATGTATTAGTGAGACAGAATTATCACATGTCAAAAGATGCAACTTTATTCTTGTACAAGACATGGCTGAGGAATGAGAACAGCTCTTAAGTAGTGTTACAGCGCGGTCTGTAATAAATTAGAGACAAGAGGCTGGAGAAATATAGCCTAGAAATAGCAGGGTACAAAGAGAATTGCACAGCCTTAGAGCCAGGCATTTTGGGATTCAAACTATGTTACATTTATGAGATCATTTGTGCAACCTCAAGCACACTAATTATCTTGGTGTTAATTAACTAGGTGTTAATAGTGACTTTCTTTCAGTGTTTTTGTAAGAATTAAAAGTAACGTATGTGAAGTATTTGGCTCTTAGTAGTTGCTCAATAAATGGTGAGTGGAATGATGATGGTACAATTGTAAGGATTTGAAAATTGAACTTTTTAAATCATGGGAAGTTTCTGCCAGTTATATTACCTCGTTCTAGAGGTGTCAGATTACACTTGCATTTATAGTTTTCTTGGTAATGACTTACTAGAAAAAATCATCACAATTTCACATCTATTTGACCCCTACACCCAGGAAAGGACATGTTACACAAAGGGGCCTATGAAATGGTCAAGAGGGCAATGACGTCTGAAGAGGTATCCGTGGTATCCACACAATGATGTCTGGACAATCAATCTGATCTTTTCTTCTGGGAGGTTTAAAGTGTAATCATACAGAAAATGTTAAGGCAAAAGGTGGGGGCCCAGTGAAAGCAGAAAGACATGCAGAGGAAAGGCAATGAACTAGAAAGAAGAGCAGAGAGAAACCATATTATGGTGATAATACACAAATCAGCTGTGGCAAAAGCAATAAAGCAGAACCACTATGAACAGCTGGGCCCCAACAGTAACAGAACCAGTGACCCAGGAGCAACAGACACGTCTTCCTGGTCTGGACGGAGATGACACCATGCGGAGCTGTGGAGTGCCCCCTCCTAGAGTTACTACTGCGTCTGGAGTGGTATTCTGCTTCTCCCGAGGGTCTGGCTCTGCGTTTCCAGTACAGGGAAGATGTGTGAGAGACAGAGATTTTCTCTCTTACTCCCCGGGTGTGCTACAATAACTGAGGGGGCTTGAGTGTGTTGTCTGAAAAAGCTCAACAAATACATCATTTGATCTGTAGATCAAAGTCAACCTGGGAAAAGGACTGTGGGGTATTTTCCCTAAAATCCAAGTAAAGCTATGGATGTGTGAAGCAGTGTGGTATTTGTAGGAAACTGCAAAAGATTTAGTGTTTCCAGACCATAAAATGTGAGCCAGGAAAAAGTAAGAAATAAAGCTTGAGAGGTCAGCAGGGGCAAGCTATTTAAGGCAAAGTATGAAATGTGAAGGGTGTTGGAAAATATCTTATAGTTGAGGAGGCCATTGAAGGGTTTTTAAGGAGGAGGCTATATGGTTAAATTTTCTTGTAGGCAGATAACACTGGTGGTTTTGTGGAAAACGGTTTGAGGGTAACAAGGTTAACTAAAGGGAGGCACAGGGGGAGACTAAGTAGACTGGCATCTGATTACCAGGGCTTTGAATAAGGGAGCAGTGGTAGGAATAGAGAGAAGGGTATGGTATTTGACAAAATTTTAATTGACTAAAGTCAGAAACACTTGGTTAATGTAGAGAATGAAGTAGGCAGTCAGGAATCCTTCTTAAGTTTCTAGTTTGGTGTCTCAGGAGACTGTGATGATGATACCCATGTATAAAGAGAACAGGCGATGGATTCAGGAGACGATAAATGCCATTTTCACTTGCTGTTTAGGATGTCTACAGGACAAAAAGAAAGAGGTGTTTAGGAAGCAGTTCTATGTATGAACCTGCAATTCAGAGGGAAGTGCTAGAGGCAAAGAATGTGTCCACTGGTATGCGGTAGTTGGGGTCACACAGATGGGAGAGGTTATGTAAAGGTGGAGTAGGAACGGTGTTCAGAAGGTGAAGAAACACCACTCAGGGGGTAGACAAAGAGGAATCCATGTCAAAAGGGGAAAAGACACAGAGTGTTATGAAAAACATCTGGGGAGAATGGTAGAATTGATGTCTAAAGAGGATAGAGTTTCATTAACTAGGAAGTAATGATCAATTCAATGTAGTGGTGAAATGCGGAAAGATGACTACTGAAACCAGGGCCATTTCAATAGAAGGGAGGGTTTAGAAGATATTGCACTGAAGTTGGGAATGGAAGTGAATGAATACTGCTTTTGGGGGGAAAGTTTAGCTGGAGATACGGTGTGGGAGACAAGAGGCTGGGCCATAGCTGAGGGAGATATGGGGCTCAAGGGACTTATGGAATCAAGAGAAAAATTTTTTCCAAATGATGGGAGCAGCTTGAAGGTGTTTATAGGCTGAAGAGGATACAATAAGAAGAGAGGGGTTTAACTTGAGATCCAAATGTGAGAGAGTTCCATTGATTAAATGAGGTCCCAGAGGAAGGAGATGAGTCTTAAAGAAAAACTCACCTCATTTTCTGAGACCGGAGGAAAGGTGTCAATGTGTATGTCTGCAGATACGTTTGTAGGTTGTGGCAGCTACAGTGGGTGGAAAACTGGAGGATGAGATCATGCCTATAATATAATTTTTCCATTGAGGAGGGAGGGGATGTCAACTGCTGTGAGTGAGAGACACACAGTTGAGCCTCTGAGTAGACTGGAGAAGCTCTGAAATTAGCAGTTATTTACAAAGTGCACTAGGAGACGGATTATAAGCAGATGAAATGCTTATCAGAGCCAGAGGGCACAGAAATTCAGACACCATAAATGTGTAGTAAGTGCCCTTTGGCAAGGTTATATGATTTTTTTTTTCAGGCAGCATTCAGATGCCTATAATTGAGCTTCTGTCTTAAAATAGCACTCAATTTTTTCATGTGTGGTCACTCAAATATGCATTTTCCTCTTTGGGTTTATTCCAAATGCAATTCTGAAATGAGAATCTGGAGGGTGTCACTGCAGAGATGGTGACCCGCAGGCTGGGCCTTGTGCACTGATTGTTAACCCGTCTCACATTTCGTTTGTTATTTCAGTTCATGCTATTGTCTCTTGTGGAGCACAGACATTTGCTTTTTAAATAAAGCAAATTCAAATTTGGGGGGATATTTTAAAGAATTTATTATCATTTTTGTGTACCTTGTGTTTAAGAAGCAAAATCATTGATGCAGCAACTACCACTTTCTTCCTGACAGAAAATATATCCAAGCATTAGCTCAAGCACAAATGCCTAAAACAAGTGGATTTACTGTATTTAACACTTGGGCCCACCTGATTTGCTGGCTGTGTCATCCACATCATCTGTGTTAACGCCTAAAGACAGAGAAGTAGTTTTGTGTAAAATAAAGGCTTAGCTGAAGCTTTGCTCCCAGCTCCAGCTGAATGCCACATTTCTTTGAGTTTGAAAATGCTAGCAGAAATCTTTCCTTGTAAAACTTTATCACTTTGGTTCTCTTTTCTCTCCTTTGACTTCCAGCTGGACCTGTGAGGAAACGTCACAACCACCGCAGAGGAGTTGTGTCAGAGACAGTAATGGCTCTTTTAACGGCAGAGCATAGAAAGCTCTCAAGGTGAAGCCTATCAGGACAGGAGACTTGTGCCTGCTCTGGCCGATTTCCAAGTGTGAGTTAGTTTGGATCAGACTTGGGTTAGGTAACATTTAGTTTCCGAAGTGGAGATTTCAGCCAAATTGTTAACCTCTCTGAGTTTTAGTCAGCCATGGTGGTAATGGCATTAAAAAATTAAACAAAAATGCTTGATTCTTGGTATTAACTATGATATTGCAATATTTATTCTTCTCAAATTTAAGCCTTTTGTCTTAAAACACTACTTAAATATTTTGTGTATGGCTATTTGGAAATGGAATTCTTTCCTTGTTATTGTGTTAGAAAGTTTTTATAGTTGCTTACACTACTTTTAGATATTCAGGTAATTTGATCAGAAAACATGAGAAAGGCTTGCAAACGTTGCGGCCAGACTTTATCGATGATCGGACTCTATGGAATTATCCATGACACAAGGGCCAAACCAAAACAGATAAGTGGCTTGTCATATAAACATTTATGGGCCAACGGAATGACGGCCCTCATTTGAAAGAAAGCAGTATAAATTTGGCCCATACCACAGTGGGTGTGAAAATTGCAAGGTAAAATCAAACAGATGAGGCCATTTAAGTTTGAAATGGAAGAACAGATCACTGGCAACAGCTATTTACTTTCACAGTCACTAAAATAGGGTGTTTTGTTGTGAAAACTATCAATACAGGGTGATGGATACCCTGCTTAAAGTGCCAATATGATGCCATTCTGAACTGCAAAACGATTTCATTACAAGTGTATGGGGAACCTTTAAACATGACATTACGATGCGACTATAATGTAAGATAACAATGGAAAAACAATTTTGGAGTGAGTGTAAGGAGACTATAACCATGCAGTTAGAAGGCCACTGGAATGTGAGATTATAATAGCTCAACATTAAAATGGTGAAAAGGATATGGTCAATTGCTTTTTTTTAAAACTGGGACTGACCTAGAAAACATTCATACTCATGAATAGTAGTCCACTCACAGGGTGTATTTTAGAGGGGAGGAAAATCCAGCCCCAGTATATCCAGTTCTTATTTCCATTTTGAAGTGCATCCCATTTTTTTCTCTTTCCTGAGGTTAAGTTGGAGACAGTTTTTGTCTGACCGTATCATTCTCCTCTAACCATGCAACTTTGAGACTCTATTGCAAGTTCATAAATATTTTCCTTCTTACTCATCTCTAGCTTTATGACTTGGCTGCATTAGCCACTTATGGGGTCTGAGTTCAACTAGCATAGTTTTCTACCGTCCTTCTTACCTCCCCACCCTCCAGCTATCACTGAGCCTTAGCTGAAACCTTACTATTAAGTTTTTTTCCCATTGGGCCTAAAAGGAATTTTCATTTTCAAAAGCACCTAATGGATTACAGTTGAAGAAACACTTATGAATTTATAAAATGTAAGTACAGGTTTGAGGAATAACATATTAAACTTGAACAGTTTAAGAAGCACAAACTGTTGTCGGACAGTCCTGAGTTTATATTTTGGCTCTTCCAGCGAGTTGTGTGTGAATCTGGGAGTGTCCTTACTTCTTCTAAACCTAAATTTCCTCATCTGTAAATTGAGGCTAATAACAGCACTTAATTCCCCGGGTAACTGCAAGATAAAAATCAGTATCATGTGTGAAATGCCTGCACAGTGCCTGACCAATATGAGGAATTGTATAGACGTGCTCTTCACACGGATACAGCAGAGGCTAAAGGAGTGGGTCAAGATCCTAGAGAGTGAAGCGAAGGAGAGAGAATGAGGCTTAGTGATGGTGTGGGGGAGGCGGTTTCTCCCTGAATTTACTAATTTATCATTTATTTTTGAACCACTCCAATTCAAGTCTAAGTCTTGATTAAATAAGGCATGCTTGAGTTTTCATATCTCTTCCTGCTGTTCTGCATCTTTGGGCTATTGTGTTTGTCCATAATTACCACTTTACTCAGTACTACTCTTTCTGTGATTTCGGGAACTTCTGACCTGGAGGGATGGCTTGTGGCCAGTCCTTGAGTTATCACTGGGCCTCTTCTAAGCGTCTAGCTTGCACAGTGCTATCATACAGTTATCTCATCTTGGATCACAATCTGGGGCTGTCATTTCCCAGCTGCTGAGGTTACACAAAAGTGTATGAACAAGAGTTCTGAAATGCCCTTGAAGCAGTTTTAAATCTAACCTGTTCATCCATATTACACTTTAATGACCAATTCATTAATAAGATCAAACATGATTTTGTGACTACAGAATAAAACTTGTTTTCCTCTGATTTTTATTTCTGTTAAGGATCTTGATTTTTAACTGTATTATTATTTTTTTTGTCTAAAGCCCTTATAGTATTAACAATTCATCCTCATGAGTACTTACCTGGCTCTAAAAGTATGTTCTTGGATTACTCAGTTTCAATGGCTACATTCACCATTCTGTTGGCTCTTTTCCTTAACAGTCCTTCCATAGAGATAATGATGATGTCCATCAAATGAATAACTCACAAAATGTGAACATTGCCTTCTTTCTTCACCCCCAAACATTTGTTTCTCATTGTTTTTAAAAAGAGAGGAAGGGAGTGAAAAGGGAGAGAGAAACTTTGATGTGAGAGAACTTTAATTGATGGATTGGATGCCTTATGTATGCACCCCAATGGGGTATCGAACTTAAGACCTGGGTATGTGCCCTGAATGGGAATCTAACCCACAATCTTTCAGTTACAGAATGATGCTCCAGTCCTGATCTACAAAGACCAGGACTAAACTTGAATTTCTTGAGTGCAAAGCCCAAGTTGAACATATGTTTATGGTCCTAGGCCTTAGCAGCGTCAGACATTGAAGGTGATTAAAAAATGATTTTTGGAATAAATTTAATGTAGATTACAAACCAACCTCAATTATTCAAAGCATGGAGGTGGGATTGGGGAAGAAACATATTTGTTAAATGTCTACTGTACATTAGACATCATATGCCTTACTTAGTTCACTTAATCTTTGAAACAACTCTGAGAGGTGGACATTGCCATTCATATTTTATAAGAAATAGAGGCTAGGAGAGATTAAGAGACTTTTCTGAAGTCATATACATGGAAGTGCTAGGATGTGAATATAACTGTCTGGCTACAAATCCTTTGCTATTTCCACTTTATCACATTGCTGCCCCAGTGTAAATTTAATTACAGTCCAACAGAGGAGAAGAGACAAGAACATAAAAGACCCATGACAAGCTAATCTGTGATAAGAATCATATGCATAAAGTAAAACGTACCAAAGGGCCTGAAGAAGGAAAAGATCACGTCTGCCTGAGGTTCTGTCTTCCTCATGGCATCTCTCTCTTTTCTTCTTCCACCTGCTCCTTTGGGAATGCTGTCTCCCCAACTGAAATGGTCTCTGTCTGACTCTTTCAAGTGCAGGTCAAATTCACTTTCTGGGAGTTCTTTGCCCCTTAGAATTAGTGCCCGCTTCTGCCTTTTCCATCACTTCATCTGTTTGGTACTTGATGCGTACTGTCCAGCTTGGTGGAGTATCCTAGTAGCAGATAAGGCTGTGTTTTCATTAAGGAGTTGGACATTTCTGGGCACGTCTGTCAAACTAGTGAAGTGGATTTATTGGGAGTCCATTTATCTGAGAGATGAAGGAGTCTCATTTGAGGGCAAAGATAATGTTGGCTAAAAGAGAGAATCAGAGACAGATTCAGTGTTTAGAAAACATCACCTTTGTGGGAGGAGGATGGGTTTCCTTTCCAAGTCCAGCCTTCCTCCTGTCCCTACCTAGTTGTGTCTGAGTCAGAGGTAGCTGGATGTAGAAGAGGCTTAACTAAAATATCTGAAAGCTGTTTTCATACAAAATCTTTGTGAGAGTTCTGGGACAAGAAAGTAGACCTTCTTGAGACTGACATACAGAGTAATACTGTGTGAGCACGGTATTATGCTCATGGCATAATATAGCAAGTGCATTGGAATTGTGAAGATCACAGTCTGGCTTTAGGTCAGTACAGGCTTTGGCAGAGTATCTTTGTACCTAAAGGCTGTAGGTTTCTGGAGGAGGGGTTGAGCTCTATGGCAAGAGGCCCACAGTTTCATATGCACGTGATATATTGTTGATAAGCAAAGTTATATGTCTCCTTAATGGATGCGCCATTTTCTTTCAAATGTCCTATAAAGACGGTTATGTTAAGTAAATGCGAATTTACTGAAAGGATTACTGAGTTTGTAGTAGCTTGTGTCAATATATATATTTCAATTAACAGACACTAAAATGTACCTAGTTTTGAATAAATGTGGGTAAATATGAAGGTTTTTAGTGTTAGAGGAGGTTCTCTTCCCCATGAGGCTATGAACGGTGAAGGGTGGAGTTAGCGACCTCTGGTGGCAGCTCCCACTAGGTGGATTAACTTAACGAGGACAGGTGCTGGCTCTTCTTTGCCTGTCAACACACAAACTTTGACGGTTGGTATTTAATAAGTCGACATTGAATAAATGAATAAGCAAGTGAGTGAATGAAGTTTGGGCTGAGAAACATCTAGCTTTCTACCACTGCATTCCAAAATGTTAATAGAACCCCAACTATCTAGTCTCTATAAGAATAAGAAAAAACGTAAAAAAAAGTCTATAAGTTTTTAGTCAGTTGGTACATAAATACTGCACTAATTTACATTTTCCTGTGATATAGACATGTGGATCAACTCATTTGCTGGTGTACAAACTTGTTCTTACCCAATGCATCAGTTGAAATGGGAATAATAATTTAATTTAGTGCACTTCACTTGTGACTGTCACAATAAAACCCTGACATATATTAGTCACAAGAAAAAGGTGACCCATGTTATTTGAATTTTTCTTCCACTAACTTTAAAAATATGATTTTAAAAGAGTTTTGATTGAAAATGGAAAAACTCTTTGGTGAAACCTTCAAAGGGAGTGAATCATGTACTTGGGATAATTTTAATTAAAGCATTTTCCATGAAGTGTCAGCCTTGGTATGACATGAGCCGGGTCTCCTAATTGGCTTTCACATTAGAGCCAGAGATTTTTGCTCCAAACTCCATGGGTATAGGCAGTTTTTAAATTTCCCTTCTTTCTTACTTCTGGGACTGTCAACTCTCAGAAAATCTAGGCAGGCTCTAATGTACAAACTTTCAATTTACACTCATGCCATTGACCCATCATGAGAGGAGTGATAAAAGGAAATGGAATTATGAAAGGCAGAAACTCCCAAATGGTTCAAGCTGAAAGGAAGCTTAGGGGTTATTGCAGTCCAACCTGTTCATTTTATTGATGTAGCCTAACATGTGAGGCAACTAGTACAAGGTCACAGGTCTAGTTAGTTCTACAGTTAGGCCACCAAGACTCTTCCTGCCTTAAAACCTCTACCTGACTGTGGTCTCCATTATAAAACACCACCACCACCACTGCCGCTGCCGCTACCAGCACCACCAATAACTACCTATTCAGGTTTTAGCTCTGATGTTACCTCTTTCAACATTGGATAAGCTAATGACTATAAACATATTCTGGTGTGCCCTTCTAGAGCCTCTCTTTAGGGACAAAATCAGTAAGCTTGTTGCTCTGTGGCTTCTGGTTTGGTTTGGCCAATCAGAGACTTAGCAGGGCATTGGCAAGCAAGAGGTGGGGAGATCGGCGCATTTCTTACTGTGATGGCTGGGACTAGGAGTCACTGGGGCTGTGTTCACTACTGAAAGCCACAGTTTCTGTTGGGAGACCCTCCTTCAGGTATAGCTTTCTCTTTTAGTTCTGGTAACTTTGTCTTTTCAGGCCTTGGGATAGATAGATTCCCTACTTTTTTAGTAGTCTCAGGGTACTTCACTGTCCCTTATTGGCTTACCTTAATGTTGTTCACACTTTTCAAATGGCCCTGATTTATTAAATTCTCCTCAATTACCCCACTGAGTATAAAATTGATTTCTTGCTTGCAACCTGATTGCTATACTTCATCCCCTGTCACCTAATTTTTTTCCCCTCATAACAGAAATTATAGGCTATATTCGACTTTTAAAAATTTGTTTACTCATTTATCATCTGGCTTTCCTGACTAGAGTGTTTTCATGGTTTGGCACAGAGCCTGACACATAGTAGGTACTTGATTAATATTTGTTGAATGAATGGATCCAGGCACACAAACTCCTAGTTCAAAATTTTTTCTACACATTGCAATGAGAATAACTTTATAGAGCTTTAAGAGAAATTTTAATTTATTTCAGCTACAATATGAATTGCATAGGCTTTTTTGGCTGGTAGCTACTGTTGAATATATTGTTTTTGTGCTAAAAATTAGTCCAGGTCAACCCATTATTATTTCTCATTAGACTGTATTTCATGAGGGCAGGAACCAGGTATATTTGTCCAAGGCTTTACACACTGACTGGTACAGATGTAAGTTTTTCCTTGTGCTGAATACCAAATTTGACACTGGTTACTCGGATATGTGTAAGGCACGGATGCTACCCTCTAGGGGCCCATAGTCTTACTGAAGACATTCACGTACAAACAATGTTGACAATAGGTGATGTAATGGAGGCTTCGGGGAAGTGTTTCAAGATTACAGGGAAAGGATTAAGGACAGGAAATGCTTGATAGGTGACCTGGTGGAAGGAGACGGGCCTTCTAGGACCTTCCTCTTCTGAAACTGCTGATTCAGAAGCTTTAGTTCAAAATTAATGCTTTAGGTTCCAAAGTGAATTTTTGCAATCCAGTCTATCTAGATGCTGGATATTTCATGCAAATACAAAGTTTCCCTAATTCTTGATGCTGATTTTATGTATCCTTTCTTTAACCTTTTTATTTTCTTCAGAAAAAAATGAACAAAGTAAAGGTCATTTTTGAATCTGGATTTTCTGAATGTCAGCCATGGTAAAAACAAAAGAGCTGTTCAAAAGATGCTAAAATCTTGTTATTCAACAGTACTTTTTAGAGTATCATCAAACTTATGTGACATTAACCATAAGAAAAAAAATGTTACCAAAAAAGAAAGAAGGAAAGGGAAACTTATTATATTCCCCACCAGAGGGAGACAATTTTTTTCCTTTTGCTTTTCAAAATCTAAATTCTGATGAACACAGATTTGAAGAGTACAATACAAGGTTTACCAGGGATGATTAATACCCGCAGGAAAAGAACAAATTTACAATCTTATTTGTTTCATTTTATTATCAAATTATTTCTGAGATCTGAGTTCTGTTCTGCCAGCACAGTAAATGCAATTTAACAAGCATGGAACTTTAAGAGCTACTGTTATTTTAGTGTAGACTTTACCTCTAATTATATTACTATGGATTCAGAAAGGAAACTGATAATATAACAACATGGAATTATTTAACATAACTATTTTCTGTAGTAAGATATTTTCAAATCAGCCCTAAACTAATAGGGACAAGGGGCATGCTGGTGGTGGAAGAGGAGAAACATAACGCTGTGTTTCTGCTGTCAGGACTGTAGATGTTGGAATAAGCTGAAATGAACTAGTCAATTTTTTTCCTCCCTCCCTCCCTCCCTCCCTCCCTCCCTCCCTCCCTCCCTCCCTCCCTCCCTCCCTCCTTCCCTTCCTTCCTTCCTTCCTTCCTTCCAATTCTCACCCAAGGATATATTTATGGATTTTAGAGAGAGAAGAAGGGCAATAGAGAGAGAGAGAGAGAAACATCTATCAGTTGTCTTCTGAACTTGCCCTGACTGGGGACTGAATGTGCAGCCTAGGCATGTGCCCTGACTGGAACTGACCCGAGACCTTTTGTTGCCCAGGACAATGCTTCAACTACTGAGTCACTGGCCAAGACTGCATCTATCAATGTTCAATATGCTGCAACACTTTAAAAATATTAAGGAGAAACTGACTTATAGTAGTTACTAATTTAGGAAAAGTGATGCATGAGCAATAACTTCTGTGGCTTACCTGTGCTTAAGGTAATTAAACGTTTTATCAAAAATACAGAAAATTGTCTAGAGATTTATAGTGTAAGACCTACTGTACTTTAAAAGTCCAATTTCATGCCCAATTTAGTAGGTAGAATGTTAGATCTACATGTCCAGTATAATTACTTGGACATTTCATTCTTCTCAATGGTTCTTTTTGGAAACCAGTTCAGATCTAAGCTTGTGTGAATGCATTTTAAATTACTTGGAAACATTTTACAAATCCAATTAGCTCACAGTCAAGTCTTTTCGGCTCACCTCATTTGACACAAGGGAAGCTGGAGTAGCCTTACTGCTTATTGGGATTCCTATTTATTTACTTTTTTGTCATTTTCAGAATGAGTTTAGCTAAAATACGGAATAATTCTCAGAAGCTCACATTTAAACGTGAAATAATGTAGAGGCGCCTTGTGAAATATTTGCCTGGTTAGGAGCATGAGTTTCTCATCATAATTCAGGGAAGGTAAGTGGATGCTTTCGAAAAGCGTAGAGTGTCACTTAAGTTTCACTTGCCTCAGGTATCATTTAATCAGCAAGCACAGTTAATAATTCTGCTTTTCTATTTGTCAAGATCTCAATATTTTTTCAATATGGGGCCCGCTCCAGTGTACTTTACATGACACTTTATAATTAGTGGTACTTGAGAATTTGGCAGTTTTAAAAATTCATACAACATTCTTAGTTACAATTTATAAATGATTTTAAAGTATAATTAACATTCATCTTTACAAGTTATATGCAAACAAATATGCAAATTCAGAAATAAATATGCAAACATATAAAATGTTTTTGAATTAAGTAGTCCTTAACATTTTTAATGAAATCAATATTTTATTCATATTTTGCACACAATTTTGAGCACTCACTGATTTGAGGAGGTCTATAGCATTTAGGCTTTTGCATATTGCAACCTCTAACTATCAGCAACAGGAGGGAAATAAGAATGAGTTCCTTCTATTCTGGTGAAAACCGAAAGGATGATTTAGGAGACAAATGTAATGGGTGCTGCCAGTGGATTATTGAAGCATTTAAAATGATCCTTTTGTTCCTTGAACTTTTTGCCCTACAGTGAACCTCTACTTCTTTAGATGTTACAAAATCTGCTCGGATTGCAGGAAGATAAAGTCGAAGATGTCAACTAACATGCCCCAACTTCTTGAGGTGGTGGGTGAAAAGAGAAGAATGTAGGATTCAATATGAGATGACCAAAGGGTTACTGGGAAAATGTACCTTCAGTGGAAAAGTCACTAAGCAAGAGTGTAGATTCAATAGGTTTACTTGTTCAAAAAAATCTTTTTGAGAGGTTATCTGATTCAAAATCTTAGTTCATGCGTTAAACAAACACTCATCTTTCAAGGCTCAGCTTCGACTTCTTTTCAAGGCATAATTCTTATTAGCAGGGTCTTCCCTCTCTGAATTCATATTGTGTTATAAGACAGCCAGGCGAAGGCTTCGATGTGCTCATTGTGGGCAAGGCCTACCCTCAGCCTTATCAGTGGGACACAGAAGTAGAAGACTTAATCAGTAGTGTCACATGGTTTAGCTCTAAAATGTTCTTCAATTTTTACAGACATGCATACTTCATTATTATTTTTTAAATGGCAAATTTCTTGAGGAAAAAACATTTGTACCAGAGATGGTGAGAGTTTATTTTGAGTGGCAGCTCTGATAAATTTGTTGCTGTTCACTGGAATGCTGTAGAAAGACGGGTTCTGAGGTTGTGTTAGCAGTATGAACACCGCCACGTTTTTGTCATCCTTGTTCAACTTAGAATCTTGTTTTAGTAGTAGCACTTCTTTTATTAGACAATGAGAGCTTTATGATCCATTTCATTTCCTTTTTTTTTTAGCTGCTAGAAACTCAGGGAAAATTTTTGATATAATTTTTCTTTTTTATGACTTGATTTTTTCTTTTATTTTGTGGACTATGTTATTGTGCTGCAATTTACTTTAAGCATCCAGTTGCTTTAAATCTTTTTGAGAGAAACAGATCCTTACATATACTTCTTTCTATAAACTTTATGGAGCCTAGCATAGGTCTAGGACCCTGAGGAGGCATGGAATATATGCACTTTCATTGCATGGAGAACACAGAACTCAATGCTATGGAACTCCTATATGGTAAGTGCGCAGCGATGCATGAACAAGTGAGCAAATGAATGAATGAGTTCGGAGGGAATTCACACCATGAGAAAGATCATGATGGGATGTGATTTACCAAGGAAAGCATCAAACTGAAGATAAATCTTGGCTGATGCCTTACAAAAGGTATGGACTAAAGATTGGAACAGGAGGAAATGGTGTGGAGGAGAATAAAGATTTAGTAAGAAGAATTGAAAATGACAGGAGCCATAATGCAACACTATGACTCCCCTACATCAGAATATTTGCTTGGGTGAAATGTAAGATTTCAGAGAGCAAGATGTTTTTGAAAATTTATTCAGGACACATTAGTGTAGCCCTTCCAGGATGGTTTGAAGTTGGTGGATGATGAAGGTGATTCTGTTACCTACATTTACTTCAAATTCATAAAATAAAAACACAGGATGCAGTGATTTGAACTCGCTTATTTAGGGTATAATAATTCACTTAGTTGCATCACAAATTAATCTTCCTTCATAGAATCAGAATAAGCAATGGAAATTCTGTTTTGCCGCAAGCTGCTCCATAATGTTCGTGGGGACTGGTTTTGTTTATTTTCTGCTTTACAATAGTCTTAGGTAAACAACATATAGCTATATCTATGTGCATCTGGGTAGGCTTCAACATTTTTATTATGCAACTTAAACATGAAAAAGCCCGATCTGCTGCACTTAGCAAAACAGCTCTCATTCAGTGTAACGCAAACCCCTACCACCCTCTTGCCAAGTAACCTTAGTCTTTAAAGACCATCCGCGCCCAATCAGTCACCTCCATATGCCTTTCATTCTTCCCTTACTCTATGTTTTTTTTTTCTCCTTCAATGTTTTGTTTCTCTGGGCTGAATTTCATCTCAGTTGATTGCCCAATTCACTTTTCATTCAGTCATAATTGTTTTTTGAATTGTCTTAAATTCTCAAATGGATTATGACAATTTGAAAATTAACAATGGCGCCTTAATTGCATGGGGCTGTGTGAGCCACAAAACCCTGTTGGCTGGTGTTCCCCCTCCCAATTTATATATTTTTAAAGCCAAATGTGAAAAAGTAGAAATGAACAGACACAGGCAGAAAATACATATGGTTGTGATTTACAAAAATGCTTGCTTTGCCAATACTTGCAAATCGACCACAAATACCTGAAAAATCATTTTAATACAGGCATTAATTAAAAAATCCAATTGAGTTTTGTTTCTTCCAGAACAGTTTCTTTCTCTTGCGGAAGGAGGAACATATACAACCAGGACAACATTTCCTGCGTGTGTGTGGAAATCAAAATTCAGGAAAATGTCATTATTCTTTAATTATCAGATTTCAGCTGGGCTCTCAGTGCAGCTTGGCAATCCTCTTACTCGTTCCTGGTTGGCTTCTAGAATTCCTTTTGAGGCAGCTGTTTCAAACCTTTAAGCTTGTGTCATTCTTTGCACGCCCCGCGCCCCCACCCCGGCCATTCTCAGCCCGTAGCCTCACTTTACAATTGATTTACAGATAGTGTAGCAGTTCTGAGTGGACTCCTTGGACTCTCTTTGCTTCTGTCTGTAGACTCACCTACAGAAACACACATATTTTAACCTCTACCTTCCTCAGTCTTGAAGGAAGTGAATTTTCCCTTTACTCTAATATTAACCTTTCAGATGCGCTGAACTCTGTCTCTACTGGCCTTTCCTCTAGATGTCAATCTCTTTTGTTCTCTCTCTGGTTTCCTCCATTCAGCCTACAGATGCGATCACAGCTAGTGTTCACCATCTACTACTGCTTTAACCTTCCCAACTCCATTCTTGTCTTTTTCACGCTTGGCCTTTATGTGCAGCCAACTCTTCCTTCCACCTGCAACTCCCTTCCCCACTCTCTGTGCACCAGGGGTTAGGAAAAAATGGTCACACCTGGGAACTTTTGCCTGCGTATTCTTCTTCCTTAGCTCATCATGCCACTCATTATTTCCTTGTTCTTAAAATTGGTTTTAGATAGATATTTCTGGGGCTGAACATTTTGGTCTCATATGTTTCCTGGGTTGTAGCTTTCATGTACCCTCTGGATTCTAATATGACCTGCCAGGCAAGAGGGTCTCAGACATTTTCCTGTACTATAAAACACTGTCTCTACTTCTTCAGCTGTCATTCACTTCTCATTGAACCAACTGGTCTTACTAAGATTATGGATGATTTCCTGGTGGCTAGCTAGATCCAATGGCCCATTTGCAATTTTCATAGCTTTTTAACACTGTTGATTTTTCGACTTTTTGATGTTTCTCCCATCCCCTGACACTGGCTTCCAGGACACCAATCAGTATTCAGATTTTTACTAAACACTTACTGCTCTGATTTTTGAGATACAAAGGGTAGTGATACATGGCAAATAGACTGGCAAGTACAAATCAAGGAATAAAGTCTATGCACAGAAGAGTGCTCATTTTTGTGCCAATAGGGTGAAAGAGGACTCTATTCATTCCTGAACTAAGGCTTGAGGTATGACTAGGTAGGATGGGGCCAAGGGTGAGAATTCCAGGAAGCAGCAGCAGTATATGCCAAGGTCCACAGGAAAGAGAACCTGGGTGTTCAGATAACTTCCAAATATTTGGTGCGATTGAAGCAGAGGGTTTGGTGAGTGTACTGTAAAAGCTGGAGCTGGAGAAGGCAGGGGCCTGGTCATGGCAGGTCAGGTGAGGCATTTTAAAGAGTTTGGAGACTCTTTATGTAAAGACACTGGGAAGCTCTGAAAAATATTATACAGAAGTGCCACGACCAGAGTCACATTTTAGAAATATCACTCTGGTTGCTGAGCAGATAATGAATCAGTGGAGGGTAAGAGCGGTGGCAGGGAGGTGGGTCCCATGGCTGTGGCAGCAACCCGGGCCTGATGGTTCTGGCCCAGTGCAGGGGAATGCTGATGTGCATGGAAAAAGGTGAAAACAAGTGATGGATTTAGTGCTAGGAAGGAGAAATAGTGGAAAAGACTTGGCAATTGATTGAACTCTTCCGTGCAGTTGTCTTTAGTTACTTGCTGTCCTCATCATCAGCATACCTGCCACTCTCCCATTGTTATACAACCATAGACAGAGGCTGGCTTTATCTATTGAAAATTTTAAAAAGTTACAAATGAAATGATTTCTTCCATTTAAATTCATTATGAATATTTATTTTCAATAATGTGAAGGAAAACACACTATTGTCTTTTTATTAGCTTTTTTGATTGCTGCTATAAAAATTGCCACAAATGTAGAGGCTTGCAACAAAAACGTATTATTGCACTGTTTGAAGTCCAAGTAGGCTTGCCTGGGTTCTATGCCTAAGATGGAATAAGATGTTAGCTGCCTGGGGCTCTTATGTGGAAGCTCTGGGAAGAACCTGCTTCCAGGCTCATTCTGATTGCTGGCCAAATTCAGCTGTGGGACTGAGGGCCCACTCTCCTCCTTGCAGGCTGTCAGCCAGGGGTTGCTATTGGCTGCTAAAGGCCACTTGCATTCCTTTCCATACTGCCCCTCCTTCTTCAAACCAGTCATGCCAGCGACGGTAAGTCAAGTACTTTTTTTCTTTTTTAGCTTTGTTGAAATATTATTGACAAAATTGCCAGGTGTTTAAAGTGCAAAGTGGTGATTTGATATACATACGTACACTTCATGAAAGGATTCTTCCCGCTGTGTTAATGAACACATTCATCATGTTACATTTCTTGTGAGAACATTTAAGTTCACTGTCTTAGCAAACTTCATTTATACAGTAGTGTTATCAACTATGGTCAGTCACCGTGTTACACGCGGACTCCTCTCACCTTACGGGTGAGAGTTTGTGCCCTTCTGCCAGCCCCTGCTATTTCACCTATTCCCCAGTCCCTCACAACCGTTTTTTAACTCTGTTTCTATGAATTTGTTTTTCATTTTTTAATGAAACACATCAGCGATACCATGCAGCTTCTGTGTTTCTCTCTCTGCCTTATTTCTCTTAGCACAGTGCCCTCCAGGATCATCTATTTTGTTGCCAATGATAAGATTTTGGTCTCTTTTAAGGCTGAATAATATTCCATTGTATGCATGTGTGTTTGTATATATCACATTTTTAATCTATTCACCTGTCGATGAACTCTTAACTAATTTCCATAGTTAATCAAGTCCTTTTTATGCGTTAAATTTCTCTGACGTCCCTTTTAACCCTGCTCTCAGCTTTTTAGGACTCTTGTGGTTACGTAGGGCCCACCTGGATTATCCAGGCTAATATCCCTGTTTTAAAGACATCTGTTTAGTAATCTTAGTTACATTTGCAGTCCCTTTTATGGCGTAATGTAACATATTCATGGGTGTCGTATTTCACCACATTCATAGTCTGGGGATTAGGCCAGGATGTCTTTGCGGGCCATTTAAACATTCGTCTAGCACATTCTTATTTTAAATGGGAAAATCTATAGAATAAATAAAAACCACTCCAATGTCATATAGTGAACAAATCCATAGTGTTTTGGCATGATTTTTCCATCTACTTGAACTATCTAATTTATTGCCTACTGAAATTTTAGATTTGCGGGTTGTTTAATTTTTCCACCCTTCTGTCTGACACTACTGTGAAGAGTCGGGGAAAAGGTCAGATCTTCTGTAGCTGGGATCCCTAGGTAGTGATATCCCCCTGGTGCACGCAATCTGATTTTGTGACCTGAAGCGTTTAGACAAAGATTTTTGGCTCTGGGGAATGAGGTGGGAGACAGTGTGAGCTTCCTGTAGGCATACCAATGACATGATTTTGTTATGACGAGGAAAGGAAAATCGACTTTCTGACAAATCAAAATTTCCTAATAATCCCCATATTAAGACATGGCTTTTCATTCGCTCAGTAAGTACTTAATAAGTGTTTACTGGGTCCTCAGGCACTGTTCTATGTTCCAGGCGTAGACTGCTGTATAAGGCACGCCAGGTTCCAGTTTTCTCAGAGCTTCCTCTTCTCGTTCTGTACTTTGGTCAACAGAGTGGTAAGAGGGAATGATGAGGGCCTAGAGGGGATGGGCCTTCCTTCTCACATGGACCGAAGTCCTCAGAGAGCTTCCCATACACATTTTTTTCTTCCTAAAAAGCACCCTTGAATTCTGGAAGGCTCGAAGAGAGACCGCAAAGGAGGCATGGCCTTGACTTAGCGGTCAAGGCCCGTAGAGGTAGAGAGGGGTGGAAAATTGTTCTGGTTAAATGCTAGTCAGTTTTCATTTTTCAAAAGGTTTGGCCTAAGGAAAGAGAGAAATCACAAACAATAAGCCTAAGGAGAAAGTTTCAAAGATAATTTAAAAAATTCAACCAACAAAACTCCGGTTTATTGCCTAGCATGTGCCGGACATAACTGGTGACATAGTAAGCATTTAGCACTTCTCCGCTTTCTTGTTATTGCCCTGTGTGGCGTGACTGAGGCCCCTGACATGTTCCCGAAGACTATCAAGGTATGAATACAAATGGCCAATTTTGAAAAGTCAGTTTCACAATCAAATAAAAACATATTCCTGACTTTGTCTTTCCTTCATACAATGCAAAGAGCACCAATGCCATTGACCTTGTCGGAGAATAAAGATGAGGAAATCGTCAGTCATTAGGCGCAACACTAGCAAATGGAAACAATGCTTGAGACTCTGTTTATTACCGATTGAATTCAGCTTCATCTGTGGATGCACACTTGTTGTGAGTGTGTCTCCTTTTCTCCATTGCCTCCTTTCCCTTCTCTTTAGAAAAACAGAACAGAAACAGAAATCTACAACACCTAACTCTGGGGAACAAAAAATGCATGTGTCCTTGAAGACACTGAGAAAAGGTAACAGGCCAATTCGTATTCGTGGAACCAGGAATCATTCTGATGAGTGTAAGAAAGAGTGGCCGTATGTGTAAAAACAGCATGTTTCTTGATGAGCGTTTTATCCTAGATCCCTATTACCCTGAGGTCTGACAAGCACACACTTGAAGACCAGTTTCCACACAGATGGAACAGCTCTGCCACTTCTGCCTTAAATCATTTGCCGTATGAATTTGGGCAAATTTGTTATCTTTTGTGAACATTTAATTATTTTTATTGTATGACTGGGAAAATAAAACCCAATTCCTGGAATTGTTACATACATGAAACCATGTATCAAATACCTAGCACATTAGCTGGCACATGGCTTATCTTCACTCAGTTGAAGCTCTTATTTCTATTATTATTGCTTTTGGATGGAATAGCACATCTATGCATTTTTCAAACTCTTCCCCAAAAGCTCAAAACGCTTTAGTACATTTATTATTACCTTCAACACACAGATTGAGAAATGGACCAAAACGTTAAACATTGATACCAAGCCACAGAGTTGAGAAAGAAAATTCCACTTATCCATTTTTCTTGCTGTGTAATTTGCTCACCGAAATCCAGTTTGTGTTCTACCTGACTGTGATCATGACTTTGAGGGGAGTTAGCTAGGATTCTGAGACTGTTCAGTTCACTGGAGCGGCACTGGGGAAACTTCCTGATCAAGTTAGCATATCTGTCCTCGTACAAGGCAGGAGAGCTTTTTCTCTCCTCTGTTTGTGGTTCCAGGGCTACTCAAGCCTAGCAAGGAGCAGGAGAAAGTAGAGAATAAACAACTCTTTGGGATGATGGTACCGCCATCTCAGATGAGCAAACACCTCACCAATTCCATAGATAGCCAAATTTCTTGGACTTCCAACCTTCCTTGGTTTGACTTTGGATTGTTAGCTCTTCACTCCCTGAAGCCGTGTCTGACTCCTGTGTCTCTGAAGCCTGGAACTTCCTGTGTTTCATCTGCACTGACCTTAGTTCCTGCTTCACAAGTGCATCCCACACACCCTTATCTGACACTCACCAGTGATCCAGATGATCAACTCCATCTTTAAACCCTGGTGGCAGACTTTCCCAGCTAACTTCTGGAAATTTTGGGGGAAAATTTTTAAAAAAAGAACCATGGAGGCTCTTAGATGTTACTTCTTTCAGGGAAGAAGGAAAAGTTCAGATTAATATTCTTACTGTACCACCCTTTCTCCCCTACTACCATCACCTGGCACTTTGCAGAAATGGTGAAATTGTTGTCTTCAGAAGAGTGTAGTACGGAAATGTGAAAACCACACTTTGTTGCCTTATTTTGGCTAAGAGATTCCAATTTTCCATTTTCGGAGGTACTGCTATGTACTGACCTGAGTAGTACGAACACACAGTATAACTGTGTGGTGCCCACAAATGTGTATGTCCTTCCCTCCACACAAAAACACATATTATCAGCATGTCAGGTTCATGGTGCGTGAAAATTTTCTTTCTCTACGAAGGAGTAGAACATTTGCATAAAATATCAGCTCACATTTTGTGAAAACTGAGAAATTACTTATAAAACTCTCTTCCTCTTTTAATCTGTACTTGAAATGTCCTGAGAAGTCCTGAGGTGGCCTTAGTGACACATCTTACACTCATGGTGAGCATTTTGTTGCCGTTGGTAGGAGTTTCACTCACGTAAAAGGCCCTGGATCAGTCACATGCAGTGAGACAAGAAGCGCTCTAAGGGTGCCAGAGAATCAAGAGGTGCCGAAAGGCGTCCATCATGAGAGCAGACTCTCCTGGGTACCACTAGCTGTGATAAACAGTGCAGTCGGCAGTGTGTTTTTTGACATAATTTAAAAAGTAGTTTGCCAAACTATATTTTTTTTTCTGTATAAAAGGTCAGTGAAAGAAAAAAAAAGGGGGGGGTGGTCTCATTGTTGGATAATTGTTTAATATTGTATAATAAGAACAGATCATCTGATATGCAAGATATGTATAGAGCTCAGAGACAGCAAGGTAGCAAGGGAATCAACAGCTCTTCCATCAAGGTATTAAGCGTTGAATTAGACAAAGCCCACCTTGTAACTGATGGCTCCATGCTGGAGGAAATAACTATTGAAGACAACCATGTATATTGGTAGAAGACTTTCTGAGGAAAATGTAATAAGCTATTTAAAATCCCTTTCCTTCAGGCTAAGACATAGCAATTCAATATCTCTTGATTGGGCTTAAAAAACTGTTTAAAATCAATGTCCTTTTATTTTTTGTCTTGGCATTTAATTTCATTTGTGCACAACCAAGTTTTTTTCTTTTAATTTAATTTGTTAGAACTTGGGCCCCAACACAGAAAAAAAAGGGGAACCTCTGAGAGAGGGTTGCCAACAGTGGCAAGCAGCGTCACAAGTGAATTTGATCTATGTACTTCTCAGACTTCTCAGATGTGGTCACTGACATTTGGCCTGATGACGGAAAACCCTAGGGAGTGGAAAAACACAAAGCATGCTACTGTACTGACATGCAAAATGGCTTATAATCTGTCTTTATTTTTCATGGCTGCGGTGGTCTGGATAAATTAGATCAAATTGGGCTAAACACTGTCCTTGGCTGCACTCACGTAGCTGTTTTCAGAAGCTAATAGGAGCTGTGTGTGCACATCCAAAGACAGAATTTGGCCCCTTTGGTCTTTGCACAAACAGTTGCTGTAGTTGAAATGATTATTCCTGAGTGACTGTTTTATAAGCAGTGTTCTTGCCCAGCTTAAATCTCTTTTCACTTTAGTCCTCATAGTTAAAACATTTACAAATATGGAAATACGTAACTCAAAATCTTCAGTTTCCAGAAAAATAAAAGTCTCCCTAGTAAAACTTGCAGATGAACTGGGAAAGAGGTAAAACAAGTCGAGTAAATTGCGGCAAACCCCTGAGAAAAAGTGTTAGCACTCATTAATGGTAGAAATGTGATTAAAATGTTCACAGGTTGTTGATTCCTGGTCTTTCAAAAAGGAAATATGTTGCTAAGTAATATGTTTAAAGAAAAATAGGGACCATAAATACATTTATTTATTTAAATGCAAAAAAAGCTGAAATTAACTTTCAATGCTACTCTTTCCTTTCTTTAAAAATATATTACATACATTACACTTTTTTTCCCAAAGGCCAAACCTTTTGAAATAGAAGAGAGCCAGTATGATAAAAAAAAGTGATATTTATAATATTTATTACCGGAAATGACATTCTTGGGTCATCTTTGAATTTCCTTCCAGAAAATCACACATATACACAGGGCCTTAAGGTTTTGAAGGGACTTCTTGCATAAATCAATAAAAGATATAAATAATATGAAAGACACTCTAGAATTTCTTGGCTCTCTGACGCATTTACAAAGGTTTGCTTACTTTGTGCTTTGAGCAAAATTATTTATAGTTCTTTGTTGCTCTTTCTCTGAAGATGATCAATTTAAGGATGTATTTAGGTATACATTGAAATAAGGACTTTCAAAAGCTCATAATTATATACATTATTCATGCATGTATCAATAATTACAAACTAAATATTTTCACTTTTCTCAGCGTTAATAATTTATGCAAAAATGATCCCATCGAATTCTTTGAGTGATTGATAATTTGTCTAAAATAGTGGATTTTTTTTATTACCTGCCAATGTAAACAGATTCCAGATCTTTGAGACCCATCATATATCTGCTTGAAACATTTTGAATATCAACTCCAAAAACTCAACATTAATAAAACATTAACGTTCCAACCTGAGCCCATAAAAGTCAAGAAATCTAGAGTTAAAGTTGACCCAGCTCCCTGAACTCTGTGCTCTTGCATGTATACATGGGCGATGGGATGGTGGTCCGGGCTGTAGCTCAAATCGGTCTTCTTGAATAACCTGAAAATGTAATTGAATTAGTGTGTGAAGCATTTCCATTCCCTGCAGTGGAAAGCTTCACGCACTATATCATCCGCATCCCCTCTCAGGGCCCTCATTTTAACTTCTCACTGCGGTGTTCCTGCAAGGCTTCCTCAAACATTCAGAAATTGGACTTGCAAATACAATTTCCCTTCTTTTACGAGGCTTCAAGATGAATGATACACACTCAGCTTTCCTTGTTGCCTTTCAGCTGCTGGCCAGACAGATAGGGTTTAGGTAACATTCTTCCTTTTGGTTCATCTCCTCAGGGTTTGCTAGGTATTAAACAACATCATTCTGCTGTTAAGGATTACTTTATGATCTAATTCAATGAGATGCAGGACAGCTTGCCATATTAATATGAAAATTATATATATCAGATTGAGTTTAGGTATATATCATTTATAGCAGGATCTTACGTATATGGATTTTAGTTTCTGATGGGCCCATGTCCCAATGAGGTCCTTGTTTTGTCACTTAACTTTTCAAATGTACGTTTTCTTCTCTGTAAAATGGGAATAATAACAGTTCTTCTGATTTTTAAGATTCAATAAGATTATGAAGATTTAAAGAAACGAAGTATATGAAATGATTGATATGCAGTTAAGCACTTAACAAATGGCTGCTGTTATCATTCTTAATTTTGATAATAAATAATAGCACATTGCTTCAATTAATTTCTGTTTCTTCACCTCTCAAAGAATGTGGACAAGGCACCTTAAATAGAGTTTGAATGTTCAGAAATGTTCAAAAGGAAATTTAATGATAAGTGTAAAAAGGATGCTTGTCCTTGGCCATGATAGCCACAGACTCATAGACGGAGATCAGGCTGATGACTCTGGGGAAGAGGGTGGTGCTAAGGGGTAGAGGGATCGAGCAAAAGGGAAAAGAACTCATGGACATGGTCAACAGTGCGGCGATGGCAGTGGGTGGGGGAGTAGAAGGGGCGGTACATGATAATGGAAAAAATACAATAAAAATAATTATTGATAGATTAAAAAAAAGAAATATACAATGATACCATTTTTACTATCCAGGTTGGCAAGGATGAACAAGAATGGTGACATCAGCGTTGGATGTGGGGAAGCAGGTGTTCTCATATGTCACTACTGGCACCGACTGGCATTCCATTTTGACAGGCAGTTTGGTGATGTGCATAAAACACTTAAAGCATGCATCTTGTTTGACTCAGCAATTGTACTTCTAGAAATTTATCTTACAGAAATACTTAGGTAAGTTTTCAAGAATATTCATAAAAATCTTATTGAAAAATTGGCAAGAACCTAAGTGTTAATATGGGACTGTTAAAACAAATTATAGTGCAATCATACAATGAGATATTAATAACCATTAAAATGAACTAATTTTACATGTGTAATAAGTTTGGGTAGTCATAAATTGCAGGACACATATTTGAAATGATTTCTATATTTTTTCAGTAGCTGTTACCAGTGCCGTCTGTGGAACCTCCTTTTCTTGGTCAGACGTGGACTTTCTTAACCACACTTCAGTCTTTCCACAGAGTTTTCGATCACTTTTGGTTATATAAATAGTCTCATTCTGTTTACTGAGACCCAAAGCCAGACTTATGGTCCTGTGAACTGTGCCGATGCAAAAGGCCCACATTCAGAAGAGCCCTGACCTTGGTTTGATACTTTGTTGCTTTCTTGGAATTCTTAAGAATTGCATTTGAGAATTTGTGTTTTGTATATGAAACTTGATGAGACTATGAAGTATGGGTGTGAGAAGAGAAGATACACGTAATACATGTGTCTCATATTGTTTCCCACTTCATTTGTGCATAACATTCTCTGTGCTCCTGGGCACAGAATCCCAGTTAACCAACGATGTATGGGAGTTCATGAGACTCAAAGCGAGTATGAACAAAGGGAGTTTTACCTATGACTGAGCAAGCAGGGTCCCTGACATCTCCAAGAGGCGATGCCTTTCACTCAAACCACAGCTTGCTTTGAAGACAGAAAGAAGTAAATCACATTTTAAGAAATATGAAATACCAAGAAACTGCATCATATCCTTTCATAACCAACCATCTATGCTGTAAGTGAAGACAAAAAAGTACAATGAAAGAACAACAAATAATTACTTTTCCTTTAAGTCTTTGCTAACTCATCACTAAGTTGAAGGTAGACAATGTTGTAGAAGCCACATCTCTTCTCAGGGCCAGGAGATGCGATTAGAGCAGGTGAGTTGGTTTTCACTGTTCTGCTAAGAATAAAACACATATGCAGGCATGAGCTACAAAATATAAATCGTATAATTTTGGTGGAACATATATGAGTTAAAAGCTTTGTAATTGCATTTGAATCTGATATAGAAATATATAAAGATGAATGGTAATATTCATGTTAATATACTTAATTTTTAATTTCTTCACTTAGAACAACGTTATAGAGCAAAAAACAAAAACAAAACCAAAAACCCACTATGACAAGTTGTAGGAGAGACTTCAGAAGAACAAAAAGGGCTTTATTTATTTTTTTAAAGATTTTACTTATTTATTTTTACAGAAAGGGGAAAGGAGGGAGAAAGGGAGAGAGAGAGACATCAGTGTGTGGTTGCCTCTCGAATGCCCCCCACTGAGGAACTGGCCTGCAACCCAGGCATGTGCCCTGACTGGGAATCAAACTGGTGACCGTTTGGTTTGCAGGCCACACTCCACTGAACTACAGCAGCCAGAACCAGAAAGGGCTTTATATATTAGTACCATTAATGTCACCTTTTCACTGCTTTTTGAACAAGGAGCCCCATATTTTCATTTTGAACCGAGCCCCACAAATTATGTAACTGGCCCTGATGTCAGTGATAAAGGGGCAGAGGTACTGGAGGCATCTGCTGCCTTTGTTTGTCAGCGCTCCCTTACTCCTCTGTGACCAGACCCTGCTTTTCTGGAGGCGTCCTCCCTCAGTCCACGTGTTCAAGATGGAGCTGATTTCAGACCTGGCTCCAGGAGTGCACGTGAGACTCAAGCTTGGTCAATCAGATTATTTCATTTTCATGGTCCTGCTGATTGGTTTGCAGATGAATATTTCAGCCATGCTGATCCATACCAATCATAAGACTTGTGTAAGAAGTAGCAAGAAGAGATTCTCTGCTTTTGTTGCTAGAATCTAACTAGAGGACTGGCAGTCTTGGAGCTATGAGGAGCCCAACAGTAGCACCAATGTGGGGAGTGGCAAAGGTGAGAGACACATAGAAACCAAATCCTGGTGGTAGCATAGTTGGAGTCTTTAGTGGTATGAGACCATTTATGCTCTTGCTAGCATGAATTAGATTTTGTCACTTGTGACAGTGTTCGGCTGTAGTATGTACAGTATGCTTCATTATGTTTGTGCATAATAGATATTTTTGAAGATATATACCAAGCCAGTAACAGTGGATATCCCAGTAAGGGAAGATTATGAAGAGGACTTTCAGTTACAACTTTGTATTGTTCTCTAGTGTTAAATTTTTGTAAAGTGGGTGTATATTACTTTAAAACCAGCAAAAACAATAAAGTTGTTTCCATTTTGGAAAAAAATGCTTATCATTCTTAATCTTAATGTAATAATTTCCCATTTGGACTCAAAAGCAGGTGTTTTAAAGCAGATCTTACATGTATTATTCAGTAGCATAAGCTAGTATTCTTGTGCCAATTTCTCTGCAGAATGACATGGGCCTGAAAGGCAGTCACAGAGCCATAACACAAGCCTTTAACCAGCACTTTCACTGGTTGGTGCCGTATAATTATACTGCAGAAGACTGCAAATAGGAGAAGATTAATGAGTTTGGCCTTACTAGCCACCTAAAAGTGAAAAATTTAACTCTCAAGTAGGCCATCTTTTGTCTTCCCGTGCTCTAATGCACATATGTGCGAATAGAAGGAGAAACTTTGGGTTTGAAGTTTTAAAATAGGGCACTGAGAAGGTCGAAAGTGCTAAATCAGGCAGCAAAGGAAGGTTAGGGCCATCTCATGGAGAGCATTCAAACAACCCTACAGAATATATTTTAACCTCCCTAGAGTCCTGCTGGGTGACATTGCTGTCCCACGTTGGAGACATTCTGTGGTAGTGTTTCATGCATATCCTTGTGCTCAGGCCTCCAGCGGACACCAGGAGGGGGTGGGAGGGGAGCAAGGATTCCGTTTCCTTAGCTTTCTGCCCAGAGATGTATGTGCTCGGTGAGGTGCAGCTGGGATGTGGTCGCTTGGGCCGGGCTGTGTGCCCTACGGACCGTTCTAGCACAGCATTCCATGCATTTGCTCACCCTTCTGCTCACGATCACAGTCCTTCTTCCCTTCCCTCCCTAGCTATCCTCTTTCCCCCCTGAACTAGAACATAGAGACATCTTTCCCATGCCCAATTTTTTAATCTAAGGAAACTTTTCTCCCAATGTTCCTGCAATGAAGATTTGAATGGTTTCTTTTGGTCTGACATTGCTTTTTTATGTATGTGTATGAAAGCAAACTTGTTACCATTCATTTATATTCAATAAATCAAATGGTTCCCTGGAAACTTGCTCTGACAAGGTGCGACCCAAGGACACTGGCTAAGGTTGAGAGAGGACAGGGGGAGAAGTGCTCCCTCACTGGGAATCAGGGGGGACAGGAGGGAGGGGCTGGGCCTCTGGAAGGCACTTGGCTACTGCCGTCGCCAGCGCTGACTGTGTGATCAGTGTGGGTTGTCACAGTGCTTGGAGGGGGCAAATACTATTTAGTTACTGCTAAATTTGTTTGTTTAAAGTAATCCGAGCATCAGGTAACATGTTCCAAAGAGAACCCAGTAAAAGGCAACTCTCTCTCACTGCCATCCCTCCTCTTCTCTTCCAAGAGGCATTCTTCTGGACAGCTGGTGCCTGTTTAAGCACCCCATCTGGTTCTTCACCTTGGCTTCACCTTGACTTTGACCTGTGAAGTAACAGCCTTAACTGCAATTTGAAGATGACACTCAGCTCCGCACTTTACTATTCTTTCCTTAAGCAAAGTAATGAATAAAGAAACGTACGTGAGAGCGTGAAAGCCCTCACTCTAGGCACATGATTAACTCCTGTACCTGTTCTTCACACCTTTCCTTGCGCGAAGTGGAGCAGGTGACTGGTACATTATCTTCTGTAGCATGCAATATTTCCAATTCACTGCAAAATGAAGTTCAAACTGCTAAAAAAAAAGAGAAAGACAAGCTAGTTTTTTAATTACCTTAAGATACAAGTTGCAAAGAGGTAGCCTGACAGCTCTCATCAATGGAATCAGTAAGCTGTGAAGCCATGTGGCCAGCTACATCTTGTCGTTGATGTATACAGTGTGATCGGATGCCCCTGTGACTGTTATGATCACAGGATCATAAAGCTTTAGAGTAACAGAAAAAGCAAGTACCTTTGTTTGAAGGGTCAGCCAGGAAAACAAACGGAGCCAATTAATAAAACAGAAGTACGAAGATTTTTACAATAATGTTCACACTTAAATTGGGAAGTAGGCAAATGAAGTCTTAGTATATTTTTCTACGCTGAGTTAGATATTGAAATAAATAACAGCAATGGCTTTATAATGTCTGTAATTAGCATTGACCAGCAATATAATTTGGCTTGCTCAGATAACTCTGTATTTGACTGAATTTTCAAAATTGGTGTTTTATAAATTTAAGCAATAAAATACACGCAATTCTAAAAGTCACTAGAGAAGTAAGTTTTCTACATAAAACAGTAGTAATGCAGTTTCCTTTCAAAGTGATTGTGTGCATGTGTATACGTACATGTATGTATTCTGCACGCTTCGCCCACAGATCATCACAAAGAGGATCTTTTTCTTGCTGTAGTGTCAGATCTTAAAATAAGATTTAGGGACCGGCAAGTCTGAGTGAGCGGGACTGAAATGTGATTTCTAGAAGCACTGCTTACCAGAGCATGGAAAACAGAAAATGCTGTTTTTGTGTCTTGGAGGTTAGACATTTTTGGACAGACATATTTTAATTCAGCCTTTTTTTTCTGAAATCGAATATATGCTGTAGCTACCTTGAGGTAGTGTGGTTGCTTATTATAGTCAATGGATTGTTCATCCTCTTTGTCCTTGAGATAATCCTACGTATGTGCATAAAACGGAGATCACGTTGCTCATAAAAACCAATTGGCCTGGAGTTGGTCACCCGGGGTTGAACATTCATTCACTTGAGCGGATGGGAAAGATGATGTTTAACAAAGAATTAGAGAATTAGGTGGTACAAAACACACTAAAAGGGGTAATTTCATTCCAGGTGAACCTCTGTGACATTTTGACATTTCTTGTGCCCAAACACAGGTTAAAATGGTCCCAGAGCCTTGACTTTGGGCTCCTTTCTCTCCAGTGCTGACCCTGCCTCCACCGAGGGCTCGACTGCTGGCATCATCCCTGGAATCTGTGAATAACTCACAAGATAGTTTCTCAGGTTTATAAAGATGTATAAAGTGAGTCACTTACAAATGAATGTACATAGGGGGAAATGCTGGAATTCTGCTAAATATGTTTATATTTGAACAACGGATACATCTCAGCATGCTTTAGACAGGGATGTGCATAAGTTAATTTAAATGACAGTTAAAAAGATAACTGTCACAGTGTTTACTGATGAGATTGCTATTTATCTTAATATTTAGAAGTTAAATAAAAAATGGATTGTGGATTATAGCCTAGGAGTGTTTGAGCCAGAATATAATACAACAACTTGTGGCAAATGGGAGTAGCTGGCAGGTGGAGCCCAACAGTCAGAAGTCCTCTGGAGAGGTAAGGTTGTGAGCCCTTTGACAGCTAATGTACAACCTCATTTATTTTTCACCGTGTTTACTTAAACAATTAAATACAGGTTGGAGAGGTGGATTGAAGGAGCTGTTTGGAATGTGCTGTTCTGGTTCTGGCATTCATCCAGAGGGCCACATGGTCAAGTTGCAGCCGTGGGCCTTACAAAGCACTTTGGTCTGCGACCCTGCTGAGTATCTTGAACATTCAGGTGGCTCTCCTGCTTTGTCCTTTGTTCTAGGCCCTGGGCTGTGTGTTCTTTGCTATTCTGCTTAGTTTACTGCGAAGGAGAACCACTTCTCATTTTAGCTTCTTGCTGTCTCAATTCTTAATAGCCTGGAGGAGGTTGCCAAACAAATGTAACCTCTTTTCTTGATCTAGCTACTCCTACCTGTGTTTGCAGCAGGGCTGGCCATTTGGCAGTGAACTTACGCACTCCGGAAATGTACTTTGGGATGTGTTAAACTGAATTGGGAAATATTTCAAACAATTTTCTAAATAAAAAAATTGAAACGTGCTGCTGAAGTGTCCTGAGATGGAATATCAGTGCCCCTGTCAGAGTAACAAAGATAAAAGAGCCAGGTTCACAAACCCAGATCTCAGTGAAGAGACCTGGAAAGAGAAAGATCAAGCTTTTTTCCCTCCTTTTTAATTTTTCTTTCTTTTTCTTTAATCAAGAAAAGCAAAATCACATAACTTTTAGAGGAGCACAAATACACAGAATCCCTGAAAGGGTAATTTATCCACTATCCAAATCTTTCTTTAAGGTCTCGGAGAGTATGTCTTAATTATGAAGGCAAATATCTCACAGAAAGACACCGTGGCTTGTGGTCTTTGAATAGAGATACGCTAAGAAGAGTAAATTTTAGGATTTCCAGGCACAGTTAAAATACTATAATCTTAATTATTCTTGCAGCAACAACTATCTTTGCTGTTATGTAACAATGTTTATCAAATATAGGACATTCGTGTGCCATCTTCATGGTGTTTGCCAGGACAGAGCACCAGCAAGCTGTCACTAGTGTTTTTCTTTAGATCGACTCAGCATGGGATGTCCAGATAGGGCTTGGAGGACATCCAATAATGAAGACATGGGTATACTTTTTGCTCTGGTCTGGGGTTAATTGCACTTAATTTATTTTATTCAAGACATAGGGAAGTTGCTGTCTTGGGCGATCTGCTCCTAAACCTGGAAATTACTGTATAAATTGCAACATGTAAAGCAATGACACTCTTTTGCAAGCACACTGGCAAAAATTCCTTTTATGCATTTGATCAACTATGAAATAGTTGCTCCAATTCAGTCTTCCATGTGGAATTGTTACTGAATGAATGTGGGGTTCGGCTGTCTGCTGCCACCCATAAGCAAATTCCCAAGGCAGAAGTTTGGTGAGCAAGGAGAGATGTCTTTATTGAAAAGCTGCACAGTCTGGGAGGGTGCCAAACTCCTATCTCAAAGCCCATCCCCTCAGGAAACCCAGGGGAAGATCCAGCCACTCTCTGCCAGACCAACCCAATGCCTCATCCAGAGTTCCTTCTCTCATTTAAAACACTGTCTTTAACAGTGATAGAGGGGAGAGGGGAGGGGATTTCAGGGGAGAAGGGGAAGGGTTTACAGGAACAAGTATAAAGAACACATGGACAAAAACTAAGGGGGGTGGAAGTGGGAAGGAGGTGGGGAGCACTACGGGGGTGGGCTGGGATGTGGGAATAAAAGAAAACTGTACTTGAGCAACAATTAAAATAAATTTAAAAAAAACATGAAAAAAATACTGTCTTTGAGAACTGCAGGTGACTGCTGCATGATCATCCATGTAGCTTAGTTTATTCCCATCCATCCTTAGGCTTCTTCCTGGGGACCTGCATGGGGCCAGTGCTGCCACTGGCTACGTGGCTTCCAGAGCAATCTGGTCCCGCAACTGCACTGGCTGGGGACATTCAGGAGCAGGCCAAACAGCACATCTCCCCTTTCCACACGGTTTATGGCATGTTACTTGTGTGGCCAGGCCAGGTGCTCAAGTCCCTGGGTGCCCTGGGAGGGTCCAGCCCTCCAACCAATCCCGTTTTTTCTCCCAGGCTACACTGACAGGATTCCTCTGGCACAGCACCTCCCCCTGACACCACTTCGACTCTTAAATTCACCAGTGTGGTGGCCTTCCCCTGGTTCCACCCTTAACCAGGGACAGGAAGGAAAAGCTTTTCGCTTCACTATCTTTGCATGCTCAGTGCAAGGCCTCCTGCTGCTGCATCCAGACAGAGGGTGGAGCAGGCAAGGTGCTAGCTTGGTTACCTGGGCAACAGGGCCTGGTGAGCTCTCTGGGGTGGTCCTTGGTTGCTCCTCTGGCCCTGTGGTCTGGCTGGGCAAGCTATTGATATCAGAATCAAGGACTTCAGGAGAAGTTTCTGTCAAATCACAAGAAGACAGAGCTGTGTGTTCTTACATACTGATATCAGATGCTGTACATTTAAGTAGAGTCCTCATTTAATCTGGGAGAATTTTTAAATTGTCATTTTCCCTCTTGGTATGTTTTTTTTTTTTGATTGTTTAAACCAAAAGTTATTGTCCAGTTTAATGTGCCAGCACCTTGTATGATAGGGTTTATAATACTGGTGCTGGGTATTGGGACTGTAATAGTCTTCTAAACCTCAGATAACCGTCTCTGAAAAGGAACCTATTCTCTTTAATATGATCCAGTTCCCAATAGCCCAGTGCAGGAATGCCCTCCACAGCACCCTGGTCAGCCAGTTGGGCCTCTTGTTGAATGCTCTCGGTAAAGGGGTACTCACGAGTTCTGAAGCTAGTCCTTTATGTTTCAGTGGCTCTAATTATTTGAATGTTTTTCCACAGAACACTCAAATCTGCCTCCTTGACGCCTCAACCTTTTTGCCTCATTTTTGCTCCCTGAAACGACAAATATAGGTTACTCCCTTAAGTTAGAACTTTACAACATTAAAGAGGTTAATATTAAAGAGAGTTTCCTTGTTCTTCTTAAATCTTCTCTTTTGTAGGTAAAACTTTTATCGCTCATTTATTTAAAAAAATGTGTACTGAGTAGATGCAATGAGCAAATGCTAGATTAGATGCAGTAGGTGATGTAAAGATGATTCAGACAACAATTTCTCATTGACTTTGCTTACAGAACTGACAACACACAGATCAGCTTCTTCTAGACAAACTGTCCTATCCTTTGTTTCCAGGCTGAGAGCTCCTTGAGTGCTGCAGAGACCGTGGTTCCCCCCAAATGCCCCCGAGCCTGCTATTACACGTGTAAGAGAATACTCAATAAAGGTCTTCTAACTTTTCTCCACTCCTCTAAACTGAGGCCCCCGAAACCTGATCTTAGTGTTATTCCCTCAGTTGGAAAGCACAGTGGAAGCCTTTGACCACCTGACCTGACGTTGACTTGGTATGTAGGCTCACGAATCCTTGGTCCACAGAGACAGCTGTCTCAGATTTGATCTCACGTGTTTTATTTTATTTTATTTTAATCCTCACTCAGGATATGTTTTTATTGATTTTAGAAAAAGAAGAAAGGTGAGAGAGACATCTATGTGAGAGAAAAACGTGGATGGGTTGCCTCCTGCATGCGCCCAGACCAAGGATCGAACCCCCAAAGCTTTTGATGTGTGGGATGACACTTCAACCAACTGAGCCATCCAGCCAAGGCACACATGACGTTATTTCGTTTAAACTCCCCAACAACCATGAGAGGCAGAAACTGTTCTGCCCAAATTTAAGATGAAAAAGCAGATGGACATAAGAGAGGAAGAATGATTAAAGGCACAGGTGCTCTACTTCTGCTTTGGGGACCCTTTCTAATACAGGAACCCGAGCTCCTGTTTTCCCACCATTTTCTAATTTTGTAGCTGATGGTTTGAGCCTGATGTGGAGCTATACCATTATCCTTATAAAGTTATATCTCGTTAGTTTTGACCTATACTTTTAGCCTGTTGAGTTCTTCTGGAATCTTAATATAGTTATTTTTACCATCGTAGCTATTCCTTTCAGTTTGTGTACTTACTACTAATGTGCTAATTTTATTTTAAAATATACACTTTTGATGAGAAGAGCTGATGGTCCAAAGGCAGGGAACTGTGTCATCCTGAGAAACCTTGCTCCAGGACGACCTTGATCCACTCATCAGTACTGTCGTGGGTGCACTTGTGCAACTGTTTTATCACGTGGTCCACATTTTTCTATTTTGAGCAAAAAGATAACATGGAAAAGTTTGCCAAATTAAAGTGTATTCTGTTTAAAATCAGATGTCTTCCTATATGAGTTATATTGTTTTCCATAAAATAAGAACACAGTTTTTTTGTTGGCTGTTCCAGAGGATATGATTCAGTTCATACGATGGTTTAATGTAGGTATTAATGAATAATGTGTGTAAGTTTCATCATCTGTGTCTCTCTCACGATAGTTTTCCTTTATTGCTTCCACATGTTTCTATCCACCGTATGTTTTTAAATATAAGAGAAAAGGTTTAAGAGAAAAAGAAAGCCTGGATGCAAAATAATGTACTTTCCCAATAGAAACGCTTACTCATTTCAATGTGAACATGCAAAACTTTAAAACCTGATTAAAAAATATATGAAGATACTCTATCAAATGGAGGATGTTGCTCAAGAGTTGAAGTAACAGCATGTGCCTGTCTTTTCCTCTTGCCTTGGGCAACCTAGTTTAATTACAAACTTGCCTTTCATTTTGTTTGGTGTTTTTCAGCTATGCATGAAAAAAGTTAATAAAAAAAATAAAATGAAAAACTGTGATGGCTAATCAAAGTCCCCTAGATGACTGTGCTGTTGCCTAGCCTGTCTTTGGGGATGAACTCCCCAGGGTTACTTCTGCTGCATCATTACACGTACTGTGCCTGTTGGCCTCTGCTTCTCTTAAAGAAAGGGAAAATAATCTTTTAACTTTGGGAGGTTTTGTAACCATAGAAGACACTAGACTAACAATCTCAGGAATGGCTAATATCTCTGCTTGGACTAGATAGAGAAAAGCAATTACCCTTCCCTTGTTGTCTTCTAGGGTGTTTTTGTAAGGGGTGAACTCTTTCCCTCTACCCATCTTAGGTTCACTGGCTGACAAAGGACGGATTAACAAGAGAAAAACAAACATGTTTGTTAACATGGGCATCATGACTACACCTGGGAATACTCACTAATGAGTAACTCAAAGTGGTGGTTAGAACTTGGGCTTATATAGCATCTTAACAAAAGAACTATGAATTTTTAGAGAAGTGACAAGACCAAGGAAAAGGACTTTGGAGTTTCCTGGGTGGCAAATTGTAGAAACATTAATGTATGGGAGAACTAATGGAAGATAAGGGCTTGGTAGTAAAGTTTGTTATGTAAATTTCTCTGGCGCTGCTGGTCTCTGGTGGACTTGCCTTTGGTAGTATCTGTCATTCCTGCCAGACGGGAGGAGGACACCTTTACAAACTTATATACTGCTAAGCAAACAGAAGGAAGGGAGAGTCCTTTCCTTGCATCTGCTTCTTCTCAATTGACTTTAGCTCAAAATAATCCTCATGACAAAGAGGCAAATTTTGGGGCGGCACACTCTGCTATCCTTCATTTTGCAAGGACATTGGCTTAAAAAGATTGCTGACTAAAAGGATTGTTGCCTTTAGATCCACGTGTTGACAACGAGAACCATCCTGGCTGTAGTTAAGCGTGGAGTTTCCTCCAAGGCTGAAGTGTAATCTTAGTTCATTTCACATCCCCTCCTTGACAACATTACTGCAAACCAAAATCAATGTGGCAAAGTTGCTGACTTCAATAAACTGCGCAAAGTAAACCTGGTAAGATCACAGACCTGTTTCTTTCTTCTTTGGGAGACAAAAGAAAATGTTAGAAGAGGGGTGGGAGATTGGTGAGGGTTTTTAAGGGTCCTGATATTTGTGTTATAGGGTTGGTGGCAGTGGTAGTGGTGTGATGATGGACAAAAACAGCATGTTATTAATGCGAGTTTGTGACATTTTCAGCTGAGCCTGTCAGACAAAAGGGGATTTCTGCATGGTGTATGTCCATGGCTCCTCTGTCCTAAACAACTAATGCCATTTTCAGTTGTTTGAAGTGAGTGGTGTTGAGAGGCAACAGATGCTTGTTTCCTTCCATGCAGAGCCATGAAGTTTGGAAATACGTGCTGAAAGAGAAAACATACTTTTTTTATGGCAATTGATCTCCAAGAAAAGACAGCTTCCTGGGAAAGTGATAATGGTTGCTAAAACTTAACTGAGAAAAATAATTCAGTCGCCCAAATTTGGGCTGAGATGCTGCAGCTGGCTCAGTAGAGTGGCAAGGGACCATCAGTCTGCTTTGGAGAGAGGTGTCGTGCTTGGGAATCATGTGGCTATAGCTTCCTTTCACCAATGCTGGATATGGTCAAAGAGTCCTGGGGATTGTCAGAGCACCACATACCATTCCCATAACACAGCATTATGTAAGTCTCATGGAGTTTTTTTTAATGCCACTTAAATTTGCTTTCATAATATCTGGAATAAAATGAAAAATATGTTATTGCATTCCATGTTATTATCATAAATGTCTTATTCATACAGTCCTCTTTTTATAGGTGTTAGTGTTCTTAATATGAAATTTTCAGTGTATTGGTGTCTCCCTTACTATTAGCCTTTAAATTCTCCAGTTGAGGGACTGTGGTGTTTAGCACTGTAACTGCAATTCACGAGGCAGTCGATATGTGTAAACTGCATGAGTTGATGAAACTTGCCAGGGGAAGTAAAAGTCTTCAGCTTGGAGAAGGTTAACATGATTGGCAGTAGGTAGAGGATGACCTGAAGGAAGTTAGTTGAAATGACATTTTGGGGTAATAAAAAGCCACCTGAGATAATTCTGAGCTGAGCGTGAGTAAACTAGTAAAATTTTTGTGATATTAATCAATTTTGTTAAAGACTAGTAACAGAAAATATATAAAGTAATGGATTACAAGCAAAAGTACTTAGCAATGCGCTTAAGTGTATTTGGCAAGTCAGTGTCAATTTATGGCTGGACAGCGAATTTCTCTATCCAGCTCTAACTAGGCCATCTCTGTGATTCACCTTGGAGAAATCTAATTACCCTGGAATATTTGATGTTTAATGTAGCAACATAAACATTTTCTCAACCTGGCTTCATGGGGATATGGTAGCTGTGCTCAACAGAGGTAACATTTTTCTGTAAAAATGTTAAAAGCCCTGGTCTACTTCCTTAGTTTTGTATCTTCCATTGCACTTTTGTTACTTTCAGATGGTTGTCCAGATGGATCACATCCAATAATAGGGAGAGAGGTGTGAGGTCAGGAGGTAGCGGTGGATGCAAGGAAGAAATGACCTCCTATTTGTGAAACTTTAGAATAATGTCTGCCACATAGTTAGACTTCAATAATGGTTAACTATTACTCTTCTCTTTCATACGTCTCTTATAGAAATATTAGGTAGTTGTTTTATGGGCTTCGTTCAAAGTCAGTCAGGATGAATATAGAGATTTACATCTCTTCAGTCCAAAGTTGTAATTTGTTCTGAGGATTCTGGTGAGTGAAGGTCAAAGTTCTCCAAAATGGGAAGAAGGGCTTGGGAGCATCAAATAATCAAGAAGAAGCAGCAGGCTTTTCTCAATAAAACCTATACCGGTTTTTGTCTTGTTTATTTTACAGAATGCTGCAATACAGGGCTCTTCAAATTTGTTTGATACAAACTACATTTTCTTTGGCATAAGCATTTATTTTCAAATACTAACAAGATTTCTGAACATCTATTAAAAGTCAGGGTTTTTTTTTTTGTTAAGTTTATTACAACTTAGTAGTTTTTGGAGACAATATAGGTTAAGCAGGAGCAAAAGTGCCATCGTTTGCCTTTAACGGGGAGATGGAAAAGCATGTGTGTCTTTAGAGTAAGGGTTGTGGTTATACATTATGTAAAATAAAAGAAGAGGCAGCAGGATTGGACAGGCAATTGGATAATTAGAATGAGGCTATATTAAGTTTATTATTTCATATCTAGCTCCTTATGATGTTGATTATAATCAGCTAGAGAGCCAGTCTTACCTATCCATTGGTTATTCAGTCATCTATTAATTCATCATTCATTTAAGGAACTACTAGATTTAACTCTGAAAATCATTTGGTAACTGTGATGAGGGCATTGTTTCAGTGGATGTGTGGAGTGAAAGCCTGCCTAGAGTGGGTGAGTGGAGAATTGAATAAGATGAGTTGGAGCGAGCAGACTAGTAGTTAAGACTGGTCTTCCAAGTGGAATTTGAGCATCTCTCTCCACAAGAAAGCCTCCATTGGCCTATTACTGTGCACAAAGTACCAGAATTATAATTTCCTTACTTCCCTGTAGGAGAGACTTTGTATTCAACCACTGAAAATGTCAGTATTCTGAAACTGGTATCTCAAAGTTATTAACATTGTGTTGTAGATATGTCTGTTTGGAAGTGATCTTTGGTGACAATGAAAATCTGGAATTTCAAAGCTGTAAGGGATCCTAGACATGACATAACCCAATTCCTATGAACAGAAAAACATATAGGGAAAGTGACTTGACCCAGATCACATATTGGGTGGATAACAGAGCTGACTAGGAACCTGAACTTCTATTCTAGTGCCTTTTCAACTGTACAATATTTTATCTTGGATTTAATTCAACATGTATGTAGGGAATACAAAGATTTGAGGAGGTTCTAGGTAAATGTCTATTAAGAGAAAGACAGAGAGAGAGAGAAAGAAAAAGGGGGAGAGAGGGAGAGAGAGAGAGAGAGAACTAATAAGTGAGTAAAGATGAAACGAAGTTTGAATCATGTGGAAAAGCCAGTGGAGGGTCCAGTCTGTAGGGCCGATGGTTGGAGACTTGCTCTGGGACACAACACAAAAGCCAGGGTGAAAAACTCTAACAGCTGAGTGAACAATAAATGAGAACTGTGGGCTGCAGTGTGAGGTACTTTGTTGTTTTTTTTTCCCACTTTGAAAGCATTGGGGCTGTTTAAAGTTGTTTTAAAAGTAAATGCAAACTGTTAATTGGGGTTAATGGAAGGAACTGAAGACGGAGAAGTGCTTTGCTAATAAGAATTGGAATGATGGAAATTTTACTTTTTAAATCCTCGCTGACAACTACTGACTTGGCGGCAGCAGGTTTACAACTCCCTGAAAATAACCAGGTAGAAGAGGCTTCAACTTGCTGGAACTTTTATTATATGCTTGACTGACTCCTGGAACAAAAGAAAGCAGTGCATGATTGTTTAGGAAAGTATAAGATAAACAAAGCATATGTTTCCTAACATCTACTGACTACCATCTGATTGTTGTATTGTATCGGTCTCTGCTCATTTTAAGGGTAGGTGATAAAGATGACTTCAGTGGTTCTTAAGTTCAGTACATAAATAAATGATGTTAAGACTCCACTTTAACTTACGCTTCTCAATTTTTCATGCATATTTGCTGCTTTTCTTTCAGAAAGGAAAATGCATGTTACTTGTTTTCTTAGAAACACTCCATCCTTTTTTATGCTCTTACTTTCTCTTTTGAAAGATCCCCCTCACACTGCATAAATAGAAATGTCCCCGAGATTCATTTGATTTCATGGATGGCAGAGTACTCACTTCAAATATCTTTGGGAGAACCAGACAAAATAGCTATACTATACTGCGTTACCTGATTTAGTGCTGAGGACTGTTAGAGAACTAGATGGCTGTGGGAAATTGTAATGGGAAATTCAAGTTAGTTTTCACTTTAAGTTCAGCGCCTTGAATCCAGTGGAGTTGAGGGGAGTCAAAAGTTATTACTGTCTGATTTGACTGTTCGCCATTCCAAGTGAAATAAGTGAGTTGTGCTTCTGTTTTGCTGGTAGTAAGGAAAATGCTTCTCTCACCTTGGTGCTAAATGACAATTCTGGAGCAGTGTCAGCAGAGAACTGGTTGGAAAAGGTGACTTGTTCTTTCTATCTTGGAGCCATTACTTTGTCAGGGTGAAGGCATATTGGCAAAGCAGTTGGGGGAATCTTACACCTCTGTTTATCGGGCTGTATCTGTTCTTGGGAGAAAACGAAGCTATCCATTTTCAAAGCTGTCAATCCAGTACCCCCAGCCACCATAAAAGCCACTTCAATTTATTTCTCCAGTTCTTTACACTTTGCAGGGAGTTTATTGTAAAGATGTATTAAGCAGTAAGGTGCTGTTAAGATAAATTGCACTCAACTTTGGGAAAAGATAGCAACTTTTGTAGAGGTGCCAATGGTGTTTTAAGTAGGAGGAAAAGGTAGTAGCGCTTAACACTGCTGGAAGCATCATTACCTTCCACTCAATCATTTTTTAAATTTCTATTAGCATGAATTTTCCATCTCTTCCTCACTCCTCTCACCAGCTCCCTTCCTTTCAAATTTAACTTTGTTTCTGCTTATTCATTCTTGCCTTGCTTTTATTATTATTTTTGTTCCCGTTCCCCTGATTTTTCCCACCCACAACAAAGAAGGCGGCATTCATAGAACACTTTTGGATGTTTTCCTCTGTCTATGTTCCATCATAGCCAGGACGGGCTAGCATTCCCAGAGCAAGGACATAACCCTTGATCTTACTAGCTAGCATTAGTTGATGTCCCTTGGCTTCAAGCTGTTTACATACAGTTCCAAGAGAAACGGAGTGGGGCCAGTTTCCCTTGGCAGCTAACCCTAAGCTTGATGCCAAGAGGAAAATGACAGCATTTAGTCCCTTTTCCTTTGCAAGCACTGGAGCCATTCACGTTAAGTCTTACTAAGTTTAAATGAGCCTTTGACAGTGTTCTAGGTACAGACCATATTCTGAGATCTGCCTGACTCATGTCTCCAGCCTAGAAAGTCACTAGTGTAGGAAATTCAGGGGTGAAAGTCCGTGGGGTAGTGCTGCCATCCATGAAGAACTGCTGTGATAATATAGTCAATAACCAATGTCTCTTTTTCTCAGGTAGAATGCAGGAAAATGAGAAAAAAGTTATTGTGTATTTTGACATACGGTTTCAGTCTGCTGCTGGAAAAATAAATGGTGGATAAATTAAAAAATGACACAAATACGTCCAGGTGACTTTAACAGGTGAGTGCTGAGCAATAATTATACATCAGGCCTGGAATTAGGCCTGAACATTCTTGTTTATAGATGTAATCTAAGGTTTATTTGCAATTCTGAAGGATTTTGCAAATTGCTGTGGAATGGTTGCATGTAAACAAGGAAAGGGAAACCTAAAATGAGCCACATTTAGATTTTTCTTCATTTAGAGATTCTTTAGGTTCTTGGGGAGCCCCTGAAGAATTTTTTCTACTATTAATATTTTTATTCTTTATGTCACTGCATGTGCTTATTAGGCTTAGAGAATGTCCAAGGGCCACATGACATGGTCATGATGTTGAGGCCCTTTCATTCTTTTATCCCTTCAGACACCAAAGCACTGTCTGTAGAGATTAGTTTCTTTAATGCCCTTGAATAAGTCTCAAGTCTAGGACATTGTCCCACCTGCAGGAAACCTTTCCCAACTTTACTTCGTGGATGGGCATCTTCAGGCCTCCCTTCATTACCTGCTTTCTTCAGTTGCTCCAGAGAGTGTGCCCTCTGGATTGACACTTCCAGTCATCTGGGTCTTCATGCAAGGCCCGCTCCTTCCAACTCTCTCTCCTCTTTTTATGAATAATTATAGCTTTTAATGTTTGTATCATTCCTTAAAAGTAAATAATTTTTACTGAATAATTTTGTGTTCCCTCTGTGATAAAAAAAATATTCCCTAAGGATGAAATGAACTATCAGATACTCCACCCCACACTTGGCCTTAACATAGTTCTGACTTCATATTAATTTGTTAGGGAACGTTTAGTGAATGAGTAAACAGACTGTATATTATTTTGTAAGTAAACCTCAGCCAAGAATTTTAAGTAGTTGCCAAAATACCTCTCTTTCTACTAAATATCTTCTAGTATTTTTTCTTAAATTTGGCTTTTTTCTCCTTATCATTATTTTAAAAGATTTTATTTATTTTTAGACAGAGAGAAATGGAGGGAGAAAGAGAGAGGGAAACATCAATGTGTGGTTGCCTTTTGCACACCCCCTACTGGGTACCTGGCCTGCAACCCAGGCATATGCCCTGATTTGGGAATCAAACCTGCCGCCCTTTGATTTTCACACTGACGTTCAATTGCTGAGCCACACCAGCCAGGGCTCTTTCCTCTTTTTGATTCATGATATTAATTTTTGACCTCTTATTGTATTTGGAGTAAGAATTCAAAACACATGGGAATAAAAGTATTTAAGATCTTTTATTCATTAAAGCAATGTTTTCTTCTCTGAATTTTAAAAGCTTCAGTGGATAAATGTGAAGTTCATCTAAAAGATCAAGACATCATATACCATTTAAGTGAACTTGGCATAATTTAGAAATTTTAAAAAATGCTCATCTTTGGTTAGTGGTGCTGAAGTGTGGAAGAATAGGAAACATCCCGAAACATCATTTGGTCTAGCAGAAAGAACATAAACTTCCTTTTATTTGTTAAAAGACTTTATTTATTTATTTTTAGAGAGAGAGGAATGGAGGGAGACAGAGATGAAGAGAAATATCGATGCATGCCCCCAGCCAGGGCCCTGCCTGGCAACCTAGGCTTGTGTCCTGATCAGGAATTGAAACTGTGACCTTTCAGTTTGTGGGATGATGCCCAACCCACTGAGTCATACCAACCAGGGCAAGAACACAAATATTAGAAGGTAGTGAAAGAAAGTGAATCATATTTGACTACTTATAACATATAAGGTACTATATTAGGTATTTTATATCAACATATCAAACTCTGATGGAAATGCATTTAATCCTGTTCTCCAAAAGGGAAATTGAGGTTCATAGTGTTTAAGTAGATACTCTGCCTTGAGTCATACAGCTAATACATACCAGGACCAAAATTTAAACCTAAATTTGATCCCCAAACCCCTGCTCATAGTTCAATATTGTATTATTCTGAATTTTTTATAATGATTTTTGTGACTGTCAAATAGTAAAAATAAGATATGAACTATTAAGATAGATTTAATTTTTGCAGCTACAAATAACAAAACGTCATCTGTTAGCATCTATCATCTATCTATCTATCTATCTATCTATCTATCTATCTATCTATCTATCTATCTATCTAACAGTCTTTCTGAACCTTGTCTGCTCTTTAGAATCACCAGGGGAGCTTTTAAAAATTCCAATGCCTGGTCACACCCCAAGTCACTTAAATCAGAATCTCTGGGGTGGAGGCCAGACATCAGTTTGGTGAAGCTCCTCAGGGGCTTTTGTGGTGCAGCCAGGTTGAGAGTCCGGCCAGGCAGGGTTCCAACACCTGCGAAGCTCTAGGTAACAAGGACACCAACCACCAGCTGCAGATGGAAAGACAGTGCATTTTTTCTCTGCTTTCAAATGTCTGGTATTGAACAACGTATTTACAAGTTCAAAATAAGGGTTTGAAAACTGTCGTCATGCCTTCCAACGTGTTATGCTTTGGGGTAAGCTGAGCAAGTGCTACAAATTCTGAGTGGCCTTCCTGGTAGTGGACAGAGATTCAAGAAGGACTATATTAGGACACGACCTGCTCTGCCATAAGCACACATCAGGAAAGATTTGTTTTCAACATAAGAACAGTTACCATTGCATATTCCAAACTATGTGCAAATTGTTTTATTATAAACTCACTGTTGGCCCCAATTTAACTGGGAAATCATTCACTCTAAATTTGTCTATTCCCTCTGCATGGTACAGACATTTGCAGGCAATGTTAGGCTTGCTGCACTTATAAGAGAAAAAAAATTATGGAGAACAGGCAATGCTCTCATCTAACTGATTCATAATGTCTAGAGGGCTCAGGGGACCTTTTCTCATGTTAACTCTCCCTGCTCTCTTGATAATTTTGACTTTTCATTGAACTCTGAGACACAAACAATGGTTTTCATGAAATGAAGCAGTAAAAGCTTTCTTTATCAGACCAGCTCCTCAAAGAAAGAATGCTCACTGCCAAAGCTTGTGGATGAGGAATGAGATGCGCAATGAAAAGTTGTTTGTTTTCAAGAGTTTTATAAGTCAATTTGATTTACTTCATCAGCCAAGTTTTATCTGTGTATGAGGCAACAATTACGTGTTTTCAGTTTGAAAAAAATATGTCCATCTTTGCTTTCCATGGCATCTGTACTGTATTCAAACCACTCTGCAATTTAATGCAGACAAAGACTTTCCAAGTCACATGGTCTGTTTGAGTGGTAGGGGTCCATTAAGAATGAACAGAGACAACCTGTATTATAGTGATTTTGCCTTTTGTGGGTTTTGCAATTTCTCCACCAAGCTTTGGTGTTTGAAGATGACATTTTGAAAATTGGATTTAACTGCCTGAAACCCTATGACACAGAATTGCCAGCAGCCAGTTTGTAGCCAGGAAGTATTAGTCATGACTGCCTGTTTACAACTTCTTTTTAAGATAAGGGTAAACTTCAGGTGAATTGTTATTTTCCTTAGAAATGCTATTCAAATTTAGAGCTGGGGGAAAGTTAGATATGAAACCTCAGAATCGTTAAGTGGCACAATCTGAGTGTGAATTTCAGAGCACCAGTGAGAACTCCAGGTCTGTTGCTAACCCAAATATTGCCACTGAGAAAAGAACACCTATTAATAATTACTGTTCTAAACACATAGAAGATCCTGGGAAATCTTTGCTTCACCATGGAATTTTGGACTGCAAAGCATGATGGCATACATATGTACAGGTAACTGTCTCCTACATAGTTGCATTTGATAACTAGCTAAAATGTGTGCTGCCTAATCTCCATAGAAACTAGAACAGATAACTAAACAATTAAAAACAAAAGGCAAGCTGGTTTAATACTGACTTGCCAAAGGGCTTACTTTTGAATAGGTGTTGTTCATCAGAAAACAATACACTGGCTATTATTTGGATGTTGGTTATAGCGCAGCACAAACTAGGCTCTCAATAATAAAAATACAGTGAAATAAATAAAAGAAAGTATCTGTAATATATATTTGAACATACAAATCAAATTTTGAATAGAAGATCATACATGCTTTCTTTTCTTAAAACTCTGTAACATTTGCCCTGGCTGGTGTGGCCCAGTGGATTGAATGCCAGCCGGTGAACCAGAGGGTCACCGGTTCAATTCCCAGTCAGGGCACATGCCTGGGTTGTGGGCCAGGTCCCCAGTGGGGGGTGAGTGAGAGGCAACTATACATTGATGTTTCTCTCCCTTTCTCTCTCCCTTCCCCACTCTCTAAAAATAAATAAATAAAATCTTTAAAAAAGGTCTATAATATTTATATCAAAACATACATTTCCTATTAACTTTGATGATTCAATTATTTACTCGGGCTGCTTTTAAAATTTACTCAATTTTTAATTGAATTTATTAGGATGACATTGGTTCATAAGATTATATGTGCTTCAAGTGTACAATTCTATAAGACATCATTTATATATTGTACGATGTTTTAAACATCCAAAGTCAAGTCTTTTTCCATCCCCATTTTTCCCTGTTTGTCCTCTCCTGCCTCCCCTCTGCCCTCTCTTCGTCACATTCACCAATTGTTGTCTCTGTGTATGAGTTGTTCCCCCCGCCCAATCCCTTCACCTTTTCCACCCAGGCCCCCAACCCTCCTCCCCTCTGACAGCCGTCAGTCTGTTTTCTGTGTTTATGCATCTGTTCTATTTTGTTTGTTAATTTTGTTCATTGGATTCCACATATAAGTGAAATCATATGGTATTTGTCTTTCTCTGACTGGCTTATTTCACTTAGCATAATGTTCTCCAGGTCCATCCGTGTTGTCATAAAAGGTAAGATTCCCCACCCTGTTTTTTTTTTTTTAACAGATGAATAGTATATGTTGTGTAAATGCACCACAGCTCTTTTATTCACTCATCTACTGATGGCCACTTGGGCCTCTTCCAAATCTTTGTATTATAAATAATGCTGCAATGAACACAGGGGTGCATATATTCTTTCAAATCAGTGTTTCACGTTTCTTTGGATATATTCCAAGAAGTGGAACTGCTCCATAAGGCAGTTCCATTTCTTTAATTTTTTGAGGAATCGCCATACTGTATTTCACAGGGGCTGCACCAGAGTGCATTCCCACCAACAGTGCACTAGGGTTCCCTTTTCTCCACACTTTGGACAACACTTTATTGATTTACTGATGATAGCCATTCTGACAGTTGTAGGGTGATATCTCCTCGTGGTTTTTAATTTACATTTCTCTGGTGATTAGTGACGCTGAGTATTTTTTATATGGCTATCGGCTATCAGTATATCCTCTGTGTGTATTCAAATTCTTTGTCCATTTTAAAATGGGAATTTTTGTTTGTTTGTTTTGGTGTTAAGCTGTGTAGGTTCTTTTTTTTCCAAGATTAAAAACATTTTTATTTATTTATCTTTAGAAGGGAAGGGAAGGAGAGAAGGAGAGAAATATCAATGTATGTTTGCTTCTGGTGCATCCCCTGCTGGGAACTGGCCTGCAACTCAAGCATGTGCTCTGATGGGGAACTGAACCATGATCTTTTGGTTCACAGGCCCGTGCTCAATCCACTCAGCTATACCAGCCAGGGCTGGTGTAGGTTCTTTTTTAAAAAAAATATTTTATTGATTGTGCTGTTACAGTTGTCTTAATTTTTCCCTCATTGACCCCCCCAACCCCCCAAGGCAATCTGCCACCTTTGTTCATGCCTATGGTTCAAGTATGTAATTTCTTTGGCTACTCCATTTCTTATATTGTACCTTACATTTCCATGGCTATTCTGTGAGTATCAATTTCTACTTCTTAATCCACTCGACTCTTCACCCATTCCCACAATCCCCCTGGTAACCATCAAAATGCTCTCCATATCCATGATTCTGTCTCTGTTCTTGTTTGCTTAGTTTAGATTCACTCGTTGATAGCTATATGGTAATACCATTTTATTGTTCCTAGTTTTGGTCTTTTAAAAAAATAAGTCCCTTTGACATTACATATATTAATGGTTTGGTGATGATAAACTTCTTCGGTTTTGTCTTATCTGGGAAGCTCTTTATCTGCCTTTTGATTCTAAGTGATAGCTTTGCTGGGTAGAGCAATGTTGGTTGTAGGCTCCTCCTTTTCATAACTTTGAATATTTTTGCCAGTCCTTTCCAGCCTGCAAAGTTTCTTTTTCTGAGAAATCAGCTGACAGCCTCATGGGAACTCCCCTGAGGGTAAATAACTACTTTTCTCTTTTGCTTTTAAGATTTTCTCTTTATCTTTAACCTTTGGCATTTTAATTATGATGATGTTGGTGTGGTCCTCTTTGCATTCATCTTGTTTGAGACTCTGTGCCTTCTGGATTTGCATTTGTATTTCATTCACCAAATCAGAGAAGTTTTCTTTCATTATTTTTCAGACAGAGTTCCAATTTCTTGCTCTTTTACTTTTCCTCTGGTGCCTCTATGAGGTGAATGTTGGTATGCTTGTGGTTGTCCCAGAGTCTCCTTATACTATCTTTATTTTTTTGGATTCCTTTTTCTTCTTGTTGTTCTGATTGGTTGTTTTTTATTCCCTTATGTTCCATATCCTTGATCTGATTATCACCTTCATTCACTCTACTGTTGATTCCCTGTAAATTGTTCATTTCCATTAGTATATCCTTCATTTCTGCCTCTTTTTTATGCTGTTGAAGTACTCACTGAGTTCTTTGAGCATCCTTAAAATCAGTGCTTTGAATTCTGCATTGCTCATCTCCATTTTATTTAGTTCTTTGCCTGGAGTTTTGATCTATTCTTTCCTTTGGGCCATGTTTCTTTGTTTCCTCATTTTGGCATTCTCCCTGTGTTTGTTTCTGTGTATTAGGTAGAGCCACGATGACTCCTGTCTTGGTAGTGTGAACTGTATGTAGGGTCCAATGGCACAGCCTCCCCTATCACCCCAGCTAGGTACTCGAGGTGTGACCTCCATGTGGGCTGAGTACACCCTTCTCTTGTAGTCAAGCCTTGGTTACTGCTGGCAGATCTATGGGAGGGATTTATTAGGCCAGTCAGCTGAAAGGACTGGGTGTGTCCACTGACCACCAACTTCCTTCCTTTGTGGAGGATCAGCTGTGCAGGGGCAGGATTTGGGTGTTTCAATGTGGTCTGTAGCTGCCCACTGGATGTGCAGGCTTTGGGGTTCCCCAGGGGGTGCAGGTCAGGGTCAGCCACCACCTGTGTTCCTCCCAGGGTCACCCAGTGTGAACTACAAAACAATCTGCAGATGACTGCTACTTGTACTGAGTACAGAGAGAGACAGAGACAAACTGTGATCCAAATCTGGCTGCTAGTGCTGGGCCTGGGGCTGCTTAGCTAGAAGTAGAAAGGCTGGGGTCAGGCCTGTATGTTGGGTGGGGTTGGAGCTCAGGCAAATGCCAGGTCAGGGAAAACAGTGTAAGCCAGGTTGATTGAGTCTCAGGTATGGCCCCACCTGCCTGTTCTGTGGCTCCGTGTGGGAAGAAGGTTCAGAAGAAGAAAAATGGCCTCTGCCTGCCTTTCTGTCATGAAAAGAGCTTTCTCCCAGCTCTTGCCCTGAAACCAGACACTTCAGTTCCTTCCCATATGCTATTGGTGCCTTTTGAGCTGCTACCCCAGTAGTGCTGGAGCTCGTTTGAGTAAGTTTGACGTGGGCCCTTTAAGAGGAGTTGTCAGGGAGTCCAGTAGTTTTTTACACTGACTCAAATCCCACTGTTTTTTTTTTAAAATTTTTTTATTGATTATGCTGTTACAGTTGTTCTATTCCCCCCCTTCATTCCCCTCCAACCTACCCCACCCCCATCACCACCATTACCCCCCCTTTAGTTTATGACCATGTGTCTCAAGTTCTTTAGATTCTATATTTCCCATGCTATTCTTGCCCCCCCATCTATTTTCTATCTACTGTCTATGCTACTTATTTTCTGTACCTTCTCCACCCTTCTCCTCCTCCCACTCCCCTGTTGCTAACCCTCCTTGAGATCTTCATTTCTATGTTTCCGCTCCTGATCTAGCTGTCCCTTTAGTTTGCTTTTGTTTTAGGTGTGGTTGTTAGTAACTGTGAGTTTGTTGTCCTTTCACTGTTCATGTTTCTTTAACTTCTTTTTCTTAGATAAGTCCCTTTAACATTTCATATAATAAGGGCTTGGTGATGATGAACTCCTTGAATTTGATCTTATCTGAGAAGCACTTATCTGTCCTTCCATTCTAAATGAAAGTTTTGCTGGGTAGAGCAATCTTGGTTGTAGGTCTTTGGATTTCATGACTTGGAATACCTCTTTCCAGCCCCTTCTTGCCTGTAAGGTCTCTTTTGAGAAATCTGCTGACAGTCTGATGGGGACTCCTTTGTAGGTGACTGTCCCCTTAGCTCTTGCTGCTTCTAGGATTCTCTCCTTCATTTAAATTTTGGCTAATGTAATGATGATGTGCCTTGGTGTGTTCCTTCTTGGGTCCATCTTCTTTGGGACTCTCGGAGCTTCCTGGATTTCCTGGAAGTCTATTTCCTTTGCCAGATTGGGGAAATTCTCCTTTATTATTTGTTCAAATAAGTTTTCCACTGGTGGCTGTTCCTTTCCCCCTTCTGGTACCCCTATAATTCGGATGTTGGAGCGTTTAAAGATGTCCTGGAGGTTCCTAAGACTCTCCTCATTTCTTTGAATTCTTGCTTCTTGACTCTTTTCTGTTTGGCCATTATTTGGTTTCTTCTGGTCCACTCCATTGATTTGAGTCCCAGTTTCCTTTTCATTGCTATTGGTTTCCTGTGCAATTCCATTCATTTCAATTAGTTTCGCCTTCATATATTTGTCTAATTTGTGGCTATAATCAACCAGTTCTGTGAGGATCCTGATCACCAGTGTTTTAAACTGTACGTCTGAGAGTTTTGCTATTTCTTCATCGCTTAGATCTGTGGGCTCTGGGGCTTTGAGATCTTGCGACATTTTTGGTCTGTTCTGGCTCTTTAAGTGTGAGAAGCGGCGCCTTGGACTCGCAGGTCGCTGGGTTGTGACGCTGTATGTGGGGGCGTGGTCAGAGCCGGGAAATGGCGGCTCCCTCTGCTGTTTTGCACCACTGGGTGAGGAGCAGAGGCTTAGGTGGTTCACCACGGCAGGGCCACTCAGAGTCGCTGGGTTATGATGCTGTATGTGGAGGTGGGGTCAGAGCAGGGAAATGGCGGCGCCCTCCCCGCCGCTTGCCGCGGGGACCGGCTGGGAGTTGCAATAGCCCACTCCCTCGCTTGTCTATCTGCGCACAAATGTGCGACCACAGTCAACCCGCAGCCCTGCTCCCTTGCTGTTTCCCCGAGGTCGGTTGCTCACTAGGTCCAACCCTGTGCCTGGATTCCGTGCGCCTGAGTCCGTCTGACCGAGTTTTCCTGTGCAACCCCGCTCCACCAGCTGCTGGTTTCGCCCCTTACCGGTCAGACTGAAGAATTTGTTGTTAACGGACTTCCGAAAAGTTCAATTTTCTGTGTTCTGGCTGTGTTTTCTGTTGCTAATATTTAGTTGTCTCTAAACTTGGTTGTGTGAGAAGGCACGGATATCCACCTATGCCTCCATCTTGGCGGAAGTCCAAATCCCACTGGTTTTTAAAGCTAGAAATTATGGGGACTTATCTTTCTGGCACTGGAACTCTGGACTAAGGGGGCCTAGTGTGGCAATGGGACCCCTTGCTCCTGACATCGTCCTCCTGAATTTTTATCTACCACATGTGGGTGGGGAGACCCACCTATTCATCATCTCCATGTCTCCTATGCTTCCGGATTGATGTAGTTTCTTTAGTTTTGTAGTTGTTGGACTTCCATTTAACTTGATTTCTGACACTTCTGAGTGCTCATTAGTCTGTAATTTGGTTGTAATTTTGATGTGGTTGTGTGAGGAAGCAAGCCATTTTTACCTAATCCTCTATCTTGACTGGAAGTCTCATGTAAATTTATCATCTAAGACTTTTATTTTTCTCATTTAAAAAAATATGTAATATTTATTATATTTTCCCATTATTATTTAGTTCTCTTATATCCCCTCCCCCCAGCAATTGCTACCCTGTTTCCCATGCCCATAAGTCCTTTTTCACTTTTGGTTAGTCCCTTTACCCCCTAACCTGTCATTGGTTCTCCATTTGTGACTCTGTCTCTGTTTTGCTTGTTAGTTCAGTTTGTTATATTCTACATATGAGTGAAATCATATGGTATTTGTCTTCCTCTGACTGGCTTATTTCACTTAGCATAATGTTCTCCAGGTGTATCTTGTTGCAAAGGGTAAAATTCTCTTCTTTTTTACAGCTGAGTAGAATTCCATTATGTAAATATCCCAGAGTTGTTTTATCCACTCATCTACTGATGGACATTTGGGCTGCTTCCATAGGTTGGTGATTGTAAATAACGCTGCAGTGAACATGGGGGTGCTTATGTTCTTTTGAATTAGTGTTTTGGGTTTATTTGGCTATATTCCATAAGTGGGATCACTTAGTCAAAAGACATATCCATCTTTAATTTTTTGAGATATTTTCATACTGCTTTTCACAGTGGCTGCACTAGTCTGCATTCCCACCAATGATACAGAAGGGTTTCCCTTTCTCCACATCCTTGCCATCACTTCTTGTTTTTTGATTTATTGATGATAATCATTGTGTCAGGTTTAAGATAGTATCTCATTGTGGTTTTAATTAGCATTTTTCTGATGATGTGACATTGAGCATCTTTCCATATGTCTATTGGACATCTGTATGTCCTCTTTGGAGAAGTGTTTATTCAGGTCCTTTGCCCATTTTTTAATTGGTTTGTTTATTTTTTTGGTGTTGAGTTTTTTAAGTGCTTTATAAATTTTGGATATTAACCCTTTATCAGATGTATTGGAAAATATGTCCTCCCATTTTGTGCATTGTCTTTTCATTTTGTTAATGATTTCCTTGTCTGTGCAAAAACTTTGTAGTTTGATGAAGTCCCATTTGTTTATTTTTTCTTTTGTTTCCCTTGCCTGAAGAGATATATCCTATAAAAAATTTTTACAAGCAATGTCTGAGATTTTGCTGTCTATGTTTTCTTCTATGATTTTTATGGTTTCAGGTCTAAAATTTAAGTCTTTAATGCATTTTGAATTTATTCTTATATGTGGTGTAAGAAGATGGTATAGTTTCATGTTTCTGCGAATATCAGTCTAATTCTCCCAACGCCATTTATTGAACAAGCTATCTTAAGCCCATTGAATGTACTTGCTTCCTCTCTCTAATAGTAATTGACTACAAAGGTGTGGCTTTATTTCTGGGCTCTCCATTCTGTTTCCTTCATCTATGTGTCTGTTTTTATGCTAGTACCATGCTGTTTTGATTACAGCAACCTTGTAATATAGTGTGATATCATGTATTATGATCCCTCCTACTTTGTTTTTCTTTTTCAGGATTGCTGTTGTTATGCAGGTCCTTTTGTGTTTCTCTATAAATTTTTGAAGTATTTTTTTCTAGTTCTGTGAATACATCATTGGAATCTTGATAGGAATTGCTTTGAATCTAGATTGCTTTGGGCAGTATGAACATTTTAATGATGCTAATTCTTCTTATCCATGAACATGGTATGTGCTTCCACTTACTTGTATCTTCTCGATTTCTTTTAATTTTTTAAATTTAAACTATTTTATTGTTCAATTACAGTTGTCTGTGTTTTCTCCCCACCCCTCCCCACCAATTCCCTCCAAACCCACCTTCCTCCCTTGCTTTCACCCTCCCCTTTGGTTTTGTCATTGTGTCCTTTATAGTAGTTCCCGAAAACCCTTTTTCCCAGTGTCCTCTCCCCATTCCCTTCTGGCTATTGTTAGATTGTTCTTAATTTCAATGACTCTGGTTATATTTTGTTTGCTTTTTTCTTTTGTTGATTATGTTCTAGTTAAAGGTGAGATTATATGGTATCTCTCCCTTACCACCTGGCTTATTTCACTTAGCATAATGCTCTCCAGTTCCATTCATGCTGTAGCAAAGGTTATAAACTCCTTCTTTCTCTCTGCTGTATAGAATTCCATTGTGTAACTGTACCATCGTTTTTTGATCCCCTCATTTTCTGATGGGCAGTTAGTTTACTTCCAGTACTTGGCTATTGAAAATTGTGCTGCTATGAACATTGGGGTGCATAGGTTCTTTTGGATTGGTGTTTCAGGATACTTAGAGTATAATCTCAGCAGTGGAATCACTGGATCAAAAAACAGTTCCATTTTCAGTTATTTGAGGAAATTCCATACTGTTTTCCACAGTGGCTGCACCAGTCTGCATTTCCACCAACAGTGCACCAGGGTTCCCTTTTGTCTGCATATGCTCTCCAACACTTGTTTGATGGTTTGTTTATGTTGGCCATTCTGACTGGTGTGAGATGGTATCTTATTGTGGTTTTAATTTGCATCTCTCTGATGGCTAGTGATGAGCATCTTTTCAAGTGTCTCTGGGACTTCTGTATGTACTCCTTGGAGAAGTGTCTGTTCAAGTGTTCTGCCCATTTTTTAATTGGGTTTTTGTCTTCCTGAAGTACAGTCATGTGAGTTCTTTTTATAGTTTGGAGATCAAGGCCTTGTCCGAGGTGTCATTGGCAAATATGGTTTTCCATACAGTTGGCTTTTTTTTTCACTAGCCATGCAGAAGCTTTTTAATTTGATGAGGTCCCATTTGTTTATTCTTTCCTTTATGTCCCTTGCTTTAGGGAACGTATCCATGAAGATATTACTATGTGGAATGTCTGAGATTTTCCTGCCTATGTTTTTCTCTAGGACTTTTATGGTGTTATGACTTATATTTAAGTCTTTTATGTATCTTCAGTTTTTTTCTTCAGTGTCTTATAATTTTCCAAGTATGGGTCTTTTACATCCTTGGTTAGGTTTATGCCTGGGTATTTTATTCTTTTGATGCAATTATGAATATGATTGTTTTCTTAATTTCCCTTTCTGTTAGTTCATTATTGGCATATAAAAATTCAATTGATTTCTGGATATTAATTTTGTATCCTGTTACTTTACTTAATTCATTTATCAGTTCTAGTAGTTCCTTGGTGGACTCTTTGGGGATGTGTATGTACAGTATCATAATAAATACATATATAGTAAATACAGTTTATTTCTTCCTTTCACATTTTTATGCCTCTAATTTCTTCTTGTCTAATTGCTGTGGCTAGGGTTTCCAGTACTATGTTGAATAAGAGTGGTAAAAGTGAACATTCCTGTTTTGTTCTCAATCTTAAAGGGAACTTGTTCAGTTTTTTCCAGGTGAGTATGATATTGGCTGAGGATTTGTCATGTATGGTCTTTATTATGTTGAAATATGTTTCCTTGTATTCTCACTTTGCTGAGAGTTTGTATCATAAATTGATGCTGGATTTTATCAAATGCTTTTTTTCTTTCATCTATTGATATGACCATGTGATTTTTAGTATTCATTTTGTTTATGTGGTGTATTATGATATTTTATCTGTGAATTTTATACCAAACTTGCATCCCTGAAATAAATCCTACTTCATCTTGGTGTATGATTTCTTTCATGTATTGTTGCATCTGGTTTGCTAATATTTTGTTAAGAGTTTTAGCATCTATGTTCCTCAGAGTTATTTGGTCTATAATTTTTCTCTCTTTGTAGTATCCCTCTCTGGCTTTGGAATAAGAATAATACTGGCACCATAAAAGGAGTGTGGGAGTCTTTCTTCATCTTGAATATTTTTGAAACAGTTTGAGGAGGTTATAAATTAGTTCTATTTTCAATGTTTGGAAAAATTAATCTCTGAATCTATCTGGTCCAGGACTCTTGTTGAGATTTCTTTTTTATTACTGCATCAGTTTCATTAGTTGTAATCAGTCTATTCATATTTTATGATTCTTCCTGATTCAGTTTTAGAAGACTCTATGTTTTCAGGAATTTATCCATTTCTTTGGTGGTGTTAATTCTTTTTCATTTCTAAGTATATTTATTTGGATTATCTCTCTTTTTTTCTTGGTGAGTCTGGTTAAAGGCTTGCCAATTTTGTTTATCTTTTTGAAGAACAAGTTCTTGATTTTATTAATTTTTAAATAGTTTTTTAGATTCTATGTCATTTATTTCTGTTCCAATCTTTATTATTTTCTTTGTGCTACTAACTTTGAGTTTTATTTGTTGTGCTTTCTCTAGTTCCTTTAAATGTAAAGTTAGATTGTTTATTTGAGCTTTTTCTTTTTTCTTTTTAAATCAATGTATGGTTGCCCCTCGTGTGTCCCCTGCTGGGAACTGGCCCCTGCTAGGAACTGGCCTGCAACCCAGGCATGTGCCCTGACCGGGAATCGAACTGCAATCTTTTGGTTCACAGACCTGCGTTCAATCTACTGGGCTATACCAGCCAGAGCCCTTTTTCTTGTCTCTTGAGATAGGCCTGTAATGTTACGAATTTTCTTCTTAGGATTGCTTTTGCTGTGTCCTATAGGTTTTGGGTTGTTGTATTTTTGTTTTCAATTATTTCAAAGTATGTATTGAATTCTTTATTCATATTATTGTTGATAATTTGTTGATATTTAATTTGTGTCCTAACATGTGGCCACTCCTTGAAAATGTTCCATGTGTACTTGAAAATAATGTATATTCTCCTGCTTTGGGGTGAAATGTTCTGAAAATATTAACTAAATCCATCTGATCTAGTGTGTCATTTAAGGCCATTGTTTCCTTGGTGATTTTCTGTCTGGATGATCTATCCATTGATAGGTGTTAAAATAAAAGGGGGTGTTAAAATAAAAAGGGGGTGTTAAAATCTCCTACTTTGACAGTATTACTCTCAGTCTCTCCCTTTATGCTCATCAAGATTTTGTTTTGTATATTTAGGTGCTCTTATGTTGAGTGCACAAATGGTTACAAGTGTTATATCCTCCTGTTTGAGCCCTCTATTATTATATAATGTACTTCTTTGTCTCTTATTATATACTCTTTGTTTTAAAGTCAGTTTTGTCAGATATAAGTATTGCTATCCAAGCTTTTTTATATTTCCATTTATATAAAATATTATTTTTAATTTCTTTACTTTTAGTTTGTGTGTATCTTTTGTTCTGAGGTGGGTCTTTCTAGACAGCATATATACAGGTCTCATTTTCTTATCCAGTCAGCTGCCTTATGTCTTGTGATTTGAGCATTTGAGGCATTTGCATTTAGAGTTATTATTGAGAAGAATATATTTATTGCCATTTTATTCTTTTAATCTGAAATGATATGTTTTTATTTGTATTTTATAGAAGTTTTTATTTATTTATTTATTTATTTATCTATCTATCTATTCATTTATTTATTTTTAGAGAGATGGGGGAATGGAAGGAGAAAGAGAGGGATGGAAACTTTGATGTGCGAGAGAAACATTAATTGGTTGCTTCTTGTATACACACCCTGACCTGGGATGCTACAAACTCAGTATGTGCCCTGAATGAATATCAAACCCATGATCTTTTAGTTTGCAGGACAATGATGAACAAGTGGAGCCACACTGATCAGGGAAGAACATGTTTTTATTGATTATAGACAAAAAATGTGAGAGAGAAAGAGAGAGAGAGATGTGAGAGAAAAACATTGACTGATTGACTTCCATACATGCCTTAAGCAGGGATGGAACCTGTAAGCTAGATATGTGCCCTGTCTTGGGATCAAACTAAAAAATTTTTGGTGTATAGGACAGCATTCCAATCAACTGGACAACCTGGCCAGGGTTCCATTTTGTTCTTTTTAACTATGTTTTTCTGTTTCTTCATCTTAAAGAAGATCTTTTAACATTTTTGTAATACCAGTTTGGTTTAACATTTTTTAATACTGGTTTGGTGGTAATGAACTCCTTTAGCTTTTACTTGTCTGAGAAGCTCTTTGTCTTCAATTTTACATGATAGTCTTGCTGCTTTTAGTCTTGCTTCAATTTTAAATGATAGTCTTGCTTGTAGGACTTTTCTTTTCATCACTTTGAATGTTTTATGCCAATCTCTTCTTCTCTGAAATATTTCTGTTAAGTACTCAGCTGACAGTCTTATGGGAGCTTCCTTGTAAGTAACTAACTGTGTTTTTCTTGCTGCTTTTAAGATTCTCTGTCTTTAACCTTTGATATTTTAATTATGATGTGCTTTGGTGTGGGCCCTTTTGTGTTCATCTTGTTTGAGACTGTTCGTGCTTCCTAGAGTTATGTGTCTTTTTTTCTTTCACAAGGTTAGGAAAGTTTTTAGTGATTATTTCTTCAAATTGGTTCTCAATCCCTTGCTCTCTTTCTTCTCCTGATGTACACATAATATGAATGTTATTACATTTGATGTTTTCCCAAAGGTATCTTAAAGTATCCTCATTCTTTTGAATTCTCTTTGCTTTTATTTTTGCTGCTCCGATTGGGTTGTGTTCCGCCACCTTTTCTTTTCCAAATTGCTGACTTGATCCTCTGTTTTATCCAACCAATTGTTTATTTTTTCTAGTGTATTCTTCATTGCAGATATTGTATTCTTAATTCTTGACTGTTTTGTTTTTATGTCTTTTTTATATTGTGGTTGTTTTTACTAAGTTCTTTGTAGTTTTCACTAAGTTCCTTGAGCATCCTTGCATTCATTTTTTAAATCTCTTTATTTGGTAAATTCCTTACCTTCATTTCATTTAACTCTTTTTCTGGAGATTTTTCCTGTTCATTTATTTGGAGCATGTTTCTTTGTTTCCCCATGTTTGCTGCCTCTTTGTGCTTGTTTCTGTGTATTAAGTGAGATCTATTATGTGTCTCTGTCATGGTAGGGTGGCCATATGTAATAGGTGCCATGTGGGACCCTGTGGCTCAGTGTCCTTGATCATCTGAGCCAGGTGCTCCACGAATGTTCCTTGAGTGTTTTATGTGAGCCCTCATATTGTAATTTAGTCTTTGTTGCTACTGTGCTGTTCATGTGTGGTCTCAACCCTCAGGCTTGTTGACTGTGAGGATCAACTCAACCACAGTGTACAAGCTGCTGTGTAGGTACTGACCACATTAAGTGAAACTCGCTTCAGCAGGTGCTGGTGCTTGCTGAGATTTCCCTTTGGATATACCATTTGTGAAGCTATTTGCATCCTGGTCTGATATTGTCTAAAGATGGCCACTAGGTATGTTCATTCTGGGGCTTCTTGGGAGAACCTCTGGTGTAGTCAGTATCAAATACTGCCTGTGGTTGTCCCTGGGAAACCTGTTTGGAGCTCCAAAGTGATCTAGTTTGTGTCTGCCTGTGCTGGGCCTGGGGGTGGGTTAGAAGACCAAGCTGTGAACCAAGGCTTCTTTCACCAGCACCAAATCTGGGAGAAGGTCAGCACAAGGTCCAAAGCACCCCAAGATGTTCCCCAGCCTGCCAGCTGCCTTCCTCAGCTTGTTAGGCTTAGTTGCTAAAGAGCATCTGGGAGTACATAAGTTGCATGAAGAAGGTTCTTAGTGAATTACCATGGAGGTGTGAGTGGTGTTTACCAGATTGATACAGCTTCAACCTCACTGCCAGTGCTGGTTCTGATGCCACTCAGCAAAGTCCAAGTTTATATTAAGTCTATCTGCCACCCACCAGGTGTCCACAGATCTTTGTGGTGGCACAGTGTCTCAGGAAATAACCAGAGTGAGGCCAGCACAGTTTATCGAGCCAAAACATACTAATATTTGGCTGTTGAAGGGAGGGCTGTGCAGAGATTGGGCATGTGAAGGAAATATGGCCCCATCCTAGAACCACACAACTTAATCTAGCCAGCTTTTGCCATGGACTTGAGCTCAGCAGGGCAGGGCTGCCAAGAGAGAGGGTGGAGCTAGTGGATCTTCCCTGAGGAGAAGCACCAATCAGGCCTGGTGGAAGGAGGGAGGGTTGGCCCTTATCCTGGAGTCACACAGCTCAGTCACTTATACCTCCTGGGTGTGCCTGTACCTCTACACCCATGCCCAGCCACTTGACTCTTCAGCTTGTTGTGAGCTTTTCAGGGCGTGGCTATTGCATTCTCCCAGGCTGAAGCTGTAAGGAGGGGAGTGCTCCACTCAAGAAAGATGGTATCTGCAGTGTGGAAGGGGGACTTAGTAGAAGGATTCTGGTGGCTGTCCCTTTAGTTCTCTCTCCAGAGACATAAACCCCAGTTTCTCCTTGTACAACTTTAGTCCTCTGTCAGAGTCTAGAGTAAGTGGCTGTGAATGTAATTTTGTGTATTGGCCCCTGTGTCTCTAGCAGACTCCCATCTCTCCCTGGCAGACAGAATCCCTGCTGATTTTCCAGCCAGATGTTATGTAGGCAACTGTTCCCAGCTCTGGTGCTCTGGACTTGGTAGCCTGGCATAGAATTGAAACCCTGTGCTCCTGAGGGGTAACATTTGCAGGTGAGATATACCTCCAGAATCTCAGCTGCTGCTCCCTAGAGCAGGGCCAGTCCTTTCTACCAGTCTCAATGTGGTTTCTTGTGTAAATCCTTGGTTATAAGACTTTTGTTCAGATAGTCTTTTGTTGGTTATGCAGGTTATTTGTTTTATATTTTAGCTCTAATTACAGTTTGGTCCTTGGAGAAGGTGAATGTAGCTTTTACCTACTCTGCCACCATCTTGGATCTCCAGGCTCCTTTTAATATTGCTTTTGTTAATGTAACCATGGCAACATCTTTGGTATCTATACCTCAGATCTTGATCTCTCATTCTATAACAGGTCACTTTGCTCTGCATCATTCATAATGGAAATCATCTAAGGGCACAGGCATTCTTGGAATGGGCGTATATTTTTCATGTCCCTCTGGCTGAGTTGTTTCTGCCCAAAATCCATATATTGAAATTCTAATCCCTAGTACCTCTGAATGTGACTGTGTTTGGAGCTAGGGTCTTTAAAGAGATAATTAAGGTAAAATGAGGTCCCTTGGTGGACACTAATCCAACATGACTGGCATCCTTATAAAAAGTGAAAATTCTGACACAGACGTGCACAGATGGAAAACCATGTGAAGATTCATGTTGAAGATGCCTGTCTATGATCTAAGAAGAAAAGCCACAGAAGAAACCAACTCTTGATCTCAAACTTGCAGCTTCCAGAATTGTGAGAAAAACATTTCTTTTTAATATCCAGTCTGTGGTACATTGTTATGGCAATCTTAGCAGACTAATACAATTTCCTTGATATTCTAAATTGTTACACTTTCTTCCCAAATATCACTAGGTTTTGGAAGTTTGAAATATATCCTAAGTTTCATATTATAAGCAAAACTTCAAGTTTTTTTTTTGCTTTCTCTGCATCTCCTAGACCACTACTAAATCTGACCGTCTGATTATTCCCAGCTTACCTTTTTCTCTGATATGAAGACTACATGTTTCCTAGTTTTTGCAGAATATCAAATAGGAGATATTTTAGGAAGTTCCTATAAATCAGAAATGGTTTATTTATCATAGTTTCAGTTAAGTCCTTTGAAGAGAAAGGTCTTCCCTCTATGACATATATCTGTATCATTTAAAATGGAATGTGGAGAAAAAACCCCCAGTAGATCTAGTTTCATTTAGATTGTAAATATACATAGATTACACATGATTATTTTCTGCCTTATCAGCTTGCCCATTCTAACACTTCACAGCAGTGCAGAAATATAAAGATATTGAAGCAGAAATGATTAAAAATTTGTATTGGGCATGAGATAAGGTGTCCACTGAGAATCACGTTTAAGGTGGGGTCAGCCTGGTAGAGTAGGCAGCCATCCAAATGCTGTGAAGAGCTAGGGAGGTCCAGGGTGGTGTGTCTTTGTCTCCTAACACTCAAATCCCAGGCAGGGCTAGAAATCCTATTGTTAGAGAGTCTATATTTGGGTCAGGAAAACTTTCAATGATTAAAAACAACTTAAAAAATCCAAATTCTCCCTAGGGGAGCTGAGCAGTAATTGGGCTTAAGGTGGTAATGTGATGAAAGAGACTTCGTTTAGGGGAATCTTTAGTCTGACAAATTGGAAAAACAAAAGAAACAATATTTTCCTTTGGATGATGTTAAGGGCTGTTCGACATCATTCCCTAGTTAGAGATTAAAAACAATAGCTTTCTGGAGACTGAGAAGTTAAGTTTGAACCTAATGTGCCATGAATGTTAAAGGGCAAATATGATGATGGGCAGACCATGCTTTGTGCGTTGGCCTGGGGAAGTTCTGAAGGCTTCATGTGATCATGTGAGGGCAATATATAAGCAGCCCTGTATGATCCTGCTAATGAGAAATCATACTTTAATGTACAGTCATGAAGTGCTTGCATACATAGTCTTGGCAGTCTGAACTTTGTCACGTTCCTATGGGAGGAATGTATATGTACAGGTATTTCCTTATCATGCCTTTTATCATAAAACTCTGTTAATAGGAACTTCCGATATATTGAAAATGAAAGGATGACTGATGTATCTAATGATGACCCTGAAGCATGACAAAATTCATAAATGTTTTTTGAATCTTCAAAGAGAATAACTTACATTTCTCATGATCAAGTTTATTTTTTATCATATGCTAATTTCTGGAAAGTAATAATTTGTATATATTATTTATTATATTATTTGTATATAGTATGGTAAAAGAAAAAGTAGGGGATTTGGAATAAAATAACATGATTTCCATCACAGTTTTTTATTTGCTAGACCAGTAATTTCAGAAGAGTTAGTGTAAACATGTAACATCACTCACCCTTGGTCTTTGCACCTGAAAAATGGGTATGGCAGTACCTACTTTGTAGGACATTGAGGGGACTAAAGGATATAAAATACATGGGACCATGCTAGTCACATTAGGTGTTTGAAAATGTTAAATTCATGTCTTCCTGGTCTAACACATTAATCAAAACACCCCACTTGCTGACCATTTTAGATAAGAAAAACCAACCATGCATCTAAACAGATTTAGGGGCATGGAAAAGATGATAATAAGAACAGTAGGAAAGAGCTAATTCTGGCTGCTGTGGCTTTAATTTGCAGGCTTATTTTCTTTAGGATAATGAATTTTTATTTAAATTTGGTGAGTTTCCTTTGAGTTCCTTTCAAGTCATCTGAACACAGGAAACATTTTTTCATGCTTTTAGAATTTTTCTGATTGACTTTGTTCTCCAGAAAGAGCCGATTTTAATATTCCGAGTGATAAAGAGTGCCTTTGACGTGAGTGAAGCAATTTAATTAGTAAATCTGGAAATTATAAAGGATTGGAAATCGCACTCTCCATGCTTTTAATAAAACACAATAGTGGAACTTTTGATAGGTGCATGCCATGTGTTAAAAGAATTCTGTACCACACACATTGAGAGAAATAAAGAAATTGAGGGAACTTTGTAAGAGACCTACTAAGGGAATGACATGACTTGGCAATTATGTGACTAGTATATTACATGGATCAAAACTTTTGCAGCCATTGTAACTTACATAAAGTACATGTTAAGGGTTTAATGATGTAAAATAATTAAAACTACACATTGAGATTCAACATATTAAATAGGAAAAATGGGCTCATGTAACTGTGAGGCAGTCTAATTTTTGAGTTAGTTGACCTCAGAGTATCTTAATCTTGGAGTAAGTAATATACAAAGGATCATTTAATGTTGTAGCTAACAGGATTTTTTGTGTCAGGCTGTCCATCTCGTGATGATGGTTTGTGAATTATTTCTAGTCCATTTACTATGAGTTCTCTCATATAGTATGTCATCACTAAGCAGGGAACATTGCTATAACTGCTAGGCATAAACATAATAACATGTTCAACTGTAAAACTATCTACAGTATATAAATACTGATGCTGTACTCAAAAGCACCATCATTTTTTATTGCCTTGGTAATGGAGTGTTCCAGAGAGACATGTATATGGGATATATGGGTGATTAGTGACTGGTGGGTTGTGTACCAGTATCTTCAAATATTTAAGAGCATCCTTGATCACTAGCAGTTGGAGGAATCAAAGAGCAGCTGATACTTTCTTAGAAAGCAAATTATACTAGGCTCTAATGATGCTTTATACCTAATCATAGGTAATGATTAAGACTATCAACAAGTGCACTTCAGATATGGTAGATAAAAAAGCATACAACTACTAATAACACTAATAATTCAGGGCATTATAAAAGAATTATGATGTAACCATAATTCCTAATATCACTTTACAAATAATTGGGATAACTGGGTAACTGGCATCTCTTTCAATGTTATTTTGATAATATTTAATTCAAGATAATAGTGATCCATAGTTAATACAAAATTTTGAAATGTAAGTTTAAGAAACATTTGGCAATTTGACTTCGTGTTCACATCAGCTAGTTGGAAAGCTAAAAATTTTAAACAGAGACATTTAGGCACATGCGTGGAGTTGACAATCAGAAGAAAATATTTCTGATGAGGTAATACATAACAGGTCTTGACTCAGTTCTCATCTACAATGATGTTTCCATGTTTTGTTGTTTTCACCAAAACAAGTTTGCAAAATGTGTGTTTTCGGGGGTGGAGAACCTTTCAGAGAAAGTCTAAAATGGGTGGATCAGTTCTAAAATTGAGCAAGGCTTATGTGTCACAACTTAACTCACTAAAACGCTGAGATCAAGTTGACCTTCAGACATGCCTCCTGTGTAGCCTTTTTTGACTCTGTTGTTACGTGCTGGTGAGGCCTGGTGCATGATTTACTCACCTGGAGGGTCATTTGGGGTGTTACCTGAGCAGAAAATTCCTTCAGTTCTTCATTTTTGTTCAGAGATCCCACATTCTCTAGCCAGTGTTTCATAACACATGAAAATTATGTCCCCCATATACATTACCACTAATATTAGAAGGTAACTTTTGACCTATTACCAACATAATTTTGGTACCTGCTAAAAAAAATCTCAGTTGTTAGTCAAGCCAGATATGCCAACTATTTGGCACATTCTTTGTAGGTGATTAAGTTGGCAAATTGAATGTATTGTTTTGCCCATATTTCAAAATGTATCTTGATGTTTGGGTAGTGTAGTGAATAATGTAGAGGTCTTTCTAACATATGAGTATAAGGCCTATAGAAACAGCCCTAAACTGAAAAACAATAAATAAAAATATAAACACAAAAAAAAGAAACTGCCCTAAATCTCTGTGCAGTTTTTTTGGCAACTGATCTGGAGAATGAAGTATTACAATCTGTGCTTATAGCTACTGGGATCTTTGCTGTAGGAGCTAAATTCCCTTTACCATGTAGCTTATACTTTCATTAATAAAGATTTGGGATGGCGCATATGGTTTGCCTACAGCTGGTTGTTTCACTACTTCCTTCCTTTCTTTTTGTTCCTTTTAAAATTTGCAACTAGCCCTAAAGCCCTAATTTGCTTCAGCTGCTGTAAATTGGTTTCCAGTAATTTTTACATCTTCTTCAACGTGCGTTGACATCTGTAAATATCAGGGCACATATTAAATCCTTAGTTATATTTGTGGGAACCCAGTCTGCTAGGACTAAAGTTTTTGTCAAAGATATCTCTGGTCATATTTCTCCTGGCAATATGCAACAGAAATCAAGATCTAAGAAGGAATAAACATTGTCCAATTGGGAAGAGATCAATTTCAGAGACATAATTAGACTCTATCTTATAAGCTATAATGCAATTATGAAACATGATGCTCCATGAAATGCCTTTATGTTGTTTTCTAGAGGCCTGAGGGAACTGAAAAGACATGTAGAAAAAAGGAAGGGAATGGCCTGTCTGTGAGAAGTCAGGGGCAGAGCTGGCTCTCTCTCCGTAAAGCCGTGTAGGAAGACAGGAGTGCTTCTGGCGCCCCCTTACTTCTTTATTTCAGTGCCTCGTTTCTCTTTCAAAATGTTCCGGTCTTTGCTTTCAGCTATCCTCAGTTATGTTCCACTAAGATTAGCTAAACTTGGTTCATCTTGCCTTTCTGAGGGGTATTTGCAATTTAGTAAGAGTTTTTTGTCATCAAAAAAGCTTCAGAATAGAAAAAAAGAATGAATTTCTAAAGGTGGAATTTTAAACTGGATGCTTGACCCCTTGGGTAGAGAGGGGAGCAACCTGTCAGATGAAATCATTCAGATTGGTACCTATTCCGGATGGGCCCTGCCTGGGCAAAACTGCAGGAACCCAGTGCATATGCTCTGGAATAAACACATCCTACAGAGGGAACTGAAGAGTTTGTTTCTTCTGCGCTGACTGTGGTGGGTCTCAGGTAGGGTGACGGTGCAATTTATGAAAGCCTGGCCATCTTGGCCCACCTGAAGATAATGCCAGTGTCCGATTTAAATGTAGAGCCCCCGTAGGATCTGCTGAGGTTGTTTGGGTCTGCATCACGACTTGTCTTCTTCCTCTGCTGACTTGTGCTTTTCACCGCCCCCTTCCACAGGGAAAAGCAGTGTTGGTCCCTTGGCTACTCCTAAATGAACATCCTGCACTCTAAACTGTCTCAGAATCTGCTTTCTTGGAGAACTAAACGGCTACAGACAGCAAACTGATCTGCCTACTCAGAAACCCTGGTAAGTTTTCCAGAAATTGGTGGTGGCAAAAAAGGGAGCACTCAGCATAGTGGAATGGAGGTGATCAGGGCTGACTTTCAGCAGCTCAGACAGAGGCTTGGGGAAAAGAAGTGAGGAGGGTATGTAGCCCGTTTAGAAAATCAGTGTGCACATTCGGGAACCAGACTGCCCAAGTTGAAAAACTGGCTGTCACCATTCTGGTGCTGGGAAAGTCACTTAACCTCACAGGACCTCGATTGCCTCATTAGTATAATGGAGATAATAACAATGATGATGATGTGAGACTTAAGTGAGTTAATATTAGTATATAAAGGGTTTATAATGGTTCCTGGTACATTTTAAGTGTTAACTAAAAGTCTGCCAATGTTTAGTATTGTTATAACAGCTCGCACTAGGAAGCGTTCCATAGAAGGGGAACAATTCTTAGGGGGTAGTGCAGATTAACTGAGCTTCTTTTCCTTGCTTCTCCAAATAGATCACTTACAAATATTTTCATTGTCATTTAAATCACCAAGTTTTTAAAATACCTTATGAGGATATGGTTTTGACAATTTTATTGTTTTTCTCAAATGCTACCTCTCAGTTATGGATAGTGTTCTTATGTTGAGTTAAGCAATAACCTGTAAGTCAGTTAATGAAAATAGTAAATTTTACTCCTGGTGTACTCTGGCTCATTTCAAAAGAGTCAGAGACTTGTGAATATATATTGTGTTCTTTTCTTTTTTAAATCTCAAGTTCATATTTTAATGAGATCTCTTTAGTTTTTACCCAAGGTCCTTTTTGTGTTCCATGATCCCACCCAGGACACACATTACATTTAGTCGTTACGTCTCCTTAGACTTTTGTCGGCTGTGACACTTTCTCAGACTTCTCTTGTTTTTGATTATTTGACATTTTTGAGGACTGCCAGTTGGGTATTTTGTAGATTGCCTCTCAATTAAGGTTTGTCTCGTGTTTTTCTCATGATTTGACTAGGGTTATGGATTTTTGGATAGAAGACCAGAGAGGTCAAGTACCATTCTCAACACATCATCTCTCAGAGCATCATATCAAGGGTGCAGACTGTCAAGTTGATGCAGTGCCATTGATGTTGACCTTCATCACCTGGCTGAGAACATTTGGCAGATCTCGCCATGGTGAAGTTACCCTTTCACCCACTTTCCATAGTGTTACTCTTGGAAGGAAGTTACTGTGTGCTGCCCACCCTTAAGAAGTGAAGAGAGTTATGCTTAATCTCCTTATTGAAAGAAATACATCAATTATTTAAAATTTTTCTGCATGGAAGATTTGTCTCTTCTCCCTCATTTATTTATTTGTCCAGTCATTGCTTTATATTAGTATGGACTTATGAATGTCTATTTTATGTTTTGGATTATAATATAGTACTATGTTATTTTGTTGCTCAAATTTATTTTCTTTTCTGATTTTTAATTTTAAAATAAAGATGTTTAAATGAAAGTAAGATGATTCATTTTCTTTGTGACTTGTGGCTCTCAAAGGACCCAGAAAGAAGGTAATGCATGTTGGCCAGTTTTCATTTTTATCTCTAGCATTTTTAAATAAAAAAGATGGCTTCTTTTAGTTAGTAATATCTTACTGAATAAGAAACTGTTTTTTTTTCTATAGCTGCAAGGTTTTGCCTATTTCATTTGAATTGTATTTGAAAGTAACTTTTTTGGTGTGCAGGCATTTTTATTGTTTAGGAGAATTGAGTAGCGTAGGCCTTAGTAAATATTGGGGCAATGATTATGAAGTGGTATGGCTGAGTTGGTTATTACCCAGGGGTTACTTAAAGTTAAATGTTAAGAGGGATGCCAATGAATTTGATTATCCCTGGTACAATGAACAGGTTTATGTTGCTACTTTAGAAAGGGTGTCATGGATCCTTAATTCTAATTGCAGTGGTGCAATACTTCTGACCTGGTCTACACGTTTGACAATTTCTGTGTTGATATGCAGGGAATATGCAGATTTATAAATGACTCAGATAGATACACTGCCACTTTATCAACATCAGTTTTCACTACACATTTTCAAGGTTTGTGGAGCCCCTTTCATCGCTGGTTTTTATTAAAATGTTTTGAACATGGTAGACATATATTTATGAATATTTAAAATTTAAAAGTATATATTCATGGACATTTAAAATTAAATATAAATGTCTGCTTCTGCAAGGAGATAAAGCCAAATTCAGTTTTGGCACTTTAGATAAACAGCTTGCCAGCATTCTTTGGAAATTATCTGTAATTGAGTGCTTGACTTTTCTTGGTTTTGTAGATATTGAATTAGTTATAGGATTTTGGTGACCTAAACACTGATTATAATGATAATAATAATAAGATTTACTTGTTTGAGTGTCTAAGATGTGCTAGGCACTGCTGAGGTGCTTTGCAAATAAAATCTGTAGTAATAATCCTGAAAAGTTGGCATGATTGTTATTCCCACCTCACATTTGAAGATGTTTGTCTTTCAGGGAGAGCCAGTGTCATGGCCTCCCTTCTTTTCTTTAAACACGCCCAACGTGGTCCAGCTCAGGACCACTGTGCCATTACCTTTGCTGGAATGATCGCCCCACTCCAGCTTTTGCAGGGCTGGTGCTCCACGCCATTCAGATCTCAGTTGAGGTGTCGCCTGCTCCCTGATGTCTTCCCTAACCACCCAAACCCGTCATCCCACTTCAGTCCTCACTCTTTTCACTTTTTATAGATTGACATTACCTGAAATGGTGTTGTTCCTTGGATTATTTTCTTCTCTCCACGGATATTTAACCTTCATGAAATGGGGACCTTAGCCTCGTCTCTACCTTTGTACTCGCTGCCCCGAGTAGCTGTGCAATGCCATTTTGTTAACTAAGTTAACAGATGAATCCTAGAGAGCTAGTGAAGAACAGAGCTGGGATTTGAACCCAAGTCTTTTTGAGTTCATGGTCTAAGGACTTTACATTCCATCACTTTGTTTTTCAGCTCCGTCTAGTGGTTAATGTCTGAATAATGTCAAATATCCAGCCTTGATCCATGGTACCTGATCAAACATACATTTAAGTCGTGGCAAAAAGTTAATTCTATTAAAAATAAAAGAGCTGATTGCTTCAAAAATTCCATATTATTAATATCATCTCTTTGCTAAATGATCATAGTTAACAGTCAAATGTGATGATAATGTTAAATATTTATAATAATTTTATATACTTACCATACATTTCACAAACTCTGAGCACTTTAAAAAGTAATTCTTAGATTAATTTGAGTTGTTCTGGATATATGAGTACAAAAAAGTACTTTGTGTTTTTAAAAATATCTTTCACAACCCAGAGTTTTCTCAGTTTGGGTCATCTTCTCTACTGGTTAGATGGGATTAATGAGGTTTCACTAAATTTCCAAACTCTTTCTCACCAACAGATGTGTACAAATGTCTCTTTTGGGGCAATGTAAACCATCGTGGTTTCTGGAAACTAGGCCATGGTTGAGACATTTGAAGGAAAACAAAGTGTTGAAGAACAGCTGACTGCATAACTAAGGAATCAATCATTGCCCAGGCAGCATTATTGGCATAATTGGCAATGATTTATAGAATGCTGGCAGGCGTCCAACCGGGCATGTGTGTCCTTCATACCATTACAGCACTCTGGCCTGGAATCTTAGTTAAAGCCACATGACCAGACTGGAGAAGAAGTTTTACAGATACTTATTTAAATTAACTAATAACTAAAACCAACATATTTCCCATGAATTTATTTTATCTAACAGTGTGAAAATTTGTGAGATATTTTAATGGAATCCTGAAGCAAAATTGTGCCTAAAGCAAATAAATTAGAAATCTCTCTCAAGTGCTTAACCAATGTCTTTAGTAGTGTTTTGCATGTTTCTAGTATGATATTGCCTTATTAATCAATATCATCATATAAAAAAAACTTATGTACAGAAAATATTTGTCTTCTGAGTGCTGAGGGCACAGGAAGGGGCACAGAGGAAGTGAGTGTGCAACTGGCCAACTGACAGACTTAGTTAATGTAAAAGGAGTAGGTAAGGTTTATTCTACTGCACTGCATCTTGTAACATACTTGTTAAATTTATTCAGGAAATATGGCTTTCGTGATTTTTCTGGAAACTAGTGGGTTGTAAGAGATAATTAACAAAACTTCCTGTTTTTTTCTCTTGGAACAGATGGATATTTTTGAAATGCAGCAGAACACTGAGCTCACGCATAGTTGAGTTGCTTCTATTTGTATAATGAGGTGCTACTTGCTTGTATTCCAGAGGCCTACAGCCTTTTATCTGCAGAGTCATACAACTGGTTTCCACTGAACTAAGCAGCTAAAGGCAGCAGCCAACATTGGCTGCAGAATCAGACTTTTAAGGACACTGCCCAAATAGCTTTCTTTCCCCTGTTTTTCTTTTTTCTACCTGATAAAACACATCTCGTCTACCTTATTATCTTAGCTGTATGGGTGCCAGCATTTGAAAATGGCCTCGCTCTCTGGGTGAAACTTATTGAAAGAGCAGATATGAAGGAAAGAATCATTGCTAAAGTGTCAGAGACTAGAATCTAGAATTAAGAATCAGTAAAATAGTTAAAGGATGAGGAGAGAGGGAAAGGGGACCGCAGTACACAAAAATTTTCTGTTCATTATTCAGTGTGAACTGCTCTCTGAGACAAGCCAAGGTTTTGGCAAATGAGGGCAAGTTTAGCAGAAAACAGGGGCCTTTACAGGGCCTTCATGTTTCTGATATATTTCTTATACACAAGTGGCCAATGTGGGTAAAAAATGTATTTATAGTGATTAAAATATACATTGTGATCAAATATAAAATATGACCCCCCTCATATGTTTATGAGGGGGATCCCCCAAACATGTAATTATCTGCTGGAGGGGGCACACCTTATAGTTCAGGCTTCCCCAAATAGGTGAGTGTTCCAGGAACCCATCTGTTCAGCATGCCAGCTGGTGTTGTTGTGAGAGTCTCTGTTAGACTTCGGTGGATTTTTTTTGAAAATTCAACATGTTTGCCCATTTCATGGTAGGTGATTTATGAGCATACCTGCCTATACAGTGCTGATTTTTCAGCAGTTTTTGACCAAAAATGGCATGACTTCCATGCCCCATCCTTTCACTATTCACCTGACCTTGCCCCTAGTGACTTTTTTTTGTTTCCCTAGATGAAAAAAGTCCTCAAAGGAAAACACGTTTTGCTGACGTGGAAGAGGTGAAACAAACAAACGAACAAACAAAAATGGCAGAAGCACTTTTAAAAAAGGCATCAAAATCAATGAGTTCTAAAACTGCTTTAAGTAGTAGAAAAAACATCTTGTGTGTATTGCATCAAATGGAGAGTACTTTGAACACGACTGAAGTTTAAAAATGTAGGAATAAATACACCATTTTTTATAAATAAATTCCTGTCCCCTGTGCCCCCCACCCCCCACAAATATACTTGTGTTTGCTCAAGAGAGGACGGTTTACCTTCTAAGTTCTTTCAGGGAGGAGAGCTGGGAAATCTGTACTCTATTACAGATAGACTTTCTGTATAATTTTGTATTCTATTTTCTTAACAAGTCCTGCCCCTCCCCCCAATGAATAAAGTTCATGTCCATAGAAACTGGATCTACTTCTGTTTATGAGAAGATGGTAGAAAGGGCTTTCTGGTTTCCAGAAAATAAATGGTATCTTGACAGTTTTGGTGGGAGAAGGAATATTTATAGGTTGGCTGAAACAACCATCTTAAACTTAACTCGGTTACTGAATGAGAAACCCAAAGAAGCAAGTGGAGAAGTGTAGAAAGAAACATGGAATTATCATGAGGTTTGGTGCTTGTTTAATTACACCGCCATTGAACAACAACAGAGAAAAATATAACGGGAGCTTATAAAAGCTACTTTTGGTTGTAACTTTAGACTGTGAAGTCCTTGAGGGCAAATTGAATAAATGTGGACTCTAAATTTGGAGAGCAGTGGGCTCCAACATCAATATTTAAAACAAACCATAGTAGCTCATTTAGATAACCTTGGTCCTTAACTAACTGAAAGAGAAGCAAAGTTTTAACTGCTTCCAGCCAAGTTTATTTCCTGACATATGCACTATAATAAAAAGTAGGAATACATAGTTTGGGTAAGATACCCACAGAGTCAGGTCTCTTCCTTGCTCAAAAACTTGGATAGAATATTTATCACTTAAAGTCCAAATCATTAATATGATAGTAGGCTGTAACTATCATAACTTTTTACTTGTATCTTTTACCACCCAGAGCTCCTATGATATGTTGTCTTCTCATCAGAACACAGAGCAGCCCTAAATATTCTGACCTGTTTTCACACAGATTCCTGAGTTGAATGCCTTTACTTCCTGCCTGCCAAGAATAGTATCTTGCCCAGAGTACACCCACAATGAAAGTTTGTCACTTTACTACTTCATCTATGAAGAAAAATTAGAACTTGCTTAAAGAAAGTTGAAGGATTTGCTCCTATAGTGAGCATCATTCATTATGCTCGTTTCAGGATAAAGTTCACCTTACTTAATACACTGTACTACAAATGCTTTTGAATCTAGCCTTTGCTTTTTTCTCCAGTTTCATCTGCCGCCATCTTTGTTTGTGATTCAAGAAGCCCTGGTCCTACCTCAGTGCCTCACAGACATCATTTGGGATTTCTGGAACGCTCCTTTTATCTCCTCTCCCTCAGCTTCCGTCCCCTGGGTACTTTGTGCTGGTCTTTTTGGTCCAATCTCTGGAGTTGTCTTCTTGGGGGGCCACCTCTTACTTAACACCCCCACCCTCATTGATGGTGTTCACTGTTGCTTTTACATGATCCTATAGCACTTAATGGTTATGCCCTAACAGTGTTAATTTTTTAAAGAAGTTTGGTGTTTACTAATTTGTATCCCTTTGTTAGACTTCCTCATTGGCATGATGTCTTGTTTACTGTGGTGTCCCTGGGTAAAATGTAGTGCTCAGCACAAATATTGATTGAATATATATATTTAAGTCATCTATAAATGACTAGTGATGAGAATGTTAGATAAATAGAAATATGTTTTGCTTATATAACCTTGAGTTCATTAAAAGCCTGCTAAAGCGGAGGATGGTTACTCTCGCATTTGTACTGCCGGGAGTGTAAGCTGGGTGTCAAGGAGATTCTCATACAGAGTGCAGGCACACGTCCCTCCTGCGTCTCCTGAGGAAGAAAAAAGCTGTCTCCCGCTGTTACAACTCTCACAGTAATACGTTAATATCACAGTGGGTAGCAGGTCTTAAAAGAATCAGAAATTGGTCCAAGGACACAGGAAAAATCTGTACTGAAAATCATTTAAGTTTTTGTACCGAGAAGCTTTTAAGATATCACCTAAATGAAAAAAAAATGTTTTTAAAGCTGTATAAGTTCAAAAGCTACATCCTACATGAAAATGAAAAATAACAACAGAAGAAGAATAGCACTCTATTCAATTTTTTTTTAAGAAAAGAAAACCTGGGTGTATTTTGCCATTTGTATCCTATTTTACAGCGATAAAATACTTAAATACCTCAACTTGTGTTTTTGTGTTACTTAAGCTATACAACATATTCTTATGTTCAAAGGTAGCACTGCTGAGAAATTGGTGCCGTAGTTTTATTTCAAATGTGTCACCCATGGTAAACTTTAAGTGTTCTGGCAGGATAACAGACTGAACACAAATGTCTAAAAGTAAAATAAAATAAAATATAGGAAATACAAAAGAGTAAAGCAAGAGAAAGAGAGGGATGCTATCTGTGAATGAAGTATTGGGTTGGCCAAAAAGTTCATTTGGTTTTTCTCATAAGATGGCTCTGTTAGCACTTAGTTGTCTTTAACTTTATTTGAAACAATTTTGTTAGGTTGTATTGTGAAGCGGTTATGCAGCATGCATTTCAAAAAAACTTATCAAAATTTGTGAATTTTTTGTGTAGCCATTTTAATATTGAATATGGAAAAAATGTGCATCATTTTTGTTATATTATGCTGTATTATTTCAAGAAAGGTAAAAACACAACTGAATGCAAAATAAAAGGACTTCTGTAGTATATAAAGAAGGTTCTGTGACTGATTGAACATGTCAGTAGTGGTTTGCGAAGTTTTCACAAAGTGGTGTGCTGGAGATTTCTTGTTGGACGATGCTCCATGGTCAGATAGACCAGTTGAAGTTGATAGCAATCCATTCGAGACATTGGGAACAATCAAGGTTATATCATGCGGGGGATAACCAACATACAATATCCAAATCAACAGTTATTGGTAAAAATGAAAAATGTATCTTTTATTTTATGAAAAACACTAAACAGACTTTTCGACCAACCCAATATTTCAACAATTAAAAAAAATAATCTAATAAGGTTTTATTCTTAAAATCATTCTATCATATTTAATGTGCATTGTCACCCATTAAGCTACTATTAGGATATAACTTTTCTTTTTCCTTTTGTAAAAATATGGGTGGAACCTAATTAACAAAACAAACAAACAAGCAAAATAGAACCAGAGACATGAAAGTAAAGATCAACAAATTTCTGGAAGATGGAAGGAGAATAGAATAGAAGCCTGTTGATAGACTTTTTTTCCTTTTAACATGAGAAAATGCCAGCCCAGGGCCCTAAAACAGAATTTGCAATGATGGAAAGAACTCACCTGCCAAGAAAAACTTTAAGCGAACTTCAGTTCAGAGTTGACGTATACAGTGAATGCATCCAGACATTTAGCCTTAACTAATAGGTGTACCTACCAGAAAGAGAGAATTGAGGGAAGAAAATGATCAAAACAATAAAAGAAAAATATTCAGAGCTGAATAGAAAGACACCATCCTTTGTTACTGAAAAAAATCCTTGCAATGTTGAGATGAAGGAGTACAAAAAGACCTACACATCTAAACACAGCATCATAAAAACTTCAGGTAGCAAGAATAAACAGTATGTCTGAGAAGCTTCCAGAGAGAAAATATAGGTTAATAACAAAGTGACAAGAATCAGGCTGACATCTGGCGATCCCAAATGTATGGGATCTTAAAGACACTAGAGAAAAACAAAGACGGCAAAGTTCTAAAAAAAGGTTACAACCAATCAAAGTATGAAGGGAAAACCAGGCTTTTTCAAGTATACAAGGACTTGGAATACTTGTACATAGTCACTTTTACTTAGAAAATTATAATGTACACTGGAAAAATGAGGGTAAAATCTGTGAAAGGGAAAAATATGAGGCACAAAGGAAAAGTGTGGAGCTAAACAAAGGATCCAAAGAGAAGACTGTAGTATCACAAGTGTCCAAGATAATTCACTTCTGAGTCCTCTTTGAAGTGTGAGTCAGGCAGAAGAAAGGAACAGATTCTGAAGACTTGACAGAATGGGTCAAAAATTGATGTCATGAAGGAGAGGATGAAGCAGGTATGCTTCTTCTCTTTTAAGAAAACAGAAAGGGAATTAGAAAAGGAGAAACAAAAACTGCACAGGAAAGTCACAATCCACAAAAGGAAACAAACTTAAATGTAACATGACTGTGAGCACTTATCGTAGAAATAGAAAAAAAAATGCTTTTCATTTGTGTGCTAGGAACATTTTTCTTTAAGTTGCCTGGGGTTGTAATATTGGATTTTGTATCATCTAAGGTTTGGCTACAAGTAACAAAAATCTCCAAATAACACAGGCTTAAGGAAGATAAATTAATTTCTATCTTATGTTAAAGAAGAAGGCAGACATGGTGGCTTAAAGATCATCAGGGAACCAGGATCTTTCCATCTTGTTGATCTGCCAACCTCTCCATCCATAATTTCCATATGATGATAATTGGCAGAAAAACAAAAATCATAAACTATTAAAAGAAGACATGTCTGAAATTAGAATTAGGATGAAGAGATTAGAGTACCAATATTTTTTATTATAAACTTTCCACTATATTTTTATTTATTTTCTTGACCATGTATAAGTACAGTATTATTTTGATTTAAAAATACAAAGGATTAGAGAAATAAAGGGATAAATTAATTTCAAGTTCCTTTAGTTCAAATGTCAACTTCCCCAAAAATCATGCTGATTACCTTTCTAAAACAACACAATCATAAGCACCTCTGTGTTCATTGCAGCATTATTTACAATTGCTAAGATATGGAAGCAGCCCAAGTGTCTGTCCATCAGTAGATGGGTGGATAAAAATAACTACGGGACATTTACATAACAGAATACTACTTGACTGTAAAAAAGCAGAAAAATTTTACCCTTTGTGACAGTATGAATGGACCTGGAGAACATTATGCTAAGTGAAATAAGCCAGTCAGAGAAAGACAGCTACCATATGACTTCACTTATATGTGGAATCTAATGAGCAAACTGAACTAACAAACAAAATAGAGACGAACTCAGAGGTGGAGAGCAGGCTGACATCTAAGGGTGGGGAGGGGGAGGGTGTAGAGGGATTGAGGAAAAAGGACTCGTGGGCATGGACAACAGTACACTAATGGCAGGGATATGAGGTATGAGGGGGTTAAATGGTAATGGAAACAATAGAGTAAAAATTTTTTTAAGAAAAGAAGAGGAAGACCACAGTCACTCTTCTCACCCCCAGTCATTAGTAGTTATCAATATTTGCAGGGTTGACATTTGTTTATGTGTAAATTGATACCCATTCCAACTAAATGTAAGTTCCATAAGGAGAAGCACATTTTAGCTCTAGCCAGGTGGCTCATTTGATCAGAGCTTTGTCCCATGTGCTGAGGCTGCTGGTTTGATCCTTGGTACATTTTAAAACTTGTTCACCTATATGTCCACAATACTACATGGAACATCATAGGGATTTAAATATTTGTTGAATAAGTAAATTCACAAATAAATATTTAGCAGTTATAAGAATCAGAAAGAGATAAGAACCTTAGGAGTTCTATCATGACAAAACCCATAGCTTATATTAGTATCAAGAAAATATTATGAGACGCCTTAAATCTGAGTTTCTCATGGTATGTTCTAGTTTGTTGAAATATTTTTGCAAAATAGCTTTCATGATTGAAATAACTTTGGGAAATTATACATGCTAGATAGACCCTTGAGGATTTATTTTTATTTTATATATGCACATATGTATAAAATAGTAAATATATATAATAGATTTGCTTAACCCAGCACTAAAATGAAACTTTTGTGTCGTAATAATTTTATTAACATCTTGTGGAGCTGGACTTCCATGAAGTGCATTTTCAGAAATGCTGCCAAATGTGCTACCTACAGATAAGATAGGGCAAACTATGTTTAAGTTTTTCAAAGGAATTCAAAGAAACACAAATAGTATAGATTCGAATGTAGATAATGGGGTTCTTGTTACCACATGTGAAAAAGTAAATGTGAAATCGTCCTCATATTTCTTTATCTGAACAAAGTGTAATGATTGGAGAGAAAAATGTTGGGTGCTTTGGCACACAAAACAGTTTGTCTTCTCACATATCCAGAGATCGTGCTATTAACTACTTACTGTACTTAAAAGGTCAGAGTAGTATATTGTGCATATTTGATACAATGTATTTTTTAACGTTTGCATTTTATTTTATTTTTAAGTGTATTTTATGGATTATGCTATTTTCTTCCTTGATCCCCCTTCCACCCTGCATCCTACCTCCCATGCTCCAGCATTCCCCCTCACTCAGATCATGTCCACGGGGCCTTGTACAAGTTCTTTGGGTTCACTATTTCTTACACTATTCTTAACCCCCTGTCTATTCTGTACCTACTGTTTATGCTTCTTATTCCCTGTACTTTTTACACCCCCTCCAATTCTCTCCCTCCCCACTGATAACCCTCCATATGATCTCAATTTCTGTGATTCTGTTCTCGTTCTAGTTGTTTGCTTAGTTTTAGTTTTTGTTTTTTAGGTTTAGTTGTTGATAGTTGTGAGTTTGTTGTCAGTTTACTGTGCATAGTTTTGATCTTTTTTTTCTTAGATAAATTCCTTTAACATTTCATATAATAAAGGCTTGATGATGATGAACTTTTTTAACTTGACCTTATCTGGGAAGCACTTTATCTGCCCTTCCATTCTAAATGAAAGCTTTGCTGGATAGAGCAATCTTGGATGTAGGTTGTTGCCTCTCATGACTTTGAATACTTCTTTCCAGCCCCTTCTTGCCTGTAAGGTTTTTCTTTTTTTTTGAGAAATCAGCTGATAGTCTTATTCGCTCTCCCTTATCACTATCTCCTTTCCTCTTGCTGCTTTTAAGATTCTCTCCTTATCTTTAATCTTGGGTAACTGAATTATGATGTGCCTTGGTGTGTGCTTCCTTGGGTCCAATTTCTTTGGGACTCTTTAGGCTTCCGGGACTTCCTGGAAGTCTAGTTCCTTTGCCAGATTGGGTTAGTTTTCCTTCATTATTTTTTCAAGTGAGTTTGCAATTTCTTGCTCTTCCTCTTCTCCTTCTGCCACCCTATGATTCAGATGTTGGAGTGTTTCAAGTTGTCCCGGAGGTTCCTAAGCCTCTCCTCATTTTTTTGTACTCTTGTTTCTTCATTCTGTTCTGGTTGAATGTTTACTTCTTTCTTTTGTTCCAAACCGTTGATTTGAATCCTGGTTTCCTTCCCTTCATTGTTGGTTCCCTGTATATTTTGCTTTAGTTCACTTCGTGTAGCCTTCATTTCTTCCTTCATTTTGTGACCAAGCTCAATCATTTCTGTGACCATCCTGATTACCAGGGCTTTGAACTGTGCATCAGATAGGCTGTCTATCTCCTTGTCACTTAGCTCTTTTTCTGGGGTTTTGATCTTTTCTTTCATTTGGGAGATAGTTCTTTGTCTTGGCACATCTGTTATGTTATAAGGGACAGAGCCTTAGGTATTTGCTAGGGCAGGGCAACCCTCCTTGCTGCGTCGTGGTGCTGTCTGTGGGGGAGGGGCCAGAGAGGGAATAATGCTGCTTACTTGCTCTCCTCTGCTCCACTTTCCGATGAACTCTCCTGTGAGACTGGGAATTTCTCCCACTGTTGCAGCCCTCACAGTGTTTTAAACTAGAGGTTTTGAGCCTTTTGTTTCCTATTCAGCCAGCCCTGTCTCACATGGGGTATCTGCAGCCTTGCACAGGTCTTTCAGCCTGTCTGCCCATTTCTGCCCTACCTATACCTCCATCTTGGCAGGAACTGTGATGCAATGTAATTTTTGTCCTTGCATTGTTAAACCACACAACTTGAAACACACCTGTAGAATTGGGGCTTTATAAAATGACATGAGAAATGCTAAAACTTAATCAGAAAATTTAACAATACTGGTAAGCTTTGTACTCCTCCAAAGACTCACAAAGGCTTTGTCCTAATCCTATGTTTATTCCCAAAGATTATTAAATGCAGTTAAATGCATTTTTACATTACATATCTTTTTGATTTTAATTTTATTTAGTATATTTTAAAAACAATTGAAATAGGTGGTTACCCTCTCAACTTTGCCACAGCCTTATTATGTTTTACTAATTATAATTTCTCAATTATTTTGGTTATTTTGTTTCTGTGGATATCTATTTTATGGATCAATTATAGTCTGAAGCACTTATTAAGTATGGCTTAAGGGTTTTTTTTCATTAGTTCTAACTTCTGGGGTACATCAGGTTTAATTTCTCTATTTCACAGATTAGGAAATGAAAATCTTCAACCACCCCAGTTAAATTGGTTTATTGAAAAGTCCATAAATGTTCTAACTAATAACAATACTGAAGCTAAAAAAGTCAAGATGAACAAGAGTTTCTTATTTTTTTCCCTATAAATGGCCCTCACTGATAGATCTGAACTGGTTAACTCATTTATGAGTCAGTGGTTGGTACCACTTTTTTCCTGGGATTTTATAGTAAAATATTATATGCATGGAAAAGCAGTTTGGATCTTCAGTAAAGGTGCATTGTAGACTGACCTTGAATTCAATCCCTGACTTCTTGGTTTCTGTGAGGAAATTCTCAAACTGATCAGTCGAGATGTGTTCAACCATTTGAAATTTCCATTTCCTGTTGGTGAAAATAGCAACTTGATCTGGTTCAGCCTAACAGAGGTAGAGTCCAAGAACCATCTTACTGAGATTTGTCCCTACAGCAGTGTCCCTCCTAAATGTCTCAGGTGTCAGTCAACTCCAGCTGGTATCCATTCAGGTAGCATGTTTAATATTGTAGTTTCAACAAGAAAGAAGTGAGAGAACTTGTTCTGTCAACCTGGGCACCAACCTGCTAACATGGAAGTGAATCGTTGTCAAAGTGTATCTTCCAGCCCCAGGCTGCAGCTCATGCCCCAGGGATCATCGGCAAAGAACCATCCTCACTGAAGTCCTGACCAAATTGTGGATTCAAGAACAAAGTAAATGATTATCATTGCTTTAAGCCATTATGCTTTAGAGTGATTTGTTACACAGCAATAGATAACCAAAACATCTATTTTTGGTCAGGCCCTAATTGAGGTGCAGACTTCAGTAATAAAAGAGCAAGCTGTGCATTGTCCTCAAAATATTTTCCCCTTTGCTCTTTTCACTAGTCAAAATCATCCCAGTTCCTTTTGCCTTTCCTATATTACCTACTTATTTGTCATTGTTTTGATTACTCTTCCCTAAATTCCTTCTCAGGTTTTAAGACCCCAAGCTAGACACATTATGTTAATAAAGGCTTGATTAAAGTTGAGAGTAATTAGAGTATTAAGTATAATTCTTACATTCTATTATCTTATTTATAGAACTCCATGGCAGGTTCTAAATTTTAACAGCAAGTGCTGAATTTAAAACTTAAACTGACATCAAGTTTCTTCCAACTTCAACAAACTTTAACATTTTTTATTTAAATTAAATATTGCGAGCACCGAGAAAGTTACAGAGAAGACCACAACAAACACTTAATCTCTATTAACTCTTAACACTTCATAATTTTTGCTATAGACTTAAAGATATAATAATAAATTGTAGGTATGATTGACTGGTCCTCCCCAATACTTTTCTCTCCCCCAGAAAAACTGTTATTCTAAGTTAGATGTTCATTGTTCCCATGGATATTTTGTACTGTTATGACATATGTACACATGAATAAATAGTATATAATATATATTTTTTAATTTTATATAAATGGAATTCCTACATATTTTTCTGTATCCTATATTTTAAAAATATATCCATTTGAGATCCTAAATGGTATTTTGTGCATGGCTATAACTGTAATTAATTGAATACACTGTTGGTGGATGTTTTGGTAATATCCAGGTTTTTGCTGTTACCAGTCATGTTGCAGTGCTCATTCTGACATATATCTCCTTGTGTACACATGAAGAAGTTTCCCAGGGATCATACCTAGAAGATGAACTGCAGAGTGTAAGGCTATACACAGCTTTGATTTCAGTGTTTCTGCAAAATGAATGTCTATCAGCAGTGCTGAAAGTTCTTGTCCCTTTGTATTCTTACCCAAAAGTTGGATTATCGGACTTTCTAATTTTTGCCAGTCAAATGAGCAGGAAATGAAATTTAATGAGTTTTGTGTTTCTCTGATTACAAATGCTGTTGAGTATCATTTGTACATTCATATCCTTTGTGTATTTCCGTAATCAATTTTCCGTCTTTTTCCTACTTATTTGTAGGATTTCTAGACAAATCTTGTATATTAACTTTTTAAAAAATTTTGTGTGCTACAAATACTTTCCTGATACCCATACATTGCATTTTAACTTTTTGTGGTGTGTTTTAGTAAACAAAGGTTTAAAATTAATGTCAAATTTATTAATGTTTTTCTTTATGACTTGCTTTTCTTCTGTCCTACTAAAGGATCTATCTCTACTTAGAAATAATTAAAGTCATCTTTCTTTATTTTTTCTAAATGTTTTAAACATTTACTGTTGGGTCTTAGATTATTTTCACAATTTACTTTTAGTATGATATGAAGTAGGGATATTTTTTCTACCTGGATAACTTACTTCTTTTGATCATGTTTTATAAATAGTTCATCCTTCTCTACTAATTTGTAACATCATTTCAGACATAAAGAATATTTCTATTTAAGTGTATATCAATTCTGGTCTTTTTCCCCCTGTTCCTTTGTTCTATTTGTCTAGGCTTGTGTGAAAATCATGCTATCTTAAATAATATAATTTTACTCCTAAGGTCTGATATATGATAGAATAAGTTTGTATATGTTATTTTTCAAAAATACTTTTAGTGATTCTTGGTTCTTTATATTTCCCTGTGAAATTTAGAATCAGCTTATGAAGTTCCTCAAAAATAGTCTTTGGGATTTTGGTGGAATTTGTGGTAAAATTGATGTCTTAAAATTTTATATAATTTTTCCCATTCATGATAATACTCCATCTCCATTTATTAAGGCTTTTTTTTTGTTCTTTTATAAGGTTTTGTAAGTTTCTCCATAAACACAGTTAGCCCTCACTATTCACAGATTCCATATTTGTGAATTCACCTACTTTGTAAAATCTGTTTGTAATTCCAGTGTCAATACTCACTGTGTCTTCATGGTCATTCAGAAATATGAGCGGAGTGGTGGAAAATTTGAATTGCCTGACACACATTTTTGCCCCCAGCTGAGTTCCAAAAAAGTAAAGCTTTGCCTTCTTGTTTTAGTTCTTATATTGTAATGTCTTTTTTTTTTTGCAGTTTACTTAGTGCTGTGGTTTTCACATTTTTGTGCTTTTTGGGGGGTGATTTTACTGTTTCAAGTGGTCCCCAAGCATAGCACTGAAGTGCTGTCTATTGTTTCTAAGTTCAAGGAGGTTGTGCTGCCCCTTGCAGGGAAAACACACGTGCTACATAAGCTTTGTTCAGGCAGGAGTTGGGTAGTGCCTTGGCTGTGAGTTCAGGGTTAATGAATCAACAATGTATGTTGCACATAGTCTTTTTAAACAGAAACACACGTGAAATAAGGTTGTATTTCGATGAGTTGGTGAAAATGTTGTCCCCAGAGACCTGCAGGAACCTAACCCTATATTTCCTCTAGGAGAAAGGGCTCCGTCTTTGCTACTTGAGTGTTTGTGGCAACTTTATAGAATATAATTACCATAAATAATGAGAATCGGCTATATCTTGAACATTTTTTATTATATTTATTCGAGGTAACTTGTAGTTCATGTAATTTGAATAGTGTCTGTTTTTACGTTACATTGTCTAGCTTGTTTTCACTGATGTAGAGTATATTAATTTTGGTATGCTGATCTTGTCCTAGCTTTGTCATTTTACTAGCTGTGTCATTCATGGCAAGTTTATTAGTTTGCTAAGGCTGCTCTCACAGAGGCTTAAAACAACAGAAGTTTATCGCCTGTCAGTTCTGGAAGCTCGAAGTCTGAAATCGAGATGTTGACAGGGCCCTGCTCCCTCTGAAAACTGTAGGGGAATCCCTTCTTTCCTCTTCCTTGCTGCTGGTGGTCCCTGGCAATCTTCAGCATTCTTTGGCTTGTAGCTGTATAACTCTAATCTCTGGCGTTGTTATTCCATGGCATTCTCCGTGTGTGTGTGTGTGTGTGTGTGTGTGTGTGTGTCTGAAAATCTCTTTTCTTGTAAGAGCATTACGTCACATTGTGTTAAACCCACTCCAATGAATTCTTCACCTGATTACATCTGCTTCAACATGTAGTTTGGGGAACACAATTCAACATACAACAGTAAGTCATACTGTTCACCTCTCAGTAAGTCGTATACCAGTTTACCTTTTTGTATATCAGTTTTCTTTGGACACAGTAATTTTATCATTCTCGGGGCTTGTTGTATTAGATTATTTAATATTATTAGTTAATAATATATGGGAAGTATGTGGAACTGTACCTGGCCCACAGTAAGAATTCAGAATGTGGTAACTAGTCAAATTACTTCTATCTAACAACTTTGCTGGACTCCGTTTTTGTTTTCAATAGTTTGTAGATTATTTTGAATGTGCTCTATAATCATGTTGCATAAAAAGGCAATTATGTTTTTTCTTTCCTAATATTTATGTATTTTAATTTACTGTCTTACCTTATTATTGTAAGACCTCCATGATAATATTGAATAGAGCCATGATAGTAGTTATCTTGTTTTATTTGTGATTTAAATGGGGATTATTCTTTAGTTTTATTATTAAATATGATTATTGCTATAGGTTTATGATGATGTTATTTTTCAGGTTAAGAACATTTATTTCTATTCATAATTTTAAAAGTGTTTTAAAATTAAATTTTGAATGAGTATTGAATATTTTTACTGCATTTCTTAATAAGATAATTATGTTTTCTGCAATATCAAACCCCAAAGGATAGTAGTAAGCAGCAAATAAAAGTTCAGGCTTTAACTTAGGATGGGAATGAATACTAGTTTGGAATCAGACTGCATGGGGCCCAGGGGCAGAAGCACAAATTATACTCAAATGGATGTTTGCCTTTATCGTTTTGCTGGTCAGACTATGGGATGTGGAGGACCAACAAAGTTGGAACCAGAATAACATTATTGGTATTAGTTAGTAAGAGAAATAAATAATCTTTTAAACACAATAGAAATAAAAGGACATATATTTTCTTTTGTAGTTTACAAAATATTTACAGTTATACAGTGAGCTCAAATGAAGCACCAGCATTAAACAAAAAGTCATATAAGGAGAAGAAAATCCGCAACACTTTGACCCAGGAGGAGTGTAATTCCAACTTCATGCTTAGACACAAAACTATCATAAATAGCATTTTGAAATTCAATCTGTAATACTATACAGATTCTCCAGTTGCTCAGGTTCTGTTCAAATCATTGGGAGGCTGGACATTTTCTTTTCCCCTCTTATAATCAAATAATTATTTATCGTTATTTGAAAGTTCCTAGAACTGGAATGGATCATCATTTTGAGATATGGGCAAGGTAAAAACCTGGCTCAAACCCATGAAAAACATTCTGAAACCTGTTTGTGATGAATGTTTGGACAGGCTTTGGAGCTAATGTATCTCTTCAGATGACTGCTGGGTCCTGGCCCTGACCTTCACACTCATCTTCTGTTTATACCACCTGTGAGTAATCCCTTGTTGTTTACACCTTAGCAGTTGCCTCTTGACTTCAAGTCTATAGAGTCAAAAAAGTAAAGGGAAAGCAAGGAGCTGATGATAACTGGATTCATTTCAGAGCTTCTCTGAAGTGAGAAAAAGTGTTGTTTATGTCTTTTCTTCTGAGCTATTTGTCTTATTTGTTGGCAACAGAGGTATTCATGGTTGAAGATTGTAAGTGCAAAAATCAAAAGGCAATTTGGGCATGATTCTAGTCAGGTTTCAGACTGGCTCCAATAAATCCCAATGGAAAAAAAGAATATTTCTGTCTGCTCAACAACTTGCTTTCAAAGTTTGTAAAATGACCTGCAAAAAAGTAAATGCTGAGTAAAAGTTATAAAATATAATGAAACCTTCTTTCTTCCCTCTTTCCCCTTCTCCTTCCCTTCTTTAGTCCTTTTTATCCCCCCAGGATCTGACTGAGGGTTCATTATATATGTCAGAGACAGATGACTGGTACAAAGTCCTTAGCATAGTTTTAATATATAATAAATACTCAATAAGTGGTTACTACCCCTGAGGAGATCGGTGCCAATTTTTGTGCCATTTGTTGTCACATGCAGCAAGTAGCCTTTTGGAAGGAGAAGCTGACAATGGCAAGGATGAACACAACAATAACTGTATGTAAAACCCGATTCTCAGTGCCATTGCTGTAGGGAGAATGAAACGACTTGTTTCTGAAAGCTTTGATTCAAACACCGGGCTAGTGAGCAATCGTGGGAGTAGATGCTTTGTGCACTGTGAAGGGTCAATGGGCTACCATTTAAATAAGTCACGTAAAGATATTTTTTCTAGTTTTAAGGATTGCTTTGACTAAGTTCACACACAAATTCCTTCTTCTAACAGGAAGGCTGCCTTTCTCAGCGGCATACTGTCATTGCTAGAGTCCTAGGGCTAAACATTTTAAGTGCTGTCACCCCAAATTGCTAAACAGAGTTCACTTTTTAATTTCTCCATCACTCTTTCTGTCACTCCCCTTGCACTTTATGGTGAGGCATTGGTTTAACTGTCATACTTGAGTTCTTCTACAATAAAAAGGGAAGTCCCAGTTTTACTCTTTGATGGCCAGAGAAGTCACCTAGAGCTGCCCAGAGCTATTTTGACCTAAAACTTTGGGGGTGAATCATGCTGACAGAGTGTGAGTAGAGTAATAAAATCCTTACTCTTTTTAGATGAGTGATCCCTCACCTAAAAACCATCAATAAGTAGCAATAACTTGTGGGAAAATTAAGAAGCAAAGGCTAGAGACATTTAAAATCTGGACACCACTACAACCCTGTGTTATAACTGGGCATCCAATTTAAGTGACCGTTTGCTATAGTGTTGTGCCCAACAATGCTTCACAGGAGCCAGTAAGCAGCTGCATTTGGGTTCCTTGACAGAAAGTATAAAGAACTTGCACAAATTGGTGGCTGCCAAGTGGCTAATTATTCTACTTGTCTTTCACCTATTAGGTATACCTAGTGAGGCGGAAAACATTTGGAGGGGAATAATTTACTCTGTTCACCAGCCTTTCTTTCTCTCCCTAAGCACAGACTTTCTGGGAGCAGTGTGATGGTTTCACTATGAGGGTTCTGTTTGGACTCCACAGTTCTGGTTCAGGGCCTGGGTAGGTACTCTAAAGGATGCTACCAGTTTCAAAGGGGGCGGAGAGGATGGCGGGTGCATGTTCTGTGACATGCAGTCACAGGTGTGGAATAGGTTCCCAAGATGAGTCAGAGTAAATTTCAGTTTAATCTCTCTAGTCCGGCCCCAAATTATGTTTGGTTATTACAGGCAGTCCTTGGGCGAAGGCCGGGGAAAGGGAGGAGGTTCTCCTGCACTCCAGTGTTATGACATGATCTCTTCTTGCTCCCAAGCAGGGCTCCTAGGCTACGGAAGGGACTGTGACCCCACTGCCCCTTGAGATGGAGCCATAGCCGTGCACCTATGCCAGCTCCTTGGCTCCTGTCCCAGAGAAGGCATGCTTCCCTGTCACTTGTGTCAGCTCTGGTCCCAGGCCACAAAGCACATTTGGCTGGTGTGCTCTCTTTCCTACAGATTATTTATTTATTTAAGATTTTATTTGTTCATTTTTAGAGAGAGAGGAAGGGAGAGAAAAAGAGAAGGAATATATCAGTGTGTGGTTGCCTCTCGTACACCCTCCACGGGGGACCTGGCCCTCAACCCAGACATGTGTCCTGACTGGGAATCAAACTAGTGACCCTGTGGTTCACAGGCTGGCACTCAGTCCACTGAGCCACACCAGCCAGGGCCAGAGACTTTAATAGTACAGGGCTTTGTTCTGTGTACTCTTCATGCCAGGGGTCTTATGTGTGTGATTTTAGCTTCAGACCCCAACAAAGGTGTGGGGTGTAGGTTGAGGACCACCTTGCTGCTCTTCCCCATGCTGTTCTAAAAACTACTCTGTTCTCTAGCCTTTGCTGTAGGGCTGAAACTTAGCCTGACCCCTGAGCCTCCTTGACCCCCCCATCCATACTGTCCTGTTCTCCACTGAGCTAAGTCTTCACCCTGAAGGACAGCAGGGTGGCGTGGCTGATCTCCAGTTCCACTGCCCCTCAGACAGAGCCCCAGATGGTTCAATTTTGCAGTGACTACATGTCTCTTGCCTTCACTCTCGGATCTCTGCAAAAATAAGAGCCACTCATTCTCTCTCTCTCTTTCTTTAGCTTTTTAAATGAACAGCTTGATTTTTTTAACGCAAAACTCTTCAAGGAAATGATATTAGGAGACATTTAGGAAGATAAAATATTTTAAATACTCCATCTGCTGATCATCCCATTTTTTTCTTAGCATATCAGTTTAGTTTTGAAAATGTGAACAGGGCAACTCTTTCTCGGTCTTTAATGAGAGGATCAACGTTTGGAGTGTACATACCTACCTCTGCGAAAGTTATTTTCTGAGTAACTCTGCAGGAGTTGGCACTATTGCTTTTACATTAGTCTTCTGGTGTAGAAACGTTCTGTAACAGCAGACGATCCCTGCAGCTCAGCTTACTTTTGTCTCCCGGCCCATGGACCCCTCCCTCCCCGCCCCTCCTCCCACGTCAGGAGCTAATCTCTTCCTGACTGGCTTCATTTAATTTCTCCTTCTCGAATTTTAGTTAAAGTCCATTTTGGCAACTTGTACCCATAGCTTAAAAAAAACTACATTGATGCAAGGCTCTGCTCTAATATATAATTAATGAGTCAGAACTCTGTGTCCAGATGCTTTGTAGCGCCAACGAACTGTTTTAATTTATATACTAGAGTCTTCATTGTGTTCTTAAACCTTTTGGACTCACATAGTATATTTATCAAGTATGATTCTGAAAGTTCTTATATGGGCAGTGTGTAGTATGGGCTTAATAGATAACATTAATAAACTCACACTTAATAACAGCAGTAAAAGCCACTTCCATCTGGATTTACTGGCAATAAAAAGAGACATTACAGAACTTTGGGAATTTGGTCAAGGCGCCGAATACTAATCTTAGATTGTGGAATCTAACTACTTGGGAAAACAAAGCAATCAAGGACAGGCTTTTGGTAAAAGCTCTGCACTGTGGATTAATAATTAATGTGTTAAATGTACTTTGTAATAAACTATATCATAATGGATTACTTTCGATAGCTAAATTGGCATCATACCCCAGCCTGGCTTCATTGACTCAGCCTTTCAATTTTACTTGCTAGATTTATTGGGTTAAACTACAATGAGCCTATTATAGGCTGATTTTTAACTTGTTTAGAAGTCATAATTAATTTAAAAATATTGATGGAGATGGCAAAAACTGTATAAAATGGGCAAAGTTAGAAAAACAAATAACAAGACAAGGTCTTTAAAAGAGGAAGTGGCATAACCTACTTTTAAGGTAAATAAGCAGCAGGGAAAACTAAAAACATTCCAGAGCAACCAATTAATGTTTTTCACTTAAGAAAATGTTGAAGTTAGTGCTATAGGTTATTATACAGATAAAAAATGAAATAGTAATTTAGATAGACTAAGAATGGTCAAATGTTTCAGAAACAAATGGCAGTAAATAATTTATACCAACTTTGAATTCAGAAATTAGAAGTACACATAAGAATTAAACATGTAGAAGACTAAGAAAACATCCTCTTTTATGAGGATGATGAATCTAGAACTCTCAGCATTTTTTTCAGAAATTGAATATTGACTATAAGTACCACCAGCATCCTTCAAAACACATGGAGAAAAGCAAACCTAATAGACTATCTCTTGAAAAGTGAACTTTATCTGCCCAATCTTTGTCTCAGTCTTAAGGTAAGGGCATTTATTTCTATTTTCATTGGGCACTGTTTTCAAAAGAGGGACATTCAAGGGCCATGTTGAAGTTAGGGCACAGGGTTACAGCAAAAACCTGTATTTCATCACTTGTTTGGAGAGCCCCTTACTCCCTATCCTCAAGTAACAATAATCTCACACACAAATAAAGCTAACACATTGCAAAGGATTTTTATTTTTCAATCTTATAATGCTGTTCATTATTTAAAAGAAGTTCATGTGAAATAATGGTATATTTATTATGGGTATATGTGAATAAATTAAGTGAAAAAACACACAACAGTGGTGATCTCAGTGGAGTAATAAGGATCGGGCCATCTGCCAAGGTAGACTTTAGCCGACAAAGCACTTCTCCTGCACATTATTTTATTTATCTTTAAAACAACTTTGAAATCCTGGTAAACTGCAGTTTGTGTAGGTATCTCCTTTCCATTCATGTCACTAATAGCTGAGAACCCACTGTATTTCAGCAGCTTCGGGCATATCAGCAAACAAAATCCCTGACCTCATAAAGCTGACATTCTAGTGGGGTGTACAGACAATGAAAAATAGAGGTAAAAATAAGTAGATTATATAGGCTGTTACAGGTAATAATTGCTGTAGAAAAAGAAAAGCTTTCGAGGAGATGAGGGATTATCCATAAGGATATCTAGGTAAAGCAGATCCAAGATATGAGGCAGTCAGTGCAAAGATCCTGAGGCAGAAACGAGGCTGGCTATTCAAGGAAATGCAAGGCGTCTGGTGTGGTTGGAGCAGGGTAAAGAAGAGGTAGGGTCAGACAGGTAACACAGACCATTGTTATAAAGGCTTGGGCTCTTTCTTGAAGGGAGATGCTGATTGTTGACAGGATTTTGAGCAGACAAGTGATATCATCTCACTTGGGTTTTAAAAATCTGCTCCTCCAGCCCTCTGCTATTGTGTTGAGTGTGAAAGACAGACCCAGGAGGGAGCCCAGTCGGGAGGCCCAGGCAGTAATCCAGGAGAGGGGGAAGGTGGCTCAGATCGAAGTTGGTGCAGTGGAAGTAGTGAGAAATGAGTAAAGTTTGAATACGTTTTGAAGGAAGGGCCAAAAGGATGTTCTGAGAGATTGATGGAGGTAAGAGAGGAAGAAGATTCCAAGGTTTTCTGGCCTGAGCATGTGGAAGAATGGTGCTGCCATCAACTGAAATGGGGAAAGGCTGCAGGTAGAGCAGGTTTTAGCTAGGAGTTCAGAGGAGAACATGTGGCTTGACATAAGTATATCTGGGTCAACCATCAAGTAGGAAATTAGACATGGATCTAGAGTTTGGGAGAGAAATCTGGAATGGATACCTGCATTTGGGGACTTTTCAGCGTGTTGTGATATTAAAGCCCGAGATGGATGACCCTGCCAAGGCACTGAGAGTGGAGACAGGCAAGGGCCAGGGACGCAGTGTCTCTTCATACTCCTGGCATGGAACACACCTGTGAGACTGTAATTGTGAGATAGTGCTGTGCAAGAAAACCTCGTGGGGCTCTGAGATGTGAGACGTTCACGGCCAGCCTCCTGCAGAAAGTGGCACTTTAGTAAGGAGACCTGAAAGATAAGTAGGAAAGAGTTAACCTAGAAAAGGGAGGAGAGGTGGGGTCAGGAGGATCAGGGCAGAATTCTGGCAAGAACAAGTGACCTGGGGCCGAATGGGGCCTTCTGTGCTTGGTGGACAGAGCACAGGCGGCTGTGGCAATGACTCTGTGTGCCAGGGGACGGTTAAGTAAAATGAGGTTGGAGAGGAAGGCAGGGGCCAGATCAAGCAAGTGGCTACAGATCATGTGTGGATTCTACATTTATGGGCAATGGGGAGCATTCAAAAATTTAAGAAGAAAAAGACTATAAAACAATGGATTAAAGTCCTTTTCCTGGAAAGAAGTTAATAATGAAATGTTTCAAGGAGAGTGTGTGAAAGTGTCTGCTTAAAATGCCCATTAAAAGCATGGGAAAAAGCAGGCTGAGTGGCAAAGTTGCAAAACAGAATTTTGAGGTACAATTATTTAAACCAAAACAAGATAGGATTATGAGTAATAGCTAACATTAGTCATTTTATTAAAAAATGTTTAAAAACCCCACAAAAGCTACAGAAGAATAATAGACACCAGGTATGGTGTGCCTGGCGGTGTGGCCCTCATATTGGGACTTGCAAAAGCCTTTTTAAATTGGAAAGAAAAATAGAATCAGGCATGTAGAATACTGAGTGATATGAAAAAGACCAGGTGGCTGGTCCTGTTTGTCCTGTGTTGTAATGTTAGAACAGGTCATGCTCAATGAGTGGTGACAAGCTATTTTCTATTTACCCTGAGGGTCCCAAGAGTGAAAAACTTCCTATGAAAGATTTACAAGAGGTAGTAGGAAGAACATTACTATACATTGCAATGAATTTTGTAAGCTTGCCTTTTCCGAAGGTCTTTAGAAGCTCCACAGACCGAAGGCTGTCAATACTTAAGACAAGTAACTATGGTGAATCTCAGTGTGTCTTGCTGGTTGGACGTATTAGTTGTAATAGCCCCAAACTAGGCAACTATTCCAGGAAGGTGGGATTGAAGAGAGTTAGCACAGATAACACAGATGAAAGGAGTGATATGCAGAATTTAGCAGTATTTTGCAGGAAGTTACCTGGGGCCCTGAGGGGTAGCCATGAAAGGGTATTATTCAGGGAGTTCTTTGGGTGCTGCCCGCATGATAGGCATTTAAACCTCTGAGGCAGATTCTTATCTGCTTGAAAAAGTACAGACAGGGAGAAGGACATGATTCTTCTAGCCCATGTTTTTGTGAATATATATGGTGGACAGCTAATCCCAAATTAAAGGGAATGTCTTAAAAACCTTTTAAGAGATTTACAATTTCTTGGCAACCAAATGCTAAATAATCTTACAAAATATCTTAAAGAAAAACCATATTAACTTATTCATTCATTCAAAAATGATCATTGAACCCCTCCTTTGTGCCAGAAGCAGTGCTAAACTCCTGACTGGTCTCTATCCTTATAGAATTGACTGTATTGGGGAAAACAAATAATAAACAACAAAATGAGCAAATTTTTCTTTGTTCTGAGAAAGTAGCACACCAGGTAGGGAGGGAGCAGTAATGGGTTTGGCAGGGGCAGGGTGCCATCTGAGATCAGGGGCTCGGGTTTCTCTGGGGGTGTTGCATTTGGGCTGAGACCGAGAACAGGAGAATTATCCTCTGAGGCATTAGATCATCCCTAGTCACATGTCCTGTACTAGGTCAAGGGGCTTCAATTGAATATGTTCTTTTCAAAATATCCCCTTAATGTCAGTTTAGAAACAACTTTTAGAAGGCCTAGTAATCCTGCCATTAAAGTTATAACCTCAGTTTACTTACAGGCATAATCCTTTATCAGCATCTCTTTGCAGTTTATTTAAGGCAATGTAAACTTGGCACCTACACCACTATAATTCCTGGTACAGGCTTAAAAGGAAAAGAATCATTTGCTAAATAAAATGTTCACAAACAATTTGCACATTCAACTGTAGGGGGAGTGAATATTCATAACAGGAAAAATTCCACTGCAGAGAGTGAATCTAATGGTTACTAGGGATTTGGAAATTTGCAAATAGAAGCATTGGTATATAATCAAGATGGCATATTATTCTGTATTATTAAATCATAAAAAAATCTCAACTTTTACCGCAGTCAGATTTTGAATGCTCAACATTTTCATGCCATTTACCTAGAACATTTTTCTAGATACAAAAAGATATATTAATTTTCATAAGAGTGTTATCTTTTTACAGTATGTTTAATTCAAATCCAGTTTCTATTTCCACTAAAATAATTGCTTAGAATACACAGATTTGATTTTATATGATTAATTAGAATAGTGTATGGAAAAAAATTGGTTTGCAGGTAATATTTAAATTAAATATGTTAATCTGTACCTCTGTGTGCACATTTTATATGAGCTTTAATTTGCCAAATAAATTATAGTTCTGTGTTTATAAGGTGCCCTTGAAAGGGTGTCCTATTTTTGAGCACTAATACCATGGGGAAACAAATATACAAAGCTTTTAGCTATGGGCTACACTTGCATAAATTAAGGCAAGAGCAGTTGGTTGGTACGCAGAGCTATGGTATCCTTAGCTTTTTTAAACACTCTGCATTGCTAACATGATTTTTTTAGTATGGTTACTAATATTAAGATAATAAATAATATTTAGCTCCAATATCACACCCTTCAGCCAGGGCATAAATTCATTTTGAATGCTGTGTTGAATTAATTTATAATAAACATACTGCAGTTTGCTATCAGGAATTCTCGATAAAATGCAGGGAGTCGGTTCTTTGCTTATGCATTAACACTGCCAGTGTTGCTCTGTTTAATTTTAGCTATTTATAAAATTGCTCTAGTGACAGTCCTCTTTATTTTAATGTGCTTGTTTTGAGGTTAACCAGCAATGTTATGGTGTATTTCCTAAAGTAGCTTGTAAGTGCTGATGTAGGACTGCAGGACCTTAACGAAAATCCCTCTCATCATTAGTCACCTGCAATCAGGACACCCAGCTGCCTAATTGAGTGAATTGTGGAGTTGCCTGCAGGGCAGGGGCCTGCAAAGTCACTGGGTACCGGGAGCTGTTGAACGTCTCAGAAGGGAGCTGGACCCGGAGGGCTTGTAAAACATGATGTTGCTGATGGAAGTAGACTCTGACAGCAGTTGCCTCAGATTCCTTGCTACCTAGTTTGGAGACAAATGACAACTGTATTTAAAATGTCACTTATTATTGTCTAATAGATTTGTTCCTTTTTTATAATTTTTATTTAAATAACAACTCACAGGACTTTTAGCTTAAATGTGGTTCTGGGCCTTGAGCCCTGATAAAGGAGTACAGTAAATGCCTCAGTAGCATCCAGGTTTGCAACTGAAGGAGATATTACAGGAGACTTCGAAGAGGAAAAAGCTAGTATTACCCTGTATCAGTTATCTTGGGGTGCTCTAACAAAGTGCTACAGATCTGGTGATTTAAATAACAGAAATTGATTTTATCATATGTTTGGAGGCTGGACATCCAAGGTTAGGGTGCCAGCGTGGTCATGTTCCGGTGCAAATTCTCTTTCTGGTTTGCACATGGATGCTGTGATATTGCGATTTATAATAAGAAGTATATATTTGCTTTTCATCCCAGGGTCTGGCACAGAGCTCCTAAAATCCTCGGAATTTCCTAAGTGATAACAGCAACAATGATGTCTCTTGTTATGTTAATGAGGTGACTTTTGGACTCCACCCAAGGGTGGGGACTGGTTGCTGGTAGAAGCCAACCCTGTAGTAAGAGATTGGAATTTTCAATCCCATCCTGTGATTTTTCCTGGGGAGGGAAAGAGCCTTGAGGTCGAATCAGTGACCAATGGCCAATGGCTTAGCTAATCATGACTCTATAATGAAGCTGCAACAGTAAATGTTGGCATTTGTGCTGCCCGTCACTCCCAGAACCGATAAGTAGAGACAAAGATTGAATCTTTATGGGCTCCTTATTCAGATGGCTGATGATCTGAGAAAAAGGGGCTTATACACCCTCAAAAACTGTCTTACATCTCATTTCAAGCTGACCCTTTTTATAAGGAGAAAACTGTAGGTAAAGAATCAGGAATTCAGAAAAAAAAATAGGTAAGGGGTATGGAATTCAAGGAAAAGGTTAATCAGATAAAAGCTGCAGTCCGACAATTTTTCTAGCATCCTTTCACCTATTGACCTGTGATTCTTTATCTGCATACTGGGGGGCAGATGTCTCTCCTCGGAGCAAATGGCTCACATGCCATATTGATTGCTCACAGTCCTCCTGGGGCACAGAGGGTGTGGGTCACCTGGAGTCTGGGTGGGTCCAGTTATACATCCTAGTTTCTGGAACATTTGCTTTCTACATGCATTAATTACTAAGCTTATTAACTAACTTAAAACAAAAAAATTCCCAACTCTTGAGTTTTCCCCATCAAAGCCTCTATTTAAAGCCCAAAAGGAAAGCTGGTTGGCCCTTTTGTTCAGAGAGCTTCCAATATGGGGAATCAGAAGGCTTTCACACACTATTGGACTGGGCTCCAAGCACAAGGACAGAAGGTCCTTCATCTGAGTGTTGCTTCATATCTCTCAGTATCCTTCGTAACAAATTAGTAATCTAGTGAGTAAATGGGTTTTCCTGAGTTCTGTGAGCTGTTCTAGCAAATTAACAGAGTCTAAGGAGGTGGTGTAAGAATCTCTGATGTATAACCAGTCTCTCAGAAGTACAGGTACCAACCTGAGCTGCAACTGGCATCCTGCATTGGAGGAAGTCATTGGAATCTCCAATTTATAGCAGGAAGGTAAGAAGCTAAGGTTAACAACCTAGGCTTGTGACCAGCATCTGAACTGGAGAGTGGCGTTGTGGGACTGAGCTCTTTCTTTACTTGTGGAATCCGATCCTGGTAGATAATGTCAGAGTTGAGTTGAAACCTCAGATGTGCTATGGTGTGTGAGAATTTTTTTGTTAGTGTGGGCAAGCCTATACACACACATGCACACACACACACACACACACACACACACACACACACACACACACACAGGCTTTGGAATAGGGTCCAAGAACCCTATTGGCTGCCACCTTGCTGATTTCCCACTAGAGCAGAGAGGGAGCAAGCTCTGGTGCCTCATCTTATAAGGACACTAATCCTATTGGATTATGGCTCCACCCTTATGACTTCATTTGGCTGTAATTACTTCCATAAAGGCTCCATCTCCAAATATAGTCACATAGGGGGTTAAGGCTTCAGCGTAGGAATTTGGGGGAGACACAATTCAGTTTATAGCATACTCTAAATTATGTAATATGGTTTTTAAATAAAGCTTTATAATGATTTTTTGGTACAAAAGACCCCTTCGGCAGTTTGGTAATGCCTCTCAGAATGAAGTTATTAAATGCATAAAGTAAATTACATAGGATTACGAAGGAAACCAATTATATAAAAAGGCAGTTAGCAAAATATTAAAACATTGTAATTTAGAAATACATGAGTTTCTTTATTATTAACACATTAAATAACACGCTCTAGTAGTTTGTCTAATAACTACTGTAATTTTGATATATCAATGGGTAAAATGATATTTTGAAATATTTGCAATAACTGTAATATAATTTGAAACATGTTTGTGATTTTTATTGGTGACAAAATCACAGGTAGTGCTAATGCCATTGTGATTGGCTCATGACATTCATAGTGGAAGGAAATGCAACATTTTAATTAGAGTTTGTGAAGGTAAAGGTATAATTTTTACTCTTATTCAAATTCAAAGACTTTCTTGATTCTATACATAGGCCACGAGTTAAGAACCATGGATATATCATGGTTTTCAAAATGTGTTTTAAAATGTGTTTTTTTTAAATGTGTTTGCAATTTTAAAATGTTTTTATATTAGCAATGCTCATGATCATAAAAATATGTCAGCTGTTATTATACTTAATAAAGAATTATGCATAGTTTTTGTTCTAGTGGAATTTGGTTTTAAAGACTTAAAAAGTTGTAGGTTTCAGCTGGGGCTGAATGGACTATAATTGGTGTCAGGTAAGGTTAAATTGGTAAAATTATTTTAATAAGTAACTCCACTTACATGGGGATTATTACAATCCAAAAATGGATTACAACAAATTCATTTTTTAAAATCACTTGCCAAATACAGACATACTTCCTTTCTGTAACTGATTTAGGAAAGCTATATATTTTGTGGGCATTACTAAAATTCCCATCAAAAAAGATAAATCTGGGCTTATATCCTATGAAACAGTGCGCCTATGATTTTATTTCACAGTAGTTTCTGACCTTGGTCCTTTCAGAAAAGAAAATATGTAATTCAAAAGCAAAACTGTTTTCCATACTGGAAACAAAAGACTGCTTCCCAGATAAGACAATTTAAGAGGAAGCAGCATCTTAAGAAAGCCTGGTTGGAATGCGGAGAAGGTTTACTTCAGTGAATGCTATACGATGCCTTTGGGAAGTTAAGCTCTGGACAAAGAACATGGGGTGCATTGAAAATTTAAAAATCACCAGTCTCTACTGAGGGACAGAAGGATTGATAACCTGTATTAGTTAAACAATGCTTTAATCCCTTAGGTTTACCTAGGCTCTTGTTTCCTTTTGTAGATCCAAGATCTGTAACAAGGAAAGCAACCAGGTATATTCAGGCAGGTTTGAGGACATAGGGTCTTTTAAATGAAATGGGCATTTAACATTTGTGACTTTCTTCTCAGAAAACTGTGCCCAGAATCTACAAAAATGATCTGGCTTCCTTATTTGCATCTCTCTTTAATTTTTTTTCAATTACAGTTTACATTCAATATTATTTTGCAATAGTGTCAGGTGTACACAATAGTGGTTAGACAATCATATACTTTACAAAGTGTTCCCCCATATTTTAAGTAGCCACCTGGTACCATACATAGTTATTACAAATTATGGACTATATTCCCTATGCTATACTTTATATTCTGGTATTTTGTAACTACCAATTTGTATTTCTTAATCCCTCACCCGGCTCCCCAACCCCTCTCTCCTCTGGCAACTATGAGTCTGTTCTTGGTATCTATGAGTCTATTTCTATTTTGTTTGTTCTTTAGATTCTACATGTAAGTGAAATGATATGGTATTTGTCCTTGTCTGACTTCTTTCACTTAGCATAATACCCTCTAGGTCCATCCATGCTGTCACAAATGGTATGAACTCATTCTTTTTATGGCCAAGTACTATTCTGTTGTATGTCTATGTTTGCAAGAGTTCTATGGGAGTATGTATGCGGGGCTAGGTTTCTTTTTGAATGTAGGTCTTTATCTCAGAATGTCCAGTTGTGGCCTTCACAGTGTCCTTCACACTGCATATACTCTAGCCTTGTCATCCAGAATGTGGGGTTCTGCCTGGGCTTTTCTTAAGAGATATATTTTATTGATTATGCTATTACCGTTGTCCCATTTTTTTTCTCCCCTTTATTCCCCTCCACCCTGCACTGCCCCTCCCACCAGCATCCTCTCCCCCTCAGTTCATGTCCATAGGTCATATATGTAAGTTCTTTGGCTTCTCCACTTCTCGTATTATTTCTAATCTACCCCCGTCTATTTTGTACCAGCCATTTATACTTCTTATTTCTTGTACCTTTTCCCCCATTGTCCACTTTTGCCCTCTCCACTGATAACCTTCCATGTGATCTGTATTTCTGTGAATCTGTTCCTGTTTTAGTTCTTTGCTTAGTTCATTTTTGTTTTTGTTTTTTATAGGTTCAGTTGTTGATAGTTGAGTTGTCATTTTACTGTTTGTATTTTTGATCTTCTTCTTTTTCTTTAGATAAGTCCCTTCAACATTTCATATAATAAGGGTGTGGTGATGATGAACTCCTTTAACTTGACCTTGCCTGGGATGCACTTTATCTTCCCTCCCTTTCTAAATGATAGCTTTGCTGGATAGAGTAATCTTGGATGTAGGTTCTGGCCTTCCGTGATTTTGAATACTTCCTTCCAGTTTTTTCTTGCCTGTAAGGTCTCTTTGAGAAATTGGCTGGTAGTTTAATGGGAACTCCTTTGTAGGTAACTGTCTCCTTTTCTCTTGCTGCTTTTAAGATTCTCTCCTTATCTTTAATCTTGGGTAATGTAATTATGCTGTTCTTGATGTGTGCTTCCTTGAGTCCAACTTCTTTGGGACTCTCTGAGATACCTGGACTTCCTGAAAGTCTATTTCCTTTGGTAGGGTGGGGAAGTTCTCCTTCATTATTTTTTCAAATAAATTTTCAATTTCTTGCTCTTCCTCTTCTCCCTCTGGCACCCTATGATTTGGATGTTGGATTGTTTAAAGTTGTCCTGGAGCTTCCCTAAGCCTCTCCTCACTTTTTTGTATTTTTGTTTCTTCATTCTGTTCTGGTTAAATGTTTATTTCTTCCTTCTGTTCCAAACAATTGATTTGAGTCCCAGTTTTCTTCCTATCACTGTTGGTTCCATGTACATTTTTCTTTATCCCACTTTTCATAGCCTTCATTGTTTTCTCCATTTTGTAACCATATTCAACCAATTCCGTGAGCATCCTGACTACCAGTATTTTGAACTGTGCATCTGATAGGTTGGCTATCTTTTCATCATTTAGTTGCATTTTTTCTGGAGCTTTAATCTTGCTTTCATTTGGGTCGTATTTTTTGTCTCGGTGCACCTGTTACACAGTAAAAGGTGGAGCCTTAGGTATTCACCAGAGTGGGGCAATGACTTAGCTGCATTGTGGAACTGTATGTGGGGGAGGGGTCCAAGAGGGAACAATGCCACTTGCTCAGCTCTTGGCCAGGTTTCAGTAACTTTCTCCATTACCCACAAGTAAATTGAGCCCTTCTGGTGCTGATTTCTAGGTGGGTGGTTTTGTGTATGTTCTAGGACCCTGTGGGTCTCTCCAGTGAACTCTGCTATAAGGCTGGGAGTTTCTCACACTGTCACAACCCCCACAGGTTATTTCTCTGAACCTGTGGTGTTGCCACAGGTTATTTCTGGGTTGCCCTGTCTGTCTCACTCCCAAGTTGTTCCTCCTGGTTTATCTGCATGCAAATGTGGGACCACTCAGTCTGCCAGCCACTGACTTACCCACCCAGGTACTCTTGCTGCAGCCTTGCTGAGAGTCCTCTCCACACTGGCTACCTGTCTTGCACCCCACCTATTGGTCTGGATGAGTGTTTCTTCTTTAACTCCTTGGTTGTTGGACTTCCATACAGTTTGATATTCTGGCATCTGGTTTTTGTTTTGTTTTGTTTTTTTTTTTAAATGTGTTGTCCTCCTTTTGGTTGTGCAAAGATGCCTCCATCTCTGCCTGGGTTTGATTCCTTGCTTTTTCATGTACTTTCTCTATGATCTTGGCCAAATTCTTAATGTCCCTGTCCCTCAGCTTCTTTACCAGCAAAATGTGATAGCAATAGTATCTACCTCAAAGTTATTGTAGGAACATAGTGAGATTATCTAAAATGCATAGAATAGTCCCTGATATATAGTATTTAATAAGTGGTAGGTGTTATGGTTATTGTTTTTGGTTATGGTTATGGTTATGGTTTTTAGTATATGACAAGTGTTTCTTAAACTTGTTCTTATAGATTACTCTGGGTTAATGTCCACAATGCTTGCTTGCTGATTCTGATGCCATCTGCTGCCCTGTCCAGGCCCTGATGTTTTAATTTCAGCGTGCACTGAACTGCCTTTGAAAGCTTTGTAGCAATGTGATCTGGTCCATTTCATAAAGCTCCAAATAACATTCCAGTTAAGACTCAGTTTTTCACTTTCAGCCTTAGAAGAACCAGAGATGGGCCTTATGTCTTTGTTGAAATTCTGCAATGTGCAATTTGAAGTTAGAGTGACCTTCAAGCTGACGAAGTAAAATAAACAGCTTTATAAATGAAAATGGCTAATCTGAAATAGATCACAGCTAAGAACTTCATTTTTTATTCATCCTCTTCATACAAAGTTGATATCATACAAGTGAACATCTAATATTGTACTTCATTGTGGGCTCACCAAAGACGCAGTCAGAGGAAATTAAGGACGCAATGGACCGGCAGACACAAGGGAACGTCTGTAGTCCCTTATTTCAGAGAGTTATTACATTTAAATGCAGTTACGTCTAATTAAAAAATAGTTACCAAAATGTTACTTTTGTATCCTTTTTTCCTTTTTCTCTTGAACTGTTCTGGTTTCCTAGAAACCCACTGAAACCGACTGTTTTCTGTTTTTATAAATGGCAGAGCAGTTCGTGCTTCAGGAAAACTGCAGGATGGTGCATATGATCACTTGCTTTTGACTCAAATCTTTCAAACAGTACTCTGTAGCAATTTTAATTTTTTTCAGGAAAGGACACCTATTAAGATCCCAAATATTTACCAGAATAATACAGTGAAAGAAAAGATAAAATTTTGCAATATCATGGGAAATAAACCAGAAGATCTAAGCATTTCCTCCCATTTGCCTGACACCTAAGTGCAGTGCCTTTGCAGAAAGGAGAAGCTCTGAGACTTACCTAAGGGCCTGTTTCCATGATTTGTGAGCAGTCTGGGCAACTGACTGTTGTGGTTCTGCAGCTCAGGTTCAGGGTGGACCATGGGCCGGGCTGTGTGAGTGGGGGAAGACCGAGGGGGATAAATAAGCACTGAGGTGGTGCCCAACCAGGCTGTGCTGAATTGCGAAGTCATATGTGGTACAATGCTGAGATCGATGGCCCATAAAAGGTGGTTTCCTGCACATTTCCAGAGTATTTTCCGTCTCTATGTGATTTTATGCAACCCCCCCCTCAGATACACACACATGCACAGAAAGCTGAGTTGTAGGAGGGCAGTGGAATTTTCTAAAGGTCTGATGAGGCCCTCTTTCAGACTCATGTTATCTTTGTGATTCTTGAGTTTTGGATCTAGATGTTTTAAACTCCAACCATCTTGGGAAACATTGTTTATCTCTTTGCACTATTGTTTCTTTTGTATATCTTAGAAAGGTAACTATTCTTGATTTACTCAAGTGGTACCCATGCCTAGTCTTTCAATTCTAGCTGAACATATCAACATTTTTATTATATTTTATGACTTTACATGTAATACTTGACTAATAGAAGTTTCTTGAATTATACTCAGTTTAATGTAAACTATGTTATGCTCACATGATGCCCCCATTTAATTTGGCACTGTTAGAATATATGTAACTAAATTAAATTCAGAAATGCCTGACAATTGAATAATAGGGAAAAATTCTAGCAATAATATCTAATATAGAGATGCATTCAGATACTAACCTAAGTTCACATCTAAAAGTACTACCTTCTTACATGCTCTTGGCATCCCTGGAACACTTGAGTTCCTATGATGTGTTGTTTTTTCCTTTCACTTTTAGTGTTTACTTTCCAAAAAGGAGACAACCAAAATATCATCACTGATTTAAACCCCTCTGGAGACACCCAGTACCACTGATGGTCTCTTCCCTCTGACTCTCCTCTGCAGAAACTCAGTGTCCAGATGTTTCAGAATCCAGATGGCCTATGAATCCTCCATCATCCGGAAGGGAAGAAAATGTGTATGAAAGTGGAACACCGAGAAGAAATAAAGCAATTTAGCATTGGCGATGTAATGGCAACATACGGGGCTCAGGGAAAAGCTTCCTTTCCTAAAGCAAGTTAATAAAATGCATGTTATCTCTATAAAATGCTCTATCAGCAAGCCAAATTTTCAGCCTTGCTTCTTCTTTCCATCACCATTAAGAGGCTTGCAGAGATCCACACTGTTTAAAGGGCAGACAGCATGGAAGAACTATCATGTACAATTTAAAGTAGCAGCTAAAATTGGAATGGTCACAGGAAAGCCTGTTTCTTTGCAATTAAATTGACAAGCTGTCTATGATTACCCTAGGGAACTTGGCAGCTGAGTGATAAAAAGACTGCAGAGTGTTGAAAGGTCTAACACAACTTCCTAGGTGGACAAAGACCACATCTGCTTAATATACTGTTTGGGAGAGTTGTGCATTGTTCTTGGCTAAATTAGCCGAGGAGGGATACTAATGACACTTTTTCCTCTCTGAGAATCTCTGCTCAGAACCCATTTCAGAAACTACCCACAAGTACTTGAAAGTATGCACTGAAAAATAGTTTACCACTACACCTGAGGTTATTTAGCATGAACCTGACATTACAAGTCACCACAAGAATTAAGCAAAAGTTTGGAAAGGTAATAATTTAAAAACCTTCCATCAAGTGTTTATGAAATTTATATATACTTGATACAATAACTGGGTACCCGAGAGAAGATTTATAGTGATATCAACAACTAAAGAACTGAAAGAACATGGATGATTTAATGCAAAATATTAGGCAAGAATTACGTGGTATTTTTATGGTTGGGGGTTCTTTGAGTTAGACAAAGCTGAAGCTTAGGTTATAAAGGAGAAAACCATAACCAGATTAGAGGTTGTAGCAATTGTGAAGACTAACACCATTATAGCAATGTGTTCTTAATTTTAGTTAGTGTATTCCTTCAAAAAATTTTTATTGTATTTTTTCTATTATCATTTAACCCCCTTACTACACCCCCCACAATCACCACACTGTTGTCCATGTCCATGAGTCCTTTTTGCTCAATCCCTCCACTTCCTAAGCTCCCTCCTCCTCCAACCAATACCTGTTGGCTTGCTATCTTATGAGTCTGTCTGTGTTATGCAAATTATTAGGGCAAATGAACCTAAAAATAGAGAGGATTTTTCTGATACATTTCACAGGTATCCATAACACTCTATGCAAAATAAGTGAGGATGACTGTTCCTACTTACCTGTCGCTTCTGAGGGCTGAGGGTCATCTGTTTGAACAAACCTGGAGAAATGACTGGCGACTATTCATGAAGTACGATTATCCTAAACCGTTATTGCTGCAGCAGAAGTGCGTTATATACACTACCTTGGTGTTCACTTCAAAACCAGAAATTTTCCTACTCGGTGGTCAGTGTTGGCTGGTCTTGGAGACTGCAGGGTACTTCAGCAAAATGACCCAAAGCTCAAAGTCATTCAAATGCTCAAAGACTCCTACATTTGATAAAGATCCATCAATAGCGTGTTTGGATTAATGGAACAAGAATAGCTGATATTAGTACAGCACATTACATTTATAGTGATTTTACATCCAAAGTCACCATTTTCCTTTGTCATAACAACCCCTTGAGTAGATTTTGTTGCCCCCATTTTCAAGACGAGGGAAGGGAAGCCCAGAAAGGTTGAGCGATTTGCTAAAGGCCACACAGTAATTGGTAGAGCTGTCTCTGCGCACTGCAGTCAAAGGAAGACTGAGCACAGGGTCTGATGTAGAGCATAGCATAGATGTTTAAAAAAAGTTCTTCATTTGCAAAACCTAAGTTAACAGATTTGTGTAAATTGAACATTCAGACTTCCCTTTTGGGATAAATGGATGAGATGATGCATGCCTGCTGATGCCTTTCAGCCAGACTTCTAAGAATTCGAATCTAATTATTGAGGAATAAAATACTTGTACTCTTTCCTCCCCTCGTGTTGAAGGTTATACACTTATATACTCATTACTTGCTTTTTCTTAGAAAATGTGCAGGTGATAAGAGGGCTGCTGTAACATTACATTTTCCAAATGTCCCCACTGCTACCAGCTAATGCAATGCCTTGTACAAAAGTAGGGTGGAATAAATGCTTTTTGATGCTAATTATGATTTCTGACAGATAGCAACCAACTCTTGCTCCAAAACAATGCTTTTAGATTCATCCAACGTTTGATTATCCATAGAAATAGGGACTAGGAATAGCATGGATAACTGAAATCCACAGACAAACACAAACCTCATTTTATAAATAGCTCTTCAATCTCCTCTCTCAGCAAACCTTTAACTATAGCTAATAATCTAATTAGGATGACTAGTTTGAGGCTTATGTTCCCCTGTCTCCTGCACTGGTTAAGGTCCAGCTGAGTGGAAAAACAATTTACAAAAAATAGGTACATGATTGCACTGGCTGGGTCCCTCAGTTGATTGGAGCATTGTCCCATGCACCAAAAGTTGTGGGTTCAAGTCCTGGTCAGGGAACATACCAAGGTCTCAGGTTCAATCCCTGGTTCAATCCCACGTGTGGGTGGCCACCAATTGATGTTTCTCTCTTACACTGATATTTCTCTCTCTCTCTCTCTCTCTTTCTTCTTCTTCCTCTCTGTCAAAAATTAATAAAGCCTATCCTGGGGTGAGGATTTAAAATAAATAGGCAACAGGATTAATAAAATCAAGAGTTGATTTTATAAAATAAACATTTCTTTGTTTTACTTTGACAATTGTAATGTGTGCATGTGTGCACTTAATAAATGCTTTTCAATGAGAGGGTTCTGTGATAATAAAAATCTATTGTCCATTCCACTCTTCTTCTTCTGTCACTGACCCAGATCCCAATTCCTGGGCTGCTCAGATGCCTCCATCCCTGCTTGTGTATTAAAGCATTACTCAGTGTTATCTGTGCATTTATTATAAGCCCACAAATAAACTTTTGGCAGCAAGGATGCAAAACCCTTTAAAAATATACCATAGTGTGGGGTTAAGATTCAGAATGATGTCTTTAATTACAGTGATATTGGGTGTCTTAACAGCCTTTAAAAACGACCTAATTGATACATTTACTAATATGCTCCCTCTTGCCTAAGAAAAGGATACTGAGGTATAGAGATATGAAAATTATTTGAGATCTTTATTTTACAACAGTGCTACATTGTAAATACAGGGTAGTTGCAGGCATTATTAGTTAATGGGGGCAACACCTGCTGGAATTGGAAACCTCAGCACTGGTTCTCGACCCAATATCCACTTCTTTTTTCCTTACCAAGAGAATTTGGATTTGTTTGGGATGGCTATGTGGCCAGTTAAAGTTCCCCACCTCCCCAGACTCTTTTACAACGAAGGATCTGTGGCCTAATTCTAACCAATGATATGTAATCAGAACTATACTGGGTGAGGCTCTTGGCAAGTTGTTGTTGTCTTATAAAAAGGGACAAACTCAGCTGGCAAGTACCTTTGTCCTTCCTTCTTTTTGCTGAGAATTTAGACTCAGTGATGGAGTAATCCATCTCTTTGTTTTGTTTACCATAAGATGGTAAAGCGGCCATGTATGATTCTTGTTAATGATGATAGAGGAGAGACAGAGGAAATTGAAGAGAATTCTACCAAAACTGGTAGAATTGAAGGGCCACTGAGCTAGCCCTGGCTTGCCAAGAAAAAAAATCCTATTTGGTTAAGCCTGGCAGGTAGGTTCCTAATATATACAGGTGAAAGCAATAGAATCTGGTACAACAGGCTTATGAGAGTAGAGTTGCTCAGAATATAGATTCCTGGTACACTACTTTGTCAATCACTCTTATCTTCTTTTCAGTCCCTGAAATCAAGGCACGCTCCAGCCACAGTTTCTCCTGGCCACTGGTCATTCATTTGTTGGCCAATCCTCTCAGACTGCAGTCATGTTTATAATGTCATTCATAAAGTCCAAGAACTTCCATCAATTTCCTAATTTCTTGATAAGTCATAGCTGGTTTCTTAGACCAATTTTTTAATGGCATCTCAAGTCACTGTAACACTTGGAATTTAATATTCAGAGTGAAATGTATATACTAAGGTATATAAATGCACACACATATTTAAAATAGTTTTCATATATACAGTACTCTCAACAAATCAATGTCATACAGGCCAGTGCTGAAGAATGTTACCTGGGATGTCTTCTCTAACTTAAGCTTTATGAAAAGGATTATTCAATGGGACAGTGCACAATTAAATTGTGATTGCTAACATCTCACTAGAACTATAAATAATGAAGCTCTCTAATACCTGTTGGAGATGGGGAATTATAAAATGATATCTTTCGTTGGAAAAAGACCATTATATAAGGAGATCACAAATTAAGTTATTATACAATTTTCCTATTGTTTTTCTTCTTGTGAAAACATCCCAGAGTTGAGAGATTGGGCCGAGTGCTTGTAGCACTAACCACATAACACAAGCGTTGCCTGTGTACATGGAGGTACGACCCCCAGCCCCCCAGGTGGCTGTAAGCTCCTAGACAACTGGAACACACTTACTCACTTGTTTCCTCAGTGTCTGTCCCACGGTAGGAGCTCAGCTCATACTGACTGAATTGAATACGGTGAGGTAAGAGGAGAGCAAGAGTAAGGAATTTAGAATTGTGGGCTCTTCTTTTTAATTCTCTTGACTTATGGCTTTCTAGCTAGAGAGAAAGGTAGAGTAAATAGAAATAGGACAGATGAAGGGGTTTTAACCATTGTTTTTAGCAGGTTTTAAATAAATCCTGGAAAGTCCTGAACAAACCAGGAAAGATAAATAACTTGTACTTTTCAGCTTGGGAGGAGTGTAGACAGCAAAACTGTCACTACAACAAATTAATAACCAGTGGGGGACCAATGTCACCTCAACAAATTCAATTAAAATAATAACCAGTGGGGGAAAATTCCTAACTGTTTAAAATATCTATACACCCATTAATTATGTTTAAAATGGCTTATAGGTATTATATTAAATATTGCCTTCTTTGGTTTATATGCTAATTTTTAAATAATTTATGACTATTTTAATGAAATAAAACTTTCTTTTTCTGTAAGAAAAGTTTGAGTGGGAAAATATAATAGTTGTAGATAATTATGATGAGAAAAATTTATTATTTGGACCATGGGGTCATCATAAAGACATCAGTTTTCATTAGATATGAATTACTTGTGAGGAAATAATAATTCTAGATTGTGCTCAAATTTAGTCTATAAACAGACAGTAAACGTCATAGGGTATGAATATTTCCATTTGTCAGTTTACCATCGACCTCTGACCGTTGTTCTGTTTAAGGAGAACTCTGTCCTTCAACAACCTTCAAAGTTTCTGAGTCAGAAACTGGTCTGCAGTCACCAGCAGTTAACCAGAGTATCCAGGCAACCAGAGGAGCGGTACATATTCTACCCACATGGAACTCAGCAAGATTCCTGGCCTCATAAGGACAGCTCTGGAAGGTGATGAAGAGCCATAAATTATCCCAGAATCCAGGGTTTCAAAAACACTGCTGCCAAATTCATCTACTCAGAGTGTTAGGCCTTTGCCCAAACTGGTCGGTCATTTAGAGAGGGGTGGGGAGGGAGGGAGAGAGAGAATGAGAATGAAATGGGTTGGCTATCAAATCTTACCTACTTTTCCATCAACGTTAGCCAGGAATAATTAGAATAAAGCATGACTGTTGAATTAATTTTCAAGACTGACCAATCGAAATACATTTCATTGTTATTACATTTAGGTAGCCCAAACATTTCTAAAACGTGGGTGTTTTCAAGGGGCAATGAGAATCATTCATTTCTCTTTTTTTCTTTTAGATTTTATTTATTTATGTTTAGAGGGGAAGGGAAGGAGAGAGGGGGAGAAACATCAATGTGCGGTTGCCTCTTGTGTGTCCCCTGCTGGGTTGCATGGCCTGCAACCCAGGCATGTGCCCTGACTGGGAATTGAACTGCGATCCTCTGGTTTGCAGGCCCGCGCTCAATCCACTGAGCTACACCAGCCAGGGTGAGAATTATTCATTTCTTACGTGAGAGCTAGGAAGCTGAGGAACATGTAGAGTACATTCTCATTTTATACATCAGGGTGATTTGAGACAGGAAACAACAAGGAACGTTGAGGGCACTTCTTCAGAGCCTTCCTGCCTGAACCATTTCCAACCTAACCAGGGGGGTGGGTGACCAGGGGCACGCACGGATGGGGATCAGAAAGCCTGAATTTTCTCTTCTTGGTATCGAGCTGCTGGGTGACATTGGACAGTGGGCTTCTTCATCTAAGGCCTGACTAGATTTAGGACACTGTCTCCCAGCAGACAGAACACCCTTGACGTGGCTCAGGCCCCGGCACTGTCATCGTGCTCCTGGGATGAAACTCTCAGGGCTGCCTACATTTCACCTTGACTGAGCCACTCCCCGGGTTGCTCAGCTCTTCCGCTAATTCATTCTCATGAGGTATTTTGTCACTCTTTCTTCCTCAGAAGCTTTGCACAGAAAGAATCTTTTGAATACCAGTTCACTCATACTCTCCCATCTGCAAACATGCCCATGGACTTGTCTTTCCTTCTCTGGATGTGACTTTGACCTTATATTTGACACATCTTAAAAACCACTTACTTGCTCTCCACAGTCCTTAGTTTGCCAGACTGTATTTTTTAAAATACAGCTTCTGCCTTTCCCATGGTTTCCCTATTACTAGATAGCTCCTGATTCTTGGGAACTCATTTTTATCAACTAGATTTGTCATTCTGACTTTTTCCCATGTGCTGTTAATTGTTACTTTATTTTCTTGGTTCCCCTATGCTTTCTGAAATGTTGCAGACATTGGAGGGACTCTTAGCAGAACAAAAGGACTCTGAAATGGAGTCTCTTTCTAGTTTCCTTCCTTTGATCTCCACCAGAGTCTGGAGGCGGGCAGACACCCTAGTCTGGGAGTGGGGAGACCTGGGATGTGGTGGCAGAGCTCGTGTGAGAGTGCTCAGTCATTTCGTTTCTCTGTCTCTGCTTCTTCCCATGTGAAGAGAGAAGGTTCCCTGTGGCTCAAACAATTCTGTGGTTCTAAGATTTCTTTGTAGTTATACAAAGGTGTTAGGAAATTACAACACACTTACTGCACCAGAAAAATTAACTGCAGCATTCGAACCATTTGCTGAGGGGAAAAAAGGTATCCCAGGCTTATTTAATGACATGGCACTGAGAAGGATGGAATTCGGGACTCAGGGCAGCATATCAGCTTTGTGAAGCAGAAGCAAGCTCATGGTTTATTAGACTGGATTCAAACTGGTCAAGTTAAATAGAGTCAATTGTGCTTTACAAATGAAGTACAATGTGAGTTCCTTCCTCTCTGCTCTTCCCGACTGAATTTTTAAGATATTTTTCTCAGATATCTAGGATTGACATTTCCATTCTGTAGTAATGGAAAAATAATCATGGCCTTTATTCTACACAAATAAACGCGACGGTGGAGGTGGATTCAGGATGCAAACAAGAATCATGCGTTATTTTACATAGTTGACACGGTACATGGGAAACATGAAACACTGCACACACTATAAACAAATGAAAAGCCCAAGTCAGTCCTGTTAGGCCCAAGCTATGATGGATTGCAAACCGAGGGTTGTAAAATAAGTAAAAGGCTGGAACCATGGTTTATCGACAGTTTTATTTTCCTGAGACAACTTTATCCTAGAGAGCTGGAAGAGGATCGTGTGATTTTCCAAGTATTTTCAAGTTTCATCATTGAAGGTTTGTACTCGGCAAAGTTGCTTTCACAAACTCCCACCCAAACTGCATTTTTATAAAAGCTTTCGGAGATTTTATTAGCTCTTTGGCTTGGCTCTGAGGAAAATACACAGGCAAATGTAAGTCTCAAACAGGAAAATGCTATTTTAATGCTAAATTAAAAAAATAAATAAAACAAAACCCACCGCATCTGAAATGCCCAGCTTACCTGTGTGGGCTGTTTTCTTTTTGTTCTTCAAGGGAAGGGAATTGGAGGGGTGGGAAGCACTTTTTTATTAAAACTGCATGAGAAACTCACCCCTTTCAAGGCCCTTTCCTTCTGAACGTGCTAAGGACGAAGGAGGAGGGCCTGTGCCTTTACTGAGCCAGCCCCGGTTTATCCCACAGCGGCTGCCCCTGTGGGCCAACCCGACACCTCTCACCTCCTTTCGGAAACAGAAATCCGCAACTGCCCGCAATCCCCAGACCACGCGAGCACCGGACACGCGGCCGACTGGCATTTGAGTCACCCACCACCGTGCCCACCCGGCTAATTGTTTCTCAGTTTTTTCAGCGTCCAGGTAGCGAGCCCGGATCGGGGAGCCCCTGGGTTGGAGATCGGGAGCACGCGGAGCACGGCGGGCTGGGCCGCCTGCGCCCCGGGAGAGGCCGCGAGCGCAGTCGGCGGCGAAGTGGTTAAGGCGCGAGCGCGGTGCGGCGGGGCGCGGGCCGGGCGGAGCGGCGCCCGCAGCAGCCCCAGCGGCAGCTGCGGCGAGAGGAACGCGGGCGGCGCGGGGAGCGGGTGGGACGCGCCCAGAGACACGCAGAGAAAGGGCAGCGCCGCCGCCTGCTGCCGTCCTCGGCGCGGTTAATCACGCGCTCCCCTCTCGCTGCTGATTTGCAAGAGCAGATTAATCAGAGCGCGCGGCTTGATGAAATTTGCTGTTATTGTGCCCATTTTTAGCAACATCTTTTATTATCTTCATTATTCATTTACAGGGGACCGGCATCAATTATGCAAATGAGTTCACAGACTTTGCAGATTACTTCATTTGCCGCTATTGTTTGTGGAAATTTAATTATTAAATATTATTAAGCTTGCGTTTTCTTCAATTTTCCAAGGCTTAGTTTCATTTGATTTTTCCTCCAGCTGCTCTTCTTTCCTTTCAGTGCCAAAACAGCTCCTCATCAAAGCGGCTCTGGCATGTGAAGACCAAATAAAATCTCCTCAATTTAATAATTTTGATGTTAGTCCCTTGTTCTCAGCTGCTTGCTCAAAGCAATGCAGAGAGGAACGCAGAGCACATTCAATTTAATGAGCAGAAATTGAATTCAAGTTTGTTCGGAATTGACTTCAATTAAGCAGAGTCTTAATGATAAATTAATCTCTTTTCTTTATTCCCCAGAATTTGTTTTTCAAAGTAGGAAATTGGACTATATTGAAAGACCAAATAAAGAATACCAATTTTAACTCGATCATAGAACTGATAGCAAAATTTAATTCTTTATAGTAACGTACTTGGACAAATAGCATTCTTTCTATGGCATGTATTATAATTTATATTCATTGTTACCACTTACACTTCCATGGCATGGATAAAATGGCAGTTGAATTAAATATGGGCTTGCAATAGACTTCAGAGTTTTAATCTTTATTAAGAAACTCTAATTGAATGCATAATTAGCTTTTCAGGCTTTAGGAAATTCAGTTTAATATCTACGGGAACTGAAAACATTGATCAGGAATTTAAAAACAATTTTTATGGGTTTATTTTTGAGGAGAAATTATCAGTCTGTGTATAAAATGGCATTTTAAACGGAATAGCAAGAATCCAAGAGGCAAGGAACTAGGTTCATCCTGTGTTTTCACGAACACCCAGCCAGGGTTTTCTTGGAACCAGGGCCAGCACTGGTAATTTTAAGTTCCTCTTATTAAAACCTCTAATGTTCCTCCAGGCCACCAAATCCATTATTCCTGTCCAGACCCTGCTGAAAATGAAACTCACAGCTACATGGGGACTTTAACAAGGGCGTCCATATCGATTGTATGGTTATATCATTTGGGTTTGTTGCCACTACCAAAAATGTACCTGACATTTTTTTTTCCACCTGAATCATGGATCATCTTTCCTGGAACGTGCAGAGCGTAATTCTCCATGCTCCAGTCTGCAAAGCACTCTATCTGCGTATGCCAAATGTCATTACTGCAGTTCCTTCAGGAGTGACCTTAGAAGAGACGGTATTTGTTCCAAAGAACTTCAAGCTGTTCACTGTGGTATATTCATAGTCACAAATTTAAAATACATCAGTGTGAGAAAATACATTTAGGCTGTGTACTGTTTCACAGAGTGCCTGAGTTCCTTCCCCCTGGTTCCGGTCCCTTCGGTGTATGTGCTTTATTACTCTTGGCCACTCAGACATAGCGCTTGCAAATTTGACTTTGCTGTGAATTTCAACTTGAATTGCGTGCGATGGAGATTATCTTCTTTCTGTGACTGTACATGGCCGTCATTTCTGTACTTTTCAGGGTCTACCTGCTCTATGTTAGAATTAAAGATTTATGTAATAACAGAATTTTAAAACTGACAGGGTGCTTAAAAATCATCTGTTCCAACTCTTATATTTTATAGATGAGGAAACTAAGGCCCATAAACGTTAGGTAATTTTCCCAAGTCCACAGAGTCAGCAGGGTCATAAGCCGGGACTAAAACTTGAAGGTATACTAACTTCTGGGCCAAGAAATTATTATTTTTTTCACTATTCAAGGCCGCCTCCAAGTTGTACAGTGACATCTTTGAGTAAGTGGAAGCAAGTTTTAAAGAGACAGGAATTAATTTATTGTCTTGTTCAAACTGGGAAATATATTGATTAAATTGCATAAAAGCACACACAAGCCCAGTAAACCTATTTATCTGGAACTTAGACAATTGGGAAGCAGAAATAATGGGATTGTTTGAGCTCTCCTTTAGTGAAAAAGGAACAAATGAAAAGTTAATAAGCTGGTATCAGGGATTTTAAAAAAACAAACAAACAAACAAACAAACACCCCCAGGAAACTCTATGGTGCTATGGATGCTGTACGTATTACATCCTATACTCTACAGTGAGGGTGGAAAACATTTTAAATTAGTATTTCCAGTATTTATTTACTCCATCCCCCTATGAGACAGTGGCACCCCAAATCTCCATTTCATTGCAGTCTCTCATTTGTTCAAACTTAACGCGTTGTGAGTACCCGGCAGTTTGCTAGATGCTGAAAATATGAAGACTGATAAGGCTGTTACAGTCTAGCTCATGGGAAAAACAGAAAAGAACTCATAATTATTGTATGAAATAGTAGGTGTTCTAACGTGTGCACGGAACACAGAGTAGGGGTGTCTGAAGTAGGCCTGGAGGCCCGGGAAAGCTTCTCCATGTGGTGCTTGCTTGTGTCCTATCTTCAAGGGTAAGTTAGGCAGGTGAAGAAGGTGATGGTGTTTTGGGGTGGTGTGGGTGCAAGGGAGGTTTTTACCAGGTACAGTGAAAAGCATGTGGGATGGCGAAGAGGTATGGAATGCATTGAAAGCTGGCTGTAGGTTTGTACCAGGAAGTGCTGGGAGGTTGAACTGCAAAGCCAAGGGTTGGGCCACTGAATGCCTTTTTTATTACTTTAAGGATAAGTAATTTCTCCTTTTAGTCTGGTGGCAACAGTTTAAGGAGCTTCCATGAGAGTACAAGTATTCCTGGGGTTGTGGTAATCTCATCTTCATCCCTTGTAGTTAATAAGGAATATCTCAATGATTACTTTGTACCTCAGCAGTGACTGACTGTGATATAAAGCAGGTTAGAGGAATTTGGGGCATGGATTGGGGGACAGGAAATGAGAGGAGGAGAGAAGAATGGAGACACTGATGAGGGTGGAAGGGAGGTAACTGAAGTGAACTGTCCGTTCATAGCTTTTCCTAGAACCCCAGTAGGTCTCTTTCATCAACACTAGCCCTTGGGCCACTGAAGTCATCTGAGTACCTTCTGTTATGGGTAATGGCTGGAATTCTACAGCTTCTGCCTTGGTACACTGTTTAATGAGAATTTATAATGATGATTCATAAATGTTTGTAATTATGACTTTCTAAGAACTCCTAATACCCAGTGAAATCAAGACAGATAAAATCATAGTAAGTCTTTCTGAATATTGTACTAAGTTTTTGAGAGTCGATCTGACTTAAGTGAATAAAGTAGTTTCATATGCTTATTTGTGATTACCCAGAATACCACACTTTTCTACTATTCTAACTAAATTATTGTACTAAATTCATTTTATTTGCAGACCTATAAAATTGGATTTTTACTCTTCTTTGCTAGAAAACTAATGGAAGTGTAAACATAGCATACACAAATGTATCTCAGCTAAAATCAATGACATTTTCTTCCAAATTAAAATAAAAAATCTCAGGCAAATGAATTATATCATTTCAATGATAAAATAAGAATTTATCAACATGTATTGAAAAATTTTTGAAAAATATTTTAAAGGAGGTAGTAGGAATCCAAACAAAAGCCCTATGTAAAGTGATGTCACTTCATAGTGTAGGTTATATTTGTTGCTTACAATTGATTCGGTTGAGAGAGAGCTTTACCTAAAGATCTGCTCAAACTTGGAAAGAGTAGGGGCTTCCTTGTACACCTGCCAGCTTAAGCTGAATTAGAACAGTGGCTAAGATCATTCATAATAGCCAAGATAATGGAGACAACCCAAGCGCCCAACAATGGATGCATGGATGAATGGATAAAGAAGAAGTTAAATACATACACACACACATACATATATGAGGGGGATAAAACACTGGACTTCATTTATAAAAAATTATGTATTTACTTTTACATGTTTAAACTTCAGCCACTCTGCACTGTATGCAATACACCTATTGAGATATTTTTTCCACTGCTCAAAACAGCTTTTGAACTCGTCGATTTTGATGGCTTTTAGTGCTTCTGCCATTATTTGTTTTATCTCTTCTGCATCGGCAAAACATTTGCCTTTGAGAACCTTTTTCATCTGGGGAAACACAAAGGGCGGGGGCAAGATTGGGTGAACAGGAAGGGTGGGGCATGGGGGTCATACTGTTTTTGGTCGAAGACTGTTGAACACGCAGCGTGGTATGGCAGGTGTGCTCTTAAATCACCCATCGTGAAATGGGCAAACGCATCAGTCTTCAAAAAAAAACCTCACTGAAGCCTCTCACAGCCTCTCACAACAATGCCAGCTGGCACACTGACATAAAGGGGCTCCTACAACACTTACCTAGTTGGGGGACGTCTATACTCTAAGGGACCCACCCTTTAGAAGATGATTCTGGAAGTTTTTTTGGAGGTCCCCCATTATGTATACACACACACACAATACAATATTATTCGGTCTTAAAACAGAAGAAAATCCTTCATTTACAACCAAGGATGGCCCTTGAGGGTGTTATGTGACGTAAGATAAGCCAGACAGAGGAAAAAAAAAAAAACCAAAACGTGGAGAGGTATCCCTTATATGTGGAATCTAAAACAAACTCAAACTCATAGAAAAAGTGGTTACTAGGGTGCAGGGAGTGAAGGGAATAGGGAGAAGCCGGGAAAGGGTGCAAACTTTCAGACGTAAGATGGAGAAAGTCCGGAGACCTAACGTAAAACATGGTGACTGTGGTTGACAATGCTGCGTCATATGATTAAAATTTTCTAAGTAGATCCTAAATGTCCTCTCTCTTCCCCCACCCAAAGAAAAAAGTGATAAATATGTGAGGTGATGGATGTCTCAATTAACTAGATGGTGAGAATCCTTCACAGTATGTATATATATCAACTTGTTAAGTTGTACACTTTAAATGTCTTACAATATTATTTGTCAATTTTACTTCACTAAAGCTGAAAAAAAATACTGGCTAAGACAAGTTCTCTGTCTGTGGAAGGACCCAGTGTCCGCGTCTGAGACTGCAGGCCTTGCGGACGGCCAGCTAACTGGGTGCAGCGGTAGGATTCCAACTGATAGCTGTCATTCCGGAACCATTGTTGAGGGAACATTTCTTCCCCACCTTACTTCTGAAAAATTTAGCTTCAGTCTCACCAGGTTCGACCGATACACGTTTTCTGCCTCACTGATTACCTTTACAACTCCAAATCAGTCCATTGGGTTCTCGTCCCTGTCCTTGCTTCTTTCATAGGTTCTTTTTGAAAATTGTTTCCCTTGACCTGCCCCATGAATCTGAAGCACAGTAAGTGATATTTTGGATTTAGTGTCTTTTTTCTTTTTGTAGAAACCTGACTTCTTTGCCATTTATTCCTTTAGAATAAGATGGGTTTCTAATCGCAACATTCTTTACCATGCTTTGGTGTTCAACTTAATTTGGTGCAACAAATGGGTGCTCCATGAAGGGTCTTGTGGGCTACAGAGAGGAACAGAATGGCTACTCTACCCTTAAGCACTTCATACGTGAATGGGTGAGGTAACAGAGAAGTGACTAATCATCGTCAATGCAATAAATGTTATTTATAATGGAGGTAGAGACAGGGCTCTAAGGAAAGAGTGAAGGATCACTTAAGTAGCAAGCAAACCTAACCTGAGTGTTAAAGAGTCACTGGAGTGTGTCAAGGCAGAGCAGGTAGCCATGGAGTCAGGGTGTGGGCCTTGCAGTCGGATAATCTGTTAGAATCTGCTGTATACTTGCTGGCATTTTACCTCTCTGCAACTCAACATTTCAGAACGATGGTGTCTACTTTGCAGGGAAGGCGCTCAACTCTGTCTGTCAGAGTACCACCACCAGCTGCACATTTCACTCCTTGCCTGGAGCTCTTTAGATTGGAGAGGAAAGGAATGTGGCCTCTGCGTACTGCCTCCTTCCCCTCACCTAATTTTTTACCATTAATACAGGTCTCAGGGTAAGTTCCACTTAGAGGGAGGGATGTGGGAAGGGAGGAAAGTGGAAGTTCCAATACTCCAGGCTTGTGTGCGCATGTGGGGGGTTCCTCCTGCCCTTTCGTTTCATTCTGCCACAATTTCCTCACAAAGAAAAGATAAGGGATAACTTCGGGAGGAGAAAGTAGAAAAACCTTTCTCCTTCCTTACAATCCTTCCACTAGCCTTTTGTTTGCATGCGTCAACTTCCTGGAAAACCTTAACGTACTCAATAAATTAATGATGAGCAAGTATTAAGGGGAAAAAAGCTGGGAAACAAGGCTAGAACTTTAGTATTTTTTCTGAGAGTAAGGATCATGTATTTCTTACTTTCCCCTTCTTTCATCATCAGTGAATGTTTTTTTTAAATAGACAGGAATCGCATGTGAAAATAAAAAGCATCTTAACTCGGTTTCCTTTTGGACACAGAAAGAGTGAGATTAAAAAGTTAATTTTGATTAAAAAATAATTACAGGAAACTCAGATATGGTTATTATAAACTTCCATGCAATATTGCGACATTTCATTGGGAGAATGAAGTAATAAGACTTGTGTGGAAATAAAAGTTAAAAGAAGAATGTAAGAGATGAAAGTAGGGAAGAGAGGCAGAGGAAGTAGGGAAAAATAAATCGAACGAGGAACACAGAGTAGGAGAAAGAAGGAAAAACAAAGGGAGAGGTGGGCAAAGGAAGAAGAGAATCATGAAGGGGAGAGAGAGAGAGAGAGACGGTGCGTAGAGTCTGATGTTTAGGAAACATTTTTTTTCGTATTTAGGGATTCATTTCCGCAGTGCATTTCACAGTATTGTCACCTCATCATATTTCCTCAAAATCCTTATTAACCACTGTGGGTAGCTGTTTAATTGCTGCTTACCTTTGGATTTTCAAGGGCTTGACTCGTAATGGGATAGATAATTGTAGTAGCCCATCACGGGAAAAGAATTATTCTCTTAGTGTATTATCTCTGGCACCTATCTGGGCTCTGAGAAAAGGGTTTCCTTGTTCCTACAGTAAGAAGTTGGAAGGTTTATTGAGATCGCCTCTTCCCAATTGCAAGATTTGATTTTTCCCCTTAAGATGCCATCATATCTCATAATTGGCTAAATATCACTTTCTCTAAGTTGGTCGCATTTTTGAAAAGACAAATCTTGCTTAGCATGTTATTGCCTGCTGGGGAAAGCTGTTCTTAAGACCCGGGAAAGCAGCAGTATGTAGAATGCTATAAAAGTGAGGAAAGGGCAGGGGCCTCTTCAGGAAAGGCATGCATGGGAGGTTATCAGTTTTTAGTGTTAAAATATATTATTCTATTAAATGAGTAAATAAGCTAAAGTAGAATTGAGAAGGAAAACTAATACTGAAAAGCTAAAAGTTTAAACTTCTCGTTTTATGGAGTTTCATGAATTTTTAAAAAATGCCTTGTGACAAGAAGAACTGTGACTTTAATGCAGCTTTGAAATGTAGGATGAAAATATGGAGATTTTTTGTTTGTTCTGCTGCTTGTTTCCATTTCCATGAATAGCTTTCACTTTGGGGACCTTCTCCCACTACAGCTTGCTGTGCTGTTTTAGTTGGCTTTTGAATATCGATAACTAAAGATGCTTACTGCCCTTTAGAAGAAAAATAAAATCTTGGGTTTATTCCTTAGACAGGGAGGGGAGGATTGCCAACATACAGTTTTGGAGTCTGGATTTCAAAAACAAAATCACTCTTCTTATTTAGCATTGTCCTTCATAATACAAATTGCAAATAAGGCAGCGTGCCAGTGCTGAAAAGTAATTTCAATTAAAATTCCTGGGGCTTTTCAGGGGCGACATTGAAGTCAGTCTTAACACATTGTCCTTGAGTCTGGGCACAGCTTACCTGGAAAGCTTCAAAGAGGGACAAATAATTTTAGCGTCACCTCCCTTGTCCTCATGCCCCTCCTGACCCCAGCCGTAAACAAAGCAATGACTGCCCTTTCCACAGAAAAGCAGGTGCAGACCGCTTGTCTGGAAAAGCTGGTAATGGTCTATTAAGTAGTTGTTTGCGAAATCAGTGCACAGTACAGTGTTTGCTTGTTTCTGCAAAGGAATTTCTGTTTACTCAGTTCTGGATAAAGAGCAGATCATTTGACAAGGCCCCAGAGTAAACAAAATCCTGATAGATATTTCCTTGTCTTCAGCCTGCATTTTCTGTTGTTATGCAAAGGGGACAGGTGGACTCACTATCAGAATCACAGCAAGTGGTGCTCTCTGATGCATTGGGATACCCTGTCTGTACTGGCGGTTGGAATAGCCTATCCTAAGGGACTCTGCTCACTACCCTTAAGCATCTCCCTTAACTCCTTGGCTTGGTGTTTAAAAATCACACTATTAAACTTTCCTTTAAGTTAAGGCTAAAACAAAGAGTTGCTTTGGAAGTGACATTAAACTGATTTCTATCATTAACATTTTAGATCCAATAATACCTATGTCTATTGGTATGTTCATTTAGGAGCCAGGCAAGGTGCCACGAGTTTTATTCTGATTATTTACGCTCGCAAGAATGCTGTGAAATTAGTACTATTATCATCTTTAGGTTACAGATGGGGAGACAAAGCACATGGGGGTTCAGCTATTTGCCAATTCTCAGAGTCTGGGGTGCGGAGTAGTTAGGTTTGAACATAGATTCTCTGATTCCTGAGCCAGTGAGTTCTCCAAGTTGGCATCAACAGAGAATGGCATTCAGAAAAAGATTTGACAAGACAATGAAACTTTGATGTGGTGAGCTGGAAAGGGTGTTATCCAATAGATAAGGAAGTGTGCCCGAGGGAACCACTAAGTAGAGGGAAGGTGGGTGTCCTGTGCTCCTGATCACCACTGGGTGCTTGGGAGGAAAGGACTAGTGGAAATGAACAAGGAAAAAGGGGAGGAACTGAGGAGGTGGATTTGCTTGTGGGCAGGCTGGCGGCAACATTTTCTTTGATGTCACTTCCATCCTGAAATTGCAGGACTGCTGCTCTTCTTTCACGTTTGTCAATTACAGACTTTGCACGTAATTCTATAGCTCATGGGCATCTTAACTTCCTTTGCAGCTGAAAACTGAAAGACAGGATTGGCAGCCAAGCCAAGCCTAGACCTCCCTCTGCTCCTCGCCCCAGTGCTGTCTCCAGCACTCCTGACTTGGACTCCTGTTTGTTGGCCTGGCTTGCCCTGCAGGATGCTCCTCTCTCCTCTCATACAGACCCCTTTCATTCTGGTCTGTCCTCATTTCAGTCCTTTCTTTTCTAGGGGACAGTAAAGATTACACACTGACTACTCCAATCGCCATCTGATATTTGGGGGTTATGTTGATTTGTTGTTATGGAGAATGCCTTCAGTGAAAAACAACAAGCTGAAGGAAATATAATTCTCCCTTAATGTATATTTACTAAGTGTATTTATTATTCATTAGTATGTGCATTTTAAAATGTGAGTCTAGATTCCCTCACTTTTAATCCCCAACAAATGTTAAAAGATTTATTTTTATGATAATCTCAGCCTCCCTGAACACAGCTAGCCAAGTGGTGGATGTTAGCTCTGTATCCACACTGGGCACTTGCAGTTGCGTGTTGTCTCTCCCCATTTCTGGTGGTGGTGCGCAGAGGCGTAGGAGCACACCAGGGCCCGTCATTGGTTGCAATTCATTGGCACTGACTCTAGGGAAGAAGTACTGGAAGAGAAATGTTAAAGTCCCATTTCTTTGCAAGATATTCATAAATATATGAGAGGAACAAAGGCAAATGGATGAGGAAAAGGGAGCTGTGGGCCAAGAGACAAGAAAACACACAAAAATAAACTTCAGAGACCTCAAGGTGCTATCAACATGCAAGTGTTTGAATAGTATCTGAAGCATTTAACATGAATGCAGGATGCATTTCGGAATCCTGCAAGCAGAGAAAGCTCGAGGGTCCAGGTGCCAGTGTGAAGTTCGTACCCTGGGAGATTCTCAGTAATCGTCAAAGGCCAGCTTCCATGACAGAGCGACAGTGTGTGATTCCTGGCCATCACTTTAGCTAGGCTAGGGACCCATTTTCACAGGGCAATTCAGTTGACTTTGGTCAGAATCTTCACTTGTTAAGGCTCTTTGTTATAATTCTAAGTGGCATCCATTTTATACATCCTTCAAGGTCTTGATGTGCAGAATTATTCTGGTTGTTAGCTTGAGAAATTTTTCTCACTTGTGAGGACCACTGAAAAGCTTCATTTCTGCTAAAATAGTGGGTTTTTTTCTGAGTAAACTCATATTATCCACTATATATTACTAATCAATGTTGAAATGTGTATTAAACATAGTTCTATTTAAGATGTCATTCAATACAAATCTTGGAGTAATTTGTTCTTTGAGGGTAAGCATTGCTACATTTAAAACACCAGTATGGCCAGTTCCATAGCTAGAGTTATAAGCATAGTAAGAATGGAAGTTAATTATACAGTAACACTGCAGTTTTATCCAACAGGTTGTTTTCTTACGTTAGTTGAAGTCAATGAAACTAAAGCAGAGCCTGATCCCTGTCATATGTGTAGAGGAAAGGATGGAAGAAAAGGGATTCTATTGTTCAGTAGACCAATGCATAGCTTTGTAAACCCCATTTTGTGGTGATAAATCTTTCAAATAAAATTTTAATGGAGAGGAATAATTTGGGGAAATATTTGCATTACACTGAAACTTTATGGTGTGCAAAAAAGAGAGAAAATTGAGCATGGTTTTTACCTACATTTCAAATATAATCTCATTATATGTATAATGGTATAAATCAGATAATAATTAAGTTTGAAAAATAAGATTTATCCAAAGAATTATTCTTACCCATATAATATAACAATTGGAAAGGAAAAAAAAAAACTCAAGTAAAATGATTTAAAGAAGTAGTGGAAAATAGCCACTTTCTAAAATTAAAAGAAAAAAATGACATCAAATCCAATCAACTATGTGTACTGTGGTTAATCTTTGGCCTCTGTCTCAGGCCTCTCTGTCTGATGCCGTGTCTCTTCTTCTCTGGAAGACTTCCTGTTGACCAGTGCCGTTTAGGTTAGCTCATCTGACCGGCACCAAGACCGTCTTCCCTGCTGCGAGATACTAAGTGACAAGACCTCTAAATTCTTGCCTTAGCCCTTCACATTTGATAAATAAATTAAATAGAAATAATTGGGTATCTCTGGCTGAACTTGATGCCTGTAATAAATGTCACTAGTGTCATACAAAACAATTTGTAAATTATATTGAAATGAATTGTTTCAACTACAGAGCAGGCAGTGAAGGAGACAAATGGAAAGGATTTGCAAGAGGGCATTTCTGTAATGACATCATAAGAGCCAAGAGGATTTCAATAGCAATTCTGTTCATGCCAAGAAGAGGAAAAAACAAAGGAGCAGGCCTAGTATTTCTATGATTCTTAACCCCTTTTAAAAAACTTTAAAAAAATCCTTTCTTGAGTGATGGGGGACAACAAAGGGAACGGTGGTGTGAAGATTTCATATCAGCTTAAGAATCAGTTTTACTTGTGTGAATTTATTCTACCTATTAAGTTTCATCAAATCACTAACTAAAAGAACAGTCAGGGACAAGATTACTTGGATTTTTACAATCCTTTGTTTCAAAACAGTGCAGATGTGGAAATAACAGTGGTTAGCATGATGTGCTATGCCAAACAGGTTTTACATTTTTAGTGAAATGTCCAAATCGACACTGTATCACTGAAATGCTGTCAAAGGTTATGTTTCGTTCATGAGACTGGCTCAAAACAATGAAGTTTTTCTCTCATACAAATTCCTAAGATGAGAAAAAAATTTAAAAAAAAACAAATTAAGTAGAGAGAAGTAAATGACACATTATTTCACTAAAGTTGTTTTATTGCCTGCCAGGAAAATATCTTGAGGAGATGGACTGAAAAGGAAAAGACTTTTGTAGTGAGCATCTGAGCCATAGCAGATTTGTGGGTATTATTGGCTTTTTCAGACATCAAAAGCAAACTGTGTGAGAGATGATGGAGGTGCTCAAACAGGAATGGGGAATGAAAATGAGCAAATAGAAGATCATGCTCAATAAAAACACAAAATGATAATCAGAATAAATGAGACTATCAGTGCACAAGTGGAAGAAAATCAACTAGGAACATCTGTTCAGGTGAGGCTGAAATTAAGAGAATAATCAGGCGCTGGTCGTGTGCATTCGGAAAAAGTCTATGAAAGATATGATGAGTAGCATCCCTCCTTTGCCCATATACCACCTTTGTGTTTTCATTGAAATTGGGTTTTGTGACTGTGAATGTTATGCCTTCCAAGAAGCCTAGGTTTGCAGCAAAAATGCAATTGGATATGCATGGCAGATTAAGAAAATTTTAACAGTGAAATAAAAATTTCTCAGAGAAATATGCAGAGACATCGATAGTCATTATGAAAAACATTACTAAACGAGACTCCAAATGAATGAAAGCACAAGAGTGTCAGGCCACAAAAAGTCTTTGCAGAAATAACATACATGTAACATAGACAATGTTAAAATTAAGCATATTGACTTCTGGTTCTGGAAAAAAAGAATGCACACATTTTTCTACATTTCTTATGCTAAATACCATTAAAAACTCTGGAAATTACATACAGATCAAATATAAAAAGATTCTGAAAGATGGACAGAAGAAGGCAGACTGGTCAGAAATCTTGGCACCTGAGGAGCAGCGTGGTGATGAGTTTTATTTTTGCCATGTATATCCTGGACAGGGTGATGGAGAAACCAGAAACCTAGAAACACCAAATTTGCAAATTAAAAAAATAAAACCATTAAAAGCCTAATCTCTCTAGCAAAATTCCCAGGAAAGTTCAGCCTAACAGGTCAGAAAGCTTTTAGAAAACAGTCCCCCTACTCCAGCCAAACACCATGGGAAAAAATGATGGTCTTATTCCCAACCTTTGTCAGCAAAGGCTGGGTAGGGAGCCTGGGCTTTCAGCCTCACCTGAGGTCATGAGGCACCTTTCTCCTCTCTCACTGGGATGGTGTCAGAGAGGCTGAGTGGGAATCTGGGACTTGTACCTCCTCCCAGAGGTCATGAGCCACCCTCCCTCTACTGTGGTGTCAGTGAAGGCCATGTGTGCAGCAGTGATACAGCTCCTCGCCTGCTCCCAGCCAGGGTGATGCCCGTGGAGGCCAGCCAGGAAGCCTGAACATCTACTCCCACCTGGCAGAACCGAGGCAGCTCTCCATCCTTACTTAGCTGCTTCTGCTAAAACAGAAGACTTAAATAAGATCAAAAGTCTCATAACAAAATACTCACAGTGTCCAGAATATGATAAAAAATATCACCTGTCATATAAAGAACCATGAAAATCTTAACTTGAATGAGAAAATACAGTGAACAGAAGCCAGCAACAAGATGGCATAGATGCTGGATTAGCTGACCGTGATTTTTAAAGTAGCTGTCATTAAAATGCTTCATGATCAATTATGATCACACTTGAAGCAAAGACGTAGGAGATATGAAGAACTCAATGGGAATGTTAAAATGGAAAAATACAGTAACTAAAACTAAAAACTTATTAATGGGCTCAGCAGTGAAATGGACAGGGAAGAAGAAAGAATTTGAACCCTAAAATAGAATAATAAACATCATCCAATATGAACAACAGAGAGAAAATAGATGAAAAAATAATGAACAGATCCTCAGGGACCTATCGAACGATAACAGAAGATGTGTCAATCACATCATCTAAGCCCCAGAAGGAGCTGAGAAAAACAGTGGGGCTGAAAAGGTATTCGAACAAAGAATGGCTGAAAATTTCCCAAACTAGGCAAAAGACAAACCTATATATTTAAGAAGCTGAGCTAATTCCAAACAGTATAAATCCAAAGAAATCCACACCGGGAGACATCATAAGAGGCAGCCTCAATGAGCACATTGCTTTAGGGCGCATCAGATTGTGGAAGCACATGCAGAACAGCCTTCAGAGACATCCTAGACTGGAAATACTAACTTGCTTCACAGGCAGGTTTCTGAATTGTCTTATCTCCCTCTTTCCCTGAATTGTAAAGTGGCACGTAATCTATGTTGATCACATTTCCACAAATCAATGTATTTGGATACATTTGATTTCTTTTAAAGGGAAAAGACCCAATTTTAAAGAACAAAACCAAAATACTCAAATTATGTTAAATTAGTATCCACGGTGGCCAAGACATGGAGATAATTCAAGTGTCCTCTGATACAGGCATGCGTAAAAAAGCTACGGTACGCATGTGGTATGGAATACCACTTAGCCATAAGAAAGGATAAAATGTTACCATTTGTGACAAAACTGATGGACCTTGGGAATACTATTGTAAGTGAAATAAGGCAGTCAAAAAACTAAGAACCATGTGACTTCACTCATATGTGGGATACAAAACCAAAACTTATAGATGCAGACAACAGTTTGCTGCTTATCAGAGGGGAAGGGGCTGGGGAGTAGTAAAGGGTAAAGGGGCCGAATACATGGTGATGGAAGAAGGTTTGACTTTGGGTGGTGGGCGCACAAGGCAATATACAGATGCTGTATCATAGACATGTAAACTAGAAACCTATATGAACTTAACTACTGTCACTGCAATTAATTTAGTTAAAAGGGCTAAATATATTTTAAAAATTATTATATAGCTGTATTGTGTGCAAGGCATGATTGCTCTCATCTAAATGTTTAGTCTATCATTATGGAAGAGACAGGTGTCTTGTTAGGTCAGAGAGTAATCATTTTCTGTAAGCTTGTTGCAAGGAAGACAGAAGTGGGTAGAAAGAACACAATTGAGATAGATCACAATTTCAAATTTTGCTGAGCTATCGTGAATAAAAATTCCTACACCGAATATGACCATTGCAGGAAATTCTATGTTAATGAATAATAATTAGTACACAAGTCTCTAAAAAAATCACCTCTAAAGCTGTTACATAGTTTGACATGTAATAAATATATTTGGTGAATCAATGAATGAAGGAAAGAGTGAATGTCATAGATCTAAGGATTTATATTTCCATTTGACAATACAGTAATGAAAACCAGACTTGCCTACTGTGTAAGAGTACTTATTTATACTGTGTATTGTGTTTCAGTATGTGTGTGTGTTCAAAGAAGCTTTTCCTATCCCAAGGTCATAGACATATTCTTATTTGTTTGTTTATTATATTTTTCCATTATTGTTTATCCCTTTCATACTCCACTTAATCCTGCAGTCACCACTCCGTCGTCAATGTCTCTGAGTCCCTTTTATTTTTCACTCAATCCCTCCACTGCTTAACCCCTGCCCCTGCCAGAGCTCTCAGCCTGTTCTCTATCTATGGGTCTATCTCTATTTTGCTTGTTTGTTCAGTTTGCTAATTAGACTCTGCATATGAGTGAAATCAGTGGTATCTGTCTTTCTCTGACTGGCTTATTTCACTTAGTATAATGTTCTCCAGATCCATCCATACAGTTGCAAAGGGTAAAAGTTTCTTCTTTTTTATGGCTGAGTAGTATTGCGTTGTGTAGGTGTCCCTTAATTGTTTTATCCATTCATCTACTGAAGGACACTCGGGCTGCTTCCATATCTTAGAGATTGTAAATAATGTTGTAATGAACATAGGGGTGCTTATGTCCTTCTGAATTTGTGTTTCAGGTTTCTTTGTATAAATTCCTAAAGTGGGATGGCTGGGTCAAAAGGCAGATCCATTTTTAATTTTTTGAGATATCTCCATGCTGCTTTCCACAGGAGCTGCACCAGTCTGCATTGCCACCAACAGTGGAAAAGGTTCACTCACCTTTCCCCATGCCCTTGTCAGCACTTGTTTATTGACTTATTGATGATAACCACTGTGACCGGTGTGAGGTAGTATCTCATTGTGATTTTAATTTGTGTTTCCCCAATGATTAATGATGTTGAGTGTCTTTTCGCCACCTGTATGTCCTCTTTGGAGAAGTATCTATTCAGAGTTCCCATCTTTAAATTAGGTTATTTTTTTGTTGTCGAGTTTTATAAATTCTTTATAAATTTGGATATTAACCCTCTATCGAATGTATTGGTGTATATGTCCACCCATTCAGTTGACTGTCTTTTTATTTTGTTGATGGTTTCCTTTGCTGTGTAAAACTTTTCAGTTTGGTGTAGTCCCATTTGTTTATTTTTTCTTTTGTTTTCCTTGCCTGAGGAGATAATATCAGAAAAATATTGCTATGAGCAATGTCTGAGATTTTAATGCCTATTTACTTTTAGTATTTTTACAGTTTCAGATTGAAGATTTAACTCTTTAATCCCTTTTTAATTTATTCTTGTGTATGGCATAAGAAGGTGGTCTAGTTTCATTTTTCTGCATGTTGTCTGTCAAATTTTCCCAACACAATTTATTGAAAAACCTACCTTTAATCTATTGTATGTGCTTGCTTCCTCTGTCAAATATTAATTGACTATAAAGGTGTGGGTTTATTTCTGGACTCTCTCTTCTGTTTCATGATGTATGTGTCTGTTTTTGTGCCAGTTTACTGTGGCCTTATAGTATAGTTTGATATTAGGTAGTGTGATTCCCCCAACTTCATTCTTATTTCTCATGAGAGCTGTGGCTATTCAGTGTCTTTTGTTGTTCCATATGAATCTTAAAATATTTGTTCTAGTTTTGTAGAACTAGAAAAACATTAATGATGTATCAATGAAATACATCATTGATATCTTGATAGGAATTGCATTGGATCTATAGATTGCTTTGGGTAGTATGGACATTTTAATTATGTTAATTCTTCCTATCCATGAACATGGTATGTGCTTCCACTTATTTGTATCTTCTTCAATTTCTTTTTTCAGGGTCTTGTAATTCTTGTTTAGATAACAGGTCTTTTACATTCTTGTTTAGATTTATTTTTAGATATTTTTTCTTTTTGAAGCAATTGCAGATGGAGTTATTTTTTAAATTCCCTTTCTGATAAATCCTTATTGATATATAAAAACACAACTGATTTCTGGATATTAATTTTGTGTGCTGCTACTTTACTGAATCCATTCATCAGTTCTAGCAGTTTCTTGGTGAAATCTTTAGTGTTCTCAATGTACCGTAAGTATCATGTAATCTGCAAATAAAGACAGTTTTACTTCTTCCTTTCCAATATGGGTATCTTTTATGTCTTCTTTTTGTCTGATTGCTGTGGCTAGGACTGCCAGTGCCATGTTGAATAAGAGAAGTGAAATCATCGTCTTGTTCCCAGTCTTAAGGAGAATGCTTGTAGTTTTTGCCCATTGAGTATGATGTTGGCAGTGGATTTGTCATATATGGCCTTTATTATGTTGAGGTATGTTTCCTCTATTCCCACTTTGCTGAGAGTTTTTATCATAACTGGGTGCTGGGTTGTATCAAAAGCTTTTTCTGTATCTATTGATGTGATCATGTGACTTTATGCTTTATTTTGCTTATGTTGTATATTACATTTATTGATTTGTGAATGTTGTAACAATCTTGCATTCCTGGAATAAATCCCACTTGATCATGGTGTATGATCTTTTTTGATGTATTGCTGTATTTGGTTTGCTAATATTTTGTTGAGGATTTTAGCATCTATGTTCATCAGAGATATTGGCCTACAATTTTCTTTTATTGTAGTGTCTTTATCTGGTTTTGGCACACGGATAATTCTGGTGGCATAAGATAAACTTGAAAGTCTTCTCTTCTCTTGAATTTTGAGGAATATTTTGAGAAGAAGAGGTATCAGTTTTTTTGGGAATGTTTGGGAAAATTCCCATGGGAAGCCATGCAGCCCAGAGCTTTTATTTGTTGGGAGTTTTTTGATGACTGGTTCAGTTTCACTAGGTGTATTCTGTCTATACAGATTCTCTGATCCTTCCTGGCAGACATAAATTCTGCTGCTTTTCACAGCCATTTTTATTTGGGGTTTCTTCCCAGTTTGATGCTTTAGACTGGGAAGCCCAGCATGGGGTTTAGACCCCACCTTTCTCAGAGGGAATTCCCCTGGATGCTGAAATGTTCCTCTGTACTTCAGCTGGCACCTGTGGGAGCACAGACAGCCCTCTTGTGCCTCTGCATTGCCTACCAGTCTTGTGGTGGTGTTGTTGTTGAGTCCTTGGTCATAAGGCTTTTCTCCTCCTAGTGTTCGGTTGGTTATTCAGGATGACTTTCTTATAATTTAGCTGTAATTCCAGGTTGGTCCTTGAAGGAGGTTATTATAACTTCCACCGACTCTATCACCATTTTGGATCTCCATATATATATTAATATAATTACATATATAAATAATATATATATTAGTTGAGTATTTTGAGTACTTACATGCTCAGTTTCAGAATAAATCTTAACTAACAACCTTTGAAAACTTCACATAGACCTTGCAGAGTCTCATGTAGGGATTGTATATTTGAATGACCATGCCCTCTCTCCCAATGTGGTTTTCTCAAGCCAGTGTATAATTGCAATAATTGTAATAATTGCAATGATGTTAACTTACATGGTAGGTGGCAGGGTTTTCTAAGGTGTGTTCTGAGGACCACTAGTTGTATGGGATATTAATAGATATTATTCAATATGTGAAATAATGGGATTAAAAATTAAGCCCATATATTAATGTAGAATATATCAGCTTGAATAGAGTAGTTTTAAACACTATGACCATGTATAAAAACTCTTTACATACTTTAAAAAAAACAGATTTACTTTTCTCACCCCAACAGTGTATCTTCACATTAAGTGTGAGTCCACATCTGGTAGTTGGGTATGTAGAGGTTGGGAGTTAGAATTGCATTTTTATTCTGATAACGTTCTCCAGATGATTCTGGGGTACTTCTACCCCTCTCCATCAACCTCTTTGATAGTCTTGAGAGTCACATGTATGATGTATTAATGTGCCAGTGTTTCTTCAACACGGACATAGTTTCCTAAGCTCATGTGCATACTGAACCCCATTTCCATGGAGAGCTGGAGCCAGTAGACTGCAAACATTACTTGGGAGACTCTGGTACAGTGGTCTTAGCATTGATGGTATGCTTGCTTGTGTCTGAGTTTGTTTGATCCTCTTCTGAGCCCTGTGATACAAACGTTTAAATCCCATGTTAAAAAGAGGAAACTATATTTGACTGAAGGTGGTATGCACCCAGCACAATATACAGACCTAATATCACAAAAAGGTACACTCGTGACCTATGTGATCATATTAACTGTAATGGCAATACATTTAATAAAAATATTTAAAAAGATAAATTCAAAGCGAGAGGATTAGGACTCCAAAGTAAATCTTTGAAATCTAAGTTTGGCTCTCGAACAGTCAAAGCTCAGTTGAGCTAGGATATTAGCACAAAGTTTGTCATGGAAGAATCAACAATGTTAAAGAGACTTTAAACCTACCTCTTCAGGGTGTTCATTGAGTTAAACTCCTTGTGTTCTATGGAGAAAAATGATATAAAAGATATAATATAAAGGTTTAGTTTAAGTACTACAAAACTCTGTGTCAACATGAACTCTATAAGAAATCATAGTTCTCTCCTCAATAATTTAAATTTGTTTTTGAAAGTATAGATTTACATAAAAAAGGAGAGAAACACTACAGCTGGCATAATGCTGTCAGCTGTTGGCCATATGGGAAAATATAAATTGTCATAAAAATTGGTGAGTTATAATATGCTTTAGATAGATTTTTTCAAAAAAATTACATTTTAAGCATTTGAGCAATGTACTCAAAAGTACATTGGTGAACTGCATTAGTAATTGTTTTGGCTGTAATTTCTCATGGTCCTTTGATATGTAATTAATTGTTTTTTAAACTGACTTGTGTAACAACAGGTCAGTGGAATTTGTCTTTGATAGGAATAAATATGTTAAAAGGGGAAATTTTCCAAAAATACATATCTTAACCTTCCTTTCTAGGTACCTGTCTGTGGTATTATTGGTTGTAGTTAATATTAGATTTCATTTATTGAGCATATACTATGTCCAAGGCCCTGTAATTTAGATGGTATTACATACATAAAACAACAGGATAAGAAATTTTGTTTGAAACTAATTTCAAATCCAGGTTTGTCTGGTTTCAAACTTTTTGTGTGTGTTTTGCTTTTAAATTATTATCATTAAAATCATATGACTTCAAAAGTAATATCTTTTTATTATAGAAAATTTGGAAAATATTTAAAATCAGTAAAGTATTGAAAATACATATCACCTGTAGTCCCACCACCAAGAAATATTACTATTGGTATTTTGAGGTGTTTTTCACTTTTTAAAAATGCACATGCATATTAAGTTATGAAAGATTTTATTTATTTATTTTTAGGAAGAAGGGAAGGGAGGGAGAAAAAGAGGAAGAGAAACACTGAGGTGAGAGAGAATCATCAAATGGTTGCCTCTCCTACGAGCCATGCATGACTGACGTGGGATGAGCCTACCAACCGGGCGAGTGATCCTGGTCAGGAATCTAATCAGCCACCTTCTGTGTTGCAGCTCGATGCCCAGACAACAGAGCCATACCGGTCAGGCCTGCATAGTAAATATTTAAAAACAAAGAGGTAATGTGATAATGTGACTTTCTTTTTTAATTAACAGTATTTCTAGAGCATCTTTCTCATGTTATTGACATTTATTTATTGTCAATGTTATTGACATGTTGACAATTTTTAATAGCTGCATAGTATTCCATTTTATGATTCAACTAATCACTCCATTACTTTTAATTTTTTATTATTATAAAAAACTCTATTATTTTGTCAGATATTTGAGCCCACCTCTTATCATTTTCCTAGGATAAGTTTATACAAACAGAGTTTTGGGATATAAAGCTTATAGTATATATTGCAAATTGCTATCCAAAAATGTGTTCATACATTTGCACCAGCAGTAAATGATAGCTCCACCTCATTTTTCTACATTTTTACACATACCAAATATTTAAACATTAAAAAAAACTCACAGTCATTCTATGCTGCCTCTATATATGTTCAAAGTTCTGGTATTTACAAAAAGCGTTTTAGATAGTTATCAACAATCATGAATTTGATTTATTTACTAATTCACTAGTAAATCACTTATTTACTTAATGGCATTTAAAGAAACCGAGGTATGTGCCCAACTCAGTTTTAGGTGCTGGAGATAGAATGGCAAGTGAGACCAAGCTTCTGCCCGCGGGGGAGTGCGTTCTAGCAGGCTTTGCTTGTTCAGTGAAGAATCACTTCCGGTGGCATAAAATCGTAAGTGTTTTCTATTTTGGCAGAACTCTTACCGCATGCAATATTGGTTTTACTTTAATCAGTGTCTTGCTAAGCAGAATGATTCATAGCCCAATTCCAAGGTATATGAATGTTTAAAACTAGTATGATAATCAGATTATGCTTTAGTTTAATATCTAATTATTAAAAATGATAACATATTTGAAATAGGTTACATACATACTTCATAATTTGCTGTTCAGTGTTACAAGTTATTTGGTACATTAAGTGTATAACTTTAGTTAAAAATACACAGAATTAAAAGGAAATTTTAGGCTTTTACAAAAAGGCAAGCTTGGGGAACAAAAGGGAAATAAACACAGTGTCTCAGGAAAAGAAGAGAGAAAGGACTCTCGACCTTAATGACCTTGTGCCTCCTATCAGAGTGTCTGCAACCCAGTCAAAACCCCTATTATAAAACGCAGCCCAGACGGGAAGAAATCAGAGTATAAGAGTGAATGCCATGGTCTTAGGCTCATGTTGTCTGGCTTAACTAAATGTATCAAATTCTCCTTTTCAAATATTTAAAAAAATATTTTATTTATTTATTTTTAGAGAGAGGAAAAGGGAAGGAGAAAGAGTGGGAGAGAAACATCAATGTGTGGTTGCCTCTCATGTGTGCCCTACTGGGGACCTAGCCTGCAACCCAGGCATGTGCCCTGACTGGGAATTGAACAGGCCACTCTTTGCCTCACAGGCCCGTGCTCCATCCACTGAGCTATACCAGCCAGGGCTCAAATATCTTTCTGACTGAAATCCCCCAGCTGAGAGGGACAGTGACAGTGTGGATACGCTCTGTTTTTCCCTAGGAAGGAAAGAGGACTCGATCGCAAAGATACAGACCTCTCTTGTAATTTCTTTTCTTTTTCTTTTCAAGAAATTTTATTTTTTCTTAAATAATGAGAATTAGCTTACTTTAAAAAAGGTACTTACTTTTAGGAAAATGTTCTGGTATATTGCAACCTTAAAGCGTAAAACATGTTTCACTGTTTTCCTGCTCTCCAGTATGTGTTTGATAAATGCTGGAGGGTAAAGTGATACATTAACTTGGGACCGTACTTTCTATCCCAATGATTTGGCTTCACTCACCAAACATACTGTACAGCAGATTTTACAAACCACAGGAAAACTGGCACAATTTTTGAGTATTTTGCTTTATAAAATGAGACACTGTATTTACTAAAGTTTAAAAATGTTTTTTGATACTGCTTCAATAAATCTCTGGTCTCGAAACAAATGCAAATAAAATCTTTAAGCTTGAATCATTTGCTATAAGTAAAATTTGAAATGCCTTTCAAATAATCAGGGAGAATGTGAAGATGGAATTTAATTAAGGCCCAGCTACGTCTGCAAAATTTCCAATGCAAAAACTGTGGTCACCCTGTTTGAATTTTGAAAACATTATTAAAGTGTTTGGTTTATAGATTGCAGTCATGAAAAGATAAGATAAAACTCTGGTGTTACATTTATGTTTGGAAGACATATCTAATCTGTAGAGGCATGAGGAATGTAGTAGAGGTACATGTTGCTGAAAATCACCGGAGCATTACACTTAAACACTTAGAAACCAAGGCAGTTAATATAATTTATATATACATAAACTAAATTATATCTATACTAGGGACTTCTTGGATTGAAACACTTTTCCCCAGTATTTTAATCAACTATGCTATCATCTCTGCTCCATTCGATGCATGCAGCCACAAATTTGCCGATATGTGTTTCACTTAATGGATGTAATATGTGTAATGTGCTGGTAATGTCTACCAGAAATACGTATAATAGAGAGAAGCTACTTTAATCAGAAATAGTTGCTATTTCTTAAAATCGGAAAGATCAGGATAACAGTGAGGTAGGTTTGCTCTATTTTTTAAAGGGATAGTGCTCTTGTCTCTGAAATGAAATAGTAACCCACTCATAGTCTTATTTTGCATGAATTTGCATGACAAATTCCCAAAGCTATAATTTGAAGTAAGTAAAATGAAAGGATGTGTAACCTCTTATAAACGTATGCATGCCCTGATATTTAGAGAAAGCACACATAACAGACTTTTTAAAGTATTAATTTGATTACCTCTCAGTTCAAGGAACAAGGGAATAAAAATAGGAAAAGAGCAGGCAATGGCCTGAGTGAAGCAGAAAGGAAGAAAGAAAGCAAAAGGGTGCTCATTAATTTGCGTGTGTGTTAACAGCTTCGCCGAGGTATAATTCACATTCCATAAAAATCCAGCCTTTTAAAGTGTTCAATTCAATGGCTTTTCAGTCTATTCACAGACTTGTGCAATCATCACACTCTCCAATTTCAGAGCGTTTTTATGGCGTACATTAGCAGTCATTCCCCATTCCCTCCTCCCAGATCCTGGCAACCACTAATCTATTTTCTGTCTCAATTCATTTTAATATATTTTCAGGGCAATATCCAATTTTACTTCACTTCAAAGCAATTGGGTCTAAATTGTTTATAGATTGTTTTTAGTGATTGATTACATCGATCCTGTATGTGATTTGGAAATACAGTTTTGAGTAGAATCCCACCTTTCTGATGTTTATGGAACTAAGGTAATTTTCAATAAGCATATACAATTCTTAGTAATTATGTTGAAAAGAATTAACTGTGTTATTTCTTTATTTAATTAATCTGGATCATGTTTAGTTCAAATAGCTGATTTGTTATTTTTACCCCAATCTCAGGTATATCTAGGACATGACAATATTATATAGAAACCCCCCCCCCCCATTCTCAAATTTCCCATGGTATAGATGAAAATGTTAATGGAAATTTGTAGCTGTTTGTGACTTTGTCAGTCAATCATACATTTTTCTTCAAATCCTCACCCCCACTAATCACACAAAAGTTATGGAGGAAGAGATGATTGTGTCCTCAAGGATTTTACGATTTGGATGAGTCTGAGCTTACTTTCTTTCCTTAAGCATATTTTGCTAAGAGTTAAAAACCTAATAAATTAATACCACTTTTAGCTCTATTACTATGAATCTCAGCATTTATTTCTATTTATATCTGTAATCAATTCACAAAAAGTTGCTTCTTCATTTCTCTTTCATCTATAGTCTTAGAAACTGTGTAAATATTTAAAAAACATTTTATTGTAAAGTACAACACAAGTACAAGAAATCACACTAAATGTATAGCTAGTAAAGCATTTTAAAGTGAGACCACTGTAACCACCACCTGAGACAAGAAATGGCCACACTGTGCCTCGTTGCTGTCTCTCCCTCCTCCCTGAAGTAATCCCTGCTCTGACTTCTGTGGCTGTCACTTTTCTACTTCTGTATGATGGCACCACTTCCCTAGACACTATAAGTTACTCAGGAACCTAAATAACAAAACAAACAAACAAGCAAAATATAAACAAAGACACTGCAATAGAGAACAGGCTGACAGTAACCAGAGGAGAGAGGGAAGGGAATTTCAGCGGAAAAGGGGAAAGGTTTGCAGGAACTAGTATAAAGGACATACGGACAAAAACAAGGTGGGGGGTGCAAATGGGAGGGAGGTGGGGAGGGTTGGGGGGTTGGGCTGGGTTGGGAGTAAAAGGCAGAAAACTATACTTGAACAACAATTAAAATAAAAAAGACATATTTTAAGACGTTTTAATCTATAATTAAAATTTTACAATTTACCTTTCTTTTACTTACAATTTATTGGTCAAAGAGCCTGGGCATTTGACTTAGAGTTCCCACCATTTGGATTTTCCTGATTACATACTCATAAAGCAGTTCTCCATGTTCCTCTGTTCTCCACATTTCTTCAAAATTAGCAGCTGGATCTGGAGGTTGGATGACACTTAGGTTTAACTCTTTGGGAATATAATAGGTGGCATTGTATATTTTTTCACCATGACTCACATTGTACCTGATTTTTGCTTTTTTGTTATAGTTATAGAAAGAAAAAAACTGCCATCGATGCTCAATACCTGGATTCATTCATTAAATGGGGGTTATAAAATGGTGATATTCTCATTCTGTCAAGTTGTTTCTATTTACTAGCTATAATAACTTTATAAAGAGATACCTCACCTCATTTATAATTATGTATTCTCTATTATTGATACAGATCACACAAGGAAGACAGAACTAATTCTTGGTATTTTTTATTTGTTATGTTTTCAAGATAATGAATTGATTTCCTATAGTTCATAGAAGAGGGTCAACCTTTTTTTGTTGTTGTTAATACATATTTCTATGAATTCATGAACTTGAGCATACTTTATGGATTTCAATTGATTGAAATCTTATCCTTATGAAAGTTCAAGTTTTCCTGTTTTTGGAACATTGATTCTCCCTTTAAGTTGTCTCCTGAGTTATATTTATCACTTTTGTAATCTGATATTTTTCTTGCTACCAGGTATGTTGAGGTGTTCCAGGCCTGCCTTGTTCATGTGCTATTCTTGGTCTGAAATTAGTCATTTCTCTAAACAGTCATAGTTTCTTTTAAAGGAAAACACTATGATGAGGCTGAAGTCTGGACTTTAATGGTGTTTATTAGTTCTGGATTGATTGTTGTCTCTAGGCCTTTGGGTGGACAAGTCTAGGAAGTGTGTGTGTGTGCAACTTTAAGGTTTAAATACCTCCTGAGTTTATGCTGATACTTCCCATTCAAATTCAAAACTAAAAGGTCTTATTTACACTGTTTTTCTCATATCTGTATTTGTTTTCTTCCACACTGAAAATCATGGGTTTTAGGAACATGGGGAATGATAGAACTAGAATAATTCAAAATAACTAAAATATGCTGAATGTTGAGTGTTCTGAATTGATGTCCTCAGATTCCAAGAGTATTCTTTCAATAAATAATTTTAATTTCTTTTAATTTCAGAAAAATTTCCTTGATTTACAGTGTTTAGCATTTATTCTATTTCTTTTAGTTTTCTTCTTTGGGGACTTATATGTATATTAGATCTTGTTTGCCTATCCTTGATATTTCTCACTCGCTTTTTCATGCTTTAGTACTTACAAATTAAAGTGTTTCTCTTTTTTAAGTGGTTTATAAAAGTGTACCTACAGCTTCACATATTTAGCTCCATAAATCTCAGCTTTGGTGCTGGATTTGGCATCACTTGAAGTGCAATTATTTTTGTTGCATGGGATGGGAATATTTTGCTACACGTATCACTCACTACTTCAACAAATATTTATAGAGAGCCTACTATGTTCCAGGCAATGTGCTAAGCCAGATATAAACAGTACAGACTAGAAATATACTTTATTTAAGGATAGAGATAGACATTGATTTAATAATTAGGGCAATAACAAGTCTGATAAGTTGATCCACACTTGTGCTGTATGAATTTGTAATAAAGGGATATACTAATTTTATATTGCTACTGTAACTAATTATTACAAATATTATGACTCAAAAATGATACAAATGTATTATCTTACAGCCCTGGAAGTCAGAAATCTAAAATAAGTCTCACTGGGCTATTATCAGGGTGTCTAGATGCTCTAGTGGAAAATCTGTTTCCTTGCTCATTTTAGCTTCTAGAGGTCACCGGCATTTTTGGCTTGTGGGTCCCTTCATCTTTCTTCAAACTTGACAATGGTTGAGTCCTTTTTACATTTACTTTGGTCCCCTCTTCTGTTCCTTCTTCCATATTTAAGAACCCTTGTAATCACATTGGACCCACATGGGTAATACATGATAATCTGTCTATTTTAAGGTCAGCTGGTTAACAGCATCAATTCTATCTGTAATCTTAATTCTTCTTTGCCATGTAATATAACATAGTCCCATGTAATGTAACATGTCCTAAAAATTATGACATCATTGGGGACCATTATTTTTCCTACCACATTATCTTTATCTAGTACAAGAATGGTCAGGGAAGGTTTTATTTTATTTTATTTGGAATTTACATTAACACTGCCACTTGATAACAGATGGGCTAAGCAAGGTGAAGAGAAAATGGGGATCCAAGTGAGGATTCAGGACAGCAAATTGGGGGCCGTCACTGTCGTTCCGATGGAAAGAGTCTCGCTTAGACAAAAGTGGTGGGAGTGCAATTGGAGAGAACTGGGTAGATTCAAGATAGCAATAATCCACTTTGAAGCACTGAAATGAGACCTCATTATCTTCAGTTAGCTGTGTGTTTTAGTTTTGATGTCACAGTGTTCAATTTTCTGCTCTCATTTTCCAATGACACCTGTAAAGTGTTCTTGTTTTAGAGATTCAGAACAGTGACCCTACGAGCACCAGATAGGTTCTTCTCCAAAGCGGTTATTGCAGACACACACTTCTGGATGTGGGTTTTTCAAAAAAATTTTACTTAAAGTGGCCAGAGGAAGCACAACTTGGCTTTTTGTGCTAAGGGACTTAGCAAGGTTTGGCTGTGTAAGTTCATTGCTGCACACCTACATCTGGTGGTTTTTGTTTTCTTCGGTCAACCTGTGATAATCTCCATATGAGAATTTTTAAAAAGGGTCCAAATACCAGATCATTTGCCAGCTGGTGTGTCTTGGATCCAGAATTGTTTGAAATGGAACACCTCAGACTTAAAAAACAAGACAGGTTTTCTATCCCATTGATAATTTGCTTTGCATTTTGCTAATAAGTGAATTTCTATATGTTTTACTATATCCAAGGTACCGGTTGTACTTTTTCTCATGTCTAGGCTTGTGTGATACATTGGTAGAGCCTGTGGTACTTAATGTATGTTTATATGAAGGAAAGAGATACACAAGGTGCATCTGTGGGAAGTGGAGTAGGTTAAGGGGAGTGAGGGAACTGAGAAGGACCGCACATAGCTGTTAGAAGAAAGGGGTAGATCAGTTCTTTGGGGAGACTCTAAGCTGTGAAGGCAGAAGCAGTGCTGTCTTGGGACCCAGATAACAGAATGATGGAGGGTGCATTCTGTCCATTTCTATGGAAGTCTAGAGAGGCTTCAGTGTGGCAAGGTTTGAAAGTAATGCAGACTCATTTTTATACTTTGGCGTTTGTAGTTTTGAATACAGCAGAAAGAGCATCCTAAGCAGGGAATCTTTGTTTTTTACAGATGGCTCTGGTAGCAATGCAAGGTGAAAGTTGCCCTCAGATGGGTTTTTGAGCAGTAGAAATCTTGAAGCAGGAGGCGGGGTTGGGGGAGGAGGCATACTGTATTTACAGGAACATGTGAGGCAAACCTCGGCACTCCCGAAATAGCTTGAAGAGACTGGCTGGAGGCTGGTTTCCATCATTATGCACAGGTGACGGTGAAATTTGGGTTGTTCCTTTTTAGGCAACCTCATTGTTATCAGCAATATGGGGAGGGTTAGGGAAATTTTTGGGTTATAATTGCTAAATGCCATCTCTTCTTATTCAGAACAAAGGGTCTTATATTCTACTGAACAGATCATGTTTGGGAACAGATATGGAGAATAATTTGCATTGTTAATTTGATACCTAACATACATCGAAAATCACCTCAATATTTTAGGAGTTGTGTTTTGAAATTTAGTGGGTGTTGGCATATTCACTGCTTGAGACCTTAGTTGTTTTGGAAAGGAGGAGAGCAATTTGGATCTTAAGAAATCTAGATGTAACTAACATGTTATCAAAATAATTTGCCATGCTCAAGTTTCATTCCAAAGCTGGGCTAGCCATACCCCTTAAAAGTTACATCTATAGTCAAGCAGATAATAGAAGCTTAATACATATTATCCTGTTAATTTACTCAATTGCTGTAAAGTAGGTGTTAGCTCATTTTCAGATGTGGATACTGGGGCCCAGAAATATTAAAAAAAAACACTTGCTAAAAGTTTCATGACTACTGAGATAAGATTCAATCTGATCTCAGACTACTTCCATTATTCCCTGGCACTTCCTCTTTGAGGTAGACCAGCAATGATACAACAAAAAAGAAAATGAACTGGTAGCTAGACTACCTAAAATCAAACAGCACTACTTCCATGTCTGGCATTATGAAGTTTATTTTCTCTTGGAGTCAGTTTTGCTTTATCGAGTTTTTACATTCATCAAATTTTACATCTATCCTACCAGGTTTGGTTCTGGTATTCTTTATGCATTGTAAGAGTTGTATTTAAAAACAAGTAGAACTTAAACCTCTCTCTCTTCTCTCTCTCTTTATTGCTTCTTTGTAGTATCCATATCTTCATTTCATAGTGAAACAAACACTTTTAGTCTAATAAGTGCAAATGGTTTCGAAGCAGTGGTTTCTTTGGCCTTTGAGTGCATTTATGAGCTACTTTTAAATAGAAGAGTTACTGAAGTTTGTGGTTTTGTTTGTTACAGCAGCTAGCAATGTACCAATTTCTATGCCTTCCTTTGAATAATGCACTTGATTTTTGGTTCTTTTGGCTATAAAAAACAGATATGCACTTAGGCTGTCTGAAGAAAAAGACTTTTTCCCATGTGGGTTGAAATCATAACAGGAAAGCTACCTGTCCCTCTTGAAGCACCTGTACCTCCATTTGAGCAGCTGAACTCTTCTTGTTCGACCATCAGGTCTCATGTTATAAGCTTTGCCTTTTCTGTTTTCTCATGCCTTTAGTTTCTACTTGCCTTGGCTTGATATGGATTTTACCCAATCTCATGAATATTTTCACATGCAGCTTCATTTCTAACAAACTAATCATGTTAGTTTTTTCAATTTTCTCCAAAATAGAATCTCATCTGCCTATTTTATTTTATTTTTTCATCAGTACATATGGGTCATTGGTTCTTGGTTAGCCTGTGGATTTTTTTAACCTGGAGCTGATGCTCTTTCCTAATCTAAAACAAGGATTGTAGGACTTATAAATGTTTTAAGAGCTAACAGTAAGGATTATAGTGGCTCACTATTTTCTGCAAATAAATACCAGTGTATTAATATTCGAACATGATCCCTTATGTTTAAATGTTTTAAAGAAGCCATATGAACACTTTGCAGTATTTCTAGTGAATGATATTTGGAACTGCTGAAAGAAGACACTTTCCTGACTCAAGTAATATACATTAAATGTGGAGGTGGCTTTTGGGGACCAGAAAGAGACAGCCTGGAAATAAAAAGTTGGGTGAAGAGTCGAATTGTTAAACCTGATGTTAAATTAGTATTTGGTTTATAAGTTCAAAGGAGATCAGTTTTAATAGTGTCCATCACCGCATCAAATTGACAAATAGTTACCAGAGGATCTGCTATATTTCTATAAAGCTGTTGAATGAGGTACAGGAAGGACTAACAGCAAAGTCACATGCTGAGGATTGCTTGAGTCATTCATCAACTAATATTTATTAAGCAGCACTATGTTCCAGTTAGTTGGGTTGTAGTGATAAATTATAGATAGTCCTTGTTTTTTAATTCAATTGGAGAGGAAGAGTAAGAAAATGGATACATATTTTGGATGCCTATAATATAGCATTATACCTGCAATAATTAGAAGAAATGGCCTTTAGCAGATATCACAAGAGATACTGGGATAGATTGGGTAAATCAGGAGTTTCAGAGCATTTCAGGCCTGAGTTAAGTGTTGAAAGGTGAATGGTATGACCATGTAATTGTGTAACCAGAAAAGAATACGAATTATCATGGGTATTTTGGTATATGCTGTACTTTGTGTTACTGAGCTCAAGCTTCATGACTACATTTTCACATTACTAGCTAACAATTAAAATAAGAAAAGGTATTACAGTATCTGTTAAAGATGTCAGTTCGGAAGCCAATTTAAGTAGAACAGGTCTGGTGTTACAAGTATTTTCCTTATCTCTAGTGGCAAGTGCCATGTTTCATATCCAGATGTGACTTAGAGTGACAAATGTGACTGCAGCATATTTAGTGTGAAAAAATTTTGTATGCACTTGGAAAAATACCGGAAGGACCTCTAGATCTTTCACATTTATTTATTTATATATTTTTCCTCTTAGTGTTCACTCTCTTTTCATGACTATTTTACCAATTTCTTTTAAAAAAGTATGTAGTGTGAATAAAGTTTCCTCAGTACTCTTGAGTTCCAAATGGACTTGAATTCATTTTATTTTTATGGGCTGCTGGTCTTTAATCTCTTATCACAGAATCAGAAATGTACCTGTTACATACTGGTAAATTAGTTATCAATCCCTTGGGCAGTATATTTTAATATCAGTATTATAGGGAAGATGATATAAATCTTGTGTACAGTATTATTAGCTTAGGCAGCTGCTGACTTAAAAAGGCCAGTTTAACAAGTCACCACTGTATTATGTTTAATTAGGTACAGTTTATATAATGAGGTGTTCAGTTCTAATGGAAAGACATGCTGTGAGCAGCACATCTGCAGGAATAACTATTACAATCAGCATTGCAGAGACCCATGGAACTGCAAATTAGACTTACTTATCTAGAAATAAATTACATCCCAATGCCTTCATAAAGCTCATTAATTAATTCCACTGGCATAAAGGTCTTTTTCTTAATTTCATGTTCCATTAGCATAATAAACACAATTTGAGTTACAACAGTATGATCAGTTTAATGGATGCTATTTATTTTAGTTTTTTATTTAAAGTCCCGGTAACGTAGAATTAACATCAATATGCTGCTTGGTCCTTTATTAAAAATTCCCATAGGATAACCAACACAGATGTTCAATACAGCATCATATATTTGCTGCATTTTACGACTCTACTAATTGGCCATATGGAAAGGTGTTGCTTGGGTGGTGTAATTTTTTTTTAAATCTGCTAAATTTTATGGATTGTAAGAATTACAATTAGTTTACATGTAAAGTTGGGTAGGTTAATACATATTGCCTATTGCAGGCAAAATAAGAGTAAACAAATTTTTGGTGTCATGTTTACGTTAAATACCAGTTCACTTAAAAAAATTCTGACAGTGTTTTAAATTCTTGTGAAAATGATGACATTAACTTTGCTTACATTCTGAAATGATATAAAATGATCTCTGTTTGTGAAGGATGCATTTGCAGACACTAGTAGTTTTTAAGCAGTTCTGTGTGCTTTGTTACTATAGATGACATTAACATATTTAAAATACTGTACTATGAAATTCTGGGCTACTTGCACCTGGTAATGTCTAGTATATAATTAACATATGTGCTTTTTGAGTGATCTTATATATAGTATCTTTTTAATGTACCATATTACATACTGTTAGTGAAATAAAGCACATGGTAAAACACACATAATTTTCTTCACATGAGTCATAATATCTTTCTCCTGTTACATATTTTTTCTCAATGTACTTTCTCTTCTACAAAGTATAATGATTCCTTTACTATATCACTTTCGAGTAATTACTTATTTTCAACATCATTTAATCTTGTAGTTCTGTATAAGCTACTTTGTGTAACAAATTGTTCAAAAACTTATTTTCTCAAACAACAACAACCATGTACTATTTTTCTTAAGTGTTCTGTGGGTTCAAAATTTGGGAAGGGACCAGCTGAGTAGTTCTCACTTGGGATTTCTCGTGCAGTTGCAGCCAGATGTTAGCTAGAGTGGCAGTCATCTGAAGGCTTGACCAGAACGAGGGCATCCGCTTTCAAGGTGCTCATGCAGCAGTGCTGACAGTGAGTCACAGGACCTTCGTTTGCCACACATGAACCTTTCCACAGGGCTGCTTGGGTGTTCTCATGAGATAGCAACTGGCTTCCTCCAGGATGAGAGATCAAGAGACTAAAACAAAAACTAAAACACCTTTTATGATCTAGCCTTGGAAGTCAAATACCATCACTTCTGTCATGATCTATTGATCATATAGGCCAGCCCTAATTCATTGTGGAGTAGTAATAAACAAGAATGTGAACACAGGAGAAAAAGCTTGGGGTCTAGCAATTGCAGTGCCCTTTCTGGTCCCTGATAATTAGCCATCCCTCCCACATGAAAACTCTCTCTCTCTCTCTAGAGGCTCCAGAAAATTTTATCCATCTTGGCATCAGCTCAAGATGTAGGTCCAGGATCTTATTGTCTAACTCAGGTCCAGATGTGAATAAGGCTCCTAAACTAACAGTTCTTGAGTATAGTTCTTGATTCGAAGGACTTTGAACCAAAGTAATATGTTATCTGATTCCCCATCCAACCAACATACAGTGGTGTCCTAGGCCAGGGAGACCCCGAGACTCCGCAGTTCCAGACTCGGTAAGTAAGATGGGAGGCTCGCCTGAGTCACAGCTTCAAAGCACTCAGAAGCCCAGGCAGGCACTGGGGCCTGTCCCTTAATGAAGGCTCAGTTCTCCTGCCTGGGAATGACTCACTCTGGCCTCTGGGCTTTTTGTTTTATCCCTGAATTGTCCTTCCTTTTCAATAAAAAACAGCCTCCAGGCGACTGAATGTGCAGCAAACATCTGACTGAAATCACGTGAGAAACCCCAAATGAACACTTCCTAGCTGAGACCACTCTGAATTCATGAAATACCCTAAAAATCACAAGATAATAAATGATTGGTATGGCGGGAAGCCACCATGTTTGGGGGAAATTTGTTGCACAACCATAATAACTAACGTAGACTTTGGTACCAGAAGTGAGACATTGCTGAAAAAAAAAAGCCAATAAATGTGATAATTGCTGTGTACTGGACAGTCAGTGGAAGTTGCTAGACTTTGAGGAGATTGTTAGGGGAAGCCCTTGAGGAGGCTACTCCCAAGGGCTCAAAGAAAGTGAGAAATATGTTATAAGCTAGAGAAAGGGGATATTGTTACATCTTTATGGAAAGTACAAGTGCTGTCATTTGTGCTAACAATGAAAGTGAAAAATATACTTAATATACTGAATAATCTAGCTAAGGATATTTCTGGGCAGACTGTTGGAATTGCCACCTGGCCATTTTCTTCATTTAAAGTAAAATATAAAAGGAGCAGGAGAAATTCAGAGAACTTCCATTAACTACTAACGAACTGAGTTCAAAAAATAAAATGGTTTCTCATGCCCAGGCTCTTTGGATTGCAAACAATGCTAAACATAAGGGAAAGCCTCTGGGCAAATATCAGATTCAGGCACCGTCAGGAAAACATGGTGTAAAGGTGAAGGCAAGTGTGTGACTATAAAACCCTTTGTAAAAAAACCTCAGGTTTAAAGTAGTGCCTCTAACGGAAAAAAGTCCCTGTATTGATTTTAAGAGCATTTTTCATAGAACCTTTCCATTTGACAACACAGTTTCCAAGAATCTTTAGGGTATTTTTCTGTAGCAGCATCAAAGGAAATGCAAGGTATACAAGGACATGTGGTAACAAGATCTGTGGGTGTGGCTGTTGTCTTGTAGAGTTAACCTTAATAATATTGGTAGAAGACCCACAAAATTTTTAGAGAATTATACTAGTGAAACTACCTCCAGCTTGATCTAAAAGGGCATGCAGTTCAAAATACAAACAGCCTTTGGACTCCCGAGCTACCACAAATATAGGAAGCAGAGTGAGAAAAATTTGTTGCAGGGATCATTGAGGGTCATCCTGAGAGTGATCTCTGGGAATATATATAATACATTATCACTTGTACAATGTACATGCTATGATATTCTGCATTAATTATACCTATTAATGCTCAGTATATAGTTATCAGTCGAAAATTCTTTTGTCAATCTCAAATGCAATGTATTATTAAAGTTCCATATTATATCTTGCTGCAGAAATAAAATGGCATTGCAGAATGTACTTATTAAGCTTTACTGTCTTAAAATTACTAGTCATACAATTTTCCTTCTAGTTTCTTTCTTTTTCTCATTGTGCCCTATCCTGCTGTGAAATACAAGTTGGCTTGTTATTTTTGAACTTCTCTTTAACACCATTTAAATGATCTCTAGATTCAATATTTAGTTGGCTTTGTAGTTTTCAATTCATCCCCTAAGTCATGAAAACCACTCATTATTACTACTTTCCCCATAATATGTGTTAATATGTTACATTTCTTAATAATCTGGAGGCCGGTCATCTCTCACAGAATCACATATGTATCTATAATGTGCTGTTAAATTAGGAACCAAACACCAAGAGTGTAAGTCTTGCTGGTGAAAATTTGTAAAATAAAGTGGCCATTTAAGTTTTTATTTTTTAAAAATATTATTTATTTATTTATTTTTATAGAGAGGGGAAGGGACGGAGAAAGAGTGGGAGAGAAACATCAATGTGTGGTTGCCTCTCATGTGTCCCCTACTGGGGACCTGGCCTGCAACCCAGGCGTGTGCCCTGACTGGGAATTGAACCAGTGACCCTTTACTTCACAGGCCTGTGCTCAATCCACTAAGCTACACCAGCCAGGGCTAAGTTTTAATTAAAATTGGAGTCAAAGTAACATTATTTTTGCCTTGACCATAAATCCATGAATATGTGCACATGAACTTGTGACAGAAATGATAAGACTTTTCACTGCATCCTAATTTCTCTTCTTTTCCTCTGGTTGGCTGTGCTCTGCAATTACATGTGGTGAGATATTTTTCAAGTCCTTTGTTTTATGGAAAGTGAAAACAGATTAAAATGAGGTCATTAGATCATTTTTGACTTATATAGCTTTATTGGAATAATCACATTATCAAAATTCTCCATGACAGTGATTAAATTTTTAAAAATATTTTATTTATTTATCTTTAGAGAGGAAGGGAAGGAGAGAAGGAGAGAAACATCAATGTAGGGTTGCCTCTCATGAGTTCCCCCGCTGGGAACTGGCCTGCAACCCAGGCATGTGCCCTGTCTGGGAATCGAACCTGAACTGTGTGGTTCACAGGCCCGCGCTCAATCCAGTGAGCCACACCAGCCAGGGCTATGATTAAATATTTTTTTAGGTGCCAGATACCATAGTAGGTACTTTAAATGCGTTAGCTCTTTTAATTCTTGAGATAAATTAGTGTATTATTATTTCCATTTGATGTGCAAAGAAATTGATTTTCTGAAAATGTTAAACAACTACTATCCTAAGGTCATGTAACTCACAAGTAGGAAAGTTGGGATTTGAATCCAAACCTTCTTTTTAGTCTTATGGTTTTTTTTATTATTTGTCTATTATAGTAGAGATTTAATATTATTTTACATTAATTTCAGGTGGATAGCATAGTGGTTAGACAATGATATAATTTACAAAACAATCCCTCTGATAATTCAAGTGCAGATCTGGCACCATACTGAGTTATTACAATATAATTTACTATATCTCCTAAGATATGCTGTATATCCCTGTGACTATCTAGTAACTACCAATTTGTACTTCTTTATTTCCCTTGCCTTTTCCACCCATTCCCCAACATTGTTCTCCTCTGGCAACCAGCAGTTTGTTCTCTTCATCCGTGGGTCTTTTTCTATTTTTTGTTTATTTATTTTATTCTTTAGATTCTACGTATGAGTAAAATTGTATGGTATTTGCTTTTCTCTATGACTTAATTTTCACTTATTATAATACCCCCTAGGTCCATCTATGGGTCACAAATGGGAAGATTTCATTTTTAATGCCTGAGTAATATTCCACTGTACATATGTACCACTGCTTTTTTATCTACTTGTCTACCATGGGGCACTTGGGTTGCTTCCATATCTTGGATACTGAAAATAATGCTGCAATAAACATAGGGGCACATATATTTTTTTCACTTAGTATTTTGAGTTTCTTTGGAACTGTACCCAGAAGTGAAATTGCTGGGCCATTGGCAGTTCAATTTTCTGAGGACCCTTCATACTCTTCCACAGTAGCTGCACCAGTCTGCATTCCCACCAACAGTACACTAGGGTTCCCTTCTCTCCACATCCTCACCAACATTTGTTTGTTGATTTATTGATGATAGCCATTCTGACAAGTGATATCTCTTTGTGGTTTTAATTTTCATTTCTCTGAGGGTTACTGACATTGACTATTTTTTATATGTCTATTGACTATCTTTATGTCCTCTTTGGAAAAATATCTATTCAGGCCGTCTTCCCACTTGTTAACTGGATTGTTTGTTTTTTTGGTGTTGAGTTTGTACAAGTTCTTTATAAATTTTGGATATTAACCCCTTATCAAATGCACCATTGGCTAATCTATTCTTTCATTCAGTAGGTGGTCTTTTTGTTTTCTTGGTGGTTTTCTTTGCTGTGCAAAAACTTTTCAGTTTGATGTAGTCCTGTTTGTTTATGTTTTCTTTCATTTTTTGCCAGAGGAGATATGTCACAAAAAAATACTGCTGTGAGAAATGTCAGAGGTTTTACTGTCTATATTTTCTTCTAGGAGTATTATGGTTTTGAGATTTACATTTAGGTCTTTAATCCTGTTTGAGCTTATTCTTGTATATCGTGTCAGAAGAAGATGGTCTAAGTTTTTATTTTTATTTTTTTTTGATGTACCAGTTCAATTTTGTCAACACAATTTATTGAACAGACTGTTATTACTTCACTATATGTTATTGCCTTTTTTGTCAAATATTAATTGACCATATGGGTATGAGTTTATTTCTGGGCTCTCTATTCTGTTCCACTGACCTCTGCATTTGTTTTTATGCTAGTACCATGCTGTTCTGGTTACTATAGCCTTGAGATATAGTTTGATATCAGGTTCAACTTTGTTCTTTTTCCTTAAGATTGTTGTGGCTATTTGGGGTCTTTTATGGTTCCATATAAATTGTTGGGTTATTTGTTCTAGTTCTGAAGAAAATGCCATTGGTATTTTAATAAAGATTGCATTAAATTTATTAGGTACTTTGGGCAGTATGGACATTTTAAGGATGTTAATTCTTCTTATCCATGAGTATGGTATATGCTTTCATTTATTTGTCTTATTCAATTTCTTTTGTCAGTGTTTTATAAATTTTCAAGTACAGGTCTTTTACTTCCTTAGTTAAATTTATTTTTAGGTATTTAATTTTTTTAATGAAATTATAAATGGAGTTGTTTTTTTAGTTTTTCTTTCTGATAGTTCATTTTAGGGCTTATAAAATGCAACTAATTTCTAATCATTAACTTTGTATGTTAATGATTTACTGAGTTCATTTATTCATTCTAGCAGTATTTTTGTGGAATCTTTAGGGTTTTCTCTATATAGTATTATGTCCTTTGCAAAAAATGTCAGTTTTACTTCTTCCTTTCCAGTTTGGATGCCATTTATTTACTCTTCTTGTCTGAATGCTGTGGCTAGGACTTCCAATAAGAGTGGTGAGAGTGGACATCCTGTCTTGTTCTTGATCTTAAAAAAATGCTTTTACTTTTTCCCATTGAGTATATTGTTGGCTGTGGGCTTGTCAAATATGGCCTTGTTATGTTGGGGTATGTTCCCTTTATTTACATTTTGCTAAGAGAGTTTAACATAAATGGGTGCTAAAATTTTGTCAAAATGCTTTTTCTGCATCTATTGATATGGTCATATAATTTTTATCTTTCATTTTGTTAATGTGGTATATCACATTAATTGATTTGTAGATGATGAACCAACCTTGCATTCCAGAAATAAAGACCACTTGATCTTCATGTAAGATCTGTTTTAATGCATTCCTGAATTCAGCTGAGGATTTTGTTGAGAATTTTTGCATCTATGTTCATCAGGAATATTGGCCTATAATTTTCTTTCTTTGTAGTTTTATTTGATTTTGGAATAAGGATAATATTGGCCTCATAAAATGAGCTTGGGAGTCTTCTCTCCCACTGAATTTTTTGGAATCATTTATAATCTCCTGTGAAGCTATTCAGCCCAGGAATTTTATTTGCTGGGAGTTTTTGATTACTGCTTTAATTTCATTAGTTGTAGTAAGTCTGTTCAGGTTTTCGGTTTTTTCTTGATTCAGTTTGAAAGATTGTGTGTCATAGAAATTTATCTATTTCTTTCAGGTTGTCCAATTTGTTGGCATTTATTTGTTTTTAGTATTTTCATATATTACTTTGTATTTCTCTGGTGTCAGCTGTCACTCTTCACATTTCAATTTTTGATTATATTTATTTGGGTCCTTTTTTTCTTCTTAATAAGTCTGGTTAAAGGTTTATCAATCCTGTTTATCTTTTCAAAGAACCAACTCTTGGTTTCATTGATCTTTTATATTGTCTTTTTATACTTGATTTCACTTAGTTCCAATTTGATCTTTTTTATTTCCTTCCTTCTACTCACTTTGGGCTTTGTTTATTTTTTCCTAGTTTTTTTAGGTGTAAGGTTAAGTGTAGTTTATTTGAGATTTGTTTTGTTTCTTGAGGTAGGCCTGTATGCTATGAATTTCCCTCTTAGGACTGCCTTTGCTGTGTCCCACTGATTTTGAGTTGTGCTTTCATTTTCATTCTTTGATTTTTCAAGGTATCTTTGATTTTTCTTGATCTAATTGGTAACATTCATTTTTTAGTAACATATTATTTAGCCTTCAAGTTTTGTGCGTTTTTCAGGGTTTTGTTTTTGTAACCGATTTTTGTTTCGTGCAACTGTGGTCAGAGGGGATGCTTGATATGATATCAATATTAAATTTATTGAGACTCATTTTGTGACCTAGCACATGGTCCATCTTAGCATATGTTCCATGTAATCTTGAAAAGAATGTATATTCTGCTTTGGGATGAAATGCTCTGAAAATATGAATTAAATTTGTCTAGTTTAGTGTGTCATTTTAGACCATCATTTGCTTGTTGATTTTATCTCTGGAAGATCTATTCATTGATGTCAATAATGTTTTAAGGTTCCCTAACTATGACTGTGTTACTGTCTATCTCTCCTGTTATGTCCATCAAGATTTGCTTTATATATTTAGTTGTCCCTATATTGGGTGCATAAATGGTTACAAGGGTTATAAACTGTTCTTATTGGATAGATCCCTTTATCATTATGTAATGTTCCTTTATGTTTCTTGTTATAGCCTTTGTTTAAAAGTCTATTTTGTCTGATATAAGTATTGCTATCCCAGTTTTTTATTGAGCCTTGCAATCCCTTTCTCCTCTGACTCTCCCTCAGTTTTAAATAATAGTTTTGTTGAGTAAAATAGTTTTAGTTGTAGGTCCTTACTTTTTATCACTTTGAATATTTTGTGCCAATTTTTTGCTAGCATACAAAGTATCTCTTGAGAAATCAGTTGAGAGACTTATGAGAGCTTCCTCTTAGGTAACTGGCTTTCTCTAGGTGATTTTAAGATTCTCTCCCTGTCTTTAACTTTTGCCATTTTAATTATGATATGTCTTCATGTGGGCTTCTTTGGGTTCATCTTTTTGGGACTCTGTGTACTTTCTGGACTTGTGTGTTTTTTTTTTCCTTCACAAGATTAGTGAAATTTTTAGTCATTATTTCTTCAAATAGGTTCTCAATCTTTTGCTCTTTCTTTTCTCCTTCTTGTATCTCTAAGAGGCAAATGTGGTTATCCTTAATATTGTCTTAGAGGTCCCTTAAACTATATGCAGTTTTTAAATTTTCATTCCTTTTTGATGCTGTGATTAGGTGTTTTCTGCCATCTTTCAAGTTGCTGATTCAGTCTTCTATTTCATCTAACCTGCTGTTGGTTTCTTTTGGTATATTTTTTATTTCAGATCTTGTATTATTCATTTCTGAATTCTTATGGTTCTTCCATCCTTTTTTAATGTTTACTCTCTCTTTGTTTAAGTTTTCACTGAGTTCTTTGAGAATCCTTGTAACCAACATTTTGAACTTTGTGTCTGGTAGCTTGCTTGCCTCCATTTCATTTAGTTCTTTTTCTACAGATTTCTTTTATCATTTGGGGCATGTCTCTTTGTCGTGCCATGATGACTGCTCCCTGTGTTTGTTTTTGTATATTCAGTAGGTATGCTATATCTCCAGTCTTGAAAGTGTGGCTTTTATGTGGTAGGCATCCTGTGTGGCCCAGTGACATCTGAGCTGGGTGCTCTGGGAGTGTCCCTTGTTTTGGTTATGTGAGTCCTCTTCTTATAGCTGAGCTTTCATTGCTATTGGCGCATCCATGGGTGGGGTTTAACCTCAGACTGGCTGGCTGTGAGGACTGGCCATCACTGCAGTGTATGGGCTGCTGTATGAGGGCTGATCCCACAAAGCTGAATTTGCCGTGCAGCATCTAGTTTTTGCCAAGATATCCCTTTGGGTGTGCTGCTTATTGAGTTAGTATGGTGGTGGTCTATTGTGATCTGAAGCCGGTTCTCAGGTGTATTGTTCCTGGAGCCTCTTGGGGGGGAATTTCAGTATAGGCCAATGTCAGACCGTGCCAGTGACTGGCCCTAGGCTACCTGTTAGGAGCTACAAAATGGCCCATGGTTGATAGCTGCCTGTGTTGGACCTCAGTGTGCATGAGAAGGGCTAAGCTGCAAACAGAGGTCAGCTGCCACCAGTACCTTGCCTGGAGGAAAAGGCCCAGGGCACCCTTGGACACACTATCATGTTCTGGTTGCTTATTAGGCCTAGCCACTAAAGGAAACTTTGGTGATATAAGAGTTGGTGGTATGCAGACTCTCAGGGAGATACCAGGTAGATCTGACCATGTGGAGAGAGGGCTTAACACAGGGCAGGTGGCACCTGTTGACTCTGTGCTAAGATGGCCTTCACCTGTGAAGTCAAACAACTCAGTTTCTTCTTATGGTCTCTGACCACCCCACCCCTACCCACAAAGCTTGACTAGAATTTTGGGAGAGTTATTTAAGAAAGACGGAACACAGGTCTAGATGTTCACCACTGACAGAGCCTCTGCCTTTTGTGGGAGTTGAGTAGTGCAGGGCCCCAGGGGATTGTCAGGGTGGAGCTTGTGGAGCTTACAAGGCTCCTTGTCTGGTGCATGTTGTGGGGGCGAGGGGAAGGTTCAACAGAGGACCAGAGGATCGGTGGCATTGGTGGGGCATGCAGGAGAACAGTCTGCTCTGAAGCCCCACGACTCAGTTTCTCCATGTGTGTCCCTACGTCCTAACGTTCTTTCTAGTATGTTATGAAGACCTTCATGTAAATGATGTCTTTATTTTCTTAAGCTTTAATGAACAACTAACTGTACATTTTATAAACCATATTTTATGTCACACTGGCTTTACTTTTTTCCTAATAGTATTAAGGGTAAAGTACCCTATAATTCAGCTCTCAATTGCTTGGAAAAATTTATTCTGAAAAGGCACTAATTAGTGTACTTTATTTTGCAGTTTAAACACTTTTCTCTACCAACTCTCTTACCAGAGTAGCTAAGATATAGCGAGAGTCATGGATTTGAATTTCATGTACTTTGATTTCTTTTTCCTAATAAGTCTCTGAACATGTTAAGGCTTAGGAAAGTGGAAGGGAAGAAAACAATGAAGGACAATGGAAAGTCTACTAAGCTGGATGAACTTTTGCTTTCTCGTCATTAAGAGTATTTCAAGTTCCTTTTGTGATGTTTTCTGTTTCAGAAAATTAAAAAAAAAAAAAGAGCCTGGGCTGGTGTTGCTCAGTTGGTTGGACATTGTCCCACAAACTGAAGTTTTGCCAGTTTGATTCCTGGTCAGGGCACAAGCCTGGATTATAGGTTTGGTCCCTAGTCAGGAGGTGTGTGGAAGGCAACTGGTCAGAGTTTGTCTGTCTCATTGATGTTTCTCTTTTCCACTGATGTTTTTCTCCTTTTATTCTTCCTCTCCCCTGAAGTTAATAATATAAATTAAAACATATTTTTAAAATTAAGAAGGTTTTCCCCATTATACTTTAGAAACTCAGGTTATTAAAGGACATTTAATCCAGTATTCTGACTTACTTTGAAATCAAACATTCCATTTTTATATTATTTTGAATATCTGTGAAGTAAATTTTTCCCAAGATGTGGAAAAATTTAATACACAGTTTCTCATACTTTTAATTATTGAGAACATTTTATAACAAATTTGCACAAAAAATGATGACTTATAAGTGGGTTTGAATGTTGGCAAACCATGTTTGTTTTGGCTTAGTTTATATCTGACACAATAGCTTTTTAAGAAGAAACCATTCATATAACCAGGAAAGTATGAGATTTCGGTTTAATGCACTGTCCTGTAGATTCTGCTTTTGGAGTTGGTTGCTTTTCAGTGTTGCACATACCAAAAAAATGTGCCTGCCTTTTATTATTCAGGCAATGAAATGAGAATGTGGTTAAATAGAGTTTAAGTGTTGGTTACAAGTTGGCAGAATCTTAGAATTTAATCAAAATCAGAATTTTCAAATGTCTAAACATTATAGTTCTCAGATAAAAGCATCCCTTTTTTTGCATTGAATGGCAAGGTCAACATTACTATTGAGCTGTATTATTTTCACTGCGTGGTAACTAACGAAGTGCTTTTGTGCACTGAAGAACTACAATGTTGTAAATCCGAAGCAGAGTTACAATATGTGTAATCGTAGGGTCAGAATGGAGTAAGGCAACTCCATTATGTGCCGCAAATAAACACCACTGAAAACTTTCAAACTCAGTATGTCTTCTGGTTAGCTGAACTCAAAGGACCATATTGACTTCAGGAAAGCTGTTGGGCTGCTGAACTTGCTGATACAATTGCAGTCAGCATGGACTCTACTCCTGGTCAGTTGGATGGCTTCGGATAATTTTTGTAAACTCTTTGAACTTGAGAAACTTGATTTGCAAATTGTGGATAACATTACCAGCCTAACAGAATGTCTTGAGAATGAGATGAGATGAGATACCGTATGTAAGGGGTTTATTACTCAGACAGAAATGTAGTAGATGAGGAACAAAAATTATTGCCTACTCCTCCGTCCTTCCAGATTCATTTATGCATCTGCGATAGCTTGGGCCAAAAATATTAAATAAGATGAATTAAAAATCTGTAAATTAATAACACAATTGTGCATAAATATTTCAAATAAAAGCTTTGGAGGAGAATGTAGATAGTTCTGGCTAGATTGAGTTTTGGGAATTATGTCTGAGGTTTGTTAATTTAAATTATTCGTCCTTTCTACTTCTGCTGATAATTTGGAATTGATTATAATAACTGAACCACACAACTTAATATTAAGTCATTTAAAAAGTCTATCTGACTCCAATTGTTTGATATTAATTCAGAGTTATATCCTCCATGCCATTAATACACTGTTAGGGAATACAATTTTAAGAGAAAAGTCAGTTTCAAATGTCAGTGCTCAACTAAAGATTAGACAAATTGTTAAAAATACTTTATAGGGGACTTAGTTGCATAAAAATAAAGAAAACTTTGAAAGTGAGTCATTGTTCAGCATGTCAGACAAGGTGTTGCATTTTACTTGTGCCTTAATAGCACATCCATATAGATAAAAGGTTGTTTAAAAATCTTGCAGAAAACTACAGGTGTCACTTTTCCTAATAAAAACTGCATTTTCCCTGTAGTTTATGCCTTTGATCCCCACAAACTCAGGAAAAATGCATAAAAAGTTCTTTGCTTTCATTTGCAGTGATATGATGCACATTACTGATCTTACACAATATCCACGACCACACGGGAGCCTGGGCCCCATGGCACCCAGTGTGGAAGGTTGGTTTTTGCATGTTTATTCTCTGTGTTTGTTACTTAGAGAAAGAAATAGGTGACTAGAAGATAGAAAGAAATCCTCAAGTGGTAATACACCAAGAAACCGAACAATAGCATGAATATGTTGATCTACAGACTTGGTGACATTTCATGTTTGTTTAAACAGCTTGTTTTAATTAGCAATGGATATCGCTTACTGTTATGAACATTATTGACAATTGAAAACAGCACCTTATAAGCTGAGGAACTGGAGGAATTTAATCTGAGTGTTTGAGTTTAGTTTCTTTAGGGGGTTGCTTTGTTCTTGTCATAATGCTTGGAGTTAATGGACAACTAAACTGGAATGGCTTCATGTGTCATTCACTGAGTGAAGAGGACTGACAAAAAGCCATTAGTGTCCAGGAAAGGAAAGACGAAGACAAAAATTCTATCATTTCCAGATGAGTCCTTATGATTCCCCAAACACTCTATTAGCTTGACAGGCAAGAGGCAAGACTATTAATGTGAAGGTCATATGAGTATAGTGCCATTTTAGCCAGATTTTTTTCTCATCAAAAGGTAGTTGAAAATTATCTAGAACCCTAATGTTAATGGAATCTAAAAGATGATCTTTTTAAAAATCAAATGTAATGGCTTAATGTATTAAGTGACAATTTTACCTTTCTTACTAAAAGAAAAGAATTCCTAAAAGGAAAAAGTTGGATTATGCTAATTTCTGGAGGTACTTTCAGAGACTTTAAAATAATTCTGTAACTTTGCAGTTTTTCCTCACTCTCGAATATGGTTAAAATATCCTGTAATAAAACCCAACACAAATGTCATCATCATTATTTTGATGCAACATCAGGATCATCAACTTTGTTCTCATCAAATTATTCTAATGTGTTTAGCAGTACCCCCATCTTTCCGCCATAAAATATTTGAAAACAGTTCTAAAAATTCGTTCCATAGATTTGGAAAGCCATTTCTGGCATGACATCCACTTGTCCCTTGTTTTTCCCCTGAGCATAGAGCATGTTCAGGTGAGCACCTGTACATTGTGGTTCTTAATTTTTATTTTTTTCTATTAGTGAGCGCTTGCTTGGAAACAATGGAAATGCTACTTCCTTAGAACACTCAGCCATCCTTGACCCCTTTGGTAGTGGCCACACTGAGACACTTCCTTTTGTTGTTGTGTGAAACAAGTGTTGGATTAATACTGGAGAAGATACAGTTGGACCACATGTCATGACAGCATTGTTTGTTTTTGAAGGAAGCATTGAGAACAAAAAGATGTTTTGACCTGAGTGAGTCATCTGGTCATTGGATAGCTGACTGGGTGTCAGCTTTACTCTGATTTGATTTTCATTTCTTCTTCCACAGCATTTTCACAAATGAAGATTATTGAAATTTTGGCTATACCTCTGCTTGTGTTATTTACCATACAGGCAAAAAAAAATAACCCCTAAAATAAAGATTAGCAAACAAAAACATCCCAACCAGCAACTGCATCATGTCTAATAAGACATTGTTCATTTTTCTCTTTCCCTTCATGCGCTGTGGACCGTTGATGTTCTAAGTGCAAGTTTTACCTCTCCTACTAATATGGGACACTGATATGTGCACAGTATAGTGGGATAGTACCGGATTGGTGGTCAAGACACCTGAGTATCTTTTTTATGGTCAACTAATTAGCTTTGTCACTTTAGATAAGTAGCTTAACTTGTCTGGACTCAATTCTTTACCACATTGTGATGTTGCCCTGAAGGTGGTAAAAATTGGTTCTTAGGGTGAAGGGTTGAAAAAATCTTATTCTTTTTATATATGACATCTATAATATATGTCACGTATAAAGACATCACATGCCACACATGAAACCACACATGTATGTAAACACACATACACACATGTAGACACAAATATGTATATGCACACACAAGTGTGCATGCATACATAAATATATGCACACAGATTTACATATATGTATTTACATACATGCATGCATATTGTGTATGTATGCACAATTGCATGTATATATGTATTTATATAATGTTAATATATTTGCATAATATGATTGTATGTAAATATACACTACACATATGTATAAAATATGTCACACATAAAATTATATGTATAATATATAAGTATATTTTTATATGTAATATAAACATAACAACATGTCTGGTTGTACCACAATTTTTTAGTAGGGGTAATTACAAAGAAATGTTTTAAAAGGTTATTTGGGGGGAGAATGATGAAAAAAATTAGAAACACTACTTTTATGACAAATGGATAGATGATATTGAACATTTGTTTCTGCTTCAATTTCCTATATCTTCTATAAACAGAGCTTATTTTCCCCATTAATTTTGTTTTATCTTTTTAAATTAAGATGTTATTGTATTTTTCATCACCATTCATCCCCCTTGTAACCTCTTCCATTTCCACCCACCCCTCTCCCAGCAATCTCCACACTGTTGTCTATGTCCATGAGTGGTTTTTCCTTTCTGAGTCATCATTTCACCCCTAAACCCATCCACCCACTGTCCCCCACCCCACCAAGCTGTCAGGCTGCTCCTTATCAATGAGTCTGTCTCTATTGTGCTTGTTAGTTCAGTTTCTTCAGTAGATTCTACATAGGAGTGAAATCATATGGTATCTGTCTTTCTCTGACTGGCTTATTTCACCTAGCATACTGTTCTCCAAATCCATGCTGCCACAAAGGGTAAATTTTTAAAAAATGTTTTACAGCCTAGTAGTATTGTATGGTGTAAATGTACTGTCGTTGGTATAGCCATTCATCCACTGATGGACACTTAGGCTTTTCCATATCTGGGCACTTGTGAATAATGAGGCAGTGAATATAGGGTGCTTATATTGTTTTGAATTAGTGTTTTAGGTTTCTTCAGATGAATTCCCAGAAGTGCAATCACTAGGTCATAAGGCAGATCCATTTTCAATTTTTTGAGCAGTATCTCCATACTGCTTTCCATAGGGGTTGCGCTAGTCTGCATTCCCACCAAGGGTGCAGAAGAGGTTCTCTTTCTCCTCATCCTCACCAGCACTTTATTTCTGATTTATTGATGATAGCCTGGAGTGAGATGGTATCTCATTGTAGTTACAATTTGCATTTCTCTGATGGTTAGTGTCATTGAGCAGCTTTTCATATGTCTATTGGCCATCTGTATGTGTTCTGGAGAAGTGTCTGTTCAGGTTCTTTGCCCACTTTTTAAATTGGATTGTTTGTTTTTTCATGTTGAGTTTTATGAGTGCCTTATAAATTATGGATATTAATTTGTTAACAGATGTATCAATGAATATTTTCTTCCATTCAGTAGGCTGTATTTTTATTTTGTTGATGGTTTCTTTTGTTGTACAAATCTTTTCAGTTTGATGTGGTCCCATTCATTTAATTTTTTCTTTTGTTTTCCTTGCCTGAGGAGATATATCAGAAAAAGTATTGCTATGAGCAATGTCCAAGATTTCACTGCCTAGTTTTTCTTCTAAGATTTTTAAGGTTTTGGGTCTCATATTTAAGTTTTAATCCATTTTGAATTTAATCTTGTGTGTGGCATAAGGAGATGGTCTAGTTTTATTTTTCTGTATGTTATCTGTCCAATTTTCCCAACACCATTTATTGAATACTTAACCCATTGTATATGTTTGCTTTTTCTTGACTACAAAGCAAGGGTTTATTTCTGGACTCTATTTTCTATTCCATTGATCTATATGTCTGTTTTTATGCCAGTACCATATTGGCAAAATTTTGATCACTATGGCCTTATAGTATAGTTTAATATTAGGTAGCATGATTCCTTCAACTTTATTCTTTCTCAAGATTGCTGTTGCTATTCAGGGTCTTTGTCATTCCATATAAATTTTAAAATATTTTTTCTAGTTCTGTGAAATATGTCATTGAAATCTCAATAGGAATTGTGTTGAATCTATACATTGCTTTGGATAGTATGGACATTTTAATGATGTTGATTTTTCCTCTCCATGAAAACAATTTGTGCTTCTGGTTATTTGTGTCATCTTCAGTTTCTTACTGAAGTGTCTTATAATTTTCTGACTACAGGTATTTTACATGCTTGGTTAAATTTATTCTTAGGTATTTTATTCTTTTTGAAGAATTATGAATGGGATTGTTTTCTTAATTCCCCTTTCTGATAGCTCATTATTGTAATATAAAAATACAACTGATTTCTGGGTATTAATTTTGTATCCTGCAACTTTGCTGAATTCATTTTTCAGTTCTAGTAGTTTCTTGGAAATTTTAGGGTTCTCTATATATACTACCATGTCATATATACACAGTTACAGTTTTACTTCTTTTTCAATTTGGATGCTTTTTATTTGTTCTTATTTTCTGATGGCTATGGCTAGGACATCTAATACTATATAAAGAGGTGAAAGCAAATATCCCTGTCCCATTTTCAATCTTAAGGGCAATGTTGTATTTCTTTTTCCCTGTTGACTATGATGCTGGCTGTGACCTTTATTATGTTAGTCATGTTCCCTCTATTCCCACCTTGCTGAGAGTTTTTACCATAAATGGTTGCTGTATTTTATCAAATAATTTTTCTGCAATTATTGATATGATCATGTGCCTTTTTGTCCTGCATTTTGTTTATGTGGTGTATTAAATTTATTGATTTGTGAATGTTGTACCAACCTTGCATTCCTGTAATAAATCCCACTTATACTGGTGTGTGATCTTTTTGATTCATTTCTGTATTTGGTTTACTAACTTCTTAATGAGGATTTTAACATCTAATTTATCAGGGATATTGACCAATAATTTTCTTTCTTTGTAGTGTCTTTGTCTGGTTTTAGACAGGATAATTCTGGCTTCATAAAATGAGGTAGGAAGTCTTCCTTCCTTTGAATTTTGTGGAATATTTTGAGAAGAATAAATGTTAGCTCTTCTTAGAATGTTTGGTAAAATTCAGCTGTGTGCCCATCTGGTCCAGGGCTTTTGTTTGTTGGGAGTTTTTTTTATTACATCTTTAATTTCATCAGGTATAATCTGTCTTTTCAGATTCTCTGATTCTTCCTGATATAGTTTTGGAAGATTGTATATTTCTAGAAATGTATTCAGTTCATCCAGGTTTTCCAATTTTTGGCATATAGTTGTTCATAATATTTTCTTACTGGTTCAAAAAGATTTTCATAATCTTTTGTATTTCTTTGGTTCAATCGTTATTTCTCCTCTTTCACTTCTAATTTTATTTATTTGGATCCTCTCTAATTTGCCTTGATGAGTCTGGTTAAAGGTTTGTCAATCTTGTTTATCTTTTCAAAGAACCAGCTCTTGGATTCATTGCTCTTTTGTATTTTTTTTTTTGAGTCTTTAATTTTTTTCTGCTCTGATCTTTATTTCCTTTCTTTTACTCACTCTTGGCTTTGTTGTGCTTTTTTCAAATTCTTTTAAATGTAAAGTTAGAATGTTTATTTGATCTTTTTCTTGTTTCTTAAGATAGGCCTGTCATGTTGTGAATATCCCTTTTAGGATCGTTTCCCCTGTATCTCAAAGATTTTGAGTCATTATGTTCTCATTTTCCTGTTTTAAGGTATCTTTTGATTTGTTCCTTCAACTTGTTGCTGACCCATTTATTGTTTAATAACACGTTATTTAGTTTCCATGTCTGTGTTTATTTTTTGGTTTTCTTTTTTAACAAAGATTTTCTTTATTAATTTTAAAGAGAAAAGAAGGGAGGAAGAGAGGGAGAGAAATGTCAATGTGTGGGTACTTCTGGCACACCTCCTACTGGGGACCTGGTCCTCAACCCAGGCATGTGCTCTGACTGGGAGTAGAACCGGTGACCCTGTGGTTCACAGGCTGACACTCAATCCACTGAGCCACACCAGCCAGGGCTATTTTTCAGTTTTCTTCTTGTGGTGGATTTCTAGTTTCATAGCATTCTAGTCAGAAAAAATGCTTGATAGGATTTCAGTCTTAAATTCATTGAGACTTGTTTTGTGTCCTAACTTGTGGTCTGCCCTAGAAAATGTTCTATGTGCACTTGAAATGACTGTATATTCTGCTGATTTGGGGTGATATGCTCTGTAGATATTAATTAAATCCATTTGATCTACTGTGCCATTTAAGGCCTCTGTCTCCTTGTTGACTTTCTGTCTGGAAGATCTATCCATTGAAGTCAATAGGGTGTTAAAATCCTCTGGTGTGACTTAATTTTTGTCAATCTCTCCCTTTATGGCCATCAAGATTTGCTTTACATATTCAGGTGCTCCTATGTTGGGTGCATAAATGTTTACTAGGGTTATAGCCTCTTGTTGAATTATTCCCTTTATCATTATGTAGTGTCCTTTGTCTCTTATGACAGCCTTTGTTTTAAAGTCTATTTTGTAGGATATAAGTATTGCTACCCCAGCTTTTTTCCTTTTTCATTTGCATATCTTTTTCCATCCCTTTACTTTTTGTCTGTGTGTGTCTTTCGCTCTGAGGTACGTCTCCTGGAGACAGCGTCTATGTGGGTCTTTTTTCTTATACATTGAACTACCCCTCTGTCTTTTGAGTGGAACACTTAAGCCATTTACATTCAAAGTGATTATTGATAGATATCTATTTATTGCCTTTTTATTTTTTGACTACTTTCCAGTGTTTCTTTTTCTTCTTTTTCTTAAAGCAAGCTATTTAACATTTGTTGCAATACTGGTTTGGTGGTAACACACATCATTAGCATTTTCATATCTGGGAAGCTTTTTATACCTCCTTTCACTTTAAAACGATAGCATTGCTGGGTAAAGTATCCTTGGTTGTAGTTCCTTGCTTTTCATCACCTTGAGTATTTCATGCTAATCTCTTCTGGCCTGAAATCCACATTAATTCTTTTCAAGGACCTGAAAGATGTACTTCAAACTTAGATATTAGTTATTATTTGTTCTTACACAAATATTTGTAGTATTCCTTTCAAAAACGAAATTGGTTTTCTCGTGTTTTCAGGAAACACGTTTCTATAAGAAAATTCCAAAATAGAGAAATGAAGAAAGAGTAAGATCAATTGCAGTGGCTTATACTATTAACATGTTACCAAAGTCTGTTTATCTTCTTGAATATGTAGTTATATTTTTGTCACCTTTGCTGATAAGTGTGATAGGTATAAATATGACTAATTTCTAGTCAATGGAACATAACTGGAAATATTTTATTTCCAGGCCTGATCTATCCAAATCTCAGACATAATGTCCTCCATCCTCTTTCCCATTCCAGCTAAATAGAATGGAAACCCATAGGGAGTTACCGGAATCCTGGGAGTTCCTGGATGACTGCATAGCTTGATCCTGACAAATGAGCTGGTTAAGACTCATCCATTCCCATGATATTATGCGATACACATTATGTACACACATAGTATGTACAATCTGTTGTTATCTGTATTTGAGATTGATCTGTGAACAACCAGAATATTTATTTGTATCAAAATGTTCAATATTATATGTAATAAAGACATTAATACCTACTCTGCCTAATACCATTGCCACTAGTCACACATGGAATTTAAATTAATTTAAATTTTAATGTCTCAATCATAGTACCCACATTTCAAATGCCCAATAACAACATGTGGCTAGAGCCTACTTATAAGACAGTGCAGTTATAGAACATTTTCACTATTACTGAAGGTTCTAATAGAAAATGCTGTGTTGTATTTTTGAGAACTAAGGCTTTTATAGGCACGTACACATACTCAAGTACACATACGCATGCACACTCATAGATAAACACATGCACACATGTATATAAGGAAAGGGAGACATAATGGGTTGAAATTCAAAGTACATGAATTGCATGTGACTCTCCATAATATCCTTTCTACTTTAGGCCAAATATTGTGTCGGTTTGATGAGAAATTGTAAAAGTCCCTGGAGCAGTGGGGAGCGTCACTGGAGATGAAGGTTAAGGATGGAACAGACCCAAGCAACTAGAAGATACTGCTCTTCTAATTACAGTTTTCTCTCCTTAAGCTGTCCGCCTTATTTCATTCTCTAAAATTCAAAAAGTACTTGGCTGGTAAGCACTTGGCTGTGTAATGAACCTAACGATCATGTGAGAAATTGTCATTTTCAACAGAATGATTCCTGTCTTCTGGGTATGAATCCCCCTTTCCATCAAGACTGTGTTTGTGGTGATGGCACCAAACTCTTCCCTTTTCGAGTAGAAAAGAAAGAGAGGAGGGTTTAGAAAATTTTGTCTAGCGTAATGGGGTAAGAGTATGACCCACCAAGGGTGAAGAATGTCATACATTCTTATCATACCATCCGTCCTCCTTCCCATCATAATTGCTCTGATTCTTGCCTTTGAGATGTCTGGATAGCTGGCAGTTTTCTAATGATGCAAAATCAGTGCCTATTGTCTTAGAGGGCCACGTATTACATGAATGTCAGGAAAATGAGAATCCAAATACTTTCTTCTTAGGATATATACTGACTTAGGAGATCTAGCTGTCAGTAGGTAGGTATGAAAATGAATGCCTAGGAATTCTTCTTTATACATTGTAGACGATTGGGATGCTAATGTGTGTACAGTGTAGTGAAATAGCACTGGATTGGTGGTTAAGTCTTTGAAACAGAAGTCTTGAAAGACTTCTGATTTGGCTTTTACTCCAGCTTTCTCTGCTGACTTAAAAGAAAGCATTTCTCCTTCAATGGAATGATGTGAAAATGAAATCAAGGGGCAGGGTCCTCTAAATATACACCAGGGTTTTCTACAAGGCAACCTAAAAGCTCATTTACTTTTATTCTTATTTTTCCCTAAGAAAAGTTAGCTGCCCTTTGGAGAGCCCTGCTGCTAGAATCCCTATCTAATGTGGGACATAGGGCCCACTTCAGTGATTCTTGAAAGATTTTCAAACTGGTTTTGAGGAGCTTGTAGGCCACTTTGTAATAGGAAGAAGCGTCTGACATTTAGAATTCTGCCTCCCAATGTGCAAACAATACAAGAGGGAAAGCTGTGCCCTCACTTGGGCTTCTGCTGTGCTAATTACAGAAGTGTAAAGCCCAGCTGTGGTCAGACAAACTCATCAAGGAGAGATGCGTGAGACCAAGAAAGCAAAAGAAGGACCAGAATGTTTGTCATTTTTATTCCTTGCGTATTATCTGTTAGCATTCAGCTCTGCTTAATTATAAACTATTTTTTTCCATTTACAAACATGCTTTTTCCCCTGAATTTAATGTGAATGAAGTTGCTTCTAGACTAGATTATACCTATAAGATTGAAGCTCAAAGGCTGAACTAAGATTTCTTTAACATATATGTACACAGATTAGTATTGACCTATACACTCAATCTGTTTAAAAATGAAAGATTCTTGTCCTCTATTCCAAATTCTTAACAATCCTCCTCTATCTCAGAACCTAAGAAAATCAACAAAACCAAACCAAAAAGAACAAATAAGCAACTTATAACTTTCTAAAGAAATTTCAATTTCATTTCAACAGGGAAACAATGCAATTTAAATATACTTTGTTTTCCTTTGATATTTATTTTGTACTTGCTTTTCCTGGAGATCTGTGCCCAAAGTTGAGCTACAGGATTGCTTTGCTATAGCCATATGCTCATTTTCTGCAGACACTGTAGGAAGTGTCATTCACTGGTGGTCATTGTGGATTTGTGGGCAAATGCAGGATTGCAGTTGTGAGTATGTGAAACACAGAGTTAATAAAGCTATTGTAATAATCATACCCTGCATGTTTTTTCTACATGAACAACTGTAAACGTACTTTTGCTCATTCCTGTATATATACATATATTTTATACACACACACACACACACACACACGCATATCTCCATATGTAAGGACAATGTTCTGGCAGACAATAAAGTACTTTGAGGGAGGAGTAGCTTTTTATATAGGCCCCAATGATTTTGTGGTGGGGCTCGAGGTAGGTGTCATTAGTTCTCCCTTTATAACCCAGAGAAGCTAAATGATGGGTCTAGGGTCACATAACTAATGAGTAGGAGATATTCACATTTTCACTGGTTGACTATATTTTCTACTCCTGATTATGGTTTGCTGATTTAACACGAAGCACTCTGAATTCAAGAAGAGAGAAATACCACATAACAGTTTTATTTAATTTGTGACTTTGAAAATTCCTCTGACACAAGACCACTGAAGACCCTCTTGTAGAAAGTATACCTGAAGAATATCTACTCCTTTCATCTATGTGTTTAATCAGAATCGTTTTTCTTATGTTATATCTGCAGGTCTCAATGATGGTCGGTATACTAACGGTCAAACCCCAAACTTGTCCAGGTGGAACCTTGGGTTTTCACGACAACTACAGAAATTTGAAAAGCAACAGCAATATTAATGAGGTACAACCGAATATACTTTTTATGTGTTTTAAATCAGGCTTTTGATATTGCTCAGACGGGACCCAAGGTTTGTTAGAAATTAGTTAACATATACAAAATAGAAAATATTAAGATAATAACAGGAAAGAGGGTGTTATTGAATGCTATGCTTCTTTTCCTTTTTCTCTTTGCAAAGCTTAGTTTACCCAGTTAGATAACTGACACTTTGAGTTTTATGGAAATAAGATTCTTGAGAAGTAGACAACTGAAGATAGGAGAGGAGTTTGGGTTAAATCAGAAAAGTAATAAGCTCTTGGATGCCAGAGAGACAACCTAAGGTCATTAAACATGCTCTGGGTCTTAGGGAAAACTAGGCTTGCTTCACAGTTTGAGTTTTCCCTGCTTCTATAATGTGTCTCATGAAGAAAACTCCCAATTCTTATCATGTAAGATTAATTCACTATTTCAATGGAGTGTTTTCCATTCGACAAGCAGGTTCTGAGTGCTATTAATGTTCAAAACATTGTGCTTTGCCCTGGGGGATATAAGGGTATGTGATAATAGCTATCCAATAATTGTGCAGTGCTCTAGAGCTTACACACTCATTTCTTAGACATCTTCTTGTTTAAAATTTTGGGAAGTAGTTATTATGGCTATCCCCATTACAGAGGGAAAAAAAGAGGATCAGTGATTGCCTGAGTTTCAGTGCATGAAAAATGTCAGACATGATGTTCAAACTCAAGTCTTTCAACTTTGGAATCTATACTATTTCCATTATATCAGATTTCCTGACCTAAACAACCTTGCATTTTATTTATTTTTTTACTAATTTAAAAAATTTTATTCTTTATTTAAATATTTTACTCTTTAAGGTATTACAGTTATCCCAATTTCTTCTTCTTCCTTCTCTCCAGCGAGCACCTCCCACTCTCACAGTCAATTCCACACTGTTGTCTGTGTCCATGTCTATGGGTCATGCATGTTTGTTTTTTGACTAATCCTTTCATCTTCTTTCAACCAGTGCTCCTCCCCTCTGACAGCTATCACTCTGTTTCATGTTTCTATGCTTCTGGTTCTATTTTGTGTGTTGGTTTATTTTGTTAATTAGATTCCACTTGTAAGTGAGATCATATGGTATTTTTTTTTTTACAGACTGGCTTATTTCACTTAGCATAATAGTATCCAGTTTCATCTATGCTGTTGCAAAAGGTAAGAATTCCTTGTTTCTTCCTACTGTGTAGTATCCTATTGTGTAAATGTAGCACAGGTTTTGTGTGTGTGTGTTTAATCCATGCATCTACTGATGGGCAGTTAGGCTGTTTCCAAATCTTGGCTATTGTAAATAGTGCTGCTATGAACATAGGGGTGCATATATTCTTTTGAATTAGTGTTTCTGGATTTATTCCCTGCAGTGGAATCACTGGGTCAAAAGTTGGTTCCACTTTTAATTTTTTGAGGAAATTTTATACTGTTTTCCACAGTGGCTGTATTAGTCTGCATTCCCACCAACAGTGCACTAGGGTTCCCTTTTCTCCAAATCCTTGCCATCACTTATTGTTTGTTGATTTATTAATGAAAACCATTTTAGCAGGTGTGAGGTGTTATCTCATTGTGGTTTTAATAAGTCTGACACCATAAAAGTCATGAAAATATAGGCAGTAAAATTTCAGATACCTTGTATAGTAATATTTTTGCCAACATGTCTCCTATGGCAGGGGAAATAAAGGAAAAAATAAACAAATGGGACTATATCAAACTAAAAAGCTTCTGCACAGCTAAAGAAACCATCGTCAAAATGGAAAGGGAACCAACTGTATGGGAGAACATATCTGCCAATGATACATTGGACAAGGATTTACTCTCAAAAATAGGTAAAGAATTTGTATGACTCAACACCAGGAAGACAAACAATCCAATTAGAGAATGAGCAAAGGATCTGAATAGACACTTTTCCAAAAAGGACAAACAGAGGGCACATAGTCATATGAAAAAATGTTCAACATCACTAGCCATCAGAGAGATGCAAATTAAACAACACTTAAAAGTGAGAGAAATATACATAGTCAAAAATGTGGTAAGAATATAATTGAAAAATAAAATTTTGCCACAATAGTATGGTTTACCAAAACATTATAGCAGCAAACACTACATGACAGTCTCAAATTGGGTTATAAATTCTGCTAGTGTGGCTTTTATATTTTAAAAGCTTTGCATTTTGCCTTTTATAAGTCAGGGTCCTATTTTTCTCAATATGTTTTCAGAAACCATAGTATGTTAGCTTTATGCTCTTGGGAATTAGACCCCTTTGTTTCTCAGGATTAGACAGCTCAACAAGTAGAGTGTTTAAAAGAAGTCTGCAGTAAATTCTTTTTGACCTTTTCAATCTATTTCCATGGATCCTATCACTAGTAGCATATTAGATTTTTTGCTTGTCTGCAGTTTGATACAATTTTTGTTGATAGTCTTAAGTAGAGCCTATTAAATAAGGTATAATCAATGTATGTAAACCCGTAAAAATGAACAGTCCTGTGGGTACCAGTGTCAATAAACTCTTCAGTTACAGGAAGGATTTTTAGAAGATAGCTATCAATTCTGCTGTGATTCAAATATGTCTTATAGGTAAGCACTATAGTGGTAAAGATTTAAGCAATTTCATCTTTAAACACAAACAAAAATTACTTGAGCTGGTACAGTTCTATAACCTACCTGCTGCTTTTGAAAGGTGGAAAAATATTTTTATGCAGACACATTTTTTTCAATGAATTTTTTGTGATGAGCATTTCCTACCTTACTTGACTCTCTGTGACACACTTATTCTTGATACAATACACATCAGTGTAACAATTATTCTTTACTATTTCCAAAATCAGACATTTTTCTTCATTCACATGACGTGTGTTGGAGAAAAAGGATGAATTAGAAAATTCAAATTCATTCTACAACAATTAGATAGCTTTTTCTGAATAGTGTTTTGTGATTTCCTATCAGTAGCCCTTTCATATGTGCATGTGAAAAAGCGCTTGGGAATGGAAAAGTTAGAGTAAATACCAGGTACCTATAAAAATTGGTGGGGAAGAAGCCCTCACATGACCTGTTGTCCATTCAGGGACTGTGCAATCAGTGCATGGGGACTGGAACATTCTCTCCTGCAGGGGCTGGGTGCCAGGCTGTTGCTTGGTCCCATATTTTTCTTTGTTAGGAATGTTTTGCCTTGCTCAAGTGTTCCAGTCATATGGTACCTGGCCAGCCCCACTCTTGTGTCTTCTGCAGCCTGAGAGAAGTGACACAGTCTATCACCCTACATGGGCTATTGGGAGAGACCCCTTGGTGATGAGAGACAGACACACAATTGAGACACACACTTGCGGACTCTGCCTTTTGGTAAGTAAAGCATTGTTCTGACCAGTGTGTTTGAGTTCTTGGTGACTCAGAATCTGTGGAAGATGCCGTGGGCTGATGTCTGTGGGCTCCTATTTCTGGTGTTTGGTGTTGTTAATGCTCTTCGCCATCCTCCAAGCAGCAGAAATGCTCATCTGGGGTTTTACTATTAGCTGGTAGCTGGATTTTACTGTTTGACAAAAAGTGAAACCTAGTTTATTTTATTTAAAAATTCTAGTCTAAGGTTTTTTGAAATAGTTATGAACATATGGCAGTAATGCAAAATGCATTCAAAGTATCACCTCACAAATGTGAAACACATTATTAAGAGATTTGTGATGTATCCTGCTTATGTCAGTAGAAATTTTAATATAATTTGTATATGAATTTGAGGTTGGTGTTTGGTATGACTATTGTCCTGCTTTCACATGACTGCTTTAATGTTAAGAAGTTAGTCACCATCATCACAATGGTTGTCACTTCCTCTTTTAGAAACTCATTGTACACACACAATTTCCAACTAGATTTTCCCAAACATATTGTGAATTTGTTCACTTTCTTTCATCTACACTGCTATCATTCTGGTCCAAGACATCATTATCTCTCACCCGAATTACTGTAATAGCACCCTATAAACGTATTCTCCACAGTTAATCATTTTAAAATGTTAATTAAATTTTGTTTATCATCATACTTGGAATGAACCTCAAAGTCCTTTTCTTGGTCTATAAGGCATAGACTCTATCATATACAAATTGTTTTAGAAACTAGCAAAAGAGGAAAAGCTGCCAAACTCATTTTACAAAGTAAGTAAAACCTATTACTAACACTTGAGGTACAGGCATACACGCTTTGCTTTATTGTACTTCACAGATGTTGTGTTGTTTTAAAATTGAAGATGACCCACCACCAGCAAGAAGATTATGACTTGCTTTATTGTGGTGATCCAAAACTGAGCCACAGTATCTCTGAGGTATGTCTGTATAAGTGCTGGAAAATTGTTGTCAAGAAAAGAGAATTATAGACCAATATCACTCATGGACATAGATACAAAAGTCTGTGTATTTCAAATGTTAGCTAATCAAATCTTACATTGTATTAAAACTAATGTGTCAGGATTGAGTCCCTTTTATTCCAAGAATGATATCATTGTTCAAAATCAGAAAATCCATTTATTTATTTCATCACATCAAAAAACTTTTTAGTTCTTTAATATCACATAACTTCCAAGATTTACATCTAGTTCAGATGTTTTCTCTAACATAGACTTTCTATATCCATCTGCCTAATTGACATTTCATTTGAATGTTCTATAAGCATTCTCAAAATTAACATATCCAAAACTGAATTGCTGAAATTCCTTCTAAACTCTTCTCCTCTCTTAGTTTTTCATAACTCAGTAAATGGTCACTTCATTCCTTCCTCCATTCCATCCAGAAGTTGACCAGTTCTTGATACCTCTAGTGCTACCGACCATCCTTGTCCTACTGGCCATTGTTTCATCTGGAATAACCTACTGGCCGGTTTTCCTTTTGTCAGCTTTGTCATCCCACTCCACCCCACTCTTCTCAGTCTATTTTTAGCAGAGTAATCCTGTTTAAATGTAAGTTAGAACATGTCACTCTTTGGCTCAAAACCCCCAGTTGGCTTTCCCCATTACCTCAGAGAAAGAGCAAGTTGTGACATTGGCTTCTGGGGCCCCTCTAGTCTGTCTTCTTCCCTCTTGAGCTTCATGTCCCACCAGTCTTCCTTCCCTCTCTTGTCTTCAGCTCTGCACTTGAAGTTTATTGACCCGTTTTGCTTTATTCTTCTTCAAGATATTCATAGATATCTTATTCAACAAATTCAGGATGAATTTGTTTTTTTCTTTTGGTCTTTATTTAAATGTTACCTTTTTAGCAAAGCCATCCTGGATATCTTATTTGAAATTTTCAGCTCTTCCCTTCTTGCCTCCTTTTTAATGCTTTTGCTCCATATACGAATATCTTTTTAACATGTTTTTTAATTATAAAATCTTGGTCCATCCTAATATTTCTCCTTCTAATGATATCCATATTGTAGTAAACTGAAATAGTTGTGCTCCTTAACTGTCTTGTTTTCTGGGCTTGAGAGTTCATTTTCCTCTGGGAGTACCAATTAGGAAATGCAAAGAGAGGAATGCCAGAAGACTCTTGTCCAGGTCAGCCCCAAAGACTCCAGTGCGTGTGTTTTTCAGTGCACTTGTGTGTGTCATCTGGGGTGAAAAGACCAGGCACCAGAAAACTATAGCCTACCAAACAATTCCCTAGGTCAGATCTTTGCACCCCAAGTAGAAGCGGCTATAAGCTGAGATATGCATAGGTTATAGCTCATCAGCCTTGAATGTTTGGAATGATAAGGGTGAGAACCTCCTTTTCTGAGATTAGTTAGTTTTCACCTGTTTCTCTAAGCATCTCACAAGTACAGGACTTTTGTCATGTTCTGATTTGACCTCTGAGAACAGCCGAAGCAGAAGGCTGAGTTACAAAGGTATCAGAGCACTGTAGCAATGCATCATAAACTGGAATGTATGATAACTAAATTCTACGAGCTGAGGTTTAGAATAAAGTAAGAAGTTGGGAATAGGATTGATAGCTTGGGTTTCAGAGGCAGTAGCAGTATTCCCAGAACTTCTGCTCCCAGATTGCTGCCTCAGGCTCTATACTTAATGGAATGGAGGTTTTCTAGGATTCAACTCTTCACAAAGTATTATTTTTTTATAGTGCTAATAGTGGCTGCAGTGACTGCAGACAGGGGGGCAGACAGCCTGGTGGGTAGATCGTGCCGCAGTCCGTTTCTCCCAGTAATTCTATTCCACTAACCTGCTGTATCCATCTGATTTAAGAACTGAAAAAACCCTTCACTTGTGGGTCTTAGGCTAGAGATTCATGCCAGGGACAGTGCGAGCTGCTGAATGTGAAAAATTGAATAGGACAGATCTCTAATCTACTGGGGCAGACAGAAACATAAATAGACAATCAAAATAATATGGGATAGGCAATTGTAGATGTCGGCTGGAATTCAAAAAAACAATGTTTGATATTAAAAATTCAAGCTTTCTTTATCAATCCTTGAATGATACAGAGTGACTCAATAATACCCACATTGATGAACCTAAAAGGTGCCCATAGATGAAGGGACAGAAAAAACCCTACCCTTTGGTTACCTTTTTGATTGTGCAAAACCAAATGTTTCCAAAATTTCTAAGAAAAAGCCTTACACATGAGCAGGATACAGATACATGAGTATTCACTAAAATAAATGGCGCCCTAGGCGAAGAGGCAAGCTCATTGCAGTCTCAGCTGTGTGACGTGCAAATCACTTTCCCTGATGATCTTTTACTTGAAGGTATGCAAGTTAATTTTTAAAAAAAACAGTGCTGTGTACTAAAGTGGCAAGACTAAAGTATTAGCATGGATATTGGGGTAGACATTCTACATTTTTTTGCATGCCAGTTAAATTATTTTTATAGTTAATGACATTTTAAATCCAGAATTGAATTTTCTTCAAGTTTTGTTGACAGTGTCAATGCTGGACTGGTGCTACTTTCCTCCCCTTTTGGCTTTGATTCATGCCAATGTCTGAAGAGACAATCAGGAACTTCATCTGCAAGCTGTGGCTCATTTATATTTGTAAGCACTTACCTCCTGCTTGGAAATGGGAAAAAAAGTTTATGTCACTATCTTTGGGAGATAGGGAAAATTAGTGTTGAAGGAAGCTGGCATGTTCAAGACTTGGAAAGACTATATAGTCTTCCAGAAGGAAAAGCCAAGCCCTTGCTTGTAAGATGGTGGCTTGATAGCACTGAAAGAAATAAAGCACTTTATTATTAAAATCTCTATCAAAGAGTTCTGTTTATTTTAAATACTATACTATCCTGCTCCCTTCTCTCAGAGCCATAAGCTCACACACCCAACTCTGATATGTCAGCATGGATCTACCTGCTCATCTTCCCTCAGATACTCTCTGCACCATCACTGAGAGGAATAAATTTGTGAAGAGCTCCAGCATCTTTGAAGAATCTGTGGTCACTCTTCTTTGTAGTTCAGCAATTACAGTGGAAATTGCTGCTGCTGAATTGGATGGTTAAATGCATTGGGGATAATTGAGTCCTAGAGTGGCAGGGTCCATGTGGTGGCACTTAACTGCCACAGACAAGGTGGGCATGGCTATTATAATGGACAACAGAGTTAAAGCATGGATTAGAACAGTCTTGACTTGCGCAGAGCTGTGGTGCCAGCTATTGATCATGGCGTTCCCTAACAGTGAACTAGATTGGCAATCGACTAAATCTGTACTTAATCTGCTTAAATGGGAGACTTCTACCTGAAGTGAGTACAGCTGTAACTGGAATCACCAAAACAGAGAGCCATGACTACTCCATCATTTCTTAGACTGGAGCCACTTTACAGGCCCAGAACCCCATGAATGAAGAGGAGGCCATATCTCCTTGAGGAAGGACCCTGCTACACTGCCAAAATTCACTTTTAACCTTCTTCCAGCCTCAGTAAGGGACCTACGGTCTTTTACCAGGGCTATTGTGCATTGAAAAAACCACACTTTTGGGGGGTTATTGGACACTGACTCTGAGCTGATGTTAATTCCAGGAGACCAAAAGCGCCACTTTGATCTACCAGTCAGTTGAAACTTAAAGAGGTTGGGTGATTAGTGATATTAGCCCACAGTGGGTTCAATGGGTTCTTGAATTGCCATAGTCTGAATGTTTGTGTTCCCCCAAATTCATATGTAAAAGCTTAATGCCCAATTGGATGATATTAGAGTTGGAGCCTTTGGGAAATGCTTAGTTCATGAGGGTTCATGAGAAAGAGAGCAATATAAATATAGTGGGCTTGGCGAGTGAAGGATAGAGAGAGAAAAAGAGAGAGAGAGATTGACTTACCATAAGAAATAAGGTCACATAATTTTAGAGGCTAAGAAGTCCAATTTTGTAAATTGGAGACCTAAGAAAGCTTATGTTTTTGTTCTAGTCTTGCCCAAAAGCCATAGAACCAGGAGAACCAATGGTTCCAGTCTGAGTCTGAGGCCAAAGGCAGCAGGAGACTAATGTTGTAGCCTGAAAACAGCCAGGCAGGGAGCAAGAATTCTTTCTTACTCAGCCTTTTATTTGATTAAAGCCTTCAAAGGATTAAATGAGTCCACCCACAATGGGGAGGTCAATTTTCCTTAGTCTAGTGGCTCAAATGTTAATCTCATCTAGAAATACCCTACAGAAACACCCAAAAATAATGTTTAACCAAAAGTCTGGACACTCCATGATCCAGTCAAGTTGACACATAAATTAACCATCGCAAATCTACTCCTTGTCAACTTGACATCCATTGGCATCTCTTTAACCATACTCAATTTCCAAATAAAGTAGCAAATTCCACCTAACATGCTATAACTCTCCTCAGAACTGGAAATCCGCTGACTCCTTCCCCAGAAAGGGAGGTGAAGTCCTTGAGTGGTGTTCATTCTTCTCCTCAACATCCTATAATTTAAATACTATGGTATACAATTAAAAATACTTAAAATTTAAGTATATAAGGTCAATACATCTTATGCTACAATATAATATTGCTTATTGATATTAAGGACAGTGTAGATCGGGGGTGGGGTGAATGGCACTCAAACACTGATTGACCCGTTAAATTCCACTCAACTGATTAAAGCACTGGAAGAAAATATTTTTAGTTGTTTATTTTTAGTATACATTCTCCTAGAAGCTATTTATTGTCCCTAACAAGGGTGTGTAAAATGTGAAAAATTGGCAAGATGAAAAAACAAGTAAGGTAAAGTGGAGCTGGGAGTAAGTTCAAATGAAAATTTGATACAACATAGGGGCAGGGTGTGTGTGTATAAATTGGTCCCTAAGCTTCCTAGGCAAAAACTGGCCCATGGTTTCCATTCTTGGCACTGGATTAGATCTGAGTTTCTTCTGAATAAAAATGGGTTAAGATAAGTTAAAGTAGTTATTTTATGGGTTAACTAATTTGATTAAACCTTTTACTTTTTAACCAACTTTTCTGATGTTCTAGGATAGTGGGGAAAGGCTAGATTCTGGGACCAAATTTACTTGGTTTAAAATTTTTACTCTTTTTTTTTGGTTAGTTGTGTGATCTAGGGCCAGTTACTTAACCTTTCTGGGTTTTATTCTTCTCATTTGTAATATAGGTGTTGTAATACCTGTCTCATAGGTGCATCTGAAGATGAAATGTATATAAAGGTCCTTGTACTATACTTAATCCCCCTTTCCTTTCCTTCCCTTCGGAAAATGTAGTATTTAGTTAGAATGCAAATGAATTTATTTTTGGTAAAAACCTATAAGCAGGGCACAAATTGCAGAATTGTTGGTATAGGTAATATTAATACCAGCTGACTTCTGTTGAATACATGCTTACAATAAAATGACCACTCGTTTAAAAATACACACATTCAAACGAAAACATACACTTGCCAGCCTACCATACCTATTGTGAAGCTCAGTCTCACATATTTGATTGTCTAACATTCTAGCTGACATTCCCATTTTCTGAAGATTGAGTCTTTATTGTTTTATTTTTAATTTTTGCTACTGTTTCATAATCATCACAAATGAATACAGGGAATTCCCTGTACAAAACAGTACAATAAAGTTCAAGATCAAGGTGTTCCTTTAGGCAAGGTTAAAGATTTCAGTCTCTGGTCTTTGGCATTTAGTCTACACTCCTTATTTTTGGATGGGCCGCTGGGTGCGTGGTCCAGTCCATGCTTTTAGCCATATTTGAACAGAAGAATAACCACTTAGTCCAGATAGAAGCAGATGAAGTATTTGGTTTCATGTGTCATGTAACTACTGAAGTTCCTCATCATGATGCAGTGCCAGGTGGGGTTGTATTTCTTGCCAAACTTATTCTTAATATGGGCCACAATATCTTTCTCTGTGTTGTATTTCTCCAACGTCTGAGTAGCACATTCCACAGGGTGCTGTCGCATCTCCTCCGACATATAAGCACTTTTGGTCAAGACATTTCGGCTGCACATGGTTACAGCAGAGCCTGGGCTGGCAAACTGCAAGGGTCTCCTGGGGGAGGGGCTGGTGAGGCCCAGAACCAGCGGGAGAGGCAGTTGCTATGGCATATCTCTTAAGTGTGAGTCTTTAGATATATATGTCTTAGATATTGTAGTCTCAAGAAAGTAACTCCGTGTAGCATTGCAATTTGGTACAGATCATTCTCTTTCTGTAGTGCCATTGTGACCAGTAACCCAAGACCTCAGAGAGTTCTTTAACTATTATGAAAGAATTTTCCCATGGTGTTAAAAACTACTAGGTCATTCATTTAAGAACTGTTGTCTGCTTGCAAAACCTGAGTTTTAAATATACTGCATCTACTCACACACATCTTTTTACCTCCCTTCACATTTTCATCCAGGTGATACAGCGTTCCAATTAGCACCTTTGAGACATCTGGGGGACAAGGAGTCACAAAGGCTCACATAGGGTTTGGACATACACCCTTGAGAATGGTGGTAGTGGAACTCAGTTATCACATTTTATGAATAAAATATCTTTTTATGATTTTCCTTGTTTATTTTTAGAAAAAGGGGAAGGGAGGGAGAATGAGAGAAAAAACACCAATGTGAGAGAGAAACATCTTTTGGCTCTTGAGCCCCCAACCGGGGGCCCAGCCACAACCCTGACGTGTGCCCTGACCAGGAATTGAACCAGCGACATTTCAGTTTGCAGGATGGTGCTGAACCCACAGAGCTATACTAGTTAGGGCTATGGATAAAATCTTTAGCTCTTTTCCAGTCCAAGGTGGTAGGATGAGATCTTTCTGCCCTTATGACTACCTTTCTGAGAACTCCCCTTGCTCTTGGGGGTAGTTGGTCTAATTTGCTATACCCAAGTCAAAGGTGGTGCTAAGAAAGGGGGGACAACTACCCCCCAAATCGCTGTTATAGGATGTACCTGTGGTGGTCAACCTATAGTTTCTTGGTCTCTAACAATGACAGAATATCTTAAATGAAGCCTGCTTTGATTATCTGCAATATTTGGGCTTGTGTTTTGGCCTGTTTTCTTGTGCGTTACAAAATGCTGTGACATTGATGTATTGCCTCAAAAGGTAAAAAAAGAATATCAGATTTGGAACTAAAAGTATCAGTTTGAAAACATTACAGTTATAAAACATTACCATTATAAAACCCAGCAAAAGTGTAAACTACAAAAGAAGTGATTCAAAAAAAATCTTTTAATAAAAGTTTAAAGTGTTCAAAATATATTTGCCCCTGGAGCAAACTTTTTTCATTTAATATTGTGTCTGTTAATTAGTGCTTCAAATTTGCAAATTCTTTATTGGTTTATATCAATGTAATACCCAAAGCTCATCTCATTGCCAGATTTGAATGAAATATGATCCTGTTTATTCTATTAAAATGAAGGCTGGAAATTGTTACCCAAATGCCACAGGAATTCTTGCCATTTTCTCATCAAATTCCTCATCAGATTTTTTTGTTAAAGTCACATTGTTTTAGATTTTGTGCCTTGGCATTTAAATGAAATTCAATGTGCCCCACGGAGGAAACATCTGTAGGGACATATTATGTACAATATCCATTCCAATCAAGCAGGAGTGTACTGAGTGCCTGAATGAGGAGCTTATTCTTGCTTCACTTCCCTCTGATGTGGCTATTGAGAAGATCTATAAGAGAGGGAGCATTTATAAAAATTAAACCGGCAGTGGTGCACAATATTTTAAATGCTCAAATCAAATACTTTTTTTAAGTGCACAATATCAGTGAATGGATTCCTGCCTCTTTCTTTCTTCTGATGTAACAGACTTTATACATAGCATCTGATCCAGACTTTGGATGGCTTAGCAGTTAGGTGATGATGATTTTCAAAGGTATATATATGCTGCGGGAAGTTATTGTTTTCTTGATTTTAACTACCCACTATGTCCCTCAATCGTAATCCTTAGTTCACATCCTCTACACAACTTTTTATGTTTGCAACCCACACAAAATGCTACATCTAGTGCTGTGTCAAATGGTCAAGAAATGGGAACTGTCCTGCCCTATCTGTAAATCAGTGGCAATTTTCTAAAGTGGAAAATGACCAGGGCATGATGACTAGGATTCATATGAAATGGGAACAATCGTGACTCCATAGGACTTTAAGATATGTGGGGATCAGATCAATTATTTGGGCAGAGCCCATACACATAGCACATACTAAATGCCTAGTAAATATTATCTATTGTTGCTTTTGTCAGGGCATTTTGTCTGCCTCAGAATGGGGCACTCATATAGCAGAAATAACTTGCATGGCGCAGTGAATACTGGGAAGCAGAAAGAGTACTGAGAGATGGTCACTAAACCAGTTCAGTTGTTGCTAAGGTTCATGGTTATTGTCCACATCAAGTACAAAGAGAACCAATTGATGTTTAAACCACTGAGCAACATGCCAGAGTACAAAGAGAGCCATGTAGTTTCAATCTCTGCAACACTCTGCTCGGTATGTTATACATAGAAGAGATATTTCTTTTCCAGGTACTTCAGTGTACAATTAAGTAACTGAAACACTGAATAGTAAACAACATGAACCATTCAGCATTATCCTGTCAAAATGCACTAGGATTCTTGTTGGAAGACACAGCTGCTTTTAAAAGAAATAACTCAATATCCCAAGATATACCAAAGTGAGTCATTCCCTTATCTTTTCACTGCTTGGGTACCTGCTTCCCGTGGCTGTAATTATGGCCTGCATTGTGCCATGGACATGGAACTCTGTCTTTACAGGTAAGCAGCAGATTGGGTGACACATTATAAAATATATATTATAATTCTCATTTCTTTCTTGCCTTTCAATTTTTTTTTTAATCCAAGGGCTGGCTTTGTAGGGATGAATTTTGTTCACTCAACTCAAAAAACTGTTGTGTGGTAAAGTTTGAAAAATCCTGGATTATATAAAATTATATAGTTCCTAATTCCAGGACCTTCTGGAGTCCGTACTATATTAATGAACATTTTAACTCTATAAGAATAAGATGTAGTATGCATGGTTTCTGACATTTATTTGGCATAGAACCTCTTTTCTGTGTAACATGGCAGAGCCTCTGCTCTTTGGGATACCTTTTGGATAGAGGACGTACCAGATATTAAACTGATAAGAACAGATACTACATTTGATCTTAGCCAAAAGGCTGAGAAGCGATGGGATACCTTTTGGGATTTGATGCCCAGTCTGATGGTTTTTACAGTCAAAGGGATATTTATATAATGATAATGAACACTAGCACAGACTAAATAAGAGCCATACATTTTAAAAACATTGCAAATGAGCTGGAGAACAGTACTTTACTTTCACAAAGATGATCCCCACCCCAAATTTACAGCATTCCCACTGGAGTTGGGGACCCCTTAAACGTGGAGTTGTCATTCTTCTCCGGAACCTCGGTACCAATACACAATCACTGTTTCCACTGGGAATGGTTAAGTTTACAGGACGTGGATGACCAGCAGGCATTTTGTTTTCTCTACGTAGGGAAAGCTGATCTAATAGGAAGAGGAGGATGAAGAGGAGAAAAAAGAGGCAGAGGAGAATGCTAATGACACTGTTTTGGTTCCTGGGTTTGGCTGTACCTGAAGCAAATATACCCCAGGTTTTAATTTATGTGAATTTATTAGTTTTCTTTTATACTTAAGCTACTTTGGAGCTTTTCCCACTAACAACTTAAAATATCCTTACATATCAGAATTGCAGTCAACAGATTCCAGATTATGGAATGGGTTAGGCAGAGGCAAGACACAGCAGTGTCAGGGGTTTCCCGTGCATGACTGATGTGAGTGTGGCGGACTGAGAGCTGACAACCCAGTTCTACTCCATTTTATTGCTATCATGACCCAAGTTATTCTTCCAGGTGGCCAAGTGTCCAGCTAAAAAATGCATTTCCCAGACTCTTTGGCTGATTGGGGATGGCAATGTGCTGTAGTTTTGGACAATGACATAAAATTGTTTATAGTCTTAGCATAGCACACTTGCAGGAAAGTTCTTAGATGACACCTGGCATGTGCCTCTTACCTTATCCTTCCCCCTTTCTCTTGTCTGTGCCACTGTTGTGGTGTGTGAGGCTATTCAGACGGAGCCCACACTCCAAGTATATGGTGAAGCAGAGATAGAAAAGGCTTTGCCCGCTGCCATGGAGTGACTGCTGCACCAGCTGGGGACTGTCCATAACCTGGTCTCTTAGTGTGTGGAAACAAACAAACAAAAACCCCAAAACAAACAAATATAAAAAACTTCCATTTGGTTTAAACCACCATAAGTTTAATTTCTATTATTTGTAGTTGAACCTGCTTCAGAAATGATACAGTAAGGCAGCTGATTAAACTGTTATCAGTGTGTCTCAGGCCTCCGTCTGAAGCCTACCAAAGGTTGAGCAATAGAGGTAGACCATATACACGAAGTTGGGGTTTTGGGGGATGCTGAGGACTTCTCGCAATCTTTAGTAAGTCCTCTAAGAAAGAGATGAGCTTCTGTCCATGCTGATCCTCCTAGACACTCTGACCAGAAGAAGAATATTGTATGCCTTATGGATGAAATCTAGTGATGCAATCAGCACAGTGCCAGCCACCACAAAAATTAGTTGGTGATCACTGAAGACAAACTTGGATGAATTCAGGAATTTAACTGCCTCAAACTTGGGCCTGCAAATGGGGTGTTTTGATATGTTAGGCTGATTGAATAGCTTTATCACAATATTGATCCATTATATGTGATGCTTGTTATTGAGTCTATTTTATACAATTTAAAAACTATTTCTTTTTTTGTCCTTTTTCATTATGTATGATTATTTTAAAAATTCTGTTCATAATGTAGTGGTAAAAACATTGACTCTGAAGGAAATCTTCTTGAATTTGAATCTCAGTTTTGCTGCTTAGTTATTTGACAGAAAATTACCAAACCTCTCTGCACCTTAGTTTCCTCATTTGTAAAATGAGAATAATAATAGTACCTACCTTAAGAGTTGTTATGAGGATTAAAAATTTTGACATATTTAAAGCATCATACCTGACTTGAGTACTTCAGTAAACACAAAGTGTTAGCTATTATTTTTAATTTTTTATCATTATAAGAGTTGAAAATAAAATGCTTTTGGACTTTACTTTACATTTAAGATATAAAATTGGCCCTGGCTGGTGTAGCTCAGTGGATTGAGCATGGGCCTGTGAACCAGAGGATCGTGGTTCGATTCCCAGTCAGGGCACATGCCTGGGTTGCAGGCCAGTTCCCAGTGGGGAACACATGAGAGGCAACCATACATTGATATTTCTCTTCCTTTCTTCTTCCCTTCCCCTCCCAAGATTAATGAATAAAATCTTAAAAAAGATATAAAATTGTATTTTACAAAGTTATATGGTTTTATATTTGGAGTACCTTCTGAGGGTGTTTATAGAGAAGGCAGGTCTGAAAAAAATTGTTCTGAGGGCTTTAGTTGTAAATGTGTTCTGCTTTTGGAATTTAGCCCCTCAGTGTACTAGGTAAGTTCTGTACAGGGATTCCAGGGATTTCGTAGACCTGGAAACACAGTTAGATGGTATTTGTTTCTTTCAGACATTTTATTTCAGAGCATGCTGATTCAATTGGTTTCCAGCATGAAAGAAGCTGCGAAGATTGGGGTCCCAGGAAATGCCCTTCTGTTTCGGTGGTCCCAGGCTTTCCTCTATATGGAAGCAGGTATGCAAGCAGACCCCTCTCTGAAGCTATTTGCAGGGAGTGCCCTGAGGGACAGTCTGGCCTCAGCTGTCATAGCCTTTTGAGTTAAAGGCAGCCTCTACCTGAGAAGTGCTCTGTCTGATGACAGAGAACCAACTGGATGAAACACACCCCAGGACTGATGAGGGTCGGAGGTGGAAGTCACCCTGTTCCGCTATAACCTTGTGCAGCTTGAAGGCCCTCAAGTTTTCTTATCTCCTCTGCTTTAGTGATGTATTGAAATTAAATGCAGATTTTCTTCTGCTTATGTAGTCTGGGTCCAGATGTTTTATATCTCTACCTAGAGTTGTCTTTTTTCATCTAATAATAATATACCCATTAGGATCAGTGAATAATACATCCACTAATAGAGCAGTGATATTAACATACTAACGAACCTAGGTTTCCTTTGGACCAGAGTGTTAATATTGCTTATAGGATTGCCTATTTTCCTTGCCTACCCATTTCATTTATATTACTTAGATTTTCTTTCTTGCGCAGAACATCCGAATAGATCTTAAATGTTGGTTTCTAAAGTAACTAGCTTCTGTTGACCAGGAATTAGCAGTTGGAACTGTACTGAAGTACTAATTAAATATTCATACGTTTGTATATTTCAGTGAGTGTGAAAGCCAAGGGCTTCATTAGAAGAGAATAGATATTTAAGGAAAATAATTTCTTTTGCCACCCTTAGATGAATAAAAAGATATCGACATAGGCAAAAATAGTATAGGAAGAAAAATTCAAGCAGCTAAGTTTTTATTTTCACAGTGTGGGGTAAGATGGCCTTAGTCCTTGTTGACTCGTATAAGGTCATGGCTTTGATAATGTGCCTCTCATCTCTTTTTGATAAAGGTTCTGTCTGATATGGGTTTCAAAATATTTCCAACTTTGGAGATCAGTGGCTTCAGAGACATATGACGTCTTCTTCTATGTTTGTTTTTTCCCGAGGGAGCACAGGTACTGCTGTCTTGTTAGGAACAGTTTCTCCGGATCAAAAATATTCCCCACTGTATTGTCTCTTACTCTCGAAAACAATAATTTAAACTGCATAAACCAATGAACACAGATTAGTGATAAATAGGACTGTAGCATTAGGCCTAAATACATTTATGTGAAAATCAAGTTATGGCTGGGCTGGGATTTTTTTTTTGGTTTGTTTGTTTTTATTTTTTCCCCTTTCCTGGAAATGATTGATGGCATTGTTTCAGGAGAAATTAATACAAAGAGGTAATTAACAAAATCTAATATCCAATAAATGTAGTCTAAAAAAAATTTCATGGGTGGTGGTTGTAGCATCAAACGGAGGCAGAAAGGTAAAGGAACAGCTAGTGTTTCTAAGTCAATTTTTTTCCCTCCTTTTATTCAACTACTCATGGAAAGAGCAATTGAGGGAGAACCGTGAACTAAGAAGACTTAGGTCTTCATGAGAAACAAATCGGAGGCTTTAGGAAGCATCATAAAATAGCCATTTAGTACATTGACCTCGTGTATTTAAAGATTATGAGATTTTACAGTAGTTGGGCCATAAAATATCAATTTAGAGCAACAGCAAATTTCCCGATATTCATTTCAGTTTATAGGCAATTCCCGTCCTGACGCAAATGTATAGACCCGGGTGACCAGTTTCCCTGGGCCAATGCTGCATTTTCCTATAGGGTGGGGTGTGGGGAAGTCTCAGTGGCTTTTACCCAGAAAATCAGTGGGCTAAAAATCTTCCTTCTTAGTTAAGCCATTTGTATTGTAGGAGCCTTTAAAACAGTTCCATTGTTTACTGGCACTCTTACGGTTTTTTCCCTTTTCAGCTGCTGTGCCAGCCAGGGGAATGGGGAAGGGCAGGGATGTTGGGTTTACATGATCCCACTTGGACGGGTTTCTATGGCCTCTGGATCCTGTACCTCACTAAGGGCGACATCTAAAAATGAAGCATGACTAAAATAATACTGCCATTATGAGCCACTTGCTATGTTAATATTTCAGATGAAGAATCTTTTTGGTTGGTACTTCATTGCAAAATTGGGGTGTTTTTTCCTTCCCTAAAGATGTATCCTTATTGAATGTATTTAAATGACTAGCTAATTTTTTTTCAGGGGGGAAAAACCCTGAGGCAAGTGTAAAACTAGTAGCTACAGAAAGCTGGAGAATCAGATGTCTGCTGGGCAAATTGACAGAACTCATTAATCTTCGATGCAGTGTGCTATAGAGTCTGTCCTTTCATGCACCTGCCCAAGCCGAAAGTAATTACACGATGGCACTATTAATACTGAAGAGCTTGAGTGGGGAGAGGGTTATCTTCTCTTCTTAGTAATTGATTGCCAGCTGATTAGTGGACAACATTTTTCTTGCAGCATAATTGCCTTTGTGCTACCGTAGCCTCTCTGACTGATTTTGAGGCCCTGACAATAGCATCGCAGCCCTGAAAGTAATGAACTGGAACTCAATCACTGCAAATTCCCCAAACAGTAGATGCCTAGTTAAATGCGTTTCAATGATATCCTAAACAACAGCAATCGTACCAAGGATCACATTTTTTTCCTTCTAGAAAAACCATAGAATTCAATTTTGGAAAGTGTGTATTTGTGAAGAAATAAATGGAAGTAATGATATATGCCTTTTTGTCTTTAGTGGCTGTGATCAAAAACTAATTCTGTGTGGGATTTTTAAGGAACTTGTGGATAAATGCTGATGGCAAGGAGATTCTTATCAGTTTTTAGCCAACATCTTGGACTTGGATTTAAGACTGTCATGTCGAAAGCATATTTGAAGCCATGCAGAGAATTAGAAGATTTTAATACTATTTTATTGCATGGTAGACACAAATGTCAAATAATCAGCTCTTTCTTATGGTAAAAATATTTGATAATATGCCTTTTGCCCTATATAGGGTGCTGGGTTAAGAAGGGAAAATGTGGGAGGTATGTACTTTAAATCTATGAGCTAAATAGTTCAGCAAATCAGAAATAAATAGTGTATGCTTTCTGTCTAAAAGTCAATTGTGCCAAGAGGGCTTTCTTTGGGTCTCAGAGGCAACCTGCACATTTATGCAAATGAAAATAAAAATATAAGAATCTACTTCCTAACTTTAAAAGCATTAAGCAGAAGAACCTGCTCTAAACTTTTAAAGGAGAAAGAACTACCATATAGAAAAGAATCTGGTAATCATTAGAACGAAATCTATCTCCTCAGTAGGGGGTGGTGGTCAAGATTTTCCTCATGTGAGAACTGAGATTCAGTAAGGATCTCTGCAGCACCAATTATTTTTATTTTTTAACCAAGTATTTTAATACTTTTCAGGGCATATGTCACAATATTTGCCCATACTTCTAATTGAGATCATTGACCCAGGAAAAGCAGTATTATTAAATTAGGGATTTGCCTTTCAAAATTCAAAGAGGTATATTTTCACAAATATTTGAACAAGAAAGCTATTTACTAGAGCGCACTATCCTAACAGACCAGGTGGGTGTTGGCTACACGCAGCTAACTTATTCTCAGCATTGTCATTTCTGAAAGCCTACAGGTTGGCTGTGCTCCTGTTTAGTTTTGAGGAGTTCTAGGAGTATTATTAATGTCAACATGACAATAAGAGTAAAGTTGCAAATTCTAGTAAGGAGACCTATAGGTTGTCCTGTAAACAGAATTGAGAGAATTAAAAAATGAAAAGGGATGAGATAATAAGTATTGAAATTCATTGTGACTTAGACATCTGACAGTGAGAAAATTCTGAAGTACACAGTGAGTCAGCCATAATGGGAAAAGTACAGCATGTACATATTTAACTGTAATTAACAAGAGATGAAAAAAATGTGATCGATGGAAAATCTTTTTAGTGTGTGGCTAGAAGGTCAGAGTAAATTCTGAGTGCACGTTAGCTTAATGTAAATACGGGGGAAGGTTAAGAATTTGAGAAGCAAAAAGCTAAGCATAGTGCACCACGGATGAAACTTTCATCGAGCCCCAGATGGAATTTACTACAATCTGCACATTCAAGTGAGTGGTCAGCACTTCGAATGAGGAACTGTAACTGCGGAGGAGTTCCCTGTTACTCTTGCTGCGACTGTCACAACGAGGCTTATTTGCTTCAGTGGATCTTCCACAGAGGTGAAATTCATCTATTTTAGAAAGAAATGCCTGATAACATGATATCAACAAAGTTTAAATCTACGATGGGCCACCTCACACTCCTGTTTGGTGGAAACGATCTGAAACTGCAGCAGAAACGTCTTAGGGGCTTTGTGCAGATCTTTTCAGAATATGGTTGAAGATCTACCTGTTGTTTAAAAGGCTAAATAACCGAGTCTAAGTTCTACTGTTTCTGAAGATCCTTGTTTCTCACTATATCATCGTTGATATTTAAAGCAATGTGACCTGAACTTCAAGTTGGTTTTGTTGGCAACAACCTGCCAGCAAACCATCTAACTCTTTATTTTTAAATCATCCATCCTAAGGTGGGGGGGGGTGCAATAGGTAAAAGAGGGTTGGTAAAGCCCTGGCTGGTGTAGCTCAGTGGATTGAGCACGGGCCCATGAAGCAAAGGGTCGAAGGTTCAATGCCCAGTCAGAGCAAATGCCTGGGTTGCAGGCCAGGTCCCCAGTAGAAGACACATGAGAGGCAACCACACATTGATATTTCTCTCCCATACTTTCTCCTTCCCTTCTCTTCTCTCTAAAAATAAAAAAATAAAATATTAAAAAAAAGAGGGTTGGTATAAGGTGCAGTGTAAGGCATGCTTTGTAGTTTACAAGTCAGCACAGTCTAACATTGATATTTGAATTGTACATCAAGCAAACCATCTCTGATGTCTGTTCATTATAAGTATCATTCAATATATTCCTTCCAATATAGCTGAAAAGGTAATGGTTTTAAAAAATGTGTTCAGTGGCAGCAAGAATTTTATATGCTTTCTCTAGCCAAATCTTTCCCCCATGTAATAACAGACTTGTTAAGAGAGTGTTCAAGACGCACATCCCATAGAAACTATTGGCTGCTTTGACTTTACCCCTCTTTTCATCCCTTTACACATTCTTTCCTAAGTGGTCAGCTGCATTTTAAGATGAGTAATAATTGTAGAAGAACTAGCATGGGGACCACAAACATGAACTACAAAATATAAGAGAATAACAAAGAGAAGGCAGATGAAAAAATATATTACAGAAATAATTAAACTGGGAAAGGCAAAAGTTTTAGGTTTAAGACAATGCAGTTCGCTGATTTCTCTTTAAGAAGAGTGCGAAGGAAATAAGCTAGTTTTCAAAGGAAAATATTATTAAAAAACTGGAGGATGTGGAGAGATTGCAATGTTTAGAAAAGTAATGGAAGAAAAAATTAAAACATTGCAGTAATGATAGGTATATAGCAAGAAAAATGAGTGAGCATGACCAAAAAGCCCTATTAGCTATTGAAGAAAAGATTCCAAAAAATGGAACAGGGAAAAAAAACCCTATAGAATGATATAGTAGCAGATAAATTTCCTGAAACAAATACTTGGATAGATAGATAAACAGTCCTAGAAAACAATTGATATAAAACTACCCACAGAGATATATTCTAGAAAACTTCAGGGAGAAAGAAAGAATCCTTTTTAATCAGGAGAAAAAACTAAGATAAAAACATTTGCAAACATGATATTAAGCTCCTCCCAGTCTTCCCACAGCAACACCAGAGAACTGTGGTACAATATCTGTACATTTCCGAAGAAAATAAAATATACCCAGGAAATTCTATACTCAACCATCTTATCCCTCAAGCTTCAAGTTTAAAGCTTTCTTCATATGCAAGAACCCAGGGAAGACAACACTCAATGGTCTTTCTTGAAAATAAATATTTGGTAATGACAGCCAACCAAAAGATAATCAAAATTAAAAATTCACAAATAAAAAAGCCATGGTAAAAAGGACTGGTGTTAAGCATTGGAACATAGAAAATAATCACTGAAAAATTCTTGGAAATAATGATTGGAGAACAAAATGTCAATGTTATACACTCTGATAAAATAAAATGAGTTATATAATTAATAAAATTTGGTGATGTGGGAGAGAAATGGGAAAAAGTGGGAATATGCTGATTTCTTTATTTTCATAGCAAGAATAGCTAACTACCTAAATCAGAAACTTAACTTTAAAAAAACTGTTTCCAAAATATCAATATTTTTCATAATCTCATTTTAATGTTAAATGATTTTATTTTTAGAAACACATTTCTTACAGTGAAGAAATGTTTTAATTTTAATTTTTAGCTTTTATTAAATTTATATATAATTCAATTAGTTAATTTTTGTTCTAAAAATAGGAAATATAGAATGATTCATTTTGGGGAAGTCCTGCATTCAGTTTCCTACTTAGTATACATATTGATTTTCTATTGTTACCATAACAAATCACCAGAACTACAGTTGTATAGGGCAGAAGTCTGACATGGATCTCACTGGGCTAAACTCAAGGTGTTGGCAGGACTTTGTTTTAGGGGAGAATATTTCTCCTGCTCTTCCCAGTTTTTTGAGTTTATAGGACTGAGGTTGTCATTTTTTTGTTGTTGTCATCTATAAGCTGAAGGCCATTCTCAGTGTCAAGAAGCCACTCACATTTCCCAGCTCATGTCCTCCTTCCTTCATTTTCGGAGCCAGAAAAGGCAGGCTGAGCCCTCATGCCATATCTCTCCAATCCTGCTTTCCTTGTTGCATTGCTCTGACTGCAACCTGGAGAAATTCTCAGTTTTTAAGGATGTGTGATTAGACTGCGCTCACCCAGAGGTCCCAGGATAATCCCCTTGTATCAAGGTTGTTGGCCCTAAGTATATCTCCAAAGTCCCTTTCCCACTGAGATGATGTGACAGTGGGGATTGAGCTGTGGACATCTTTGGGGGGAATCATTATTCTTCCCATCACATGATCCATTGATCCACTTATTTAAACATTTTCAAGAATATTAAGAATAATTATTACTGAGTGCTACCAAGTGATACCAAGTGAGTTTTAATTTTTTTCATGTTTAGAATGTTACATAATGAATTGGTATCATTTCTACAAGAACAATGCACTTGTAATTCTTTAACAGGTAACCTCAGGTAGGTTACCTGAGGAGGTATTTAAATTAAGTAACAGATGAGAAGAACAGACTAACAGGCAGTTTTTAAAAAGATTTGTATCTACAATTTCAAAGCATCTTGAGGCTTTCTTGTGTGAGGTTACAAACACGAATGTGAATAGTGTATGGGGGACTGTCACAGTTTGGAGGAGTTGAAAGATAAAACTGGTCTTGCATATTTTTGGAAATAGGCAAGGAAGTTGAACCTGATCTATAGGAAAAAGGATTTAACAAGATTAATTAGACCTATGTAGGAACTGACGAAGAGGATTTGGTGAACTGAAATCATAGAGGTTTAAAGAATGTCAGGTTGAAGAACCTTAAAGATTTTGATGGTTGGTCAGTGTTTATGTTTTGTTATTCTGTGTTAATTTCTTTGTAGCTTGTTGTTTTAATATAATTTCATTTGCTCATACTAGGTATTTTCAATTAGATAGTAAGTATGTTGAGGATGAAAGCCATGTCTTTTGTCTCTTGACTAAATATTTGCCTCCTAAATGTTTATGGTGTGCAAAGTTCAGAACAAGCTATTGTATTCAAGCTAAGAACTTGGTTTCTGAGCCTCCCAGTCCTTTACACCCTAGGAGTTGGCAAATGCCTGAACAGTGAAAGTTGTGCAGACTGTTGGGCAGAAAATTCCCTTTCCTCTGGGACTTGGTCCTCAAGCCCTGACTGACTCAGGAGTTTGGGCCTTGCCTCTTCTGTCCTGTGAGAAACAAAGCTCTACTCTGCTTTCTTCAGTTTGGCCCCTGTGCACTGTGCTGTGAATTGGAAAATGCATGAGAGGAGGGCTTGAAGGAGCAGGCGAGCTCAATGTGCTTCCTTTCTCTCGGATACTGGCCCTTCTAATCCCAGGTACCTTGGGAATATCCATTAACTTTAAACAACGGTTCTATAGCGCATTTCTTTTTCATAGATATCCTCAGCAGGGACAATAGTCTGATACAATCTGTTCTGTCATGATCAGCACTGGAAATTGTCAGTAAAGGTTTTTAAGATAGACTGTGATATACTCACATTCGTGCTTTTAAAGAGAGTGAAAGAAGCATGTAGGGTATATGGAAGAAGAGAGTGAGAGAATGCAGGGCATGAATATTTGCTTAAGATAGAGAAGGGCATGGCTCAACAAATTACAGCCCATAGGCCAAGTGTGATAACCCAGTTTTGTAAATAAAGTTTTATTGCAACACAGTCGTACTCATTTATTTACCTATTGTCTATGGCTGTTTTCAAATAGCAGTGTCAGAGTTGAGTAGTCCTATAGTAATGGTTCAGCCTGCTAAGCCTAAACTATTTATTTGGCCTTTTATAGAAAAAGGTTCTCAATCCCTGAGATGGAGTAGCAAGACCAATGACAGAAGCATGTCTCTAAGTGATCTTTTTATTGCAAAGAACTTATTCTAGGTTGCTGTACTCTTGTTTTAAAAATACTACTCTTGCTCCCAAATGTTTTTAGTTATTGGAATATTTAACTTTTCTTTGGAATTACTTCCAGAGTTACACAGGAAAACTGGCTGTATTAGTAACCGTCATTTATTTTATTTTTAAAACCTAAAACATTGTTTTAAATAAAAACTTTTAGCTTGGTCACCTTCCTTATTTTTCCTCATACATATATCCAATTGAATTTTAGTTGTTTTAAAATTACATATACATATAAAGGATGAAATTTTGCCAGTTTTCAGAATATTCAAATAAAATGTTTTAGGGCAGTGGTAAGCAAGAGTTAGATAATCTTTAAGCTGATAAATAATCATTCTTCCTCCCATTTATGGGTCTTTATGAAAGATGAAGTCAAATTAATGCTTTAACTATTATCTCTCAATAGTAAAGTTCCAATGCTGTGAAAACTGATGTTGCTTTTCTCTCAATCATTATGCATCAGGCAATTTCTTTGACATAGTTTTATCTCCTAGTAAGAAACACCATTTCATCTACCTAGTATTTTTATCTCTCAGTCCCACTCCCTGGAATAGCTTCTCTCTCTTCTTTCAAGAGTGTCTTTTCCCTTCTTTTCCTTATATAGTTCCAGTAAGAGCTGCCTTGTTCATACATCAACAACAGTCGATGTGTTGGGGGCGTGGGTGAGGGTAATGGAATGTGGCATACAGCTCGACTGGTCCAGTTATAATATTTCCTGAGCATAGCCCATCTATCCAGAGCTGGGCCCATGAGGAAGTGTGTCCCAGACGATGACACTGGGTGCTGTGAGGACTGAGAGCTGCCTGCTATCCCGCTTGCCCCATGGGTGCCACCGCGTGGAGAATGCTGGTTGTCAGGGAGGGAGGAAGAGTTGTCATGCAGGGAACAATCAGAAGAAGATGCTGGAGGTAGGAATTCTGGCAATGCTTAAGTTCCTGGTTCTTTTTTTTGTGTGTGGCCTACCTATACTCCTACTTCTCTAATTTGTTCATTTAACTATATTGGGGAATCGTGGAGACAATAATTACTTCTTTGTCTTATTAATAAGTTTGAATTTAATTTCTGTTACTTGCAATCAAAAGAATTTAGACTGATGCCCTGGCTGGTGTGGCTCAATCAGCAGCATGCTCCCACAAAACGAAAGGTGGTGGGTTCAATTCTCAATTGCAGCACCTGCCTAGGTTGAGGGTTTGGTCCCTGGTAGGGACATACACGGTTCATTGTTTAAAACACTAAGATATTTTGCCTGTTTAAAAATTGCATATGTCATTCTGTCACATACATATTTACATTCTACTGAATGTATAGGAAGAGATGAGGAATGTTGGGAAAAACATGAAGGTCACAGTGACATTACAAGTTTCTGTATTCAGAGTAATTTATGAGTCAGAGAAGAAAGAGAATTGAGGGCAGACAATGAGGTGCTGTGGTACACAGCGACTAAGGAAAAGGCTGAGAGAAAAATGGGTTGTCCTGGGAGAGAGTGAGGGTTCTGCTCCCCCAAATAAATACCCCTCTTTCTCTGGAATTTACATGTGTGCATCTAAAGTTTTTAATTATTTGTACCAAACGACAAATTTGATATGGATATGGCAATAAGTAATACAAGTATGTCAGTGTCCCATCAGTTCTCTCCTTTCCCTGAGATCCAATCCCAAAGTCAATCTCATTTAACTGTTTCCCTTTGTTTTTGGTGCATCCTTTTGCCAAAAGACTAGAGAACATATTTCTGTTCTTCAGGATTCATGCACTTTGGGCCATATTTATTAGCTCTTTGAAGTGATGGATAAGGATCTGGCTCATTTATATCGCTTCCCACCACTAAATGAATGACATATAATTTTTAGCTCTTATATTATCTTTATACCTGTAAATAATATCCTTAAACATTTTTTCTTGCTGCATCAGTTTCCTCTATTATTTCTTGATTTCCAAGTTTTTAAGAAGAAAATATTATTTCTATCCATTTTTTCTGCTCTTCCTCCTTTCATATACTGTTTTCTGCCAGTGTCACTTTTATTTTTACATTATTCAGACTTAACAACATATTCTGCTCTGCAGTCACAATCCAGAATCCCATTCTTTGTGGAATGAATAGAAAAGTTGAAAAGCAATGAACAATACTTGCACGATTATGGCTACTATTAATATTGGTCCAATCAGGGTATTAAATTTCCTTCTCTAGAATACCAAGTAGTTAAAAAAAGCAGTTGGGCCACAAAAAGAAAACTCTTCTTTGCATTAACTACCATAAATGGAAACATTTTTCTAGAGTACCATCTTGCATCAATTCTTGCCTTACTTTGTTTCATATTTGAAAGATTAATTATTGGTACCTATACTGAATTTTAAAATTACCCTTGTCTTTATTCTTGATTTCTTTGATTTCCCTCCCCCTCCCTATTTAAATTACGCACTCTCTTCTATCACGTGCCTTTCTTTCCCTGTGATAACCTTGTAGAGATTTTTCTCCTCCTAATTCAAGCTGGATTAGTTAATGTGCAGCCATCATTCTAAGACTTTTTAAATTTTTTCCCTGGTTGGACTCGTGCTTTCTAGAACTCTTGTTTTCCTTGTATATTCCTTCATTTTTCTGGGACGTATCCTTAAGGAACTTTCCCGAAAAAGAGTGTATGTGAGAGGTAAAATTTTTGAATGCTTTAAACAGAGAAGTGTCTTTATTTTTTTTCAAATTTAATAATAGTTTAGTTGAATATAAAATTTAAAGTTGAGAAGATTTTTCCTCAGAATTTGTTTTCTTGTACCCATTCAGTGAAACTTTTCAATTTGAAGAGATTTTTCTCTTTAATGGTAGAAAGTTATCTTCCTCTGTTTCTTGGATAATTGTATTTTCCCCATTTTTCTCCATTGTCTTCTCCTGGGACTATGTTAATTGAATGCAGTAATCATAAGTTTGCTGTCTATGCTACTTACCTTTATCATATGTTCTCTTCTTTTTGTATTTGTAATATACTCTTTCAGAGACTTGTTTTAGTCTCTGAATTTTTAAGGCCTTTGGTGTTTTGGCTGAAGCACAGTTTTAGAGAAGGGTTAGCATTTTGTAATGACTGTAGATGTCCTATGTGTCTGTAACAGGGTGCAGCCAAATCCCCAAATAGGGATTTGTAATGGGGTCCAGAACTTGGTGTCCAGGAAATATTAGAAAAATATACATATATAGGATGTCCTCACCCCCACAAGTCTGAGCTGGGGGATGGGATGCAGGGAGCAGGGCCATTGAGAATTGTTTTGAATAACACCAGTTTTGCAGATAACCTCTAGAACGGTCATTTAACATATCTATAACTCTTAACTGGTTTTGTAGATATGTTAAATAGCTGTGGCCATGCTTTGAGCCAGGGGAATGGGAGTGACTTCAACCCAAGATATAACTGGGAGGCAACTCCCCCTGATTACAGCACTTGTGTGAGAGCTTGGAGATGATTGGCTTCACACCATGGGGCTACGCCTGCCCAGACTTACTATGGCAGCCCAGTAAAGCTGGAAAAATATGGAAATGCTGGCAAGTGTAGCCGATTGTGGGAGGAGTCAGACATGGTGCAGCAGAGAAACAGTGGCTGGGATTTAAACCCCACTGAGGCAGCCATGGTGGATATTTTTGGGACCAGGTGGCTTGGGAAGTGAAAAACCATGGACTTCTATTACTTTTCTGAGAGATCAGATATCTGGAGTACCCCCCAGACTGGGCAGAGGGGGAAGGAAAGATTGTGTGTTTGTGGGTATTCTAAAATACTTTGAAATCTCAATGAAGACATTAAGTTATTACTCTTAAATTTGTATAAGTCTTTAAGTAAATAATCCCTTTCCTTTTCACCAATCTCTGGCACTGAGAGATGTCTTTCCCTGGGGGCTGGCAAGGTGAACCTAATATGGGGTGGGGGACCCTTCGGAGCACAAGGGTAGGTCCATTTGGTAATAGTATATTGTTCAACCCCCGCTCTGGGTCTGTTCTGTAACATGTCGATGTTCAACTAATTCCAGCCTACTTCTTACTTTCCTTCTGCCATGTCTTCTGATCCTAAGTCCAGGGTCTTGGTATTATATTTATTGGAAAAATTGGCTTCTGTCTTTACAGAAGTTTTTTTTGACAATTTTTAAGGCTGTGTGCAGTGTTCTCTGTTTCACGTATAAGTTTTTTTCCCTTGGACTGGAAATTAGTTGAAGTATATCACTTGCTAAGTACTTACCCACCCTAAGTCTCTTTTTTATTACATGTTTATTCCTATTTATGTCTTTTTTTGTGCTTTAGTTTAGTGAAATCTTGGGAGGGGTGAGGAGTAAATTTATTTGTCTGGTTTGTCATCTCAAAACCAAATTCGGCAGCTGTGTTCTATATAGCAAGTAATTAAAACTAGAAGAAACTACACAAGTGACCTGAAAAGTTCAGAATAATTTACATTGATAAAAAGATAAGCCCTTTGCATTTCAGTTTTTGAGCAAAACACTTTCAGTTTATGATTTTAACAAGAATGTCATTAACTTTTATTTGAGTAAACATTTTAATAGCATATGAATACTATACACTGAGATTTTATATCAGCCAGATCAAAAGAGCAGACATATTTTAATGCATTAACTCCATGAGACATTGTTCTAAACTTGAGATATAAAATGAGGTATGTACATTTGACTCTCAGGTACTTACTGACTTGCGAACATGTAGTTAACAATAAAGATGTATTTATTTAATAATGTTCATAGCCTGTGTAAGAAATATATGCATGCTTCCTACTGTTGAAGACTTAAGAAGAGAGAAGAAGCTCAATGCACTATCTGTAAAACTGCAATGCAACTTGCTTATAAAATGTAAGCTAGAGTTATTTTATAAGGAAGGGCAAAGGGTGAGCAAAAGCATTGTCATGGGAAAGAACAAACTATCCCTGGACAGTTTGGGTGGGGTGAGTGCTGGCCTAGGTTGAGCTGGGTCTGGGAAGCCACCACACTTTCTTGATCACTGAAATGAGGTGGTGGTTGCCAGAAATCAGGAATGTTGCGAACAATTAAAACACCCCTCCGGCATTTTCCCAAAACATTTTTTTTAAGGAACAGAAATGTCAACTGTCAAATTGTGTTAAAAAGCAGTTGCTGGATTTCAAACTGGGCCAGTATTGCACCTATCAATTTCTTAAATTTAATTTCAGGAGGCAGAGAAGCCAAGTTGCCTTGTAAACTGATGACCTTTATGATCCTAAGACTTTTATGGTAATCTTTTGGCTGTTGTCTCAATCAATTAAAATTACTATTAAAAAGGTGCATCATATACTTGGTGGCTTAAACAATAAGCATATATTTCACACGGTTTTGGAGGCTGGGAAGTTCAAGTTCAGTGTGCTGGCAGATTAGCTGTCTGGTGACTGCCCTCCTCCTGGTTCACAGATGGCTGTCTTCTCACTGTATCCTCACGTGGTAGAAGGGGCAAGTGAGCTCTCAGGGCCTCTTTCAGAAAGACACCAACCCCATTCATGGGGACTCTGCCTTCAAGACCTAATCACCTCCCAAAGGCTCTAGCTCCAAATGTCATCACCATGGGGATTGGGCTTCAACATCTGAGTTTTGGGGGACAGGAACATTCAGTCCATCACAGTTGCTTATTGGGCAAGTAATTTGAATTTAATTTTGGTTTTATTTTCTGTAAAACTGGCTAGCATGATTGATCTGCCTCACAGAGACATTACACTACATCTGTAGTTTGATGGAGGAAAATGTCTAGGTGACTAGATTAGGTGTCTTGATCAAAATATATGGATTCTGACTGCTACACTCTGGGATATCAAGATAACTTTTTCTTACATTTTTGTGCAAAGAGTATTTGTATATTTGTAATATGATGACATTAGAAAAAGGAGGGTAATCTTGATATTTTCATGTACATAGAACTCAGGAATCTAAATGTTAAGCTTTCTTCAGCAACAGAAAGGAAATAAGTTTGCTTAAATGCATATGAGATGATGGTATTGCCCACTTGGAGCATGCATTAATTTTATATCATTGTCCTCTGTCTACAAATGCTAGTGATGTGGTATGAACTGAAATGTGAATACTTCCACATTGTTCTGACTACTTAAAGAAAGATTTCCCTGGAGACTTCATTTTTGAAAATGGGACATTTCCTCTTTTTGGTGGGAATAGGTAAGAAAGTTATTCTTTCAGATCCACATTATTTATACTTATTAAACAACAACAAAAAAGTTTACCTTAATTTAACTAGTTTGATTTAATTCCTAAATTCCTTAGTCTCCAAAACTTTTTGCATTTTGCAAACTATTCACTAACTCTTCCTTGTTATAGTTGTCATGGAAATGTGGAATCTCAAGAGGGCAAATTTAAATGATTTGATAAAGAAGGTTTGACAGTTCTGGATTTTCATACTATTTCTTTCCATTTGACTTCAGAAATAGACTTTATTAGGGTTATTGAGTGGGATTTTGATGCTTAAATTCTATTGCCTACTCCTAATCTGCTCCAATGACATGTGAGCTATGACATGATGGCAATAGCCAAAAGGAAAGTCAAATACAATTTTATTAATAACTACAATGTGCTCATTACATCTGAGTTCAAGACTTTGGTAAATGAAGCTGCAGAGGGAGTTTTAGACCTAGAAACCTAAGCAGAGATTCCCACTGTATAGAATCTAGAATGTTAAGAATGGAAATCAGATTGGGTTCCCCAGGAAGCAACCCCTGAGTCAAAGTATAGTGTGCAGAATGTTTATTAATGAGTGCCCAGAGATCTACAACAGGGAAAGGAGAGGCAAGGAAGCAGACTCAGACAGAGGAGGAAGCTGAGCTGTGATGCAGGCCCCGTCACAGCCTAGGGTGACTCTGCGAGTTCTAGAGCTAGGATAGACCTTCAGAGTTTTCCTGAGGTGGGCAAGATGCCAGGCTGTATCACTGAGTTACTGGATCTGCCCTTCCCTGGGAAGATAAGTGATCTTGGGGAAAGGGTGGTGGCTCTCTATCACTAAGGCAGTCCCCAGAGGACATCAAAGGCCAGCATTTGGTGTAACAAGCCCTTCCTTGAAGGAGGGTCTGGGCTGTGCATTGTAGTGGTTGATATACCAACCAAACACTCTTACCAATGGTCCACATAAACAAAGCTACTTAGAGACCATACTTACAACCTGGAAGTCACATGCAGAGATGATGTCTCATTGCCTGAGTGCAGGAAGAGGAAAAGAGAGGGGGTTGAGCTTGCCTCTGTATTTAAATCACCACAGCCATGACCACAAGTGAAATGTGGGTAATCTGTACCCCATATTATGAACAGTGTGCTTAGCCTCCCTTACATGCTGGAGAGGAGCTTTTTAGGAACTGAACAGATTAGCCAAAAGTATTAAGCTCCATCCTTCTCCCATGAGCTGAGGCACTAAAATGAGTAGAGAAGAAAGTAGCCCATCTAAGAATCCTGTGTGCCCTGTTACCATTAGATCTGACTTTATATATAACCTTCATTGGCATGGCCTAATTTAAAGTGAAAATCAATTATTTTAAAACTTAAAATGAGTTTTACAAACAAATAGTTTATGGGCATTCCCACATATGGCATTTCAAAGAATGACAGTATTTTAGTAGCTGGCATTCAACTTCAATAAATTTGAGTGAGAACTGCAGTGGAGTCCTTGGTTGAGGCTTACCATGGTATTTGTTGTTGTTTTCTTTTAATTTTTTAAAAACTTTCATACCTTCTAGTTATTAAACACTCCAACTCTGGTGCTATAAAACTATGACATCTCCGTTTTGGGATAATGAATGTAAGCAGCAAAAATTGAGGCCATTCATTCTTTTTGGAGTTAGCACTTGCTCTTTGTTGCAGAGATTATTAAGTTTCCATTTAAGTAGACCCTGCAGTAATGAAAAGAGTTATTTAAAAAAATTTAAAGCTGTCTTTATATGCATTCAGCCAAATGCAGTCTTCAGATAGTACCCCCTGGGAGGTGGGCTTCACTGTCTTCAGGCAGAATGGCCTATTGAGTGTCCTTAAGAGTTATTGTGCAAAAAAAAGCAGAGGACATTTAAAAAAATAATGTACTGGAGTTCTGAGATTTGTCTGCACTGGTGCAAGTAATCACAAAGTATTTAAAAGGTACTTTGATTCTCAGCAACCGTTAATGATATAATGAAATATCACTATAATATATATATGTATTATCTATCCATCTCTCTGCGTATCCTATAAATGCCTGCACACATCGTTTTTATAATTGTTTTTGAGCTATGACTTGGTCAGGTTGTCCTTTTCTGTCATGTTTCAAATGTTGAATCTTGAATAACGAGTTTGAGAATAACAAACTGAGCTTGTCATTAGTAGATTAGTTGCTGCTACAAAGCCTTGTGTTCAGGATGAGTTCTTTTTTACTTGCTTGAAAAGTGTTTTCTCTTGGAGAGCAATTACATCTGATTGACATGTTTTCATGTGCCTGCAGCCCTGGTACATTTTTTTCTTTGGTACACTAAAAAAGTGTAGATGAAGGACTGTTATTTTATATTTTTGCTCTTGTTGTTGTTTTCTGCTATTAACTAAAATCAGGGTACCAGAGAAAAACTCAGACACCTTGTAAAGTACAACTTAAAACACATGATAAAATATGTACAAAGAGATGTGCATTTGTTGTGAGGGGGTCACTGGACTACAGCTGAGCTAGAATTGCTAAAAGTCAACTGAAAGACAAGAGCATACATAGCCGGGCATGTTAATGTTAGAAATGGTTTGTATTTTCGGTATAAATGTGGATAATACCTAATTTTTCTTAAGATATCCACAGTGAGGTGTTAGTAGAAAAAATGAAGGGGCTGAAAACTTATGTTCTCATCTCAGATTTGTTGCTATAATGTGTGTAATTTTTCAAAGTACATTAACTTTATGGACTTTCTTTTTTAATATGTAAGAAGAAGAGAGGAACTAGATGATTTCTATGGATTCTTCACTTTATGAACATATGAAGTGCTAGGCATTTCTCTGGCATGACCACCTAACATACAGGCATAGAGAAACAAAATGTGGATAGCACTTTGTTAATATTGCTCAACAACTTTATATGCACAACTCTGGGTAACAAAAAGAGCTGATACCCCCAGTATGTGTACTTTTTTTTCTTTTGTTAGGCAAAAGCATCTTGGGGAAAGGGACAATATCTTATGTATGTTTATAGTGATGACTCTTCATCTTCCTACAATACTGACTCTCAAAAACATTTTATAAATGAATGAATGATGTCTGCTATGAATGATTATCACTTCTAATAATAAGCTAAATCCTATTTTTGGATGGTTATATTGAAGAACAATTTACTGCCTTCAGTCAATATTTCAGAATAAATATTGTGTGTGTGTGTGTGTGTGTGTGTGTGTGGTTCTGGATGAGTAGTATTTAGTATGAGATATCTCATGAGACGTCAGTTTATCTTCTAATGGTGATTTGTAAATAAAGACTCAAGTCTAAGAGAAGAAGCTATTTACTGGCTTTCTCATTGTTTGATTAGGTCCTCTGACTTCTGCTCATCTTGTATATTTCATGTTGAAGACTATAAATAGAATGCAAATGATTTAAAAGTCAAACATTGAAAACATTTTAATGTTGGCATAATACATTTTAAAATACAAAATATTCATATTCCGTGTTACATGATAAAATAGAACCCATTTTAAGAGTGAAAAAACCTTCACAGCACGCCTACCAAATGCAAGTCATTGTTAAGGCCCTATAAGGTACAAGGTCTTTGTCTTCTCACCTTCCGAGAACTTCAGTCTGCAAAGAAAGATAGACACAGAAAGCTTGATGAGTCACATAGCGCACCCTGCAAAGCATTCTAGAAACTCATAGCCAGAAAACCCTGAAGGTGATTTTAAATTCTGCACTCTCACTTTTTATCTTGACAATGAACACAATTTTTTTCCCAGCCTAAACTGTGGACCGTAGCTGTGGTGACCCAGGAGAATCCTGTGATAGAAACCTTTTGTGGCTTGATACCCAAAGAAATGATTTTGTAGTTGCTTTAAGAGGATATGACAAATATACTTATGTTTTGAGTGCAGTTACTGCTCAGAACTCCAGATGTCAAAATGGATTTGTGTTATGTTCCTATGTTAATATGTCTCTGCAGGGTTAATTTAAGAATACTGACTCCTTTCTCTGTTGCTCAGATGACCTGTAAGAGTGATTAGCAGATATCTGGATTGGTTAATGTTTCAGTGTTTTTGTCCCATTTTTAGGGAAAGAAGAATATAGCAATGTTGCAGAATAACATTGTTGGGAAATTGTGATGAGTAGTTTTGACTGCTAAATTACTTCAAAAATTTTCCCTAGTTTCTATTCTTTTTACTAAAAGTATACAATTTCGTAGTCATGATAGTCTTTTATAAGATAGCTCTCCTTCCACAATTAACAAGCATATATTGAATGTCTTCTATATATACAAACTATTTATAAACCTTGAAATTGTAGCAAATAAAACATCTGAACTCCTTGAAGAGCTGGTGTTATGGGGAGACATCCATTCTCTCAAGGAGCTCATAGTCTGGTTGGGGGGAAACAATTTCCAGTAACTAATAATTTTAAATAGAAACATGCTAAGGGCTATAATGCATGGGCTAAGTGTTGTGTAAGCTCCATGAAGGCAGAAATGATTCTGTACCATTCACTGCTTTAGTCCCCATTGTCTGGCATCCAACAGATACTCAACAGATGTGTTCTTTTATGGTTAATTCATTCTGCCTTGGGTTTTACAGTGGAGTAACATTTGAACTAAATTTTAAAAGAGCAATTAAGATTTCTTTATGAAGAATAGACAATGTTCCAGGAAGAAACAGCAGGAACAAAAGAATTCAAATGTTTTGGGTAACTGCAGGGTGGAGTTGTTCACGGCAGGGGCAGGGCAGGCCCGGTGGTGAGGCGCTGGGCCACTGGGCACTGGAAAAGGACAGCAAGCAGACACTGCCTTTATTGCATCTTGCTCATCGGAAATTTCTTACACACTGCAGTGCTCCCTACATAGATGAGCACCATATGGCTAGCTCACAAACCAGATGAGTAGTTGATTCTCGCCACAGTTTTCATGCGTTTTTACTAATAGTATTTTACCCTTAACTAACTGTGTGTTCATGCCAGTTAGGGATTGTAAAGTGGTGATTCTTTGCCATGTAGATCACAGGGCTTGCTTTGCTTTGCCAGCACGTTGTTGAACAATTTGACCAGATTTTAAAAGATCTGAATTTTTGGTTTCTCCTGGAAAGATCTGGTACTACTGGGCTCCTATTCCAGCATGAGAACAGTCTGCTAGAATGCACCACCTGTCCCTACACCCGAGCCACCCCCTCCCATTTGCTGCACACTTGCTCTTTATAGTGCCGACCCTCTTTACCTGTCTCTATCACTCACTGGGGCCCTTCCAGCATTTGAGTTGAACCTCAGCCGTGTGGTTACCCCACCCAGGGCATGTCTATCAGTCTATATGAAACATAAAAGAAAACATTATATAAAATAAAGACTTGGTCACTTTGAATTGATACATTCTCTACAAATATTGTCCCCAACTTATTGTTTATCTTTTAATGCTGCTTTTTATTTTCTGGCACAGCTTTTTACCTAGTCTACTCTTACTTTGCTCTAACTTTACTTTTATTTCCTTTTAAAAATAATTCTTTTTTCATTTATTATATAGCAGTCTTTCGTCACTTTGGCCTCTTCCCTGCTCCTTTCTCTCTTCCAATTCACTTTTGGGCTAAGAAGTCCCTCTCTCTCCAGAAGCTTAAAATGATTTAAATTTTACATTTCTCTTATAGATCAGCTATGATTACCTGGGGTTAAACTTTTACTTTTCCTCTGTTATGTCATACAGGTTTACTCACATACTGAACATATGTGTATATGGGGTGTATTTTGAGTGGCCTGTTCTTTTCAGTGGATTTGCCTTTTATTATACTTGTAAGTTCTAACTCCTCTAGTTTTATGTGTTTTAATAGTTTGTTAAAATTAATCCCTCCCTCTTTAAAACAATTATTACTTTTCTGTTTATACTTTCAAGTTAATTTTAGAATCATTTGGTCAAATTCCAGAAAAGTTACATTGGGATATAAGTGACAATTTTAATAAAAGCACTAAAGATTCGAGAAAAATTTTCTATCTCATAAAAATTAGTCTTCCCATTTAGGACCACAGGCTACTTCCTTTATTTAGTTTTGTTTTTTACTTTTATATCTCTCAATAAAGTATTGCAGATATTGTCACATAAGACATTATTTCTAGTAAATTTACATTTTACTTTGTGATTATAAGTGGAATCTCTTTGGTTTACATTTTTTTCCTGTTACATTGTTGTTTGGTATATGAGAATAGTATCTCTTGCAGGGCTGTTTACCAACCTATGTTTAATTCTAATAGCTTCTCTCTCTTTTTTACTTTTAATCTTTATTGCATTTTTTTTACATTACCTTATAGTCCCCTTATACTCCCTCCCTCAGCAATCACCAAGTGTTGTCTAAACTCAGTCCCTCCACCCTCTAATTCCCCCACCCAGAGGCAAAGGTTTGGTGATAAAGCAAAGGAGTCTTTATTCAAAAGCAGTCAGTCATATCTTTAATCACTCAACCCTATCAATTAAGGCTGAACTCTTAAAACCTGACTTCTCCTCTCATTTCCTTCTTAGCTTTTAGTAAGGGTTAGTTTATAAACTAAAAACAACATAATATATAAAAACTACACAATTTTGGAAGAATGGCAGGCTTCTGCCTCAAAGCCTGTTCCCTCTAGAGCACCCAGAGAATAAACTTGCCACCCTCTGCCAGGCCGGCCTGATCCTAGTCTGTGCCCAGAGTTTCTTCACATACAGAATACCAACTGTTAGGAAATGCAGGCAACTGCAGTGAAGATCATCCAGGCATTCTCCAGGAAGAAGAGCCTGAGCACAGGCCTGAGAGCTCTCCCAGAGCCAGAAAGTCAGACTTCTTTATTTCTATTGGCGCTGGAGGTATTCAGCTTCTCAGCCAATCCCACCCTAGACTGCCCACAAATATCTCAGCAAACTCCTCCTTTAGCCCCTTGCTACTTCTCGCCAGTGATCTGAGTTATCTTAATCAGATCTTTCTCTATCAGTTAGTGAGTTTGTTACCGAACAACAAGAGGTCTGAGGGAGGGGCAATACAATATTTGGCCCACCTAGGGATGCCCAAATATTGTTACACAACAGGGGCCCCTCCCAAAAACAAAATACTAAAATCTACTGGGCTCTTCTGTCCGCTGCCAATTGGAAAGACATCTCTTAAAGCCAGAGATTTGTGAAAAGGAAACAAAATGTTTATTTAATGCTATTCAGGCCTAATGCCTCTACTAAAATATCAAAGTCTTTTAGGTTGTACACCTACACCCACACAGCGCTCCCTTCTCCCACTGTCCCAACTCTGGGTACCGTAAATCAGGAAAAGAGCACACGTCTGTGTTTCAGGCCGCTGGCACCGTCAGCTGTGTCACTGTGCAGGATCTCGAGTTAATCCAAAGTACTGTGGTACCCTCTCATGGTCCACTGGCAAGAGTCCTTTGTACCCAGTTCCAGTCAAAGTCTCTCCTGCTTTCCAGGCCCCGCGGCCAAAGGGGGCACCCCAAAGCCGCGTGGGCCTCTTCTACCAAAGCTGCAGGGGTCCGCGCTCCACCAAAAGCATGTGGCTTTCTTCTTCACCTGACTGCAGGGATCTCCATTCTGGCAAAGCTGTGTGGTTTTCCCTTTCACCTGGGAAAGAGGGGGTCCTCACTCTGCTGAAACCGCGTGGCTCTCCCCAACCTGGGCAGTTATCCCCTCATGTCCTGGAGCCAGTCTTTTTCCAAGCTCTCACACAGCGGCACCCTCACTCCGGAGTACAGCCCCTCGTTACATTCTGAGTCCAAGCCCTTCTCCCTCAGGAGTCCAGCCCCTAGTTACCATCTTGAGTCCCTGCTACTCCCTTCTCCCCGTTCCAAACCTGGCCACTGCTATTTAACATATCTATGAAACCAGTTAAAGGTTATACATATGTTAAATAACCATTCCTGAGGTTAGCTGCAAAACTGTTGCTATGCAAAACAGCTCTTAATGGCCTGGCTCCATTCGTTTCTTCCCCCTGGGGGAAGGTGTGAGGACATCTTATATGTCTCTCCAATATTCCTATACACTTTGAATTCTGGACACTATTCCAAATCTTTTTTGGGGGCCCCCCCGCTGCACCCTGTATCAAGTTGAGTATCTTTTCATATACCTCTTGGCTATCTGTATATTCTCTTTAGAGAAGTGTCTATTCCAGTCTTTTGCCCATCTTTAAATTTGTTTGTTTGTTTTGTTTTTGTTTTTTTGGTGTTGATTTTGTAAGTACTTTGTCAATTTTGGATATTAACCTCTCAGATGTATCAGTGAATATGTTCTCCCATTCAGTGGGTTGTCTTTTTATTTTGTTGATGATTTCCTTTGCCGTGCAAAATCTTTTTAGTTTGATATAGTCCCATGTGGTTATTTTTCTTTTGTTTCCCTTGCCTGGGGAGATATATCTGATAAATTTCTATGAGAAATGTCCAGGATATTGCTGTTTGTGTTTTCTTCTAGTTTTTTTTATGGTTTCAGGTCTAACATTTAAGTCTTTGATCCATTTTGAAATTATTCTTCTGTGTGGTGTAGGAAGATGTTCTAGTTTTATTTTTCTGCATGTATTTGTTCAATTTTCCTGATACCATTTATTGAATAAATTATCTTTAGCCTATTGTATGTGCTTGTTTCTTCTGTCAAATATTAATTGGTGATGAAGGTGTGGGTTTATTTCTGGGATCTCTATTCTCTTCTATTGATCTATGTGTCTGTTTTTATGTCAGTACCATGCTGTTTTGATTACTATGGCCCTATAGTATAGTTTGATATTAAATATTTTGATTCCTTTGACTTTGTTCTTCTTCTTTCTCAGGATTGCTGTTGCCATGCAGGGCCTTTTGTGGTTCCATATAAATTTTTGAAAGATTTGTTCTAGTTCTGTGAAATATGTCATTGAAATCTTGATAGGAATTGCATTGAATCTGTAGATTGCTTTAGGCAGTATGGACATTTTAATGATATTAATTCTTTCTATACATGAACATAGAATATACGTCCACTTATTTGTTTCTTCTTCCATTTCTTTCTTCAGTATCTTACAATTTTTTAAGTACAGGTCTTTTACATCCTTGGTTAGGCTTATTTCTAGGTATTTTATTCTTTTTGTTGCAGTTGCGAATGGGATTGTTTTCTTGATTTCTGTTTCTGTTTGCTTGTTATTGGCATATAAAATGCAACTGATTTCTGGGTATTAATATTGTATACTGTTACTTTGCTGAATTCATTAATCAGTTCTAGTAGTTTCTTGGTGGTATCTTTGGGATTCTCTATGTACAGAATCATGTCATCTATAAATAAAGAAAGTTTACTTCTTTTTTTTCCAATTTGGATGCCTTTTATTTCTTCTTCTTGTCTGATTGCTGTGGCTAGGACTATGTTGAATAAGAGGGGTGGAAGCTGACATCCCTGTCTTATTCCCAATCCTAAGGGCAATGCTTGAAGCTTTTGCTGGTGGAGTATGATGGTGTCAGTGGGTTCTAATAGCTTTCCATTTGATTTATTTCTACTTTCATTTTCTAAAAGCAAGTATATAAATAGTATATCATCTCATTTTGTATCTTCATTTCTAATATTTGTAATTTTGTGTCTTAAAAATATTTGAACTGATATTAAATAAATAGCATGTATATCCTTTAGCCAGTTTGCTGGAATATTATAAGTCAGATAATGTTATTAGTAGTATTAATAAATACTAATAGTAATTTCATATATCTATTTCACAATAGACATATGTCTTTTAATCATAATTTAATAAGAATTATTATCTCACTGTTAAATAAAATGTGGGATTATAGTTTGAATATGATAGCTTAACATATGTTAAGGAGATATACTACTATTGAGATAATTATCTTTTTAAATTAAGTTTATTTGATTCAAATTTAAATCAACTGATGTAGATTTTCTAATTTTAGGTTGTGGAATTCTATAATGAATACTCTTTGGTTTGAAGTACACTATTAAGTTTATATTATTAAGTTGTATTTGTTAGCATTTTTATGTTTTTACATTTTTTATCAAGTGACATTCAGTTGCATTTTTTTCCTGAAATTTCTGTTAGAAATCTAAAACTTAGAGGATGTTTTTTCTTAAAATGATCTGGATTACTTTTAATTATATTCTAGTCTCTGAAACAGATTACACAGTATGACAAAGATCTATTTCTTGAAAGTTTAAAAGAATTTACTAGAAAATCTATTTTGGCCCTGAATTTTTTCTAAGAATTCAGATATGGCTTTTAGATAAGTTTCTTAATTCATTCAAAATTTAATCTTTTGTGCTAATTTTGATATGTTTTTTAGTTTAGAGAAAGCATTAACTTCCTTGAAGTTTTGAAATTTATTGTTTAACAACATTAGGTTCTTTTCTATCAGTATACCACTCTCGTTTAAAAATTTTGTTTGTGAAATTTTTATTCCTTTTTCTTGATTAGATTTTAGTTGCATTTCCTGAAAAATTTTATCCCATTTTTTGGTGTATCATTCTTTTTATAAAATAATTTTTTGGATAAATTTGCTTTTTGCAGTGTGTTTCTATGACTGTATTAAAAAACTCAAAACAATGCATCAAGATTTTTCTCTCCATTTATGAACCTCTTATTCACTAGTTTCAGAATCTTCTCCAAAAAAATCAGTCATACTGGTTATTTTGAAATGAAATTAACTTATTCTTATTGGTACTGTCTTGATATTTCTGAACTGGCAATTTTAGCACATGCCCACAGTGTAACCTAATCAGATCTTTACGACATCATTAGCCTGTAATTCTTTTTTTTTATGACTAAGGTGTAGGCCTAGACTTCATAAACCTCTGTTTTAGTTCATCTTAAGACATCTTCCCTAACAAGCATTTGATATGCCTTAAGATATCTTTCCTAACAAGAATGTGCATTTATATGTTATTCTCATTCTTTAAAAAGCAATGAGTGCAGCAGTTAATTAACTTATTAAAATGTCATAAATCCCAGATCCAGCCCTGACCAGTGACTCCTCCCCAACCTTTACCACAGGCATTTTCATTTATGATGAATTATCCCCTGGGTACTCAATGCAGAGGTGGTTGACCATGCAGAACTCGGGTCAGATACAATAACACAATCTATACTGCTGGGTAATGAACGACAAGCCTTCTACTCCTACCACTTACCTTTCTGTGCTTGGGTGCCTTTTGCTTCTCTGAAATCAGCAGACGCGGATGACAGAATGAGGGGGTTTCTCTCCTCCAGATTTCAATTCTCTGGAAAGTAATCTTCAGGATGATTTGTATGTGGGTAGATATATGGGGTTAGATCCCTGTCTCATATGGTAATTAAACTGCTTATTTGAATATAACACAGAGTTAGTAATCTTTTCAGGGTTTTTTGGAGGTGCTTTTTATATAAAGTGAATACAATTAAAAACTGTTCTGGGTGCGTTTTAACACTTTAATGTCCTTCCTAACTTTGTTCTCTAAGATTTTAAATATTTACTTTTGTTGAACAGAAGTTTGGAAGTCTACATATTTTTATCTTTTTTTTTACTCTACTTATAAAATCGTCCATCTTCTAACATGTGGGTCATTCCATTCATTTTCAATAACCTGAAATTTTGAGGATACCCATTTGCTATGGGTTGAATTGGGTGTTACACCCCTACACAGAAAAGTTATGTCAAAGTCCTGAGAGCCAACACTTCAGAACGCCTTATCCAGAAACAGGCTTGTTGTAGATGTAATTTGTCAAAATGAGGTTATGCTGAGGAAGATGGGCTGTTACTCCAGTATGCACTGTGTCTTTATAAAAAGGTGATGTAAAGATGTGGAGAATGCCACATGAAAACACAGGCAGAAATCGGGATAATGTGACAAGGCAAGGGACAGCAGGGATTGCTGGCAGCCACCAGAAGCTGGGAGAGGAGCATGGGCCAGGTTCTTCCTCAGAACCTCCAGTGAGTAGGGACTAAGGGACTAACCCTGCTGGCACCGCGATCTCACATTTCTAGCTTCCAGAACTCTGAGAGAATAAACTTCTGTTTGAACAACTCTGTATGGGGCAGTTTGTTACAGGAGCCCTAGGAAACTAACACATCATCCAATGTACAGGCTGGAGAAATGCATTTCAATACTAGTCGAGCCATTTTGCCAGTTACAGGTTGTATAACATTGAGAATGTCACTGTACCTCCCTCAACATCAGTTTTCATCTCTAAAACTAAGATACTCCCTATAATTTTGAGGGAAGAAATAATGTTTATAATGTCCTTATTAGAAGGCAACCTTACCATTGTTCTTTTTAACCATCCATCTTTAAGGTTTTTATTGAGCCAAATATAACAAAGGAGGCAAAGTCACCTTCCAAAATCCTCTTCTAGGCCAAAATAGTCCTTATTGAAAATTTAAAAACACTACAATACAAATGTATGTGAATAAAAATAGTCACATCGTTAAGGAGGATATTATTATTATCCTCATTTTAAAGATGAGGTAACTGAGGCCCACCCTTAGTAATGAGATTGCATAGTTTACTCAGTCAAGGTCACATCACTCAGGATTCAAACACTTATTTCCAATCCCAGACTTTCTAACTCTGTTGCACCCAATGTGGCAGTGTGCAAAGTGGTAGGGCCCTTTGAGGTCATTACCTTCTAGCATCAAGTATAAGCGACTCGTAATTATTCCTACCTGATGACTTTATTATAAACAATTTAATACATTTCACCAGAATTATTATTTTTGAGTTCTATGATTTGATTCATTATTTATCTAAGCCAACTGCATATTTTCTTTCTAAAATTCAGTAATAAAGGTCTTTGTTCAGTGATAAAACTGGGTAATAAAAAATTTTACAATCTAAACATTTGTGGAGCTCCTACTATATTTTAAACACTATTTTAGTCACTAAGAACATAGTGGTAAACTATAAGTGCCTTTTAAACTATAAGTGCCTTTTAATAATTATAAAACAAATTTTAAGCCCTGGCTGGCGCAGCTCAGTGGATTGAGCACAGGCCTGGGAAACAAACCACCGCAGTTTGATTCCCAGGCAGGGCACATGCCTGGGTTGCAGGCCAGTTCCCAGCAGGGGACGCATGAGAGGCAACCATACATTGATATTTCTCTCCTTCTCTCCTTCCCTTCCCCTCTAAAGATAAATAAATAAAATCTTTAAACAAAACAAATTTTATATATGCTTATCACATTTAAAAATAATTACAATAAAAATAAGAATTCCCTAAATATCTTGTTTTCTTTTCTGTGTCTTTCTGGGTGAGAATTATATCACTCATTTTTCTAGTTTATCATTCATCTTTTTTAAATTTTTGAAATATCTGTTTTTATAATCTCATCACTGACCCTTTGTATTTCAGTTATGTCATCAGAGCTATTTTGTCTTCTCTTGTATGTGAGCTCTCAAAAGAGCCAGGATAGATCCATGTTATGGCTTAAATTTTCTTTTGTTTTTGTATAGATTGTAATTAGCTTCTGAAGAGTTGATGCTTAATGCGTTTGGAATACTCTGACCTCCTCATTTTCTGCTGTGGTCTAAAATTATTGCAGCTTTATATAATCATTTTTGGGTTGTGAAGATTTCTTTCCCAAACATAATCCTTCAACTTGACTTTGTTCTCATTCAGAGCACCTTTTGCTTTCCTTCCTGTGTCTACAATGCCTTGTGGTCTTTAGTGACTATTTTTCTTCATTCAATACTCTTACCAGGTTTCAGTTTGATCTCTAACTCTGTAATTGTGACTATTATCCTGCAAGTTGAATACTATTTTCTTGCCAAGCTTTTTGCAACACTATTCAGGCATTTAGGGACAATTAAGGAAATTGATCTCAAGTGTTCCTAGCCAGGGTGAAGATGACCATGAAATACAAATTTAGGTATTTATGACCTAACAGAGAGACACAGAAATAAAGAGAAAGATGAAGGAAATCTTATTTGGTAAGTGAATTTATCAATAAACTTAACTTCTTTAAAAATACTATAGTTTATTCTGACTACAAAAATAATACATATCTGATGTTGAGATAGACTACATATATATATGTGTATATATATATATATACACACACAGAGTATATGTATATGTCAAACAAGAAAGTAAAAATTTTCTATAATCATACTATCGGTAAATGACCATTGCTAACATTTTGGTATATACCCCTTTTGCTTTTCTTTACATATATTACCTAAGCAAAACTGAGCAAAACAAAAACAAGATCATGCTCTGCATATTTTGTAGCTATTTACCTCCAATATGGTGTGGATATTTTTATTTATCAATAAATAAAGATCTTCATCATCATTTTTAGTGGTTACATTTTACAGATGGATCATCACTTGTTTACCTTTCAAAGACCTATCATTTATGTTATTTAGAATTTTAAATATTATAATAAAGTTTGTGAGAAATATTCCTGAACAAATGTCTTTATACACTTTCTTGTTTAATCTTAAGGAGAAATGTTTAAAGGTACAACAACTGTATCTAAGGGACCCTCCTCCTCTCCCCATGTTCCTTTTTTTTAAAAAGATTAAGTCCAAGTTTCTCAGCATGTGTACAAGATCTTTTAAAACCCAGTCTTAGTCATTAATCTTCTAGATTTACACCATTAGTCCAAAATGTACACGACAATGACTCACTTCTCTTTTCAAAGGCCAATGGACTCCCACATCTTTATGCCCATTTCCTGCTCTTCTTCTTCTCTGAAGTGTTTGCCTTCACGTCTTCCTGCTCCATTAAATTTCCAAGCATCCCTTAAGGTCCAGCTCAAACGTTAATCATTCTCTGTGTGTTTTACTAATTATTCATAAATGAAGTCAATTTTCTTCACCTGTGCTCCTGATCATTTATGATTTGTTGGTGTCCTTTGGTGTGTCCTTTGGTGTCTCAAAGGTCTTTCCCTCTGTCAGTCAACCATCAAACCCTTAGTAAGCATCTGCTAAGAGCCAGGCTTTGTATTAGATGAGCGCGGGCTCCTCTGACTTACCTTATGCAGCTTATATTCCTGTATGTTTAGTAATATTTTCATTGCAATGTTGCTTGTGATATTTAGAAAACTAGAAACAACTGTGTGTTTAACAAAGAATTTGGTAGGCAAATTATGACCCAGGCCCGTGATGTTGCCTTTCCATGATGGCGTAATTTTCAATACCTACCACTAGGTGGCATGGACAACAGAAGTTGGCTTGACCCTCGTTTGTACTGGGGTTAAAATTACAAATAAATAGCGTTCATCTCAATGGTCAATAATGATAAATCATTTGTGGTTTCTTGAAGGGTGTACCAAGAATGATTATGAGGTACATTCTGCTTAGTGATGTATTATGAGCCTGGGAACAAATGTATTTGCCATATCTGGGTTTGGGACATGTGCCTACTGCAATCGCTTAGGCTTTGGGAACCTAAGAGGGAATGAGGGGACCAGGCAGAGAGAAAAGATGAGAATAGGTGGAGGGCTGGTACGGGGAATGCCAGGAACTTGAATATTGTGCAAAGCACCCTGAATTCTACCATATTAGAGAAGAAGACAGTAGTTGAAGTTTGCCTTACATATTCTTGTCTCTCCTATTTGTGGGCCATTGTTTCTAAGTGTCTTCTGAAACACCCTTCATCAGGCTTAGGGGCCTAATAACTTTAGGCTCTTCAGTTGCTGTATTTCTTCTACCATGTTGCTCTAGTAGACATCACCCTGTCTCACATTTTAGACTGTCCTCTCCTGGCCAAAAATTGCTGCCCTTTCATTCTCTTTGCTGGGTCACTAATAATAATCTAAGTTAATGTAGAGGCACTCATGGGCCCTAATGTGGGCCTGGGATGCCTAGTGATAGGCCTTTTCTAGATAGTATAAATAAGCAGTGTTGTTAAGAACATTTCCAAAGTCCTGACCAGTGTGGCTCAGTTGGTTGGGCGTCATCCCACAAAGCGAAAGGTCGCAGGTTTGATTCTACGTTGGGGCACATGCCTGGGCTGTAGGTTTGGTCCTTGGTCAGGGTATATACAAGAGGCAGCCAATCGATGTTTGTCTTTCACATTGATGTTTCTGTCCATCTCCTTCTCTCTCTAAAATAAATAAATTGTTGAAAATTAAGAAGAAAAACATCCCTGAATTCACAAACTTTTATGTTTGTTTCTCTAGGCCTGAAAGGATGCCTGTAGATATGATGACAGTATCTGCAGGATGGAGGCAGCCTGTGTTAAGCCTGTTTGCCTTGGCATGCGGATTAATAGTGACCCCTTTCATCCTGACACAGAAGTTTCATTTGTACACGTGCAAATTTCTGACGGTAAGGACTGGAGATATTTGTGAGTAGGAGGCCCTTTCAGATTCCCTTGAATAACCAAATGGAAAAAAAACAAAAACCCACCTCTCTAATGCAACTCTTAAGTCAAAAGAAATAGTAAAATAATTGGTGTGATTGGGAATTAGATTTTTATTCCAGGGTAGGGAGGAGGAGCTATGGAACAGGAAGGGATATAAAGTATTTTAATATAGAAATACATCTCATTAAAACAGTATATTTAATCATTTAAATTAAATTATACTGTGCTATAATGGCACAGTAACTGCTTTGTTCTTTGGAGAAATACTCAGTATTGATTCAAGATTATTAAAAAAAATCTAGGAAGATTGTGAATGTTTTTGACATTCTTTGTCATATATTAGCATAAAACAATAATTACCAAATTATGTGATATTCTCAGGAACAACTCTTAAGAGCCTTGGAATGAAAATAACTCCATCACTATCAATAGATTCAATGTGTGGCTTAGCTTTAATTGCACTTAGGAGAACCTATTTGTTTTTAGCATTTGAAAGCAAGTCTAAATTGTGTCCAGTGGGGGTACTTAGAGTAGCAGGCTTTGGCACCTGCCTCAGGTAAGGAAAGTTTTTGTTTATTTCATTAGCTCTTGATGCTTTGACAGACTATGGCTTTCTACTTACTGCAAGAAGAGCTGCCAGCCATCCCTGCTGGGAGAAGCTAGTATGGGACTAGAAATGAACTTTTGAAAGAAGTTATTATGCCTTATATGGTTGATCTCCCATGCAAATAAAAGAAGCATTTTATACTGTAGCTAAGTGGAATTGGTATTCCATCCAATGTAAATGTATGCCAGCATGCTTTCTGGCTTTTATCAAACACTGCATCTCTCTCCAAAGTAGATTCCAAGTTCATCTGTCTGTAGGGTAGCTGCAAGGCAGGGCTGGAGCAGTGCACACTCATAGATCTGCATAGAAATGAAATGACATCAGTCAGACTAACACAGGTTTACTCATAATACCTGAATACAGATTCCAGGGATCCAACCTCAGAGATTCTGAAGATCTTAGATGACATGGGGCTGCTTTTTAAACAAATGGTGTCATTCTGCTGCAAAGAGTCAGCAGTTTATAAGAAACACCCTCCCGCTCTTCACCCAGTACTGAACCAAGTCTTATGGGAGATGAGAAGAAGTAGTAGATATGGGCTCTACTCTTAAAGGAAGCAAAAACATCCCAAATGCTGATAGCTGTATGTATCGTGCTCTTTCTAGAGCATGCCAGGCCAGCTCTGCATCAAAACTTTTGGGCTTGCTCTTTGCTCTTTACGAACCACTCTTGCCCTACATACTTTTTGGCCCAGGCCTTGCTCTCCTTCAGGTCTGCACTGAGATCTCACCTTCTTGTTGAGGCCTCGTCTTTCTACATTTAGGGTTACAACTTAGCATTTCTCATATTGTCATTTTCTTAATTTTTCCATAGACTTAAATAATTTGGTAGAATATCACTGTAATTCCATGTATTTTACTTATTTGTCTTTTGTCTGAAGTAGACAAGAAGGCAGAAATTATTATCTGTTTTGTTCACTGCTAAATCTTCAGTGCATATATAGCTTCTAAAACAGCGTGCACTCAGTAAGTATCTGTTGATTAAAAGAATGACATGTACTGAGCACTTAATTGCTATTCTAAGGGCCTCACAGGCAATAACCCATTTGATTCCCCCAAGAAGTCTAGGTGTAGGGCCTCTGATTATGTCCCTTACAGATAAGGAAACTGAAGCAAAATATTGCAAGAAGTCATCCAGATGGTACACGGTGGAGCCAGAATTAGAATCTGCATAATATGATACATATCTCATCCTCTGAGCCACATGCTCTACTAACATAGGTGATATCTTTAATTTTCTCTTTGTGGAACAATTAGAGGCAGGGTCCTTGTGTTTGTTTCTCATGGTGACATTTGCAAAAAGCTAAAGGCAAAACACTAAAGCAAAAGTCAGTGAAGAAAATACTATAAGATCTTCCTCTCATGATTTTCTGGGCTGGGTTGATCTTCCCAACATTCTGGTGTTTTTAAGGAGTCTGAGTTTTTAGAATAAAGTCAACCTGACATTTATAGCTACAGAGTCGACCCAGTTCTTGATGGGCATAGGAATGCTATTGGGTGGATATGGGGAGCTTTCCATTATCCATTCTCCACCAGGCTGACCTAGAACCTCAGCCGTAATAGAATGGATCCGACCTTTTGAGGCCTCTGGGACAAGATTGGATCACTGACTTGTATAACTGTTCTGGTTGATTTAGCTAATGTGGCCCCTCTGGGTGAGCTACAGCCTGACCTTTTACCACCTCATGTGCATCCTTCCCAAAGAAGAGTATTTAATCAAAGAGAACTTTACCTTTGCTGTTCAACTTTTGAAAAGACAGGGTCCGGCAGAAGTAAGGCCTGCTTGAGTGTGGTTGGTGGGGTAATAATAAGGGTGTAATAATTTATAGTTTTAATTTGAACATTTCGCCTAAAATATTATATGGTATGCTTGAAAGTGATATGGTTATGTTACAGAATTACATGCTTATGGTTTTGTAATAAAAGATTTTGTAATACAAAAGTTGTTATTTGTGCTGGATCCTATATTTCAAATTTATCTGAGTTCTGAGCCATATCATTAATGATGATCTCAACCATCATAGAAATATGAATTACTTATTGGAATTATATACATTGGGAGAAATTTACTGACCATTGATGGTCATTCTTCCAAATCCCTGTCACAAGGAGCAATAACAGTAATTTACCGCTTCTGTAGGAATATATGCTATTGTCCATATTGTCAATTGACACTTACATATAGCCTTTGATTCATATTGGTTTGAATCATTAAGGAGAATGTAATTGGTTATTGAATAATGAAACCCATTCGATTTTGCAAATGTATTACCCTTCTCAAATTCATTCAGTGACCATAAGGTTGTTCTGCCTTCACCTTGACTAGAAGCCAGCAGGTGTGACTGACCTACTCTAGAATATCCTACAGGAGTGGGAGAAACTGGGTCTTGGGATTGTGAATGCCTAACCCCAAGTCCCAGATGTCAGCTTCAGTATCACCTAAAATGTGTAATATTAGTTGACCACTGAAAGAAGACTGTGGAAACCTTTTCCTCCACTGAGCAATGTTGCATTTGTAAAGTTGATATTAGTACAAAATTTTAATGCTCTGTGGATTATTATCCAGCAGCAGAACAACATCAGAACATAAAACATTAACAACTAAAGGGGTGTTCCGAGTCCTTGGCGTTTTTAATTGTTGTTCCTTAAAAAGCCACCAAAATCATCTTGAGCTGATTCAGGGAGAATTAAATGGATTTCGTTTAATAAAATCTTCAGGTCTCTGAATAAATTATGAATGCATCTTGACTGTTTGAAGGATATACTGACATTAGGAAGTAGTGGTGAACAGATATTCAAGAGAGGGGGAAGAAAAACTCTTTTGCTGATCACTCCATTTGTAACCGATTAAAAGCTGATGAAAGTTTTTTCATGGGTAGACGTGCAACAAGCCATGAGTTGTGGACTTTAATAATATATTTTCTTCACAAGCAATAACACAGCAATTAGGAGATGCTCATTGAGGTAGAAATAATGGTAACTGCTGTGTGGACTAGGTTTGCTGAAGGGAGCGCTCAGACATACACTGAAACAACATATTCCAGGTTCTTGTTGGTGTGTTATTTCTGTTTTATTTACTTGTCATCTCAGCTAAGGAGGACTCCTGGCAGTAATGAGGCTACATAGAATAGTTTAAGATGCTACAAATTATATAAAAGATAAATCTGACGATTACCTATTCTAATGACAGTGCAATCTTGCCTTTCCTTGTGGGGAAACTGTATGGTTGTGAGAAGCTCATAGTCGGAGAGAGTGCCATAGTACAAATGTATTCATTATTTTTCTGCCTGCTTTGCTTCTGCATGGCTGTTCATGAAAGCTAGGTAATTCACTGGAGCAGGAACCACTTAGCGAATGGTTCACAAACCTTTCACTCGTGCCGCACTGCCTGCAAGCCACCTGGCAAATACATAAGGATAATACGCTGGAAAACAGGATGGAAAATTTCTCAGCAAGGGGAGAATGACCTACGATGGTGTTAACAAAATAAGGGAAAAGAGGGTCAGGTGAAAATAGCATATTGCCACCTCATTTCTATTTACTATAATTGCCATAAAAGTAAAACTCATGAAAGACACATCAGGAAACTTCGGAACAGACCATATTTCTAATGGTTTCTGCATTTGTTGGCGGAGGAAGCTGGGGAAAATACAGAAGACTGGAGCAGAGTTTTGAGATATATGATGTTTGAGCAGTAACTCCGAGTTGCAGATGTAAAGAAAACTTGTCTTTCTTTTTCTTAATTGTGTCTTTTTTTTCAGATCAAATGAAAGTGATTTTTCTCCCATGAGAATCTTCTTTCCAAGATCTTCTCAACTAAAAGCAGAAAAGTAAATGTTAATAATAATACCCTCCTTGTATGAGGAGAGGTGGTTGAGAAAGGTCCTATGTCTACGTGACCAACAAGTGGCTTTGGGTGAATCATGTGCCTTGACATGTACTTTGTTATTTTCCATGAAAGAAAGATGCAGCCAAACTTCTGATGTGAAGCCTAGTATATCTTATCATAAAATTTGCTTTATGTGGTGTTACTTTTAAAATTTCTATTTTTAATTCTCTGAGTGAAACACCTCCTCTTCCCTCCACCTACCCCGTAGCAAACCATTAGCAATTGATGTTTAGGATGTGATTCTTCTTGTGTTAAGCTGTAGTAGCATATCTGTGTGGCTTAGACCAAGAGTTACCCCTTACATATTCTTAAAGGTAGAAAATGTTTCCTCATTGTTCAGGTGTCTTTCAGAGCTGTGCATGGCAAAATCACTGATTATCTCATGTCTCTACACTCCTGAGTCCTTGGGAGGTGTTGTTCATTGGTGTGCCATTGCTTCTTTGGAGCCTGGTGGTGGCCTCAGAATCACTGTCGGGAAGCCTCTGCCCACTGCCAGAATAGCCACGTGTGATGGAGCCCATCCGCCACCCTGCTCTAAGGCAACTCTGTCTGGGAGTCAGGCGCATGTGGTCCTGAGCCTCTTCTGAGCTCACTATTCCTTTTCATTTCTGGTCAGTGTGACAGTTCAAGAAGGGAAATAGTTTTAGATTTAGAATAAAAGGACTCAAGTTCTGCTATTCTTCTGGCCATGACAAATTAAAACCCCCCAAACCTTAGTGACTGAAAACAATTAAGTCTCTTTCTCATCCCAGCGGTCTGAGGCCAACAGTGTTGCTGTGGGCATCTGCTCCACAGCACTCTGCTCTCTCCCACACGGTGCCTCTGCCTTTCCTAAAGCCTCCAAATCCTCCATCAGATCCTCTGTGTTCAGCCCAGAGGAAGGAAGTGAGAACTCCTGGATCTCGAGAGCAGTTTTAGGGAACTGTCCTTTAGTTTTACGCCCAGGACGGGGATCAGCATGCCTTCTGTATAGGGCTCGATAGTTGGTATTGCAGGTTTTGTGGGCCATATAGTCTCTGTTTCAACTATTCAAATCTACCATTATGGGATGAAAGCAGTCCCAAAGGATAGGGAAATAAAGGGGTGTAACTGCTTTCCGAAAAGACTTTGTTGAAACAGGTGACAGGCTGGATCTGGCAGGTGAACCACAGTTTGCCCACACTTTGTCTAGAGGGAAAAGGAAATTGGTTGGTCAGCAAAAGCAAAGTCTCTTCTGCAATGATCTTAGCAGCTGTGTGACCTTGAGCAAGTGATTTAACCTTTCTGAGCATTAGTTTTCTCATCAGTTAAAAATATATATATACACCATCTACTTTGATTTATCTAGGTGTTTTTGCGAAGATTACATGGGAAAATAGACTATTAATATTTTGTAAACAATAAGCTAATGAGCACATGTACTCTCTTAAGAGTGTACGGAAATGCCCATTAAAGAGAGCTGTGACCCTCTGCTTCTCACAGACATGAGAACCCTCATACAGAGGAACAAAACAAGGGAAAAAACACTATTCTTTTTTCAAGACACTTGAATATTAGTTAAAATTAGTCCTGAAAATCCAATGGGCTTAAACTAATTCAATTCTTGCATGATTTTTTCGCGAAAACTCCAGTGTGGATCTAACTTAAAGTTCAAGTTAGAAAAATGAATCATTGGTTGATTACATAAGCCAACCTGGGGAAAACTTTTATTTAGAGGACTTGTTACAGGTATAACTAGAACTTCTTTAAAAAGGGTTCTTGAATAATAAAGTGACTTTAACACTATGTGGAAAGCATATTAGTTTGGTAGGGCTACCATAAGAAAGCACCAGACTTAACAACAGCAATTCATCTCATTTCTAGAGGCTGCAAGTTCAAAATCAAGGTGTGAGCAGGGTTGGCGTTCTCCTAGGGCCTCTCTCCTCGGCTTGTAGATGGTGGCCTTTTCTCTGTGCCTGTGTCTCAGTCTTCTCTCTGTGTAAGGACACCAGTCAGGTCGATTACGGCCAACCTACTTGACTTGACTTTACCTTAATTACCTCTTTAAAGGCTCTGTATGCAAATATAGTCACATTCTGAAGTATTAGGGGTCAAAACTTCACATATGGGTTTTGGTGGAACACCATTGAATTCATAACACCATGTTTCTGCTTTCACTCTAAAAAGATAAGAATATTTCTTGGAACCCTAACAGGTTTTTTTTTCTTTTATAGATATGTTTTTCAAGTTACTCCTTTTCCTTTAACAACATTTTATTGCCTTTTTCTCCCTTCATATTATTAAAAAATTTCTCCTAACTCCCTGTATCTTCTAAAAATGTTTTGGATAAAGGGAGTACCAAGAGGACATTTGGTTCTCTGCTCTGTCTTCACTTTTCTCTATAGTTTCTCTTGTTGACCTCAGTAGCTTGAGAGTCTAGAGGAAACAGCTCTTAGGAAATAAAAAGATTAAAGTAGCTACTCACTGGTAATGAAATAAAATTTATTTGTGTCTCACTATGATAGAGAAGTTCTTTTGTGTATGTGTGTGCATGTGTGTTTTCTGCCTTAACCACTTTATGCAGCTACGAGTTGGGAGGTGATAAAACATCAAATATAGCATTATGAGCATTAATTAATTAATGATTGAAAAGCACTTTAAAGATAAAAAATTCCAAAAGCAAGCATAAGGCAATATTACTGTTGTTATGCCAGCCAAAAAAAAAAAGGCACCATTATGACATGCTGGTCTGTATCACCTCTGCCTGAAGCTCTATTGTCAATGCATTACAGTGCTTAGGTTTCACTGTTCACAATTCTACATTATTACCAACAGGTTATTAATAAGAGCTTTAAGTCAAACAAAGCATTCCAGTAAATTAGACCTATGTTTGGACTATTAAACCTAGCCCTATATTGTGAATTTCAAATAAACACAGTGTCATGCTATGATTAGCACTTGATATAATAATAACTTAATAATAAGTGTTTCAAACCTTCTACAGACTCTTCACACCTCCAAGTCTTCTTCCTCTCTCATTCAATGCTTATTTATTGTCAGGCATTGTCTTAGATCCTGAAGACACAATTGTGGGCAAAAACAGATGTGACAGAATGGGAGAAACTATTTGAGACTACAGGTATGATAAAGACCTATCATTCAGCACTTATAAAGGACTGTTACAACTCAACAACAAAAAGATAAACAACCCAATTTAAAAAATGGGCAAAAGTCATGAAAAGATATTTCTTCAAAAAAGATATAAAAATGGCCAGCAAGCATATAAAAAGATGCTCAACACCTCTAGTCATTAGAAAATGCAAATCAAAACCACAATGAGTTAATACTTTATATTCATAAGAAGGGCCATAATTTGAAAAAGTCAAAAACAACAAATGCTGATGACAGCTGGTGGGAAGGTACAATGATACAACTACTGTGGAAAACAATCTGGAAGTTCCACAAATGGTTAAACACAGAATTACCATATTACCCAGCAAGTCCACTCTTAAGTATATACCCCAAAGCATTTCAGAGATATACCTGCACATGGATGTCAGTATAAGAACTATTCACATTAGCTAAAAGGTGAAAAAAATTCCCCCTGACCAGGTAGCTCAGTTGGTTGAAGCATCATTCCATATACCAAAAATGTGGGTTTGATCCTCAGTCAGGGAAAATGCCTAGGTTGCAGGTTTGATACCTGGTTGGGCCATGCGTAGGAGGCAACTAATCAATGCTTCTCTCTCATATCGATGTTTATTTCTCCCTCTCTATCTCTTTCTCTCTCTCTAAAATCAATAAATATATCCTTGGGTGAGAATTTAAAAAAAGGTGAAAACAACTCAAGTGTCTATCAGCTAAAGAATGGCTAATGAAATGTGGTATATCCATATAATGGAATAGTATTTGGTCAGGAAAAGTAACGAAGTACTGATATATGCTTCAATATGAACACATTTTGAAAATATTATGCTAACTGAAAGAAGCCAGGCACAAGAGGTCACATAGGTAATTAATTCTACTTATATAAAATATCCAGAATACATAAACCCATTGAAAGCAGATTAGTGATTGGCAGGGGCTGGGGGAGGAGGGCATGGAAAGTGACTGTCTATGGGTCTAGTGGAGAGATAAATATTAATATATATGAATTACTGGTATGGGAGAAATAAACAAAACTGTACTTGAAAAAAACTAAATAAAATATGAATTAAATTATTCTATTAATAAATAATTTTATATGTCAACTTGGCTGGGCCTTGTCTAGATATTTGACTAAACATTACTCTGGATGTTTCTGTGAAGGTGTTTTTTAAAAAAGATTAATACTTTAATTAGTGGCTTTGAGTAAAGCAAATTGCCCTCCATTATTTGGGTGGTCCTCATTCAGTCAGCTGAAGGCCTTGTTAGAATGAAGGCTGATCTCCCCAAAGTGGGAAGTGTTTCTGCCAAGACACTGCCTTTGAACTAGAACTGCAACTCTTACCTGCGTCCAGTCTGTGGGCCTACCCCATCAAATTTTAGACTCAACAATCATATGAATCAGTTCCTTAAAATCTCTCTCTCTCATCTCTCTTTATCTCTCTCTGTCCCTTTGTCTCTCTCTGTCCATCTCTCTGTCTCCCTGTATATATACATAAATCTTGTTGGCTCTGTTTTTTTGAAGAACACTTATATAGGAAGCTTCACCTGACTCCCGAAGCCTGCATTAAGGGCTCTTCCTATGTCCTCCCACAGCATTTTGTGCTGTTTCTATCATAATTCTCACCATAGTGTGTGATAAATACCTGCCTACTTGCTAGTGTCCCCTACTATAGCTTAAGCATCTTGAGTACAAGAACCCTGTCTGTTTCCTCATCATTGTATCAGCTCCACAGTTATGAAGTTTAAGGTTTGTTGTAGAAGCTTCTCTTTTGGTGAAAAGTTTGAGAAAGTTTTACTGCATTTATCTACAATTTGGTTGGGTATCATTCTTTGAGCATTAAATTCTAATCCGAGTTCCCAACATTTCTCAATATGGTATCAGTAACGCTGAGATTGGGGGAAGCCAAGAGTGATAGAAATGTGGTACTGCCCAAGATAATTTACCTTAATTCCCTTTCTAAGCCTATAAATATCCACACTGTGAGATCATCTGGGATCTGAGTATTTCTAATTATACATTTGTTTATTTCCTTAAGTTAAGAATTGCGTATAATTTATAAGTCACCCTGTATCTCTGGTGGCCACCATCTTTCTTCATGAGAATCGATTTCGTCCCATAGCCTTAGCTTGCAGAATTGTGCTGTGAGCCTGCCTGCCAGTGTCTACAACTAATCATCATCTCTATCGTCTCTATGTCTGAAGAATGACACATTTTTCATTGTCCTCATTAATAACATATATAACTGTATCACCAGCATCTCTCCTCTAAGACTGGGGCATGAATAAGAGAAATTACTCTCATGACAAGCCCTTAAAACTACTTGAGAACTTTGTAGTAACATTTTGCTAGAGTAGGATTCAGCGCATGTTGAGCCAGTTTGTGAAAAGACTTCTCCCTTGGATTGTTGCTGTATCAGAAGGACCTTTGTCATCAGGAGATTCCCCTATGCGTTGGTCTAATTCCTCTCAGGACAGCACCACACTTCATTTCTGAAAGGCTAAAGGGAAATCTGACTGCCTGATAGCTTTTTATATAATTGGTTTCTTACCATAGAAATGTCCACTTCCTGTTGTCCACAGTTTCAGTCCGTCTGAACTCAGGAAGTTAACCATTCAGCAAAGAAACATCAACATTCTTTTAGCGTCTTGCTGACTATAAATGATGAAAAGTAGTTTACAGTGGAGAGAAGGCTGCTGGTGTAGCTATGAGTCATTCCTGCCCAGATCTCCTGTGACTCATTTTCCTTCATTAAACTGAGCAGAGTCAATAGCCCTTCAGTTTTCTGAACGGTAGATCTAACTGCACTAATGACTGGCTGTTGAACAAGTTTAGCTATGTTCTAATTTATTTATTAAGCAACAGTAAAACAAGTATAAAGTGCCCATCAATAGATAATGGGAGGACATTAGTGCTTTTGCTCATGAATTCGACCTAAAACAGAGCTTCTTTTAAGATGAAAACAGAGAAGGCTGGGCTAGCTCCTGTCAGCACAGGGAAAAATCAATTTTTAGGCTCTCCTCTCTCCCATGTTTAGACTTGTTCTAAATGGTGTCCATTTGAGAGGGCCCGCTGCCCTGCACCTTTTTTCTTCAGCCGTTTCTCTCCTGCCACCTGAATACTTTGCCTGTCGGTCTCCTTGTCCCTCAACCAGCATTTCACTAAAATTATATATTTACACCTTCAAACCAGAGCTCGAATGTACTAGCTTCAATTTGATCTTCTCATCCCAATAATGTTTTTAAAATACTTAGAAAAATATTTTCATGTCGCCCCTGCATTTGTAATCTACCACAAAAGCTAACCTAATGCGGGACCTCAGAAGAGAATGGAAGAGCAGAGCTTTGGAGTTAGTAGATAGATTTGGGGTAAAATCTGCCATTTTTCTCACTAAATGACTGGGCGAGCTACTTTTCCAGGCCTCACATTTCTTCATCTGCAAAATGGCATAATAATAAGGATTTATAGATTAGTGAGATATGTGTGTGTCAGAGTATTTTACTGAGGTGAGTGATAAATTATCTGTCATGGTTATGTGAAGTCTTGGGATACTTGTTTTCTTACTGTCAACAAAGCATTTGGGGAAATTTCTTAGCCACTGCAGGATCTTTGGTGCCTTTGAAACAAATGTCCAGCCAGCCACATTTCTTGATTTTTGCACAGAATCCAGGACCCAGTTAGAAGAATAGTTCAACTGGTTTCTGTGAATGTAATTCATTTATATTCACCAGTGGATGGAGATGTGTGTATGTGGGGGCGTTACATTACCTATAACCTGCTCACTTTAGTGTCTGGAACCTAGACACTAGGTTTTGGCACTCAGTCTATGGTTATGGTTACTATTAATCATAGCAGGTAGGAGGACACCTTTTGGGGTGTTACTGAATTTTAGGACGTTCCTGATCATCACCCTTTCAAACGATATTTGTCAGTACTGTTGGGAAGTAATTTCTTACCATTGTATAGTGCTTTTTACTTACACATGCATTATTTTCTTTAGTTCTGAAAACAACCATATTGCATTCCTGTTCAGCATTCTTTCTCATTTTTTATGAGCTGATAATCAGAGATAGCATGACCACACAATTTCTTGTCTAAGCTTGGATGCTTTGGAGTAAAAGGAACACTAAACTGGGGTTGTCCCAAGCAAATCACAATGTCTATTCAGAGGTGTTAAGACTGTTCCAAAGCCACCTTCTCTGCACAGTGACAGATTTTGTATTAGAAGGAAAATCTTCTAATGAAGGTATCTAAGACTTTAACAGAATTTCTAGGGGATGGTATGATACAGGTAGGAAATGAACCCATTCAAGTTCATGTAATCCTTACCATGAAAAAGTACAGATAAAGTTGTCATATAAGGACATGGGAATGCAGTATAGAATGAAATTCCCCACTGTATTCTTAATTAATTGATTCAGTTATTCATTCACCTAATAAACCTATACTGAATACTCACAGAATCATTTATCTATTGCTGTGTACCAAAACAGCCCCCAAATCAATGGCTTCAATTTAAAACAATGGTAATTTTATTTACTCATGGTTCTGTGAGTCTGCAGGTTAACTGGGTGGTTCATCTACTGGTCTGACCTGGGGTCACTCATGTGTCTGCTGTCACATACAGCCTAACAAGGGCTGAATGGCTTCAGATGGCCTTGCTCACATGTCTAGCAATTGGTTCTCACTGTCAAGTGGTTGGTGAAAGGAGTCTCAGCTGGAATGTCTTCTTCTCACTTCATGTGGTCTCTCATCTTCAAAGAGGCTAGCCCAGCCTTCCCCAGAGGTGGCAGCATTACTTTGAGAGGGTGGAAGCAGAAGCTTCATGGCATCTGGAGGCCTTGGCTTAGAACCGGCACACTGTAATTCAACCCCATTCTGTTGATCGAAGAAGTTATAGGGTCAACCTGGATTCCAGGGGTAGGTAAAGCACCTCTAGTTCTTGATGTTTGTAGCAGCAAAGTACTTTTGTGAAAAGGGGGTGGGTGCATGCATGAATGAGAGGAACGTATGGTTAACTCTTGCAAGCTACAGGTGTGACACAAATAATGCCCCTTTTTATTACAAAATCTTTTATTACAAAATTATATGCATGTGATTCTGTAACATAACAATATCACACTCAAACACACCGTATGACATTTTAGGTGAATGTTTAAATTGTCATCCATCTTGTGTGAGACTTTCGAGTACCCTACCGACCACACTCAAGCAGGCATTACTTCTGCCAGACACTGTATTCTAGTCATTATACATGGAGTCCCATAGTACACAGTGAAAACATGAAAGTTGATAATGAACTCCCTCTTGAGAGAGGTAGGCAAGGAGACAGCAATTGCACTGGGAGGTGAAAAGTCCTTTGACAGAAGGGTGCACACGGTGCTGTGGGTGTACAGGAATGAAATAAGTAGCTAGTTTGAACTGGAGAGTTACTACCAGAAAAATGGTCCTCTGGCCCTGAGAGTTTATTTTCATCATATTCAAGGCTTCGGATTCAGATGTGAGGGCCCTGGAACGTTTTCTTTGATATGACCATTCCCTCCATTCACCACTTAAAGGTTTGAGGGTAAATTGATAAGAGAATGAAGAGAAAATGTTATGGAATAAATGTTCATGTGTCCCCAAATTTATCTTTTGAAACCCTATTACCCTCATTAGGAGCTGGGGCCATTGGGAAGTAATCAGGATGAGATAGATGAGCTCCTGAGGGTGCAGCCCTTATGAATGAGAATGGTGTCTGATAATAGCCCTTGCTTCCTCTCTCTGCTCAGGTCAGCAGCCTGCAACCCAGAAGAAGATGGCCTTTAGCCCTTACCAGAACCTGACCGTGCTGGCATCCTGATCTCAGACTTGTAGTCTTCAGAACTGCGGGAAATAAATTTCCTTTGTTTATAACCCACCCAGTCATAGTAGTTTGGTATAGCAGCCTGCACTGACTAAGAAAGAAAACAAGGAGACCGAGGGAGGAGAGGTGTTGACACGTGTTCTGCTCCCTCTTACAAACAGGTGCGTACGTTGAAACATTAAATAAGAATGAAGAGAAGGTCTTTTTTGCTACTACTGCCCTCAAATCTAACTTTTGCTTTGAAGGCATGGGAATTCTAAATTCCATTTATATATGTTAACACTAGAATATTCAAAACACATAAGAGTATTTTCTTGCAAACCAGACTTGGGACATAGCTAGTGTGCTGGCAGTTTGGTACTTGACCTACATATTCTCAATTCAAGCTCAAGTAAGTGAGGTCGAGTTAGGGACGTTTGGTGAGTGGCTTTAGTTCTAGCCAGAAAGCATTAGATTAAAGGGGGGAAAAACTTTGCTAGATAATAAAGCCAGTTAGATTTATTGTACATATGACAGTAGGGAATTCCTTTAATCACATATTCTTCAGTGCCTTTGGGAACTTGGACGATAATAAAGTGTATGCTGAGAGTAATCAGTGACAGTATTCTCTCAAAGGAGAAAAAAATGATACTGAAACTCATCATTCCAGTGTTTCTGGAGGGGCTCGGAGGAGCAAATCTCATAGCTGCCCGCAGCCTGAATAAGTGCAGTGCTGGACCCAAACCTGCTTAGAAAAATGGCTAGGATCCCTGGCTAGTTCTGTTCTGGAGAAGTTAGTTCTGGTTTATTTAACAATGTAAGGTAGTACAACAGACTTAGAGGAGAAAGCTGAACTGCATCTCCCCTCCAGAGCCAGGGAAATCATTATGAGCTACACCTTCATATCTCTGGGTGACTTTGTGATTTGTGTCATTGGTCCTGGCTAATGGCGACCTGACTGAGGTCAGAGGGAGTTCCAGATGGTTGGGTGCAAACTACATTACTTAGTGGCCCAGATGGCTCAAGTAATCAAATAAAATACTGGGCTATCAATCAATGAGTGTATATTTAACACCTATTATGTGCTCGACATTGTGAGGATACAAAGGAAAAGTACGACTAGTCTGTAGTATTTTTATGAATTATAAGAGTATGAGAGGACAAATAACAGAAGTCAACTTGTATTTATACTTCTGCGAAGCTGCATAGCATCAATTGTGGGGAAATGATGCATATGTATATAAAAGTATTCCTTTAAAATATTTCTTTTATATGTGTTACACCAGACAATTATAGAGAAGTTATGCAAATAGAATCGAATGATTTCCATTGATGAAGAGCTGTAGTGAGACATGTGACTTCAATAGGATAAAATTATTGCCACAAGGTTTCAGAGTCTCATCTGTTACCCTTGCTTCATTAATAATAGCCAATGATATTAGGCAACCTAAGTTCAGCACTATGTGTTGTGTATTCTTCTAAGTACTTTACATTTATTATCTAATTCAATCCTGTTACTACCCTCTGAGATAGTTGCTGTCATTATTCCCAGAATCTGGGAACAAGAAGCATGACCAAGGTCATGTAGATAGGAAGTATCATAGGGTATCCGACTTGGGACAACCAATTTTGGCATTTGGCAAATACATAGGTATTTGGCTTTATTCTTGTGTTAATTAGTATTTCTCACTATAAACAAGAGAAAGCAACTTTAGTTAACTGAAACAGAAAAGGAATGTATTAGAAGAATATTAAGGATTTCATGAAGTAGCCAGGAAGTTCTTAAGAACCAGGCTCCAAAAATAGGCAGACAGCAAAGGATATTTGGTAGCAAATTCTACAGAAAATGCCCCAGAAATAGCCAATGTAGGAGGCTACTATTGAAGCCGCTGCCACTGGCTGCTTGCCTCAGGATCTCTGGCCAATCCACCCATGACCACTGTCGATAGCCACCCTCTGCCCCTCCATCGCCGTGTCCAGTCTGAGTCACATGCCTACAACCCCGAATCTGGGAGAAGAGAAAGGAATTACTTGTCTCCTTCACCTTGACTTCCCCTCTTTTGGAATTGCTCTCAAGTAGGGAAGCATTAGCATGCTATGTGACTGCATACTACTGGAATGCCCAGGCCTATTTTTTAAATCCTCACCTGAGATATGTTTATTGATTTGAGAGAGAGAGAGAGAATGAGAGACAGAGAAAAAGAGAGAGAAAGAGAAGCACTGATGTGAGAGAGAAATACTGATCGATTGCCTCCTGTATGTGCCCCAACCAGGGACTGAACCTACAACTTTTTGGTCTGTGGGACGACACCCCAACCAACTGAGCCACCCAGACAGGACTGCCTAGGCCACCTTTTTCCCACAGTCCTTGTAGTCCTTACTTCTTAATGAGTGCTGCTGTTTTTTCCTCAGCATCACTCCTCACGTAAGCATGCATGATCTTTGCCCTGACTTCTGGGCTCTGCATCTCACTGTTGCTACTGCTGTGGGAAGAGATATTATTATTTTCCTTCCTGGGAATTATGTGTTCATTCAATCAATCTTTGATGGTTAGGATTTAAGACTCCATTCATTGGCTCAAGAATTGGAAGAACATTTGAGTAATTACTTTCAACTTCAAAAATATTTGAAAGCTTAACCAATTAAATTCAATTAAACAAATAATTATAGAATACCTACTAAGTATCCATACTTCGTTAGCAACTGAGGATATAGAAAGAAATAGATATTTAACAATTCCTACAGTATCGGGGTTGAGTTATGAAGACAAACATATACTTACAACAAAGCTATCATTACTTAGCACTCTTGTTGCCTCTCTAATGCCTCTTGTTAAAAAGATCTTACCATAAAGCAAATATGTTCCAGATAGAAATAGTGGCACATATGCATGAGTACTTATATATGTCAGATGGTGTTCTCAATGCTTTGCGTTTACTAACTGACTTAATTATTGCAACAACCTTTTGAGGTCTTATCGTCAGTGTCATCAACATCATCATCATCATCAATCCCATTTACAGATGAGGAAGCTGAAGCACCAAGAGGTGAAGAACCGTGTTAAATAACTCATATGGCTAGTAGGTGGTAGTGGGTTTTGGGCTCCAGCTCCCTTGCTGCTGATTATTCTGCTGCCTTATCTGCCCCTCTAATGACAGCCGTTTGGAAGCCGATTCTTTCTAGTGATAGAAAACAACAACGAGGACTTCTGCCAAGATGGAGGCGTAGGTGGGAACACTTTTTGTCCTCGCACAACCAAGTCTAAAAATAAAGTTTTAACAATAATAAACATAACCAAACCATACAGAAAATCAAATACGGAGTCTGGAAATAATGGACCACTCAGCTAAACCGGTGAGAGGGGTGAAACCAGCAGTGGAGCCAGTTGGGCAAAAAAGATTTGGGGGGTGCACAGGTAGCTGGGGGTGCAGATCGCAGGTGCGGGCTAGCTATGGGCGGAACCCAGGGAAGAGGCGCTGCTGGCTGTCTGCAGTCGGTCCCGCATTTGCAAGCAGATAAACCAGTAAAGAGGCGAGTGTTGAGACAGATCTCACTGGCCTCAGCGACTGGCGCAGGGCGGCAGACTCACACATTTGTGCTGGGATAAGCAGGCGGGGGGGCGAGTGGTGAGGTGGACTGGATGAGCAGAGAGGACTGCCATTGCTCCCTCTCTGACCAGGACTAAGTCTCTGGATAAAGAATTTGAGACAAGAAGCCCCTCAAAGGGGGTAAAGAATTTGAGGATAAAGAATTTGAGACATGTGTTCATGAACTAAAGCGGGGAGAATGGTGGGAGAGGGGTGTGCAGGGTGGAGGGGAATGGAGGAGAAGAAATAGAACAAATGTAATAGCATAATCAATAAAAAAAGAATAAACAAATATTTTTTATAAATAAAAAAGAAAACAACAACGACAATAACAAGTGCTTTACACTCTTGTAAAGCAAGAGTTGTTCTTTCTCACTCTTTCAGCCCTCTTTGTTTTCTAAATCATCTACCAACCAACATATATATTTAGAATTTTACTACATCTATAAATATTACTGTTGAGATATATTAATTTGAGGTGAAAGATGCCAAAATTCTCTAAATAAAAAGATGCCAGTCTGTTGTATCATCACCAACTGGCCTGGTTAAAACAACAATTATTCCCATCAGTGCATGATGCCTAGCAGAGACTAGCTATGAGGTAGATGCTTAGTAAAAGCTTTCCGAGCCAGTGGTTACATGTGCAGAAATACGCACATGTAACAAATCCTGCAGAGGCAGGCCTCCCTCAGCCCCTCTGGGTTTGAAACTTACAGGAGTTGCTGGGAAGGATGAGTGAAATAAGTAGCTCGAATGTGATGCTTGGCAGCTGTGTGATCCTGCTTCCTTTTGGGTGTCCCATTTTGGAAAAGTGAATACCACCCACATGGGGTCACTGGGCAAATGCCCAAATTCCCAGTGAGATAGAGTGACCTTGGATGGAATTAATCTTATGTAAGCAGGACTTACTCATTAATCATTGACAATAAGCTCTTATTTATGAACTAATTTCAACTAGACATATTGAATCCATTTTCCCAAGCAAAATTGAGTTGGGTAAATCATAAACAGCTAAATTACAGTTTTGGCACATGCACACCGTTTTGTTTCATATTTAGAATTATTTGCCTCCCAGAGTAACCTAATACAATGGCAACACTCTGCAAAACACTGTATGGAGAGTGTTTATGGAGGCTCACATCTGATTTACATTTAAGAAGCATAAAACTAATTGCAGAGAGATGGTGCTACTAAAACACTAAACCTAAGGGACAGCCATGTACAAATGCTTATAAGAATGCTGATAGGCCTGCTTAAAATTGAGACCTTTGAAATTAATTTCCGCAACTAGAAATAAGGGTATCTTAAAATGTCCTCAGTGGACACAGATATATTGTAAGTGATTCCTGGACAAAGTAGCTGTTAAATGAGAACATCTTTCTAATATGAGATTAAAATCTAGAATTGTAAGTAGTAATAAATATATCCATCTATATTAGTGTAAAAAAGTGACAGCGTTGTAAGAGCAATAAACAGGTAGACAGCGAATGGTCAGTGCCTGTGATAAATTGCTTTGTTGTTATTGCAGTCACTTTTATTCTCACTGAATAGCCTAATTTTTCTCGTTTCTTTAACCACATATGTATAGAAGAAAAAATTACCCTCCAAAGATATTATTATTTTAAAGCCATTTGAAATAAAATACCAGAAAAATACTCTTCCAAACATCTGTTATGGAAGTTAGCATATCTAGTAGCCTTTTAGGATATAAAATTCTCTAACTTAGAAATTATATATTGCTTTAATATTTTCATTTTCAAACGTTGTGGAGCCTTCTTTTAGTAGTAGTTTGATGTAGCAATAGTTCTCTGAAAAGTAATGAGTAATATTTTTATGTGTTGAGAGTGTTATATTATTTATCAGCTCCTGTGTCCTGTGTGCAATCCTTTAAATCACTTCACCCATGTGTGTGTGCCTGTGTGTGTATGCACACACACAATAACCTGTTGTCTCTGAGTGCTGTTTGTGGGTTTGCTGCTTTGTTATGTCTTTTCTGTGGTGTTGTCTGGGAAGGTTTAAATGAAATGTATAGCATGCATCATGTATTGTAAGTTTGTCTGTCATATAATCAGCATGCAAAAAAAGCATATTTGGACTGTATACTTGAGCCTTGTAAGTAATCATATACAAAACAATGCAAAAATATGAACATTGTATGGCAATTAATAATATCTCTGCCAGTGTAAATATGTTTTTTTCCCCATAAATCATTTCCAGCTTGTCAAAATGGATCTGTGCTGGCAAAGAAGCAAGGGTAATGTTTCAATTTTCTCCATCTGGCAAGAAATTTTCTGTTAGATTTCCTCCTTCCCTCTTTGAGTTACAGAATTTATATGAGCAACTACATATAGTATGATTAAGAAAGGGTGCTGTGTGATAGGATACAGAACAATACTGAGTATTAGGAACTTGACTGTGAATAACTGCCCCAAATTGTACATTCATGTCACATGTGAGTATAACAGAAAATATTTGGTTGTTGAAGCATAGAAATGATTCCCTTTGTAGCAAAACATTGCTCTCATTAAATAAAGCGCAACTTTCTTTTAAAACGTTTTCCCGTAAGGACTCGATATATTTTAACTTGTTTGGAATAATTTCTTGTATTGATTGGGGATGCATTTAAATCTTAAAATTTTTATCATGTCGCTTTACAACATTGTAGAAATACCAGTAGCTTGTGCATGCACACACACACACACACACAAATTTCCAATATGGTTGTAGGAAAGAATTTACCTTTTCATGACCCAGTATTTAATGCCAAACTCAACAAAGCAGACGTACTATACACATATCGTGCTTACAGGTTCTCCAACTGTAGCAAAGTGCCGCTGTTTTTAACCACAAACTATCTATAAGTTACTCTGATTATGAGAATATTAGCACCAAAATCTACTTATTTTCACATGTAGCAATGGGTAATTTCCAACTTTCTTTTATTGTTTATACCAACATGTTCTCAGAGCTTACACAGTGTGTTATCTTTCCTAGTAACTTCGCTGTCTGTAGTATGCGTGAGAGCAGGTTTGATAAAAATGATGTATATTTGAGTACTTGTGTGTGTCTTATGGGAAACAAGCACAATATAATAGCCACCCCGATGGCTGCCTTTGTTGCATTCCTTCCTCAAATAGCTGCATTTGGAAGTGCACAGATAATACAGAAGCACAGAAAACTCATTTGTATTTGGTTTTGGACTATACTATAAGGAATCTGGGAAACTCATTTTTCTCTTCAATTAAAAAATGTTAGTCGATTTGTATTAGTTCAGTAATTACACCTTGGTAAGGAAGGGGAGAAAAAAAAGGGTAGTGTACTGGATTCTAGTTTAGAGAATTCACAGGCAGGTAATCAACGATTGTGGCCACAAACCTCCAGATAAATTTGGACAATGAGTGAACAGTGAGCATTTTCCCCAGGAGGGTGGAGATCAGTGCGGCATCTTTGGGTCACATAAGCAAACCAGCTCATGCATGTTTTTGTGTATGATTTTATCCTTCATGTAGGTCATTGAAAAGGTGGCTTCAGTGTGTTGATATTAATCACTTAGAGCCAGGGTGCTTTGGCTGGCACTTACCCTTGCTGCGGATAGTTTTAACTGCACATATGGAACATTATTTGTCGTGCACTCTTCTGAGACCCCTAGAATGTCAGAATGCAACGGATGATTAAAGGATTCAGAAGCAACCTTCACTCTGAATTTCTTTGTCTCAATTTGTCAGATCAGAGCTTTGATGCAATTTGATGATTTAGTTTTCTTTCACTTAAGTTTTATTGGGTGTATATATGCCAAAAATTATTTGTACAAAACTTTACTTGAAGAAGTAGCTAGGAACAAAAAACATGCACTTAAACTATAATCAAATAAGTACTTTCTTCCTCCCTCTCCATCTTACTTCCTCTTTCTTTTCACTTTCTTCATTTCCACGTTCATGGGAGAATTTATTATTCATTTTAAAGCTATTGTCATTCACTTTTATTTGGGATTAACTCTTCATACTGAAGGAAATTAGCCTCGCTTTTTACTGATCTTATTTAAATATGATTCCTCATCTCCCCATTCCATCGTTACATTGTATTCAAAACACTCTATTTGCAGGTTGTGATTCTTCATCCTGTGCAGTGTGAATCCGAGAGCTACCTGCAAATCAACTCCCCAGTTTCCAGACATAATTTCCTGTTGCCATCACAATGAAAATATATATTTTAAATATTTTTACAAATAGATATTTGGGTTCAAAAATTAATCATGTTATACTGAAAGCGTGCCAAATATTTTAATATCAGTAAGTTTTGAAAGAAAAAAAAGAATAACACTTTACAGCACATTTAAACTATATTGCAAACATATCTGAACTGAGCACCCAGGAGGCCGTGGTTATCATGGTGTGAGGCAGTGATGGAGCACAGGTGGAAATGGAGAGGCTGGCTGGAGGGTCGCCCCTCTCACCCAGGAAGGACCACTTTGCTGTTTCAGGCTGCTATCCAGAGAGGAAACAGAGAAGGGAAACTTGGTCTGCCTCTTGGCTTCTCAATAAAGTTTTCTCTCTTTCTTCCTTCCCCATGGTTGAACCAGCACTCTGTAAAATATTACATTTTTAAAAGACCAGACTCCTCACTTGTCTTGAGAGGCTTTGACACCCACTCACCAGAAGGCAATGAGTTGGGCCAAATAGTTTCTCCTAGTTCCTTTCAGCTCTGAAGTGCTGTTGATTCTTAATCTTCCTTAGTCTAAGAAAACGGATCTGTATTGGTCTCTGAAGTCTTAATCTTTCTTAGTCTGGGAAAACTGATTTGTATTGGTGTCTGAAGTCTTAAGGAAAAGCTCTTCCACCTTCCAGGGTAAATGCTCTGGCAACACTCAACCTTGATCATGCTTATGCAAAGTCAGTCTTGGATCAGGGAAGAGATGAACCGAGATGAACCGGCAGCTGATTTTCTTCTTGGTTCAAAGCTACTGACATAACCCCCTATGTGGAGGCCCACTGGGATTTATAATTACTTAGTTACAACATTCTTTCATCTGAATGGTCCAGAGGTTATCAAAGCAATGGGCTGGTTATTGCAGGCCAGTACCCTCAAGAGAATTAAGCTGCATTTTTCTATGAAAAAAAATAAAATCAAGTGAAGGATCAAATTATGAACAAGTGGAATGTTTAATGAACTTGGGGACTAAGACTTGCTACTTTCCACACAGGCTTCAGTGCTTGTCGGAACAGACGTCCCCAGGACTCTTTACAGAGGATGGGAATCTGTATTGCATTTTTTATAAATGGTAAGTTGACTTTCACCTGGAGCAACTGAAAAGGCATAAGCTAGCAAATAATGTAATCTAGTAAGGTTTTAGCTATATTACTCTTCTTATGTCATAATTGCATTCTTTCCCACTACATTTAATCATAAATAACTTCTAGCCTAAAGATATCTTGCCAACCAACCAAGAGGTTAAGATCATCTAAGGATGGACTGTGAGACTGACTCATTTGTCTGTCTTCACTCTCACCAGTAGGAAGCTTGAGTCATGAAGTGTCCATATAATTTGCTCTAGGTCAGTGTTTAGGATAGTCCTAGAATATACCACCCCAAAGGCAATGAAGTGAATGTTTACAAGCCCTGACTTTAAAGTCAAGCAGACCTAGATTCTGACTTCAGCATTTAGTAACTCTCCAAGCCTTAGTTTTCTCAACTATAACCGGGAGACAAGCAGCACCTGTGTTATAGGATTATTATGTGCATAAATAAAATGCTTGCAATGCTCTTAGCATCACTATTGGTATATGGTTGTTATATATAGTGATATTTATTAATATAGTTTTTCTATGTAATGTTATCTTATTTAAATTATGCTGCCTAATTTACTAGACTTGATTGATCTATTGATAACATCTTTTCATTCTTAATAGTATTAATTAGAGTAGAAGAAGAAAAAAGAATGAAACTTAATTTCCCCTCGAGCCCCCAGGGATTCGTGCTGGTCAATTTATTAATGAAATGTGAAGAACGTTTGGCAAACCCACCAAACGAGACAAAGCATTGTAAAGAGCCTTTACAAAGAACTGGTATCTCTTGTTACCGTCCGTGGGATGGAACTGTCATGGGATAATGGCCTTTTGATGGCACAGAAAATGCCAAGGCAGAGATAAGACATTTATTTTTAAAGCACGAGACAATCACCTTTGGACAGTGTCCTTCCGCCAGGTCTTTATTTCTAATAGGCCAATAATTGATATGGATGTAATTATTTTTCTTGATGGATTTGATACATTAGGCGATGCCCTGGCTCACTCTGCACAGTCATTGAGTTCCTGCCTCCTCTCTGGTCACCAGAACAAACCTCTTATACTGTTTCCAATCACAATTCTGAGGTCCATGATATTTTTTCTCTAAATACCAAATGCAGCAACGTATTTTTTCTCTCTCAATATCAAGTGCAACACTCTAATATATCACTAGGGTGACCATAGGCCAGGGCTTCAGCTTGCTTGAATCATCACCTTTTTTTTCAGGAGGGCAGAATCTCAGAGTCTTATTGTCACCTGAGTAATGTAACCACCATCAGCTCAGGGACTTTTTTATCTCTTCTAAGCAAAAATCTATATATATATATGTGTGTGTGTGTGTGTGTGTATGTGTGTGTGAGAGTGTATGTGTGTATTGAGGTAAATAGCTTTAAAGTGAGTAATCAGGTTTGCAGATGGTTGTGATCCATTCTGTAAACCGAAAGTACAAAACCCAAGCTCTGTGAAAGGTCCATAACACCATTGCTATTAAAGAAAGCATTTGCTGTAGGATAATACAATCAACTGTAGAATCAAGTCTGTGAACTTCATGATCCCAGAGTCCTTATTATCCAGAGAAAACCAGCACAGGTGCATATTTCCATGTGTGCCTGTACACACACACACATGCTAGTGCATGTGACAAGCAGGCATCTGTCACCTTAACTGGGTAGCTGGTTATTGTTGCTCTTTTACAGAAAGAAGTGAAAGCCTAGTAGAATGTCTCTGATTTGTTATTATTAATCTTGTTTCAAGGAAACATGAGACAAGGTAGATGACTTGGATTGACTTTTTATTTGCTGTGAGTATGGTAATTTCAGCTGCACACTATCTTGAATGTACATGATTCATCTTAATGGACTTCTCAAGAGTCTAGTTATGGCCTTATACAATGAAGTGCATCCCATAGTGCTGTAGAAAGGCCTTTGACCTTCTTTCCCAGGCCCACCCGTAAACTCCAATAGAGCTCAAATGTCAAAAGAAAGATTTCATCTTTTGTCTCCTGTCCTGAACTTCTCTGATACATGTCTTGAATTTTTATTCAAATTACTTTGGATTTTAATTTATTCAGTCAAATGTCAACCAAGTGTTGTTTATCCTGTGGATTATATTCATGCTCACTGCAGAATTCTCTAACATTTGATTTCTAATTATTTTCTTGTTTATCCATGTGGTAGGATGTTTTGAATATTACCTTCTGACAACTGACCAGTTGGGATTGTAATTTTCTCTCTTTCCTAAGCATCTGGTTGTTAAATTTGGCAAGCATGTAGCCTCAGTAAATTTAACGACTGCATCGCCACAGCTTGTATTCCATACAGCACTGTCTTCCTTAGGAATTTGCATGAGCCGATATGTTTTGGCGACTGGAATTGAGCCCTACACCAAAGGTACAACTGCAGCCCTTCCAAGATGCCTGAACACACAGCTGTACAAAAGGATCTCGAGGTATGTCTCCAATGAATTTCACATGAAAAGAGAAACACTGTAGACTCCAGAAACGGTGAAACTCATTCTACAAGGAAGAGCCACCTCGAACTCTTACCTGCTCTAGTCCACTGTCTCCCATTCTATTTTAAACCTGTTTCCTTCCACCGTCTTCAGAGCACAGTTCTCTGCCTCCCTCCCTGCACATGATTTTTGGAATTGTGGAATAATACAGACCCTGTCATCTGTCCCTGACAGCCAGGCTGATTTAAATGTGGGTGGGAAGGGAAGCATGGTTTTGGATAATGTCGACGGCAGCCATTTGGAAAAAGCATTATCAAGGAAGAAGGGATCCAGCTATTGTCAGGGTGAAGAGGTCAGTCAGCAGAGTGAGTCAATGACATGAAAAGTGATAGCTTAACAAAAATGAGGAGTTTGATGTAGTGAGAAGGTACAAAGGAGCCAAGTAGAAAAGTAAAGGTGGAAAGAAGGTGTGGGCCCAGGTTATGAACACCAAAGGGCAGTGCTAGGTGATCAAGCATTCGCATCCTGTAAATGGTAGTCAGTGGAGGTTTCCAACCACATGTGGAACAATTAGACTGATGCTTTTAGAAGGGTCTTTGGAAACAATTTTGAGAATGGGCTGGGGGAAGGAGAGGCTGAAACCAGGGAGAACCACTGAGGAAGATGTTACACAAAGTGAGAGGTGATAAGGGCCTAAAATCATAAGAGAGAGGAGATCAGAGTTGAGAGATATTTTTAATGTTAGCGTGGGCAGAATATGAAGACTCACTAAAAACTGAAGGAGAAAGAGAGGAAGGAACCCAAGATAGTTCTGGGTTGGTGGATGGATCACTTGTGAGGGCTACTATAACCAAGTACTATGAACTGAGTGACTTGAACGATACAGATTTATTTTCTCACAATCTAGAGGCTAAAAGTCAGAGATCAAGGTGGTACCATACTCTCCCAGAAGGCTGTAGGGAAGGGTTTCTCCCAGGTCTCTCTCCAAGCTTCTTAGTGCTTCTTAGGCTTGTGACGACATAATTCCCATTTTTATGTGGTATTCTCCCTGTGTGTGAGTCTGCATTTTTACATGGCATTCTTTTCATAAAGACACCAGTCATACAGGTATAGGGTCCCACCACACTCCACTATGACCCCGTCTTAATTAGGTCCACCTGCAATGACCTTATTTCCAAACAATGTCACATTCTGAGGTACTTGGAGGTAAGGACTTCAACACATCAGTTTTTAGGGTTGACAATTCAACTTATAACAGGCTATAACCAGGACCATAGCACAGAAAACCTTCCTTGCTTTCTAGTCAGCCTGCCCTGCCCTGCAGAATTCAGATGAAAGACTGCAACACCAACTCTCACTTGAATTCCAGCTTGCTGTCTTGCCCTATGGACTTAGGACTTGGCAGCCCCTGCAAGTGAATGAGCTAATTTATTAAAGTCTCTATAGATTAGATATAGATACAGATATAGATGTAGATGATATAGATAGATATAGATGATATAGATATCTATAGAGATACAGATGTAGACATATACATATACAGATATAGATGATATAGATACATGCATGAGTACAGCTACAGATATAGTTACAGATGTAGACATAAATGTTTCCTATTGGTTCTGCCTCTCTGGAGAACCCTGACTGAAATAATAGAGAGCGCTGAGCACTTATGGAAGGGTTGGGAAAACTTAGAAACCATAAAAAGTAGAAGTTAAAATTTCTGAGAACAGAGCAAGATTCAAGCCGCTGACATGGGTGGAAAAAGGAAGTAAAGGAGGAAATTATTCCATATTTTCTGAGGTCTTAAGATGTATCTCTGTGATTCCAGTATTATTTCCATCTCAATTTGCAAGTTCATAACTAGAACTAGGCTCAACTAACACTTGTCTGTCACATCAAAAATGAAAGTTCTAAACTGAAAATATTGGGCTGGATTATATAAAATTACCACTATTTGACAATTTATTTTTTTACCAATACTTCTGGTAATTTCTTATAATTCAAGTAAAATAAATTATATTATTTAAATATGTGGAATCCACTTAGAAATGGAGCTGTTTTCTTGACTATCCTGGACCTAGTTCACTGTGTGACGATTTGAGAGCAATTGTAGTCTGTGGGACCCAGTGCTGAGCTTTGTCCAAGTCAGGGACTTGGGGGCAGGTGACCAGGTCAGCACACTTGAGACTATCCATTTAAAGGTAATAGCTAACAGTTGCTAATAGTTATCAAACATAAAAACTGTGAAAACAGTGTATTATAAGTCATCAAACTTATCCCATTCACTTTCCACAAACACTGTACACTAAGTATTAGTATAATTGGTATTTTATAATTAAGGACCCTGAGGGCTAAAGAGTAGAAACAACTCGACCCAAATGGTGGATCCAGGAGTTGAGTCCTCATGTTCGACTTCAGAGCCCGCACACTGGCATCGCCTGCTCCGGGACCTTGATATGGCAGTCACTGAGACTCGGTCCAATGGGAACGAGAATTCAAAGTGCATGGGTGTGGCCGAGGCAGGAAACAGAAGCTAACACGAACAGAGTATCGGGTACCCAGAGTATCAGACAAATTTTGTTAAATAGCTTTTCTGCTGCTTCTGCTATGATGTCTGTCATTCATTCATTCAAAAATGTTTATTTAGCAGTATCATGTGCCAGGCACTGATCTAGGTTAGAGAGAATCATCTTTGAACAAGGCAGACAAAGACCTCTGTCCTTGAATAGCTTAAATCCCAGATAGACAGAAATAAACAATATGAATAATAGAAAAAAATTTACAGCATATTAGAAGGTTCTACATGCAGTGTGAAAATAAAACATAGATGAGTGAGGTGGTTCAGTAGCACCATGCTAAGGTGGGAAGTGGGCAAGATTCAGTATTACATGGCACAGGCAGCGTTACCTTAGTCAGAAAGTATTATTTGAACAAAGACTTGAATGAAAGAGGTGAAGCAATCAGTCAAGTAGGTATCAGAGGGAGGAACATTCTCATCACGGTAGAGGCATTAAGACAGGAATGTGCTTGGTGTGTTCTAAGAACATGCAGGCAGAGCAGGGAAGGGAGAGCACTGGGCCTTGTAGGCATTCTGGTCACTTTGCTGCGAGTGAAATGGAAAGTGAGAAACCGCTGAAGGGTTTAGAGTGGACAAGTGATGTGATATGACAAACTTTGAAAAAGAGCACACTGGTTACTGTGTTAAGAAAGACTATACAAGTTCTGCCCAGAAGGTATCCAGCCATGTAATATGAAAGAATAGAGACATTTATTGAAGAAGATACAAGATATAAGAAACATTGTGCATAGGACAATGACACCTCAGTTCCCTTCAAAGTAGGCACTTTGGGACCTCACACAGTTCTTCCAGTCACCATCAGCTGCCCCATCAAATTTTCCTGAATCTCATCAACAGTCTGGAATCTCTTTCCTTTCAAAGGTGGTTTTGGTTTTTGGAGAAGCCAGAACTCACAGGGCACCAAATCTGGGCTGTAGGTGGGCTGAGTCACCTGGGTGATTTGATGTTTTGCCAAAAAACTCTGCATGAGATGTGATGTATGAGCAGGGGCGTTGTTTTGATGAAGCTGCCAATTACCAGTTACCCATAGCTGTGGCCTTCTGAACCATTTGATTAGTATCAATTAGCAGATAAGGCTGCAAGTGTAGCAGGTTTTGGAGAAGCTTGTGAGTTTAGCTATGCATGAAGTCATTTTAATATGTCCTTACTAACACATACATTGGACATTGGAGTGGAGGTATTGAATAAGCAGGTAGATATATAATTGTGGAGACTGAAGAGAGAAGTCCAAATAGACATTTGTATTTTAGGAGACATCAATATTAAAATATTATTTAGGGCATGACACTGGACTGTATGACTAAGAGATAATTCTAGATAGAAAACACAGGAGTCTCCAGGACTGATACCTAGCTCCTATGTCCCCTTATCCCTTGACATTAACAAGCTAATGAGAAGAGAAATCAGCAAAGGACACCAAGAAGGAATGACCAAGAAAGCTGGAGGAATCTTAAGGAAGTGGGGTGTCTTGAGGTTGGCGTGAAAGTGGAGTGAAAATCGCACATGTTTTCACTTTCCCACCCACTGGTGGAAGGCAGAGGCCTCCAAGGACCAGGAAGGGGGCGGAGCACTGAGGAGGGAGGAGCCTGGATGACTGCGTGAAGCTGAGGGCCTGGCTGCCAACCCGGACTGTGATGAGGGCAAGAAGTGACACTGTATGTACTGTAATAGGCCTCCGAGATTTGGGAATTTTTTAAATAGCCTCTAGCCTACTCTGACTAACACAAGAACTGGGGCCATTTTAGAGGTGCCAGCATCTCATTTTGTGAGCTTTAACACATTCTAGTTGATATACACATGAATATTATTTTTTATTAATGAGTAATTAAATAAGTACTTTCACTTAGAAGTGCATTCTTTGACGTTAGGCTGTGTTTGAAAGCAACAAAATACTGTTTTCTAACAACAACTTATCAGATTTATGCTTTTATGAACTCGGTCTAAAAAATTATTCAAAATAGATGTTATGTCTACCCTGGACTCAGTGCATGCTGCCCTGTTATAGGCCAGCAAGTTTGAGCAAAGCCAAGTCCCATCTCGGCCCTCTGTGAAACGTGATGGCCGACGGCTTGTTTCTGATGCTCACCTTTCGTGGGATCCTGCAAACACCTATTATTGATGGGAAACTGTCAGTTTGGGGGTTTATTTTTAAGGTCTATCATTGATAAATCTTTGATTGATTGCTATGGTTAAATAAAAACGTCTACCTTCCCCCAAGTACAGAGTTTGGAATTGCGTCTGGAGGACTGATTGAAAAATGGCTGTTGGGAGGCCGAGGTTGATTGTGTGAGCCCGGCTGGACGCATTTGAACTCCAGAGTATTCATTCTCGAGTTTTTAAATTCTAGCTATAAAATGATGAGTCTGAATATCTATTTCAATGGCTTCTCAACACACTTAGCATAAAATCCGAAGATGTTACAATGGCCTGCAAGGTCATTCTATTCTGGCTCCTGGCTGTTTTTCCACTTTCTTCATGCTGGCCCCTTTGCTGTTCCTGGAGCACACTGCGCATGCTCCCTGCTCAGATGCTGGGCACTTGCTGTTCCCACCATTTACCCAGATGTTCACATGGCTTCTTCTTTCACTTCTTCCGAAGTTTTGATTTCTTTGTTCACTCTGTCTGATATTAGAGCTCCTATAATTCTCTTTCTCCCTCCCCTGCCTTAATTTTCTTCATAGTATTAGTGACTAACAGATACGGAGGTGTATAGCTATTTGTTTTTTTATTTATCGTCTGTTTCTTCTCCTGGAATGTAAGTTCCTTGAGGGCAGCAACTTCGTTTCATTCACTGTAACTCAGCAATTAGAACTGTGCTTGACACACAGTGGGAGTTTAGCAAAGGTTTGTTCAATGAATGAATGAATGAATGAATGAATGATTGTGGTCATCTGATTTCTCAGAACAACCTTATTTGTTATTAAGAATGACATTTTCTTTCCCCACAGCACAAAATGCTGTGATAGCCAACTTATAATGATATCCATCTTAGGATGATAGCCAACTTGGATCAGTTTTGAGCTTAAGAAATTTCAGAAAATCTGAAAACAAAAAGCCTTTGGCCCCCATTCCACCATACCTTTTTGTCCATCTCTTACTGCTTCTTCCATATTTATTTTTTTTATTCAAAACACATTCAGTAAATATATGTTAACTGTCCTGGCTGGTGTAGCTCAGTGGATTGAGCAAGGGCTATGAACCAAAGGGTCACCAGTTCGATTCCCAGTTAGGGCACATGCCTGGGTTGCGGGTTGGGTCTTCAGTGCGGGGCGCATGAGAGGCAACCACACATTGATATTTCTCTCCTTTTCCTCCCCTCTCTCTAAAAATGAATAAATCAAATCTTAAAAAATATATATGGTAAGCATCATTTCCCACTTGCCCCCCACCCCCAAGTCTAATAGAGGAAAAAGTCCCATCTCTATCCTGATAGTATATTTAGTGGACAGAGGGTCTTGAGTAAGACAGGCTTTCTTTGAAGGAATATAAACCAACCCATTGGCTGTTGTTGCTCAAAACTTTTCAAGATCCCAAAGAGAAAAAAACCGCAGCCCCATCTGCATTAGTTACTATACAATTTGTAGCCATGGAGTCTATTGGTTTTCACATTTCCCTATTCTTGAGGCGCATTAACAGGCATAAGAAAAATATTACATGTGAGAATGGTTAGATACGTGTCAATAGAAAGTCTGTTTAGGAAATGAAATGCTCCCTGCAATTCTGATTCACAGAGTGCTGACTTACATGATTTCATAAACTCTGCTACCCGCTTGCAAAGTTATCTAGTGCTTAAAATGTAATAAGAGTTAGAGGCTTTTTTCTTTGTTTTCACTGTGAAAAACTATGTTTCCTTTAGAGGAGCTCACAATTTATATACTGAAAATATATAAAAGAATTATGTGTCAACAAAATGGTGTTTAAGGTTTTAAATCATCCTAACAGTCAGCCCTGAGACTTTCTCACTAGACATCTCAGAGACTTTATGAAAGTTTTATTCTACAATTCCCTGCTTGCCTTTACTCTTAGTTGCTTCTTCCAGCTATTCATATGGTTTGAAAAATAGAGCTTATATGCTTTAAGTTGCAAGGCATTTAGAATTTTCATAATCTCTTTATTGTGGCTGAAGTAGTCAAAAAATGAAGTCTACTGCTGATAATATTTCACTGTGCCTTTCCTAGATTAACTGGGGCAAGAAGCTAGAACTTGTGGAATTTTTTAAATACTATCTTTTTTAGAGAGCTTTTATTATGAGCAAGGTATAGATAATTAAATTAGTTTCAAAATGCTTGGTAAATTTTAATAGCAGACTGATAATGAAACTGTATAAAGAACGGATGCTGAAAATAAGATTCTTAAAAACAGGAATTTTGTTTTAGTGTGCTAAGCACATAGTAGGTGATTGTTAAGTCCTTGTTTAATTCATTCATAAAAGTGTAATGAAGAAGTGTACATAGCATCAAATTTTAGGCCCTATATTTTACAAGCTAGAGAGTAGTGTGGAAAATTTTTTCTTGTGTAATTATCAGTTAAAATGTTGTATCTTTAAGTAATTAATGAGATAATTATATTCTCTTAGTGTTTTATATAAATTCTCTTATATTTAACCTAAACTTATGGGCAGCAGATCCCTATCCTCTGCTTCCTATTTTGTGTCACATTCATGGATATAAATATGTTTTATTTAGAATTTACTATATTCCAGATACTATATATTTTTTTACCCCTAAGAAGCTTGTAGTCGAGTGGCAAAGACCAATGAAGAAAGAGGAGTACTCAGTGCTGTTTTGGTTAGACTCCTTCACGTACTAGAACTAAGACTCAGCTCCTACTTCTTCATGTGTTAGAGAGATGGTTATAAGAAGACAAGCACGCAGCAACTCCAGGAAAGTGGAGTCTCTGACTTCAGGAACCGCGCCAGTTGAAGGGTGGTGCTGGACCAGGTGGCCTTGGGGAATTTCAGTCATTTCAGAGCAGGAGCTGACAGGTCCTTACATGCTCTCCTCACTTCCTTGTCTCATTGCTTCAACTTACGTGTGGTTTCTGCTCCCTTAAAACTTTTTCTTGTGAGGGAGCAGTCATGATTTTTCTCTGTATAATAGGCTTTCAGAATTTGCCCTGCTTCTAACTTTTACTCTGTAGTCCTGAGTTCACAATACTCAGAAGCATGATGGACTTGTTCAGCCTGTGTTGGCCACAGCAGCCACGGCTGCCCTTTCACACACTGCACCGCCCCTGGCTCCATCGAGTGACCAGAGCACGAGGGCACACGGGAGCAACAGGAGTAGGTGCTGTCCCTTCGCCAAAGGCTTCACACTGAACGGGGCAGAGCACAGGCACTGCAGAGATATGTTTGCTTCACTTTAGCCTCGTAAGTGCTAGGACGTTATGGTGCTCAGAATTCTCCAGGTCGTAGAGCTGGACCACTGGGCCGTGCCCAGGGGTAGTCAGAGCATACCCCTTGGAAAAGATGACATCTAGGATAAGGCTATAAGGTTTAGTCAAAGCTAGCTAGGAGGAGAAGGAGTGGGAAGCTATAATAGGCAGAGAAAATAGCCTAGGAAAGGAATTGGGGCAGGAAAATATGTTTTAGGGACTGAAAAACATGCTTTCATCTCCCTGGGACTTTGTTAAAGTCCAGAGTGGTGGAGGTATGAGTGGAGCAGGTAGAGTCCAGGTTAGAATGCCTAGTAAAAGGAATCGGAAACCATTGTCTTTTATGCTGGGGAATGGCAAGGTCCCATTTACATTTTAGATACACTGTCCTGGAAGCCAGTGAAATATGGGTATAAGCATGACAGGACAGGAGACAGAGACTCAAGGTAGGAAGACAGTGCAGGTGAGAGATGAAAAGAATCCCTACTGCAGGTAGGATGGGGAGGGGGTAGGGTAATATGTTAAAGGAATATCACTTAAATAGAATTAACTATGCTGGTAACTCATTAAGATGTGTTGGGGAGAGAAGTGCTGGCATTTCAGTTGGACCAAGTCAGTTGGAGGCTGAGGGTGTCACAGTGCGATGGGAAAGAAACAAAGGAGAGTAACTCTGCGTGAGAGGCATGGGAGGGAGCTGAGGCAGTGGGAGTGGTTATGTGAGAGGGGCTTGGGAATGAGATGTGGAAGGTGTGAAGGACTCAGATTAAATGGGAGAGAAATGCAAATGCTATTTTCATCAATGAGGTGGTCCACCTAGCTTTTCTTCATATGACTGAGGAGAGTACAGTTAAAAGTTGAATGGGTGGGCCGGGTGCAAAAGAGGAAAATCAAGGATTTCCTGTAAACCCATTAAACCACAGGCTCCTAACCTAAGACCTTGCCAGACCTCCAGTAAAATTCATTTTTTTGACCCTAATGATGTCAGTAGGAGGGTTAACTAGCAGACAAGGGCAGTTTGGGATGTAAAGCACTTCACTGATTATTTGAACAAATACTTACTTTGTGGTATTGTAAACACTTTTAGAAGGTGAAATTGCTTACTGCCTACAAATGTATTTGATAAACTGGAAAATTAGTTCGGGATTACTCAAATTTTTATGGAGCATCTCATGTATGCACTGTACTGTGTTGACCTGAAGATTTACATAGTATCCTCTCCACCGTTATCTAAAATGCATGGATACTATGTGCGTTTTAGAGCTAAGACGTAAGGAATTAAAGTTCATACTATGGGACACCTCATTTTTAAGGTGAATAGGACGAGATAGAGAATGGTCAGTGACAATCTGACAGAGCTGAGACCAGGCTCCAAACTTGCATTATTCTAAATACTTGGGGTCTCTCCCTTGGGCTTTATCTACTTGCTTAGCTGTTGTGATGGTCATAAACAAAAGGAACTTTGGAGAAAGGAATCAGAGTTATCTCATGTTGAAGGTAAGTCTGAGAAGCGATTTAAATGTCTTCATCGTCATCAAAAGAGGCAGCACCAAAACCCACTAAGAACCAAGCCATGCAAAGTCACTTGAAAACAAAAATCGCCAGTCAGAGGAATAAGAGAGCTTGCTCCAGTCAAAGGTCTGTGAGTAAAGAGTGAAGGCTCTGCTGGGGCTCCTTTCCTGAGGACTGAAATCAAAGAAGACAAAGTGAAACACACCCAAATAACTACTTTTCTGCTCGGAGTGACCTCCACACGGTTATCCCCCCTACCGAAGAGGATGAGGGGCAGGCTCTCTAACTTCTAAACTCGGTGCCTTTTGTTCCCCAGATTCTGCAGGGTCAAGCTCTTTTGTTGTATTTTAGTTCAATAAATTCTTTTTCCATATGCTACTTTTAATTCGTTTGCTACTGTAGTACATTTAAGCATCAGCAGATGGGGCCCTTGGTTCCTTTGAAGAATGTCAGGCTTAAATTTTGTTAATGGCTGTGGTCTGCATAAATTTTCCCCGTTTTTACAGCATGTTAAATTTGCACACTCTTTATAGTTCACAAACCTTTATTTAATTAAGAAAAATAAAACTCACTCGTGACAAGAAATTCCTTTTTTCTCCTTTCCACTGTTCTGTGAAGTTCAGTACATTTACAAATGGAAAAATGAGCATAACATAATTCCCAGACAACAGCATCTTCAAAAGGGCAAGACAAGTCATTATCAAAATTAATCTGTTGTCCTTAACTGAGGAAGCAGTTTGGGAGGTTTCCATGGCAGGAGATCACAGGTGACAGACAGGTTGTATCCTGGTTAGCCTAATTCTGGATTATTTGCTTTCCTCTCTCTTGAATTTTATTTTATGAAGGCATTGTGTGAATGGGCTGGTTTTTAGCAGTAGCCAGGGATCATAATTTTTTAAGTGATGTTTGTCGATGGTTTCTAAAGAGAACAACCTGTCATCTGGCCCTTGCACCTATTCAGGTGGATAAGTTTCAGCTTCTTAAAGGTGAGATTCTTTCTCCCAAGAAATGTAACAGCCCTGTGAGGAAGGAGTGTAGTGCGCAGGGCAGAAAAGACGGCCGCATTTGGTCCTCACGGAACCCTCTCTTAATTTTCTGCCTGGGTGTTTTACGTGACCCAGCTCTGGGAAGCGGTCACTGTTTCTCTTGTGTCCCCCAAAATGGATGACCCAGAATGTAATTTTTGGCAAAGTACCATGAGATACCCGAAGGAAAAATGTTTCCCCTGTACGAAGCTTGATTACGTAAATGCTTTTTTAAACGTGCTTTACTGTATCTCCGATTAGTGGGATTTAATTGATAGATTGAAGGCCTCTTCCTCAGTGTAATTAATATTTGTGCTGTAAACAAGCTCTCATGCTTGGACAGATCTTAATAGCAGATTTAAAACAGAGTAAAGCTAAGAGTATATCCCTGATGGAAGAGATAAAATCAGGCCTCCTTTTTGTCATTATTCTGAGTTTAAACAAATCAGTCTGTTTTCCAACATTATCACCACCTCTTAAGAACTGATGTTTTAGCTCAAACTAATGCCTATATATTTTAAGGTACATTATGAATCACACTCATCCCCAAATTCGGGTCTTAAAAAGCCCATAAATCTGGGAGAATGAAATGATAATATTGATAACATTCTGTATATTTTTATAAATTTGCAATCTAAGGTGGCAGATTGGGATGCAGTATGCAGATTTAGGGTTTACGGAGTTTACACTGATGAAACTGATGGATTACTTCTGGGGAGCCGTGATGTTCGCCTGTGGTTAGCCCGAAGCACATTTTAGGAAGGAATTGTTCATTACTTCCCTCCTTTTGTGCTGACGTGCTAAGGGATAGATCCGGAAATTGTGTGTACCACTTGTGCCCTCCTCTGAAGAACTGCTTGTGGGCAAATTTCATTAGTACTTGATTAGTCCTTGTGCTAATGAAGCCAGGCACAATTTCGCCTCCAGTTGTAGAATGATGAGTTAAGGCTGGACTGAGAATGTGGCCCTAAGTGCTTATGTTGGAAGCCCAGAAAGCCCACGTAATCCCACAGAGAATTCTCGCTGGGCTCCCCCATCGAGGGCTGGAAGACGTGGAGCAGAGCACTCCATTTGCAGTGCAATCTGAGTTCACCCAGATATGTGATATGCTAATGTTCAGATGAAGCAGATGGCAAGGAAGGCAGTGGCTAGTTGAGGATTGTTTTTCCTCTTCTGAATATTATTTTCAAACAAACAGTTTAAGAGGTAAGTTACTCTACCTCCTTGCTTCCCCTTGAATTAAAAAAAAATTAGAAATCCCTGGTTGTTGTATTATCATCCTATGTGCCCAAGTGCACTCATCTTATTTGGGATGAGGGTAAGAGTACTTTCCACCTTTTTGGTGAGTTTTTCTCTAATTATATCATTTCTAAGAAAAGGGAGATAGGGTGTGACTGAGGCAAGGGAAAAAGAGGAGGTGAACGTGGAAAGAAAAGCAGTTGCGAACAGAAGAACAGATATTAGGCCGCCGTCTACATCTCTAATTTCCTCTCGCAGCTGGGCAGGACTGGCCCCCACTCCGCAACTTTTCTGTGGTCCTCCTTGTTCTCCTGCTTCCTCCAAAACCTCTTTTCCCCCCATACTAACTTCCCGTGCAATTTTGGAGTTTTTCTGTTATTAGTTTTTTACATACAGTATGATGTGACAGGTTAGTAACATTATACAAAAATCTTAGTAATCTTCAGGTCCCCTCCAACCTTTCCTAGCCTCTCTCGAATGAGAAGGTAGAGTTTTAAACATCAGGTTCTATCATTTATAGAATCATAAAATTTTAGAGCTAGCACTCAACATCATTTCATCTCACGCCATTTATATTTTTAGTAAGAGGTTTTCTTGAAATGTTGGAGTGGCAGGAAAAGATAGAGGTTGGAGCAGGAGAGGGAGAGAGAGAGAAAGTTTCAGGAAGTTTTGTTTTAATTGTGTGATATTAATATAATTTCCTTTGGGGATTTCTTCAGAGACTGCCAAAAATATTTAATTGCTTTTCAATTATGTTTGAATACTGGACTGACTTTCTTTGAATGCAACTCCTGGCTAAGGTGGTCTCCAGGGCAGCTTGGCTGGGTTGAGTTAAGGGAACAGATTTGCAAACCTATACTTACCGTAACCGAGCAAATAGGGGCCCGTTCAAGTGGCAACTTGATGCATGACCTAACAATCAGTGTTGAAAGAAACTAGTTTTTATTTACAATGTTTCAACCTTGGGAGTGGGGGTGGGAGCACTGCAGCTCAGAGCCCTGTTCTCCCATGAGACCCATCACTTCCCTTGCTCCCCAAAAGGCCGTAAGCTAAAAGCCCCCCAAACCGGAAGTCCCCCATTGCCTTATCTGAACTGAAGCCGGCTGTGTGAACAGTTCTCTAGTCCCTCTGGAAGGTACCGAAGTCGGCGTCCTCACGCAGCAGCTCTCTCCTTCAGACTCTGGGGCACCTCGTCATCAGCTTCCATGTCATAGTCCAGGTAAGCATGTGCTTTGGTACATTGGATCATGGTGAAGTCCAGGAAAGGCACAAATTTTGAGAGTCCAGAGAGAGTCTGGGTCTGTGAAGTAGCAGGTTAGCGTCTTGCAAGGAAGGGTCCTTGGTGGCTGGGGAGTCATCTAGAGTGGGCAAGATTAGAGCCGCAGTCCCCTTTCTTACCACACCAGGCTGCATGGAGGGATCCTGACTAACGACTGCTTAGCTGCTTACTTCCCATGGCTGTGACATCACTGCTCTGCTGCCTCATGGCTTCCTGCTTACTTAGCTGAGGAAGTGTCCGTCGCAGCCAAGGCTGGTCTTGTCATTGGTCTCTGGAACTTATACCCTTCCTGCATTCTTAAGAACACACTACCCTTTTCTGCCTTGTCAACTTTTCCGCCTCTGTTAGAGTATCCCCTTTGGCCTACACGCGAGTATATGCCGTGTACAAAATGCCTAGATGTGCTTACCCCTTCGGATGCCATCCCCATTCCTTTACTTCCCTTTTTAGCAATGAGTCTCAAGAGTATTGTCTACATAGGTTAGTTATCTCCATTTTCTTACCTCTTGTTTATTCTAACCCATTCTAATCTAGTTTTTGATTCCTTTAATTCACTGAAACTACTCTTGATTAGGCAATACATATTCTTGTGGATGACAGATGCAGGTCATATTTTTCTGTCTCTTAAGCAGCAGCCTACACAATAGAGCAAAAATCCAAATTTTGGGAAACTTTCTCCTCTCAGAGTTCCCATGATGCCACACTCTCTTGGTTTTCTCCAGCATCTCTGGATCTTTACATTATTCTCTGTTATGGTCAGAAGCCAATTTCTATTTTGTTCACCACATTCTGTATAATGCCTAGTAATGAGTCTGGTGTGTAGTAGGTTCTCAGAAACTATTGGTTGAATGAGTAGATTAAATAGCTTCAGTTCAATGAGTGTCCTGTTTTTCCCTCTAGACATGAGCTGTGCTATATGGTAGTCACTAGGCATATGTGTTTATTTAAACTTAAATTAATTAAAATTAAATAAAATGAAAAATTCAGTTCTTTAACCACACTGGCCACATTTTATATGTACAATAGTCACATGTGACTAGTGGCTACCATATTGGACAGTACAGCAAGTTAGAATATTCTATCTTTGCTGAAAGTAAACTTAAGTGCCAATTCTGGAGCCTGGGCCGTAGGAGTCATAAAGTAATATAGAAATGGGCTCATGATTGGATGATTTTCTCTGCAGTTCTACAGAAACACACAGAACAAATGTTCAGTTAGGACAGAGATATTTTGACCATTATGAAGTGGGAGACTGAAGTGTCTTAGTTAAATGCATGGTATTGGTGATGAACACATTTGAGTACTAGTCCTACCATATCATTTGACAGCTGTATGTCAAGAGCAAGGGTTCCATTCATTTCGCCTCTCTGCATTTCAATTTTCTTATCTATAAAATGGTGTTAATAGGGTGGTCTTTCTTATAGGGTTGTCGTAGAAATTAAAGAGAGCAGTGTATACAAAGTACTTAGCATTGCCCCTGACAAAAAGTGAGAGCTCAATAAATGACAGCTGATATTAATATTGTTGTTATATTTTTATTCAGGATATATACACATTCTGTTTTTCCATTCCTTCCATGTTCTGGAATCCTAGTGTCTTTTTAAAAAAAGATAACACCCCAACAGTGAGTCAGGGGTCATATGTACTAGGCAGATTTATCAGGAGAACAGGATGGGGAAGAAAAGAGTCTTGGAGAGTAGGATTTCCCTGGCAAAGTTCACGATGAATGAATGGACTCGTGTAGGACCATGCGTTTTCCACTTGGATCTCTGCATCCACCATGACTACAACTCAGGAAGGTTGGCTGGAGCAGCTTCCACAAGGAGTCCACATGTTCCTTCCAAGTACATTGTCAGAGCTCTGTTCTCTTTGGGATGACAGCACAAAGAAACGCTGCTGTTTTTCCCTGCTGGGAGAGTGCCTAACCAAACAACAGACCTTATGGATTTCCCATTACTCTTGCCTGTGCATTTCTTTACAGAAGTTTTGTCCAATCAGTTCTCCATAACATGTGGATCGCTGCCTACAATTTGTATTTGCATCCCAGAAACGCTGGAGAGTTAACCAACCTGTCTTTGCAGGGACTGACAGAGTCTCTGAAGAAGCACTTCTGCAAGTACTTGTCACTTGTAGTTTGACATTTCTGACTTACTGTGCTCCATAAGTATGAATTTGGAAGTTCCTTTAGGAAAGATTTACATTTCACAAAATTGTAGAATCGGTCTGATTATCATTTGTAATCTCAGATGCATATTTTCTTTCTTACGAGAGACGTATTCAGCATAGGTCAGCAGCAGTTTCTATGAAGGGAATTGGTTTGCCAGGTTTATACATAGAGAGTGGCTCTGACACACCTGTTTAGGGACTTACTAATTTCACAAGTGAGGCAATTTGAGCAAATCACATGTGAAACACTTTTTTTTGAAATCTCCATTAGTAGCAAGAGCTCTGACTGCCTCTATCCCTTCCCTCCACAGCACCAGACCCAGCTGCTATTCCACAAATGAGGTGCTTCATTTTTAAAAGTTCTTATGGTCAGCTTTTTAATAAATGAGAGTGTTTTAATTCAGTTTGATATCTACTAGAAACAGAAGCTTGATTCCATTTTGCATTGTCTTTTGTTTTGCTCAGATGTGATTATAAATGACGAATCCCCACATTTCTAGCATTTCCCATCCCCTCCCGGAGCGCTGTGCCTGCCAGGTTCACTGGGTCCGGACTGGAAACCAGTGGGTCATTCAGCCCTCTAACCTTGCCTGATGGCACTGTCACAGGGGACAGCTGGACATCTGTATAGATTACGGCAAACCTTTTCTGAAACACAGCTCCAGCGCTTGCCCTTATCAACATGGATTAGGGCACCATCTTCCTTCGTAAACAACAGCATATTTTCTAGGCTTTAGCTGCACAAAATTGGCTTTACGATCAAATTACAGGCAGAATTTTGAACTGGGCACCACAGAACATGGTTTCCTAAGTCAGTGAAAAGAAGATTAACTGTAGACCCTTGGCTCCTTCTTGCAATACGGTTTCAACAATACTCACCTTTTAAAAAAAAGGCAGGTAATTTTATGATTTGAAGCATATGAAATGTTCTTTATTTATAAACCTTACAGAAAATATTTCTTTCTCTAACCGCCGAAGTAGCCAATGAAAGAGAAGGAAGACTGACAGCAGCCTGCTTCCCATGGGGAATATATTAAACGCTCCTGATAATGAGAATGTTAGTTCCAGGGACAAAGAGTTAGTTCATTTAAATGATGATTACTTGTCTCTTGCTTTTTTTTTTCTTCCACAGTTATTTTGTTGTATTTTTCTTTGAGCCACTGTTCCCACCCTTACCAAGTATTTACAATTTCTTTCAAGTGAGATCAAGTGGGATCGCACTTCCTGTTTTGGGGGGTTGGCTCTACCATTGAAAATTATGGGTGCCAAGCAGAAAGAATTGGGTAACTAAAGGGAGAGTTCTCCCTTCAGAAGGAAAAGCTGCATTTTAGTTGAAAAGGAAAGACAATGCAGCTGTTTTGAGTAGCTTACATCTTTAGAAATGCTAATGAATGTGATTGAATTTCACTGCAAGTGGGGCTGAACAGTTCAAGTCAAAAAGAAAAAGCAGTTTTGAGGAAGTAGTCTCATTTAGAGACAAAGATCTTATTTACAGTAACTTTATCGAAAGATCTCCATTTGCTGTGGTCTTAATTTAAAAATATAAAAAGCAAAAAATGTTCACCTAAGCTTTTGGCTCTTTTCAGTTTTCCCTAAATGTCTTTTTTGGGGAAAAGTATTTGTTATCAAATAGTAAAAAGTTCAGGAAAATTGGTGTCAGGTTTTGCTAACCCATCCTTATTTAATTGAATAGGCTATGTGAAATCAAAGAGACCGTACAAGCAGGCAAAGGTACCAGCCCATATTGAAGGACTGCTGATGCTGCTAACATGAACCTGGAGATCAGTGGAGCCATGTAATTACCTAGAATTACCGTTGTTATTCTTCATTATACATGGGTGTTTAAGAATGACAGTTAACTTACCCATCTAGCCAATAAGCTCTCTCTCTGTCTGTCTCTCTCTCTCTTTTGGATTTGGAGGGAAATCTTAGATATCTATAAATGGTAAACTTAGCCTATTTTGGATTGCTAGGCTTCCTGCAGAGAAGCTGCTTATGGCTGGGTGATAATGAAGTGTCCAAAATAAAAGATGACAGGGGTGAGGAAAGGTAGGGGGCTTGAAAGAAACCTTTATCTTAATGTTACCAAGCAGACCACAGACCAGGGCCTGTCTGTGAGGCTTGTTGGTGAATGACCCAACGATTAATGCTGGGAGGATCAGGTCTTCATTTCCAGTATTCCAACCTTGGGAGGGCTTAGAGCATCTCAGCTTAGAGAGATCCTTTTCCATACTCCCATGATACAGGGTGCAGCCAGGGGGGGGGGCCAAAAAAAACAGATTTGGAATGGTGTCCAGAATTCAAAGTGTATAGAAATATTGGAGAGACATATAAGATGTCCTCACCGCCCCCCCCCCCCGCCCCAGGGGGAAGGGATGAATGGAGCCAGGCCATTGAGAGCTGTTTTGCATAGCAACAGTTTTGCAGCTAACCTCTGGAATGGTTATTTAACATATCTATAACCTTTAACTGGTTTCATAGATATGTTAAATAGCAGTGGCCAAGTTTGGAGCAGAAGGGAGAAGGGAGAGAGAAGGAACTAGCAGGGACTCAGGATGGAACTGGGAGGACTCAAGATGGAACTAGGAGCTGCGCTCCTGAGTGAGAAGGGACTCGAGATGGTAATGAGGGGCTGCTCTCCGGAGTGAGAAGGGCTTGGACTCAGGATGTAGCTAAGGGCTGCGCCCCTGAGTGGAAGGGCTGGTGTGTGGGAGCTTGGAAAAGACTGGCTCCGAGACATGAAGGGTCCCCACTTGGCCAGATGGGGAGAGAGCCACGCGGTTTCAGCAGAGTGAGGACCCCCCCTGTTGGTGAGGTGAAAGAGGGAGCCACGTGGTTTTGGCAGGGTGCGGACCCCCTCTTTCCCAGGTGAAAGGGAAAAACCACGCAGCTTTGCCAGAATGGAGATCCCTGCAGCCAGGTGAAGAAGACAGCCACATGCTTTTGGTGGAGTGCGGACTCCTGCAGCTTTGGTAGAAGAGGCCCACGCGGCTTTGGGGTGCCCCCTTTGGCTGCGGGGCCTGAAAAAGCAAGAGAGACTTTGACCGGAACTGGGTACAAAAGATTCTTGCCAGTGGACCATGAGAGGGTACCACAGTACTTTGGATTAACTCGAGATCCTGCACAGTGACACAGCTGACGGTGCCAGCGGCCTGCAACACAGACGTGTGCTCTTTTCCTGATTTACGGTACCCGGAGTTGGGACAGTGGGAGAAGGGAGCGCTGTGTGGGTGTAGGTGTATACATAAAGGACTTTGATATTTTAGTGGTGGCATTAGGCCTGAATAGCATTAAATAAACATTTTGTTTCCTTTTCACAAATCTCTGGCATTAAGAGATGTCTTTCCAATTGGCGGCGGACAGAAGGGCCCAGTAGATTTTAGTATTTTGTTTTCAGGAGGGGCCCCTGTTGTATAGCAGTTTTGGGCATCCCTAGGTGGGCCAAATATTGTATTGCCCCTCCCTCGGACCTCCTCTTGTTCGGTAACACCCATACTCCTCAAAAGGCTGTCAGCCAGAGACCCCAAAAGTTTCCCTTGTTCTTAACATAAGCCAGCTGCACAAACAGTTCTCCAGTCCCTCTGGAAGGTTCCAAAGTTGCCATCTTCACACAACAGCTCTCTCTCCTTCAGAATCTGGGGTATATGTTCACCAGCCTCCATGTAATGGTCCAGAAAAGCACAAGTCCCATGAGTCCAAGTAAAATCCAGGTGTGCAAGACACCATCTTGCAAGGAAGTCTTTTGCAGCCCAGAGTCAGATAGAGCAGGCACGATCACAGCTTCAGCATCTCCTTTCTTATTAGTCCTGGCTGCATGGCCTCCTTCCTCATTATAACCTACATAGCTGCTTGCTTATTTCTCCCTTCTTGCTACTCTCATTCAAACCACATGGCAAGAATTCCTTATTACAGACAGCATGTCCCTTCCCTCACTGCTGCTCTCCACATGGTCAAGAGCCCTTCTCCTTCCCAAGCCACATGGCCAAGAGAGAGAATGGCTGCCACGCTGGAGTTCAAATCCTGGCCCAGAGCTTCCTCTGTAACCCCGCTGCCCATTCTCCTGCTTTTCTCCCAGACACTGCAGGTTAAAGTCGTGCCTGTCTCCCTTGCCCCGAGCTCAGCAGGCTCAGTTATTTAACATAAGTATGAAGCTAACCAAGTTGCCAAAAGTATGCAAAATCTCTTTTCCATCCCCCAAGCCAGAGCTGTAGAGGCTTTTTTTCTTCTTCCCTTTTTTGGTGCAGGTGGGAGGTGGGACCTGTAGTTCAACATTCCTTATCATTAATGCATCCCAGTCCCATCTCGCTGACTTCCTGTTCTACGTTTCTCTTTCAGTCATGCTTTCTTTGTCCTTTCTCCATCTTCTCCATTATTGAAATCAGAGTGAGTAAAATAAAATATAGAAATAAAGAAGAGATTGCTTGCCTTGATGGCCTCCATGATGGTAGGGATTTTTGTCTGTTTTTAGACATTTTATCGCTGTTGGAACCCTGACACTAAGAACAGTGCCTGGCTGTCAGTAAACTTTTGGGAAGAAATACCAAATAAATTTTGCTGGTAACTTTTATCCTGACATTGAGATCTAGCTGGAGCGCTGCAGCTACTAAAAAATCCCTGGCTTTGGGGACAACATGGCCTCCTTGAGCCCGCACATGGCTAGTGCTCAGTGACTACTGAAGGGAAAGCAAGAAAAAACAGAAGTTACATTTAGCTTCAAGCAGGTTGACACCAATCTACTTGTTTGGTGATAACTTCAGAAAAGTAACTGCGATATTAAGGATGAACACGTTATTACATCCTCAAGAGTAAATATATAAAATACTGCCCGCAATTTGCACAAGGGCATTTATTAAAAATAAGTACAGATTTGCTTTATCTTCTTTGAATGGTTGAGCTGCAATTGTCTCTTTGAATATACCAGCATTTTGTCTTTTAGTAGCACTGGGGGACAAGGTATAGTTGTATTCAATGATGAGGTTTTTAAATTGAATTTATTGAAGTAACATTGATTAATAAAAGTATATAGGTTTTAGGTATACAGTTCTACAACACATCATTTGTGTATTGTATTGTGTGTTCACCAGCCCAAGTCAAGTTTCTTCCTTCACCATTTATCCTCCCTTTACTCACTTCAGCTTCCCTCTATTCTCTCTGGTAATCACTATAATGTCTGAGAAATGCAAACCTTTAGAGAAATGAAAATTAAAACAACAATGAGATACCACCTCACAACTGTCAGAATGACGATCATCAATAAGTCAACAAATAACAAGTATTAGTGAAGATGTGGCAAAAAGGGACCCTCATGCACTGTTGGTGGGAATGCAGACTGGTGCAGCCACTGTAGAAAGCAGTGTGGAGTTACCTCAAAAATTGAACATGAAACTCTTTTGTGACCCAGCAATTCCACTTCTGGGAATATATTTGAAAAGACCTGAAACTAATTTAAAAGAATATAAGCACACTATATTCATAGCAGCACTATTTACAATATCCAAGAGTTGAAAGAAGCTCATGCCCATTAGTAGATGCATGGATAATAAAGCTGTGGTATATATATTCAATGAAATACTACTCAGCTATAAAAAAGAAGGAAATCTTACTTTTTGTGAGAGCATGGTTGTACCTGGAGAGCATTATGTAAATGAAATAAGTAAGAGAAAGACAAGCATCATATGATTTCACTCATGTGTAGAATCTAATGAACAAAATTAACTAAAATACAAAATAGAAACAGATTCATTGATACAGGAAATAGATGGACAGCTATCAGAGGAGAAAGGTGTTGAGGGACTTGGTGAAAAGGTAATGAGATTAGGCAAAAAAAAAAAAAAACCCAAACAAAAAACCCCAAAACAACCCCCACCTCATACACGCAAAAGATTGGAATATTGAATAAGATCCTTAGAAGAATTTCTTAGGCTACGTAGAGACATTCTAATGGAAATATTTTTCTGCTTTACTCTAAAACTTAATCTGAGGAAATTTAAACTTAAGTCCATATGCAATGAGGTTTGGGATTGTAGATTCCCTGCTCGTGAGAAGATTTTCCATTGGACTGATTATTCATTTCCTGTTCCTTCATTCACTCACTGAAGAAACACACGAGAGTCGACTCAGTATAAAACACTTTGGGATAGACTGAAGGAGAGAGGAAATGTGTCCAGAATGATTTTCATGTTTTTTCAAAATATAGTGTTTTATAATGCATCTTAAAATCCTGGCCCTTGATAGATTCTGTGCTGTAATAAGCCCTAGTTATTTTCATTACTGACTCTGATGTTTGAAGGGGTTTAGAACAAGTCTCCCCAAGATGTGCTACTTTGGTATGTGGATTATTTTGAGCTGAAGATAACTGAAATCCTGTGGGCTCAAGAGAAACTTTTATCTCTCCTTTAAAGAGGTTAAATGGAAGCCTTGCCCCTAATAAGAGTTATCAACAGCAACAACTTTTTACAATCCATCAGTACAGTAGGACATACTTCTTATTACTGAACATCTGCTTTTCTTATGGTTCTACAAATGACCTGCCTGCCATCTGAGGAAAATCTCTTCCTCTACCACATGGTGGGATTGGGGACACAGGCTCTGCAAAGGCATGTGTAGCCTCATTGAGCGAGGTGGTCCTTGAAGAGTAGATTTAAATTCCCTATGCCCTTGACAAAATGAAGAAATGGGGAAACTGAAGAGGCCAGAAATCAGTGGAAAAGGTAGAGTCCCTGGGAAACAAATGGATCCAGGCACTGGTTGCCCGTATCTGTGTGTGAATCTGCCTGGAAAGATCCTTAAGGCAAAGGGGCATGATCGACAGGAAGTAGGTGGGCCATTCAGCGAGTATGTCAACAGGACAGAGCAAGCAGAGGGGATCTCAGAATAACCTGTCTTAACAGAGGCTGACGGGGCATCCATGAAGAGGGATGCCTTGGTTAGGGTCCAAAATGGGGCTTCTCTCTTCAAGGACAAACTTAAAATAAAATGTAAAGTAAATAAAAACTCCTAGTACATTTTGAGAATCTCGTTGGTCTGTTATATTTTGGCTTTCAAACCTGCTGATAGTAACTTATTTACATCTACTTTTTGATTGGACTAATCAAATGACTAAATGGCTCCATTTGACTAAATGGAGAGGTGAAGAGAAGATTGAATAGGACACGAATGTTTTATATATTAAAAGTTTTAGAGAAAGGGACCCTTGGTTCAAGAAATAGGTATTATTTAGCAAGAAGAGAAAACATGTTCCATTTTGGCATGAAAAATAGACAAGTTTTCTTTGCCTTTAGTCATGATAGTGGCCATTATAATACATGAAAGTAAAAAAAAAAATCAGCAGTTAGATATATTGGGTTAGGAATTCCTGAGAGGATTATGGTCTCCCATCTCTAGCCACCTTAAAGAACATAACACGTGCCTTGGGCATTTTTATTCAGCACATAGAAACACCCACCTAATGTTATGTAGGCATTCTTTACAACTCTGTGACTTTTGTGAATTAAATTTGATGGAACAAAACAAAACAGCAGAAACCAGAGATAGTCCAGTTTGAGTAACAATATAGGTGAAAGGCACGGTCAAGGGCTGGGACAGCAGAACCCAATACCAGGGTCTAAGGGTGTGCCTGATGTACCTACTGTGATGATGCTGAGCACCCACACACGCTCACCTGTGTGAGGCTCTCGTGCTGGCAACGCCTCACTGGGCAGAAAGCAAAGAAGAGTGTGTTTACATGTAAGAACCTCATCTACACTTGATTTTTATGTTCTGTATAGTTAAGGGAAATGCTCTGGCATTTGTTTCTGTCATGGGACAAGGGCAGGTTCTACTTAACCTCGGTAAGCCAAACCTAAGAGGTCACCCTGGCTTTGTCGTATTCAGCTGCCTTTGGAAAGCAGCGGTGGTGTTTAGAGCTGCTGCCCACCTTTTCCAATATAAAATGAAAGTTACAAAGCTCTGCTGCTTCTCTCCATGTGTTAAAGAGTTGCAAAAAGCCATACTGAGTTTACTTTCTTTAACGAGTCTTTTCTATTATTCACACCAAAGCTGTCAATTCAAAAAAGGCTTGTTAGAAATGGATCAATTTATGGCAAGATTGTTGATTGACAGGAAAAAGTTTGTTATGTATGGATTTGACATCACAACCATGCATAGCCAATTTACCCACTAACAGCTTCTTTGTGGAAGAATTCTTCCAGCCACATTGCATAAACAGCTGTTGGAAACACCTTTGCATCGATCATTTGTAATAGTTTATTAAAGTGGTACCTGGCAACATGTCTATATTGTTAAAGCCTTGCTCATTACCAAACCCCATTTTTTCAGGAGTTTATTAGTCAAGCTTTTCAAATCGTATCAAACTCAAACCTCGTATGCGAGCACTCACTCTCGGCATTGTTTCCTTTGTTAGTGAAGGTTCCCAAGCAGGAGCCCTTCTTTCTTACAAAGTGGCATTTCTTATAGAGTACTGTGATTTGACTCTGCATCAGGTGTTTGAAAAAAGCTTCTCTTTTTAGATAATCATTTTTTTCTGAAAAAGGAGTTTCTAAATGCTTCTAACTTTATTCTTTAGAAATAAATATAAGAAGAGATGTCCTAACGATCATAAGGATGTCCTTACTATTTTTTAGTTTATACTTTCATGTACTTGTGCCCTATTTGGACACTTACCTCGATCATTTAGATGCTTGCCATTTTTCTTCCTCTGTTCTTCCCTATTTCCCTTTCCTCGCCTAACAAAGCCATCCTTGACTTGCTTTCCACTTTGTCTTTGAGTTGAACGCTAACTCTCCTTTCTTAAAGACTTTGCTGATAGCACAGTAAAGTGATGGGCTTGCTATTGAGATGCAGACTGAAGTGCCAGCTCTTTTACATGCCATGTCATTCTAGGCAAGTCATTTTGCATATGTAATCCCCTGATTCTGTTTCCTCATCTAAAAAGTAGGGACAATAATAGTACCAACCTCATAGGATTGTTTTAAGATCTAAATGAACTAATATGCATACAAGGCTTAACACAGTGATTAAGACATAGAGAGGGCTTAATAGGTGATTACCTCTGCCTTCTTCAAGTAGAGCAGGGTAAGATTCGTAGATGACGCTAATTCTTCTTCATCCTTGGATTCCCTTCCAGACTTCTTTTGGGGTCAGGGCACAATTTCTTGCAAATACTGATATCCCTTAACTCGTCCATAGGATATAGGCAGTTCTTTTTTGGCAGCTTCAGTGACAATGATGCTTCCTGTCCCAAACCTGATATGCATTGGAGCTTCCTCGCAGGGGGCAGAGGAAGAAGGTGCATAATGAACTGTGATTCTCCATTAGCCTAGATAAGCCCCAGAGCATATGAAGAGCTGAAGGAACCAGCTGTCTCCCCAGTAAGCCCTGGTTCTGCCAAGACCCACTGATTGCGGACGAGGAAGCAAACAGGAAATGCTGGTGCTGGGAAGAGTGAGGCAGGTATTCCCCGTCTACCCCATAAGATTAGAAAGTTATTGGCTCAAGCAAATTGTGAGAACTGTATGAGCTAATGAATGCTTCGAAATCCACTGAGAAACTTTCTATTAAATTCCACTGTATTAGTTTGTCATTTGTAATCTCTTGAGTAGTGGGCTCTTGAACAGGATGAGAGCAAACTTTCTCAGTGATGATTTAGAATCCCTGAACTGACTTCCAGATCATACTGATGCACTGCAGGCAAAGTGCTGGCTTCCTTTGAAATGATCAGACTTCCGCAGCTGGATTCCTTACAAGAAAAAAGCTGATGCCACAAATGTTGCTAGTGAAAAGAATCATGTAGAGTTTATTTTCTTTTAGTTTTTCAAAAGTTTATTAAGAATGAAAGTCCTCTGCAGCTTAACTTCACTCATTATTTTCCCAGATATTTAAGAGGTGATATTCATAGGCAAAGAAAGTAATTTTTTTCCAGCCAAAATGCAGTATTTTTTCCTCTGTCCTCACTAAAGTGTTGCTGTGGATGCCAGTTATGTACATCACCCTCCTTTCTTCAGAAAATGTTCTTTTTGCTGCTGGTGAAAATGCAAATTCTCCTTCCACTACACATGCAAATTTTTGTGAGTGTGGTTTTGTTTCTGAAAAATATCACAAAGTAGAAATTGAAAATGTCATGATATATTTTCAAAATGACCAAAAATGCTCATGTAAAGCAGCAGGCAGTGTTTGGAGTTGTCATGAGACCATAGGCAGTATGCAATATCCCAAATTACAACTTTGGTCACTGTTGCTTAAGGACATGCACATGGGAATCTTCCCCCCGACGCCCGTTTTATTTTCATAAGAATCAAACATCAAATAGAGCTAATGAAACTGGACAGTTCTCATGTGTGGCTTTAATGTAGAGAGTAATAACAGCTGAGGGATCATTTTTAAAAGTACTGGTAATTCATGAGTTTGGCTATTTTGATACTATTTGCTGATCTGTTCTCTGGTGTCATTCTCCACAGTGACAAACACTTGGAAAATCAATGGTCTTTGATATTATTCCAAAAAGCACTCAAGAAATAGTAAATTTTTGAGATGAGGTAGGTGGGGAAGAGTGCATTTTTCAAAGACAAAAGGGGTACTCCTATGATTATGGCAACCCCACCATCCTTTGAGTCCTGTTTGGAGCAGTTGGGGAAAAAACATGGCTAAACAGGATATTTATCAGTTTCATCTCTCTTTGCTTGGTGGATGGTCCTGTGTTTAAGCAATGGCTGATGGAATACCCTGGAAGAGGTAATCTCTAAGTCTTCTGCTGGATGAAATCATTGCATTTGTAATTTGGGGGCACACTCCATTTTCCTATTTGAGGATATCCCAAAAGGCAGCATTGGGTGTTATTTGGACCAAGAATGATTGACAGTGTCTGTAAGTACTTATTATGTCAAGGCTTCAGCTCGTCGATTGATGGGAAATGATGTATAATAAATTAGAATGATCACACATCATTTCCCATCGATTGAAATGCCAAATCCTTGACGGAGTAATGAGTTATGGCCAATACCACTCACTGTCTTAGGGGGAGATTGATTGCATAGCCTTTCATTGATGTGATCAAACAACTAAGAAATCCTAAGTACACATCTAGCGCCCAAATTTTACCAAAGTGCCAGAGCAGAACATGAATTTAGTGTAGGCTGGTGAGCATTGCGCAATGCCATGTGAGTATGGGAGTGAGGGCATTCTTCATGACGTGATGCAGTGAGAACCTCTCTGAAGAAATACAGACACATCTGAATTGTGGAGAAACCCAATGAAGCCCCATTAACCACCCTGGCTACAACACAACACACTGGGAAGGCTCCTAGGTCTCTTCACAAAAGTGAAAGGAGGAAGCCGACAGTAAGCTCAATGGAATGGCTGTTTAGTATGGTCATATACCACTGCATAGATGTTGTTTCCTGTCTCACTTGTGTAACTTATTCTCAGGGTAATATGTTTCTGAAATCATTCCAGAGGGTGAGACCAATTCATGCTCTTCTCTGGTAAGAAAATAATTTTTTTCTTATCCCATTGTTAGATACCAAAAATCACCAGCTGTGAAAATTTTTTATTTATTTAGCCAGTCAACTTGTCTCTTTTCCCAAGGGGAGGTGGGGGAGCTGGCATGGTGCATAAAATCCACATTCTTTGCTCTTCAGTTAACATTCAATGACTATTTCTAAGTCTTTTTTCATATAGTTATGTCTTCATAGGTATTTTAAAGCTAAAATAGATAAAGGCTTTTAAAAATTTTATTAATTCAGTGACTGTTCTTTTGAGCAGCCACTATATGCAAGATATGGTGATAACCTTAAAAATATATTATTGGGAAATAATCCAATGTGCAAGTTCTATCTTAATGAATAAACAATAAGAAACTTTCATGCTTAGGAGATATAAACTGTTCCCGAGCTTTCTATGTAACCTCAGGCATTTGATTTCTTCCAAGTGTAAAGGCCACTAGACTGGAAGCCTTATGAAGATAAGGAATATTCCTGTCTAATTAACTGCCGTGTACTCAAAGCCTAGAAAAGTCCTGGCATATGTCAGGCATCGAGGAAATATTCTTAATGAATGAATGGGGTATTTGGAATTACAGATCATTTTCAAAACCTTATGGTTTTTCAAAAACCACGGACTTAATCAGTGGTTTTAGAAGTCTTCACTTTAACAGCCTTTTCTCCCATGGCAGAATTATGTGGCCATTAGAATTATCTCCAACATGGTTATATCAAACTTAGCTCTTGAAAGAGGACAGGAGGGAATAGGCAAATACAACTAAAATGTATTGATTCCCTCTACAGCTGGGTACCCTCTGGGGTGTTTTACTCATATTGTCTTACAATCCAGTGAGATAGCTATCATTCTCATTGTAGAGAAGTGAGACCTGAGATTCCTTAGAGGTTAAGTAATATTCCTAAAGTTACACAGATGGAATAGAACTGCTGAGAGTCCAACCAAACTCAAGCCTACTGATAATCTATTCTTGGGGTACCAGACTTTCCTATGACTCTCAGGTAAGTGCCCAGAAACACCAGAGGATTCTGGTGAGATACTGAAGATATTGCTGTTCCAAATAAAGTAGGAGGATAGAGCTAACACAGGGTCCATAGTCTCTTGTCCATGCAATGGAGACTCAGAAGCTACAACTATGTTGCAAATGAGTCACTGGATGAAAAAATAGACTGGAATAATGACTACCTTATGAGACATCTCAGCTGTCAGGGAGCTAAAATGTCACAAGCACAATGCTTGACTCTCATTGTTTCACATAGTCAGAAAAGGATGATTGAGTATTTACTTGATTCACAATTTATTCTATAGCTACTATAGATGAATAATATATTCCCTGCCTTTAGCAAACAGTCTGTAAACAAGTATAATATTTGTAAGGTGGTAATGTAAGTGCTAGTGGAGGTAAGTGCTTTCCTGCTGTGGGAGAGCTGGATGTGTAGCGAAGGAATTTGTGTTTGTGTTGGGAGCAGAGTGGAGGAAGCAGGAAAGGCTATGTGAATTGGCTGGTGTTCGAACACACTCTGAGAAGAGAAAGGGGGTTCCCCTGAGAGTCATGGGGGGATGGGTTCCAGGCAGAGGTAGCAGAATGTACAAAGCCTCCATCACATATTTAGCAAACTACGTGTCATGTTTAGGAAATCACAAAATATACACTAAAATTTATGCAAGTATTTATGGTATCTTTTCTGGAAAAACAGAATTAGTTTGGGCCTATGGGGCTAAACAAAGCAGACTCTAAAACAATACAATGGTATTGGTACTCATAAGAGTTATTGCATGTCCTCATACAACCGATTCAGTCACAGCTCCTAATTGGCATAGATAGAAACAGCTGAGATAAGATTATATAAGATTATCTGGACTGCAGTCATTAGCTTCTTAGTGATTTAAAAAAGCGGTATTGTTGGTAATATTTACATGAGGTCGCAAAGAGCACTGATTTTAAGAATGGAGTCAGTGGCAATGAAGAAGAAAGAGGTCAGTTTCATTGGTTTTCTCCTCTTAGGCAAGTGAAATACTGTACCAAAACACTATGTCATCAGATAAGGCCAATCAGGAAAACACCCAAATAGAGATGATCTGCACCAGAGCAGGCCAGACCATCCCCTCCACACCAGGATTCTCAACAGAGCATCCAAGGGTGGCAGTTTACCACAATGAATTCACTGGCAGGCAAATTTTTGATTCTGTTCTCAGGAAATCTAATCCTGGTAGAATTTGCAATGTAATTTATATTTAATTGATTATACAAGCAATCCCTAATTTTGAACAGAGTTGAACTCTAAGTGTTTATTTGAACTTACTTGTTTGTATTTAAAACACATTTTGCTATACGAAGAATGCATGCACAACAGTTGGGTTCTGAGGCTGTCTGTGAAAGACTTCTGTGCACCTATTGGGGAACCAGAAGTACTAACAGTGATCGCAATTTTTTTTACAACTATACCTATTACATCTATCATTGTTTCTATAAGAACATGTATCTAAGTCCCACTTCTGAATACTGGGAACCGCTTTCCTCAGCAGGATGTGCCTCCTGGCAAGGGCTTTTTTATTGTAGAGGGGAGGTCTCTTCCTTCCTACATCTGCATGAAATTAGGAGCTCGTGAGGTCATCCTCCTGCTACACATTTTATGTCAATGGAAAAAAGACAATATCTTTCTTGGGTAGTATAAGCTGGTTCTTCCTCTACAATTTATATAAATGGATCATTTGTAATACAGAGAAAGATTGTGCAGTTATGATGTTAATACCAGGGTCACAATGATGCATGTTCTCCCATTTCCACCCCTTGAATAGTTTGCTTAGTGTATCCACTCTATGTATGTATAAAGGCAGAAATTATAAATTAATGGCATTTGTATAATGACTTACAATATACAAGGTACTTGCATAACATTGTTCCCTGTTATGCCAATAATAACCCTATGAGTTAGGTGTTGTTATCTCATAAGGGTAACTGAAACTCGGTGATGTGAAATAATGCACCTGGAGGTTCTCCATTATTAAATGGCAAAGGTGTAATTTTAAGGCAGATCTTTTGATGTTCGGGTCCAGGGCTTTCCCTATGATATCAGATTGGTAGCAAAAATTTATATTGTCAAAAGACTAAAGGTTGAGCATTCAAATCAAGTTGAAGCATTTGTACCTGTCTTTCTTTTAGAAAATGAAGAATCCTTCTCAGAATTAACTTGGGGTATCTATAAGTCCACCATTACTGAAACAATTGGATTTTCTGACAAAAAGCATTAAGGCTGATTTGACAAGAATGACTAGGCACTTTAAGAGTTGATTGACTGTTAGTTCAAGGCTTTTAGAGCTTGCTAAAATTGCATCAACTATAAGAGAAAGAAATGGAAGTAACCACACAAAGTTTCAAAGGAAAGCCTGTAACATAAAGAACAAATGACAGGATGGTCAAATATGTGTACGTTTATCCAGCAATTCACTGATTCCTATAATATACAAGTTCATTTGGTTCTTCCACAACTTTCTGTGGTCTTCCCACTCAGGACCCCTTGAGGTCTAAATTGATCAATGAGAAAAATCATTTTGTGTTAACTGAAGGACTGCCAGAACACTTATTTAGCTAAGACTCTTGTTGAGACAAATGTTTGCAACTCTGTACTGGAACTTCCAATCTGGGGCAAATTTACCCTTCTGTCACCATATCAACAGGGTATGGCGACACCAGACACCAAGGAAAAGCAGATCTTTGAAGTTGATAGCATCTCAGCTGAAATTTTCAAGGTAAGTGGTAGAAACTTCTATTATGAATCTATATTTTTTGAGGGTCCAAGGTGACAAGAATTATTTCAGAATTGTTGCAATTTTGAAGAAAAAAGATAAGGCAGATTTTTTCTCTCCATCTCTTTTCCCAAGAACACATCAAACTACTGTGTGGGTTAGTATAACTCACAGATGTTTTCACTGCTCTCCTGCTAAAGAAAGGAAAACAAACAAATTAACAAATATAATCTTTTATATATGGCTCTATTTAATCTCATAAAACTCTGACTTTAAAATGATTTTTAAAGGAAACTCAACTATAGGATTTCCCTAATCTTTGCATTTAATTAATGATCATTTATATTAGCATATTCTCTACTCCTTTTAGAAATGAAATTCTTACAAGAATATTAACATATAGTCCTCATATTGCTGCAATAATATGAAGCCATTGACAAGCTTAATGTTAAAAGAATAGCCAAGAAATAATCAAGCTCATGATAAGGGAAAATAACCTCTAGGTAGATGGTCAATCACTTATTTATTTATTTTTAAATATTTTATTTATTTATTTTCAGGGATGGAGAAAGAAGAGAGAAAGAGGGAGAGAAACATCAATGTGTGGTTGCCTCTTGTGTGCCCCCTCTAGGGGATCTGGCCCACAACCCAGGCCTGTGCCCTGACTGGGAATCGAAATGGCGACCCTTTGGTTCATAGGCCAGCATTCAATCCACTGAACCACACCAGCCAGGGATAAATGGTAAATCATTTAAATAGTCTGATCTATGGGTACGCACACACTGATTTCCAAGTTATACCATATTTATGATGGTTAGACATTTAACGGTATGAAAACAGAAATTTTAACTACCCTTATGAGAGAAAAGAAAATGTGACTTGTGCTTTAGGTATAGAAGACTAATTTTACATGAATAAGCCCCTTTCAATTAAGCAAGTTTGACAGTTGAAATCAATGGTGATATTTTAAATCTTTCTAAATATTGTCCATTTTTTAGGAGATGAAATTCACCTACCACCACCTGAGCACATCTATAATCCAACTACAAATATTCAAACTTCAGTAACGTAAAAAAAGTAAATGTTCAAAGTTCTGATCCATCAGTTATTTGAAATTTCTTCTGTATGACCTGTAGCAACCAGAGGATGGAGCAGGGCATCTTAAAGCTTTACTATTGACATTTGGGGCCAGATAATTCTTTGTCGTGTGGATTATACTCTGCATATAGGATGTTCAGCAGCATCCTGGCTTCCACCTACTATATATCAGTCACTTCTCTTAAATTGTGACAACCAAAAGTGTCTCCCAGTATTGCCAAATGTCCTCTGGGTGGGTGGGGGAAATCAAGCCTGATTAAAAGCATAGACTCAATTAAAAGCATAGACTTCTAGGGTCTATGCTTTCACTCCTTTTTAGCTTATGGAGTTATTAAATTTTAAGGTGAGTAGGCTTAATGACATGTCCTAGATCACACAACTGAGTGGAAGCAGAGGTGAAATTCAAGTCTGAATCTTTTAATTTCTATAGTGTTCTTTCCATTGCAGCACATTATCTTTGAATATTACTTATGGAAGGAATATTCACTGACCTATGGACACTAAATTCGTTATCCAAGAACATTCTGGGAGCACTGAGATCATAGTCATCTGACTTGTGTCAGAAAGAACACATTATTTGTATGAATGAAATAGAAATATTCATGAAACTCTATTTGCTGTTATGGTTCAATCTTGCAGATACTTTGGGTGATGATAACCAAATTGCACCAAACTACTCACAGCAGGACTGAAGTAACTTCAATGAGATCAGTCTGTATAAGTCTTGCCTCTACTACTTTATTTGAAACAGGAAATTGTTGCAAGTGTCCTGACACTTCCTTATATTATAACTAAAGATAAAAAAACACAAACTGTGCCTGGCAGGAATAATAAACTGAATTAACAACTCAGGAACACTCATCATGCCAGGAAATATGTGCTTAAGCTGTGACAGCGGCTGTCACCTTGGATGGGTCCCATTGGCCATCTCTGGTCCATCAAGGCAATAATGGAAGCCATTCTCCTCCTCTAATGAGAGGTTGCCAAGAAAGCACACTGCTGCGCAACCAGCTGTTTGAGGAACTGAAGAGGATGAAAAGAGGGTGAAAACAGATGGGATATATTTTGCATTTTCTACTTAGATATGAATATGTACATATGATATATTAGGGCATCTCTCCCACACGTCTCCCTCTCCTTGGCACATTATGTTAATCATTCATCACTTTCATGTATCAACTTTATCCAAAAGTTATGTATGTCCTTTGTCTTTTTAGAGTTGCCCCCTTTTTTATCCAATTTTTTTTACTGAGCCATTTAGTTAAAGACTTGTTAATTTTTCATAAGACATTTAAAAACTTATGTTACATGCAGGATGCTTTATGTTAAGGGCACATTTATTTGAAACAAAGTTTTAGTTTATGACTTGCTAACAATTTTACTACACTTCATAAGAGGGAAGATTCTAGATAGTAAAAGGTAGTTTAAGTTGTCCCACTGACAGACTAGGTGTAAAAGTTTTAAAAATAATTTTTAAATTTGATGTGTAAGGAATACATATTTATTTTTGTTGAAGTGGAAAAAGTAGGAAGATGAAAAAACATATAATAAAGAAGAAAATCATAATTGTACATAATCTTATCACCTGGAGATTATATGATAATGTTCTCTCTCATATATACATGCATATGTATGTATATATGTACATGTGTGTATTATGTATATATGTATGTAGGTATTTGGGATTATATAGGAAATTTATTATACACATTGTTAATGATTGGTTTTTCAAGTTCCTGATTATTCAAAAGTGTATTCTAATTGTAAGGAGATACCTTAATATATTTAATTATTCTTAATTTTCTTGTCATTGAACTTATGCTTCTAATTTTATTTAGATATTTTAGTGTGAAAATAAAATACTATATCATAAAATAATAAATTAATAATACAATTGATTTTATATCTCTGTTTTTTCTGGTTTATTATTTTCTAGATGTCAGATGCTGGGTTAAAGGCCATAAACATTTATAGACTCTTGATGAATATTACCAGCTTGTGCCTCAAATAGATTTTCCAATTTAAATCTCCAACAGAAATATAGAAGGAGATTTTTAATTTAAATAAGAAATGTAATTATTGAATAGGAGTTAACATTTAGGAATGCCTGCATTTCTTTATCTGGGAGCCTTTCACCCTTTTGGCACTGTAAAGTTTTTGTTTGTTTTTTTTTTTTACATTCACTGTTTTTAATGAGTAGGCATGAATCAAAATGAAAAGAATTTGCCACAGACTATCAAAATAGTTCTCAATTAAAAAGTAACAGGATCATTAAAAATATATAACATTAAATATGAGAGAGTGTTAGTTATCATTGAGCTCAACTTTCTCCTTTATTCAAAATTTGGTCATCTAGTAAGCAGCTGTTATATGTTAACTCTGTAATATAGTTGAGAAGACAAGAGAAGTGCATAATTAACTGTAATATGATTCCATATATACTAAAGAAAGTAACAGTTGAAATGCAATGAAACATAAGGGTATAGAGGAATGTTTAACTTTTCTCTGGAAGATAGAGCCATAAAAAACTTTCCAGAAGACATGATTCCTTCAAAAAATGCATTGTTTTTTCAGAAGAGGGAAGAAGATTTTCTGGGACTGAGCATCATTAAAGAGGTTCAAGAACATGAAATCATACAACTTGCTCAGCACTACTTACTAGCAGTAAGGTATGACTGGGACACAGAAGGCTGCAGATGCAGTGTTAATATCAATTTCCAATGTCATGTTAAAAATGGGTGACTTATTCTATAGTCAAGGACTAGCCATTGAAGAGTTTTTGAGCGGGGACATAATTCTTTCTGTATTTGTATTCTAGTTAGGAGAGACTAGAGACAAGATGGTGATTATTAGTGTTGTCCAAATGAGATGATAAAAGCTTGAGCTATATGAAGTGTTAGAAAGACTATATACATATGAGGTGACACAGTAAAATGTATATCCAATCCAACCAATCAATCAACAAATATTGATCCAGCACAAGCTAGGTGTCAGTACTCTCAGTGGCTGGACATTCAGAGAATAGCAAATAACAAGTTCTCCCCCACTGAGCTTCCATTTCTTTGAGAGAACTGAGCAGTGAACAAGGAACTAAGTATTAAAAAATTCCTGATGATGATGAGCACTATGGTCAGGGCATCATGAAAGTACGGGTAGGGGGTTTTCTTAGTTAAAATGTCATGCTAGATGCCACATGAAGGGTGAGGGGAGCCAACCATGCGAAGAGGTAGAGTTCCCTCCCTCACAGAGAGCATAGAAAGGGAGGAGGTCTGCAGTGAAGAACTTTAAAAGGCAGAACAGATAACTAACTAGACAGGCTGTGTAGTGGAGGGGCTGGTCATAGAGCCTTCAGGGTCACTGGCCCTTGACTACAAATCCAAGCTCTACTCCTTATCCTTCAAAGCCTCAGCCTGCCCTATAAAATGAGAATAACAATGTGCACATGTGTAAACTTGAGCACAATGACTTCAGCTAATAAAAACACAGTGGAAGGTAGTTGCCATCGCTACCACAACCGTCATCATCAGCATCAGAAAGAGAGAGAAATTGGGCCCTTCAAGTTTTTGTTTTAGGTGACTGAGAAGTGAGATAAGCTCCCAGAATAGGAATATTTTGTGGTGTTCAGATAGTGATTTTGCTTTGAGGGAGCTGTTGGAAATCCATCAGACATTTGGATCTAGAGGTCAAGAGAAAGGTGAGCAATGTAAGGCATTTAAGTCCCCAGCTTTGACCAATAAAGCTAGAGAAAAATCAAGGTGAAAAACTGGGAACTTAGCATTTCATGAGGGCAATCATCTCTTTTTTTCAGAAATAATTATTTTAAAAAGTTTTTTTTCCTCTTAATAATTTAAAATCTACCTACAATTTGCACCCACTACCCTGGTCAGACTTTCTGGAAATATGCAGCGTAAGAATAATCACTTCTAAATCATAGCTTTTCAAATATTCGGGAAAAGTATGTTTCAATTTCCAGTCTTCATCTGGGAAAGATGACCACAAGTATTTCTGTCTTTCTTTAGATACTGAGCTTTTATATCCTCTTATCATTCTAATTGCTTTTTGTGTGCAATGTAGTTTGTTTTTGCTTACAACTAACAAAGTATTCAAAATGTGATTTGACCACCTAATTAGTTTCAACCTATTATTTTTGTCTGTCAAGTCCTTTCTTATCTTGATTCTGTCATGTAACATATTAGTACATTCTTCCAGTTTTGTGTTGTGTACCAATTAGATGAGTATGATTTTTAAATCTTTAGCCAAGTTGGGACTATTTCTGCAGTGACTGGTAGGGAGACGTGAAATGCTTGGCTTCATGTGAGAAGGGCATGTTGTTGTGCTCGAAGTTACTCTTTAAGCTGTTGAGAGATGTGACCATAAAGAAGCCTAAATGAACAACAGAAAACGGAAATGAAATAAAAACTATTTGTTATTGAGGCTGGGAGCTATAAATTCTCTGGATGTCTTTGGTGGGATTTATTTGGGACTACCTCTATGACTTCTTGATGATAATGGAGGTGGTGGCGGTGGTGGTAATAATAAAAATAATATTAGTAGGTCAGTGGGCACTTACCTTGTGTCAGACACTATGATAAGGACTGGCATTCACTTAATTCTTACAGAAACCTTATGAGGAAGCATTGGTGTTATTTTCACCCTCTTTTTTTAAATGAGAAAATTGAGCTTCAGAGTAATTAAGTAATGTGCCCGAGTCACACAGAAAATGAGTGAATCTGGGATTTGAATCCAAGCAGTGTAATTCCAAAGACACGGTATTATGCTGCTTCATTTTATGACTAATTATTACTTTTTCACCTATGTCACTTTCAAGACCAGTTACCTTTGGTTTAAGGGATATTTTTTACAAAGCAATTAAGATATTATTACTGGACTCATAAAGATGATTAGAAAAGATAGCTAAGTTAGGATGACCATTCTGAGCAGCATGCTGGGCCTTGCTCACTAGCTAAGTCATTCTTTCCACACCCCACTCTCACGATGGACAAGAGCAAAACTGTAAACCGTAACAATGACATGAACCTTCAGAATGTCTTGAATAGTAAAAAATTCAATAAGTAGATACCAAAAACTTAGTGTCTCTATTGTTGGAAGGAGAAGGGAATAAGTTTAAGTTACAAAGACTCTTGCCTTATAAAGTTCTTAATCCTTGTGTTTCTGTGTTACAGTTTGGATTTCCAAGGCAAAATCAACAGTGCCTCCAATGGCCATCAAACTTGGACAGGGCATATAACCAAGTAGCAAATATTTTATCTGATATGTTAATAGAGTCCAAGAAACACTCAATATGCATTCAAAGATTTAGTGTTTAAATGGATGTACTGACATACCGAAACTCACCAAATTTATAAGCATTTTTTGTAAAGATAAATTGGAGAAATCAGAAATGTTTATTAATAAGGTTAACACCACTTTGCTACATAAATAATTAAATGTATATATACCTTATAAATATCAGCACTTAAATCTGAGAAATTTTTCCAAGACCTTTTCACATGAATACCATCTTTGGTTGAACAAAATGAGAGGTAAACCATGGTCCAGTGCAAAACACACACACAAACAAACAAAAAACATGTGCTGAACTGAAGACAATGACATTCAAAATGTGCATATAAAAAGCTTCAGGTAGAATTTAAATAACTTTGTTATTTTACCTTTCTCTTCAAAGCACCCTAAAGAATCTGACTATACCGTGGACCAATCACTTGGCCAACTTCTATATAATTAAAATCATTATATAGATTACTTAGGCCTTCCAATCTATTAGTAGGGAGAATGCTTTTAAGATGCCTTCCTGGCTGTATCTTTTTATACTTGTGTAACTTAAAAATGACCAGGCAGAAGTTTTTCCTTTTCTTTAAATTGCTTTGCCAAGTTTCAGCTTTGAGCACATTTTTATGACTGATTTATTAAATCTGAAAACTAGAAGTTTATAATGGAAATTCTCATAAAGCCCTAACTTGAGCATTGCTAGCAGGTACTCTAAAGAATGGGAACACTGACGGACCCTCTGCTGAGGCATCTCTAGAATAGCACTTAAGGAATTCGGTCACATGTTCATTTATTTATTTTTAGGTGACTAATCTTCAACCATTCTAGCAGAATTCTTGTTGTGTTGACAAAAAGGAAGCACATAGTACTTTGGCTATGAATCATACCTTCTGTTGTCATTATTAATTTTAAGGACACATTCAAAGGAGCTTCCTCTGTAACATTTGCACCATGGAAAAAGAAAAAAAATAATATGTGCTTATCTCTTAGGCTGACTGAGGAGATTTATTGCAACTAAAATGACTCCAAATTGACCACGAAGATTTATTGGAAATGAAATTATTAGAAATCCCCATTCCTTTTTAAGATATTTAGGAATTATACCTAAGTGGAACATTTTTGCTTTAGTTTTAGAAATACAAACTTTGGGCATTGCTCATCATTAGAATTTTCCCCTGAAGGCTTTGGCTTTATTAGCAGCTTAAGAGTATATTTAGCACTGTCGTATGTGAAATCTCTCCACTCTGCTAAACTAATATGGGGTAAAATGTCTTTTTTTACAGTGTTACTAATTCATTATAGAAAAACGAAAGCAACCACTTCCGTGCGGATCCAGAGCTGCTAACTATTTTGATGACAAAGAGGGTGACAGTACGTGTCCTGTAGGCACACGAGGGTGTTGTATAAGAGTCATTAGTGTAATTGATGTCCGTAGAAAGAGCGTTTTATCCAACGTGATTAAAATGTGCAATACGTTATGTAGGTTCCAGCTGCTATGTTGTCATCTTTCCTTTGATAGATATCTAGTGAAAAATAAAATTATCCTCGTTAAAAGGATAATCTTCTACTACTTGAGGCTGTGAGACTGTGGGACAGTTGCATGTGCTTGAACCACTCACATGTGATTTTTGCCTGTGTGTCATGTTCCGTTGTGTGTCAACCCCAGAAAGATGAGTAGAAAGACCTCTAGAACACAAAACTTCTTTCTTGGTGAATAAGGAAAAAGCCTGGGTTCTAATTCTATGCTTATGTCAAATTCTCCTTGCAGGGACCGACTTTAAATGCCTACAGTAATGCTTTGATCAGAAAAACAAATCATAGAGCCTAAAATTTTAAATTGGTTTCAAGTTGGGAGTAACTTCTTAAAGGCAAATGACTCAATTATTTTAAAAGGGTGTTTCTGCACACTATGCGTGCATTGATTGATTTATTCATTTTAGAGGTATTCATTGATTACTTTCTCTGCACCGAAGTTTAGCCAGGTGCTGGGAGCCAACAGAACCATAAGCCCATGGATTTCGTTTTAAATAGTCAAGAAAGGAAAAACATGAGGGCACGAAGCACGTCTGTTTTCCCTATTTAGTCCTCAGAACTGTGCATTAAGAAGTAAAAGCAGGGTATATGCAAGTGGGGACCCCCCAAAACAGAATTTATTTATGAAAATGTGTATTTGTTCTTATATGTTTAAACTTCAGCCACCTTTGAAGTACTCTCCATTTGATGCAATACACTTATCGGGACATTTTTTTTCCATTGCTCAAAACGGTTTTTGAACTCATTGATTTTGATGCCTTTTAGTGCTTCTGCTGTTATTTTGTTTCACCTCTTCCACATCAGCAAAGCATTTCCCTTTGAGGACTTTTTTCATCTGGGAAACAGAAAATATCCTCAGGAAGAGATTGGGTGAATAGGGTGGTTAGGGCAAGAAGATCATGCCATTTTTTGGTCAAAAACTGCTGAATACTCAGCGTGGTATGGGCAGATGGGTTCATAAATCACCCATCATGAAATGGGCAAACCCTTGAAAGAGACTTCAAAAAAAAAATCACTGAAGCCAACATAGCCTCTCATAAAGTCAGCTGGTGCACTGATACAAAGGGGTTCCTAGAACACTCACCTGGCAGGGGAAGCCTGTACGACAAGGGGTCTGCTCTCCAGAAGATAATTTTGTTTTTTGGGGTCCCCCTTCTTATGCTACTACCCCAACACATATAAAGTGCCTCTAAGTTATGGTCATTTTTCCCTTTTGCATAGATGTGTGATAATAGCAATGCTGAAAGATGAAAAAAGGGTCACAGGCTGGGGATAATGCAACATATGCAGGGAAGTAAAGTCTGTGGATAAAGAAGCGCTATGTCTGATTCTCAATTACGGGCCCTGTCTGCTGGGGCAGCCATTTAACCCGGGGTGCTGCGAGAATTGTTCAAACATGCTACATCTGAGTATTCAGTCAGGGGCACTGACTTCTTTCCCTTTAGATGGTCAAGTTAAAAAAGCAACAACAGGCAACACAACAATAGCTGTCCGGTGTGAATGAATCAAAACTACATCTGTTTCTTTTGTCGGGTCAGCAAAAAAATATAATATACTTTTTGGCGTGCCTCAGAATTTTGCTAATTAGTTTATGTGTGCTGTAAGAAGAGAAAGGTTGAAAATCGCTGTGGTAGGGCAAAGAGTTCTGTTGGAAGCTGCCTTGATAATCGGAAGTTCCACTTTCTTCTCCTCAACTGGCCTACACTATTGTTGAAAGGAACAAAGGAAATAAAATATGTGAAACTGCTTTGCAAACAAACCATAAAGTGCTTCATAGATTTATGGCATCATTTTAATTTTTGTCGATTACCTTCTGTAGTTGTGGGCTTTGTCGATAAGCAGGGGATACCTTCTGCTGCCATCTAAGTTACAAATACCCTTTTGGGGATGAGATATCGGCTTACTTTTAGGATCTTAAATATCAAGAAACATAGAAATGATAAGTAACTAAAAAATCATGTAAATTGCTCAGCAATTACAGGATCTTGTCTGTTTTTGATACAATAGTGTAACAGTAACTCACCAATGTTTCAGAAGGTAAATTGAAAATAAGAGGCACTATTAGATTAACCCAATTTAGGTCAAAATGTGTATCAGGGATGTTGATTTTTTTAACCTGCTTCTCATTTGCCTGTATGTGATTAAATGTTTTTATTTGTGAATAGGAAACTAATGAATGCTATGGCATAGTATTCCTTTTGCTTCCCAAGATGGTCAGATTGCATTAGGTTGTTAATTGACACTAGTACCTTCATGTTCCCCAACCCCTTTCTCATATACCATTCTTTTCAGTGCTAGAATAGGCTGCCGCTTCATCCCCTGCCTCTAACATTACCTCTTCTCAACTTTTCCTTCTTACAGTGTCTGTCACTGGCGGTCCCGGAACACAGTAACTTGTATTTCCTACCAGTGTTCTAAAAAGCGACTCATCCCACTTATTATTTCTTCATCATTGTCCACAGTAATTTTGTGCTTTGCTGTTGTGTGCTGGTCCACACGATGCCTCCTTGCACCTTGAGACGGTGAGGTTTCCTGGGAGAAGACTTCAGAATTTTCTCCACATTCTCCTTATTACAAAGATTCAGATAAGCCTGCGGTCTTATAAGTTACAGCGAGGAGACTGCAGTTCTAACACTACATAAATATTGCTATTATTAGCTAGAGTAATAATAATAGATGAGGATAATAACAAAGACTTGGCATGGTCTTGTCCTCCGAGTTTCCAGCCTTTCCACGGGCACAATTGGCGATATCGTTTAGTATACCAAGAAGATACAAGATCGCTGGGGAGCCATTATCAGCCTCTGTAAGAGCCTTTTCAAATCCAGTGCTTATTGTGTATGTTATGAATAAGAGAGCACAAAAATTATGCATGCGGGGCCAAATTCTCGTCTTGCTCTGGACCCCCACGGCCCTCTCTTTGAAGTCAATAGGAGCTCGGCAGGGGGTGGAACAAGATGAAAATTTGGAAAAGAAATGTGAAGAAAAAGGGATAATTTTCCCCTACCATATCATCATTTGGTGTGCGTTAAATGCTCATACGGTGTCTAACCCCAATTCCTTTTTACTTCAGTCTCAATAAAAGTGCATGACAGATTTTTTTGTGTGTGTCTCTGTGTATATACTGTAGGTCATTTTCAATGGGAAGAGAATTGGATAACTTCAATTACTCTCCTGTAAGCTGTTATTATTGAACTGAGCCCGAGGTGCTTTATTTTCAATAAAGAAATATTCATATAATACAACTTTCACACAAATTCAGGTGCTATAACTTTTCAAAGATTTTCTATAAAGGACATTTTTCACTGGCCCAAATTATTAACAACTGGTCTTTGTGTCCTTGCTTTCGTTCAGCTAATTCTTAAAATTATTTTGTCTAGTGTGGGATGCCTGAACAAATGTGTTCTCCCCCAGGACAACGTGGTTTAGAATCAACAATGCAATGTTTGTTTCTGCATTCTAATATCCACCCCCCTCTTAGGATTTGAATTGTTCTGTACACACAATGGTAAATGAATCTCCAGACGGGGACTCTGAAGAACAATTTGCCCAGGAGACACACCTTCCACATCCAAGAGGATGCCCACCCTTTGTCCAGTTGGTCCCTGCCTTTTGAATAGGGCCTGCCCTTAAAAACTTGGCTTTTGAGATAAAGCCCATTTCGATGACTGCACCATTTGCCATTTTCTTTCAGGAAAAAGCCAAACTCCATCAGCATTTCACACCTGGATGTCCTGTAACTTAAGACCATTAATATTCATGGGACATCTAACATAATTCACGAGGGCCTAAGATATATGATAGTAAACAGTATCATTTATACTGAACCTTAAAAATATTGACAAAGACAAGTTCCTAAACACCGATGAAACCTTGTATTGTGTGTTATGATTTCTTGGTTTTATACTTGGTGCAGTTTTTCAATTAACTGCCTCTGTATTCAAAGCAATTATTCATTTATTATAGTCAGTTTAGATATGGTAAAGATTAGGCGAATAAAACAAATCATTTTAGTGACACTGGCTAGTGATACATTGTTATTATTCTGATTTTTTATTTATTTATTTTTTATTTGGCTCTTGCATGACAGGATTTATAGCTCCTACTTTTGAATGCTAAGTCTTTTTCCTTCCTGGTCTCTATTTTTATGGTCTTAAATAAGCAAAACAGCCACTAGATTTGAACTGGAGTTACCTAGCTGATTTATCAAATGACAGGTACGTTGTAGAAATACTAATTCACACACACACACGAATATTTTTAAAATTATTTTTTGGTCAGTGACAAGATTTTTCTCAGTTAAATGCAACAAAAATCTGGTCTTTTTAAAGTGTGAAGATTCCCAGAAGTGTTAAAGACAGAGTTGAATTTATGTAGTACATAAACGAGGCATCAATATATGAAGAATTTCATAGGAAATAACATGTGATTTTGAATGCGGGCAAACCAAGGTGACTACACCGATCAGATATTTGGACGTTGATGGTGTGGAGCACCGCGCTTTCTGTCAGCCTCGCGGGGCCGCGCTCCTAGTTCCTAGCACACTGCAACGCCATGCCCTGTAATGTGTCATTTGGCTTCTAAAGGGGTTTACATGATTTTTAAAAGTGCCTTAGATTTTGGCAAAGTTTATTTTATGCATTATGCATTAAAGTTGTCATCAGGCTTTAACAAAGCATTTTGCGCCGCAAGATTAGAAATAAAATCTCTGCACACCGAAATGATTTGGATGGTTTCTCTACATAGTGTGAACTTTAAAAAAAATTAGCACATATCTTACCCCTTTCCCAAATTTCAAAAGATGAAAAAGCTCCACAGTGAAGAGAATTTTAATGCACAGTTCTGGAGCGGGGCTTACCGATGCTATTTTGTTTCCCTTTTGGCTAGTATTCTCCTGTTTATTGTTTGTAACATTAACAATTCCAAATCCAACAGAGCTACACCGTTTAGACAAGAAATTGTCAGGTTCGATAATGTATCCCAGGTATTTCTTAAGTGAGGAGTGAAGGTATTGAAAGAGACAACCTGTTCTATAAGTTTGGACTTTAATACATAGGCCCCTCAGTGGAGTAAAACAATCCTGGTGGATGGAGACAGGAGAAAGATGTTTGAATTTTCAGCATACGATAATCATTTTACAATGTTTTCTACGTTTTAACACTTTTTAAAACTAGACTGATGTCAGTTCCTTCCCCTTCCATGTTTCAGATGAAGAATGAAGCGCCGCAGGAGTGAGCGGTGCTATGCGGGACCTCCTCCTATCCCTGAGCTTCTATGAGGACAACCCTGAAGAATTCTATTTTCAAGGCCATATGGAAAAAGAGTAGTTCTCTTAAAAGAAACAAACAAAGAGGAAATGGACTAACTGTATCATGAAACTTGAAATGCCTCTTCTAAAATTACCGCAAATTGAGTGTCCAGACTTCCAGTTTATCCCCCCACGCTCCTGCGGTCCTGTCCAGTTCTGGCGCTCCGGTTTCTCTGTGTCTTTATAGGGGTAGTCGGCCCGTGGCAGGGTTGAGGCTGGTTCTCCTGGCGGCTGGTACGTCAGCCATGCTCACTGACTGATAGCTTCACATCATGAGGAGACTGAAGTCTCTGCTTCTTATTGCTATTTTTGGAGGTGTCATTATTGTCGAATTTAGAGTGCAGCCTTTGGAGCACTTTTTTTTCCTTTTAAGCGCACAGCCGTGCTCCTTGGGGTATCCCTGCAAAAGCAGACTGTGGAGAGCTGTACCCTCCGAAACCCTGAGATCTTGCTGATCCCGGTCACTGGAGTGTCTTACAAGTGTTGTTTCAGGTAGCAATTAGCATTTTGTTAGTAGTCTCGCTGCACATTATTTTTTACTATACAGACTTCAGTGGCTTTATCAGCACTGAGAAAGTTAAAAAATACACATATATAACTTGCTCTTTTATTTTTGGCTCCTCACTTTCAGGAAAGTTAATTGGAGCTGATTGGTTTTATTTGCTGATTTACCAAGTACCACAAAGCTGGAAACGAATAAAGAAACATTAGCTTTCCACTGTCATCATTAGTTTTTTAACTCTATTCCTTTCAGCCTGTCTTTTATTCACAAACCATTTAAAAAAAAAAAAAAAGAACACCAGGGTCTGGATGAGAGGAGAAAATTGAATTGAAGGATCATAATCATAATAATAATGCTTTGCACTTGCATAGATCTTCAAATTTTTTCAAGTATATTCATTTCTACTATAATTGGATTCCCATAACAGCCCTTTAAAATAGGAAGGAAGTCAAAGAACATTTATCTAATATCTTCTGTACAAAGTACGTTTACCACCTTTAATCGTTGTTATAATGCTGCTGAGGTAAGAATTATTTCTCCCAATTTCAGGAAGAAATATGAGCTGATGACGTCATTTTTGTCCAGCCTTTTACGATCAGCAAGTGGCATATCTTGGGTTTGACCCTTGCTCTATGCGGCTCCCAAACTTAGTTCTGTCCACTTCACAGATGTGAGTGGGTCATCTTTTGGTCATTAAAACTTGAAATATGGATACGTGATTTGCTCATAGTTGTTCAACTAACCTAAGGCCAGCAACCACACCTTGTTCATTTGGTTCCCAGGCTTGCATACTTCCTACCCTTCTTTCTACCTGCCTCTGATAACCTGTAAGAAGTCAGTGATGCTTTCCTGTCCAGGTGGATTCCTGGTTTCTCAGTCTGTGGCACACTCTCCATTGCCTGAGGACCCCTTAACAGATTACTACAGAGAGTGAGGAAGAGACAGAATCAGCAGGGGAGGAGGTGCGAATCAGCCTTGATTACGCTTGTCTTTGCTTCTGTGGGTTTACGGATTGCATTGTTGCAGGGTGGGTTTTATGTCCAACACCAATTTGAGTCAATGTTGCATTGCAGCACAGCATAGCTAATATTTTTCTGTGAGTGCTGCCTCTAAAAATCAGATCAATACAATTAAACTTCAAGCCAGTGATTTTAATGTGAATATCTTAATACTCAGCACCAGAGTTGATATTTTAAATCTGATATATTAGAAGGAATAAATATCTTAGGAGAGCACTAATGGAAAAAGTTGAAATCAGGTAAACCTGATTTGGATGATAATCAGCAAGTCAATTAGTCCTCAGCATGGGGACTGGTACAGGACTATATTTTGTCTGTTTCATGTGCCTCAGAGATGTCATTGGCCATCACGTTACAATAACATCTTGTAGTATTCAAAACACTGCCACACATTATTTCATACTTCAAGTGCAAGGATGGCAGACCATTTGATTTCCGGTATACTGTTCTTTCTATCTTTCCTTATTGGTGGATGTCACTAATGAACTCCAATAAAAATTTCCAATGATTCCTTACTTCCTGGTGCTGACACCAATTGGAAAAGAACTTTGAAGAAGTCATTTACTAGAGGGATATCTTTCCCCATTGAACATACTTCAAAGGTAACTATCTCAACAGCCTACACGTCCTCCCCCTTAGAGCAGGCAGGTGTGAAGGAGCTTCTGAAAGGAGAAGAAGGTGAAATGCTGTTTTTTCAATTTAAAAGTAAACAATGTCTTCATTTTTTTTGTATCTTTCTTATGCCACAGGGCACCATCTTTGTACCCCCAGTACACACTGCTCCAGACCTTCCTTGGGCAAGTCTCCTGTTTTTCCTTCCACACTTGACTCTTCCTGCTTTAGTTAGGATTTCCCCATGTCTTGCTTAGGCCAGTGTAATGGCTTCCTAACTGGTTCTTCGCACCCAGCCACCATGTGAATGCCGGGTACCCTTCTGAAAGTGAGACAGACATTGCTGCCCCCCAAAACACATGCTGTGGGTTCCAATGGCTTCAGAATAAAGTAGAGACTTCTTGGTCTGACTTTCAAAGTTTTCATGATCAGTGACATCTTCAGAGAGTAATAGGGAAATATTATTAAGGGTTCAAGTTCAGAAAGCTGAAGAGTTCTGCAACTTAAATGTCTTTACATCGAACATGTTACTTAGCCTGTCTAAGCTTCAGATTCGTGTCTGCCTCCCACACTTGGCATTTGCCTATGTTCTAGTCCCATCTCTCTACCCACCATTCAACATATTTTGGGTATGAAAAATATGCTGGGTATTGTGTTAAATCCTTTAGTTGTTCTAGCTCACTTATTGAGATTATAATATGATTGTATTGTGTAAATGATTGTCTTATGATCACTATATAGATAAAAAGATAGGTTCAGAGAGCTTAACCAATTTGCCTAAAATCATACAACTAGTTAGTACTGGAATCACATTAGAACCTGGGTCTCCCTGACTTCAGACCCTAATTCGTAAACTAGCATGCCTTTCTATGCCTTTGCTCATGTAAAACCTATGATGCTTTTGCCTCATTTCTTGTCAATGAACATTTTTCATATGCTTCAAAGCCCAGGCCAAATGAAAGCTGGGAAAGAGCAGAGGCAGCAGAGCAGAGAGAGAAGAAAGAGACAATAGAAGTAACCATGGTTGTAAGAGCAGACAAAATGTGCCAAAGCTTTAATTCTGTTTATTTATCTTACTAGAATTTGGAGCTGAAGTTGTTCCATAGATACCTGTGTTCTTTGCAAATGGTAAACTCTTTGTGGGCCCCAGTTTCTAACGTATTGCTGAGTATACTCTGAAGCTCAATATACTGAGAACCAGCTCCTTGAGGCCTCTGCAAGAATCCCCTTTCCCATGGGACAAGTGTCTCCACAGTATGGAATGTCAAGATGTAGAAACATGTTGAGAAGGGAGTGGTTCCTTTTAGTGAAACTGAGACTTATGTTGCAGGGGGTCCCCAGGTGGCAGGTGGAGAAGGTCTGACAACAGGATGAGAGCTGGAAGACCGAGCGTACCTGGGGAGGGGGGACAGTGCGGGGAGAGATGGGGAGGCAGGGCAGGCTTGACTGGGTGCCACAGGGGCCCACTAAATTGGAGGGTAAGCACCAAAGGATAGATAGACAATAGAATAAGTGAGACTACAATCACGTTGGGGGTCCATACATTTTTGATCTTTCAGTAGTATTCTCATGTTAAAGTATTAAAACTGCTGGTAGCAAAAGGAACATGAGACCTAGTTTCTAGTCTCAGCGAGGGTACTACTGGCTTGTCACTAAATATGTTAAGCCTAACTCTCTCTGTCTGTACAATGTGAATATTAAAAGATTGTTCTGGACTGGTCTACCTCACAGGATTATTGTGAAACTCAGGTAAAAAGGAATATGTAAGGGGATCAAAACCTGAAAAAGAATTTTATGGTTTTCCATAATGTTTTAACAGGTAACTCCTATATAACAGCAAGAAGTTACTGTTCCTAGTAATGAAGAACAGGGAACAGCATGCGTACAGGTAGCTTTTGGTTAAGCTGTTGCAATATGGCATTCACATACTTAAGAAAGGGAAACCATTGGGCTATAATAGGAATTCAGAAGACAGAGTTCACAGTAAAGCAAGAATATCCATTGACAAAGAAACTTCAAAATGGAAGTGGAGACTGAAGGAGCTTTGAGGAATGCATTGCAACTAGGAAGTTAGAAAAGATTAGTGATGGGTCCTAAGCTGTGAGGAATGTTGGCAGGACAGAAGTAGCCCAGACTGTTTGAACGAAAGAGTCCATATTCAAGCAGTGGGAGGGGGAAGGGGCTGAGGAGTAAGCCTTGGGAATCAGGCTCATGTCTGAGATAAAACACTGGTGTGTCCAATACAAGAAGCTCGCTTTTCCTTCCCTGGGTACAGACCGCAGGTCTCAGCATGGGTCCCCCAAGAAGTTTGATTCACCCTCTTCTCCTTTGTTATATTCTCTTAGAAGTTTTATCAGAAAAAAATTGATGCTATGTATTTTCTAAATCTAGAAGCTTAAGTTCTATTAACTTAGTGCTTGGTCCAAAGAAAAAGATGATACGAATATTTGATCTGGGGCCAAAATAGGTCTTACAAATTAAGTAGTATGGAAAGCTTTAAGTTCTTTGTAAATTAGTTTTTGAAGGCCTATTAAATTATAGTCATAGCCCTATTGTTCTTATTCTGTTGTGAGTCTTGGGCTGCAATTTGCAAAAACACTGGGCAAGCAATTATACAAATAATAATCATTGGCTCAAGCTTTTTAATGATAAAACGATGACGACTCTGAAGAAGTGAACAGGCAACATTTTTTCATTGCTGTTAATTATAATTTAAGACAGACTCAATTATGTATTAGTCACAGATGTTTCATTTCTCAGTTCATATATAATGTGGTACATGGAATATCTCCAAAGAGATTTTAGAAGTGTTCGCAGTCTTGTCCATCTCTTTACCACTTGGTGTGGTCTTTTCCAAAAATCGTGACATTTGAAAAGAAAGTTAGAGAAGTTTTGAAGACATTTTCAAGACATTTTGCTTTCAATGATCTCTAAAAATATTCCTATTGAAAGTGAAAATTGGAAACATGTTCTGAAAAACAAAATCAAAATGTATATTGTGTCTTTGGAAAGCCCGGGTGTCGGGAGTGGCTGGGCTGTGTTCCAGTTGTGTGGGGGGAGGCGGTGGGGGCGCAAGCTCACAGTTTCTGCATTGATGCCAGTCATAGGGACCTTTCAGAAACTCCAGTGTCCCTACTGCTATTTAGCAAAAATGTATTTCAAATAATCAGACCAAGCAGCGAGTTTCCAAATGACTCCACTGTGGATTGTTCTAACCAGAGAGAACTTATCAGTAGGACAAATCACTCGTGAAATTGTGATCGGTTTGGGAATATTCCCAGACATGGCAGGTTTGGAATGCAAACCATTGATGAGGCTGGAAAACTTGGGTTGTGTCTGAAGACTGTTGAGAATTAAAACTTACCTTCATGTCAAATCAGTTACAAAGACAATCCGAAATAGAGTAATTCATTGCGTTTCTGCTACAGTTGAATGATGCTACATGAAAAATAGAATAGAATCACCATAAGATCATTACAGGGAATTTTTCTTAGATTGCATTTATAGAAGTAGGAGTTATGTGTTATATGACAAGTCTTTCACCCAAAGAAAATATTGTATTGAAAGAATATCTAAAACATAATCAAGTAGCTTAATTTTGAGATGATTATATATGAAAACTTTTTTGGTAAGAACAATATAATTGTGATACCTTACAAATATATTATGACTTCATTATGGGCAGGCATGAAAAGCTTTTAAAATACTGCTCTTTCTCATTTTTAATCTTTATTATATACATTAATTTTCCTCCCCAAAGTGAAGGCAAATGAATTTGTATGTTTAAGTTTTGTATATTGTGTTATTCACATTATTCTTTGAAATCCATCTGTGATATCCAGGACCAATGAAGTTCAGGTCATCTTTAGAATGACATTCTTTTACAGTTTCTCCATGATCCTTGAAGTATTGCTTTCCAAAGCTTGAGGGCAGGGGTGGTGAGACCCATTTGAGTCAATTTTTCAATGATGAATTTTATTGAGTAAACTGATGAATCATAGTTGGAGCTTCCTCCTGGTGGTTGGGAATTCCTTGGGGGGAAATTGGAAACTAGCCCCAGTATTTGGAGGGCAGGAAGAGACCGGAAAGAGAGGCAGGCCCCTCCAGATGGGCAGTGGCAGCTTTAATAAGCAAGGGAATGAGGCTTGTCTTGGTGGCAGCAAGACCAATAAATCTCTGCACTCACTTGACAGGATCTTAACGGTTTCTGTAGTGGCCTTATCAGGGTTCGGCCACACAGACCTTCCAGTTGGTTGTACCAGCACGTTACTCTCTTAAGGCTGCATCTTTGAGGTGGCTCCTAGTATGGGAATTGTGGGCAGAGCAAACATTCCATGGACAGGGGAGGGGATGAGGACCTTCTGATTGCTTCCGTCCAGGTCACAGGTCACTGGTGGTCATGAGATTTATGATCTTCTCCAAAACTGATACTATTGGACAAAGAGCTGGATACAGAGGGGAGAGGCAGGGGAAGGAGAAAGAAACAAGATAAAATAGATTTTTCTTAAAAATTAAAATGATTATATAAATGATTAAGTGGGAACTCATTACAAGTATGTATTTACCAGGTATGTACTTCTGGTCCAGAGATAAGTGGAAAATGAAACATTTTGTTTCCACTTGAGAATGGCATGTTCTTATTGTTTATTGCTGTTTTATCAGCCATGAACACCCAGGGTTCCTAGCAATGGCACTGGGCTGGGCGTTGGAGGTCCAAATGCCTTCCTTTCCTAGTGCTGTTTTTTTGTGGGGAAGGGTTAAAGCACTTTCCATTTCTGGTCTTGCCTCCTCAGATCATAAAATAAAGACAGCAACACTGACTTCTCCATGGGGATAAGTAAGCCTGCATCTGTGAATTTGTTATAGGAGAAGAGACTCAACATTAAGGTATGGAAGCAGGGATGAGGGCGGACTTTAAAGTTCTTCAGTGGAGGCTTTGCTGCCAAGGGATGAGAATGCACTACATTCATTTTAAAAAGAAACACACCTCCCACTAATAGCAGCTCCTGACTAAAAGGGCATGTGAGACACCTACTTTTCTAAGAGAGCAACTCAAATGTAAAGGTAGCTACAGTCTGAGGTCTAAGAAATGGACCTTCAGCAGGATGCTGAACTTGTGTGATGACCTGTGTGCCCCATGGATAACCATTCAGAGTGTGGTGATGTGGTTTTGGGATGTTCCATTTCAGAGCTACTGAATGGCAAAGATTAAGAGCACCAAGTAGCATTTTGTCATTTAAGGAGTCCTCGGTGCAGGGGAAAGCATTGTCTCTAGAATGGGGTGATATACATATCTTTTTTTTGGTAATCCTCACCTAAGGAAATAATTTTTTTAAAAAAATTGGTTTTAGAGGAAAAAGGAAGAGAGAGGGAGAGAGAGAGAAGAAAAAACAGTGATGTGAGAGAGAAACATGGATTCATTGGCTCCTGTATACACCGTGACCAGGGCTTGAACATGAAGCCTAGGTATGTGCCCTGACCTGGAATCAAACCTGCAACATTTTGGTATACTGGACAACACTACGACCAACTGAGAAATCCAGCCAGGGATGATATACACACCTTTGAGTTTCAGGGAGGATACCAAAAAAATTTTCAAGGGACTCCTTCATACCTACTCATTTCTCACTAGATCCGGGCTACACATTCTCAGGGGAGGTACAGTTGGTTTGAAGGCACTGTTATTCTCACTGCTTAGCTTGAACAGCTTCTCATTAAGGTTATTTCCATTCCTCAAACTGTCTTCCTAGTTTTACACATATACCTATTTATTTAGGGGGAATCACTTTTAGAAGCAATATTTGCTTGTTCAATATGGAATAATAACATTTAAAAACATTCCAAACTAATATTTTTATCAGAAATTTTATAATACATTATTATGTAACTCTGTAAGATAATTTTGTACTGACAGTTTTTAAGACTAATTTTGAACTCTACTTTCTGGCATTTTATTAACTTCCCACTTTATTTAATAGTACTTTTATGTATCAGTTACCTATAGCAACAAAAGTGCTGTGTAACAAACAACCCTAAAACTTTGGTGGCATATACCAATAAGTATTTATGTCTACTTGCAGTCTGTGGCTGATGGCTCTGATGATCTGAAATGGGGTTGATGGCATGGCCAGCAGCAGCAGGTTTGCTAGGCAGCTACATTTTGTGACATGTCGGAGGCTTTCCTGGGGAAACTGGGTTGACTCAGCTCTGCCCTGCGTGTCTCATCTACTAGTGGGCGAACCTGGGAATGTTCACATTGCGAAGGCAGAAGAGCAAGAGGGAAACAAACATGAGCAAGTACTTTTTCAAGCTTCTGCTAGTGTCAAGTTTGTTCTTGTCTAATTGGTCAAGGAAAATCACATAATTGAACTCAGAGTAAGAGTAAGACAAGTCTATAAAAGAACAGGACAAAGGCTATTGATACCAGGAAGTAATTAATTGGTACCACTAACAAAATTAATCTTCCATTTACTCTTTTACTATAGTAAGAGTTTTATAAAAATAACCTTGAGAATCATCATGATCTGGAAGTACCATATATTTTAAATGAAAAAATATATTGGTCATTTTGATGGGAAAAACTTTTGATCATATTCAACTCTTCATAAATTGCTAGTTCATAATAAATATTATGTATAATAGCATGATGACTATTTGGTCAACTACATAGCATTTTCATGACCAATTCATATATTAAGGATTTCTCTTATACTTGATATTGGTAGGCTTGGGGTTTACATAATTACATTGAATTATAAAATCTTCCCTAATGTAATCTTAATATCTTAGGAAAAAATTACTTTTTAAACAAAATAAGTATCACATTTGTGCATACAATGGTGTATGATTAATGAATAAGATCTTAATTAGATGGTTGCTCCAGACACTAAGGCTAGTGGGACAGAATGAATCATTAAGAAGGGGCAGGAGTGAGTAGTACAGTGAGTGGGTAATCAAACTGAGAGATGAAGAGTTTAGGTCAAGGCTTATGAGCACTGATACTACTTATGAAATTTTGTGGTACGCTCCCACCCCACTTGTCTATCCCACCTTCGTTTGGGTCTTGTAAACATAGTGCAGTTGGCTTTGCGGACAACGGACAATAATGAGTTATTGATGGGAGTGAATGTCATGTGAATAACTACTTATCTGAAGATCTCTTCAGGCTATGGTAGCTGGAAGCAGCACAGAAGGAGAAATTGATGGCTTATATTCAGCATTTGAATGGCAAAGCTTGAAGAGCTTTTAGGTACTGAACAGCTTGAGGAAAGGCAGGATAATGGAACATAATTGTTCTGATTACACAGTTGAGGTATATTATAGAACAATCTGTTAATTCTGCTAAACTGTGGCACCTTGTAACTCCTATTAATATTTTTAGTAGAGGCACAAGAAATGAGTTTATTGAGTCTTATTCTAAAAGGTGATCTCTTAAATTGGCTCTAGCACCGTGGCATTTAGTGGTTCAAGGCACTTCTCAACATTATCTCGCTAACTCTTCCAACATCCCTGCAGTGTACATGGATGCCAAGTGTTTATGAATAGGAAGCCTTAGCAAGTGATTACAAGCAACTCGCCCAAGGTTATGTGTAAGTAAAGCAGTAATTTCTGTACTAAGCCCATCTTGGATTTTTTTTTTTTGGTAGCCCACATTATCTCAGAAGATCGTTGAGCTTGCTGAAATAAAACATCCAGAAGTAATATAAGAAAATAAAGTCTAAACTCTGAGTCATTTCATCCAAGAAACTTTTCCAGATTAAATCCTGTCCTCTGGTAAACAGCAGATGTGGGAATGGAAAATTTTTTTTTGCTAAAATAAGATAGTGATTTGATGTCTCTTTTTGAGTGCAAACTGTTAGGAGACTGTTGCTGTACATTTTATTGGTTTTGTGTTGTGTCTATAATCTAGGAAATCTGTAAGTATAAGTTGAAAATGGGAGGAAATATCTTCCTTTGGTTTGCTGAGTTATTTTATCAGTTATTAAGTCACTAAATATTTTTCTTTAAGTTCTCTATAATATTCAATGTTTTGTTTATTTTCTTACTCATTTGTGTTATGAAGTATACAGTTTTTCTGGGTGTGTGTGGTAGGGTTCCATTTGGAACCTTCTTGGAGTTAGGTGTGACCACATGGCTTGTTTTAACTTATATGATACATGTCACTGTGGGTAAATGCATAAGAACCATGTGTGATTCAGCACATTCTTTCTTTCAGTCTGGTGTGGTAGCCAACAACTTTTGAGATAGTGGTTGAGACTCTGAATGACATCAGTGAATAGATGTATCTGATAATCTTTAATGGCTTTGCAGCATGGACAAGGAAAAGTTCATACCTACCTGTCTGTTTTAGACACTGGTATTTGAAGTTCTCTGTAACTTCAGCATAACCTACTCTACTCTGACATAAAAACTGGTACCTAGAATTTTGGGCACTGCTTTTTTTTTTTTTTTTTTTGGGTTTCTTTCCTGTCCGTGTCTGTTCCTGGGCATGAATAAATAACTTAAACTACTCAAGACTGCCTACATAGCAAGGCTGTTATGGTTTGTTTGGTAAGGCATTATAAGAAAGGCTCATTTATTTTATTTGATTTTTTTCTGAAAGGTTTGGTATATTTGTAAGCAAGAATTAAAAGAAATAGAAAGAATAAAAAAAACTCAGGCTTGCATGGTTGCCTTCTAATCCAAACAGTGTAAGTTAAAAATGAAGTTTATTGTTGTTTTAAGTGACACCTTTTGTTAAATTCTCTGAATGGATCTAGTTTACACCCAGCAGAGACTTTCAGTTGGATGCAAGGGCTAAGAGAAAAGAGATGGAAGTCTGGGCCTCCCAGAGAAACCTGATATTCCCAGAGTTTTAATTGGTGCTACTCAGGGATTATCAGAAAACAAGAGAAGGAGGAGGTGGCAATAACACAAAGGGATATAGTAAAGATTAGAAAAGAGTTATAGGTATAATTACTGATTTATGAAAATTACTGGAATAATATTGATAAGAGGCCTACTAAGTTTTTAAAATTCTTTTACTGCCAAAGAAATAACCCGAGAAAAACTCAAGATTTAAAATGACTCTTGGGGTTATAACTCTCTAAGTCATCAATGTTCAACTGGTGTGCCCCAAGAGTTTTTAAAACTGCAGTGTAGTACCTGATTATTTAGTCAGGGACACTTACCTCTTTTCCCTTAGACTGTCAAATGAAAAAATGACAACATTCAATACAATAATAGTTCTCTTGTATGAATGAATTAAAATTATACTCTTTTGTCAGATTGGCAAAAATATATATTTTGGTGTTTCACAGAATTTTAGTAATTAGTTTATATGTGTCATGAGATGAAAATGGTTGAAAATCACTGATCTAGAAGGGACCAACGTCACCAGGAGCAGGAGTGGTAGTGAGGCATCTCAGTCTATTCTTTTATGTAATTTTGATTTCTGAGCCATGCAAATATATTACCTATTCACAATATTTAAAATGTGCTTAAACATGGGACTTGAAGTAGAAGACAAACAGTGAGCTGTGCACAAGGAAGCTGTCAGGGCTTGATCGAGGAGTCTTCCTCACCTACAGAACAGAGACTCTCGGGACATCTGCCCAGGATTTTAGACTTGTCATGGGCCAGTGACTCTTGTGTGTTCTTTGCTTTCCCTTTCCTGAATGGAGTGATGATAAATGATGCAGAGACTGCTATGCATTATCCGGAGACCCTAGACTTTACATTTGATGTTACAATCATACAAAGTTTTTGAGTTGTTTCTTCTGGTTAGAGCCGAATATGTTTTGCATGCAAGAATAAGGAGCCGAGTGTTTGATAAGCAGGAGGGAAGACTGTGTGGTAGTCCTCAGCTCTGTTTTTCAAACTTTTCTGTTTTTTTTTTAGATAAATGCTATTTTTATATTTTCTTGTTCCCTCTGTTCAAAGACACCTAAACAGAAATTACTCTTGGGTAAAAGCATAAAAGAACCAGGGAGTGGTTAAATATACTCTCTCTTTGCTTTTTGTGTGGTTACCAACATCTTTTAAGAGTCAGTCTATCAGTTGAAATCCTTATGACTATGATGAACCTAAAACAGGCAGTGCTGATCCGTGATGGGTAGGCTGTGTGTTTGAGAAGTAAACCATTATTGTTTTAAACCACCATTATTTTGGTGATTGTTTGTTATTACAACACAGTGTACTCTGTTCTAACAGATACATCTTTAAATTGAAAAATGGGGATATTAAATGGATATTGATGAAGTCTATGCATTTAAATAATTCTATTCTCCTAGTAAACACTGGTATATATACATATTATTTAACAAAACCTAGCAATAATTAAGAAATACTTAAATTCCTCAAAAGTTATTTTACTCCATGTAGCAAAAGTGCCTCATTTTCTGTGATATTATATAACGCCATTTTGGTTGAACACTAGCAATATTAAGTGAACCTATGTAACTCAGAATTTAATCAGGATAATCAGGGGATAAATATAGACAGAGTTTAGATACAGTAGTATTTGCAAATATACGAACCAATTTAGGGTGTTAATAGAATTTCATTATTTCTAATCCTGAAGCTGATTTCCTAGTGGACCAAGAATAATTCTAAGAAAATCACTAATGTGTACATGTGTGTTGTGGGGTGTGGGAATGTGGGTGTGTGTTAAATTCTATTCAATCACTAGACTGTAAAAAAATCATGTTCTCATTGCTACATAGTGCTATGCTCCTCAGTAATTATGGGTGAATAAATTTACATTTCTGTGACATGAGCATGAGCTCAGACTCCACGATTTCCTCACAGGTCATTACTGGTGGGCCGTGCTCAGTGTGTGTACTTAACAATAGAACAGTATTATAATCTATACTTACACTTACAGAGCACTTTTGTCATGTCTCTTATTTACTTTATGGTATCCTGCAGTGCCTAGGGAATAGTAACTTAGACTGAATCAGTCAACCACAGTAACAAGCCAGGCATATTTTATTATTGCTTTAATGGTAGACTTGTGATATTCAATTACTCAACAATTGCCTGGTGCTTGGGTTTGTGACTGTGTTGAGTAGTTGATTTCTACCCACTCCACATCCTTCCACATGGTATAAGCAGTAATATTTGGTAAATTTTAAATTTCAGTAAAATAAACTTGGTTTTGGCTGCATCCTTGAACCTTAAAGAAAATGTGTGCTGATCCCCAAATTTAAGTACATAAGTATTAGCTGCAGGATTTTAAGAGGCTAATGTCTAAATTATACTCCCAGAAATTCTGATTTAATTGGTATGGAGATTTTTGAAAATTCCTTAGGTAATTCTAACATATAACAGGAATTTAATAATGACAAGTATACTGTTTAAAAGCACAAGCTCTGGAGCCATACACATATCCCTGTCTCCTCGTTATTAGGTGTGTAAACTTGAGCTAGTATTTAAATTCTCTAAGCCTTAATTTTTTTATCTTTAAGGTAAAAGAGGTAACACACATAAAGGTGCTGCAATGAGCAAAGGCATGATGCATTCTGGGAATAACGTATAAATCTTGGAGGCTGGAAGATGGTGTGGCTAAGACAGACTAGCAAGAGATGAGGCTGAAGACATTGTGGGGAACTAGATCTTAAGAGTTATATATTGTAAGGTTTAGAACTGGTTTTTGTTTACCTTAAATTAATGAAGGATTTTAACATTAGTATTTGGATACTCTGATATTTTACAGTTAATTATGGATTATGTTATGGGTAAAGTAAAAGCCAGATGTGCATTTCTTTTTACTGTAACATCACCCTTCCTCAATGGTATTCTCATATCTTTCCTTGAATATGAGAAGATAAGTTGCAATGTAGAAGGTGTGCTGGAAATTGTTCATAATCTACCATCTAGATTATTTTAGGGGCAGGTCACACTTACTGATGGAACATTACTAATTGTGGCAATTTAGAATTATTTTTATGTTGTGAGAAGTGATTTCAGAGCTATATTTATTATCTTTATCCATGATGAACTTCTGCTTCAGTCCATGATAGAGTAACTGGTACTAGGCTAGCTGTTCTGTAATAAACAATGAGTAAAGAACTAGAAAAATGGGCATATATAAAAAACAACTATTTCTAGACATTGGGTAACAACCTTCACGTGAGATCCAGAGAAGGTGGAAACCAGTCAAGGAAATACTTGTGATCACCCTCTTTTCTCTCTGGAAGTATTTATTTGACCCCAGCAAAGAGAAGGGAAACCCAGAAGAACCCAGGGGTCTTGCTGAGCTGAGACGGAGATCAGAGTTTGGGGAAGCTGAAGCTTACAGAATTTATAGGACAAATACTGAAGAGTATGGAGGTATGCAGAGACAGAACTTCAAAAATCTCTGTGGGGTACTATCAAATTTTTAGCTGAATAGTAAGTAGCACATGTGTCGGGTGAGATTCCACAAGGTTTGTCAAAGAACAATTACTGGGAAAGAAAAAATACCAGGAAACTATAAACTGAACAATTACCAGGGCTCAGCAGGGAGCCATTCGATATCCAGCCAATATAGCAAGAGAGAGACCTCATGAAACACCCAGGCTGGGATAAAAATCCCAGACTGGGATAAAAATCCCAGAAAGCCTAAGCCTTAGGAGAAGAGCAAATTAACCTTTGAGTTAAGACTGCTCAGGACCTTCCCTAACAACAAACAACAACAGCAACAATAATAACAGACCTCCCCAAATCAAAGTAAATGATCTATGAGTAAATTAGCTGCCCACCAGGTCAAAGAATAACATTTTTCAAAGAAAACCAGAAAGCCCACACACTAAATGCTATTAACATTCCCAATGTTCAGCTTCCAACCAAAAATACATGACATGTCATAGAGCAGAAAATGTGAACCGTAACAGTAGAAATAGATCCTGAAATAAGAGAAATGGTGTAATTAGCAGATAAGGGAATCAAGTTGTAATAACTATGCCAAGAATTTAAAGAAACACAAACACAAAAGTAGAGAAATAAGAACTATAGAGAAAAAATGAGTCTCCTAGAGATAAAAATACAATATCTAAAATGGATAATTCAGATATTTCATGCGATGGATTTAAGGACAGATTCACTTATGAAGAAAATATCAAAGAATTTGAAGATGGGGCGCTAGAAACTATCCAAAAGTAGTACAGAAGAAATGAGAACTTGGAAAGATTTATAAAGACTTACTCACCTGTGGGCAATATCGAGTAATTTTGCATATATGTAATTCAAGTCCCAGAAAAGGTGAAGGGTAATGCAGAAATAACTTAAGAAATAATGGATGAAGTGTTTCTAGATTTAAAATACCAATATTTTTGATTCAAAAATATTAACACACGTATTTAAGAAGTTTAACAAAATCTTAGTCAAATAAGCACAAAGAAAATTTTACAATACCAAGGCACATCATAATACAATTGCTAAAAGTCAATAACAAAGAGAAAAATCTATGGGCAGCAAGATGAATAAAGAAAATGTGTCCTGTACAAGCAAAGATATGAATGACCAGAAGACAAAGAGACAACATCTTGTAAGTTCTGGGAGAAAACAACAACAACATAGAACATAAGAACAAAACATAGAAACAATAATATATCGTAAAAACAGAACAAAAGGAAACTAAATAACTGATGTGATGGAATTGTATATCAAGCAAAAATATCTTTCAGAAAAAAATGAAATAAAGCAAATTTGGGGCAATAAAAACTAAATAATTTATTGTTAGAATATGTCTTTAAAAGAAATGTTAAAGTTTCTCAGGCTGAAAGAAAATGATTCAGGTAGAGACTTAGATTTATATAAAAGAATAAGATTATTGGAAATAGTACATAAACAGGTAATATAAAAACTTTTCATTTAAGTTTTTAAAATAATCAGTTCATTAGATAATCTAAAACACAGATATAAAAAGTATGACAACAATAATGGGATAGAGAAAATAAAATGTGTAGTTGCCTGATTATTAAATTATTCACAAAAATCTATAACATTACTTGAGGATGGACTATAATGAGTTGATGACATTGTAAACCCTAGAACAATAATTTTAAAAAGATAAAATAAGCAGAAGTGCCTAGTAAATTAAAAGAAAAAAAATACTATAAAAATCAATTTTTCCAAAAGAAATAAAACAGGAAGAAATAACACACAACAAATAATGAGAGTGGACAAACTTGACCATATCAAACATCACAGTAAACATAAATAGCCTAAACATATTTGTTAAAAGGCAAAGATTGTTAGATTGAATATAAAACAAAGGCATGGCTAAATACCATTCACAAATACCATTTGTAAGAAATACACAGGTAGCTTAAAAATAAAATAATGAAAAACCAATGCCTTGCAAATAGAATAATAGCATAACCAATCTGGTGTGGCTTTAATCATATAATACAATGTAAACTTTGAGACAAAAAATATTAGTAAAGCTTTATGATGTAACAGTCTTATATGTGTATCACTTGATAACAGTTTTAAAATACATGGAACAAGTCTGACAGAACTGAAAGAGAAAATTTTTAAAAATGAGTGATCTAAACATTCTTTTTTCAGTAATTGTTAGAACCAATAAATAGAATATCAGTAATGTAGAAATTTTGAGAAAAAAAATCAGCCGCTTTGACCTCACTGACATTTGTAGAGCACTGCACCCACTCTCAAAGAAGCCCTTTGCCATTGCTACTTTGAGTTCCATTCTGGGCTCTAGAGCAAGTCTTGCATATTTAAAATGATTTAAATCATATAGTATATGTTTTGTTTACCAGAATGAACTTAATGAGCTACAAATAACAAAAAGATACCTAGTAAATCCCCAAACACTTGGACAATAATCAATTTCCTTCCATGTAACAGATACATCAAGTAAATAATGAAAAGGGACATTATACAATATCTTAAACTATATGATTATGGATATGCAAAGTATCAAATTTTCACCAAAAGAGGTACTTAGAAGGAAATTTCTAGTAGCTAAAAATCACACTTCAAGGGACATTTATAGCTTCAGATGTGCATATTGGATAAGAAGAAACATTTCACGTCAGTGACCTAAAATTCCACCTTAGAGATGGAAAAACTAGTGTTAAATCCACATTAGATAGAAGAAATAAAATCAAATAAAGGAGATTTTAAGCTAAACATAAAAGTTAACACTGTACACTTCTAGAAGAAAACATAAGAGAAAATCTTCACTATCTTGAGATAGGCAAAGATTTCTTATATTAACACCATAAACTAAAAAAAAATGATGAATTGAGTTTTATCAAAATTAAGACATATGGTCTTAAAAAGACACTATTATGAAGAAAGAAAATGAAAAGCCAAGGTATTGATTGTGAGATTTGTAATACATATAGCTGTTAAAGAATTGTATATAGAATACATAAAAATTAAAAAAACTCAATATTAAACTAATCAGTGATATAGCCTCAAACTGTAATCAGCAGCCCAGCTTAAGTTCCAAAAGGCGTAGTGGAATAATTACTGTTATTTTGAAGTACCATGTATATACATGGTACTGTATATACAGAACCCCAAAGATTCTACTACTAGAACTACTAGAACTGATAAAGGAATTCCTTAGACAGCAGGGTACAAAATTAATATCCAGAAATCAGTTGCATTTTTATATGTCAATAATGAACTAATGGAAAGGGAAATCAAAGAAATGATAGCATTCACAATTGCTACAAAAAGTGTAACATACCCAAGAATAAATCTAACCAAGGCTGTAAAAGTCCTCTACTAGGAAAATTATAAGACATTGAAGAAAGAAACTGAAGAAGATACAAATAAGTGGAAGCACATACCATGTTAATGATAGGAAGAATTAACATAATTAAAATGTCCGTACTAATCAAAACAATCAGTAGATTCAATTCAATTCCTATTAAGATTCCAATGACATGTTTCACAGAACTAGAAAAAATATTTCAAAAATTTATATAGAACCACAAAAATCTCCACGTAATAACAGTAATCCTGAGAAAGTACAAAGTTGGAGGAATCACACTAACTAACATCAAAATTTATATGGCCATAGTAATCAAAGCATGGTACTGGCATAAAAGCAGACACGTAGATGAATGGAACAGAATAGAGAGCTCAGAAATAGACTCACAATTTTATAGTCAATTAATATTTTACAGAGGAAGCAAGCACATACAATGAGCTAAAGATAGTTCACTCAATAAACGGTGTTAGGAAAATTGGACAGATAGATGCAGAAAAATGAAACTAGATGACCTTCTTATACCACATACAAGAATAAATTTAAAATGGATTTAAGACATAGATGTTAGACCTGAAACCATAAAATCCTAGAAGAAAACAAAGGCAGCAAAATATTGGACATTGCTCAGGGCAATATTTTATCGGGTATATCTCCCTAGGCAGGGGAGACAAACAAACAAATGGGACTATATCAGAATAAAAAGTTTTTGCACAGAAAAGGAAACCATGAATAAAATAAAAAGACAATCCACTAAATAGGAGAACATATGTGCTGATAAAGGGTTAATATCCAAAATTTATGAAGAACTAATGAAACTTAACACTAAAAAAGCCAAACCACCCAATTAAAAAATGGGCAAAGGACCTGAATAGATAGACACTCTTTCAAAGAGGACATACAGATGGCCAAAGACATATGAAAAGATGCTCAATGTCACTAATCATCAGATAAATGTAAATTAAAACCACAATGAGATATTATCTCACACCTGTCAGAATTGCTATCATCAATAAATCAATGAACAACAATACTAGTGAGGATGTGGAGAAAGGGGAACTCTTTTGCACTGTTGGTGGGAATGCAGATTGGTGCAGCCCCTGTGGAAAGCAGTTGAAGGTAACTAAAAATATTTTTAAATGAATTTGCCTTTTGACTTAGTGATCCCATTTCTGGGAATATAGCCAAAAGAACACAAAACACTAATAATTTGAAAAAGCATAAGCACCCCTATGTTCGTTGCAGTGTTTTTTGTTTGTTGTGTTTTGTTTTTAGATTTTTTTACAATTTCCAAGACATGGAAGCAGCCCAAGTGTCCATCAGTAGACAGGTAAATAAAACAACTATGGAACATTTACCCAATGGAATACTACTTGGCCATAAAAAAGAAAATTTTAGCCTTTGCAACAGTATGGATAGAGTTGGAGGGTATTATGCTAAGTGAAATAAGCCAGTCAGAGAAAGACAGATGTCATATGATTTCACTTATACATAAAATATAATGAACAACCTGAAGTAATCAGGAAAATGGGGTCAGACTTACACTCAAAGAGCAGTATGACATCTGGGGGCGGAGTGAGGCGGTGGAGAGATTGAGCAAAAAGGAAAAAGGACTCATGGACACAGACAACAGTGTTGCGATTGTTGAGGGGAGATGGGTATAAGGGGAATAAATGGTAATGGAAAAAATACAATAAAGATTAAATATAAAAAACCTGTAGTATTAAGAAGTTAAATAGTCCAATTTTTAAAAAAAGGAAAATATTTGAGGACACTTCAAACAAAAGATGATATACAAAATGCCAACAAACATGAAATAACATTCAACATACCTAATCACTAGGGAAATGCAAATTAAAATAATAGGAGATACCTTTACATACACATGTGAATGGCAAGAATGTGGTAACCACCAGAGTTGTCAAATATTGTTGATGGGAATATAAAATAGTAGGAGTACATTGGTGTACAATTTGCTCATTTTTAGAATGGAACACATTCACTTAACACAGAAGTCCAGTTCTTATGTATTTATCCAATAGAAATAGAAACTTACTCAAAGACTTGCATGCAAATACTTATTGTAGTTAATGATGCTGGATGCTGCTGATGATGCTGATGAGCTAGCTCTAAACTAGAAACATACAAATTTTCAATGGTAAAGCCAACTAGCCATACTACTTTGAGATAAAAAGGAGCAAATTATCAATATATGCTGCAATATGAATGAAGTTCAAAATTGTTATGCTGAGCAAAATAATTTATACACATATACCACGTGCATATGCATACACTGTGTGATGTATGCATATGAAATTCTAGAAGATAATTTCTGTAGAGATAAAACCAGTGGTACCTTGGGTAATTGGGAAAAGGTACAGATAAACTTTCTGGGGTGATAGATGTGTTCTATGCTTTGATTGCAGTGGTGGTACACAAGTATATACATTTCTCAAAAGGCATCAAGCTATAAACATAAAGTGTGTATGTTTTAAATAATGAGTTAGGCAAAGTCAACTGAAAACATTTTGAATAGTACACCTACGTATATATTACAGTTACAAGCAAGAGCAATACTAAGACATGTTTTTGTTAGTAATGACAAATTTTTGGTGATTGGGGAACAGCCATACCATGTCAGCTTTTATAAATACCAAGAAATACACTATATTTTTGTTTTAACTTTGTCAGAGACAGTAATTCTAAACTTTAGGCCATAATCTTCTTTAAAATAAATGCTTAGCTACAATGGGAAGGTATTCAACATTACTATATAAAGCTCAATGATGCTATCTCTTTATCGCACTACTTGACGTTTTTTGTGATGTCATAAAAGTCTGTTTACACATAAGGGAATGTATGTTGTCCTTGAATGATGTTTTTTTCTGTCAAATGTCTGAAAAAAGAAAATTATAAGAACCAGGTGAATATTTTTCACTTCTTAGATTTATACGCAGTGTGTCACTTGTTTTTTGCAAAAAAAAATTCTGATGATAATATAGGCTAATGCAGGGATAGCCTGGTGTCAGGGATACCAGAGGAGGATATTGCAATAGTCCAGGCAAGATATAATGAGAGTTTGAACTAAGTAAGGTATAAATCAGAGAATATATTAAAGATATATTGTTATGGTTTGGTTAGTCATACATTTAATGACCTACAATGGAATCTTGTGGATGCTTCACCTCCCTAAAAAAAAATCAGTATTCTCCTCATGACTGATAAAGTCCTACATGACAGGGCCCTTGCTCACTTCCCAGCCTTCCTGTTCTTCTACTGAGCACCAACTCATGAATACAAAGCTACTGTCTCCTCAGAGACCTTGCATTTTCTGTTCTCAATGCATGACATGCTCTTTAGCTATACCTTATCATGGCTGATGCTGTCTCATCATTTAGGCCTCAGTTCAAATTTCAAGTATTTGGAAAGCTCTTTCAAGTCTTTGGACAGCTCTTTTCTGACCATATCCCTGCCCAGTCACTCAATTACATTATCCTGTTGTATTTAGAATGCATCATAAGATTATTAGTTACTTATTTATTGTCTGTCACAGCCATTGCCACTACAGTGTAAAATTTGTAAGAGTACCTTGGCTGTCTTATTCCTCAGTGCAGTCCTGTGCCTAGAACAGTTCTTGGTGCAGCTGTTTTGGAGATGAGTAAGATGGTGTCACATACTTGTCACATATTTGAATGTTTCAGAACAATGAAGATCATGAATAAAAAATCATCAAAATATGTAATCATAAAATTTATAAATATACATATTCTGATTATGTATGTTCCACTGTTTTAGAGAGATTTATACCCAGTGTTTAAGAATGACTCAGTTACAGCTGAGAGGATAGATATTATCATCATCTCCTTTATTGCCATAGTACACTTTTCACCACCAAAACTGTTTTCTGCATCATTCATTCATTCATGTATTCATTTATTCAGCACTTACTCAGAACCTCTGGGCATATGAAGATGAAGAAAGTCACAATTCAATAGGCGCAAAATAAGATTCATGTGAAAAGAATTGTGGAAGTGCTGAGGTGGAAGAAATAATCTATATTTGAAAGAGGGATTGAGAAAGTGGGAAAATCTTTGAAAAGGAGTCAGCTTGGTTTAAATGATAATAGAAATATATCAAGTAGAGAGAAAAGAAGGAGATTTCTAGGTAGAGGAAGAAACTTGAGCAAAGTCAAGGGTTATAGAAGCTGAGGAAGTCATTTGTGGTGACTGAAGAATAGTGTGTGTTAGAGTGTGGTAGAAAGTGATATTGGAAAAAATATATTTAAGTCTGGTAATAAAGGACCTCCAATGCCATGTCAAGAACTTTATCAAGTAGGTAATTGAGAAACCACAAAAAGACTTTATGTAGGAGTATGACATGACCCGGAGTGTGATTTAAAAGGTGATTTTCCAGCAGGTGGGATGAGAGAGTAAGCCTAAAGGCGTGGAGATGGGTTGAAAGACCATTACAATTTTCAAACGAGACATGAGACCTAAATTAAGGCAGTGCTGGTATAAACAGAGAGGAAAGGACTGATTTCAGAATTAGAATTGATGACTCTTGAGACTTGTAGAGGAGTGAGAGACCAAGAGGAGATAAAGCTGATGCTGAATTTCTGGTTGGGAGTCTTATACATGGGGCTGTAATTGATCCAGTGCGACCTGCAATTGATTGGCCTTCCTGGTTCACCTCATTTCCTTCATTGACTTTTCTCCCCAACTTTAACTCCAGGACAGGGGTTTTCTCCTACTTCAGGCTCATTAATACCTCTTTCACTCACCAAGTATAAAACCTGCTACTAATCAATCTGCATGAGTAACCTTTCCTTTTCCTCTGTGTCAGCAGCTGAGTATCTTAGATTGATTCAATAAGCTATCAATTCTGTGAAAACTCTTTTAGGATACCTAGAGAGCTGTTTCACTGCCTTATAGGTTTGCACATCTTCTAACAACCTGCTGTAATTCTTTTTTTCTTTTCTTTTAATATATTTTTTATTTTATTGATTATGCCATTACATTTGTTCTATTCCCCCCTTCATTTCCCTCCACCCTGCACACCCCTCCCCCACCATCCCCCCCTTTAGTTCATGAACACGTGTCTCAAGTTCTTTAGATTCTATATTTCCCATACTATTCCTGCCCTCCCCCCATCTATTTTCTACCTACCATCTATGCTACTTATTTTCTGTACCTTCTCCCCCTTCTCCTTCTCCCACTCCCCTGTTGCTAACCCTCCATGTGATCTTCATTTCTATGGTTCACTCCTAATCTAGCTGTCCTCTTAATTTACTTTTGTTTTAGGTGTGGTTGTTAATAACTGTGAATTTGCTGTCCTTTCACTGTTCATCTTTTTTATCTTCTTTTTCTTAGGTAAGTCCCTTTAACATTTCATATAATAAGGGCTTGGTGATGATGAACTCCTTGAATTTGATCTTATCTGAGAAGCACTTGAACTACCCTTCCATTTTAAATGAAAGCTTTGCTGGATAGAGCAATCTTGGTTGCAGGTCTTTGGTTTTCATGACTTGGAATACTTCTTTCCAGCCCCTTCTTGCCTGTAAGGTCTCTTTTGAGAACTCCACTGACAGTCTAATGGGAACTCCTTTGTAGGTGACTGTCCCCTTATCTCTGGCTGCTTCTAGGATTCTCCCCTTCATTTTAATCTTGGCTAATGTAATGATGATGTACCTTGGTGTGTTCCTTCTTGGGTCCAACTTCTTTGGCATTCTCTGAGCTTCCTGGATTTCCTAGAAGTCTATTTCCTTTGCCAGAATGGGGAAGTTCTCTTTTATTATTTGTTCAAATAAGCTTTCCACTCATGACTGTTCCTCTTCCCCTTCTGGTACCCCTATAATTCAGATGTTGGAGCATTTAAAGATGTCCTGGAGGTTCCTAAGTCTCTCCTCATTTTTTTGAATTCTTGTTTCTTCATATGTTTCTGTTTGGTCATTTTTTCCTTCCTTCTGGTCTGCTCGCTTGATTTGAGTCCCAGTTTCCTTCCCATTACTACTGGTTTCCTGGGCATTTCCATTCATTTCAATTAGTTTAGCCTTCATATGTTCCTCTAATATGTGACTAAAATCAACCAGTTCTGTGAGCATCCTGATCACCAGTGTTTTGAACTATGCATCTGAAAGTTTGGCTATTTCTTCATCGCTTAGATTTATGGGCTCTGGGGCTCTGAGTTGTTCTTGAGCCATGTTTTGATCTGTTCGTGCCTGTTATGTACAAGGAGAGTCGCCTCGATGTTCACTGGGGCGGGGCCACCCAGGTGGCAGGTTTGTGATGCTGTATGTGGGGGCGGGGTCAGAGAGGGAGCAATGGCGGTCCTCTCCACTTGTCCAGTCTGCCTCACTGCTTGCCCCCACCTATTTATCTGAGCGCAAATGTGGGAGCCTGCCACCTTGCGCTGGGGCCTGCACAGTCTGTCTCAATGCATGTCTCTTCACTGCTTTATCTGCGTGCAAATGTGCGACCTCTGACAGCCAGCCGTGCTGCATCTTCCCGTAGCTACCCCGAACCTGGGATCCACACCCGCTGCTGCTCGCGCCGCCTGGGTCGGGGGATCTTTTTGGCCGGACCTGCTCTGCTGCTGGCTTCGCCCCTCTCACTGGTTTAGCTGAGCGGTTTGTTATTTTCGGACTCTGTATTGTTCGATTTTCTGTGGTTTGGTTGCGTTTATTGTTGTCAAAACTTTGTTGTTTTTAGATTTGGTTGTGCGAGGAAGCAAAGTGTTTCCACCTATGCCTCCATCTTGGTGGAAGTCTGTAATTCTTTAATTCATTCAACTTTTTCTTATATCAATCCATAGATGATATCAACTCTATTTTCAATGGTCTTTAAAAGTTTGTTCATAGTCTTTCTGTAAGATGTAGTTTTCTGACTGTGTATTCAATAGTGAAATAAGGGTTATTTTCTTCTCAGAACTTACACCCTACATGACGAGATAAGAGTCTTTATCCATTCTCTCTTCCTCCCTCCTTTTATCTCTCCCTCTCTCCTTTCTTCCCTCTTCTTCCTTCCTCCTACCTAAATTAAATTAAATTAAATTAAATTAAATTAAATTAAATTAAATACTGTGAAGGCATTGAGAGTAAAAAGAAAATAAAATATAAAGGTTTCTGATCACAAAACAATCAACAATTGAGCAGCAACTTATATAGCATAGAGCTAAAACCTAGGTGTAACAGGGAAGGCCTCACAGGGAAACCAGTAACATTTAAGGAATATCTATTGTTAGTGATAATCATACAAGAACTCTCACAAACATAGGGCAGCTTGATTTGTGGAAATTATCTAGCAGAGAGATATCAGTATACTCGTGAATAAACTGAAAAAATGTGGACTAGATTCAAGGTAGTTTTGTGGTTATGAATAAACTTGGATTGTGTCAAAGTGAATAGAATATTCTAGGACTATGTGGTAGGATTCTCTCTTTAACTGTCTTATTGATCAATGGTTGGATGAAGTCATACAAAGCTGGCTTATCTATGCTATAGACAGCAAAACAGGGTTTTATTAGACAGAATGTTATATCAAGATTCAAGATAAACATGGATGCATAAAACGTTTGAGTCAAAAATAACAAAATAAAATTGAATTTAGCTTAAAAAAATCACTAAGATAACATCAGGGTAACCTGCCTTGACAGGTGATTCATGGAAAAGTTCTTGGAACTCATATAGTTAGTTACCCATGATATCTGTGTGACTTAGTGTATGTAACATTACTGCTAAAAAGCTCTTTAAATACCTATTCTGCAGCAGTGACAAAAGAAGAACACAGACAGCAGGCATTATCCTATAAACAGCATTAGCTAAGCCATGTGCTCCAGTCAAATGCTCAGGTCTACAAGGTCACATACAAATTAGAGCATGCACTGAAAATACCACTCAGAGATGTTGCAGAAACAATATCAAATAGGAACTAGAGAAGAGAGACTACAAGAACAATCTGGAAAAACTACTGTAAAATTCTGAAAAATCATGAAAGAGTGAATAGATTTGCTTTCTTGTTCCAGAGAGCATAAAAAGCATCAACGGGTACAAGTTTTGATGAGGCTAATTTGGGCTCAAGTCAGAGAAAGAATTTTCAGTTAGTTATTCTAGAAATGGTCGAGGTAGCTTCCATTATGTCCACAATAAATGCCCTCTCACTGAGAGTGCTCCAACAAAGTACAGGTAGATGCCCACTTGTCAGACTGAAATCCCATGTGGTTGGAGAGCTAGTTGAGATTATTTATAAGCTTTCTTCTGATGCTGAATCCAAACCCAGCCTTGCTTTTGTGTCTTTTTTAGTAAAATAAATTGCACAAAATGCTGATTAAAATAATAATAGAATTATGGGAAGGGTAGTGGAGGGAAGACTATACAACACCCCTTGTAATGTATTATAAAGAATGTACACTTTCTTAAGAACACAAGGCAAATTTTGGTAGACATTTTGGAAGTTGTTTTGAATGAACTGAAGCCAACAATGAAATTCTTTATTTTAGTACCAAAGTGAAAAGGGAGCCAGTAAAACATGCCACATATCCTTTTAATATAGTTAATTGTCATACTTCCTAGTGTGGAAGAGATAAAAAAAATCCCGCCTAGTTGTTAGGGTTCCAGTTAAGCCACTTTATTCCACAAGTAGTAATGTTTATCACCCACAGGACACTTCATATTTGATAAGTGCTTCTTTATGAGTTATTAATTTGTCTTCACAACAACCACGTGAAACCAATGAAGTTACAATATGTCTTCACTTAGCAGGTGAAAGATTTAAAGCCACATATATGCAGATTCCCCAAGTCTTTTTTAAAAAATTTGCCTTGATACTATATTTTCAGATGGTGAATTCAAGAATACAAGTAATTGATGTAATTTATTTATTAACATTGCCCTAAAAATCAGGCTAACTCCTTTTTATGAGTTTCACTTCTGAGTTTAGCTGATAATTTTAGTTATTATTGGAACAATAGATGTTTAAATTTGTGACTCATTTTTGCATGTTACAAAGAAACTTTAAATCATTAAATCCCATTTAACAGAAAAAATTAAGTAAGTTTCCTTAACTTCTCATAGGCAACAAACAGTTTATTTTTTAAATCCAAGGAAATAAATTCAAGCAAACTTGTTTACCATTGGCTGAATAAAGTTGAAGTTCAAATGGCCTAGTTCTTACAATCTATTTCTTGACATGTAAAATTATTTAAAATTACTGTATTAGCACGGATTCATTCAGAATAGCATCTGCTGGAAGACTACCACAAACCCCCAGGGATTTGGTGCAATCATTACAATGAAAATAAACTACAAATTGGCAACTTCTAGGAATGGCAATTTTATTAAAACAAGTTATAATTTTTTTCAAAACTTCAGCAGAATCTACACCAGTGATCTCAACTTTTAAAAAATTATATGCAACATCAATGTCGCTTATTTCATATTATTCAATACTGTCAGGCTTTTTACTTTTTGCTGGTCTGAGGAAGATAAAGTTAGATCAGATTAGAGCCTTAATTTGCCTTTTATTAGTAGTCAATGAAGTCGTGAATTTTTAAAAATGTTTATTCACCATGCGTGTGTTCTTTACTATGCGATGCCTATTTAGGTCCTTTGCCCATTTTTTCCCTAAGGATTATTTGTCTTTTCCTTATTGATTTGCTGTATTTGTAAATATATCATGGATAGTAAACATTCTTAGTTATAACTGTTACCAATGCCTTCTCTAAGTTTGCTGGGTGGTTTTTTGAATGAGGAATATAAGCTAATACTATAATTTATTAAATAACGAGTCAGGTTTTTGGGAAAAAGATCTGAGTGACCTGGCTGGTCATGTAAATCACGCCTATCCAGAGCAGAGCCTTGTTTTATGCAGCACAATGAACACTGGTAGACAGCAGGTTAACCAGAAAAGTTCAAGTGGACAATTACATTTTATATAATAAAAAATGCAAGTGGAAAAAACAGATCTGAATTAGTTTGGGTAAATAATGCCCAACTATGGAGTGACTGGAAAGCAGGTCAGTAGCTTCTGAAGGTCGGTCCATGTTCAGTATGTTTTGCTGAGATAATGTTTCTGCTAATCATTTCTTAACACCCAGGTAGGCAGATTTGTCAATTTTGCCTTGTACTATAATGTGTTAGTAGATATTGGGTTCTTATGTAAGAAATCTTTTTCTACCAATGGTGATACAGATATTCTCTTGTATTTCCTCTAATACTCCACAAGATTTGTTGTGTATAATTCACCTAAAATATACTTTCATATATAATGTAGTGATTCACTTGTTTTCATATGAAAACTCATTTTTTAATACTATTTATACACAGTTTCTTCAATAATCTGGAATGTCACTGTCACATGTGAGTATATGTGGTTTGTTCTAGACTCTTTATTATATTTCTTTTATTAACTTTGTGCAAATACATCAATGTCTGAATTAATATAATTTCATAATAAATCTTGATTTCTGGTAGAAATATTTTATTTTTTGTTCCCCTTTTGTGAGTATCTTTGTTGTTCTTAGCACTTTGCCCATACACATTTTAGAATTAGCTTGTTAAATGTCTCAGATGTTTAGTTTGGATTTTGATTTTAATTTTATTGCCTCTAAGATTAATTTTGAGGAAAACTATATTAACTGCACTGAGCTATTCAATCTAAGAATGTGGTATATTTCTTAAGCATTTAAAACTGCATATTGCAACCACGTGGAATCTTTCTTCTATCTAAAAAATACCTTTTAAAATATTTAGTTCAGGCCTGAATTAATTTTTTGTTGCTCTGAAGATATCTTTACTTAGTTTTCATTTTTGAGGACAATTTCCCTTGAGTATAAAATTTTATGATGGCAGTTTCTTTCAGCATTTTGAAAAATCATTTCATTGTCTTCCAGTTACAACTATTTTTTCTGCAGGAAGTCAGCTATTAGTCTTACTGATGCTTATTTGAAGGTGAATATCTTTATTCTCTAATGGGTTATAAGGACCTATGGATGTTTCAGTGTGGTATTTTCAATATTTATCTTGCTTGAAGTTTGTACTACTTACTGACTACATGACTTAAAATTTCTCAACGATTTTAAAATATGCTCAGTTATTATATTCTCAAGTGATACTTCAACTTCATTCTCTCCCTCAACTTTTTCTGGGAGCTTAGTTAGACATAGATTAAACTTTTAATTGCACTGACCATATTTCTTATTCTCTTTTCCACACTATCTCATTTTTTCTCTGTGCTTCATCTTAGATATTTTCTATTAACATATTTGGTTTATTGATGATGCTATTTCTATCAACACATTGATATATATTCTAATGTATTTCTGGATATATTTCTATATTCTAAATTGCTAGTAGTCTCTTTAGTTTTATTTATTCTACAGTTAACTATATGCCATGGAATTTTCAAATTCAATTATTGTATTTTTCAGTTTAGAATTTCCATTTTTATAACATATCTTTTTATAAAATTGATAACCTTGTATTTTTCTATTTCTTTGTAAGTATTAGGCATAGGTATTTTTAAGTTCTCAATTCATGACTTTATTACTCTGTCTGTGGGTCTGCTTCTATGTTTTGTTATTTCTCTTAGGTTTTAATTACATTATCTCATTTAATTTTACTCCTGGTTATTATTATTTTTGTTGCTAAATTCCAATTAGAGCATATCAAAAATATCACCAAAACTCGACACTTAAGTTGATGTTATCTTCTACCAGAGAAAATGTATGTTTATTTCTAACAGGTGCAAAGGGCCTTAGTAAACAAGGTTTGCCTTAATTCCAACAGGGCTTTAGATCATTTGAGACTGGCTTGTTCTGTTCACCCTCATTCCAGAGCCTCAGAGAGTTGCTACCATCTCCCACTTGGCAGGTTCTGAACTTGAATTTCTTTCCACCTAATCTCATGTATCTGTTAAAGTTTTCCTCAGCTTCTCAGCCTCTCAGCTCTGTTTTGAAAATAGTGATGACACATAAAAGAAAAGCTTTAAATGTAGCTTGATTTCTCTGGGTTTCATCCTCTTCTGAATTTTGACTTCAAAATTCTTTATCTTTTGTTGTGTTTTCAGTGAATTTATGTGTGTAACTTAAAATGTTTTACCCATACTTAATAGCTGTTTTGAGCTAGGGTGTTGATTTGAAATGTGCAGTCTACCGCTACTGGATGTGGAACTCTCTTGTACTTATTTTAAAATTTTAGTATGTGTGCATATTATTTAAAGACATTTTATTTACTTTACAAATCTGACTGGTCATTTTTGATAGTGTCTTGTCTTTCATTACGTATCTTGATTTTCTTTCTCCCTTAAAAAATAATTGCTTTATAATTATTTTACATTCTATGACTAGTACTTTCAGAAGTCTAAGGGCTTAGGAGTTTAAAACTGTGGTTTGTTTCTGCTCATTCTTATAGGTGGTAGAATATTTCTTCATGTACCTAGTAAAGTTTTTTTGTTATTATGACTTTATATTTTTGTTGAACTTCTTCTGTAAGAAGCTTGAGTGCCTAACTTGGGGATACTTTGCTCCAGGAAGAACTTGTACTTACTCCTTGTGGGTATTGGATGTTATTAAGTTGGTGCCACTCTAATATAATATTCAAGCTTCAGATTTCCTGGCTGCATGGATGACGTAGATTTGAAACTGTGACCTGAATGATAACAGATCTGTTGGCCCCATTTTCAGGAGGAACTATTATCATTTGTGTGTGTGAGTGTGTATTTGTGTGGGTATGTGTATGTGTTTTCCACCTGGGGTCCTGATGAGGACAGACTGGTTCCTAATGGGTTTCCACTGCTAACATGCAGATGTTTTCAACATCCCTTTACTGGTGCAGTAACTCCTTTGAGGTCCCAAATTAATGAAGTCCATATGTCAGGGGTCCTTTACTGGGACATAACTGTGAGTAGATGTCCTGGGTGTGTCGGGTAATGAAAAATACATCTTAACACATCCAAGAGTCTATAAAATAGCATGGTAATAGGCTTGTAAAATAATTGTTTAAGCCAGAAACAATACTTATAATCATCAAGCAGGTAATGTAAATGTCTGAGGTTTCTAGAAATAAGACAATGAGAGGGTACACTGTCTAAAAGATTCAAATTCAGATTTAAAAAGAAGATGGCCAAGGTAACATCTCCTGGAAGGAACTGACCCAGAGACTGCTAGACTGATCTTTGCCTATACCCAACAAATACCTTGATTTTATATCTATATCTATATCATCTATATCTATATCTATATCTATATCTATATCTATATCTATATCTATATCTATATCTATATCTATATCTATATCTATATATATAGATATAGATAGATATATAGATGTATATGTATATCTATATATACATATAGATATATACACATACACACTTTGAGTAGGCTTAAATATGTATTAATACTTCCTGATGTACTGTGACAACATCTAATTTAAACTTACATAACATCTATAACAGTTTCATTTGCTTGGGCTTATATATTTAACAACTTATGCTTGGTATAGTCTTTGTTCTACATTTTTTCCCAAGATGCAGACATATCTTTAGCATACATTAAAAATCACCATCATGGAGCAAGGATTTCCTGCTCATAGCAAATTGAGGGAGTTTAGATAAAGAATCAGTTCCATAAATTAGGGATTCTAGGGGCTACAATGAACAGTATTTGTGATTTATAGAATGAAATTTCTATTAAAACATTGTGCATAAAATGCTTTCACCACTAATCTATATTATATGATGATGAGACAAATGAGGTGAAATAAAAGATTAATGAAAAAAATCAATGGTAATTTCTGTCTTCTTACTAAATAAGAGTCGATTTGTATCATCACTATTAGCATGTAAGTATAAGTGGGAATAAGATTCGGTCTAGAGGGAAAAGTTACGTTGAATTTTATGGCTCAATGTAGGCAAAGTGTAGTGCTTGATTCCAGAGATTTACTCTTATGGCATGACCACGCACTACTTTTTTCATATGTAGACTATATATTCACCAAACACTTTCTATAGGTCAGAAAAAAGTGCTGCAGAAATATATTTCTTATTTAATTTCTACTATTCTTTTAAATGGCAGTTTGCAGAATGCATCTGGGTGTACAGCTAATGACCCATGAGCAATAAGCAACTGTTTAAGTAAAATGCACTATGAAAAAGCTTTTACCAAACAGCATTTTAATATTTTAAATAGATTTTCCATTGCAGGCTCTTTGTAACTGGATTAGTTCTCTGATGTGTTCTGACAGAGCTGTGGTTAGGGATACTCCATTAACTTTGTCTGTCATCTTATTTTCCCTAGTATCCAGCAGAACACCCTTATATTTCATAATTTGTATTGCTATCAGTGCTGATTTGTAAATGTGCAAATTATAATTAACAGTGGCTACTACTTCTATTAAACATTAAATCATTCTTGCAGCTTATATTTTCCACAGCAGATGGAGCCCTGTGGTATGCAAATAGACTTTCCTGACACCGTCAGCAATTCTTAACCTATATTTTAGCTTAAAGAATGTGTTTTCCCCTCTTTGCTTTATGTTTTCTATAGCATTTGGGTTAATATTTATTTACTGCAGATTCTCTTCCTACCAATAAGAATTTCATGGACTATTACATTCCAGCACTGTTGTTATGTTTCCCTTCACTAATAGGTCCTTAATCACCCAGCTTGCCTGTGAGTGCGGGAGCTTATTTGTTCTGATGCTGTAGTATTGCGTGCGATGCATTTAGTTATAGTTTAGTACATACAGCAGAAGCAAAACTGTTGGGTACATCATTGTAGGTTTTAATTTGAAATCCAATCTATGTACACATTTTTCCCTCAGTATAAGCAAAAGCATTTAAGGTTTTATATTGTGTCTTAAACATTCTATTAACTGTCATCATCTGATTCAGGAAAATGTATTGCAAAAATATTAGAGAAGTATAAAACATGTAAATGTAATGGATGCCTGGGACATGGAGAGGAATGTAAAAGTCCAACACTTATCAGGTACCCATAAACTACTAAGAAACATTAATAGAAAGTAACATTCTTATGATATATAGTATCTTAAGCATGAACTCTTTTTTTCTGGTATTTATTGCAGTGCTGTTGCATTAAAAAACTAATTCAGAATGATTGCAACCTTTCCTAACTGAACATTCTTAGAATATGAATATTCTGGTTGAGGAGCGAGTCCTAACTTTCTTTACAACAAAAGGATACATACTCTTTAAACCATCGGAATCAGAAGGTTGTTTCCTTGACAGGTTTTTAATGGCAAGTTAAGACTGTCGGAGAAACCATAGAACTCAAAGGCATTAACTGACAAATTAAGCAAAGAGTAATGAAAACTTCGATGTGTTTGAATCATCATTCATTGAACTGTAATTGCCTTAGCAGCAGAAAATTAAATTGTAACAAGTAAGGGTCTTGACACTTCCCGCAATTTCTAAAAAAAAAGTTTGAGCACACCGCGGAGGATCAACAGCAGTCACATGAAATACTGAATGTGAGTCTTTTTAATGAATTAATTTTATTTATTTATTTATTTTTTTTGAATCAGCCATTCGATAAGGCACACAAGGTTATTGTAACAGTCTGCTTTTGGGATTCTTTAACGCTGAAACATTTTGGTCTGTAGCAGATGATGCAATTGTAAGTAGGGTCACGTTCAAGGTATAGGGCCTAGTGCTTTATGGAAACAATTAGAAATGACTTGCCAATTATATGCTCTCCTTCCCCCCCCCCCCCCCCCCCCCCCATGCCTGGAGGGAGAAAGGAAGAACGGGGAATAAGCAGGGATAGATAATTGCTCATGTTTTGCCTTTTTCCCTATTTCGGGGGCACAATTGAAAGCATATTAGTGTATTTGTGACGAGCCAAAAAAAGTAATCTCCAGGTAGCAGGTTTCTTTTCCTTCCAAGAAAAAGAATATCTTTGTTATTGTAGTAGTTGCTGTTGTAGTAGAATGGTAGGAATACCAGAGGGAGTATGAGTTACTCAGAAAGAAAAGCATATCTGTTTTCCTGTGGATATCCTGTAGGAGTCAAAACAGAGAAAGGACACAAAGGCTTTATAAAACAAAATTTTGGATCAACTGAAAGTTACAGTCATGGAACCCACAAGAAGAGCCGGAATAACCTTTCTGTGGGCTTCAGAGATCGTGAATTTCCCAACAGATAATGCCTCAGCGTTGGGTGGGAAGCTGTGATGAACGTTTGAGTGAGAAAGTATGTGTCTGAGTTAGAGCATCTGCTTTCATTACTTAGTTTTCAAGAGGACGTTATGAGTCAAGTAAATGAGTGGGTTTTATCCTGGAAAAGATCCAGGGAAATTCGATCTTCTTAAGAAGATAAAGAAAAGCAGATTTCAGCAATTTTGAGGCGGGCACTGTGGGAGAGACTGAGTGGAGTGAGGACTCACCCTGTTGGGCCGAAGTGAGCTCCGTTCCTCGGGAGCTGTGCGTCTTCCCTCCGCAGCGTGGTGACTCATTCAGGGTTCGAGATTAACCCATTTTAAATCTTTCTCTTAAAACCTTCCGAAATGAGGGAAGACTAAGAGAGCCCTAAGAGAATGTGTCTGCCTCAGATAGCTGTGCTTAAGGGCGGTTGCCTGGCGAGAGGGCCACACCAGACATTCCCAAAAGCTTGCAGGAAATAGCATAGTGGGAATGTGGAGAAGAGGAGGAAACCTATAGATTGACAGTTTAGGAAGAGTCTCCATAATGAGACTACATCTCGGAGGCCAGGGAGTTCATTCACAATTCATAAGCCTTCTATTTTCAGGAGAAGAGGAGATTTGTATACTTTTCCAAGAGTCCATACATTTCTAGAGCTTGAAAAAAAATTAAACATAGGACCTAGCACAATAGTGATGAAGAGGGTATGTGTGAACATACATAGTGGAAATTTGTCACACAACAGAGACAAAGCTAATTTCTATCCCCTTATCCAGGGGCTAAGGCTAAGGATGAATTCTCGGGGTGGAGTGGAGAAAGGGAGAAACGGCATACATCTGGTTAATACCGATAAAAGGCTGTTTGGTTTGGTTTTTACTTTGAATGCCTATAACAGGCTCTGGGGACCTCATACCATCAGTAACTTCTTGTATTTGCTAAAGTCAGTGTCCTTTCTGGATGCTACTTCCTTCCCTACGTGTCTTTGTGTCTTTGGCCAATAACATTTACACAACCAGGTTAGGTCTCCTGGCTTTCTGTTTACTGTTTCCTATGAAAATCCTAGCACTCAAGATTTGTCATTAAAGCCACGCTGAGGAATTCCACAAGATGAAATTCAAGGTTCTCTCATTCTCATTTTACTGGACCCTTCTTCCTGATGCTACCTCCCCCTCACCTCCTTCATGGAGCCCAATTACAGCTCTTCTCCCCTGACAGACCTCACGCCTCTGCCACCCTCTTCTTGGCCTCATCTAGATATGTAAGTTCGGTGGTGTGTGCCCCCACTCCCTCATTAGTTTTATTTAATCTTATCTGATAAGTAAAATCAAGATGCAATCAACTGATAAAGGCCTGTGGGTCAATTTGCCTTTCCCTGTAAGTTTTTATTTACATGGGCGTGGAGACCCTGTGTTAGGGCCAGTAGGACAGGAGCACCCTTTGTTTCGCTCCCATCGTCAGTTTAACTATGAGGGGCATTGGCTTTCTACTGAGAGTCACGAGATTGTGTAAGGCCCCAAACCAGTGCTTTCTTTCTTTTTTTAAAAATAGTCTTTTAAAGCTTCCTCCTGAATAATGCTATTTCAGTACCTGTGTGCTTACACAAACCTAGTGTTAGGCTTAATAGAAAGTAAATAGTAAAGCTAAGTAAAATTACCCTGTAAGTATCCAGGTTTCCAAAATATGAACTTTCCTTGACCTCTTCATGTTCCTGGTGTTTCATTTGAATGTTTTTATGGATTCTACTTTTGAAGACCCTGAGTGTGTTATAGATAAACATATTTTCTGGAAAACCAACTTTAGAGAAATTCCATGCAAAAAGCTTTATTTCTGATGGGATGTGTGATCCAATAAATTTGAAAAATACTGTGGATGCTACCTAAATTTTGAGGATTTTCAATGTGCATTCGTGTAGGAAAGGCCCCAAGAAGTCCTGTAGTGACAATGCCTGTAGTCATTCTTTTTGTGTACAACATTCCGTGGAACTAGGTTTACAATGAGCACGATTGTGAAGGGTGGAGCAGGCAGGAAGGCTCTAGACGGCTGCTTGTACCCTAATTACTTTAGTAGAAAAAAAGGGAGATAATTTGTGTTGGAAGATAAGGCAGACAATGCTTGCAAACTCAACCATTTAAAAAACTCATTTATTTATTCATTAAAGATTCATTACACACTTACCCTGTAGATGAGACTGAATCAGGAGTGGTGGTGCTCCCCTAAAAAAAGACTGATCTTTGTCTGGAGGTGTTTATGGGCATGTTGAGACATACGTAGATGATTAAAATGGTCTCAACTGCACATATCTGACTGAAGCAATGATCAGTGGTGAGGAGACATCCTCCAGTGGTTAAGTCTTGACTTAGAATTTGAAGAGTACTCGTTGATGACCACCACCTTAGCTAAGTTATGTTTTACTCAGATGTCCAGACTCAGGAAATGAACAACCACATAAAAACATTACTTCAAAGGCCTTTCATTCTGTTAAAGCCTTGAGCCGAAGGTAATATTTTCTTTCTGTGATGGTGAGGAGAGAGAATGGGGCTTGACCTCCAAAGACTTCAGTTTGATCCTGCCTCAGTCTTGTACACCCATGGTTGGCCACCAACGTGACAGCACAGAGGCAGAGACACTGAGGACCTGGGTGTCATTATTTGCCTGGAATGAATCTGGGAGGATCCCGAGACAGAATGAAAAGAGTCATGGGCTTTAAAAAATATAAAATTCTATATAGATGTTAGCTATTATTTCTATTATGTTACTCTTATTATTTTTGGACTAATTAAAATAATTAATGAATATGCAAGGCATTGTCCTAAATGCTTTCCATTTGTTTTCTCCCTGAATCTGTACAACCGTAAGTGTTGGGTGCTCCAATTATTCCATTTCACAGCTGAGAAAAACAAGGCTTAACAGAATTTAAACCATGGGTTTTAGTAAAACATCTGCAGATTTTCAGTGTGCTAGATCTGTGCCATATTCAGTGACTTTGGCGTTCATTCCTTCAGTCAACTAATTAGTATTATTAAGCACCAAGCACATGCTGTGTCTTGTTTAAAGTTCTGTGTATGTAGTAGTAAGCAAAATCAACTAAAATTTCTGTCCTTGTGAAATTTAAATTCTAGTGAAGAAGACAGATAATAGGCATAAATGTAAAAACTAGGTAGACTGTTAGAAGGCAACTGGGAGTGTGAGGAGAGAGGGTGGAATACAGTTTTCAGTAGGTTGGGCAGGGTTGCCTGCTGAGATGGTGACGGTTGAGTAGAGATTTGAAAGAGGTAAGGGAACGAGTCACAGGAACAGTAGAGAGGAGTGTTCCGGTTAGAGGGGACAGACAGTACAAATGTCAGGGGCGTGCATATGTTGGGCGCGTCTGAGAAACAGTGTGCCCAGTAGGACTGGAGAAAAGAGAGCGAGGCACAGGGTACGAAATGGGTCCGAGAGGCCCGGGTGTGTAGGTCCTGCGGGTCACTGCCAGGGCTCTGAGACAGGGGAGGGTTTTGAGTGGAGGAGTGGGATAATCTGATGTATATTTTAAAAGGATCACTTTAACCATTTTGTTGAGAACACACTGTAGGGGTTAAGGGTGGAAGCAGGGAAATCAAAAACTGCTCATTCCTGATACAAAATGAAGTGAATTAGAAAGTGCTTCCAAATCTCATTTGGTGTACATTAAACTGGGTTAGTTCATTTTCCATATAGCAAAATGAGCAAGCTGGGGAGGCCTGTTTGAACACCTATTTATCTTGGCCAAATACTTTCTTCTAGCATCTTGAAGTCATTTATTTGGCCATGTTGGTGCTATAACCAAAATGAGTTTTTCTATAATAGTGACATAAATCCTGGAATTCCAATAGAAGATTGGATTAAATAGGACTTTTTTTTGTGGGTGGTATATTTCAACTACTTCTTATCAAAACCAGTATAATTTCTAGTATAGACTGGGTAGTTATTTGAAAATATCATCTATACAGGTTCTTTCTGAGGGTAGAATATAGATTAATAATGGCATATCATTAAAAGCAACATCATTTTACTATGCAGGACTAGGGATAGAACCATGATGTTCTGAAAACAAGACATGGCACACTGACACAGTGGAACTTTGAATTCATTTGGAATAACTATTGATATTATTATTATCTAGTCCTTAGATTTCAGATCCACACAGTTGAACCTAGATGGGAAATTTGATGCTGTTTTTCTTATTGAGGTGATAGAACTAGAAAACACAGAAACTTTAGTAAGCTTATTTATGGATATTCGAATAACTTTATGAACCATGCTTGGGTTAATGATAGGGCAGAAATGCTATTAAAGCAGAATACTATTAGTTAATCCACTGGTGATGTGCATTAGTGATACTTGAAAAGTTATACAGTAATGGGGACTTTTGTAGCTTTAGTTTATCCATCTACTAAGATTTGTAGGTATTTGATATGAACTTATAATTCCCCCATCCACTTTCAGTGAATGACTTGGATCTCTTGAATCTACCAGAACACACGCTAAAGAAGGCTTTCTGTTAATGGAACATGACTGGCTTGTTTTCTTCAAAATGCAGTACAGTTACTTTGAAATTACAAGTCTACTGTGTGGCCAAGAAGCATCCTCAGTTGAAATATAGATTATATTATCATATTTTCTGTATTTATTCAAGGGTTCATGATTGGGAGGAAAAGGGTGGCAAAGAGAGAAGACTGTTCAAAAATTATTAAATTAATCTGAGGTCCTTTCCCTTGATAGCAGATTAATCTTTTGCCAAAGGCATGTATGGACGATGTGCTCAAAGGACAACCAATTACCTTTCAGAAATATCTGTGGTGCTTGTCTCCACAGCACTTATACTAGAAAACTGGAATGATAGAGAGAAGATTAGCATAACCCTGTTTAAAAATAGCATGCACATTGATGAAGTATTTTATATTTTTAAAATTAAACTTATTCTGGTAATCATTAACTTGTATAGCTTAAACTTATACAATGTCATCTCAGTAAAACTGGAAACATGAGAAATGTTCGTGTTTGGAGGCTGGAGGGAGGGCCAAAGGTCAGGTAAGGCAGTACCATCTTTTGAGGCTGTAATCAGAAATTTAGCAAGAAATTTAAGATAGAGAATACTGTATTAAGCACATATGTAGTTACCTGAAATCCAGCATCATTTTAAAACAAAGTGGTTAAGAGAGTATACCTGTTAGCATTCTATTGCCATCTCTGCCACCACAAATCTACAGCCTACTATTTTCCTACCATACATTTCCTAATGATGCTTCTGTTGATAGAAAGCCCCAGTCATTTTTTATTAATGGATGCTGTGACTTCTTCCCACTCTCTTTCCATTGGCACAGCATTTACTGATTAAGGATGCTGGGTGAGTCAGAATATTCCTTGCATAATGATTGGTTACTTGGAATGGGTACCAACTCTTCCTTTGTGATAAAGAACAGTGTATATAAATAAGGGTAAGAGATTTTCTTGATGTTCAAGGTCTTTGGTCTCTGAGTTACAGACTATAAATTTCCTGGGCCACATTCTAGATGCAGAACTTCCACAGAAGTCAACAGAAGTTTTGTGAAAAAAAATTAACGGCAGGAAAATGCACTATTATTATTTACTACCATTTCATTTTGACTGTTCTGAATATAATTTGGTACATAAAGTATTGTGGAAGTTTTGAGTTTTTCCAACGACTCATTTTCATGCAAATGTTTATCACATTTCTGTGTATTGTTTTCTTCTATCATATATATTTCCATCTTCCATAAGTAAATCAACATCTTCTTCCATAGTGCACTTTCAGTGGCTGTAAATTCAGCCTGTGTTCTCATTAAATGTTACGAATATGTGATTTTCATTTATGATTTTAGTGGGTGTTTCTGAAATTTCTACAGCGGTATCTGGTCAGTAAATATTGTCTGTGTATTAGAATTACAGCACCTAATTTCATTTTTCTTCCATGTACTATTTTCTGTAATCCTTTCCTAGTAAACAGGAGGCAATTTGGGTTCTTTTCTATCCTAATTCTCAGAGACCCTCCTTATATACAGACTAGGTTTGATTTTGCTTTTCCTCCTATGCATGGTTCAGGGAACAATGGGAGCAAGCCTTGAGTCCCTTCCCTTTCCTCACTGCTAACATCATACCTAAGCTACCACCCTGGTTTAATCAGACCAGGCCACGTGCCTCCTAAGAGGTTTTTCACTATGTTCAGCTTCAGTCCTTCTAATCTCTCAATGCTGCTGTTAGAATGATCTCTTAAAAATGCAGAGATGGTTGATTCTTCCTCTCCCTGCTCAAAACACTTTGGATTGTCCTTAGGATAAAGACCAAATTCTTGAACATAGCTCACAGAGCTCTACATACTCTGGTCTCTGCTTGCCTCTCCAGACAACTGATCTACCATCTCTCTTGCTCTGTGCTCTAACCACAGGGATCTGCTTTCACATCGACCCATCACCACTCTCTTTCACCTCCAGGCCTTTTTGCATGCTCTTTCCTTTTCCTGGCCCATTATTCTACTCTACATTCTCCTGAATATTATCTACTCCTCTAAGTCTCTACTTAAATTCCCCTCTTATGAATGATTCCTACTACTGTTATTCCTACTACTTGCATTTCTACAGGATCCTGCACTTGACCTTTTAAAATAGTCATCACACCTGTGACTTTCTGTTTAACATCTGTCTCCCCACTACATTGCTATCTTTGTGAGGCCAGCGACCCTGTCTGTGCTGTTTATTGCTCTGTTCCCAGACCCTTGCACATGAAAGGTATTTGGCACCTAGTGAGTATGTAATAAATGTTTGTTGACTTCTTTTTGGTCCTAATTCCACTACTGTCTTCAGTTAATCTTTCCCACTGCTGTCATTGGATGTGTGTCTTTCTCTTTCTGGGGAGATGGTGGAATACTTTTCTTTTGAAATTTCACAGATTCTCATTGTCCTTTATCCTTTCTCTCTGAAGATGCTTCCTGGTGCTAATTTTCACCCAAATTCCTTATTTCTTTTTGTGGTGACTGAAACATCCATGGGTGAGTATAAGATCACTAGCCTGGAAGATGTGAAGCTTGAGTTTGAATTCTCCTATCACATTAGTTGGGCTTTTAACTCTGTGCAAGTCATTTAATTTGTCTGATTATGATTCCCCTACACTACAAAATGATATGTATGGATCAGACTGAATCTGTGGGCCCCTCTGTAAGGCCAGTAAGCCATTTTGTGCACTTTAGGGAAGAGAGAGCCCACTGTCCTGGAGTACAGAAGAAAAAAATGATCGAAAGGTAATCAAATGGAAATTCAACATATCTTCCTAGAGTGAATGTTAGATTTTAACCTGGAGAGGGCCAAGGAAAGGCTGTCTGTGTCCTCCAACCTGTGCTCTCCTTCTTACCTTTCCTCTCTGATCTGTATCAGCCCTGGGCAGTTGTGGCTGAGAGAGAGAGCTGATGGTGGACCCACGTGAAACATTCTCTCCCATGGGTAAGTGGCAAGCCAAGATACTCCCGTATGGCTACATGTGAAGGTTATTTGAGTGTGTGTGGGGAGGGTTGAGATGATTATTATTGCCTACCATCCATGCATTAGTATCTTTATTTACCTAATAGCCATATTACTGAAGAATGTTTAATATATAATTAGTGAAAGAGCATAGGAATTTGAATTAGGCTGGGGTTTAAAATCTTGTTCCATCACTTTACTGTGTGTGTATGAGAGAGAGAGAGAGAGAGAGAGAGAGAGAGAGAGAGAAACCAAGGCAATTAATTTGAGTCAGTTTCCTCCTCTACACATTTATGGTAGTAACTATGAGATAGAGTTAAGGATCTTAAAAGATAACATTTGTAAGACAAGTTATTTGTGTCAGTTTAGCATGCCTTCCACTTCTTCCAATTATACCATTTTCCACTAGGGGAACTGCTTGCCACTACACAGATTATATCTGTGATGTAAGAGGCTGCCAATCAAGTTGTAACTGGACGCTTTACAGAAGCTCACCTTCATTCTCCCCAAAGCAAGGGATCGGCAGAAAAACTGAGCCTAAAAACAAGGTGTAGCTTGGATCTTTGAAACTGAGGCTATGGTGAGCCTTTCTGCTGGTGAAGGTGAGAAAATGCAGACTCTGAAGCTTCCAGCAGCTGAGATCCAGCTACTCAAAGAATCCTAATTTGCAGTAGAAGACATAGATAGTTGTTTAGGTAATGGTTAGAGAAGAAGCATCCTAGTACTTTGAAATCTTTGATTCTGGTCATTCCCAATTACTCTCTTGCTTTTCCTTGTTATATGAGTCAATACATTTTCTTTTTGCCCAAGGCAGCCCAAATTGCATGCCTTCAATTTACATATCAAAGAGTCAAGACTGATAGAGTTCCATGCTATAGATACCAAGGGGATGGTAGTTCTCTTCTTCACACACATATGATCTTATTTTGTTTAATTTCAGGATAGGTATAGGCATCATGGGTTGAAAAAAATCAAGAGCTTCTATATTCTAAATTTCACATTTTTAATAAATCAGTGACCTCTCCTTTTACATTGCCTCACAGCTTTAACTACTAATTCAAACAATATTTTTATACTTTGGGGCTTTAAAATCATAGCAGGTGTGGATACTTAAATATGCTAATATATACTATTGCCAGAGTGTAAAATTGCCACTGCATTTTTAGGTGGTGATTTTGTAATGAGTATCCAAGAGTTTTGTTTATACTCTTTTACTCATCAATTCCACTTCTGATACTCTATCCTGTGAAAACAAGCCTGTATGTGAACAATGGTATATGTGTGATGTTATTTATTATAGCTTAAATTTTTGGAATATTTGATGACAAGAGAAAATTCTGATGATATAATTTTCATTGAAAAATAAAAAAGCCATAAAAGAATATATACAATAAAATTCTTATATGCAATACATACACAAACAATTATACAAATAGTATATGTGTGTCTTTGGAACTATATAGCAAAATTCCAAAAATGTTTCTTTTCTAGGCAATTAGATTATTAGTATATGGAACAGATTATGATTGACTCCCCAGCATCCATTCCACTATATCACCTACCTCCACACCATGTGCAGGAGCCATCTGATTTGGTGAGACTGACCTTCACCTTGAGTTCCATGAGTGGTCCATCACTGAGTGAGGTCAATCAAAATGACTGATCTTTCCAGTTATGGTTATTAAGTTAAAGGTGGACACACAATTCAGGCTTGAGCCATTTAGTGCAAAGCATTGACTTGGCATTACTATCTGGTTCACAGGTAGGCATATAATGTTGTTTGCTCCAATTAGAGAGTTGAAAGACTTTTAGTGGGGTTAGAGATACCCATTCTCTCCCTGACCATTGATGAGGAAAAATGGAGTCAGAAGTGCTACTGGAAAAGATTTCGTGACCAAAAGGAAAATCTGTCCTGAAGGTAAACACAGAAGACAGAGCAGAGGTGACATAAGAACTATCTGGTGGCACTGTCACATGTCTCTGCCTTAATTTTAGAATGAGCTAACATATTCTTAATCATTTAGACCAATGACAATGAGGTTTTCATTACATGAAAATAAAATAGACCGAACTTAAATAAAGGGATTTTCATTTTATTCTCTATGTTTTCCAGTATTTGTAAAGATTTTCTACACTGAACACATATTGATTTTATAATTAGAAACTATTTTAAAAAAGCATTTGATTAGGTATAGCACCCATTTATGATAAAAACACTCAGCAAAGTAGAGGGCGCACACCTCACCATAACAAAGGCCATATATGAGAAACCTACAGCCAACGTCATACTCAAGGGGCAAAAACTAAAATCTATCCCACTAAGATAAGGAACAAGATGAATGTTCACTTTCACCACTTCTGTTTAACATAGTACTGGAAGTCCTAGCCACAGCAAAAAGATAAGAAAAAAGGAATCAAAGATATTCAAATTGTAAAGGAAGAAATAAAACTGTCATTGTTTGCAGATGATGTGATAGTGTACATAGAAAATTCTATAAACTCCACCAAAAAACTACTCAAACTAATAAGTGAATTTGGCAAAGCAGTGGGATACAAAGTCAATATTCAGAAATTGAAGGCACTTCTGTACATCAACAATGAATTATCAGAAACAGAAACTAGGAAAAAATTCCATTTGCTATAGCAACAAGAAAAATAAAATACCTAGGAATAAACCTAACCAAAGAGGTAAAAGACCAGTACTAAGAAAACTATACAATCTGAAAAAATAAATTAAGGAAGACACAAATGAATGGAAGCATATACCATGTTCATGGATTGGAAGGATTAACATAATCAAAACGTCCATACTATCCAAAGCAGTTCATAGATTCAATGCAATCACTGTTAAAATACCAATGACTTACTTCACAGATACAGGACAAACATTTAAAAAATTTATATGGAACCATAAATGACCCAATAGCCACAGCATTATTGAGAAATGAGAACAAAGTAAGAGGGATCACTATACCTGACATCAAACTATATTACAAGGCCACTGTAATCAAAACAGTCTGCTACTGGTATAAGAACAGATACATAGATCAATGGAACAGAATAGAAAGCCCAGAAATAAACCCGAGTCTCTATGGTTAATTAATATTTGACAAAGGGGGGCAGCAGCATAAAATGGAGTAAAAATAGCTTCTTCAACAAATGGTGTTGGGAGATCTGGATAGCTACATGCAAAAAAACAAAAAACAAAAAAACTCGACTGCCAATTTACACCATACACAAAAATAAGCTCAAGATGGATAAAAGACTTGACTATAAGTCATAATACCATAAAAGGCCTACAGGAGAACACAGGCAGGAAAATCTCAGATATTACTCACAGTAATATTTTCACCGATATGTCCCCTAGAGCAAGGGACATAAAGAAAAGAATAAACAAATGAGACTTCATCAAAATAAAAGGCTCTGCGCAGCTAAAGAAAGCATCAGCAAAATGAAAAGGGAATCAACCATATGGGAAAATATATTTGCCAATGATACCTTGTATAAGGATTCAATATTCAAAATACATAAAGAACTCTCACGACTCCACTCCAGGAAGACAAACAATCCGATTAAAAAATGGGCAAAGGACCTCAACAGATACTTCTCCAAGGAGGACATACAAAGGACCGATAGACATATGAAAGGATGCTCAGCATTACTAGTCATCAGAGAGATGAAAATTAAAACTACAATGAGATACCACGTCACGTTGGTTAGAATGGCCATCATAAACAAATCAACAAATATGTGCTGGTGAGGTTGTGGAGAAAGGGGAACCCTAGTACATTGTTGGTGGGAATGCAGACTGGTGTAGCAACTGGGGAAAAAAGTATGGAATTTCCTTAAAAAAACTAAAAATGGAACTGCCTTTTGACCCAGCAATTCACTGCTGGAATTATACCCTAAGAATCTCGAAACACTAATTCAAAAGTACCTGTTCACTCCAATGTTCATAGCAGCACAATTTGCAATAGCCAAGAGCTGGAAGCAGCCTAGGTGCCCATCAGTAAATGAGCTGATAAAAAACTGTGGTACCTTTACACAATGGAATTCTTTGCAGCAGAAAGAAAGAAGAAGCTCCTACCCTTTGCAACAGCATGGATGGAACTGGAGAACATTATGCTAAGTGAAGACAGGCAGTGAAAAACAAGTGGAAAGACAAGACAAGTGAAGGACAAGTGGAAAGACAAGACAAAGTGGAAAGACATATGATCTAACCTATAAGTATGATCTATCAACAAAATAAACAAGTAAGCAGAAAATAGAATCAGAGGCATTGAGATAAAGAGCAAACTGACAGTAACCAGAGGGGACGGGGTTCAGGGGAAAGCAAGGAAAGGGTCATCAAGAAACATATATAAAGGACCTGTGGACAAAGCCAGAGGGGGGAAGGATTGAGGATGAGAAGTGGATGTGGGTAGGGCAGGAGAAAGTGGTGGCAGGAAAATGGAGACAACTGTACTGGAATAATAATAAATATAATACTAAAATAAATAAAAATAAAAATAAAAGTTTAACAGTTCCAAGATCTATTAATATGAATGTAGATAGGATCTGAATTATTCTCCTGTTAAATATTAAAATAAAAATTTGAGAAAGTAAAAAAAATTGCTACTAGTTTAAAACTAGCAAATAACCACTAAGTCAGTGTGTGTTCTTCTCTCCTTACTCTCCACCTTCTTCTGATCCTCCTTCAATTCTTTCTCCCCAATTCCCACAAGAGCCAGAGTAGCCAACAAAATGTCAAAATTTTGTCACTCCATTAATTAGGAGACTTGAATTGAGTGAGGCACAACCTACACCCTGTGAAATTGATTGGCAAGTGACTGGCAGAGCTACCCTCTTGCTAATGAGGCAATGGCAGATACGAGGTTGATCACTACTGCTTATCACCATGTGGCTTGTTCTGAACATACAGAAACCTGAGAGGATGCGCAGAGAAACTGGTTATCTTATGCTGAATGAAGACGTTCCAATGCCAGAATCTAGAACTCCTTTGTCTAACTTGGTAGTGAACCCCATGAGCAATGTGGATTGCAAAAACTAGAAGTAAATTTACCCTGGGCATATATTCACATCTACTGAGTCATGGTCAGGTCAGATTGGTTACAATAAAAGGCGTGGTGCACTGGAGAAAAGGTACTTTTTCAGAGACATGAGCCAGAGGCGAATGGTGAGGGTAGAGTGACGTTTTTCAGAATTCTATTGAGAAAGGTGATTCAGAAATGGAACCAGAGAGTAACAGGGGAGCAATTATCTAAGCATCTTTATGTTATCAAATATACAGCTATAATAAATATTGCCTTTGGAAGAAGAATGCTTTTTGGCAGAATCTGCCTAATGATGGCACCCCATCCCTATTTCTCTACATACCCCCTTGCTCCTGGTTCCACATTATATGCACAATGGGACTGCCATTCACTAGTTGTGAAATCTTAGGCCAGCCATTTAACCTCTCCGTCCTTGAGATTTTTCCACCTGTAAAAAGGGCTGAGTCTACCGGAGTCCCCTAAAAATTCTACAATTGGTGGAATTCCAAATTTTATAATTGGTCCATCCATCTGCCCATTTGCACGAACAGCCAATGAGAAGAGCCTTGGAAGGCTGTGGACTCTGGAGCCAAGTGTTGATTCCCTGCTGGCAAGGAAGGCATCCTCCCAAAGTGGCGCTCTCAGGAAAGCAGGGGGCTTTTCAAGCCAGAGCCGCTCTCCTTGCAGCTGCTCTGCAGAGGGGAAAAAAACCTGGATTTTAAAGAAGCAAATGGTCTTTAAAAAAAAAAAAACAAAATTAACTCACAGCTGCAAGCAGCACAATGAAAGCACATTTTAAAATAATCAGATGCTTTTGGGGCCTCCTTCTGCTGCCAGAACAACTTCAGTCGGAGCTGCTGCCGGCTGCCTTTCAAGGCTGCAGCCTCCAGGCGCCGACTGTCCAGGGCTGAAGTGAGGCCTAAAGCTGTAGATGTCAGAAAAGAGGCCTAAAGTTTTATGATTTCGGGGCCCTAAAAGCCTCAGCTGTTTCTTTGTTAGTTCTGTTCTAATTAGAATGCATTACAAATTTTTGAAAGGCATCTGACAGCTAATAGGTTTTGTTTAAAGGGTTATTTTATTAAACACTTTAAGAAAATACTTAGTGATCTTTTAAATTCCATTAATCAACTAATTTTTATTTTATTTAACAGTAATAAAATGTGAGCCCATGCAGTTGCTGAAAGGTACTTGATATGACCGAGGTCTAGTATCATGCCAGTTTCTGAATTTCCAACTACACTCGAACATCGAGTTTTAGGTAAAGATACCGTAGAGTTAGAGGCTGTTCTTTAAAATACTCCACTCTACTGTGGTATATCTGTATGTGAATTTCTGCATGTTGTTCAGGCTGCTGAGCTGACTTTAGAAGAAAAAGACATAACAGAGTTGAACTTTTTGAGAACAGCCTAATCATGCTTAACACACAGGAGAAGCCAATTTAGTCTAAAAGAATTAAGATTCCTCATCATGAGGAACTGAATGTTAAGAACCACCCTAATTGCTGGGGTTGGACACAGGGACTTAAAGTCAGGGCAAATCTTTCTGAGCCCCTGTTAATGGTGTAACCCTGAGCAAGACTCTGTATCTCCCCAGATTTCTTACCTGCACAGCAGAGAGTATTGTTACCTTACCTAATGTCATGAGAACTCTAGAGGAGTACATCTGTATAGTGCCCATCCCCTCTGCTTATATGGGAGTCTAGCCTGATAAACATTTATTGAGCATCTAGTATGTTTTCAATGAACGTTTTCTTTCCTTTATTTTAAAGTGCCCATTTAGCTATCAAATTTCAGGAGGATAAATGGGTTTAACATAAAGATTGAAAAACTAAACTTAGAAAAATGAAAAACAATACTGGGTAGAAAAAGAATTAGCCTTTTCACCTCAAGATTGGAAATATCATTAAGTTCAAAAACAGTTTTTATATAAATTAAGTGATGTTCTAAAATTAACAGGCTTTAGAGATAACTGGAAAACTAATTTGAAATGGACCTAATCTCTTGAGATTTCTGTTCTCAAAGTAAACTATGCTTTTATATTAGGATCAGAAACCTGGCTATGATTGAAAGACAGTTCCTTTTTTCTCATTGTAATTAATAATGATGATGTTATCTTATTTTGGATTTTAAAGATATGCAGCCTATTATTGTCATAATGAAGAGTATTGAGTAGAAAAACATGATGTTGTTAAGGCCTCATTCTGTCTTTCTTTAATTTGACAATAATAACAGCAATGATAATAATAATGTCAAAGCTATTCTAAGCTCAGGACTCATAACTTCCTAATATTTATAATGGCAGTTACTATTTCTTATCTTTTTTGACACACAAGGAAACTGAGACACGAAGAGGTTAGGTGACTTGTCTAAGGTCACACAGCTGAGTGGTAGGGGCAGAATTTGAAGAGAGGCTGTTGTCTGTAGGGTCCATAATTAAAATTAACCCACTTAGTACATAATCATCTTTAAAATTTTGAGTTGTATCATCACAAGTTATCTTGAAACACAATATACTATCTTAAATACCTAAAATCTGGGCTATATATAAGAGCTGAAAAAAATGGTTTTTTTGAAGTTCAGTGTTGTTTGTAATTGGTATGTACAGGAAGGTCTATTTAGGAATTAAGTATGTTCTTCCATTAAGCATATGAGCTTATAAGCACAGTATTTTTTTATTGTGATGTAGCTGTTTGATTTCTTTGTATGATGGAAGGGTTCTTCATCTTATTACAATGTGACATTCAAACCTATGACAAAACCCCTTACCCTCAAATACGTCAGTTACAATGTGAGCACTGTACAGGTGCAATTTCAGGGGAATAACAACAATTCCCCTTCGACAAATATTTATTCTCGTCTTCTAGAAGCTTAAGGGCCAATGATGAGTCATGCTGCTTAAGTACTGAAGAAACAAAGAAAGAGAAGATTGAGGAAAATACGCCTAAGTATGTTATAACTATAATTCAATACACCAGTTTATTTTTAAATACCTTTCAAATCTATTTCTCCTGTCCCACTCCTGACCTTCACTGCCTCAGTCCTGACTCAGACCCTCACCAGTCGCTCCTACAGCACTGTGAGAGCCTCCACTTTCTCTCTTCCTCTGCTGCCTCTCCTTCCCCATTTACGACCCCTCTCCCAGTGACCTCGCTGAAACAGAAAACTGCCCCCCTTGCTGTTCTTCTGAGAACCCTCTGCTGAGTCTTCCCATCACATACTATAGCCTGAAGTCCTTAGGATGACATATAAGGCCTCCACACAGTCCTCTGCCTAGTTTTCCAGCTTCTTCTTCCCTGATATGCTGTGCCCTTCACGCTTTGCTCTTTTAAGCATGTGGAATGCCCTTCCAGCTCTTGTCAGCTGGGAGAAGTCCTGGGAATTTTTTTCTGTTGTAGGAATTCTTTCAGACTAAATTGAACCATCACCCTATTGGAGAGCCATCCTTTGGCCACCTCCTTTCTTGTCCCTTAGAAATAATTCTCTCATCTCTGTGGTCCCATAACACTTCAACAAACCTTTATCATAGCCCTTTCTGTGCTCTTGTGTAATTCTTCGACTACATGTCAATCTCCTTCACTGTAAGGTAAGGACTGTGTCCGCATGCTCTATCTGCAGTGTCTACCACTGGTCTGACATGGCACAGGTGTTTGAGAATGGTTGTTGGTGAGGAATGAATACATACAGGAATAATGAAACAAGTTATATTGCTCAAGTAAAGGGAGAGTTTTGGAAGTTTTCTCTAAGTTTCTTTACTGAATTTATGTGTCAGTTCAGTTGGTCTAGAGAGTATAATGGGGACTAGATGGCACGGAGTCTCGGGTAGAGTTCCAGACTGTAACTGATTAGCCAGCCTTGTGGCCTTGGACACATCACTTAACCTTTCTGTGCCTCAGTGTCTGCAGCAAAAAGATAGGTATACAATTAGCTAACACCCCCCAAGGTTGCCATTAGGATCAAATAAAAATATTTCATAGTCAAAATGCTTTCAAAAATACAAATACGTGATTTCAGCAAAGCTTCTTATGGGCAGACCTGTTATATCTAATTCCACAGATACATGACATCACTCACAATAATCTGCTTGTCCTCCCTTTGGTTGCTCTGGGTTATTGGAGAGGCTCTAGAAGGTTAGTTTTAGCAGGTCAGTGTGCTCACAAGCAGAACCTAGAATTGCAAAGAGATTCTTAGAACATAGTTTACACCTTCAGTCCAAAAAGAGCATGTCTTTGTTAGACCATCAAAATCAAAGGCGTAATTTGAAATGACGAACACATCCATTTTCAGTTACACGTCACTTTGCATGGTTAATATCACGGTAATTAGTCAGAGTTCCTATGATTTATTGAAGATGCTCCTCCTTTTCAGTGTTGGGAGAATAACTTTGGAAGCTTAAATTAGGAAAATGAGTAACAGCTGGAGAATCAGTTTGTATATCAGTAAACCTTTCTTCTTTACTTCGAAACCAGGATTTGTAGGGCACACTGCAAAATCAGAGAGCTCCCACAAGTCCGAGCTGTTGCGGTGCCCCACAGAACTAGGCAGGCCACTTCGACTGGGGGGAAGGTTTAAAACCCTCTCAAACATTTGAGTAAATCTCTAGTAAATATTTAAACTCTGAATAACTAGTCACAAATAAATTAAGCTGATTTTATGCAGTCGCTCTAATTAGAAGGGCACAGCATTTGTTGAAACGTGATTAGTATTATTCATTAAGCAAAAAATTCTCATTTGTATCTTATTATCACTATTCTGCATAAACCAACACAATTTGTCATGAACTCCCTCATTTGCTGGATCCTCAAAAAGCAGATTATGCTTATTTTTCATTTGGACAGTGGAAAATCAAGCCAGGTGTTTGGCAGCACCGGAGTGTTCAGGTGTAACTGTGCCAGTGATGGAACATTACGAGCAGCGTGGATGAAGAATGAGGCATGGAGAATCCTGGGACCGAGGTGCCTTGGGGCCCATCCCTTCCGAGTGCCCCTGCTGATGAGACAGGTGTTGCACCGGGCTGCTGCGAGGGGAGAGGGAAACTGAAAAGAAACTTTTTTGTAATGTCAGATCTTTCCTCTTCCATCAGAACCTGACAACGCTGGCTTGAATTCCTGCTGCATTCGAGCTGTGAGCGTGTGTGCTGTAAAACCACCACAGCAGGATCTGGGTTTGAAATATTTTCAAAGCATAAAAATTCAGCTCCATGATTCGTCTAGAACTGTCTGTCTGTCTAGACACATAAGCACTGTACATATTTAGCTTTTCAGACTTACAGATACTGACAGATAAGACAAAGTCTGTGTTATATTACCTGGGTGAAAAGGGAACTCTGGGCTGCTTCTCCTCCTCTGCAATCTATTCATTTTTGTCTTTAAAAATCTTCTTTGTTCTCTCGCTCAGGTTAGAGACTCCATTAATGCTTGTGACTGCAGCTGCTTTATGACTCTGGCAGAAATAGGGATGTGAATGAGGGAGGTAGGGTCTATAAAATAGTGGCGTGGTGATAGGAAATTATTTTTTAAGGTAACTGCACTTAAATATGCTACTTCGAATCCTGTCTATTCTTTTGGAACTTGAGAGCTATGAAGGACTGTATACTATTCGTCCTCCAAGTGTGTCAGTGTCTCTTTTTTGTCTCTTTGTTCTTTTTTCTTGCTTCACTATCCTGTCTTGCTCATGTAAACACTGCCTTTCACAGGCCTTTCTCCCACTAGTTCTCATGTGGTTGATTTTCTGAGAAGTGTGGCAAAAATATCTAACAAGACAATTGGGAGAAAATGGTATTAATAATATCCTTTCATCATTTTGAAACCAGGATTTTCACTAAAAATATGCACAAAAAAGGAACCAGTTATGATGGTGGTCTTCAAATGTGGACTGGATGCCCAAGGTCAAGTTAGCACTATGGTGTGGCTGCAAATGCCATGCAAAAGTGAGCAGTTAGGGGCTACAGTGAGGCAGATTATGGTTCTGCCTGAAGAAGCAATCTCCAACACAGCTGTCCAGACATGGAATGGTCTGACTTGTGGGGTGGTGAGCTCCCCGTCACTGAAAGCAGTAAAGCAATGTTTGGCATCAGAGCTTGAACTATATGAGTTCCAAGTTATTTTTTTCCATCACTAATATTGATGATTCTCTTTTTCAGAAAGGCTGTGCTCCACTGCCTTCAAGCAAACTCAGAGAATTCCCATGATGATAGAATTTCAAAATTCTTGCTTTTCTCTGCCTTGCATTTTCTGAATCCTGCAAAGCCGCTGGCTACCTGCTACCACACATTACCTGGCAAAGTTCGGTTAACACCTGGGGTGCCTGGTCATGCTGAGAGAACAGTATGATGCATGGCACTTATAACTGTAGTCTGAGGGTAGCCTTGTCGAGATTTCATATGGGTAGACCGACAGGCTCCTGTTCACTGCTGTGTAGCCAGTGCGCAGCTACAAAGTTAATGGCCCGTCCAGAACTCATCCTTTGCTTTCACAGCATTGCCTTGTCACCCTCATGAGTGAGGATTTGTCCAAACACAGGCTGTGGGGATCACATTTTGGATATAAATAGTTTATTCACTTGAGAGAATTTTACAAAAGTAAAAAAAATGTTTAAGAATGTATCAGTGTGAGGTGGAATTAATTCCAAATGAAAGGGGGAAATATATTATCTTCTTAAGTAGAAAATGAATTGTGAACCTTGTTTATTGGACAGATGAAATAGGAAACTAGGGGAGAAGATTTTTAACATTGTGCTCAGAGACCACTTACTTGTTGGAATATGGATTTCTGGGTATGGCTCAAACCTATTACAGTATATATACATTTTTTATGGCTACATAACAAATTACCACTGATTTAGAAGTATAAAACAGCACCAGTTTATTATCTCACAGTTCTGATGGTCACAAGTCTATGCAGGCTGGGCTAGGCTCTCTAAGGTGTCACGAGGCTGAAATTAGGGTCTCACTAGGCTAGGTTCTTCCTTAGAAGCTCTGGGGGAAAAACCAGTTCCACGATCATTCAGATTGTTGGGAAACTTCAGTTCCTGGCTGGATGCTACCTTGGGGCAGTTCTCTGTGCCTGAAGGCCACCCATATTTCTTCCCATGTCCCTTTCAATTGTCAAATCAGCAAAAGCTTGTAGAGTCCCTCTCACTGCTGGACTCACCCTAGGTTCTCTCTGTTACATGTCAAAGAAAACTCTGCCTCTAGAGGTCATGTGATTAGAGTGGGCCCAGCCAGAGAATCTCCATATTCTAAGGTGCACTGACTTGAGGCTTTAATTACATTTGCAAACTCCCTTCTCAGTAGTCTCTCAATTAGTGTTTGATTGAATAAACAGGGTACAGGGGTCTTGGGGACCTATCTGTAGAATTCTGCCTACCACACCTACTAAGTCCATGTCTCTTCAGTGGAGCAATTAATATCTGTTTTTTAGACAACAGTCCAAGTGTTTCTTTGTTAAAAAGATTTTATTTATCCATTTTTAGAGAGGGGAAGGGAGGGAGAAAGAGAAGGAGAGAAACATCAAAGCATTGTTGCCTCTTATTCGCCCCCTACAGGGGACCTGGCACACAACCCAGGCATGTGCCCTGACTAGGAATCAAACCAGCAACCCTTTGGTTCACAGGCAGTCAATCCACTGAGTCACCCCAGCCAGGGCAGTCCAAATGTTTCTGATGAATAATTAACTATGAGAACTATTGGCTTAGAAGGAAAATAAGAAAAGCAGTGAATATTAGGTGTTGGGTGAGTGATGTATAAAACAACTGTTATAAGAGTTTAGGATGAGGGACTGGATGCCAATAGTTGCAGAGATGTTCATGGAAAACAGAACTGTGTAGGCTTTCCAGGCAGGCAAGAAAGCATGGCTAGAGGTTTGAATGTGGAAAAACATATAACTGGGCTTTCTGAGTACAATTACATTGAATCTGGTTGGAGTGGAGGTGTGGAACTGTGATTTGGGGGAGAATTTATGGGGTTGAGATTACATTATATAGGAACTTGATTGCCAGTTCAAAGAGTTGAAATAAAGGGAAGCCATGGAAAGTTTTTAAGAAAACATTTTTTCAAAAGCAATGTGATTTTATTCACTTTACCCTTTATACTTACTAAATTTCTCTGCAGTTGAGGGTTATGTTTTGATTTGCTTTCAGCAAAGTCTTGGTTGCATTCCTATGGTAGCCAAACATTTTTATTATTTTTATTTATGGGGATGAGGAAAGAAAGAGATCTCCGAGTTGTAAGAAACTAATTGGCATATGGGACAGGGTAAGATGACCCTGGGTTAAACTCTCCAAGGGAGAGTGAGGGCAACAATCTGAGTTTTCTTTTACAAGCAACTTTCTATATATGCTGACCCCTGAAAGTTCTCCATTCACCATCCTTCAAGTAAAAAAAATGCATTCAAAAGACCTTATACCCTTAATGGGGGGGTGTGTGGGGGAGGACTGTTAGTCACAACATAGTCATTAGAATTGAAAGATGAGAGTCAGTTCTGTCACTGGGAACAGAAGGCAAACTACCTAGGAGCCAGGTTCAATGGCTTTGGATACCAGATGAAGACTGCAGATACAGGAGGGTATCATCTGACAAGCATCTTAAGCAGATGGATGACAGAGAGGGTACACTGAAGAGTGTTGTTACTTTAATGACCCCAGATAATGGTTCTTTAAATTTGAAAGCAAGTCATTGAGAAACAGCCAGCAAAGCTGTAACTTGTGTATTTCTGGCCTCCTAGTAGATCTAGATGGGAAGAGGGGAGGGACATATGGGGTTCTGAGTTCTGAAAAACTCAAATTGCTCCCCAGAAAAGTGGGGAATTACATTGTTTTAGTGACAATTATAAATATTGTGTTTAAATGAATGATAGAAAAGGTTCTCTAGGATCTTCCTTCCCCACCACTGATGGGAAATTCTCCTGAATTTCTGCATCATTGAACCACAAAATTTAGCCCTTAGTGGTGCTTTATTTACAACCATAGACTCTAGAACCTTAGGAACTCTGAACCTTTAAAGTTCATCTAATCCCATTATGTCTTAACTAAATTATTATATTTATTCATTTAACCATCAAGAATAACTGGTTCACCCTATGTGAGACTCTAGGAATATAAAGGTGAACCAAACATATCCTTGTCTTCATAGACCTCACACTCTTCTCTAGGAAACAAACAACAAAGCAAGATTCTACTCTGAGCTAAACCTCTACTGTTTGTTACCTAGCAGCAATGAGACTTAAAGAGCTAGTGAGAGGAGGGGTTAGTCAGTGCCCTACCCTTTTGCCAGTGATATTGGGGCCCAGTAAGAAGCTGAGGCTCCATCCCCATTGGAATCAACGAGACTGAATAAGGTGGAGTGATTGATGCTAGTCAGTCCCACACATTGACCTTCTTGGTACCAGTGGGGCACAGTGGGGAGCTAAACTGAGGAAATATCCCAACTCAAAGCCAATGAGGTGGTGTAAGTCAGTACCCCATTTTAACCAGGAAGATATCTTGGGGTCTAAAAAAGAAGCTGAAGTTCTATTTCATTCATCTGCCATGAGGCAATGTGAGTTAGTGCTCCATTTTTTCCCTGGATAATGTCAGCCGGGCCCAGAGGGAAGCTGGACATATATCTGGCCCTGATACCATACCTTAACAGGGGGGCTGCATAAGGGAAAGAAGATCATATTGGACCCTGAGACCACTAATACCATAAAGTCTAGGTACAATTAAACACTCATTATCAAGAACCAAGAAAATCACAACTTAAAAAGGAAATGATAATGAATGTACACCTAAACCTGCATGAAACAGATGTTGGAATTATGTGATAAGAATTGCAAAGCAGCCACTGTAAAATACTTGAATGAAAAATTATCTTAAAAGATTCTCTGAAAATATTATGAAGAAACAGAAGTTTTTTTTTAAAAAGCCAAATAGAATTTACAGAACATTAAAAGCAAAATAAAATATTCACTGAATGGGCACAGTAGTTGATTAGAGACGACAGAGGCTAGAATCAGCAAACTTGAAGAGAAATAAATAGAATTTATAGAATCTGAAAAGCAGAGGAAGTATATTTAAAAAAGAAGAGAAGAGAAAGTATGATGGGAAAATTTTTGCAGAAATAATGCCTGAAGATTTCTTAATTTTGATGAAGACAATCTATGTATTTAAGAATCTGAGCAAATGTTAAGTGGAATAAACCCAAAGAAATATATGCCAAGATACATTAAAATTAAACTTTGAAACATAAATACAAAGAAATCTTCAAAGTAGCCAGAGAGAAATGACATATTACTAATCAATTGTACTGACCATCAGTTTGAATTGAACATTAATACAAATGATAGTGAATTTCTCATCTGAAACCCAGAAAACCATAACAAAGTGGCACAGAATTTTTAAATGGCACAGAAGTGCTAAAAGAAGAGAATATTCAAATCAGAATTTTATATCTAGCGAAAATATCCTTCAGGAATGAAGACAAAAATCAATACATTTTATGACAAAGGAAAATTAATCATTTGTTGCTAGAAAAATGTTCACTCAAGGAATGGCCAAGGAAGTTCTCTAAACAGAAAGGAAATTAAATCAGAAGCAGATTTGGAATTTAAGAAAGGAAAGAATATCAGGATAAATAAAAAATTATATAATATAAACTGTTCTCATGATTTTCCTAAATGATATTTGATGGTTGAAGCAAAAACTAATTCATATTCTGATGTGGTACTTAATGCTTATATAAGAGATAATTAAGATTGTGTGTAAAAATGGAGAAGATAAGGTGGTCTAAACAGAAATGATGTTTCCACACTTCACCTGAAGTGAGAAAATGTTGCGATTAGTAAGCTGTGGTAAGTTATAGTCTGGAATGGGAAAAATATGCTTCCTGAAACCAGAAATCTACCCATTAAACAGAATACACTCAGTATACTGTATACTGATAGAGCTAAAGTTTTTACTGTATACACACACACTATGTTATTTCAGTACTTTTGATTGCATCAGGTCAGAGATATCTCCTTTGGCATAAAGGTTGGAGATGGGAGTTTGAAAAACATGAATGAGTTCCCAAACCTGAATTCTTTCTTAAGTTTCACAATAAACATATATCCAACTCAAGTTGAATCCATCTAAGGAAGACTGTCTCTGTCTCCCCCAGGAATTTTTACTTTTGATTTGCACTAATATCTCTTGGGCAATTGAAATTTAATTCTAGCACGGGTTCAGCCAAACCAGCAGGCAAAAGTAGGAATTAAATTTTCTGCCATGATGTCTGGTTTCCCAATTATAAGTCAGAAGTAAACATATCTTCAGTGGATAGAAGCTTTTCATACTACTCTGCCTTTTTTGTATAACTACATAAATCTCTGAGGGGTAACCAAAATCCTAAATCCACTCCAGACATTCACTGTGACCACAGTATATGAGTGCAATTCAAAACACAGTGTCACTCTGAGGAAACATTTTTTTTTAAATGGGGAAAGGAAGGAGAGAGGGAGAGAAATATCAATATACGGTTGCCTCTTATGTGTCCCCTGCTGGGAACTGGCCTGCAGCCCAGGCATGCGCCCTGACTGGGAATTGAACCTCAATCCTCTGGTTCACAGGCCCGCACTCAATCCACTGAGCTACACCAGCCAGGGCTGAGGAAACATATTTTAATGTAACCCTTAGCACTAGTACCTACTTTGTGCTTCACTTGTAAACTAGACTAGCCTATGCCATAGGCTTTGAGAAGTCCTTTTACCCATCTAACCTGAAGCCCCATATGATCATCATGGGCTTCAGGAACTTGCCACCTTTACATTAAGAGAAGAATGAATACAGCAACCTTTTGGGGTTTGGAGCAGAGCTGACTAAGGCAAAGTTACTATTTCCCAATGCCTCCCTGATCCTTTTGGGCCTGGCAATTAAAACCAACAAAGGAGAAATATTGGAGGAAGGTAGAAAAGAGCAAAGTAATGTAAATCTATTCAAATCGGGACTCAGGCATGCCGGAGAAGCAGAGAGAGCTCTTCATCTTTTGGCTGTTGGTACCCAGATCTCCTCCCCCAGTTATCAGCCCAACTGTGAACCTTGAAGAACTTCACTTAGACATAGGGTCTTCCTGAGAATATTCTACAGCTATGGTTTTCAAACTTTAGTTGAGCACTGAACACACTTAGTAGAGTCAAGAAGACTGACGTTCCTTCAAAGAAACTTTATGTAAATAAAACAAATGAGTTGCTCTTTAAAATGGGAAACAGGGATTCTAGATTCTTAATTTCTCAGCCTTCTCCTCACATCTCATATGAGGCACTTTTTTTTAGACCATGAGGACTTCACACAACAAGGCTAGAAACCAATAAATTAGAGGTCAGGCAACATGGCGAGCTTGCAGGATTTACACCTTCTCATTCCGGTTAACACTGCAGGCTCCCCCTTAGAGTTCTGCTCAGCATACCAGAAAATTACCCCATAGCTCATGCAAGGACTGATTCCATGAGCTGTTGCCTGGAGTCCTGCTCTCAGTGACGGATCACTTGAGGCTATATTGCTTTGAGCCCACCGGACTTAGGGGAGCTGCTGGTGTTGCATCACTGTTGCCATGCTTACTACTCTTGGGTCTGAGGCGGCATGCTGGGCCCTTCAGTTCTCATTCTTAAAGGCCACTGGGCGGTTTCTCCAGCACTTGACCAAGCAGGTGCCCACATCACTCTGCTTGGAGCAGTCCCGTCATGCTTTGTGTGTTGGAGCCAATCCATTTTATGGTAGCCAATTCCTTCTTTGCATAGCTCTCAGTGTGGCAATTTGTTTATGATATTGAAACAGAACTATCTTCTTGAGAGTATCATGACAGAAAGTCGTCTTCAAGTATCCGAAGATATACCTTATATCTTCATTAAGACTTCTTTTTTATATCATGTATTACCTTTTCAGGATGAATTTATCATTTTATTTATTTGATATTAAGTGGAATAACACTTTTTTCATCTGATAGTCTTGAGAAATAATGTTTTCTTTGTCTTAAACAAAACGAAACTTTTAAAGTCAGGATTTCTATGAAAAGTCTTGTAGGAACTACAGAGGAAGATAACTTTTTCTGCGTCATCATCCTCTGCTTCTTTATTTGGCTGCTCTCCTGGACCTAACACAGTGATTGATCAGGAGAAACATCTCTGATTTCCAAAGGAGTGGAAACAGTGTAACTACGGCACAGCGAGGGGCAGCTGGTAGTGACCTGCACACTGTCTGGAAACTTCTGCTCGCCCCACCCCCACCAGTGAACTGGGCTGATGGCCTCTGCGCTCATCCTGGGCCCCTTTCCCAGGCTCTGGTAGGAACATATATTCATGTTTGTTTGTTCATATTCTCCTTGTGATCTCCAAATGAAATAGACTTTCTGCCTTTCCAGTGTCCAGAACAGTGACTAATACAAAATAGAAATGAAAAAAAATAGTTGGTGATTGAATGAATAGGTAAATGAATAAGAAAAAAAACCCCATAGCCATTCTCTTATGTTTTCTTTGTTTCTCTACTTCTGTCTGTCTCTGCATCTGTCTCTTTCATCATCTCCCTCACACAGAAGCCACACATACCACACACGCTTACAAACACAACACACACACCTACCAAGGAAGGTCCAAGCACAAACCAAATCCATGTAATATTTTCCCCCTCACCAGCTCAGGGTCTTAGCATCACGTCAACCTGGCTGCTGGTTTCCTCTGTCAGCAGATGCTGATTGCAGAGTCTGAACCCTCCTTCTGTCCTGGGTGGCTGAGTCCACTTATTTCAGTTGCAATAACTGATTACTGTCTTGTGCTTTGCACCCTAGGTCCATTTGCTGAGAGTTTTTGCTCTCAGCAAATCCGGATCAGCTGTACTCTTGGTCTGGGCCCCAGTTACCTACGGTAGGATCTCCCGAGACCTACCTACCTAAGCCTACACATACTGCCTCATTTTTCATCCATTCATTTTATTCACTGATTCATCCTGCTCACTCTATTGTTCACTCTATTGCTGAGAAAACAACACTAAATAAAATAATGGTCCTTGCTCAAAAAGCATGAATCTAACGGAACCCTACTCTCCTGTGAAAATCTTCATTTCCTGTCTGTTTCTGGGACCTCCCTGAAGAGTTCATCTGGCTCTCACTGTGTCTGCTTTCTGGGCCCTGATTCCATCACGTTTCTCCTCACTGCCACCTCACTATAGCTGCCAAGGTCCTCTCCCTGACACCTGTGGGTCTACCTTGGAAGCCTGTGCTCACTGAAGCCAGCAGTAGCCTTCCATGGCTGCCCTTGTCTTGATGGGGACATCATCATGTCCTGTGTAACTGAGAAGTTCCTCACACTCATGCACACACACGCATACTCACAACACAACACATTTGTCATGTTGCTTTATTGTACTCCAGTAGAAAGGAGTATTTTAGTTATATCAGTTACCTCTTTGATTCTAAGACTTGCTGTTACATGACCCAAACATTTATGCTTGCATCAAATAGGTGACTAGGGATTCTGATAGGATTTTCTGAAATGAATTTATGATGGCAAGTGCCTAAAGTACCAAGCTCAGTTCACTGGATCTATATTTGAATATGAATAGTGGGGTGGTAACAAAGACACATTTTTTCCTAATTTCATATTATTATATTGAATGTACCAGGGTACATATTCATTGCCTTAGGCTCCTGGGTTGAAATGCTGTGCAAATGCATAATCAGATAAGGAGAAATGGGCCCCATCCTCATTTTGAAACTCAATGCACCTGGAACAAAGAACCTCTGATTCTGCTCACCATCTGCTGGGGTAAGAGAAGGCCTGCCACTGCCCCATTTGCCACACTTAATTGAAGTGTGCATTCCTTGCAGGCAGCTGAAAGCTGGGACCTGCAGCCTGGGTGTGGATTTCACCCTCAAATGCCCCAGATGAAGTTGTGTGGGAGTTCTTGGACTTCTCACATTTGGGAGTAGAGTGAAATTTAATTTCGAAGTAGGAGGGCTAGTAAGGAAGAGCCCATGTTCTGTAAACCATAGAATAAAAAGGCAGAGACAAAAAGACAGACAATAAGTGTATGTTTTATTTAATAATGTTCGGTAGTTTCAGTCGTTTTTCTGTAATTTTCATGATGAATGCAAGCGATACTTTTCTGCATATCCTTAGTGTTGAGAAAACAAGCTGGGGAAATAATTTTTTAGTCAAATATGAAACTGTACATGATTCTAATACCTTGGAGGAGATTTCCTTCTACTTTCCATTGTTCTGTAAATGAAAAGTAAATTATGCTTTGTTAAAAAACTTTCCATTGAATAGTTTTATAGCAAATGTTTTATTCACTTCAATAAATAAATGTACAATATTTTTGAGAAAATTGAAACTCAGGCTTTGTAAAATTTAACAACTCCACCAAATTAGTCTCTCTGGTTCTTATACTGCAATAGAAAATTATACTTTTAAACTTTTAGTTAAGTAGCACTTAAATAAAATGTCTAATTCACTTCCAAGTTTTTGTGGAGCATTGGACCTGAGATACACAAAAATAATTAATGTTAGAAAGCTAAAGGATTTTTAACAATTATGCTTTGTCTTAATGAGTGGTAGCAGGGTTGAGTGGAGAGAACACTGCTTTAGAGACTAGGCTTCTGAAGGCCTCCTTGCAAGGCTTCTTCCAACATGTTCTGTGGCTTTTTGCTGATGCTTTAACCTCTTTGGGCATTTAATTTTTTCCTTTTATAAAATGGAAGTAATAAATGCTGGTATCCACAAAGCTCTCAGGGATCCTTAAGCACAAGGAGCTTTTTACATGTAAATGATAGAAGAAACCATGGTGGACCTACCAAAAATCTACAAGGGACATTCGGAATACTTCATTTGTGAGATCACTAATCCAAGTCAGAATTATTTTAGACCATGGGTTAATTTTTTTGTTCTATGTATATTTTGGTGGCTATATAATTGGAAATGGAAATGAGGGAGGAAAGGAAGAAAAAAGAACTGAATATACTGAAACATTTATTTATATTGAAACACATTTATATTGAATATATTTATTTATATTGAAACATATTTCAATATATTTATATTGAAACATATTTATATTTATTGAAATGCAGATTATTTTTGTGTCTAAATGTAGGATTGCATTTTAATCAAAACAATTAATAGAATACATGCACTAGCCTCCATGATATGCTGTGAGAGGTCCAGAATCTACACAAAACTTCAAGTCTTTATGTTTATAAAAAAACCTGAAGGTGAGGGAGATGACAGTTATTACTTGTGTCCTTTTTGGCATTTTGTAACCATAGGGCAAGCTACCTCTGTACTCATGATTTTCAAATAGCAGTGAAGAAAGGACTAGGGAATTTTATCTTAAAAGTTGTGTAATTGGGTGCAGAGTTAGGGTCCCCTGATAATAGGAGAAAACCCCACAATCCTTGATTGGGGGAGGGGAAGAGTAGATTGGGCAGCATTTAAGACACATTGCATAACAATGGCAAATTAATAGCTGTGCCTTCCTGAAAGGAAGAGGGCTGCCACCCAGGGCAAATTGTGTATGTGACTGAAAATGCTCAGGGACTAGTGACATAGCCGGTATATAGCACTTGCATGAGAGGCAGGGGGTGAATGCCCTGACCCTAGCTGTCCATGAATCACTGGGAACTCTTGCCCTGACTAAAGATGGCAGTCAAAAGAAGGTAAAAGGTACAGGGGAATTGGCAAAAATGGTGGACACTAATGCACCATAGGAGGGGCCAGATATGAGGTCACACAGGAAATTCCTGGCCGAGCATTTAAATGAGGGCTGGCTGAAAGAGAAGAGGGGAGAAGCCATGTGGTCTGTAGTGAGAGAGGGGGTACTTCTGCTTGTCCGAATGACATGAAGAGAAGTCACTCTCTTAGGAAGTGCTTCTCTGGAATCCTCCATGACCCTGTGTAACACGGCACATGTTTTCCTGAACCACTACATGGAGGCTGAGAACAGCGCACCCCAGGTCCTGAAGGAGAGCCGCTGTGAGAGGAAGGTGATGCTGGAACCCACAAGTGCACATTCCAGAGAGGATGGGGATCAGTTTGTGGGACCAGCTAATGGACAGATAAGGATGTGGGGGACTTCTGAGCGTGGTTTTGGTTTGTAGCCTTTTGGGAGGCAAAGGAGGCTCTGGGTCTTGGAGGACAGGAGGGCTCTGAGCAGGAGTGTTTTTGGTCCCCCTGAGGTTGGAACCCTGTTAATAAAAACCCGTTTCCTTCAACACTAATTGTTGGGTCATATGTCAAGGTGCCAGGTGGCAGAGCCCCGGTTTGCTCTATTACAGCTGCTCCCTCTCAAAACTGTAAGATAAGTTGGTCAACCATGGCCGGTCAGCCAGCTGGGGTGGGGCAGAGACTTGGCACTGGATTTCTTCACCAGCAGTGACCAGAGATGGAGCTGTGGGGGCTATTTCTGGAAGATCAAGTGCCTTCTGGGGGTGTGACTATGTCAGACAAATAGTGTTTTATGGTGACTGGGGACAGTGGAGGAGACAGCTGTCAGTAACGGGTAATCTGGAAGACTGATCCTTGGAAGGAGAGGTGGTGGGAAGGGAAGGGTCAACACTGGTGAGAACTCAGAGTAGCAGCAAAGCCCACAGCTGAGCTTTCAGGTCTGATATGGAACTTCTTGGAGTATTCTGATATCCTATGAGTCCAGGCTTATCATTTATTTGACATTGTGACTTGATAAATAATATGCCATTTCACAGATTTTTAGTTTCTGCTTCTGTAAAATGGGTGGACCAATAATTTTCTGGATTATTGTGAGGATATAGTAAGCAAACACTGTTTGGAGAGAGCCGAGTCTAGTACCTGACATTTATTAGTGTTGAAAGGCAAATTGTGGCTCCATCTCATGAAGACTGATAAGCAGCCCTTCAATATTCAGTCACTTTTGTATGTAGCCAGAATTGACTCTGGAAACAAAAGAAGGTGGGGTATTAGAGTGGTCTGAGCCTGGAGGTGAGTTCAAGACCCCAACTGTGGGGACTGTGTCTGAGCCTAGAAAACAGACTGAGGCTGACTTGTGAGCCTTGTTGTGAACAGGTGGCCAGTTTTACATTGATCTCAAGATGAGTTCACATCTGTTCTCCTGTACCTACCACAGGACCTGGCAAAATGTATAAATAATTACAGAGTGAAACCAAATAGAAGAAAAATATGACATCTGAAGTGGTGTTGCATACCTCTAAGAAAGGCAAGGCCAAAATCCTGGCTGGTGTAGCTTAGTAGATTGAGTGTAGGCCTGCAAACCAAAGGGTGGCAGGTTTGATTCCCAGTTTAAGAAAGGCAGGTCCAGAACTCAGGAATTCCTCATTTTAGTTTTTAAAAGGAACTTAGTTTAATGACTCAGCCCTGGACTTCCTCTAAGATGGAGGTGTAGGTGGAAGCACTGTCCTTCTCGCACAACTAAGTTTAAAAACAACAAAGTTTTAGCAACAAAAAGGCAGCCAAACCACAGAAAGTTGAACTGCACGAAGTCTGACAATAACGAACACTTCGGCCAAACTGGTAAGAGGGGCAGAGCCAGCAGCAGAGCAAGGTTGGGCAGGAAAGATCCACCGGTCCAACCTGGACATGCAACCCAGGAACGCTGGCAGCCATGGGCGTATCCCAGGTGTGGAGAAGCAGGTGGACCCACTGAGGGCACAAGGCAGTGGACCCACTGAGGACTGATCACAGTCACACATTCTTGCGCAGATAAACCGGTGAAGGAGCTAGCAGTGAGACGAATCGCACAGGCCCCAGGGGTGGGCAGCAGCAGAGGGAACTGCCATTGTCCCTCTCTGACCACGCCCCCACATACAGCATCACAAACCAGTGACCTGGGTGGCCCCGTCCTGATAAGGTTCCGCTCCTCATACGTAACAGGCATGAACAGATCAAAACATGGCTCAAGAATAACTGAGAGCCCCAGAGCCAATAAATCTAAGCGATGAAGAAATAGCCAAACTTTCAGATGCACAGTTCAAAACACTGGTGATCAGGATGCTCACAGAACTGGTTGATTTTAGCCACAAATTAGAGGAACATATGAAGGCCAAACTAATTGAAATGAAGGGAAATGCACAGGAAACCAATAGTAATGGAAAGGAAACTGGGACTCAAATCAAAGGAGTGGACCAGAAAGAGGAAAAAAATGACCGAACAGAAAAGGATGAAGAAACAAGAACTCAAAATGAAGAGAGGCTTAGGAACCTTCAGAACATCTTTAAACGCTCCAATGTCCAAATTATAGGGGTACCAGAAGGGGAAGAAGAACAGCCACCAGTGGAAAACTTATTTGATCAAATAATAAAGGAGAACTTCCCCAATCTGGCAAAGGAAATAGACTTCCAGGAAATCCAGGAAGCTCAGAGAGTCCCAAAGAAGTTGGACCCAAGAAGGAACACACCAAGGCACATCATCACTACATTAGCCAAGATTAAAATGAAGGAGAGAATCCTAGAAGCAGCAAGAGATAAGGGGACAGTCACTTACAAAGGAGTTCCCATCAGACTGTCAGCGGATTTCTCAAAAGACACCTTACAGGCAAGAAGGGGCTGGAAAGAAGTATTCCAAGTCATGAAATTCGAAGACCTACAACCAAGATTGCTCTATCCAGCAAAGCTTTCATTTAGAACGGAAGGGCAGATAAAGTGCTTCTCAGATAAGATCAAATTCAAGGAGTTCATCATCACCAAGCCCTTATTATATGAAATGTTAAAGGGACTTACCTAAGAAAAAGAAGATAAAAAAGATGAACAGTGAAAGGACAGCAAACTCACAGTTATTAAGAACCACACCTAAAACAAAAGCAAACCAAGAGGACAGCTAGATCAGGAGCAGAACCATAGAAATGAAGACCACATAGAGCATTAGCGACAGGGGAGTGGGAGAAGGAGAAGGGGGAGAAGGTACAGAAAATAAGTAGCATAGACAGTAGGTAGAAAATAGATAGGGGGAAGGGCAAGAGTAGTAGGGGAAATATAGAATCTGAAGAACTTGAGACACGTGTTGATGAACTAAAGGGGGGAATGGTGGGGGAGGGGTGTGCAGGTTGGAGGGGAATGGAGGGGGGAAATAGAACAACTGTAAAGGCATAATTAATAAAATATATTAAAGAAATAAATAACTCAGCCCTGCTTTCTGACTTATACCTCCAATTTTCATTGTGTATATTGTGTGACTCTCTGATTAAGAAATAATCCCCAGAGTAGCATACAAATATATAAGCATATCAGGTGGAATCCTATGGAGTGTACTGACCTAAGTCCAGTGAAGTATTAGCTTGTAGACAATAAATTTATTTCAGCAGAAGAATGGATAACCCATCTTCTATTGTACAGCTGGTTCTCCCTAGAAATGCTGTGTCTTTTGTATTTCTCTGAAACTGGTAGGACCAAATTTATAAACACAATTATTCATGAAGCTATATGATATTTTCTAGTATCTCTTATGAGCAATTTCATATATGTGATGTACTTGATCTATTGGCCTGGTTTATCACAGAGATAACAGGAGATATTGGAAGGGTGTGCAAGGAGATCAGGGAATATTTTGCTGGGCTTAGACAAAATGTGTTTGCATCTCATGTTGTTTCATTGACTTTCAGCCCAAACAGAACATACCAAGTTGTTTAAGGAGAAATTCTTCCTGGTTAGCCAAATTAAAAAAGAAAAACTTCAGGTTTTGAATAGTTTCTGGATAAAAGTGTAAATCTCTTACAAATTCCTAGTCATGCAGGGGCATCCAAAATGTGACTGAGATTTTTCTAATGTTACCTGGAGACTGATCAATAAAACTGGATTGATTTTAAGCAAAATTTCTGAATGTATAAATTTTGCTTGGTATATGAATGCAATAGGAAATTGTAACTAAAATTATTTCTTCTCTTAGATAACATGGTTTCAAAAAGTTCTCATGCTAAGTATAGGTCTTTACTATAGTACATAAGAAACAAGCCAGCACTGAATAGTCTGGCTTTCCTTTATTCCTTTGAAATGATGAATGTCTTCAGATGGGAGCATCTACCCAACTACAGAATTGTCTGAAGCATTTTAAAAGTTTGAGTAGCTATTCAATTTACCCCTAGTTTCATAGATGGGGCCAGAGTAGTTTTTGTCTATGTACTATGGCTGCTTTGTAATCACCAGTTTCAGAGACTGTGTGGCCTGACATAGATATCAGACCCCAAACCCCTGCAGGACCCCAGTGCTTTGGAGTGACAAGCTGACAACACATCTTACCCCCGATGCCTAGATTCAGCCAGGCATTAAAAAGACAGTGATGTTTGTTGAACGTTCAGTCAGAGTCCTCCACCGTGGTTTTTGTGTTACCTTCTTTCATGGTTTCTGCTGCTTGAGAAGCTTCACATGCAACTATCTTTCCTTTTGGGTCTGATGTTATTCTTGGTTATCAATTAGAGCCTCAGCATTGTCAATTTAATAACTATTCGTGATTCACTTAACAGGTACCATGAAGAAATCTAAAAGATGCAGTGGGAAGGACCGTGTTGGGTCCCCTCGGAAATAAACACATGTATGAAATATAGTCCGTGTTTTAGAAAAGCCTACCATTCTAAGAAAAGGAACAAGGCAAACTTGAGGAAACATTTAAATTATAATATTCTATATTAAACAGGAAGAACAAGTAATGTGGCACAGGAAGTGTTATTGGAGACCATAGAAGGGGAGGAGAGGAAGGTTCCCTGGAGGCACTGGGGCATGGTCAGGAATTGGCAAGGAAATAGAGTTTGGATGGAGTGGAAGGGGTGACGTATTGTACAGAGACTTCCATTGGCCTTGGTGTGGGGTGCTGGCCTTTTCTCTATAGAGGAATTCTAGTATCGAAGAAACAGTTCAATCATCTGTGTGAGAGTTTGCATTGAAGACAGCCCTGCAGTCATTGTGGTATTGAGAATCCAAAGAGTCCTTCCTCCCCCAACGCAGTAGTGTTATTAGGTTATTTAGCCTCCCTGGAAGTGTGGTCCATTGCCCCATCACTCCCCTTCAGGGGGTCTTGGTAGTCATGTTAGTTGGTTATTAAACTATTGATTCTACAATTCTGGTATTTTCTGAGATATTGAGATTTGTGAAAAAAAATTTTCCTTCTGGGGTATTTGGTGATATATCCATGAACTTAACGAGACTCAAGTATTTCCTGCAGCATTTCCACTGTGGCCCATTCAATTGGCTTGACTGAGCAGAGATCATTGAAAGCTCGTCCATTATCAGGACAACAGGACAGAGATTCTAATAGGTAGAATGATGACCTTACATTGGTCTGAGTGCTCCACACAAACATAGTTTTGACCGTCCCAAAGAACTGTAAGTTTTAGTTCAAAAAGAATAAATAAATCAAATGTCATGACATAGGACAACTCAGGTATTTGTGTATTTGTTTATATGCATGGATTGATCTATGGGTTTTATTACAGAACTAAGCCTAAATATTTTGTACATTTTCTATGTTGCTTTGTAAATATTACAAATGTGTATACTTGTATATTTATGTATCTGCATGTGTGCACTGCTTTTGTCTAGTTTATTAACTCTTTGAGGGTAAAAATTACATCTTTTAAAATCACTCATATTGCCAACTAGATAGATTTAGGCTCCAGTGAGAGCATAAATGTAGTCAAGTTTAATTCATAAAGAATTTGTTTGTGGTTCCTTGCTTTATTACATATACAGCTGAAACTCTAGTTTATCTCCTTCAAAATCTTTATGTTCGTTCTGCATGTTTCATTTCATGCATGGTATATATATATGTGTGTGTGTGTGTGTGTGTAATCGGTCGACTTCATCTCACTTTTTTTTATTTTCTTGTATGGGAGCCATTTTAATAATATCTGTTTCAAGTGAAGGTTTGTTATTCAAAGTACACATACAGAGTTTGGCTAGAGAAAACGATTTGAATAATATTTATACAGTAATAAAACCTTGAGATGTAAATATAAAATACAATATCCATAGTTATGATATTATTCACACACTTTACTAAGTGCTATCTGGATAGAATACAGCTAATCATAAAGGAATCATCATCTAACTCCATATAAACATTGTTCATCTCAGGAACTCAAAGAACCCTTATTGAAAAATAATTATAATTTATAATAATTATTTCACTAATTTTTAATGTCAAAACAGAGACGGGTCAAACAGGAAATTAAGTTTTGCTCTGAGAACTCCAATTTCTTTTAATTCTAAAATATTAGTTGGGTGCATGGGAAAGCATGACCTCTTTATGGGAATTCACCCTCTCCATTCCTGCTAGCTTACAACTTGGTGTAGTCAAAGAAAAGAGTTTTGTTATTCATCTTTGCAATCCCAGTGGAAAAGTCAGGAAGTTGTTTTATCCTCCAGGGGAAGCTATTTTCAATGCTAAAGCATTGCAAAATCATTAGATCATATAGATATTAATGGCTGTGAACTTATGGTTGGTGGGGTGGCTTATGGTGTAGAATCGTAGGGAAAGTGTTATTTCTTTTCATTGCAAATGTCAAACAGACTGCTTGAAGAGTGTTCACTGAGTGGTGGGATCCTGTGGGAAGAACATTGAACTTAGAGTCCAAAAGCTGGAATTTGGAACCTGCACTCTGAGCTGTGCTACGTTCTAGCCCCGTGACTTAGGCGATGGTAATCATTATAAATATAATGAACTTTTACATTACTAGATGGTTTCCATTTGTCAGGTACTTTGCACCTGTCATTCTAATTTTAACTATGCCACCAAGTGGTAGCTATTATTTTCTCTATATTACAGATGGGGAAGTAGACTCAGATAGGTTTGACAACTTTCTAAAGGTCATACGACTGGTACACTGGCAGACATGGGATTTAAAATAAGGTCTATTTGAGGGTAAAGTCAAGACTCTTTTCCAGTAGACCATGAAGGCAAAGAGGCATATTGAAGTCACCATGTTTTAAGCACTGCTATAAGGCACTCAACCTAATGGTTTAATGTACATTATTTCATTTAACCTAAAACATATAAAAATGCTTTGAGGCCAGTATCATTTTACAGACTCATAAACTTAGAGTAAGAGGACAAACTGACTTGCTCAAATTTATAAATCAGTACGCGGCAGAGATGAGATAATTAAAAATATATATTCTCTAATTATGTTGCATTTTGTGTTACAATTGCTTCCTTGAACCTCTTGCATCTCATTGGACCCTTGTAATTCTTCTGGGAATGTAGCCAAGGCTGGCATTTTTTTATTCCATTTTAAAGATGAGGACAGAGATTCTCAGTGTGTCTCTCTTGGGCGTTTCCTGTCTGCTGGCCGTTTCTCTTCCTTGTCCCCTGGCTCTTTTTCGAGTGTTGGAGACTTGTCTCCAACACTCTTCTCTCTTTCCAGTTTGTTCATTATATCTCCCTAAGGGAATTTTAGCTCCATATTACTGAATGCACTGATGACTCTACATAAATGACTTTTATGACTTTCAAATTGATAACTTCCTTATCTCTACTTTGATGACTCCTTCTGGATTCTAGTCTGCTCAGTATCTCCACTTCAACGTCTTAAAAGTCTCTCAAACTTAACATGAACAAGACTGAATTACCATTTTTCTAAATGTCTATCCAAATCAAGACTCCCACACTCTTCCTTGACTCACCAAAAGGCACCACCTCCACCTAATTGCTCAGAGCTCAGTCTAGGAGATATTCTTAATTATGCCCTTTTTCTCACCTTCTACACCTAAGTCATCCACACCTTTGACAGATGGGCCATTGGGATCAGGCTACTTATCACCGTCATCATTATGTCCTCAGTCAAGTTCCCATTATCTCTTTCTTTGGAACTGCAATATTCTCCTATCTGGTTCACTGTTATCACTATTATCTACTTATATAATTCTCTCCATACTAAAACCAAGATGATTTTTTTGTATTTCATAAGTCAAATCATATAAATCCCCTACTTAAACATTCCAATAACTTTCCTGTGTATGTAGAAAAAATCTGAACACCTTTTCAGGACCTAGAGGCCCCCACAATTTGTCCTTGGCTATCCCGCTGACTTTATCTTGTTGCTTGCACACTCTGACCACATGGCCTTCCAGTTTTTTATCAGACATGCCAGTATTGTTCTTGCCTCATAGCTTTTGCACGTTTGTAATATTCCCTCCCCGACCTTGATTTTTGCATGCCTGGCTCTTTTTTCCACTCAGCTCTCATGTAATCATCATCTTGTAGGGACCACCTTTGTTAAGTAGCTATGGGTGTTAAGTAACCTCCACCACTCACATTGTATTTTGTTACCTGATTTCATTCTGTTCATAGGGCTTACCACTGCTTAAAATTACCTTTGTTTTTAAAGAAAATGCTGGTTTATTAGCTTCTTACCTGTTTCATCCACTATAATATAAGATCCACTCTGACAGGCACGTCTGTCTTGTTCAGCAAAGAACGGTGCTTATATGAAGGAGATACATAATTTTTACTAATAATAACAAATTTGGGTCAGGTTGTCTGATTTTGAATTTAGACTTTGCTCACTAACTATGACACTTTGGACAAATTGTCTCTTTGTAAATTATATTTATAATAATTATCTCATGGGGGTGTCTTGAGAATTAAACAATAAAAGTAAAGTATCTGGTACATAGCGAAGCTCCCCAGTGCTGGACTTTCTTATTAAAGGCATCTTGATCTTATATAAGACAAAAGTAAGAAAGATCTTCATATCCCACATCTTACTCGTCTGGTCCTGGGATAGGCAGTAAGAAAACAGCTTGAAGAACATTAGATGTAGCTGGAAAAGAGTGCAGGTGGGAAGGTGACTGGTAATTCATAATGTACTACTTGTATCCCTACAGAGCGCTGCATGTGTGCACTGTACAATTTCAGGGTGTCATTGGTTTAGACTATGATGTAAATGGCTTGCCTGAAGTTGTGCGATGAGTCGCCCCTATTATTACATAGTTTCTAATTCATTTAGTGGATATGGGGATAAAAAGTTTATTTATTGTTATCTGGAATTTCACGATTGTTGGTTGCTTTTATCACCAAGGCCATTTGAATCTCACAACATCTTACATTTAAAAGTATAAGGATTCTTTCCCCACTTCAATCTCTACATCTTAGATGCCACAGGCTGAAATCTTAACAGCATCAATTTTACTCTCTCTGTAAGAATTAAGTAGTGACTCTGTTTTATGAATTAGAGGGAGGACATGCTCTCTGACAATGGAACAGACTATTTGGAAAAAGTCTGGGATTCTGCATGTGGGGTCATAATGACCTATTATGAAAGGCAGAGGGGCTGGGATGGGTCTCCTTTATTTTGCTTCCTCAGTGCCCCGCATTGCCAATTATAGGTTCTCAGTAAACGTGCAGTAGGTGAATGGACTTCTGACTCCCAGTCATCTACTTTGTATGAGTAAGATGGGACTTGCTCTTCCAGAAGCAGCCCTGACATGAGAAATCTCCTGGTGGTGGAAGGGAAAAGCAGCCGCACTGAGTTAGTTGGTTGTGCAGAAGATGAAGCACAATTGTGACATCGGTCCTGGCCTAATTTGAGACACCGACTGTGCGACTCAACAGCCGGCAGTCTGGTCTACAGCGGTTGCAATTTTAGCCAGATGTCTTTAGGCCACACATGGAGTCTGAGAATTGTTGCACTATCAGTTCCAAGTGGAACAAATTTGTCTCCACACATCATTTGATGGTCATGAGTAAGACTCAGCTCTGTCCTGAACTTGCTCATACTCTCAGCCCATCTGATATTTATAGCACTGCTGGCATGGTATGCGTTGAAGTTCACCTTCTTAGTTGTCAAATTCGAAATACTCTCCTGTGAAGGACCCAGCATAAATATCAATTTATGTCCTCAATTACTTTTGTTATTCTTTGGGTCTCTTGTTAAATCCTCACCCAAGGACATGCTCAATGATTTAGAAAGAGAGGAAGGGAGAAAAAGAGAGAGAGAGAGAAGGAGAGAAACTTGATGTGAGAGAGAAACATCAATTAGTTGCCATCTCGTAAGTGCCCTGACACTTGACCTTTTGGCTTGACGAGGGGACAGTGCTTCAACGAACACACCAGTCAGGACTATTCCTTGAGTTTTAGTAGGCATAGAATACATATTGTTATTATAGATCAAGTAGAGCATTGGACTCTTGCTCCTGATTAACTTCAGTAAGTTAATGATGAAATTAATATACACATAGTCCTTCTTAGACTTCTGATGGTTTTGCCTGCCTTCTCTCTAATACAGCTTCTACCAGTGAAATTTATAAGTAAGCAAAAAAAGGAGGCATGGAAGTTTCATCACCAATAGAAGCTATTTACTTCCCATCTCTGCTTAGAAGCCCCACTTGTTTCTCTGCAGGGAGCACATGGGATTATTTCAGAACCCTTTGGAATAGTGGAGTTGACTTTGGCAGTTTCCCCTGGTGACTTCTGTGCTCCTTCCCCGCCTGACCCTCCCTGACTGAGGGGGAACTCTGTCATCCAAAGGGGCTTCTTCAGTTAAAGTAACTCTGCTCTATATTTAGAAAATGATCTTTTACAGGAGAGGTTAATCACACTACTTAAGGCAAATTCACAATAGTTAAAATAGGTCATTAAGAATTCATTCAGGTGTGGCTCCTGTAAATTGAATTCCAAATTTGCAAGGGAAAAGAGGAATGCTTAGTTCTAAGGAAGGACAGGACCTGTCCAAAAATAATGTTATATTTTGGAAGGACCATAGTCTGCTGACAGCTGCCAAATCTCAGAGAAAAATCAATTCTTGTTTGAAAAACTTGGTAAAAATTTAGAGACTAACCTAGAATAAGCTTGGGTGTCTATTTTGCTCAAGTAAAATGGTACAATACTATTAGGTTACTGTTAGATTGTGTATTTTTTTGATAGCAGTTCCTTGATCAACTTTCCAGCTCCCTTTTAGTGTATTGTATAGTTTCTTGCACATGGAAAAGGTTTAGTAAGTTGATTTTTAGTGAAATTGGAGGTTTGGGCTTGCTTCTTTGTATATGTATTCAAAGAACATACAAAGAGTAAAGTTACAAAAAACAAAGAGTAGTTCTTCTTCTACTTAATTGGTTGGGCCATGTGGTATATGGGGAATCGTGGAGACCAGAGATGCAAGAGATTCTAATTGGGCTCTGCCATTAACCAGCTTTGTGGGTTTGGTTGATAACCTCTACCAACCTTCATTTATTTGAACTTTAATTTGAGAAAGTTGGAGCTAAGTGCCTTTCAGCTCTAAAATACGATGACTTGATTATTTATTTTACTCCTAAGTCTAATTTTCACTTGTATTGTATACATAAATAAAGATATCAATTCACTAAATTTCATATCAAACAACCAACCCACCCACCCCCCACTTTCTCAGCCCAGGAAGTCTTTTCTGATTGCATCAGGCCAATCCACTCTGAGTATCTGGCTCTGAATATCTAGAATTTTGAAAACTTTCTTTAAGAACTTAGTAAAAATAGGGCAGATTACAGACGCAAATTACTGCCCTTGATATACCCAGTTGAAGTTTATAGTATTCTAATTACAAGTGGTTCTGAACCTTTGGTGAGCTGGAGTAATTGAACTATTCGGTGGGAGCAAATCATTACCCATAGGAGATAAATTTGTCCTTCTAAGATGCTGATTAACACCCTGGAAGAGGAAATGTACTTAATAGTGTCTGGAAAAGTGAAGGGCATTTTGTTTCCAGAAAGTTGCTTGTTCACATAAAACCAAGCTGAATGTTGTTTGTTTTACTATGATCATTTTATAATCACTGTGGTTTTAATGAATAGTTTGGATTTGTGTGAAGGGAATGGAAGGGTGGCCTCAGGATCGGTGAGAACAGATATGAATAGAAGAGTGAAGAGTGAAGACCTTCCACTGGGAGGCAGAGGGAGGTGGCTGCTTATGGGCCATTAGAAATCTCATGGTATTACCCAATGAGAGCATGTTGCGGGGTCATTTTGGCCAAATGGTGAAATAAGGGAGGGAGGAAAACCTGTCCTATAGTTGAAAGAGAAAGGCCTCTATGGTTGGGATGGGGTTGTTTCACCCTCTTATTCTCTAAAAAATAAAACGATTGCTCTTGACAACTTTTCCTCCCAACAGTCCCAGTGGTGTAGGGATCCAGACCTCATTCTTCAGGGAGAGGAGGCAGTTCTTGATGTGATTTGCTATCATTAGATATGCAGTCTTCTGCATATAGACCTTCTGGAGAAGCTATAGTCCTATGTCCGATCAGAAGGGAAACTTCCACATTTCTTCTAGTAACATTGACAGCACCCTGGGAGAACATGGGAGCCCCAGGACCAGAACAGGGCCATTCATTTACCAGAAGCACTTAGCAAAGGTATTGTGGGAGCTTCTTCTGCCTACAAAGCCTGCTCCTGAGATGATTACTTCCATATACTGTTGAAAAGTAGGGGACTGTGATGTTTATACCACTATGATTTGCTTCTTATAGAATATATAATACTCTGTGGTTTTTCATGCTGGCTGATATGGCTCAGTGGATTGAGTGCTGGCCTACAAACCAAAGGGACGCCTGTTGGATTCCCAGTCAGGGAGGGCACATGCCTGGGTTGCAGGCCAGGTCCCTAGTTGGGGGGTGCATCAGAGGCAACTACACATCGATGTTTATTTTCCTCTCTTTCTCCCTCCCTTTCCCTCTCTCTAAAAATAAACAAATAAAATCTTTAAAATATTTTGTGGTTTTCCAAATTCTACTATAGAATATTAGTGTATTTATAAGTTGGGAAATTGATGTCAGCTAATTAAGAACTTCAGTGGAAAGAGTCCCTCATGTTTTGGATTGGTTTTCCAATCAAGATGAATGGGAAGTGCCTGCAGACCTCCAGTGTTTCTGGCACTGGAATCTCAGGCTACTGGGTCCAGCATGCACCAGCAATGCAGGTAGCTCTAACGAGACTGCACTTAGTTACCTACACATGGTGGTGAAGAACATGCACTTGGGAGTCATATAGATCTAGAATCAAGATCAACAGTCACATTTGGGGGTAAAAGTGCCTACCTCACAGTGAATGTTAATCCACATGGATGTTAAATATTTCAGCATTAGGAAGGTCCCGGCACTGACCGATCATAAAAAATGCCAGTCATAGGGCTAGATCAGGGTTCTGGTGGCTCCCTGCTGGGCTGCTTTAGTTACCATTTTGTAGAGTAGCTCAAGGGGGTGCCTGGTGGTGGGGCCAGTGCTACCCCAGCAGTGGGTGAGCCTTGGATGATTAGAATAACGGCATAAATTGGTTTACTAACCAATTAGAGAAAATTAAATACATATGAGAACATAGAAACTGGATGAATGGTTATGGGATTGAAAAAATTTAAGTTAGATAAAATGCTTAAGACAAAGACTGGTACTTAGTAAATGACTGGTACTTCAGTTAATGTCCCAGTATTAATATTACCCTGACAACTATTTCTTCTTCTCCCTCCCCTCTCTTTCCCTTCTCTTCCTCTTCTACCTTCTTCTTCTCCTCCTTTTCCTCCTCTTCCTTCCATAGACCCTTCTTCCTATTACATTGTATAATCAAAGAACAAATATGTACTAAACAACTAAAAATGTCAAGCTTGTTTTGATCTTAGCTTTGGATTACTCTTTGAGACCAGTGGTTCCCAAACTTTCTCAAGACTTTTGGTGTCTCATGATTTTTTTATGCCTCAAAGAAATACTTAACTATACCTTTTATTAAGTAGGTAGGCCCAAATAAAATTAGCATTTACATTTTAGCACAATTTTTGAAAAAAGAAATATACAGAAATGGAAAGATAAAATTAAAATCTTCTTTTATTCCTAAATAACTTCAATTACTAATTAATGGGATATGTGTACTTATTGACTACTTCATAACTTTTCATACCCTACCATCAGATTGGGTACCGCCTCCCTTATTTCATATTGCACAATGAATTTTTTATGTTACTTAGTTTTTATCATAGGAGTCATAAAAAACCTGCCTTTGCAAAGATAAATGTCATTGAAAGAAATAGAGCAAGACCGATTGTTGAAACCATGAACTATCTTGCTTATAGGATGTCTGAGATGTGACTATGCGTCCCTTAAAACTTTCAAATATACCTGTATCATGTGAATTTCCTGAAGCATGTCATAGTAACTTGGCACACAATTTGGGAAATATAGAATTAAATAGCGGGTCTTTTAGAAATATTAAATACTAATAGTTGGGGTCAGAGAAAGACTAATGCAGTCACAACTCCAGGGATTGAGTGGGCATAAACTTGATAGGGTTATGCACCTAGGATTCCTGGGATAAATGGTGGTCTGGGCTGGCTGCCAGCAAGCAGGTCAAAGTCTGCCCAAGCTTATTTGTTGATTTTGAACTTTCAAGAGAAAATGAAAACACCTTGAATAGAGAATCACAGCCCTTTAGTCATTCTAATGGCCATTATCTGCTTGCTGAAACTCAACTGTGCATTCAAAGGGGTACAGTTTGTTATGCAAGTTTTGCATGGAATTAATGCTTAGATTATTGGGATGGCAACATTAAACCTTTTGTTTTCTAAAATTGGGTTTTTGTATCTCTGATTTCTCATAGGATTTTCCAGATTTTGTTTGGAGTTGTGCTTGGTTGTTTTTCTTCTGTTTTGGAGCAGAGAACAGTGTTTCTGGTAGAATGATAGAATCTAGAGCAAGGAGGAATCTTTAAGTAATGTGCCAGTACCTTCATATTTTGCTGATGAGGAGAGGCCAGGCAACTTGCCTAGGAACCCTCTGAAAATGGAGCAAGATAGGCCTAGAACCCAGTTTCTTCTACGGTCTCCTAGTTCACTGTCCTTTCCGTCACAGCACCTGCTCACAGAACCCCCTCTTCCATTCACAGCACTTCAGTGGCCTCAGGGTGCTTCATTATAAACAACCTCCCCTGAATCCTTAGTCACCACTTGTCATTGCTGACCTCCATCCTATACCTAGCAACATCTAGTCATGACTTCTAAGATAACACTGAAATGTTACGAGGTTCATGGCAGGTTCTTTCTAGTATGTTTTAGTTTCTTCGGGCCATTTTCTTAAGTCCGTAGTTTCTGATTTATTTAGAATCACGCACCTTTGTAATCGCCTAAACGAAAGCTAATGAGCCCGTTCTTGTGACAGCACACACACAGCAGTTTAGGGGGGTTCTGTCCACCCTCTGAGTTTCTCGCAACTCTGGTTAAGAACCTCTGAGTTGAGTGTCAGAAAGCCTTTCAAGTAGTATTTACTACAAATAACCATTTTGCTCTGCTTAGTTTGCTAATATGTGTAAATCTCATGTCTTTTAGCCTTTAATTTGGTTTACATTTTGAATCTTTCTGACATAAAAGGAAGAGTAAAGATGAACAGTTTGTTTCCAAGATTATGACAAATTATTGCCAGATTTTCTTTTGAAAGGAGAGGTTGTCTATTAATGATCTCCAAATCCATATGTCCTTCCTGAGGGTGGACAGTGTGTTTTTAAAAGTAGACCTGCCTGCCCTACACCAGTCTTAGTCCCATGTGAAGATTCTGATCCAGGAGATTTTTTCCCCTTTGATTTGAGAGAGAGAGAGGGAGAGAGAGAGAGAGAAAGCAGGGAGAAAGACAGAGACACAGAGAGATAAACTTTCATTTATTGTTGCCCGTATGCATTCGTTGGTTGTTTCTTGCTTGTGCCTTGACTAGGGATCAAACTGACAACCTTAGCATATTGGTACGATGCTCCAACCGATGGAGCTACCTGGCCCGGGCCCCAGGAGATATTTTTTAACATGTGACAACGCTGTTGATGCAGAAGATACACGAACTACTGAAAACCCCAAATTCTCATTTTCTAGAGGTGTTACCTGAAGGTTATTGATGTACCAAAATTAGTGACATAGATGAAATTTATTAAAAAATTCCTGGTTTCCTGGATCCAATATACTTCCTTTTTTATATGATATTTTTATTAGAAAATGATATTGCTGCACAGAAAGTTCTAGAGACCAATAAAACAATGTAACAAGGAGCTTGAGCAAATGTTAATATTTTGGGATATATGCTTATGATTTTAAAAAGTATGGTTAGACTGGCTTTATTTTGATTTCTGGCCTCACCAATGTTCTTTAATTTCCATGACTTCCTTCTATGATAATTTTTATTTTTTGATATTTTTAATGTTTTTATTTTAAATGTTCTGTGTGATTTTTGTTTTAGATTAGTCTAAGTAATAGAGTACTATTGTTTTTTCTGTCTATTATGAAATTCTCTTTTTTCCATTTTTATTTGTTATGAATATGGTTATATTGAGCTTATTTTTATAATCTTAGTTTGGGTATTTTTGTGTTTTTTTTCTGTTTTACTTCCTTTATTAACTCTTGGATTAAGTTTTTAATAATATTTTACCCACCTCCTACCTTTCCTTCCTCTCTATTTTCCTTCCTTCCTCCCTCCCTCCCTCCCTTCCCCTTCTCCCCCTCCCATTCTTCTTTCCATCCTTTCTTTCTTCCTTACTTTGAGTGGTTATTTTTAATTTTAAAACTAATCACATGTAACATAATAAAGTGTAAAATTATTTAGTATTTCTGGCCTTCTCTTAAAAAATATAAATCTCACTCTGGCTGGTGTAGCTCAGGGGATTGAGTGGGGGCCTGTGAACCAGAGGATCGCAGTTTGATTCCCAGTCAGGGCACATGCCTGGTTTGCCGGCCAGTTCCCAGCGGGGGACCCAGGAGAGGCAACCATACATTGATATTCTCTCTCTCTCTCCTTCCCTTTTCCTCTAAAAGATAAATAAATAAAATATTAAAAAAATATATAAATCTCATCCAATGCTGTAATAGTAAATGTGTAACTACCAGCTATACAGAGAAGGAAAAGAGCTCTGATTTGTAGCATTTACTGATTTCCCTGGTATAAATATTTCCGCTTGAGATTCCATAGCTAATTTCTGGTTATAAATATGATGTCATTGAATGAATAGGTGGGAGGAAATGCTCTGTAGTACATTAGCAGAAATACTGTACATACAATAGATATAGATTACCTCAATAACATGGGAAATAGTTAAATAACAAAATAATTAGAAAGTGATGGGTTTTAAGTATTTATTACCTTTGCTCTTAATACAATTTATTTTATTGTAAGCTCATATAATTCAATTTTTGAGAATGTATTTAATAATTGCCTTGCAAAATTCCTGAAAATTTAACAGCTGGTTTATGTAAACTAGTTCCAGCATCCTCCTGATCTTAGCAGAAAACGAACGTCTCCTCCCTTCCCCTGCTCCCAACACACACACTGCACCTCTTGTTACTGTGGCAGTTTTTACTTGCTTTACTTTAAATGTACACACAAATATTACTTTCATAGGTAATCTTTGATTACATTCTTCAACATGTTTCATCTATTTTTGCTCACCATTATTCCTAATTCCAACAACTTCTTTCTGTGCTAATTTGTCATTTTTTTGTGAAGTACAATCCTTAATAGATCTTTTAGTGAAAGTGTGAGTAGTAAATTCCCTTTGTTTCTGCATGTCTGCAAATGCTTCTATTTTGCTTTGTTTTCTGACAAATAGCTTAGCTGGGTAAAAACTGTTAAACTGACAGTAATTTTTCTGAGCACTTTATATTTGTTTAATTTTTCTGGCATTTATTATTACTACTGAGACGTCTACTATGAGTGTCATTGTCAGGCTTATCTTCTTTCCTTTATTTCTGTTATTTTTTTCACATCTTCAGTGTCCTACAGTTTTCTTAAGATTACTATTGGTTTAGACTTATCTCTCTTTACCCTGCTTTATACCCAGAGAAATAACTCAGATGTAAACACTCATGTCTTTCTTCAGTTCTGTAAAATTCAGTTATTAATTCTTCAAATAATGTTTCTTCACTTTTCATTTTCTACAGCATTTAGTAGACATAAATTAGATATTGTCATATATTGCACACATCTTATATCTGATAATTTACATTAAAAAATCTGAAACCTCTTTGACTCTATATACTTTATTCTGGGTAAATTCCTCAATTCTGTCTTTCTAGTTTTCTAATTTTTTCTTCAACCATTTTTAATCCAGTGTTTATTATGTACACTATTAATATATTTTTCTGTAAAATATTTCTCACTTCTGAGATTTCCAACTATTGTTTTTGTTTTACATCTCTTCTTAAAAATATCTTCTTCATTTTTAATCAAGGTTATTTCTTCATTTCTTTCTGCAAACATTTTGAACTTACTAAACACTTAAGTGTCGGACTGCACCATAAAACTAATACCTTTGGAATGATTAATATTCTGAGAATTTATTTTGCTGGCTACGTATATTCACACTGTGTGTCTTACTGAGCTTTGTACTTTGGTTTAAAAGCTACGTTGAGAGGGATGTTTTTGTCATTGTTGCTGCTGTGTTTTAAATTTCCCTTTCTCTTCCTCTGTGTGCTGCTCCTGTTTTTTGTGACTGCTGCCTCCTGTGCACACAGCGCTGGCCTCTATCCCTGGTGGACCCCTGTTTTCTCATGCTATTTCTGGTCTCCCGCTTTGCAGTGACGACAGGGGTCTCATAGATGTATCCACTGAGCCACTAGATGTCTTAATTTAATTCCTGACCATGGTGGCTGGCAACCTGAGTTTGCTTGTGATGTGATGTGATGTCATGTCTTGTATGTCATGTTGTTATGTTTTGTTTTAAGGCATCTTTACATGGCAGACTAGCCACCCACTTTCACCTTCTGCCATCAAGCAGCAAATCAAGCTCTGGTTTCTGTTCTTTCACCCTCTTTCACTTGTGCCTTTGACCCACAACTGCATGAGCTCGTTCAAAGTACTTTGGTCCCCACTTATTCCACCAGGAGCTGGACTTCCAAACTCCAATGCTGCTCCCAGACTTGAAGCCCAGTAGGTGTGCAGCTTGAGCTCAGCACATGGCTTTGCCTTTTTGTTCCTTGAGTCCAAAGGATCATTGCCTTGCTTTTAGGTATGATAATATGTTTTTGATTTCATTTTCTTATGCTGTCCATTGTTTGTGGGCACTGGACCAGCACAGGTTCTGCCCTACCACAATGCCTTCTGCTTTCAGAGGCTTAGCAGTCAATGTAGGCAGAACCGAGAGTCCTAAACACATTCTTCATGTTAAGAAACTTTTCTTTTATGTTTTTACAGAAATGTGGTCTCTCTGTTACTCAAAATAAATTTAAACCTTACTACATAATCAGAATAGTCTGGGTCTTTCTATTTTAAATAAAGATTTCGATGAGAAACACTGCAGGTAGCTTAGAAATGATATGCTACGCCAACAATTGTCTCCTGGGGCGATATTGTCTCCTCTGCTATTTCCCATGAAGTACAAAGTTTTATGAACAATTTTGTGCATATCCAACACAGCATTGGCACGGACACATTCTATTGGCTACTATTATCCAAAGTTGGTATATTGCCTAAAGCTAGCAACAAATGTGTTGTAACATAGCGTCTGCTCATTTATGTTACCTTGACCACTTTGATTTGCTGGTATTTCTAAAACAAAGTTTTATTTTTTAAATACTCTCTTTTGTATATTTCTCTGGTTCAAAGAAATGTCAGTTTCAGTGTTTCTATCGGATCCCTTCTCTAAATTACTTTTTTTTTTAAAGAAGTATTTTATTTTATTTATCTTTAGAGGGGAAGGGAAGGAGAGAGGGAGAGAAATATCAATGTATGGTTGCCTTTCATGCGCCCCCTACTGGGAACTGGCCTGCAGGGAACCAGTCTGCAACCCAGACATGTGCCCTGACTGGGAATCGAACCGCGATTGTCTGGTTCGCAGGCCCGCGCTCAATCCACTGAGCTACACCAGCCAGGGCTAAATTACTTTCTTTAAATCCGGAATGAAACTGCATGATTTTATTTCTTCTCATCTTCTGGTCAGTAAAGGAAAACTAGCATCTCCTACCCAAACCCACAATAAGTAAACAAGAAAGTAAACAAACAAATAAATAAAACCTAAATATTCAGCACACATATTGATTATTACTGTACCTGCATGTCACACACAAGACTGAAAATGTGATACAACCACACTATTTCATCAATACCTATGTAAATAATAGTACACAAATATTAGTCTTTTTTCAGCAGTACCTGTGTATAATAATAGTACACAAATATACAAAATTGTCATTTTGGTACTCTCAGAAAATACAAAAGGAGTTGACATTATTTAGCCAAATAACTGATATTTTTTTCCAAAACGGAAGACTAACAAGGTTGCCACATCCTCATCCCTTTTAGGGAACTGGCCAAACTCGTCACATTCGAGGGAATTAGTAAGAGCTTAGTTTGGACCTAAGTTTTTGTGGATGTAATTTTTTTCTTCCTGGAGAGACTTATATGTTTAAATGTAGTAAATAGGTATTTCTTTCATGAAGCCAGCTGATGGGACCTGAGATCTGACTCCGCTGCACTGGGAATTCCTTGAGCGATCAGGTCCTCATACCATGGCACAGGACCTCACGCATCCTTAGACCTCCCCACCATTGCTCTTCACTCCATTTTTGGTGAGGCTCACACCCACTACAGTTTTCATTTGAATTAGAAGTCCTGTTATGGGATCTTAGAGATCCCCTCTAGCCTGTGTTAGAAGCTTCACCTACATGTATACTCAGCACTCAATACAACACATCCTTCATCAGGCTACATTGTTGTCCAGGAACTGACTCCCTTCTTCAACTGTACTGTAAGAATCAGGGGAGGATGAGCCTGTATGTGTTAAGTATTAAATAAATGTTTTGAATGAATGTGCTCACCACTTCTCTGAGGTGTGTTAAAAAAATCTGGGCTTTCTATTATTACTGTGCTTTTCAGTTGGATCCTAAAATGTTTGAGATGCAGTGATGTCCCTGCTCACGTTAGTCAAACCTCAGTGGTTCCACCTGAAAGCAAACTTTCCCTCACATCGTGGCTCCATGCAGTCAAGCAGGACCAGGGTGCCTCTGTCCTGTGCTTCTGCCATCTCCTGGCACTTCACCCTCCAGCGTGTGGACAGTGAGGGAGAATGTGAAAGACTGAAGTTGTACATGTAGCCCCAGCACTATTTCCATGGCCAGAACTCACTTTAACAACTTCAGCTGGAAGGAAGGTTGGGAAATGTGATCTAGTTGTGTGCCAGAACAAAAATAAAGTGAGGTTTGATTAACCTAGTCCTGCACCTGGCACACTGTCATCTAAGAAAGCAGAGAAGCTAGCTGTCCTTGTCATAGAATGGTTGTTTCCCTCCAATATATATATATATATTTGGTACAGATTGGCCATCAGCTACTTGAGACTCAATTGTCAACACATTCTTCAGCTTTTAGCTGCCATTTGCTATACTCTTGTGATGTGAACAGAAGCTGGTAGAAATATGTGATTGGCAAATGTATTTTTGTTTAATTTGAAAGGTAACTTCATACCTTGATGACAAAAATGACATGTTGCTAAAAATTATAAGGAAGAAAAATATTTTTAAAGAGCAGATGAAATCACCTGCCTGAGTGTACACCTTAACAAGTAATACTTGTCTATCCAGTTTTATTTTCTCTGGTTTTAGTCAAATGGGTATTTATTAGGCCCTCACAACAGAAGTAATTTGAGGGAAATAACATCATTCCTTTTTCATTAAGTGCATCTTTTTTGTAGAGTCCATGTTTTCTCCATCACTAATCTTTCAACTACAAACTTGTCTGGGATGTGTTCTTTTAAAGGAAATAAACCAAAGTAGGCACCATTAACTTACAATAACTAGAGGCGATTCAAGTGTTTTTTTCTTTTTTAATTGTAAGCAAATCTGCCCGAGCAATTTCTAAGAAGTGACCAATTTAGCACACGCTTTGAAGTGTGTTTATATATGAGTTTCAATATAAAAATGACTATTCTCTGAATTTTGTCTGTGGTAAATAAGGAAATTCCATTTTTTCTTTGGAATAGTCTATTTCTTCTCTTCCAAAGAAAAGAGTCACACTTTGGTAAATAAGACACATACCTCCATTTTACAAGTTTTCTTTGGTTTCTTTTCTTCAGGCCTATGGAGTCAACTGAAAGGGTTCATTCACTTCAGAGATATAAGGCTTACTATATAATGTGTGGTATAATTTTTTTAACTTACATCTACCACTGAGAAATTTATAAGTGGAGATTTAAGAGGGAGGGCTTGAGGACTGACTGGCCTCCTATATAGTTCCTCCGAAACCTGAAAGATTATTATACCAAAAGTCAGCATTTCATGGCCCCCCTATATCCATAAAGAAAATTAAAATCATATGTCGCACAGCAAGCTTAAACCATTCAGAATGCTCATAAACATATTTAAAGCCAAAATTACAGCTGCTTTTGACTCTCAGTACCATGCATAGCTCTAGATATATTTCTTCCATTGCTATGCACACACTGTAACAGTAATTACTGTATTTTAAGCACCATGTTATTCTACAAGAGCCACATAAGGTGGGGACACAGCAGCTGCGTGACAAAGTGCCCTTCCTGTGGCATGGAAGTGCCTTCACAAGGGAAACAGTCTGTGTCCTTAATGTCCTACCAGAGCATCCACATTCCTTTGTTAGGAAAGGAGACAACAAGCCTTCTCAAAAATAGAAGCAAAGGAAACATTTCACTGGACATGCACAGTTTGGTAACCCTCGGCTGATTCTCATGCTGGACTGTTGACGCACTTTTGAATTTGGAACTTAATTGATTGCACATCAAATTCACCAAAGTACAGACTGGTGCTGCTGGTCGCTTGGAGCTTGTGTGAGGACCTTTTCCTGCCACTGTGTGCTAAAATGCGAATGAATCAACAATCAAACATGAGCTGTAATTAACATCAACTCGAACATACCATATGTTATACAAAGATGTAGGAAGTGCGAAATCCTTGGCAAAATGGGAACTTCTCAGATTCTGAAAAGTGAGAGCACATTTATTATTATTATTTAGCTCTCATTGTTATTTAAGTTAGTATTGTCTCTTTCACTCCCACTGTCAGAGTTTGAGATGACTAGTTTCACAGCTCCCCAGCGAGGAAGGCAAAATGCACTTTGAAGCGATGATGGACTGCACAGTAAGAGATAACACTTCCTTCAGGAAGGGCTTACCATACATTTGGGCTCTTCTGCTCACTTGATTCCAACTATGCTTATATTAGCATCTGTACAATAACTAGTAGGAAAAGAGTCTTTAAGTATGTCATTCTTCCACGGCCACAAAAACCCCCATCTGACCCTGCTGGAGGGGGCACTAATTCGTAAAGTGGAAATTGGCAGCTGAAAGTGCAACAGTTTAGGCTAAGGACCAGCTCTTAGGGATACGTTTGCAAGGATGTTTATCAGCCTACAGCTCAGATCCTTGAATTATACATAAGAAATAAAGCTTCTCTTATGTAAATGGACAAATTAGATGTTATCCACTAGGAATGCTGTCTCTTTGAGAAGTAACATAAACATATGTTATTTATATATTCATTTCTATTCTCAGGAAAGATTCCAAGGATGAACTCTGTTGAAAGCTTTTGAGAACTTAGAAAAAGACAGAGTTGGGTTGGGCCTGGTATTTGAAAAGTTCCTAGCAGAATTATTAGCCAGGATAGAGAAATTTGTTAAAGGCTCTAACTGTAGAGGAAAGATGATTCATATGGTATTTGTCTTTCACCGCCAGGCTCATTTCACTTAGCATAATGCTCTCCAGTTCATCCATGCTGTCATGAAGGGTAAGAGCTCCTTCTCCCACCTGTGAGTGGAACCTAATCAACAAAACAAACAAGCAAGCAAAATATAATCAGAGACATTGAAATTAAGAACAAACTGACAGTAACTAGAGGGGAGGTGGGAGGGGATAATGGGGAGAAAAGGCGGAAGGGTTGTCAGGAACATGTATAAAGGACACATGAACAAAACCAAAGGGGGTTAGGATCAAGGGTGGGAAGTGGGAATGGCTGTGGTGGTGGCGGGAAAATGGAGACAACTGTACTTGAACAACAATTAAATAAAAAGTAAAAAAAAAAAAGATAATTCAGTATAAAGAGTCTCCTTTTCTGTTTGGGCCCATAGAGTTGGTCTTTCTTTTTCCAATACCACTCTCCCTAGAAATAGGCCAATATTCTCTCTTTAAGCAGAGGAGAATGGTCTTTAGGCAAATCTTTCACAGACTTCTTTCATGTAAAATCAGTAAAAGTAGAGTAGCTTTGGCTAAGGAAGGAGGTCACAAAGACGAAACTCCCTTTAGACTCAGCCTCCCCATTTTGTCTACCCTCAGGTTCCTCTTCTGGGAAACCTCTTGGAGGAAATGTATAAGTTCGCTGAACACAATCTGCAGATCAGTGGCTCAAGACAACTTAGACCCCTTGGAACTCACTTCCTTTGACCTGAAGAGAGTCCCTCTTTACTCTCTGTTTTGTTGGATGGAATAAAGAGGAATATTGGAAACTCCATGTTTGAATGTGCTATACATCTTATAATATAGATACCCCCTAAACACAGTAAAAGTTTTGTTTATATGCAATGATAACTAGCAACACAAATATATTTCCAAATATGGGAGAGAAAACTATGGATACACATATGTGTGTGTTTATAGGATCAGAGTTATGCTTATGCACAATAAGTAGATGCTTATGCTGTGTGATTAGAAAAAAAACTTTCTCAGACAAAACATACTTCCCACAGGCCTTATTGCATGTGTTGAGGCTCAGTAAAGGCAAGTGTTGAAAAATAAATACAAGCTGGAGTATGACATGTGTTTTGCCATGACTGACCTTTAATATTTTATTTTCAATCAGTCCTGCAGAAAGCAGATCAGGGCAGTGAAATACAGGACTGAGAAGATTCAAAGAGAAGCAGAACCACAGAGAAGAAGGTGGGCTTGGGGAGCATTAGTTAGTCTGGACCTGGAAGGGAGGGGCTGTCCAGCCGCCATGTGGCACACTTGCCTTAAACAGGTGCACGTTTGCAGTCAGAGCTGAACGGAAAGGGGGACTGAGGTGCTACCGAAGCCTTTGTCGCTTTTGCACCTTGCTCACTACTTTTAGAGTCTGTGTGAGTATCAGCTTTATATAAAATTAGTAATCAATTGGCATTTGCATGTGAAAGCCAGAGAGGGAGCTGGACTTGATTGCCTGAGTTGTTCTTGAAATCTTCCAATTGTGCTGACTTGCTTCTCCGTGAAATTCCTGACTTTTAATCTCTACCTCTTACTGGGATATCTAGGTTCTCTTTCTTAAAAGTCAATTTATGAAAAGCATCCCTAATGAGCTGTTTGCTCTTTTGTTGCATTTAGAGGTGTAAGGAATAAATCAATTTCTGTATCCACCTCAGGCTGCATAGCAAGGGGTAGGGGCAATGGAGATGGAGGCAGTAAGACCTTCTGTAATACTGGGCAGTTGAATAACAAAGAAGACGGTTCTACAGGTTCTGAGGGATCTGTTCTGAATCCAGTGGACTTTTAAGTAATTCAGTATCGGTCGTGCAGTTCCTAAAACTAAAAGATAACCTCTCCGCATCAGATGAATTTTATCTGCATACTTAAAATGTGGGTCTTTCATAAGGATTCAGAGGAAATGAAGAATTAAAAAAATAAATGTATAAAAATAAAGCCAGATGAGAAAGAAGCCTAAAATGATAAATTGCGAAGTTTTAAATGGCCATTAAACTTGAGCAAGTCAAATGGCTACCAAGTGCTGTTTCATTTCTCACTTTATTTATAAACATTCACATAAAACTGCAAAGAGGAAAAAGGAAAATCCTTGAACTCCTGTGAAAGACATTTGGTGCCACGTATGTTGAATTACTATTAAGTATTCACCTGTCTTAAATGGGCTTTTTCTCCAGCCTCTGCATCATACATCTTAATGTCAGTAACATCTGCAACTGAATGGTAATGTGGATCAGTGAAGATAATCACCAGTTAATAAGAGCTTCAAATCGTGCTTTGGCTATGGTATACTTTAATGTATTTCTTTGCGTAATTTACCAGTACAATTTTATTAAATACGTATGCTTGAATCTAAAGTGCTTGTGTGTGGAACTAGCTGTGAATCTGAATTTCCAAAAAAAAAATTATGAGGACAGAGGTCCCTTTGCTTCATGCAGCCCTTCCTTACCTTTTTGCTTTCTTTGGAGCTTTGATCTCAGAAGTCATCATTTGAAAATCATGCCTGGTTTTTGTTTGAGTGCGTTCGTGATGCAGCTGTAACCTTGGTCTTTTTGAGTGAGTTTATGTACCACAGAGATAAAAAGCCAAAAGGTGGAACACCTACGTTTTTCTCTTCCATTGATAAATCTCAAGTGCCTTGGGTCCTGTGCAGAAGCGTTGACCTTTAGTATTTCTGTTTTTCTTACTCTTTATTTATTTTGCTGCAGAATGCTATTGGTCATGAAAAATCACCCAGGGGCGATGTGGTGGGTAGAGGAGGGAAGGTGGAGGAGTGACCTGGTTTTGATTAGTTAATTCAGATTAGGGAGTAAATTCTGATTTCACAGCTGCTGTTCAGGTTCAGTGGCACTACCAATTTTTCCAGTTCAAGTTCCCATATATAAAGCTGACAGTTTCCTCTGCTAGAACCCTTTTTAATGTTCCTCTTTGGCACGGGCTCTACCTTTCCCCCATGATTTTCAGTAGCCTTCCTCCCCCATGCAGCTTTGCCAGAGCTACTCAGTTGTGAGCTCAAATCTCCTGTAATTCCAGTCCTAGCAGGCCCTTAAAAATGTAGCAATGCACAGATGTGCAGTGAAAATTTTAAAATGTGCACTTTCTTTTAGGAATATGAACACTGAATATCGCATAAACCTCTGATGTCCCCCTTGCCACCTTCTAGAGCTAAGCTAACACTTCCTTCTGTGTTTATATTCGTGGCTCTTAGGTACGTGGTCGGCCCTGGCTTTTAGTTCCTGCATTTTCCCATCTCTTTTCTTCTGTGCCAAATAGCTCACTGGTTTTATGGTGTGGGCAGGGGCCAATGAGGGAATAGTTTGAGCCCACAGCCTCCATTTTCATTCATGGCCTGGGCTGAGTTTTAATATAGGCCTTAGTTAGAGACAAAGTCTCGTTCTCCACAAAGCTCCCTTTTACAGTTTAAATAAAGAAATGATAAACATCAAAAGATCAACAGTTTTCCAAAGAAGCCAATATGTAATAGTCATGCCCAGGAGCACTGTTATAACTGAAAACCTTAGAAGGAGCATGAATTGTAGCTTTGCTCCAGTTTGTTTTTCCTCCCTGTAATAGGGTCCGTTAAAAAGAAAGGGGAATAAAAGGAGGGAGGGAAGTTGGAGAATTGAGACTGAAATGAGTCTGATCATTTAGATGTAATGAAGCAAAGAAACAATTTTCAGTTCGGGAGGCTTTTTGTTGTTGTCGGGGGTGGGTATGGATACATTGAAAAATAGCTTCATGCAAGTCAACTGCAAAATAAGTCCTGTCATGGGCGTTGTGTTAACTTAAAAAGGTGAAGTGAGTATTTTGTGTGTACATGTGTGTGGTGGACCAAAGGAAAATCCCCGCTATTAGGAGGCTTCATGTCCTTTGAATAGAAATCATGGCTCTAATATTTTGCTCTTGTTAAAAAAAACAGAAGAAAGTAAAAGCATTGGTGATAGGTATACATTTTCCTCTCTTCCTCATTGCAGAGTATTTATGAAGTTAGGGTTTTTTTTCTGTTTCAAAGATGGGCGGTCGGCCTTCAAGTGATAGAATGAAATCTTAATGCATTTCGGGGTTGTTGGGTCTTTTAAATGCCATTTTTTGAGGGACCTCAATAAAGTGAGAGACTCTGACAAGGAGGCTGGTTTAAGTAACGTGCTGGTATCAGACAGGTTAAAAGGCACGGAGCAGAGCAGAGCGCTTTCTTTCCCATTGTTGAGTGCCTGGCTTCACTATGAACTATAGGGAGAGATTTTTGCACACAAGTCACCTGGGTGGGCTGCTTGGCATCATCTGGAAATGTCCATTTCTTCTGGGATGGCAGGTTTGTGAGTAGTTTTACTCTATTACCTACAGTGTCTGTGAATATGGAGTGTCTTTCTGAGGTTGAATTAATCCATGGTTAAATTGTTGAAGGGCTTGAAAACACTGAATAAGAAGCTCTATAGTTTACAATAGTCAAAACAAAGAGGCAAGATGGGACCTGTTATTCAGGAAATTCAAGCTAATGCCTTTCTCTGTGTCTACAGAGCAAAACCCAAAAGACAATACAAACCCAGACAGATCAACCTGCCATCATCATGGCTGAAGAGGAGCCACGTTTGGTTCAATATTTAGGAGTTTAGTCCAGAAATCAGAGGACATGGTTCTATTTCCAGTTTTAGAGCTGATCTCTCTATGACAGCATTCTCTATAAGGCCACACGCCAGTAGGAATGCAACGAATTTTTTTTTGTGTTTTGCCTTCCATTTTGCCCATCTGAGAAATGGGATTGACAGTAGCCTCTGCTGTCCCTCTCCTCAATGGGGACTTAGTTAGGTGGATGGAAATGTGTGGATGAGCTTCAGAGTTCTTTGGTGCAAAGCTGCTCCAGACATCCAAGCTTGCATGTGTTCGTATCAGTGCTCTGCTATGACATGGAGGGCTATCAGTGAGCTGTGGTGCCTGCACACACACACACACACACACACACACTGACCCCGAGCATCCTCCAACCTGCCCAAAAGGCAGCTTTCAGCATCAGTGTGCAGGCCCACATTAGGGACTGACACCTTAAAATTAGGTTCACTTAAACACAAGGTGAAAAACAGCTCTTTTTTCTCTTAAGTCTTTGGTATCCTAAGTGTTTCACTGGTACAAATGAAAAGAAGGAGATTTATGAAATGGCAATGCAAATCTTCACGCTAATCAACAGAATTTAGAAAAAAACAGCCAGGAGCCCTGAACATGCCCGTGGCAAGTGCACTGCTTCAGCCTGCAGAAGATAAAGTACAGGACTGCATATCGGTTAGTCTAATGTATTCAGAGTCATTGCCACATCACAACCTTGTGTTTGATTTTCTTATAAACTAATAATTTCTTGAATGAACTAATACTGCTACAGCCACTAGTACCTCTACCTTGTAGAAGTTTTTTATTGTTGTGTATGCAACTAAATTGAAATATCTTTCACTTGAAATATTGACTTTAATATCTCATTTGAAAAATTCATGAAGCCTTTGATGTTAAATCCATACTCAATTTAGCCAAATGCCATTAGAATATGCAATACGCCTGAATACAGAAAGCATTATTGTCTGTGTTTCTGCAGAAGAATTACATTTTATGACTGTAACGTCAGGATCTTTTTTGGATTTGTGCATGAGGAAAAGAAAGGAAAAGGCAGCACATTAGATGCAAAATGAAAAGTGGTATTGATTAGGCTCTCATTTACCCACTCGCTGCCTCATTCCCTAAATGCATGGAAATAAGGGTTGTGCCACTGCAACTAACAATGCTCTGTAATGAATGGAACAATCTTTAGAAAATTAGTGTGAGCATGTATGATAGTGCACAGATGTTGCTCAGAGTAACTGTCATACATTTCTTTTACATCTCCATTTACATAAGTCTCTTTATTTCCTAATAGTACCATAATAGAAACATGACAATAGTTAATGATTTCATAAAACATGTAATGTAAAGGCTGTCAGAAAGGTAGAACGTTAATTGAAACCTATAGCTATACTGTATTAGAATCACATTTCCTAAATGACTCATGTTAAAAATATCCCTCTTGAACAGAGAAAGATAATGACAGGTATTTAAAAACAAAACAAAACAAAACAAAACTCAAGCTCTCAGTAAATTAAAAAATCCCCCACCCCATAAAATACCTACCAACAAATACTGCAAAATCCACTGTGTGCTAATCGAATGTTGTTTTTTTTTTTTTTTTTTGCTTTTAGTAATTTATGGGCACTTTCCCCCATCTATCGATCGACTGCATTTAAAAAAGTAAGCTGCATTAACATTTTAGACTATTAGGGCTCCAGAAAATGTTTGGTTTTTATCACTAGTAAAACATCGTCATAGCACGGGCTTTTCGTTGGCTTGTGCAGGAAACTGTTTGAATGCGAGGGCTAGATGCACCGTTCATGTTTACCTGGGTATTTCACGATGCCCTGAAGGAACAAACAGGCTTAGAGAATGGTACTGGAGACAGACCAAGCTATTTGTAAGATTACAATTACATATATGAAATTGAAAAAACCAGTGGAGAAGAGAAAAGGTGAGGAATGAAGAATCCTTTACCCCGTGAGATAACTGACGAGCCAGAACACTAAAGATTCTTCAGCTCCTAGGACCTCAGCCCCGGGTTGCTGCCTGCTCTGTAGCACCATCTGCTGGTCAATCTGTGCTGTCAGTCTGGGTGGGGAAGTGGCCTATTCTGCTGAAGACAAAGGTCACGCCTGACTTCAATTTTAGCATATGGCATGTGAGTTGCAATTTACACCAAATAAGAGTTTAGAGAAGGATAAAAGCAACAGGACGGGCCTAAAGAATGTATCAAAGTAGTTATTTACAGCATCTTATTTTAAAGAAGGAACACAAAAGCAATACCCTCTTTTTACCCACAAGAAGTGTAAGAATTCCAAGGATTTAAAAAAATAAGACCACACCATCTGTGCAAGAAAATTTATTCTCACCTTGATCTTTCAACATCTTGTGTATCTTCCATTCTATTAAATTAAGGCATTACTGAAATATGTTTAAAATTGAGCACCATCCATCATAGAGATTGAGTTAGAATATCTACATACTATTTACACATCTCGGCAGGAAAAGTAATTTTTCTTTTCAGTAGTTATCATTTTTGGAAACCCAAATGGACTTGTAAGCCACTGTCTGCCTCATCCCTTACTCAGCATTTCCTCGGCTGATGCATTTCACTGATTCGATCTCACCGATACGGTAATAAAATCATTGGTCACTCACACGTACAGAGGCTGGTAGCCATGTGCCGAATTACCTGCTGTTAATTCAGATAGAGGTATACAGATGGGATTCAGGGATCCAAATGTGTTAATCTGAGAAATCCCTCTGCAACATCCCACGGATTACAATATTGCTGAAATATCCGGCATATTACTGCAAGTTAAATACTTCTAGAATTAATTATTAAAAGTGTATTTACCAAGGTTTAGCAACTATTTAATATGCGTTGCTTCCCAATGGGAGACTAGCCTATCTGAGGGCTGTAGAATCCTGGGGCCTTTGGAATTTATTTAACAAATGATAAGCACCTGATTAAAAATAAATTAAATGCTAGTTAAAGCATTTAGGGAACTCACTTAAAGTGTTTCATTAATAATGGGCTTCCCTATCCTATCTTTATTGTTTTAGAATTACTAACTTTATATTCTACAGTAGGAAACAAGATGGCTGCCAGAGAATTGGGTGAATAACCACATTTCTTAATTATTTTTTCTCTTGTGAGAGTTTTTTTTTTTAAAGAAGATTTTTATGACCTCTTTTTTCTTGACCCCACAAACAGGTATCTTAATGCTACAGAAATTTCGAAGAAAGTATTTAATGAGAGCTTCACCAGTTATATGCTATTCTTATCAGATTTGCCAACATTTTTTTTCTTGTAAAATACATATGTAAGTGTCCTTGACTCTGTTTTTCAAGGTTTTTTTTTCTGGAACTAGAATTTTTGTAGTTAATGCAAGAAAAATTCATTTTCTCTTGTATAGTCCTTCATATAAAAATGTAAATCATAATTTATGGCAAAGTGGTTTGAATTCATCTTTCAGATGGACAGAGTGCTTGTTTTCTAGCCGTTGTACTAGACCCTTTCACGTACCTTCTTTCCGAGGTCAATTTTCAAGGAATTGCCAGACTTACAAATTTATATGCATGATATGCACAATGCCAGTCTGCTCAAGCTGGAATCAGAGAAGTGTAGGAGCCCCGATCACCACAGGCCTTTCATTACGCAGAGCTTTTGGAGAAAACAGGGTTCTTTTGAAGCCAACCCAGAAAAGCAATGGGAGTTTCATATCAAAACAGACCTAAAGACATGTTTATAGATGAAACTGTATATTTTGTTTTAATACTTAAATTATGTTTCATGTGTTTGAAATCCATTTCTTTACATCTAAGCTGTTTTTGTTTTTTTTTAAATGTGAAAGTTCCTTGAGACTGGAGTCTCATCTTTATGTGATTAAAAAGCCATCCTGACTCTTAGTACATTGCTTGATACAAACAGCTTGAAAAGTAATACTGATTTGGAGAGAAACTATGTTAAGAGGAATCTGAGTGCGAGTGGGGAGGTGGGCAGGTGGCATAGTATAGAGGCCAGGACCTGGAGGAGAGAAATACTGCCTTTAACAGTGAGGCCCAAGCTCCTTCCATTAGCAATGTTCCAGTAGAGAAGATTGAGCAGAATAGCAGACTTGTGTCTTGAGAGGTCTGGAAAGACTAGGTCACCAACTATAGATAACTATGCAGTGCATGTCTTCTTTAAAAACTGTGGCAGATACACCAGATTTATTCACATAGGACCCTTCTGCTATGGACCCCGTGTAGGTCAAACAGGGAGCAACAATCCTGATTGGTAGGACTTAGACTTCTGCTAACAGAAATGTCTCCGGAACCACAGCCTAGAGAGATAAAAGTGCCGGTAAACAGGAGAAGCTGATCACAGCACAGAGTCGGAGATTGACTTGTGTGGGCTGAGGCTAAGAGCTGAAAGTCAATGATAATAATTAAGTAAGTTTATCTTAGGCATCAGGGATAATCAACCTAAAAGACAAAAGGAGTTGCCTTCTTCATTTATCAGCTGCATCTTGGAACAGAGGACAGAACTCTTCAGGGCCCCTGCCTTAGGCAACTCCAAAGGAGAATGTAGCATTTACACAAATCCTGAAGATAAATGTGTGTAAAGTGAACCTTCCACAGTTAATGTGGGTAGATTTACCACCCTGGGGAGAGAGAACAAAATAAAGTGAAAAGAGAATGCCTCTTGGCTCTGCTCATTGGCCATGGCCAATGGTCAGGCAGCAGATGTGGCCTTTATGTTACTAGCAAAGGCTTTGAAACCTCCTGGATCACCTCCCACCCTCATGGCTCCCTGAGCAACGCTGATAACAACTAGCCAAGTGACTGATGCTGCTGCTGAAATTACCTCTTTGGTCTCACACAGAGCCATCCCCGATTTGTGGAGAATAGCCAGTCTGTCTGCAGCAATGGCAACTTAGGGGCTGAATGCATCCCTTTGTATGTTGGGGTTGTATGTTTCTGTGCGAGAAATTTCAGTGGGAAGGATACTGGATGGTACAGTATGCTGCCTGGCAGTACTGGTAAATACCGCACAGTTTTGTCTTAAGGAGGGACACGTAGAAGTTGCTTGTGTGCTACAGAAGTGTCTTGGTTTATGACAGCCAAAGACACTGATACTGAGTACCTGGTTGTGGTTACTATGTATGTGTGAATATAATTATCATAATATTCAAGCCTAGAATGGTGGCGGGAAAGCCAATGTGCTGAGTATCTGCAGTATCTGTCTCATGGCGAGACTCCTCTTACATTACTGTCAATTAGAAACTCTTTCTGGTGCGTTAGCACCAGAGCCAATCCATTCCGGATTCCTGGAGCTACGAAGAAGAAAACTGACTGTTTTCTATAGCAGAACATACTTGTTTTAAAATGCTGAAGGAGGTAGAATTAGACTCTTAAGTTATGTCTTTTGGTAGTTTCTACTTTGTTGTTTTATAAAGAGAAGATGGAAATGGATTCTCAGTGAGCACAAGCCCAAGTTGAGTGAATCCATGGGGGGGGGCATTAAGAAAGTATGAAATAATTCCTGATGACAGCTAACATTTATTTAGTACTTCCCATGTGCTAGGCGCAGCACTAAGTTCTTGTTTGCGTGAGCCAATTTATTTTACCCAACCATTTTTGAAGGATATTTCTCAGATAGGTAAAACCAGTTCTCAGAGTGGTTAAGGAAATTGCCTCATCTAGTAAGCGATAGACCTGGTTTTGACTTTGGCTTTTCTGACTGTAGGGCTCCATCTCTTTACCTTGAGTGTTTATGCAATGAGAAGATTCCTGCCATAGGGAATTGAAGGCATTAAGGTTATAAAAAGGATTACTAACAATATTTCGGACTCTCCAAAGGTGTAAATACTTGTGACAGTTAAGTCTACCCACTCCCCCTCCATGTAAGGCAGAAAGCTGACCTACCAGCAGAACTGCTTGATCTCCCCTCTACGTGGTGACTACGATAATGAGTTTGGTTTGTGCATTTCTTTATACTTTCTCCACATATGAATTTAGTCTTTAAAAAATGCACCTTGCTGTTTTGCATTGCTTTTAGTTAGGTTTTGATATGAGACCTTCTTTGAGGGAAAATGGAAATCATGGAGCTCATGTGTGGAAGTGTGTTATGCCGTGTTAAGCCTGTTCTACAGCTATTTGGTGCTTTCTCAGGACTGTATTAGAGGTCCAAGTGATTTGCCAGCCTATTTTCAGAGAAAATGTTTCTGAGCCACAAAACAGACTTTGAAACAGTTGCCCTTTCATGTAACTGGGGGCAGAATCGAGTTTGCCTACTCGTCTGCACTGTGTGATTGTCAGAATGGCTAATTTTCTTTGATTCTGTGTTTTCTGACATTTGGAAACTACACCCCAAGAAGTTAAAATCATCATTTTTGCACTGTGCTCTGTGGCAGCTGCCTGCCTGGTGGCTTCTGGTAGCTCCGTGAAACGTGTGGGCAGAGCAACAGAAGGGCTGAGGAAGGAAATAGAATGACTGGAATAGCATTTGCCTGCAGAATGTTGGTAGCTGAAGGTGGAGCATATCCAGAGGACACTGTGAGGAATATTTTAAAATCACAGGTGTACTTCTGCTCCCTGCAATTTAAAGACACATTGCAAATGCAATGACTGTATGGCTTCCTTATTTCAAAGTTGGAGTTCTTGTGGGCCCTCCCTCCCCAGGCAAAGAGGAGATGAGGTGTGTTGACTTCTTCCAGAAATGAATGAGTTTTAAAGCAACTGGGTTGCTCCAGCACCTGGGGACTCAAGGAACTGTAGGGAATCAAGATCAAGGAAGGTTTTTTTCAACAAAAGAATAAATAGATATGTTAAATTTTCCACTGTGAGGCTAACCCAGTGGTGCAGAAATTTTTACTTAGGTCTGTAAGTCCCACCACACTTCCCTAGTTCTGGGCTGAGTTGGGATGTGGGCTGAAGACCGCTTCACTCTTGGGTGGGTCCTTGAGCCTGCCTTCCGTGGTGAATGCAAAGACCTTTCTATACATATGCCTTTCATTTATTTACTAAAATCTGCAATTCCACCTAAAGAATTTTATTTAAAGAAATAGAAGAAGGAAATAAAGGAAGTGCCTAAAAGTAGTGGTCCAAAGTTCTAAAATTATACATCACATCAATAAACTTTTTTGAGTACTTACCCCAAAATATGCATATTTATTGATTTATAAATTTTATATGTACTACTGCATGAATATATTCATACATAATGGAACATATGCAAACATTTTAACTGGAGGAGACAAAAGTGAAATAAAATATTATTTAGTAGTGGTGTAAAGTCCTCCACTTTCCCCAAAATTATTATGACTGTGATTGCTTATAATTCAAACTTTTTAAATCATACTGGTTTAATACTTTGTGATTTAGCTTGGTCTGGTTCTAATCAAGCTTATTTTAAAATTTGTTTTAATGTCTGTTATAGCTAAAAGGACTATTTTATACAAGTATGGAGACAAAATGAAAGAAGGCACTGTGTCTGCATTTACTGATCTGTGGTACCCAGTTTTCACTCCCTCCATCATCACACAGGCATCTGTGCTGCTCTTTGGCAAGCACATGGTCACCTTTCCAAATGCTAATCATCTGTCTTTGAAAACTAACTAGAAGGTATGCATTCTTATATTTTTAACAAATGGATTCAAATCCCTCTGAGAGTTTTGATCTGGAGGACTTTTAATCAAGTTACAATATCCCATTTTTGAGTTGTTAAGAACCATGAAAATATGGGAGCTTTTTATAGGCAAAAGACATATTTTCAGTAGTAAAATCATATTAAAATGGAAGTGATTCTAAATACCAATTTTTAAATATTCTTTCCAGAGTCCAAGTTTTAGGTTTTTTTGTTTTAAGGCAGTGTTTCTCAACCATAGTTGAATCATCAAGTTAAACTTTAAAGACCAGACTGAGTATGTTTTCTTTTCCAAAGTCAACAGATTCATACCCTTGGATTTTTTATATACCTGGCCCACCAGAGAGAAAAGTGTTGGGCCAAGCCTCAAGCTGGACTATGGTGTGGCCCTCCAGCCATGGCCAAGGTGTTTAGAAAAAGCACAGATGATTTGAACCCAAAGGAGTGTATTGTACCAGGGATAGTTAGTTATCATATATGTCAGGTCGTAAACCTGACATTCATTCTGAGGTCTAAATTCTAAGTGTTCAAGTAGCTTGGCTGGACTATGCCATTTTCCAATAAGGGAGTCTGAGCTGTTTGGTTTAATTGTGGTTCAGTATGGTCCCACACCTTAGTGACAAAACCAGTATTTTCAGTCTCTATAAACCCTCTCGGGACAGCTACCGGGGTTCTTACAGCTCTGCCTCTTAGTCATTTTGAGCGTGGCAACAGAAGTAGGAAATTCTATTATTTTAATTTCCGGAATGAGGGTGCCATCTCGCCTCTTCGCTACATCTTCTTCTTGCTTTCCTTCACACTATTCTCTGCTGAAACATCACCAGCAGACACAGGAAGTCACTACCAGGAGGAACTGATGTCTTTATGGTCTTCACCATCACAAACGATCACCTTCAAACAGTGTAATTAGGTCATGGTTCCTTTATGCTTGAAATTGGAAGGAATAAGAGGAGCATTTTCTGATATTACATTTCAGAGCATATGTGTCTTTTGACATCTAACTTTCCTCTGGAGAAAACATGCTCTTCCTTGATGAGCAACAATACATCTCTTTTCTGTAAATCCTGAATGCCACATCAGCGTATGTTACACTCCATGAGAGGGAAAAAAAAAAGCCCTCGGTGTAGCACATGCCAGATAAAGTCTACACCCTGTTTGTGCTGAGTCTGATGCTGATGGATGAACACTTATTAGAGGAATGCACTCACCGTGCTGGGAGACTCTGCCGTTAACAGTTTTCCATGTCTCATTTTTCTGATGGGAGTCTTACTTTGAAGAATTCAAATTAGATGATGAATTACTGGGTAAAAATTCTACTAAAAAATTCCCCCCCCAACTTGTATACTTTTTAGATTGATGTAACTCATAGATGAGAGTGGGTGCTGAAGAGAAACTGAACACAGGACATTGTCAAGTTGTCTTCTTCTACAGAATCCAAACAAGCAAGTCTGACTACAGTGGCCTTGTACCAAATCAGAGGAGTTCACAAGATGGAGAAATACATTTTATGAAATATTAGTAACTGGGGAATGGTCAGTGTCAGTGAAAACTCTGGATTATGGTACTTTGAATAAATATATACCCAGTGTTTTAAATGTAATAGCACTGTACTTATGGAGAACCCAGATGTCTAGCAAATTTAGTCATCAAGACTACACACTAGAATCCAGGAGAACATGGCAAAGCTTTTACTGGCAGTGCAGGAAAAGAGCTCCCAGGAAGCACACGTAATGTACTTCACAGAAGAGTCTGATGGTCCTCAGAGTGCCTCATCGGGGCCGCTGTGTATCCAAGAGGCACTTTATTAGAGACACCAGAGGCACACACACAGGTGGCAGCTAATGAACAAAGATGAGAAGAAGGAGATGAAGAACCACTAAAGGCTAACATGAGTAGGATAATTCGAAGCGACTCAATAAAGGAAAAAGTGGCTCCCTAAGCCATAATACAATTATTTGTATGAAGATGATTTTGAATAAATAAGAATGGGTTAAATTATGCCCCATGCATTCTATTTGACAAGGCACATAATTGTGCACAATATTTTCCCAAATTCTTTCAAAAATGTTAGATAACAGTAATATGAACTTATTGAGCATTTAATATGGAACAAACATCGATCTAAAGGCTTTTTAATATATCTCCTCATTAAATCCTCAGAACAACATTATGAAGAGTTACCATTATTGTCCCCATTTTACAGATAAGGATCTGAGGTAAAAAAAATTAGCTTGCTCAAGGGGAAAGCAGCAGTGGACTCAGCTCAGGCCCCACGTTTGACAGCTGTGTCGTATCTCCTAATTAAAATAAATAAATATTGCTGCTTAAAGCTAAAATCTCAGTTGTCTGGAAATTTTGCTTGTATGAATGCTTGCTGATGCAGTATTAATGAGACATTTACACATATATTAAAATATATTTAATTACAACTGGGCTCCAATTATGTTGCCTATTAAAGTCTTTCCGAGACTTTTTTTAGTGATAATTAAGAATGTGTTTATAATGAAAACTTGGGGTAATTTTTGGTAGGTGGAGGTTCATATGGAGAATGAAGATAGCTTCAAGGTCAAGAACTTGCTGTCAAGATACCTAGGAGAATGTTGAATCTGTCCCAGAACTTGAGATTCACAAAATCATTAAGTCTTGTTTATGTTATTCTTTTGCTTTGCAAAAATATTTTTTTACAAACAGTACAAAGGTAAACTTTAGCTTTGCTGCTGTCAGAATTATCTAATTTCTAATTAGGGGAGCCAGATTTAATGAGATTTTCTTAAGTAGTTTGGATAAGCCTTGGATGACTGACTTTAAGTAAGTGATGTGTTTTTTTTTTAACTGGTTAATCATTTGTTGCTTTCATAATTGATCAGTCCAGCATTTCTCGTAGAGTGAGGCAATTAGGCATTTGTTATAGACACTATGGGACCATAAAATGAGAGATGAGAAAGGAGAGTTCAAAGGGATTAAACAAGCTTCTGTGGTTCCTCTCTCCCGGACAGCCTGCAAGGGGGCAGAAGAGTTGCAGCGACCACAGCTGGCGGTCTGCCCACGGCAGAGTGTGCATCGCTCGGTGAGGGGTTCTGCTCACTCCCTCTGCTGAATGTCAGAGCTTGTTCACAGGGTAGTGTTAGCCATTCGGCGAAGTGAGTGCTTACACCAACTGCTAATGCAATTTCATTTCTCCACTGCCTTTTTTTATGTACACAAGATTATTGGAAATCACTAAAAATTAAGAAGGAGACAGTCATCTGAAAATGTATTGGTCATTGTGTTCTTCCAAGATGATAAGGGGAAACACAGAGTAGAATATCCTGGATGTCTATAACAGTTTATCAGAGTTGGTTAAATTCAGTGAAATGCTTTGAAAGCTATCACAGACAGCAAACAAAATGACAATGTTCGCTACCAAGAAGTTGATTTAACCTTAATGATTTCACACCGAGTATGTATGTCATTTTTTTTTAATTAAAAATATTTCTACAAAGAGAATGTACTCTGGGTTCTTCAGTTCCCCATACATCCATAGAGGACACCAAATTCAAAAGACAATGCCTTTGGGGAGATCCTGTTTTGGCAGCTTGAGAATTTACTTGGAACAGATTAAAGACAGCTAAGCACAAACTGCATCTCAGCCCTCAGACATATAGATGCGTGCTCCCATAGCCCATTTCTTTTAATGAGTAATGAATTACCTCCCCTGCTCCCCTGAACTTCAGCCTTTTTTCCAAAGGGTTATGCAGAAAAGTGCACTGATGTGGAACAACCAGGTTAGATGAGACAGTTCGTTCAACCCATGTTATTAAAGAAATTGGTTCACCTTTTTGATTCTGTGTCATTGTAGTTTCAGCCATTCATTTGTTCAATAAACAGTTTGGTATGTTCTGGGAAATAATGAATATTGATCGCAAAATCGATCACTTATTAAGAAACAGACTAAGGGAAATTGTTTATCCAATCAATTGTAATTTTTGATTTGTTATTTATATTTTCCAATTTTGTCCACCCCTCCTTGGGGCTCTCCTGCTCTCAGGAACTAAGGGAAAGGCATATAGACACTGGCTGGAACTTCTGAAAGAGCTCAAAACCCAATATATTCATTATGGATCACGCTGGCTGAAATAGCCCGTAATAAAGGAGAATGTGACTGAGAACCGTGGAGACACTGCCTCTTGCACCTGTGGCTACTGGGCTGAAACTTCGTATAATGACAGAATTTGCTGAAAAGGGTGTGTCCTTACTCTTCCTCATATACAAGCTGTGTATATACTTTAGAAGACAAAACAGTTGCACATAATTAAAATTTCTATACAAGCTAACAAACATTTTGAATAAGCCCGGAAAATGGTTGGCTGCTTTGGATACATAAGATATTTGATTTACTTAAAGGATTCCTATTTTTGAAATATGTTTGTGGTACAATATAAATGAAATTTATCACTCAGAATTTTCTGAAGCTAACACAATAAACATGTGCCCAATTCCAGCAGGTGTGAAGTAATTAAGTGATGCAATATGTAGAGGGATCATCCTAGGACATAAGAGGTGGAGGAAGCACACATATTCTTCAAGATCCTGGAGAAAGCAACCACTGTTCTCCTGTGGGAATATATTGATAAGTACTTCAATGAACCCTCTGGGAAAGGCTGAGTGAGTCCCGCTGGGAAACAGCAGACTTGATCACCATTCTAGATGCCTGGTTAAATGGGAAGCGAATCAGGGGCAATCTCGGAGTAAGCGTTTTTCTGGTTTTGTTATGCACTTATGTGGAAAACCAGTGCTGGCCGGACAACTGTGTATTAACTAATCTCATTCTCAGTAGAAGAGATCCCAACTTTTTGCCCTTTTACCATAGTTCATCGAAGGCAGAGAAAATGTACCTACATTCTCTACTGACCTACCCTATGATTGGTGAGCACCAGGTGAAAATACTGCTCGTGATCATACTTCATCTGAAACACGATTTTGACTACCCCTCTAGCTGGCTGCAGACACTCATGATAATTGCCTTTCTCTGTTTTCCCCACTTTGTTTTCCAACCTGCTTAGAGTCAGAGCTCTTCCTTCAGAATATGGTAGCGGATCTAATTTCCAACTGAGGTTTCAAGGTTAGATGTTTAGTGGGTATCTTAATAGCTATAGAACGTGGGAGTCCTTTGTTAAAGAAATAAAAGGATTGCCAACTTTATTCTACTAGCTGGACATCCTGCTTGCATTTATCTTTAGACTCGATAATGTTTGTCTTTCACCTTATACTGTCCAATGTCTCCTCTGTGGACTAGTCTTTGATTTAGTTCGTTCAAATGCCTTCTTGCTGAAATGCGCCTTCACTACACGAGTGAGAACCACCAACCTGTAATCAAATTATAATCTCATGGGCAGGGTTGTCACTGCCCAATGACTCACTGGGATCATCTCTTCAAAGACCACTCCTTTCATTAAACTGCTTCATGTCTTTTTCTTTTCTTTGTTTTCTTCTCCTCTCTTTCATCTGCTTCTCACAGGACCATTCATACCTGCCTCTTGCATCTTCAACAACTTAACGCTTTCCGGATCTCTCCCTATTTTTCTGCAAACCGTGGTGTCTCCCTCTTCTTACAGATCATCATTACCAGCCCACCCCTATATCCACACTGTCTCTGTCCTTACAAGCTAAGATCTCATTTCTCAACTTGCCTTCCATGACATACTCCAAGAAAAGGGAAACGAAGCTTGCTACCTTACTCTTTTGGACGTTGCTGTCTTTTCTAGAAAGCAGACCTTGCATTCACTGTTTTTACTTCTTAGTCATCATTCTTCAACCACCTACATTTGGGTTTCTGAGCTTGATTATGCTTTAAGAAAGAAGCCACAACCATTTCATTCCTTTTATCCCTTTTTAATCAGTGGGTTACATGACTTATCTGCAGCATCTGATGTCTGTGCTCCACACCGTGTGTTCGTCCAACAAACCAGCACTGAGTGTCTATAATTCTCCAGGCACTATATCCTATGCTTGAAATGTATCCATGAACAAAGCAAATAAAAAGTTCTAAGTGAAGAATCTGGAAGATAAGTAATTGATAGACTAAATAATAATCATATTATTAATTGTAAGGCATGCAGGGCACAAAGCTTGGGTGAGTTGAATGAAATGACTCAAAATTTAAGGGGACATTCACTCTCAGGGTCTCCATTTGGAGTACCTTATCTATTTAAATTCTGAACATCTCAGGAAAAGGGCAATGGCTCAAAGGCAGGAGTGTGCCTGGTAGGTTCTTGCAGTGGGAGGAAGCTAGTGACTGAGCAGAGAGAGTGAGTGGGAGCAAGTAGTGAGAGATAAGATTAGAGAATTAACACTTGGGGGGTGTAACACACAGAGATATCACTGGCAGTTGTCGATAATTGTCAGGAATTTAGCTTTAAAAGACTAGGTAGTAAGTGAAGGGTATTTGGGCAGAGAACTGATGTTAGCTGCCTGACATTTTGAGAGCCTGGCTCTGGCTTCTGTGTTGGATTGAGAACATTGGGGTGGATGATGGCATGGACTAGGCTAATAGAAATGACAAGGGTGAGAAAAAGTGGTTGGGCTCTGAACAGATTTGGAAGGTTGAGTCATCCTGATGTGCTGATGGATCAGATGCAGGGTATGAGAGAAAGAGAAGCATTGAAGATGGTTCCTATATTTTTGGTCTCTGCAGCTGAGTCACATGAAACTGTTTCCTGCTTTGGCTTAGAGGAGAGCATTTTTCTGGTTTTCATTTCTAGGTTTCTGACTTTGTGTCTTCTTTACATACTCCTTTTCCTGCTTCTGCTTCTTCTTCATTATCATTGGCCTTACCTCTGCTATTTCCTCAAGCTTTGTTTCTCTCTGTGCTTTCTGATCCTTGTCACTTATTGAACTTGATCTTGAATGCATTCCATATTTGTATTTTCAGCCCTAACCTCTCCTTTGGGCTTTGGTGTTGTGTTTCCCACTTTTTATTTTCATAGTTCTATTAAGTCCACAGTCATCTTCCCAGTCATCTAGGCTGGGAATCCTTTGTCTTCACTGCACTAGTATTCTGTAACTATGTAAAGAAAATTTCCTTCACTAGGATTCTTCTTGGGGAGAGCCCAATTGATGCATGTTTACAAGAGGTCTTGGAAAAGTCCATTGAATAGGTGGTGAGCACCTCATGGGGCTTTGTGGGTAGCAAAATTTGGTGACTCATACCCTCTCTGAAGGGGAGAATCCCTGTTAGGAACTGAGCCCTGAGTTTTTCTGGGTTTGGCCTTGGGGGATAGGCCTATCCAAAACCTGGAGTAGTAACCAGTTCAGGACCATGTTCCTTTGCACAATAAAGGACTGTTAAATTTTAAACTCTCAATGGAAAAATCTGGAAGTGGGAGATAGAAGCTAACAAGTCTAGATACTATGTAAAATAATGAAGAGAGCAATGTGTGGTGTGGCTAAGTGGATTGGGTGCCAGCCTGTGAACCACAGGGTTGCTGGTTCAATTCCCAGTCAGGGCACATGCTTGGATTGTGGGCCAGGTCCCCAGTAGCGGGTGCACGAGAGACAACCACACATTGATGTTTCTTCCCCTCCTTCTCCCTCCCTTTCCCTCTCTCTAAAAATAATAAAATAAAAAAATGAAGAGAGAGAAAGGGGTTTAATATAAATCTTGTGGCAGGTATAAGAAAGGATTGGTAGAAAACAAGTATCAGTTTGGCGATTTGGGGGTTATTGTGTAAATGTAAGAAAAATCTCCATTCTTTAAAATCTTCAGTGAAGACTCAAAAATGCTCTATTTTTTTTGTGTGTGACTAAATTCTTTGGAGATTTTCCATGAATGCTGTGTCCTGTAGTTGGGTTGTGGAGGGCCTAGAGATGAAGCATCACCTGGCAGCAAAACGGCTGGGCAGGAGAGAACAGCTAATGTTTCCTTATGCCTCTCTTCTCACCCTTAGATTAAAGGCTCTTACCCTGTCCCAGTAATGTCCCACTTGCCTTCCTTTCTTATCTGGAAATATGTGGTGAGGTCGTATTAACTGATCTCCCCTCCACTTCCCTTTTTCTTGACCAGTGTACATTTCATAAAACTTCAGATTAACTATCCTAAAACACAACTGTGATCCTACTAGAGAGGGAGAGAAGGGAGTTTCATCAGTGCAGGTGAAGAACTGAGGCGGCTCTAGCCTGAGTCCAATTTCAATTCTCTCAGCCAGATAGCACATTTTTCTCATTTAATTTGAGTGTCTGTATGTATCTTGTGTTTGCAATAGTTTCTACCACTCCCTGATGTCTGACACCCAGCCTGCTTTACTTAATCAACATCAGTGGGATGCCTCTGAAGTCATTGGAATTTACAGTGTTAGAAGTTAAAACCATGATGTTGAAGTTAGACAGACATGAATTTGAATCCAGCTGATCTGCTTGTTCTGTGATCTTGGGCAAACTCTGGGAGCAACCTGACCCTTAGTTTTCTCTTAGGTAAAATAAAAAGAAAATATCTATTTTCTTGTGAGGTTGTCATGCTGGTACAAAATTATATCAACACAGAGTAAGCCCCTAAAATGATAGTAATTAATAGATTTTTATGTCATTCCTCTATACTGAAGCTTCACACTTTCCTATTATCTTCTAAGTGAAGAAACCAAACTTACCTGGACCCTGGTGCTTTGACCCTGGTGTGTCCTCTCTAGTGCCCTATCCCTCTGTTCTCTGAAGCACGCTGTATTCATCCGTCTACTTGCTGTCCTTTACACACACACACCCCCTTTATGCTTGTTTATGTGGTCTGTGTCTTTCTTGCCTTCCCCAACCATTTACGTGCTCTCTTTCCAGATTTTCAGCTGTCGTAAATCTACTCAACTTTCAAGACCCAAAATACTTCTCCATGAAGACTTTTCTCTTCCCTACATGTGGAAGTCATCCCTACCCCTTACCAAGACTTGGTAGCCATCTCAAGGCCTAGATCACATCTGCTTTGCACTTTGAGACTGTAGTTTTTTATTTTCTAGTTTGTCAGCTCCTTTTATCATGGACCAGGTTTCTTTCATCCTTGTAGCCATCATGGAGCCTGGCAGTCTGCAGTTCTCTCCCTCATTCCCCAAATGGTTCCTGAATACCAATTTATGTGGGGCTCCAACCCTGTACCTGGCACTCAGAACAAATATATCGAATATAGGAATAAATGCCTGAAGAAATGTGTTAGTAAATTGATGGTAAGCCAGAGAAACTTCTGATACCTTAACTCTCCTGAAACATTTTGCAGTGGAGTCAGACAAGCCATTGAAAAGCTAAGACATCTTATTTCTTAAAAAACTGTAAAAGAGGTTCTTTGGGAATTTAGGTTCTTTAACCTAGTTTGGTCTCTAATCTTATCAGTTTATTATGTTTTTACTTCCAACTGCTGTTCTTGGCTTACTGCTCTTGAAAGTCCCCAAAGAATACAATTCTTAGGAGCCAGATACTTGCATTTTTAAAAAATTCTTTCTTTTTCTTCTTTTCTAACTGGCTCTCACCCTTGATCAATATTGATAACTTTCTCTCCAGTTTCTTCCACTGAATGAAAATTTTACTGTGTATGTTTCTTATATTTGAGGGAAATTGTATCTGTAAAGATATGCATGTGTATATAATATACAAAGTATGTAGAGAATCATATACACAACTCTTTAAAGGTATGCATATATATTTGTTTAAGCAAATATACTGTCCCACTTTTCTTTTGTGTATCCCTTTAAATTTCACTTTCCTGCAGATACACCAGCAGTGTTGAGTTGTGATAATTAGACTTTCTAGGAAATAAAGAAATAGAGATCCCTTAGTCTCCTTGGTTGTTGTACAGATGCTTGGAAATAAGGACAGGTACTCACTCCGGCAAGTGAGCAGTAGGCTTGTGGGAACCTGTCCCAGCAGGCTGGTAGGAAGCAACTCTAGCAGTACATCACTCTGGTGTGGCAGTTTTGACTAGTCTTTGCTTCTGTATTTCCACTTCCTTTTCTCCACTACATTTACTATGGCCCTTCTCTCTACTTTCATTCTCTTTATCTCATGGCTTTAATAGTATTTCTACTACTGTATGGCTTCTGCTACTTCATAGCTTCAGTTACTGCCAAAATGTCTTTCAGAGTGTGTGACACAATACTCTTTATAGATCTCCCCACATGACATCTTTGAATCCCCTAAGGTGAAGATCTGATTGACTAGTTTAGTGCTCTCTTTATAATGGCCTTGTTGGTTAGAATTTTGTGCAATGAATTTGCACTGCATGGGTTTCCTTTACATCTATTCTACATAAGTGGATGACTTTGGTACAGATGCCAATTCCTGGTCTTAACATTTAGAATACAAACTTCATAAGCAGAGGCCTCAAATTGCAGAGTTACCCATGTATGAGTAAATAGATGTGGCTTCTTTATTCAGAAGAAGGTTGTGGGTCTAATAAGTAAGTTTTCTGGGTGGACAATTTATTATTTAGCAATTGTTTAATTAAGAAAACATTTAAAATACTTGTTCATAGATTATGTCTGTACAAGACAAAGTGAGTTGGAGATTTCACTTGTCCTATGAAGTTACTCACTATAAGTAATAATATGTGATGATGTAAAGGATATCAAAGAATCATAGTGCTGAAACGAGTCTCAGAAATTATCTAGTCTGGCAATTCTCCAACTTTTTTTTATCTCAGAGCTACTTTACAATTTTAGAAATTATTGAGACCCCAAAGAGGTTGGTTTATGTGAGTTGCAGCTACCCTTATTTATTGTATAGTAGATTTAAAATTTTTTCAAGTGGTCATTAATTTACTCAAAATATTAATAAACAAAATAATGTATTTTTGTGACAACAACACACTCTTATTAATGAGAAAAGTGTCATTGTTTTACTTATTCTTGAAAATCTCTTTAAGGTATGATTTCGAGGAATATAGCTAGATTCATTGATTGAATTCAACATGTAATTGGTTGTGATATTACATGTGTTAAGAGATGGGCTGAAGCACATTGAAATTTTTAACAGTTTATCTGACTATACATCAGTTCAGACTGGGCAGTGTCAAACTGAAAGTGGTCAGGAACACTCTACCAACAGGAGTTAAGGGCAAGGAAAATATAAAGGCCAGCAAAGTAATTATTTGATTGTCTACAGCTTAAGCGGTTGCCCTATTTGGGAGCCTACTTGGCTGTTTGTGCCTAGTTGTTCTTAAGTTTCACTTTCTCAGATTCTAATACATAGACACTGGATCAGGTTTTGATTTGCATAAGTAGGCTATCAAAGCATTAGAGCCTCCTCGAATAGCTTCTGGAAAATGTGACTGTATACTGGTGAGTGAATGAGAATCAAATGGGAAAGTAAAAACATAGTATCATTATGAAAATTGTTTTGATCTCACAAACACCCTGAAAACGTTTCAGAGATCTCCAGAGGTCTCGGACCACATTTTGAAAACAATTCAAGGCTCGCATTTTATAGAGGAGAAGACAAGACTCAGAGAAGTGCCAAGACTTGCTCAGGGGCACACAGGATGTTGGTGACAGGGCTGGGGTCAGAAACCAGCTATCCTCTTTCTTCATTACATCAAGATCCAAGTATCAAAGAACCAGCTTTGTCCACACTGTGACCCTAAGAGTTGACATAGTGCCAGGTCTCTACCTGTCACTTACTGTGGAAACTCGGCCTCAGACAGTGGCTAGGCTCTGGGAGAGAAAAGGTAGTGGTGTTACAGAGCCATCAAAAGAGGTGCAAGGGTTAGAACATAGCATCCCGGAGATCTTGTCCTGCTTTTAGCCTGTGCGTGCTGGAGTTTCACTCTAAAGCCTTCCATACTCAAAGTTTATTGTAGAAAGATACACTAACAAATCAGAAATTAAGAGGGCATGATGGGTTCACACCAGTCTCTTTTCAGCATTTTCCATGTTAGAACAGAGAGGGCAATTCCAGAAGCACCAGTCTCCATTATTGCCTTTAATTTCCCCATGGCCCAAGACTAACACTGTCCTTTCCCTTTGTTGTGCTTTTGGCAGAAAGCCATTCCCTCATGGTTAGACTTAATTGGAATCCAAGCCAAAGCAAGATGGGACAGGCTGCCATGTTGTGGCACTTTCCTGAGCCAGTTCTTTGGGGAATGTGTGTGTTCAGTTAATATAGTGATGTAATACAAGGCTTATTGCACAGAACATGGTACTAAAGGAGGAATGCAATTTTAAAATATTTTAAAGTTAATTTTAGGGAAGCAGAAAAAATAACTGTATTTTTATACAAATTTTTACTTTAATAAATATATGTATATATATTATATAAAATATGTACCTGTGTGTGTCCTTGTCTCTGTGTGTATATGTGTGTGTATATGTATATATGTATATATATACATACATATATATATATATATACATATACACACACACACAATATACATTTTATCCTGAAGTAATGGCCTCCAGATAATTAAAACAGTAAACACCCTGTTCTTAGAGCAAGTGCATAGCTTTTAGGGAAACAACTGAAAAATATCAAAATCATTCCATTTAAACTTGAACTTTAAATAGTGAGCTTTCTGACTCTAAGTATATGCATTTCAACATAAAAAATTTCCAATTATCTGAATTAATGGTTAATTTCTAGAAGTTTTCAAATTCAAAATTAAAGTGCTATCTGGGTATTGTGTGGTTTTTCCCTTTTGAATGAAGGATTTCCATGTAATCTTTATGCCTCACGCCTTGAACTGTAAGTGCCCAGGGACATGTGCCTCTCTCAGGGTTTATGCTGCGGAGATTGTAATTCATTAATTGCTGTGCTACAGGTGGGGCTATGGCCTCTTCCAAAGGGAGCTGGAGAAAATGACTGGCCTGCACTCTGTTATTTCATTTTCTATTTTCTCTGATTTTGCAGAGTATTCTAATCTTCTCCAGATGAGTGGAATCACAGGTTTTTTTGCTTGACAGCCAAAGACAAACACCAAGCTGTCCAGAAGATCGAGTGTCATTTTATTCCTCTGTCGACATTCCTGATGAGACGGGCAAAACATCAGGAGATTCTCCCAGGAAGACTGTCTGAGCTTTCTTAATAATAAGATTGACATTTTGAAACAGAACTAGTATACCATAAACCTTTTGTTCTCTGAAAATATGAATAAGCTTTTCTTACTAAAATAATTATAAAGGAGCAAGGCCTTTCCCACTATCCATCAACCAAAGTCCAAGTGTTTTTCTGATTTCTGGGATTTTTCTTTTAAAGTTTTCACAGGAACTTCAGCAAGTCCCTTCTGTGTCTCTTCAAATAATCATTTTCTCAGCCTCATGTCCCCCATGTAACCATAGCCTGAATTTTTCATTAATCCTCCCTTTATTTTTTTTATTTGCAAAATTTTAACTTTATTTGAATGGGATTGTGCTCCATACATTTTTCTTTGACTTTTCCCTTGAAGTGTTATGCTGTTGAGATTCTGCAAATTATTTATTTATTTTTAAATCACAGAGGATCAGAGCTAAGTTAAATGGTCACTTCTCTGTCACTTTTAAGGAAAATCTCATCAAGTTTGTAGTCACTTAATCACTTATTCCTGCTAAGTTGTATATCCTGTGTTTTATATTTATTTTACAAAGCCAGTGCTACTTAACCATGATTAGTGGAGAAGCATTCAGGGGCGACGGCGACCATCACTTCTGCATGCATCAAAAAAATCTAGAAAATGCCACGTGTAATTATGATTCAAGTTTGCTTCCTCTGACAGGTTAGTTTAAAATTGAGTAGATGTCTCCCAAAGTACTTACTAAAGGAGAGAAATATGAAAGAGTGAAAAAATAGTGTTACAGTCTTATACATGCAAACAAGGAAAAAGACACGTTTACAAGTTTGGAGGCCTAAAATGTCCTAGTTTTTCGATGAATCAGTCCTTGACAGTTATGAATGGTGGACTAGTTGCATTAAAGCAATGAGAGAGCTAATAGCAGGTTTGAAGCTGGGTTTGAATAAATCATCAACCAAACACATAACAGTGCTGGGAGAACAGGTCCGACCCTGTGCAGCCGTGTGCTCCCTAGTTGCCTGGAGACCATGAATCTTGGGCATTGTAGAAATACTGAAAATATTTTTTTTGTCACCTTAAGTTTCCTAAAGCCTTTAAAATATATATATATATATATTTAAATATGAAATGTATTTAGTGTAAAGTTCAATATATATTTTTCTTAAACTAACACTGACACTATTATACATAAAGTGTTCATGATTATATGTAAGGTGTTAGGCAGCTTTAAAATTAGGGTATATATTTGAAATCTTAAATGGTATTGACCTTTCATATAACTTTTGAATAGGTGCAACATGACTACTGTGCTACCTTTTAGAATCTTTTCCATGATTATATAATCCCTTCAATATGGTATCATTAAACTTGCAGGAGGTGGAAGCCATTACAAAAATCCCACTTATATTTGGTTAAAACTCCTATGAAAGTGATTTATTTAATTTCTGCATATAAATAATATAACCCAAGAGCAGAAAAGAAGTTACTAAAACATAATTCTGTGCTAAATTAAAACACAGTGTTTTCATTTTGCCTCTCTTATTATGACAGTTGAATAATATATGCTATACTAAATGGATGTCTGGTATAAAGAGCAAAGATCAAGAAATAAGTGTTTAGAACACTAAATTATATGTTAAAATCTATAAATAGCTTAATAAATATATTCTTGCACATAAAGAACAGAAAATTGCAGGCTACAAAGTAGATTACCCGACTGGTGCTGTTTTGAAATCACCTTTGGAGCTGTGCTCATTATCTCATCCAGTTTTATAGCTTCTGCATATATATTTCAGTTTTTAAAAAAGAGCCCTTTTGAAATGCAGTTTTTTCCTTTTATGTCTCATTTCATTCCTGAAATAATTTGAAGTGACTTCCAGATATCTTATCTGGTTCAAGAGGGCAGAATTTATAGTTGAGATAATTAGTGAAGAGAAAATATGAGTCAGCAAATGAAAGCCAGTGACCAAGCATTTACAGGCCAGGTAGCCACAGTCTATATGTCTGCTCGCACATCACAAACATGTCTCCAAGTTTCTTAGAAACAGTGGCAAGAAGGCGCTTGGTTTTGGATCTGTGAAGACAAGCTTTCTGCCTGGCGCCAGGCCAGATTTTTCTGCTACTGAAAGCAAAAAAAAAGTTTGTTTTAAACTTGTATAGCTAACCTATCCTCTGACCCTGAGGTTACTTTAAGGTTTAACCCTAAATTCTACCCTCTTTTTCTATGAGTATTTTAATTTCATCTTAATGAGTAAATAGAGATAATGGAACTCTCCTCAGCCTCACCATAAGGATGACTCATTTTAAAACCCAGGGGGCCCCAAACAAACAGAACATAGTATTTGTGTGAGTTCAGGTAATGCTGTAACAAAAAGTCCCAATCAATGGTCTCCAAAAAATAGAGTTTACTTAACTGCGATGTAACAACCCAAGGTGAGCATTCCAGCCCAGCTGGTAGCTCTGCTCTCTAATCAGGGATCTGGGTTTTTCCATCATATTGCCCCACCACCCTTCAGGCCCTTACTAACATTATCATAGCTGATATGGGGTCGCTGTGGGATCTAACCAGTGACAAGGAGAAGAGCATTGGAGAAGATGTTCCCCAACTCAAGGACTACGTCTGCAGGCAACACATTTTACATCTGTCCACCAGTGAGAGCTGCTATGTAGGTACCCCAGGATTCAGGAGGGGCTGGGAAATACAGACTAGCCATGTTCTCAGGGAATAGAGAACTACAGATTTTTGGCAGAGCGCCATGAATATTTTATTTCTTTTATTTTCTTTTTTTAAAATATATTTTATTGATTATGCCATTATAGTTGTTCTATTCCCCCCTTCATTCCCCTCTACCATGCACACCCCTCCCCCACCATTCCCCCCTTTAGTTGATGACCACGTGTCTCAAGTTCTTTAGATTCTATATTTCCCATACTATTCTTGCCCTCCCCCTATCTATTTTCTACCTACCGTCTATGCTACTTATTTTCTGTACCTTCTCCCCCTTCTCCTCCTCCCACTCCCCTGTTGCTAACGCTCCATGTGATCTCCATTTCTATGGTTCCGCTCCTGATCTAGCTGTCCTCTTAGTTTGCTTTTGTTTTAGGTGTGGTTCTTAATAATTGTGAGTTTGTTGTCCTTTCACTGTTCATCTTTTTTATCTTCTTTTTCTTAGGTAAGTCCCTTTAACATTTCGTATAATAAGGGCTTGGTGATGATGAACTCCTTGAATTTGATCTTATCTGAGAAGCACTTTATCTGCCCTTCCATTCTAAATGAAAGCTTTGCTGGATAGAGCAATCTTGGTTGTAGGTCTTCGAATTTCATGACTTGGAATACCTCTTTCCAGCCCCTTCTTGCCTGTAATGTCTCTTTTGAGAAATCCACTGACAGTCTGATGGGGACTCCTTTGTAGGTGACTGTCCCCTTATCTCTTGCTGCTTCTAGGATTCTCTCCTTCATTTTAATCTTGGCTAATGTAGTGATGATGTGCCTTGGTGTGTTCCTTCTTGGGTGCAACTTCTTTGGAACTCTCTGAGCTTCCTGGATTTCCTGGAAGTCTATTTCCTTTGCCAGATTGGGGAAGTTCTCCTTTATTATTTGATCAAATAAGTTTTCCACTGGTGGCTGTTCCTCTTCCCCTTCTGGTACCCCTATAATTCGGATGTTGGAGCATTTAAAGATGTCCTGAAGGTTCCTAAGCTTCTCTTCATTTTTTTGAATTCTTGTTTCTTCATCCTTTTCTGTTTAGTCATTTTTTTCCTTTTTCTGGTCCACTCCTTTGATTTGAGTCCCAGTTTCCTTTCCATTACTATTGGTTTCCTGTGCATTTCCCCTCATTTCAATTAGTTTAGCCTTCATATGTTCCTCTAATTTGTGGGTAAAATCAACCAGTTCTGTGAGCATTCTGATCACCAGTGTTTTGAACTGTGCATTGGAAAGTTTGGCTATTTCTTCATCACTTAGATTTGTTGGCTCTGGGGCTCTGAGTTGTTCTTGAGCCATGTTTTGATCTGTTCATGCCTGTTCCTCATGGGGAAGGGAGCCTTATGTGTTCACCAAGGTGGGGCCACCCAGGTCGCTGGTTTGTAATGATGTATGTGGGGGCCGGGTCAGAAAGGGACAATAGCCGTCCCCTCTGCTGCTTCTCGCCACTGGGGCCTGCGCGGTCTGTCTCACTGCTCGCTCTTTCACTGGTTTATCTGCGTGTGAATGTGTGACCGTGGTCAGCCCTCAGTGAGTCCACCGCCTTGCACCCTCAGTGGGTCTTCCCGCTACTCCACACTTGGGATCCACCCACGGCTGCCGGCGTGCTGTCCAGGTCTGTCCGGTAGATCTTTCCTGCCCAACCCCGCTCTGCTGCTGGCTCTGCCCCTCTTACCAGTTTGGCTGAAGGGTTCCTTGTTGTCAAACTTCCGTATAGTTCAATTTTCTGTGGTTTGGCTGTGTTTTTGTTGCTAAAACTTTGTTTTTTTTTTTTAAATTTGGTTGTGCGAGAAGGTACAGTGCTTCCACCTATGCCTCCATCTTGGCGAAAGTCCTCAGAAAACTATGGATATTTTAGAAGAAATATTTTCAGAGCAACACTCTCAGGTCTTAGTCCATCAATTCAATACTTAGTAGCATATTATGTTAAATTTTGCTTATCAAATCAGCAGGAATGTAGATAAACTAAATTCATTGTTTCTGGTTCTCAATTTAATGTGCTCTTCATCTCTTTCTTATTTTCATTTAATATTATTTCTTAACTTTTTGTGCCTCATATTCCATAATCAGGTTGTTTTCTCTTCTTTTCTTACCCTCCTATAATCAGTTCATCACAATCTCTGATAACACGTCCCCTTAATATCTGGGCATTTACTTCCTCTTGTCTGGATCATTGCCTGCAAAGTAGCCTTGTTGGCTTCAGTCTCCTCCCCGTTCATCCCATTCTATACACACCCACTCTATGTCCCCTTCATTACTGACAGTGAAAAAAGTGAGGAGGAAGCATGCACTTGAACTACACTGCAATGTAAAAAGTTAGTGGTGTAGTTGGAGATATTCAGATCACATGGTTCATAGTGGATCACCCACCAGAGGAACTGTGTGACATCTGAGTCTTATTCTTTGGTCTTCCTTGGAAATATGGAAAAAATAAAATTGGAATCTGATTTCCACAAATATTAGGAAAAATAATAAGTGGAGAAAACGGCCACATTAGCTTTTTTAGAACAACATTCCAGTAAGCCCTTCAGTAGGAAGGAGGGGACTGGTCCATCTCTGGGCCTGACGGCTTTGGTATTGTACTGTCTCCTGGCCAAGCTTCTGATGAGTTGGCTTATGTTCCCTAAGAAGGAAAGTGGAATTTAAAAAAGGTAAATTTGGTCAGGAAAGGAATTTTTTATTCATTCTAAAGTTAGAACATGTAAAATTTTTCTGAAATAATTTTTATTTCAGGAGAGAAATATCTCCTGAAAGGCCTGCAACGAGAAAGCCAGAGATGAAAACCATGGCAGGTGCAGCACATAGCAGGCAGGAAGGGAAGTCTGTGGATATTCCCTCTCCTGTTCAGGGCCTTTTAGGGGGGAAGTAGGACTAACTTCTAGGCCAGTAGGTGGGGTTACTGATGACTTCGGATTTTGATAAACTTTATAATGATTTCCGAAGTCTTTGTTTTCTTATGGCCAATGAAGCATATTGATTCAACAATTTTAGTTCCTTGGGGCACAGAGTATGAAGGCATGATTCCTTCTGGGGAATAAACTTTATTCTCAACCCAAAATATAAATATTTATTTACCAGTTATTTTCTCCTATGTTATCATAGGAGAAAAAAATATATATATATAACTTTGAGAAAATATAAAATTTGAGCTCATTAGGGAGTGACTGCATTGTCATATAGGACTCTTTCAACTGCTAGCCATAAAATAACCTGACCCAACTGAATTACACCACATAGGAATTTATTAGTTCACATAACAAGAAGTACTGAGTTTGGGTGGCCCTAGGATTAGTTAATGCAGTGATTCAATGATGTTACCAGGGACACAATTTCTTTTTAACTACTTAATGACTTCCTCAGCAAGTCAGCTGCCTTCATAGTTGAATGAAGTGTAACAGGAGGAGGGGACTCCAGACAGTGGTGCAGCGTGAGTGAAGGTGCAGACTCAAGAAGTTACAGAGCAATAGAAGAAACAATTGTTTTATTTGAACAAAATACAGGAATTGATAATAGTTATATTGAAAAAGAAATGTTAGGACGAGGGCCCTGAATATGAAACTAAGAAATTTGCACTTAATTCTGCAGACTAATAAGAACCATGCATGTGTTTTAGCTAGAACAGTGATAGCACCAGCCAACTGCTATAGGAGGATAGATCCAGCCAGTCAGTAGGGTAAGCTGAAGGGTAGAGGGCCTTGAGGCGGCCTAAACCTGGATTAAGCCAGAATCAATAGCTCAAGCAGTGGAAAAAAAGTTCTGATATAGGTAGAGAATGGGAGAAGGTCAAGAAAAGCATGGATACAAGAGTTAATGCAGAGATAGAACTGATGGAGTTGTCCACTGGTTGGGTGGAAAAGGGGAGGTCAGTTGTCAAATGAATCATGGACGTCTATTATCTCACTTTACAAATGAGGAAATAGGTGGGGGAAGAGCCCAAACAAATGTTCATGTTCAAATGCATGAACTTCTGCATTCCTCAGTGACTTTGCATGGTCCTGGAGAAAGAAGTCCTTCCACTGTTGCGTGACAGACAAGGGCACCAAACCTCAGATTTGGACTCACCTTCACAGCCTTATCTTCCACTGCAATCACTCGGTGTCCTACTACATCCACCCCAGAGGATTATGATTTGGAGATTCCTACCCACACCAAATGTTTCTTTTTCTTTGTCTTCCTCTCATCTCATTATTACATATTTTGTTGCTGTTGTTGTTTTCCTAGAATGCATTGCTTCAACTCTTCTTCCTGTGGAAATTACAGCTGTTTTCTCCTTTAATCAATTTGTGATTATTTATTTGTACTCACTCTGAACTCCAAAATACTTTATTCATGGTTTCCTCAGTAACACATTTAAACTATCTTCCTGACAGAGCTGTGAGATCCATAAGGGCAGGAATTGGTTTTATCAGCCTTCACATTCCATGCACAATCTCTTGCAAGACTATATTTATAGGGTGAGGGATGGAGAGAGGAAGGAATAAAAAGTAAATAAAAGAGGGAAATAACAGAAAAATAAAAAGTAACTTAGGGTTACTTTTTATTATATTTGCAAAGTATACTTCATGTTTACTAAAGGGTTATACTTATTAAATAATGGGAAATAGCCTTTATGAAAGAAGACTACTGTACCAGGAATATTTAATTCTACAGAGGACAGGCCTAAACATTGGCTTAACTATTGTCTTAAGATTCATAAGATTTTTTTCTACAGGACATTAAGGCCAACTTTTTCCCATGGTCAAGAAAATTTTAACAATAGAAAATTGTTAATTATATTAGAATATATCCCATTTTGACTTAAGGAACAGTTAATCAGCATTTCACAACTAAAGGATCCTCAGTAGTCTTCTAGAAGAGAACTACTCTAAGGAATAAAGCCACCACATGAAACTAAATACAATATCCCAAATATCCCTAGAAATTTTTATGAAAAATTGATAATAGCACTTCATTCTGAGAGATTCTTTCCTCCTCTGTGATTCATACCTGTTCATATTCAACTTACTTGTTTTTATGTCTCTCTGCCTCACGAGGGGCAGGGGCAGGGGCAGGGGCAGGGGCAGGGGCAGGGGCAGGGGCAGGGGCACGGCCCTACTGACCTTTGTTTTCTCAGAGCTCAGCCCAATGCCTGGCACCTGGGCAGCATGCAGGCAACGTCTGCTAAATAAAATTGTGTGTGCAGTGCAGAGCCACGACACAGGCTACCGAGATCACCAGTGAGGAACGATGTGCACAGGAGATGAAGCAGGCTGGAGAGTCTGCTAATATTTAGCTTTTGATAGCCAATAATTAAAGCAATACACCAATCAGTATACTATCAGGTTATGGTGTTTACTGTTTTATTGTATTTACTGAGCACAGTACTTGCCCTAAGCAGTGACAGGTGAATACAACAAGAATTATGTCTTTGAGGAGCTTCTTTCCTCCACTAAAACCCAGTTTGGGGAAATATGACCAAATTAAAAGAATTAAATCTATACCATACAAAAAACCATACTTATACCTTGATTTAAAAATCTGCTGGAAATGAAGTTTCTTTGCGTCAAAGTGTGCAGGAAGCAAAAACAGAGGCGTTTGTCTTCTGGACTATGTCAGACTGCGTCTGCACGCATCTTCTCTTTGCAGCCATCGGCTGACATCGCATGGGATTGTTATGTGCCCCTGTTGACTGTTGCCTTCCAGTGTGAATGAGTCTTACCTTCACAGATGATTGCCTCCTAGCAATTTGAAATTTAAGCTTTAATTAATGAAAATCTTTGCCTTCTATTAAAAGAGCTTCATGAACTAGCAAAAGGTATAGACATTTACATAAATGCTTATCTATTTCTGGCTGGCGGTCTATTTATCTACCCTCTATCTATATTTGGTTTGGAGGATAGTGGGACCATTGGGACTTCATCCCTGGGTTCTCCCTCAGAAGGGCACTCTCCTCTTTCCTAGGGGCTGGGCTCCTCCTGTCAAAGGCCTGGGTGATGCTTCGTGGAGAAACAGAGACCGAGTGTGTTCATTGTCAGCTCTGTCAGGGACCTGCGCTCGAGGTTGTTTGATCCAGATAGAATATCCTTTTGGAGCTTTCATTTTCTGCTTTTCCTTTCCTTCTCTTTCCAGTCTAAATGCATTTCTGATATAATCAGTAAGTAACCTCTCCTAATCTTAATCAAATCATTACATCTCTTTGCCCTAAAGTGCACATTATATGTTCCCCAATATTCCTGACGTTCTTTAAGTTCAGTGCATTTTTCCACAATAGCCCATCTATTTGAGATTTGGAGTGCACATTTATGCCACTAGTATTAATTAAATTCCACCCTGAAAAGTTTTAAGTCACATGCAAATATTAACTGAAAAGCCGTGGTTCTAGTTCCAAGGTGTTGAGAATCTAGGAAATGTTTTTTTTTTTTTAAACAAAGAAATGTGTTATCACTCACAAATGCCCTACATTAGTGGAGAAATTAATGTACAGTGATGGATGCTAATTGTGTGCTACAGGAGCTCCGTGTTTCTGAGATTAGGGAAGGAGTGCCCAGTCTGGGTTAGCACTGCCCCGGGAGGCTTCCTGTGTGAGGATCCTTATGCAAAGGTGTTGGAGAATGGTTACAACTGACTTGCATCCAATCATAATCATTATAACACCATAGATGTAATTGTTGTTACCAATATTTTCTAGAGTGTTGCTTCCGATGTGAGAACAAGCTTCAGAGTAGGAACTGGTGCCTCCGGGTTCGGTGGGGCTTTGTCACTAGGAATGCTGATAGATCATCTTCCCATCTAAGGGTTCAATCAGGCATGAATTCAGAGTGCACTTGAATCACGTTTTAAGTAGATATAATGAATACACCAATTATATTCTTTTTGTAAACTAAATTAATACAGATTTAGTATTCCATTATTAAAATGCCTCTTTTTTTTTGGTAAAGGGAGTTCAGTCAACTGAGACATTTCTTTTTTAGAAAGCTCTGCTTTGCATAAAGCAGCTACATTATAAGGAGAAAAAAGATGGGAAGGGAAGCACTAGCCATGCTTTGGGAGAGAAATCGAGTGAGTGAAACTAAGGGCATGTGAAGAACAGTCAATATCCAGCAACAGCAGCAAAACAGTTTCAATTTTCTGGATTATTAATTCAAATTCACACGCACATGCCAGTTAAAATTAAAGGCCTCTTTTTACTGCACTAGTTTAAATTAAAGATTATATTCTGCTCCACAAGTCTGAATTAAATAGCTTATTTTGCACACCAAGCTCTCATTTTAAAGCTAATAAAGAAAAGACATAGCATGTACGTGCAAGCTCGAGACAGGAAGGGTCTAAATTACTACACCTGTTTCACTTGGGAGCTACTTTATTAGTGTTACAAAACTTGGCTTTCAATTTGGCACTCAGAAGCACATTTAGAACAAGCATTTCTTTGTTTTGACAGAGAAGCCTTGGTAAATGAATGACGTTTGAGCTAGGTGTGAAATGTGAAGGTACAAAATTAACTGGTAAGGTAATTACTGTTCTAATTCTGCATAAACAAGCGTTTTGAAAATCATTAATAGTTCAGGGAAATAATGTTAGTGATTAAATAAGGTGGCTTGCATCACTGAGCACAACTAAGCTCCTTTAATTACATTTGAAAGCAAGGGAAAGCAGCTAATTAAAATTAGCACAAGGCTCCTGAATGACCAGCACTGCATTGTTGCTCTAACCTGCATAATTGTGTGTTTATTAATATGTCTTCATTTTCCCTCTCGAGCATTTAACAAAATTATTTAAAATAACTAATAACCTTTAAGGAGTAAATGTGACTGAATCCAGTTATCAAAGTGAATCCAGCAGGCCTGACTCAGGCCTGCCATCTAATTCCTTTTCCAATGCCCATACTTTGGTGGGAGCTCCAGGGCTGAAACCCAGCACAGTGACCTCACTTGGTACCACTGCAGGGTTAGCATCCCTGGCAATGCTTGGACATTGTTTCCTTTCTGGGGTTCTGGTTTTGCCTTCTGCTGTCTTTTTAAGGGAAAAAGACATGTAATTTGGATTTAAATGTCTCACTGTTTGGCTGTTTTCAGAGTCATTCATTCATTTGTTCATTTAATCCATTCATTTGTTCATAAATGTCATTCCTTTAATAAAATTGATTAAGCTTTTAGCACTGTGTGTGGAGTTAGAGATAAAAAAAGATGTGGTCCAAGGCAGGACCAGCTATGTATGATTTGTGGAGCCCAGTGCAAAGTGGAAATGCAAAGTGTCTTGTGCAAAAATGATTAAGAATTTTACGACAGGGCATTAAGCCAAGTGTGAGGCCTACTGGAGTGCAGGGCCCTGTGCAACTGCCCACGTTTTGCACCTATGAAGCTCATGTCAGTGAGCTCATCAAGTGATGAGGGTAATACACATACAAACAGCGACAAGAAAGGGTGGTTTCTGTACACAACAGTGGGGTGCAGGCAGAGGAATGCTTGCCCAACTCCTAGAAAGGGCTCGCACCTATGACAGATGGAGGATGCTATTTAGATGGGCCACTGCCCTCTTTCACTAGTACCTCAACCCCTACTGGCAGAATCGAAATTCAGGGCACTTCTTCTCAAAATAATCCTGGTTTATTTATCTGGAGATAGGGATTCAATAAAATAATTAAAAATGTGTAAATGTGTTAACTGTTGAATGAATGGCATAACATTTATTTTATATTATATTAGCAAATATTTTTTTAGGTTGCTTGTAATGTTCCAGCAACTCTGAGGTAAGTAGGATCATTATCGATGTTTACAAATGTCAAATTTGGAGAAGAGAATTTAAGTGATTTTTCACAATAAATAAAGTGATAGAGCTACCTTTGAACTTAAAAGGCCTGCCTTCAGAGACTGCATTCTCAATTGTTGTGCTGAAAGATGGCAGGGACGAGGTTGCTTTATCCAGTAGGTCCCCTTTTCCTGCATTAGAGTCTGTGCGTATAGGTGGACAGGGATCGTTTGAGAGTCTGAAATATTCGTTGTCTATCAATCAAATAACATTGGACATGAGATGCAGGGGGAATGTGGTTATTTTTAATTGAGGGTAAAAATTGTTCCCGTGTGTGACTTGGGGGTTGTACATCTGTAGAAATTTTATGTTAATGCTGTCAGAAGCTTCCCAGGAAGTGGCCCAGTGGAAACAGTAACTACCCAATGCTCCTTAAGTTTCTTCTTGCGGTAACAAAGGTCTGACCTCAGGATATTCCACATCTGAGAGGAAGGCTGCAGAAAATTGGAAAGGTTCTTTTGTGTGTTTTAGTTGAGAATGCTGCATTTGCATGAAGTTCATAATGAAGTAGTGATGTGGTGTGTAAAGGTGAGCCCTCATTATCACTCTATCTTCAGAATTTTTTTTTCTGAGAAGAAATGGCTATAGGACTGGATACATTCTAAGACCACAAAGGAAACCCGGATGGGAAATAATAAACATTTCCATATAACTGCTCTAAACAAGAATCTTAAAACAAAGTTTTTTCTTGCCTTCCCCCGTTCTGCGTGTGTAAAGGAGATTGTTTCTGCATTCTCATTCTCAATTACTTTTTCCTTTTAAATTCTATCAGGTGTTAGTGGTGAGTCAAATAATAAGGCCCTCAACAAAGTTTATTTTGGAATCATTCCTTCGCACCCACTCATACTTGGGTTTATCATTGTAGACCCATGTGACCACAGGTCAGATGTGTCGACCAACCGACTACACCAGATTTGATGATTTTTGTCTGTGTGACCACTTTTTAAAAATGATGAGTGTTGATTGGATGGGGTGAGCTGGAGGGGTTGGGATAGCTGAGGCAGTCTGAGGGATCGCTCAGTGTTACTTTGTTCTTTTGCACCTGAACTCTACTTAGAAATGGCAATTAAGGTATTAGAGTTGCATCATTTCATATTAGAAATTTCGTAGGCTGGTGAGACTGAAAAACCCTGGAACTGTATCATGTTTAACTTTCTCCCTTATTTCCTAAGTTATCCAAACCCATTGCAGCAGATGGTAAGGTTTCCTTGGTTAGCACATTTTGCGGTCTTTAGCTGTTTGCTTAATTGAATATTAAATTGAATATCTTTAATATTCAATTTAATAGAATATTAAATTTATGACATCAAAAGTCATAAATTGATAGATAAAGGAGGAGCCATTAGAATAATAGATGCTTTTAAATTAAATAAAACATGCGAAGTGTTCACTGACAATCCCGACAACACTGTAAGCTCTACTTTTGTATCTCATCCTGTTTTTTTTAATCTATTGCTCAGAGTCCCATGATGCTCCCATTCTTCATTTGCTTTATTGATTTGCGTGATTTCTAGTATTGGACCTTCTCCAATAACTGATCTGAACATCATTATACTCCCATGTCATTTACAGTGAAGTTTTCTTAACTCATTACATGTTGAGTGTTTTTCTACAAATGTGCTATCAAAGATATTCACTCTCTTCTCAAGTGTTGACTCTAGTGTTTTTACTTACCCTTCTTTCTCCTTGAACTTCCTACATATTTTGACATTGTTGAATGTTCCCCTTTTCAACATAGATCCTTTCCAAGGGTCTTGATAATTCTTTTGCTCCCTGGTTTGAATCCTATCTCCCTGACTTAACTCCTCGATCTTGTTCATGAACTGAATCCTCTTCTCCAATTACTTGAATACAAACTGCACCTCAAAAATAAGTTTGTGCACATCTTTCTTGAACTTTGCTTCGTCTGTATTGGACATGCCAATGATACCCACTGTGATTGTTTGAAAGATGGCTTTTCATTTGCTTTAGTTATCATTTGTGCTTGTTCGTGTGACTATTGCATTCTCAATAAATTGCCATGTGAGAAGGGCATTTGTGTTCATTTTTTTTTCATCCGTCTCTCCCTGGCATCTTGTACAGTGGTTGGAAGGGAGAAAGCACTCAGTAAATATTTGTTGAGAAGATAAATGAGCGGCTTCTATGTCTTAAAATTGTTTTTTTCTGAGCAGTGGTCCTAAGTCTTCAGCTCCCCATTGGATATTTATATTTTAATGTCCCTTCCCACTTGCAACTTAAACTGTCCTTATTCCCCTAACCCATATCTGTAAACAGCTTTCCAGTTTGTCAGTAAAAGTATTATTTATTCAGCTACAGAGATTCTAAATTATGGAGTCACTCTTGAGCCTTTCTGTTAGTCTGATCTATATTTGCCTTCTATTCATTTCTATTGGACTTATATGTATTATCTCATTAGTTTGCATAACATATATGTATGGAGTGTATCTATATCTATATAGTATGTTGTATATGTAATATGTTATATGTATGTATGTATAATGGATATCTATTATGTAATAGATAATATATACTACTATATTAGTGTTCCCTTTTTAGAATTGAAAAAAAACTGAGGCATAGATAAATTAAGTTTCATCAAATTCATATGACTACTAAGTGGTGGAGCTGGAATTTAAACCCAAGTAGGTATATCAGACTTCAGTGCTTGGACTCAGAAACAGTTTTACTTTTATTTATTACCTGGGAGTGTTTTTTCTTTCCACTGCTGCCACCCAATCCATTTCTTCATCCCCTTGAGTCTGCACTATTGTAGATTTATAAAAAAAATGTCTTTATGTTTTTTCTCATTGCTTTTTTAATGGCCTCAAAACAGTATTCTCTACTCTCTAACTTTCCATGACTTTGTCCATGGAAATGTCAAATGACTTTTTTCCATGACCAATGTCTTTGAAGTAATGGCCATCTCCTAAAGTTATTATAGGGTCCTCTCCTATCTAATCTCTAGCTAATATCTAGTCCAGCTCCAAATATAGCCTTAAATATATGCTGCCTTCTGGCTAAATGGACTGACTTCCTCCTGTATTACCTAGTTTGGTTTACCATTGCTGTTTACTACATATATGATCCACTTGCTCTGTTTTGAGCATTAAATATATTCAAAATCTTAGCTTCTCTGTGAATCCTTTCCCAACTGTACTAATTGATGACCTCATTTTCTTCTGAATTTTTAAAATGCTCACTATAATATTTATCTGGTGTTTACAAACTAGAATGCCTTGCATATTGTGTCTAACAAATGCTTGTCAAATTAATCCATGCATTATTTTATTTGTGGTTTCCCAATGAGTCTGTAACATTATTAAAGTTAGGAATTGTATCATATGCAAACCTTTAAGGATTATCTTTGAATATCACTTAGTCAAGACCTCTAAATACTTAGGTATTTTATTCAACTTAACTTAAAATTACTCTATTTTATATGGAATGAATGGAACAAATTTCCTCTAGTTAAACCTTAAGAAATAATTATTAAACACTTATTGTGTGTTAAGCCTTGGGAACACAAAGATAAATAAGACATGATATTGAAGAACCTAAATATATCCTAGGGGGAAAGAAAGAAGTTCAATGTACTTCAATGTAACTCGATGAGAGAAGTGCTCATGGCAGAGTGTCATAGCATAGTGTCTGATAGTGTCTTCAGAAGACAAAGAATAAAGGTGCATGTAGATGGTGGTGGTCATAGGTCTTCCCAGAGAAGGAAATTTTGACTTGTGCATTGAGAGAGATGTAAGAGTTTATCAGCTGAGGAATAAAAGCATTCTAGACACAGGAAATATTATGTGCAAAGGCTCATTGGTATGACAGAGTGTCAAATTTAGAGATCGGCAAGTAGCACAAGATGGCCAGAGCTTGAGGGGGAGTGTAAGGGGGGAAGACAGGATAGGGAGACCAGAGCTGAATTATGTGGAGTTCTTAATGTGATGTAAGGGCTCTGAATATTAACTGGGAGACAAAGGAAACCCACCAAAGGTTTAGGAGTTGGAAATGGCATACTTAGAACTATACTTTTAAACAATAATTCTGTTAGGAATATGGCAAATGATTTCGAGTGTAGGAGACTGGGAGCAGAAAAATTGGGTAAATTTTAAATTCAGGCAATATATAATGAAAACTTAAATCAGGGATATAATGGTGGGATAGATTCCAAACCTCTTTCAAAGATAGACTACTTAGATTCCAAAGATGATGCATCAACTATAGAATATTGTCAATTATTTCCCTCCAATTGTAATGATGGATTTGTAGGGTTGTACTCACTCCTTCTATCATCTACTTCCCTAATGTCCAAGAGCACCCAATTATTTCCATTATTACAAGACTACAGGAGAGAGGAAAATGCCCACAATTCAGTGGACCAAAATAAAAAAGCTAAGACCTTTTCTTCTTTAGTTCCATATTTTAGTCAATTTTACAGTTGAACAAAAATAACCACTAGAATAAATGATGGAATTTCTCCCACTAGGGTCTCTCATTGCATTTCAGAGAGTCTGTTTTTCCAAATTATGTAGGTAAGTCATATTTCACCAGACAAAATTTCTTTGATAACTCATAGTCAGTCATGTGGACATAATTTTTATTTGTGTGGTTACAGTGGAAGGTTCACATTCCTGTAACTAGGGCTGGGGCTTGGCGAGGAAGGGGTGGGAGTAGGAAGCTGGAGCAGAGTTCGATTTGGTGTTGTAGTCATCCTGACACTTTCCACCTCTGGGTACTTATTTTATTTTAAACCTCCATGTCTCATTCCATTAGTGTTTTGTTTTTTTTTAAAGGTGCAGGCTCCTTAACCTGTTCTCCATTTCAGTATGTTCTTTTTGAGAACACAGAGCCAGCAAATTACTTAAAACAGCACAGTGTCATGAATCAATAGTCATAAGTTTTCTTCCTATTAATAATGGTTTCTCTCCTGAATCATATCTATATGTCAATCACACCAATGGACTAGAAAAATGATGTTTGGCCACATTACAAAACACAGACATCTTGGAATTTGATTATTCTATTTTTAAACTTTTAATACTGAGCTAAAATCAATAATAAATCTAAAACAATAATCAATAATGATATATTCTGTTAAGATTTAGTGTAAATCTTTTAGTCTTTACAAATTTTGGCCTTATGGTAGTGTAGACAAGTGAATTGTAAATTAGATGTTTTAAAACATATGTTTTTAATTAATGCATGATATAATACAACAATAAATGCAACCAAGAATAAAATGCTAATTTATATTTTATATTTAGATATAATCAACTCAGGTTAAAACAGACACTTGATGTTTCCCACATTGATTTAGCATTTATATCTCAGATGCAAAAGGTTCCAATGAATAATGATTTACATATACATACATTTTAAACAGTAAAAATACATGGAATCATATATAGGTCTGCATAACAAGATAGTGGAATACTAGAAAGCAATTCAATTGTGAGATGTAAAAACTTAGGAAATTGATATGTAATTTAAGAAAGATGTAAATTATAACTATTTAAATTATGCAGTATTTGAGAGATTCTGTAAGTATATTCCATGTGTTATAGTTCTTTTACCAGTAGCCTTGCTATTTTTCTAAATGGATAGGGACTTAACATATGCATTTTGGCCTAAAAGATTTTTATCCTTGTTACTGTTAGGGTTGGCCTGGAAAGGGGTGATTGACCTTTCATAGGTGGCCAGTGAGCCAGGCTCTAGTTGAGAAAGGGTCACTCACAAGCATTTATTGTCCACAAGTTTTCCTCTTTTTGTCGGTGACCTAAAATTTCAGGTATGGACTGTTCTGATGGATACGTTTATACAGCAGTATGGACAGGTGATTATGAATATAGACTCTGGCATTGCACTGGCTGTGTGATCTTAGACAAGTAATTTATCCTTTATTCGCATTGGTTTTCTCATCTTTAAAACAGAAATAAAACCACTAGGGTTAAAAGACCCAATTCATGTGAAGACAAAAATAGCATGCTGTCTTGTTTATAGTAACTCTCAAGTGTTAGCTATCATTAACGGTATGAGCTGAAGTTCCACCTCCTTTTCTCTAACATTATCATGGGGTTCTTCTTGATTTTGAGAACCTAGACCTGCATTTGCTCTCTTTGCCTGAATATCTTTCATATCTTTTTTTTCTTTTTAATTCTGACTTGGTCAGTTTACATTCTTGCCCAATTATCCCCTTTGATTTGTCATTTGGGCATGGGCCCTTGGCCCAAAGTTTGGATGAATTCGGCCTCACAGGGGCTCAGCACTGTCTTCTCTCTTTTGAACTGATTATAGCAACTACAAATCCCATGTTTATCTTGGACTCCTTACTTTCTTTCTCTTCCTATATAAAATTCATTTTCAAGTTCAGAGAATTGTTTATTACATCATTTACACCTGTCATTTCCTTTCTGATCTGGGTTCAGACTATTCCTAAGATGCACTTCCTCTGTCTTCTACACCCCTTGCATGTAGATGCCATATTATCTTTCCAAAATGCTGGTTTTTGCTTATTATCCTTTCTCACTCCCACTACCCCTTCAAAAATCATTGCCTACTAAAGTGTAGAGACACTTCACCTGACATTTAAGACCAGAAATACCTCATCAACTTCACTTCTCATGACTACCCTACATTGATTTGTTCATCATATATTTATATATTGCCAGATTTCATAACAGGCATTATAGATACAATGATAAGAAATTAGATAAGTCTCTACTCTAAGGAAACTTACAGTCTAGTAAAGAAATTAAAGAGAATCTTCTTCATATTGTGTATGTTCCTATTTTTGTGCTTAAATGCATCTCCCCTTGTCTCCATTGCTCCTAGTCCTTGCTTTCCTTCGAGTGCTCCTGAAAGTACTTCTTTCTAAAAAGACTGATGCTCTGACAGCCTCATTCACTGCTGTCTTCAGGAAGTGTTGCTGCTAACTGCATTCACTTTGCTCTCTAACTCAGTCATTGCCCTCCTCATAATGCCTAGGTAAGAGCACCAAGCATCTCTCTTCTCTGCTTCTAAGATAGTTCCTCAAATCTGTCTATCACTTTTGCAGAATCTTATAAAGAAAAAATGAAAATGCACTGTAAACACTGTGATTTTTGTAAGTCTTTTCTGCTTGATTTCCTTGGACTTACTTTTTGTTTATTTTAGGTCCTGAGAACATGAGTAAAAAGCTCATTACGATTCTTTGACATTCATCTCAAGTTTCCTGTATGAGTCAAAGCAAACTAAAAGTTTAAACAGTTATTGGGCCCTGGAACATTTACTGAACATGTATCCTACATAAGAACTCTGCTGGTTGTCCTGCTGGTACTAGATGAACAGGAGGCTGTTTCTCACTGACGTTCTTCTAGAGTTAAAGCAGAGAGTAGATATTAATATCATGGATAAGAGAGATATAAAAATAATCTACATCAATGTAAGTTCTGTGACCTCTGTCTCCCAAACACTTCTTAATAACCATTTAATTAATATCCATTCACAATTTACATTTATCATTCCTGTCATGGACACTTTTTGTTCTTAGTTGGTTTCTCAGCTTCAGACTCCTCATGTTCTCTTCTACTGTAGACAGAAGAATTTTCTTTTTCTTTTTTTAAGTATACTTTATTGATTATGCTATTACAGTTGTCCCATTTTGCCCTCTTTATTCCCCTCCACCATGCACTCCCCAAATGACAATCTTCCCCCCTTAGTTCATGTCCATGGGTCATACATATTAGTTCTTTGGCTTCTACATTTCCTACACTATTTTAACCTCCCCCTGTCTATTTTGTATCTACTATTTATAGTTCTTATTCCCTATACTTTTTCCTGGATTCTCCCTAGTCCTCCCTCTCACTGATAACCCTCCATATGATCTCCATTTCTGTTATTCTGTTCCTAGTTCTAGTTGTTTGCTTAGTTGTTTTTTTTAGGTTTAGTTGCTGATAGTTGTGAGTTTGTTGTCATTTTACTGTTCATATTTTTAATCTTATTTCTTTTCTTAGATAAGTCCCTTTAACATTTCATATATTAAGGGCTTGGTGACAATGAACTCCTTTAACCTGACTTTATCTGGGAAGCACTTTATCTGCCCTTTCATTCTAAATGATAGCTTTGCTGGAGAGAGTGAGTAATCTTGGATGTAGATCCTTGTCTTTCATGATTTGAATACTTCTTTCCAGCCCTTTCTTTCCTGTGAGGTCTCTTTTGAGAAATCAGCTGCTAGTCTTATGGGAACTCCTTTGTAGGTAACTCTCCTCTTCTCTTGTTACTCTGAAGATCTCTCCTTATCTTTAATGGTATAATGGAATGATGATGTGCCTTGGTATGTGCTTCCTTGGGTCCAACTTCTTTGGGACTCTCTGGGCTTCCTGGACTTTCTAAAAGTCTATTTCCTTTGCCAGATTGGGGAAGTTCTCCATTATTTGTTCCAAAAAGTTTTCAATTTCTTGCTTTCCCTCTTCTCCTCTGGCATCCCTGTGATTTGGATGTTGGAACATTTAAAGTTGTCCTGGAGATTCCTAAGCCTTTCCTAATTTTTTTGAATTCTTGTTTCTTCATTCTGTTCTGGTTAAATGTTTATTTCTTCCTTCTACTCCAAACCATTGATTTGAGTCCCACTTTCCTTCCCATCACTGTTGGTTTCCTGTAAATTTTTTTAATTTCACTTTTCATCACCTTCACTTTTTCCTCTATTTTGCCACCATATTCAACCATTTCTGTGAGCATCCTGATTACCAGTATTTTGAACTGTGCATCTAATAGGTTGGCTATCTCTTCATTGCTTAGTTCCATTTTTTCTGAAGCTGTAATCTGTTATTTCATTTGGGCCATATTTTTTTGTTTTGGAACACCTGTTTCATTGTAAGAGGCAGAGCCTTAGGTCTTCTCTAGGGTGGGGCAACCCACCTGCCACGTTGTGGCGCAGTATTTGGGAGAGGGGTCCAAGAGGGAATAGTGCCACTTATTCAGCTCTCTGTCTGCTTTCAGTTACTTCCCTTGCTACCCACAAGCAAATTAGGCCCTTCTGGTGCTGATTCCTGGGTGGGTGGTTTTGTGTACATTTTAGGACTCAGTGCGTCTCTCCAATGAACTCTCCTGTGAGGCTGGGAGTTTCCCCTGCTACCACAACCCCCACAGGTGTTTTCAGTCAGGGGTTTTGAGGCTTTATTTCCCCACACTGGAACCCTGGGTTGTGCGGTCTTCCTCTCTCCTCAGTTGTTTTTCCTGGTTTATCTGCACATACATGTGGGACCACCCACTCCGCCAGCTACGGCCTCCCTGGGGCCTGCAGCTGCCACCTTGCTGTGCTCCCTTCTGCCCCAGCTGCACATCTTTGCTCCTCCTACCAGTCTGTATGGATGTTTCTTTAACTCCTTGGTTGTTGTGCTTCCATACAGTTTGATTTTCTGGCAGTTGTGGTTATTTTTGGTTTTTAAATTTGTTGTTGTCTTTCTTTTGGTTGTGTGAGGAGGCACTGTGTGTTTACCTATGCCTCCATCTGGGCTGTAAGTCAAGAATTTTCTTAACACAAAAATTGTATTGTGTTTATTGTGCCATTCTCCTTTTTCGAAACTCTTTGTGACTACCAAAATATTCAAAGTCTCTACCCTCACTTGTTATGCCTCCCAAAATGTGTTTCCCTAACATCATGTTTATTCATTTAATAAATATTTCCTGATACCCAGTATGCATCAGGAAATATTCTAAATCCTAAATATACAATGGGTTCCTAAATTTGAGGCCCTTCCCTTTGGGAGGAGTCAAAACAACAAATAATGATAAAAATATATAATTTAAAAATTTCTTTCTGTAAAATTTAACTTGAAAACCTTGAGGTGATTAAACAGAAAATTGCCAAAATGTCTGGTGTAGATAAGATCATTATAACAATTTTGGAAAAATAAGGTAAAATCTGCAGTCAGATTACTTCAAAATTGTCTTTAAGTTCTTTTTCTACTTACAAAAAAACCCCCAAAATTCTGGATCTTGAAGGTATTATACTAAGTAAAATAAGTCAGAGAAAGACAAATGCTGTATGATCTCATTCATACATAGAATCTAAAATGAAATAAAATTCATGGAAAAGGAGATTTGATTTCTAGTTAGCAGAGGTGAGGGTAGGAAGTGCGGGGATTGGGTGAAGGTTGTTAAAGTATAAAAACTTCCAGTTATGAGATAAGTAAGTGCTGGGGTTTCAATGTACAGCATGATGACTGTAGTTAACAATGCTGTGTGGTGTATTTGAAAGTTGCTAAGACAGTTGATCCTAAAAGTTCTCACTGCAAGGAAAAAAATACATATATATATATTTAAATCTATTTTTACATGATAAATGTTAACTAAATTTATTGTGGTAATCATTTCACAATATGTGTAAGTCAAGTGATTCTGATAAACATATACTGTACTGTATGTCAATCATATCATTAAAACTGTAAGAAAAAGTAAAAAAAAATCAGTGAATTGAAAAAATATAAACTGCAAATTGTCGACAATGTATTATAGATATGGCTTACATAACAGAGAGAAAACAAAACCCCAATAAGAAGATTCATTCTCAAAGAAGAGTTCTTAACCTTACATCAAGTGAATGATAAGTTTATATTTATGGTTTACATTAAATGAAATGTTTAGTTCCTGATATCATGTTTTATATTTCCTCACTTAAGTATTATTTTAACCAACTGATCGAATACAAACTCCAAATCTTATTGGAGAATGAGCTTCTACTGTACTGACCTAACCTTAAAAACAGTAAGACCAGCTAATGTCATGGAGGTCACCGTGGGCATGCATTGTGGGGCAGTATTAACCTGGATAATCACTGAAACCCTTTATGACATTGCCCTGAGGACCTTCAGTCACCCCCTCAGGCACTTTAACTGGTAGTGCTCTCCCTTCTGTTCCTTAATCTTTATATATGCTATTCTTCTCCCTAGATATTTGAATTGATTTCCACTCTTCTCCTTTCCTTGACTGGTGTCTGTGTTCTAGCAGATTAAATTGAGACATTTCATTCTTTAGAAACTGTTGCTGCCTTCACCGGGTCTACATGAGGTGTCCCTCCTAAGTGGTTCCTCTAGCATTTCCCACACTGTATTGTGATTGCTCACGTACTCCTCTGCATTCCCTCAAACACTAAGCTTTTGAGGACCATGGTCTTCATGTATTTTATTTCCTCCTATATCCCCAGTACCTAGCACAGTGCTTGACATGTAATTTTTGTTGAAAACGTGTTCATTAAAAATGCTTGTATTATAACAAATGAGTAAGTTCAAGATGAAAGAAGAGGGTGACTTACCTAGTCAGTGAATAACATGAACAAACATTTAAGGATTCTGAAGAACTTTCTGCAACATACAGGAAGAACCACATAATGCTTTTCAAGGAACCACCAGGCACTATGTTACAACCTTACAATTAATGGGACTTACAAAATATACTATCTTTATACAATTAATCTTTTTTCCTGGAATGGCATCAATTTTAGTTGTCAGGATGGTAGTGAAGACATGGAAGTGGAGTAGATACTAATTATTACAAGGAGAAAATCTTATCTGGGTTGTTTATAACAATTTTGACCAGGGAAAAGTTTGGCACTGTGATTATAAATTTATTGTTAGAAGAAAAAAGTTTATATGCACCCAAACCCATTTTGTTAAGCCAAGCAGGCCATTTAGTTATTCTAAAATGCAGATTATCAAGTGCCAAAGTTTCAGATTTTAATTTTTTTACTTGGATTCTATTAGCTGTAATCAGTTGACCTACCTCTGTAAACTGCATTGATAGTGAAATAATGTCCAGAACTCAATAATAATTTTAATTAGCTGAGAAGAGGTAAAATGAGTAGATTTATAAATACATAGTAACAAAAATATTACTAGCAAAGTAGAAAGTAAATATTTTAAAAGTTACATTGAAAAACTATTCATTATTTGTCAGAATTTAATATAAAATAGAGCCACTAGAAACTTCTGAGAGGATGCATTGACTGAAGCCCCGATGCAAACTCAGAAGAAGCCATCTCATCTCTAAGAGCACCTCTCAGTGTGAGTCCTCAGGGGAAGCATTAGGTCAAGACTTCGATGTGTTATCTACAATTCATTTACATCCCATCTCATTGTACCTCAGGATGGTCTGTGCAATAAATGCAAAGGCAGCCTTAGCCAGCATCTGCCACATGACATAAAACCGGGCATGTCTAAACCAGTAAGATGCCCTTCAGTGCTGTCTATGGATGCTAAAAGTGGATTTTATTTTTGCTGTGATGTTCTTAATTTGATTTACAGACAATTTAGAAAGCTTTTTGTTTGTGGACATGGCTACAAAGGCAGATTTTTTAGGCCTCTAGAGCATTTTGATTTAAAAAAATGCAGGCACATATTTATATTATTTGGAGCTATCATTTAACAGGATTCAAAATGTAGAAGTTTTTACTCCCCCCAGACTTGAGAAGGACAGACTCAAAGAGAGTACTCCTAGCTGGTCTAGAGAGAGATATAGGGAAGATCAGGTACCTTTTAAATGTGTCCCTTTTCCCACTAAATCTTGATGTTAGAGGACATTGGCTAGTGACAAACAGTGCAATTTTCTTTGTATGTGAACTAGAGCATTTCGGCTAAAAGCTTAAAGCAGTTCATAGGTAAGATGTCTCAGTAAGAGTTTCTCCCCTGAAAGAATACAACTTAATAAATGTGCAGTGGCTCTGTTTGGACCCCCTCTCTGTCTAGAAATACAAAACCACAGTCTGTCTGCTGCCTTAAACTCATGCCCTGCACATGCATGAGCTGTCCCCCTCTGAGGGTTACTGGAGAGTATTTCATTAGAACCTCTTTGTGGCATCATGCACCTGATTGTAACGAATAGTTTGAACTCTGAACGCACTGGGCACCGACCTCCCATTGGACAATATCCTAAATCAGGCCATTAGAGGATTCCACAAGAAAGAGCATGCTGTTTATAGGTTAATTTATCTCTCATTTGGTTCAACTAGATGTGTGCTTATAAAGGTTCTCTAATTGAATCTTATAGATGCCACAGAGATCTTTCCATCTTAAGGAAGTCTTTGGGAATAAATACAGTCAGTTCTCCATTCTCTGTGGTAATGGGGACCTGGCTAGCACAGACGAGCATGATACAGAGGCACTGCTCTATCTTCATTTAAGTGATTAATTTTAAACCTCCATCCCCATCAAACATTGAGCTAGAACCACTACAGTGGTTGGTCTTGGTTACTTTTCTATTTATTTTGGCTGATAACCCTTCCATCAAATGCTGTAAACAAACAAAGGAGACTCACTATCTGGTGGTCATGTGCATCTCCATAAAATACGGAGTATAGAAACTGATGGGGACAGATGCAGGGACTTACTTGATTAAAGACATGGTGTCATTGGAAAAGTAAAGCTTCCACAGTGTGTCTATGCACATTTTTAGGGGCCTGAAACCCAATAATAATAATGATAATGATAGTATCTGTTTATTGAGCAATCACTCTGCAGAAAGGACTGAACATTCACATTTATTTGTTTAATCTTCACAGCAAATTGGTGAGGTTGGGACAATCATTATCCCCTTTTTCTAGATAACAAGGCTAAGACAACACATATTAAATACTTGCTATGCATGCAGTGTTAGTGAGAACCTGATGGGGACTGCAAGCTAGGTGCAACCAACTCCTAGTTCTCCTGATTCTAGAGTTGGCACTGTCCCCTCCCCTCTCCTTGGCATGCAAGGCTCTCAGGAACCATCCTCCATGACATCTGCTTGCTTGCCATCCCTTTGACACTCAGCCTCTTTTTTCTCCACATCTTGATCCATCATCTTTTAGAGGGTTGTGAACCCTCATCTACAGGGTCCTGTGGGTGAAATATTGTGGATGATGCTGGTGCATAAAAAAGACCCCCTCTTCGCTAAAAAACGACCATCTGTACCCTACTGCCTGAGAAATCACCTCCGCTTTAGTTTTTTTAGAGATTTTATTTTTTTATTTTTAGAGAGAGAGGAAGGGAGGGAAAATGGGAGGAGGAGAAACACTGATTGGTTGCCTCTTGCCTGCTCCCAGCTGGGGACCTGGCCTGAAAGTGAGGCATGTGCCCTGACTGGAATTGAACTTGCAGCCTTACGGTTTGCATGCTGGTGCTCAATTCATTGAACCACAGCAGCCAGGGCTCTGCTTTATTTTGATGCCTTTTTAATTCTCCCCATGCTTTTGCTCCTATTGCTAGAGCCACATTATAAATACTTCATTTTCTTCTATAGTTTTTTTCTTTTTGATGTTTTAACTACATGGAGCACTTATATCAATATTTTACTAAATTATGGCTATGAAGAAAGAGCATACTAATCACCTAGAATGCCTATTCTTTGATATGATGCTGTCCCTGTACATTTGGCAGCAATTTAAAAATATTTGAAGGTTTGTGCTTCTAGTACTTAGTTAATTCATTTATCACCTACCTTTAAGGGATAATTGTGGGAGCATAATTTTAGCAACATCATTATGCCTGTTGATATAATCCAGAGCCGCCACGGTGGTGCAGTCTCTCATTATATGTTCAATTACCTGCCACGTGTTGTCAGCACCTCTCATCCACCAGGTTTTCTTGGGCTGGATACTTGTGATAATTTATAACAAAAATAGCCCTGCCAGGAATTGTCACAGCAACCCCATGGCCTCACAGACTCACAGGTATAAGAGACACATATCATCGTTTTCCTACCTGCTTTCTGATAGACAAAACACTGGGCTTGGGGTCAGATTCCTGATTTTTGGTCTGAGTTGCACGTGACTTTGAGTGAGTCACTAACTTTTCCCAGGAAGTATTTCACTTGGGCATGAAATTAACACAAAATTGTGTGGCCTGGCTAACCTCACAAGATTATTGTGAGGTTCAGTTGGAATAATATATTTGAAAGTACTCTTAAACCTGTAAAGCCAGGGCCAAATCTGGCCTATGATTACTCTTAGTCCTGATACATATTCTCCTGATGTTATATTTATATACACTAGGAAACATTTCTTACATTCCATCCTATGTTTGTGCAGTATAACAATTTTTATCCATGTTTTCATGGTAGAAAGGCTGTTATTCCCCCATTTTTTACTACATGTAAGTTCTCTAAAGGCAGGGATGAAACTCATACCTCTTTGTTTCCTCCGTAAAACATAGACCCAGGGAAATGCCTTAACTTAACGTGCTTCAACTCAATTGCTTGCAGGTTGTTGAGTTTGAAGAATATACACTGTTGGCATTAGCTTTCTATCCCCTTTCTATGGTCTTTATGTATCAGGCTTGTGAAATTAGAGCTTTCCAGTGCTCTGTGGTGCTTTGTCAGGGAGGCAATGGTGTTACAATAATGACTTTAAGTCCACGTAGGGGCATCTTAGATGAGCAGATGATAGCCTCAGAGGCCTCCACTTTGATAGCATCATCCCCGTTCCAGAAGAGCTCTGCCCCACTTTTCCATTTTGCTGATATAATCACTTGGTTTAGATCAGGGGTTTTTTTGAGTGAAAACATGAGTGCCAAATATGAAACTAATAATCATGTATCCTATCATCCAAGGGGAAGAGCAATACAGAAGAACAGAGCTGCAGCTGGTTTATAAGGTGTGTTGTGAGAATTTCAAAAAGCCATCATCTGTGGTAAACAAATAAGGAAAAGATGCCGCTTCTGTGAGGTAATGGTGCCAGGCTGGGGCCTTTACCTTGGAGAGTGGAGTCCAGGCTTGTTGCAGCCACTGCTTGCATCTTTGCTGGTGCCTTTGTGCAGGGTACAAACTACATAGGGACATCCAGTGACCCTGTAACAGGGGTTGCGAGGGACCACCCTGGGTCCTTGCTTGGGGAGAAAGGAAGAACAGAAAGAGAGGTGATGTCCCTTGTTGTTGAAGAATCAGGCATCCCTGAGAAGGAGGGGGGAACCTACTCCTAATGGGAAGGTAAACCCCCAGGTTTTATCTGTGCAGGACTGTGGGTAGGAAAAGCAGAGGCTGAGTGGACCCTGTCCCGGGGCCCATCAGTTTTTAGGGCATGGCTGTGGGTCTGAGCTGCCAGGTGTCTGCGGACACAGAATGATCAGCATTCATTCACTCCACAAGCGTGCACTGTGCGTACAGTATGCGCATTCCGGGGACACGGCAGTGACATTTCTCCACAGCCTGTCCCGCCCCTCCTTCTTATCCTTCATTGAAATGGCTCTTCTTCACCTTCCCAACCCAAACTCCTATAAGTTTTTAGGGTCTTCTATATTGTCTTTCATAACATTCTCTACTTTGGTGAATGTTAGTGCAGTGGCCTTTTTCTCCACGAGACTGAAAGTCACATGAGATTGGGACCTTGGCTGCTGAAGTTGTGCGCGTTGGAAGGGAGCAGGCCCCCCATAAGTACTTGTTGGTGACTAAATGAATGGCTACTAAGTATAAAACCCAATTAATTCACCTTCTGATAAACCTTCATGAAGACATTGTCATTGATTTTGAATGGGAGGTATTTATCCACTTTTGAAATCTAATGAGCTTTTTGACCTGCTCCCTTTCCAACCTGGGCCAGTTCACCTCTGGCCCAGGTGCCACCTGGTGCCACCTGTTTGAACTCCTGAGAAGTCACCATATTGATGCCGAACTTAGTGCAGACACCCGATCAGCACAGTGCACTGCAGCCCAGAACTCCTGGGCTCAAGCGATCCTCCTGTCTCAGCCTCCCGAGTAGCTGGGACTACAGGCGCCCGGTTCTAATGAGCATCTTAAAAAAAATCACTGAAGCTTCCTGCTTAGAGTTCTTCCAATAATCTCTGCCTAAGAGATCTGCTTTTAACAAGAATATTTTAAATCAGAATATCAGGGAAAAAAGTGTGTCCGTCGTGTTTTAACAAAAGCACAGCCATCGTATGTGACACACAGGGAAACTCAGGGTTTGGTTCCCAGGGGTGATGGATATGATTCATTGTGGCCTGCAGCAGCAGTACAGCAACAGTAATAAAGAACAACATGCTGCAATATTTTAATTGTGAAGTGGCAATTTCCCTGTCCTTTGATTGATCACGGTCATTGTAATCATGCTGAAACCTTTCATTAACCTTTTTATATGGACTCCCTTGTTTTGAGGTAACATCACTCTAAATCCCGTTTCCATGAGCAGTACAACAGGCGCCCTTTCAAAAAGCGCCTCAACTTCCTGGCACCGTGTGGCTGCAGAACTCAGGAAAGCAGAAACTAAGCTTTCTGCCCCCGAGCAAATCTGAGAAAAAGAAAGAAGAACTTCCAAAAGCCTTCACTATCTTCCCTCCGAGGGAGGTCTTATCACGATGTGGGGACACCCAGCAAGTATAATGTTCTGAAGACCCATAAAACATTATTTGACATGAAAATTTTGCCTCGCCTATGAGCTGCTGCTAATGAATCACATATGATGCAAGAAGCAGCGTAGCTGAAATATTTTTATTAATACTAATAACATTTTGTGCTTATACAGCAACTTTCATTGGTGAAAACTGAGTTGGAAAGGAAGTTTTAAAGACATACGGGGGTAAAATTACTGGCTCATAACTTTTTAGACCTGCTGCTGTCCCTCACCACACTGGAGGCCGAGGGCTGGGCACAGGGCTGATCCTGTTCACCTCAAAGAACTTCAATAGCCAAATATTCCTGGCCTTCCACATTCCACAGGGGAGCAGAGTAAAGCTTTTTCGTTTGTTTTTAATGACCGATCCATAAGTCTTTGTTGCTTTATGGTGTGAAGTTAAACAATTCTCACTGGAGAGGTGGTAATGACAGTTGGTGTTCTGGTCTTGTTGGGGCCGGTGGCAGAGCACTTACTGTGTACCTGGCCTTGTCCTAAGTGCTTACAAGCACACATTTAATTCCACAACATCCTTGTGAAATAGGGACTGTATTTGGGGTGACTGAGGCACAGAGTGGTTAGGCAACTATCCTCCTTTCCTGGACTCCTTCTAGGAAATGCTCCCACCTGTGACCCTCTCAGACTGTAGCCTGCAGAGAACAGGGTTATATGGGCACCTGTTTGCTGATGCACGCTCATGAGAACGTGCCCTGTCTTCCGGGGCTTTATGTAAACTCCCTTGCCTGGTATTCCTTTGGTATGTGTACTTTCCTCAGTTCCCCAACTAGATTACAATCTTCTTGAGAATGAGGACTTGAGTTTACATTTACAAAACTCATCTTAGGCTTTTGTAACTAAAAACCAGGTCGTATATTTTATGCAAGGCATACGTTGTTTTCTCATGGGGACAATCAAAGGTAAAGGATTTTGAAATCAGGGCCATTTTGGTCAATGGAGGACACGCATGGCCATAACTATGGTGCTTTCTTTTATAGGAAAGACCAGGAGGAGAGCATTCAGCTGTTGGTTTTGGGGTGTGTGCATTTTGTTAAAGAACTGAGGCCTGGTACTCTCTTAGCTTAAAGGGAATTTGTTTAAGTTAATACAAAATCCAGAATGTAGAATTTATTTATTTTCATGTGAAAAATACCTTTTAATTTGTACCTCTATGAAATGTTGTTTATATATGAGCCAGGGCATCTAGAAAACTAAAAAAGCAATCTGAGAAGCTTAGAGGCCCTGGAATGGAGTGTCTGCCAGGGCTCATCTGTAGGAAACATTTTTGGGGTGGCCGCCCCTTGGGCCCATTGTGGGGAGTCTAACTGCCCACTTGGCATCACCAAAGAAGTATGATCTCATTATTATCCAACCTGATCTTTTTCCAAGTCTTGTTTTCAGAGATGACCAAACAGCCTTGGTCATTTCACTGACAAACCATCTCTTACTCTCTATTTCTTTTCTCTTTTTTTTTGGCCTCGTTCTGACATGCTTTATTAGAGACCTTGTCTGTGGAATACAACATTTCTCGTTTCTTAATGGTCAAATTAAGTCTTGTTCTGCCTCAGAACTGTTGCAACATGGCCATTGACTCATTAAAATGTGTACAGGATAGAATATCAGATTCTAAACTTTTTTTTCTTACTCTCTAGTTCACAAGTTAAGGAGTTGTGTTTCTCTGACAGTGTTACGAGAGGTCCCCAGGTGCTTCATATGGCCTTATCGTATTTAGAATGCCTATTAATCTTATCAGCAGCAGGTCAAAAATCATCTTTTAAATGAATTAATTCCTGATCGGGAATTCACAAATGGCATATCACCTCCATTTGTGTTGGCTCTGTTACCTTCAGCTTCAAAAGTTAACCTTCAAAAGTGGTACTGAAGGGGAAGAAGTGAGGTCTGGAATCCAAACACTTGAGGTTAGCAACTCAGCTCTGTTTATTTCTCAGCTTGACCTTGATCAACTAACTGACCCTCCTTGACCCAGTTGATATAACATAACAATGACTTCTGTATAAAACAAGAGGTAACAAGTGTGAAAGTGCTCAACAACAGCACAATAGGAGAGACAAGATAGTTCAATATTTGGATTCACACCCAGTTCAGAAAACAGAAATATGTAGGACACTTTCAATTGTGACAGCTAACATAAACTAACTAAGATATCATAACATTGGATTAAGTACATTCAGTTCTGCTCTAACCTGACATGTGCATTTCTGAAAATGAGTGTATATGGTAGAGGTTATGGGTATAATTGTCTAATAGAAACTGCCTAATAGAAATATAATGCTAACCAAAAATGCAAGTTATATGTATAATTTAAAATTTTCTAAAGAGATATTAAAAAAGAAACACAAAGTTGATTTGAAATTATTTATTCATCCATATATACTAAATATTATTTTAACATATAGCCAATATAAAATTTATTAATAGCAAATTTACATTCTTTTTTTCTGTTCTCAAGAAAAAGAATGTAAAGGACCATATTTTACATTTACAACACCTCTGAATTTAAGCAGCCCCATTTCAAGTTGTCCGTGTGGCTGGTGGCAACTGTATTGGACAATGATACCTACAAAGTGGGTCACATACCATCACTTGGAGTAGGACTTAGGGTTCAATCCCAGACTGCATGGATTGAGAGTGGGTAACAAATCAATGGACATTAGATTTATTTCATAGAAAAGAGAGAATAAGATTTTTAGAGTCAAAATCGTCTTCACCACCATCATCATCTTTATTGTCACCTCCACAAAGTCTAACTTTTAAGGAATTAAAATTTCTAATCTCTAGACCATTTTAGAATAAATTTCATTTAACTTAATTCTATAGTTCAATGAAAGGTAGCAGTTACATGGAGAGAGTGATGGACAAATTTAGGAGATGAGAGTTTTGATTCACCTTTATTAGTTCTGCTAGTTGTCTGAGCTGACCAAGTTCTTTGGTCTTCATGAATAATAACAGAAAGTAACCAGAAGGAAGGTGGGAGGGGCTAATGGTGGGAAAAGGGGGAAGGATTGTCAAACAACATGTATTAAGGACACAAGGACAAAGCCAAAGCTGAGTAGGACTGAAGGTGGGAGGTGGGATGGCTGGGGTAGGGGGGAGTAGTGGGGGGAAAATGGAGACAACTGTACTTGAAAAACAATGAAAGAAAAGAAAAGAAAATGCTTAGATTGGATGTTTTCTAAAGTGTTATTCCAACTCTAATATTGTTAAAAATGAGTCATAATTATATATAACAAAATGGGTCCATTGTAATATATTTCAATGGATTTTAACAAATTTAATATCCATGTAACTACCAGCACATGGAAAATATAGAAAACATTTCCATCTCCTCAAATGCTACTTTGTTGTATTTTCCAGGCAATAATCTGTGGATAGATGCTTTGTTTTTGATTTTTCTAGTTTTTGAATCAAGTAACTACCAGGCATGGCTGAAATCAGCTTAAATGGACTTGGACAGATTTTCTGGGTCATATAGTAAGTGTATTTTTAAGGTTATAGGGAACTGTCAAACTGTTTTTCAAGTGTTTATACCACTTTATACCAACAATGTATGAGAATTCCTGTTGCTTCACATCCTTGCCAAGACTTGTTATTGTCAGTCTTTTTAATTTTAATCACTCTAATATGTGTGTAGTGATATTTCATTTAGGGTTTAATTTGCAATTTCCTAAACCATGATAAAGCTCTTCCAGTGTGCTTATTAATGACTTGCACAACATGTTTTGTGGAGTGTTTGTTCAAATCTTTTGCTCATTTAAAAAACAGAGTTGCTTATTATTATTTGTCAGCTATAGGCATAGCAATTTTTTGAGTCTTTACTTTGTATTTTATTTTTAATGGCATGTTTAGAAGAGCAAATACTTTAATTCCAAGTCTGGTTTATTATTTATTCCAAGTCTTCTATGATTCTGTCTTAATCTGAAATGTTTTTTACTTGCCCTAAGGAAGATTTTATCTTATACTTGTTTATAGTTTCACTTTTTACATTTAAGCCTGTTATCTATTTTGAGTTAATTTTGTGTATAATATGAGGTAAGGTTACAGATTCACTTTATTCCAAACAGATATCCAATTGTTCCATTGTTTTTAAATCTTTTCCTTGTTAAAATTTTCGTGTAGCTCCAATATACATACATATGTAACATAATAAATTTTATATATGAAAGCTATGTATAATATCAACTGATATTCTAATAATACTATATGTTTAAATATTACTACCTATTGTTATAGAATTATTACTTATTAATATAATGTTAATGTTACTTATTAATCTAATAATAAGTAATGATATATAAATATATTATAACAAAATAAATTTATGTATATATGAAATAAACTCCTATGAAATGTTTATGCCATAGATTATTGCTTTTATTTTTGTGTCTCCTGTTTAAAACAACTTGGAATGGAAGAGTTGCGCATGAGTCCTTCTTCTACATGCAATAATAAGGGACTAGAGGGCAGTCCTGTGCCTGAGCCTTGAGTACTGACTCCATCTCATGTCTCTGCTCAGGAACCAGCCACATGAGGATAGAATGTTCTAATGGTCTTATCTCAAAGCAACTACCAGTCAGACTCTAAGGACTTGGATTTCTGGTTCTTCCTTTTTTTAAAAATTATTGTTCAGTTACAGTTGTCCTGCCTTTTTCCCCATTGCTCTCCCCTGCCCATCCTCCCCATCATTCCCACAGTCAGTCCCCCACAGTGGCTGTGCCCATGAGCCCTCTACTCATGTTCCTGGGCTTGCCCCTTCTCCTTCTTTCCTCGTTATCCTTCTCCCCCCTCCCCTCTGGCCACTGTCTTTCTGTACGCTCCCATCTAAAGTTTCCTGTCACATGGCCATCAGGCCGATTTCAGAACACTCCACCTCTCTGCCTCAAATGTGTAGTGCTTTATATACAAGTAAACTAGAACTGTAAAATGAAAATATTCTAAAACTATTCATATTAGACTTGTAAGGAAGACAGTTGTTCTATCTTTAGCAGCCTTAAAAATAATCTCTATGTAACTTTGGATAATGTATACTCCATAAGTTAGGATGTCTCTTGTTTGAAATTTCCTTGGCAGAAAAATGGCAAACTGACCCTCTCCATTGCAACTTCTATCACTGCTTTGATTTATTTTGCACTGAATTAAGCTGGTGTATTTTGCCCTGAGCTGTGGCAGATTTGATTTCTTGTAGTGCTAGTTTTGTGTTTGGGATCCTTCTCACAACCTCTTTCTAGCACCCTGTCCTTGACTTCACAATACCGGGGGACTCTGCTTGCAAACCTGCTTTTGGCAGAGTAAGCTATCTTCATCTCTGAGGTCACGTTTCAGGCTTTTGTTCAGTCACAAGTTCTGTTTGGATTTATCCTCGGTGTGTCTACTTGAATATTCAAAAAGTCATCAGCTAGTCTAATTTGTTTTTTTTTAGCCATGTAAAAGACTGATTTGCTTTGACAGGTGGATCAGAAACAGAATTGGAGCTATTTTATCTGGACCTAATTAAACAACCTTCATTACCGGCAGATATATGTTTGTGACTTAAAATTAGCATGATTGGAATTAAAACTCAAAATATAAGGCATTGAATTCAGATATGGCTGGTTTAAAAATAAATTCCATACATTTTAAATGCAGCAAGTCTGGCTTTTAAATATCCTCTAGTGACGAACTCCACTTGGGGTGTGTGTGTCTGTGCACCCACATGCAAGCCTGTGGCTGCAGATGCCGGTGGAGAGGTGGCCCCTACTCACTGAACAGTTTTCGAGCAGCATTCTAAAATGCTTCTAAAATCTTTCTTCTCATCTCCTTTAACCTCCAAGTACTGAGCTCAGCTTTGAGGATTTTGTGTAGCTTTCTTTGGCTTCAAAGGTTACATTCTCTAATCAAATTATTTCTATTCATCATTGTCCAGTTTTTGAGATTTTGTGATTGCCTTTTATTATACATATCCTGATTGTGTGCAGATGTGTGTACGTATATAGACACAGTGGAACCTGCCTAAAATGTCCTTCCACATGTAACACTTAAAATAATATTAGGTTTTTCTTATAATACTTTATTTCCTTAACATTTTGAGAAATATTTTACAGTATTTTGTATGTATATATGTATATATACACACACATGTGTATAGTATATTTTTGTAGTTGTAGTTGTACATTCTGGATAATGATTTAAACTTAGTAATTATCAAATAATTTAAAATATAAGTACATATCTTTGTCTTTCCTTCGACTTTTTGAGAGTTATTATGCACCGAGATATGAGCCAGATTTTACCTTACAAAGAAAAATAAAAGGTTGAATAAAATATATTGACATTTCTGTTCAACATTAAGGCTGCAGGAATTATGGTGGATTCCTTTTCCTAACAAACATTAATATGAGACTCCTGATGTGATGAGAACTAGATATCAAGAATCTAATCCCTCCTCTTGCCTTTGTGCATTAGAAGCCCTCTCCGAATTATTAAAATTTCAGGTCTTCTGTGGTACCTCTTGATGTATCATTGTATCATTGCAATTTTTTAATTACTTTAAAAGACAAGCAAGAGTACATCTTTAGTATTTATAGCCTCCTTATATGCTTAACTTTTAAAAATAAAATATAAAATAAAGCATTTGTATTTATCCATGTACTTTTAAAAAAACTCGTTATTGATCAAGTACAGTTGTCTCTATTTTCACCCCACCATGCCCCTCCTCCTCACCTACCCACTCTTGAACCTACCCCCTTTAGCTTTGTCCATGTGTCCTTTATACATACATATTCCTTGAATGGTCCTTCCCATATTATCCCCCATTATCCCTTTTCCCCCCTCCCCTCTGGTTACTGTCAGTTTGTTCTTTATTTCAATGTCTCTGGTTATATTTTGCTTGCTTGTCTGTTTTGTTGAATAGATTCCACTTATGGATGAGATCATATGGTATTTGTCTTTCACCTCCTGGCTTATTTCACTCAGCATAATGCTCCCCAGTTCCATCCATGCTGTCGAGACGGGTAGGAGCTTCTTTTCTTCTTTCTGCTGCATACTATTTCATTGTGTGAATGTACCATAGTTTTTTGATCCACTCATTTACTGATATCTACCTCCTTTGAAAAATTAGAATTTCCAGGTGCTCTTTTCTTTTTTACAGTTTTCCAGCATCAAAACAACAGTTCCCACATGTTTGTCACCTTTGTTTGGATTGGCCCAGCCCTCCTTCTTACTGACGAGGAGTCTAGTTCAACCCTCTTCTTGCTCCTGACCTTCCCTTCATGGAAAGTGTCCCTGATGCAACGAGCGCTCAGTGGCACACACTGCTTTCATTTGTGTTCTGAGGGGAGTTAAGTTTTCTATGCATACTGTCACCATCTTTGAGTCCTTCTTGAATCTGAACCTGTATATATCTGAACTTTAAGTAGTTGGAATTTAATTTGAGAGCATTACAATGAGCCACTTGGCCACATTTGAAGTTCTCGGATTTATATTCTTCATTAAGGGTAGCTGTGGCACCTTATACAAAGGTGCTTGCCATTCTTTTCTTCTCTCTCAATGCGTGAGGACTATGACAATGTCTTGACCCAAGCTTATTGATGTTGTACAGCACACCCCTTAGTTCTGGATGAATCTCCAGAAACTGACTACATTTAGAGAGATTCTGAATAGAGGATTTCTAGATGGTTGCTTTAAGCCCATCAATATATGAAAGGTTCTGTGTTTGTAAAATTCTATCAGCTTTCCTTTGTCAAAGCCCCTTAACATTGCATAGCATTTCAAACTGCGATAAATTTTTGTGATTTTTGAGATAGGCAAACATAAGTTTGAATCCTTGCCTCTCAATTTTACAGGCTTTGTGGCCTTGGGCATGTTACACAATGTCTCTAAGCTTCACTTTCCTCTCCTGTAAAACTAGGGTTATCGTAGTCCTCACTGAAGGAGAAGTGAGGGTTAGATGAAGGGACGGGTGTGCAGGTGGGAGCCCAGGGGCCGGGGCTGGATGGCCAAAATGCCATGTGGTTTCTGTGCAATTTGTTTAACCTTTCACTGTTTCAGTTTCTTTATTTGTAAATGTGTGTTATAAGCATCTACTCACAAAGTTGTGAGGATAAGAGTAGATAATAACTTTAAAGCACTTACAACCATACTATATATATATATATATATATATATATATATATATATAGTAGTTTTCTTCATAGCCCATATATGTGTATATATATATATGAATATGGGCTATGGAGAAAAATGAAGCAGAGAAGTAAGATAAGCAGGGTAACATGTGGGGTGCAATTTAAAATAGGATTTTCAGTGTGGGTTCACTTGGAAGGTGGTCTGAGCATAGATCCAAAGGTCAAGGCGATTGAGCCATGTGGCCAGGGAAAAAGTGAGTAAGCTCAAACCCCTGTGGCAGGAGACTTGGAATAAGTGGAAGGTGGCAATAGTAAGAGATGAGGCTGCATAGAAAGTAAGGATCAGCTCAGAGGGTCTCATAGGCTACCCCTGGGAGTTTGGCATCCATCCTGAATGAGATAGCGGGCTGCTAAAAAGCTTTGAGTAAAAGAGCAACATGATCTGACATGTTTTTATAAAGAGCATCATGGCTGCTAAGCAGAGGATGGACTACAGGGGTCAAGCATTAAAATGTTGAGAACAGTTAAAGCTGTAACTATAAACCATATGAGGGATGAAGGGACCCGAGACTATGACAATCCTGGTAGGGGTGGGAAGAAGTGAGCAGAATGTGTATTTATCCTGAAAGGGCTGCTGTTGGAATTTGCCATCATCATTAAGTGACATGATCCATATTTTTTGGGAACATTAACTGCTACAGAGTAAACATTTATTAAATGGTAGACTATTGTTAATAACAAGTAAACTGCTATCAGTTTGAAATTTTCTTCTTGAGTTTGGGTGGAAACTGAGTCTTCCTGAATGTCTCAGTAGGATCTAAGGATGATGTCTGGAAGGACACTTTGCTTATGCAGATGCCTTGTGAAGACTTGCATGAAATATCTAAGGAGATTTGAATACTACCCCTCTAAATATTTCCATGTAGGAAACTACTTACACAAAATTTTCCTAGTTGAAGAATTCATTAGATCAGATCTAGGCAAACTACAACCAGGGGACAAATCTGGCCCATCTTCCGTTTTTGTAAATAAAGTTTTATTGGAACACAGCCATGCTCATTAAGTATTGCCTATAGCTGCTATCATGCTACAACAACAGAATTGAACAGTTACAGAGTTTAAATATTTACTCTTTGGCCTTTTACAAAAACTTCCTTAGATAAATACTTATATATCGCATAGCATCACAAACACAGAGTTATTGTACATATGTGACACCTAGCAATGAATGAAGATACCCAAAGGTAATCATGAGTATGTTTATTTTAGAGGAAGGGCCCAGTCTTTTGCACACATTTTTAGGAAAGTGTCATCATCAATTACCATTTATTTCTGCTTTACTATGCTTCACATGACTGTTCTAACCACTTCATATTTATTATCTTATTTAAACTTCACAGCAATCATTGGGCAGAAAATATTACTTCTCCTATTTCACAGATGAGAAAAGTGAGGCACAGAGGGGCAAATGACTTGCTCAGAGTTCCACTGTTAGTAAGTAGCAGAGCCGGGGATGTAAGTGCAGGGAATGCGGCTTTAGAGTCCATGCTTTTCACCCCCATACTTACCTTTAAGTAGGTAACTTTCGAATAGTGTCTTTGCTAGATGAAGTATGCATATGCATGGTTTACCCAACAACAAATTCCTAAACTTGACTATTGGACCTGATCTTGTGAGATTACTGGACACATCGGTCATCAACATCTCTGTTTCCTGTTTAAGTTGCTGCTGCACAAAGACGTCATTCAGCTGCTGAGGGGCAGAACAAGAAATGAAAAAACTGTCATATCCCTAATTGTGTTCTTTCCTTTTAAGTCAAAGAATAACAGAAGACTGCACCAAGTTTGATGCCTGTCTTATAAGTGTGAAGTCTCAAAGAATAATGCAAAATTAATTTTCATGTTTGTGAGTTTATCTGAGCTGAGGGGTTCTTAACTCTGGAAATTTTAGTGTTGGGCTGCTAAAAATGGATATCATTTTCCTTAAATAGCAGGCCATTTTAGAATAAGATTATATCTGTCAGAAATGAAAATACTGTATTTATGCCTTATTGTAATCCATTCATTGCTTTAAGGGCTCTAGGTTCCCAAGGGAGCATTAAAAATCTAAACGATGTTCCTGAGTGCTGGGTTTTGCATGTGGATCTCTGATTTAGCTAACATATAAAAGCATGAGTCATCTGACAATCACTTATTGACAACACGTTTGAAAAAAAAAGCAGTCCAGCTTCTGGCTATAGTCTACAGTAATTTTGGATCAAAATGTTCTTTACTTCCCCCATCCCATGGACTATTTTAGGTGATAGCATGCAAAAAAGTGTATTTTCCTGCTAATTTCTTCCATTTTGGGGTAACTGCCACTCTGAAGATGCAGCTGCCACAGAGTAAAAGTTCCAAGAGAAGAGAGTGTTGTGGCTGCAAAAGCTTTCTCATTCCTGGACTAGATGCCAGAAACCCCAGAGCTTGTCCAGTGGCGGAGTCTGATTCAGAGCTCATTGCTTCTTGATGTTTCTCTTTGCTGAAACTTCTCATTTTCTCTCACACGCAATCCATGTCCATGTCCAAGGCAGTGATGTATTGCACAAAGATTCCCCTAAAGACTGTGAGACTTCACTTGACCAAGGAGAAGGAATTGAAGACCCTGATTTACATGTATAAATTAAACAAGTTAAAATGAAAGAACTCATAGGCGTCTAGTGTTGTCATATATTAAAGGAGATATGTGGAAAAATAGTGTCAGAGAGTTTGTTTACAAGACAGTAGCTAGCCATTATGTAGAAATGTGATAGGGGCCAAAGGTGATCTACTTTCTCCCTCCCTCCCTCTCTCCTTCTGGCCCAACTTCCCTTACCCTCCCTCCCTCTCTTCCTCTACCCCTTCTTTTATTCCTCCCTCCCTCCTCCCCTGCCCTTCCTTCCTTCCTTCCATCCTTCTTTCATTCCCTCCTTCTTTCCTCCCTTCCTTCTTTCCTCCCTTTCTTCCATTTTTCTTCTCCTAAAAAATAGTTATTGAGGTCCTACTGTGCTAGACTCTGTGCTAGACTCTGATGATACAATTATAAACAAGACAAATGGAGATCATAGCCTTTGTAAAATTTCCTTGGAGAAGGTAGGGCAAGGGCATCCCTGTAAGATGAAGAAAGGCCTATGTATGCAAGGAAGGATTGAAAGAAGTCCTGAGTGGAGTCAGAGCTCTGAATGAGGAGCAGAAGGCTGTGAAATAAACCTGGAGAGGTAATCAAGGACCACTCTTTGTAGTGCTCAGTAGACCTAATCTACACAGACTTTATATTAAGAGCAAGGGGAAGCAACTGAGAAATATAAGGAGCTGAATGTGTGTGTTTATGTAGATGGTCAGAATTACAATATTTGATAAGTCTTTTTTGAGACAGAATCTCACAGAAAATTTTATGTTCATTTTTGTATGTGACTTTATCTTTAACTGTCTAATCCTATTTCAATGTGGCAAAGCTAAATATATTCTGCATTTCTAAAGTTTTCAAAAGTCTTCTGGATCATTCTGAGTAGTTTTTGAGATGAATTGTAACTAAATTCAGAAGTCCCAATGGATTAACAGGTTTAGGCTCAGTGATCTATTGGCATACCTGAATTAGGAGAAACTTTGGGAAATTCAAAAAACGAGGGAGAATAGAGACCCCAAATTCTTGAGAACTATTCCTTTAGTTTTTTATTTGTTGTTTTGCTTTTAATGTATCTGAAAACTGCATATTTTAATACTGATGCCATTTAAATAATATTTACCTTAGATCTTGACTTTCCCTGTATGTGAATGAGCCTTGGTGTCTGTTCACAACTCAAAACTCTTTTCCATATTTTCTACATTACCAATATTTCCAGGACTTTAAAGCACATGAACTAAATTTCTTAGACTATATGCCAGAAGAATTCTGCTCTAGATTCCACTAGTGAAAGATATTTATGCAAGAGATGGAAGGCAAAAGAGAATGAGGAACTGCTATTGCTGCTGGGCAGCACTGAGTAGGTGTCTGTGCAGCACTAGGTAGGTGTAGGTGTCAAATCACAAAAATACAGTTTTTCCAAAGATTTCTAGGAATTTTCCTGCAGTTCCTTAGTGCCCATTAGGTGATGAAAATAGCTGAAATAATCAGTATCAGTTTTATTAAATTTATACGTTTCCTGATTTCCTGAATGTTAGTTGTAGCTTTCCTAACCTATTCTCCCCAACACAGATTACATCTCTAGTTTCTTGTGTTGGATCCATTTCTGCCTGAATTATCTAGTTATTTCCATTTTCCTGACCTAGCTCTGTCTAATAGAAACCATTATCAGTGAGTTTATATTTTTAAAACTGGTTTAAATTTGTTTAGTGAATTGACAGCTTTTTTCCTAAGAATACTATTTAAATAGTTTGGATGGTTTTGTCAGTCTTTTCTTAAGTATTTTGTCCTTAGTCATGACCTCTGCACCCTCCTCTAACCCCTTATTCTCCATAAAACTCTCTGATAGATCTAAAGGGCCAGTAAGTTAAAAGTCTCCAACTCCTTTTTAAAAAATTTTATTTATTTATTTATTTTTTGAGAGAGGGAAAGGGAGGGAGAGAGGGAGAGAAACGTTTATGTATGGTTGCCTCTTGTGTACCCCCTACTGGGGACCTGACCCACAACCCAGGCATATGCTCTGGCTGGGAATTGAACTGGCAACCCTTTGGTTTGCAGGCCAGCACTCCACTGAGTCACACCAGCCAGGACAAAAGTCCTCAACTCCTTAATTTGGAATATAAGGGCATTCAAGAGCTGCTTCCAACCATATTTTGTCTTATCATTTCCAGTCTTATCTTCTCAAATTCTTAGTACCATAGGTTTTCTAGAATTGATGTTTCTGGGTCTCTGCTTAGATATAGAGTATACTATTTCTTGTTCTTCTATTAAATCCATATATATTCTTGGAGATCTAGCTCAAATATTTTGTCTCTTCTCCTTCTTCACTCTCTTCTTCCATGACCCTTTCCCCAACAAACCCAACTAATCCTCAATAGTGACCTATTTGTAAACCTGATACAAAGTTATTATGTTATTTTCTGGCTATCTGCTTTGTTTTCCATATTCACTAAATAGTAAATTCTTTGAGGAATGAAACATGCTAATTTATGTATATCAAAAATTTAGAACTCAATAAATGGTCATGGCTTGAAATATTGAGTTGAAAGAGATTGTCACCTATGTGCCATGTGAGCACATAGAAGAACCCTCAAAAATTTTTTCAATAAAAACCAAAATGTTTCAAATTAATCTAATTCTTCCTAGACTAATCTAGGGAAAACTTTGACTTTGGTCTTACAAAAAGAAGAAAACCACTAAAGAAATTTTTTTGCTCTTCAAAAACTGATGCTTTGAATATGTATTTTTTCAAGATATAAAAATGTAACTCCCACTAAAGCCTTTGGACATATGTACAGTTATAAATATGACATTAAAATATAAGTATACATCATGGTTTAACTGTATAATAAAACACAGGGAAGGGAAAAGAAGAGAGTGAGGGCTGGCATGTAGTTTGCATTAGGAACTTCTCATGGGTGGCCCGTGTGCAGGGTTAGAGAAGATGAAACAGACCATGAGCAGGAATTGAGGAATTTTATAGCATTAACTAGGATTATGTTGAAGGACAGTAATGTGGGGGCTTTGGCATTCCATCTGGCAAAAGAATGATATAAGAATCTCCCAATTTCAGCCATGGATAAACCCAAAAGGAAGTTTTAGGTCTTGAGCCCTGATGAGGTGGGCATAATCACAAAGAATGTGTGCTAAATAAAAAAAAATAACAATCACCACCAAAACCAACAACAACAAAAACACTCTCAATGCCAAGGAGATTAAATGCTGAATTTTCATGTGCTAATGGTTCAGTGTGGAATTCTGAACTGGTTATTCAGTATCTTTGGGTCTCAGGTGCATCATCCATTTAAAGGGATTGTAATGTGTGACTTTTGCTTTACTTCACAGTATTGTTTTGTACTTTACTTCTGGACATTTTATATATCAGTCCCAAAACTGATTCCAGGCAAAATAGAAGTAGAGGAGGGTTCTTCCCTAGGTCCTTTCCATCCCCAAAGTAAAAATTCCCTTCTTCTTTCTGGTTCCTCATTCTACTATAGTTCCTATTCCTAATGGGCTCTGCTTGATAGCGCAGTAACTATTATTTGAGTAGTAAGTAACATTTGCATAGCCTTTATAACATATGTGAGAATTTGTCTGACTCTTGCAACACCTTTAAGAGGTAGTAATTATTATGATCCACATTTCCTAGGCCAAGAAATTGGGATAAAAGTAGATGTTAATGATCTTGCTCAGAACCATATATTTCATAAGTGGTATGTATATATCTGGAACCCAAGAATTTTGTAAAAAAGCACACTAATATTCTCAAAGCACACATAAAACTTTTAAACACTTAGAAGTTTTGGAACACAAAGAATGAGCTTATATAAGAGCTCCATGTGGGTAAGTTTTATATTTATTGTGTTCTTGGTTGGATCCGCAGCCAAAGCAAAATGCCTCCCATGTGGTAGTTACTGATTTAAAATAGTGGATGAGTGAATGAATGAATACATAGTGGAATGGCAGCAACGCTACTGATCTATCTATGTATCTGTGTATTATGGTTTATCTCTATATGTGTGTCTATATGCATATGTGTGTATGTGTATACATGTATATTTGTTTTGCTTTGTTCTGTTGTATACAAATAGATTATCCTCTCTCATTGCATTCTTTTCTTGTCAAAAGTGTTATACTCTACATTTTTGTTCTTATTCTTTACACAATAAAATAATTCTAAGCTCATCATTAGAGGGATATTTTTGAATATTTCAAGATAAATCTTTACTTTGGAATAAATTCAGATTTACATAAAAGTTGCAAAGAAAATACAGAGTGTTCCTATATACCCCTCGCCCAGCTTTTCTTAATGTTCATATCTTGCATATTGTGAATCATGTGCCAAAGTTAAGAAATCAACATGCCTATATTACTACATATTAAACTCCAGACTTTATTCAGATTTCACCATTTTTTCCACTGATGTCCTTTTTTTGTTCCAGAATCAGATTGAGAATACTGCATTGCATTTAAATATCACATCAGCTTTAAGTTAAATATCACATCTCAGTATCCTCTAATCTGTTGCAGTTTCCTAGTCCTTTCTTCTTTTCATGACCTTGATAGATTTGAAGATTACTAGTCAGTTATTTTGTAGAATACCCGTTAATTTTGGTGTGTCTGATGTTTTTCTTCTTTATGTTGTTGTTACGTTCTGAGGAGGAATCCCACAGAAATTATGTAGACTTCTTGCCACGTCCTATCATGAGGGTGGCTGTTATCAACATGACTTATCCCTGGTGATATTAATCTCGATCATTTGGCCCAGGTAAATTTGGCAAATTTTTCCAGTGTAAACTCACTTCCTACTCCCCCCTTGCATACTCTATTCTTTGGCAGCAAGTAACTAAACCCAGTCCAAGTGAAGAGCAGGGAAGTTTGGGGCAACAGTGTGGGGAGAGCATAAGAACCATTTCCTGGAGGGGTGAGTATCTGTGTCACCCAACACTGTTATTTATTTCGTTACTCAAATTGTTCCAGCTTTGATGGTCTATTTCAGATTTGCATTTTTAAGATCTCTCACTTGTCAAACGGGCTCTGACATATTGGCCTAACACCATTAGTAATATTGGCCCATTACTTAAACTCATGCCACTGAAGTCTCCCATTACAAGAAATCAGATTTTCTTCTCTGTGTGCTCAACAATTCACTGAAGTCGATCCCATCTCCCTTCCTCAAGGCTACTGGCAATAGTTTCAGAACCATGATGTGGGGTTCCTGAGGCTGCTCCTGAAAAGCAAAAATGTAGTGAAAGTTGTAAGGGTCAAGGCTCTGACATTTCAGCACTTGAAAAAGATCTTTGGGCATGCTGGGAGAAATGGAGGAAATAAATTCCCATGAGGTCCCATTCATTGTTCCCTTGACTTCTTTGATTTCAGTAGCAATTGGAGGCTTAAGACAGGTGATGAATTTGGTCTGGAGTGAGGTTAGTTGAGAAGGAAATGAAAACAGAAGTTTAACAGGAAGATTAGTAGACTTTCTACCTCTGGGCAATAAACGTCTGCTTTGGTCCTCACTAATCAGTTTTCCACATGCCTCATGCCATTTGCTTTACTTAGGATGAGTTCTTAAAGCTCCATTAGGAAGTGTTCAAGTCACTGTTCTGAACAAGCTGCTTCTCTCTCTTTTTTTTTTATTGCCCTCCTTTTAACCCTCTTCCTTTCTTCTAAGTGTATGCACATGGAGGCTGGTCAAGGGGTAATTATGCTAATTAGGAAGCATGGTCCAATTAAAGCAGACATGATGGGAAAATTGCCTTAGAGTCCAAATATATTACTCCAGGATAGAGAGGTCTCTTTAACACCTGCAATGAGTGTACAAATTTCATAGCTCATAGCTCAGGGCAAAGGGAATGGGCTCCTGATAAATTTGCATGTAAAAAATGGTTGGAGCCAGCTAAATAATAATATATCTCTTGTCAGAAAGGGAAAACTACTTGGTTTCTTTTAGCCTTGTGATGTTTACAAAATATTTTTAAAAGGTTGAACTAGGAATATTAAAGAAAGATAGGGCATAAATAGTCTTTAATTTTTTCCCCTTCATACCTGTAACTTCTTTTTCTCTCTCCCCTTCACTCTTGCTCTTACCAGTTTTCTCATTCCTTTTTGCCTCAGTTTCTAATGAGCACTCGCATCGTACGATCCGTATGATTCCAGCTTTAGAAGGAAGGTAGCAGAGGTTCAGGGGCATAGGGAAAGTGCTCATTGTGAAACACCCTTTGAAATGTTTCTCATACCCTCTGTTTAGTCTTGAGAAAGCTTCACAGTGGTTGACAGATTATGTAATCTGCTCGCCCACTGATAATTTTTTGTCATGGGAAGATTGTACAGGTATTTTGATTTTGGCCAGTCTCTAGTTAATAATCAATAGTCCTGTAGTCTAATGAAGTGATGGCCTTGACACCCAGGCGTTTGTGCAGTGTTAGAGTAACATTGATCGCTATCATTATCATATGCCCTTGATATACTGAATAAGGACATGGATATCAATCTTGGAGCAAAGTAACATTTCATAAATCTTATAGAAATAACCAGGATTGTCCAAACATGCATATGCTCCTGACAGCAATGTGACAGAGAAGTCTAAGACACAGATAATTTATAATTTATCTCCCAACTCAAATTGAAGAAAGACTCAAAAGTAGCATTTAGTATGAAAAGTGTTTCTTTATATGTCAAGGAGGACAAGGGAGTCTTTAATTTTTTTATTGGGTACTGAGAGGAAAGTTTCTACTGCACTTCTGGGGTGGAGGGATGGAGGAGGAGCTGAATAATTTCTCCTGGTTATTCTTTCTGCACTTTATTTTAAATTCGGTGTTAACTTTCAATGACCTAATCATCAGAACTGCAGAATTCGTATGGAGACCACTTTACCCAGAACTGGCTCTCATGCAGCCTGGATGAAGAACTGCCTGGAAAAGGATTTGTTTTTCCAACAGACTCTTCATCAGAATCTCAGATTTAGATATTTTGCATTCAAAATTAATATCTTAGTGTATTCACAACAGTTTTTTATTAAGAAGTACTAATTATTCATGTAATTATTCTGATTATCTCAGTATTAAGGTGTTGAATTGTTTCTTATTGCTAGATACCAAATAATACAAAATCAGGGACATTGGATTAAAATTTCAGAAAGATTCTTTATTTCTTTGGAAACATCACTTCTGAAATAACAAATTTGTGGTTGATCACCACAGGTAGGATCCTAAGCACAATTATGGAGAGATTTGTTTAGCTAAGTAGGCCTACACCCAATAATTTTGCAGCTCAGAATAGTTACTGGAAGTTGTGCAAAGATTTTGAGAATCAGGGTGTGAGTAATACACAGCAGTGACTTCTGTGTTAGAGAATCATCTCTGCACGGTCCATAGAATTCCAGAATGGGTGAACAAGAATGGGTGCGACAAGCAATTCCTTGAAAACTGCTGAATTCTCAGATGGGCACATTCTTTTAAAAAAGGCCAAATAGAGCAGGAGACTGGACCAGGATGCAGGCAGATGAAACACTAGGATGTTTCTATTGTAATTAATTGAAGAGTACGAAGATGGTCTCCTACTTTTATTTTGCCATTTTTTATTTTATTTCAATGTATTTTATATTTATTTCTACCTTATGTGTATCTAAGTGTATTTATTGTCATTATTTTGTGAACATAAAAATGGTTTCAGCAGTTTTGTTTTTTAAGATATGTTGAAGTCGATCTCATGGAAAACCAGGCAGCTCATTATATGTACTATGTATGTGCTGTGTGTGACGCATATTGTGTATGTACATTTGTGTCTCTGTGTATTTCCACCTCTGCATACACAAAGGGCTTATTAATACTACTGAGAGTATGCCAACCAGACAGAAAAATACTCCTATTTGTAAGCTGAATGTTAAAGAGATGATATATAAAAATATTTTGTTTGCTACATACTAAATGCTGCTTAGATACATACTCTATCTGCACATAGGTACATTCTCTTTTTTGTCTTCCCCCCTTGTCTTTGGCTTCCTCTTAAAAATTATTATTCTACAAGATATCTTATTTACAAGATATTTTTAGATGTCATATTTCAAAAATCAAGTATAAACTGTAAATGGAGCACCAGCTCTTTCCATTAGCTTGTTCTCAAAAACGCCGAGGTGCAGAATGACAGGGGCCTGTGTATAGTATGTAAAGGGCCCACATATAGGTACTCAGCTGTTAGTCGCCTCGTTTGTCCCACACGCTTAGTCAAAGACACTCATGAAGAAAACCATTGATATTTAGGCCTGAATATTTGAGATGGTGGGCGGGTGGGGTGGGGGCAGTCAGTCACCTAACCAAAACCAGAAACCTTTTTTCAGGAATAATTTCCTCCCCTACAATGAAGGAGGGGAACTTCCAGCTACGAAAAACCTTTACTCACTAATCTGACAAAAATGTAAATATTTTTACAAATATATTATTTACCAGGCAGGAAGCTTTGGGGGAGGTGGCAGGGTAGTACAGGAGCGCAGATAAATGTGCCAGCAGCAAGAGCTTTATGACCACACCAGACCCAACTGTCATTCCTTCGGTACTTCCTGTCAGTCTGACTAAATTCTGCCATCCCTCACCCGGGTTTAAATTAACAGGTAATTTGTAAATGTCACTTCAGGTTAGGCCGCTCATTTTGTTTCTACTCTACCAATGCAAAGTCTAGGACTAATTTTTCTTGTCTTCTTTTAATAGGATTTTCATTTATAAATAGAATTATGTTCTGAAAATAAATTACAGTAAGTGATGCACAGACCGGGTAGCAGCAGCACTTTCATAGAATTTCAAGCACCTACATCAGAAGAGATTAATAAAAACACTTCAGAGGCTAAATTCTATTTAAGCAGAAGACAGCTTTTGGTTAATATTTAATCTGAGTAACTGAGATCTTGGTGGAAAATATAATTTTTTAATATCTAAATTAATTTTCAAAACAAAACCATTAATTTTGCTCAGAGAGTTTGTGCAGTGAGAAAGTTTTAGTAATATATGGGTAGAGAGAAAAGTTAATCAATTAATTTTGTGGTGGAAAAATTAGCTTTTAATATTGTATTTGTTCCAAATGAATTCTTATTATTTGATCAGGTGCAGTGCTTTAGGGTTCTTCTTCCTAAGTCTTTGCTGTGTGAGTACGCAGAGGAGAAGCCTCTACGGAAAGAATCATTTTCCCCCATTAATTACTTTTCCGTGGCTGCCATGCCCTTTACATGTTTTTTCTTCTTTTTTTCTTATAAATGCAGAAGGTCTCAAAAGCAAACTTTGTACCTCCCCACCCTGGAAGGCTGCAAGGCTGGTTCATGGAGTTTATCACTGTCATTATAGCAGGTCCATTGCAATCATGGAATTTTTTTATAGAGAGGGGATTATGGTTGGGAGATGCAGTGGGGGATCATGTGAGGGTGAAAGGGAAAATGAGAGATCTTGCTCTTTAAGAAAGACCCACTATTTATCAAATGCTAATTGATTGTTCGAGACAATGAATGTATGTTGTTGACCTGAATAAAGAAATGTGCGGGACTACCGACTCCATCATTTCTGCCATCTTACCAGTTCTACCATTTACTAGCTGTGTGGCCTTAGACAGGTTCTTTCTCCTTTCTGAGTTTGAAAATGCCTTGCCAGTTTAATTCTGCATCTGGTCTGATTTAGTGAGGGTTTATGTAGCTGAACAATGGTGTCTGCACTGTAATCTTATTTTGTGATAGCTATAAGCTTTTTAACAAAACCACCGACTTCACGATTCTGCTAATTAGGATTGGTACGGCTGGACTGAGAGAGCTTTTGTCTTTCTTCCATCTTGCAGCTGGGGCAGCATTATTTTAACAGGCAGATGAGGGGAATCTTTAATACTTACAATCTGAAGTCACTTTAAGAGAAACTCCAGGTTCAGACCAACTAACCATTCGAATACTCTCTTCTTCTACCATCTCCTTTCATCCTATTTTGCCAACAATCTTTTTGGACTATTCTCTGTGTTAAGTGGGAGATGTGGAGGAAAATAAATTTAAATTGTGTTTGGTCCACACCTTCACCAAGTTACTCCTTCACTTCTTTGCTACTGTGGTTCAATGAACAAGTGCATCACCATGAGTTTCTCATTCTCCAAGGTGATCACCTTCTTATTGGACATAGCTGTTTACTCATTAAAGTCATATTATCTCTTTACAAAAATCTGGGAAATGAAAAAAATTATTACTCATAACCTCACCACCCTAACATATTGTTGTCATATTTCCTTAAATTTTTTCTCTCTTATATCCACTTTTTAATTCTTCAGTTTTCAGCAGCATACATATTACATGCAGCATTTTCTGTTCATTTGCCATTAGTTTTTTTCCCATGTTTTTGCGTAGCTTTTATAGTGGCTATATTTCCAAAAGAAAAGATTGTTAATAAAAGGAAGGGCAGTCAAAACTATTTAAAAATATCCATATTGCACTCATTTTGGAGTAACAATTTAGAAGAATTGATGTTTGTTGGTTTTTAGCTATTAACAACAAATTTTCTCCAAGGATGAAGAACTAACATTTTTTCTCAGAAACGGTGCCACAACGGGTGTGGCTCCACTTGCTCAGTGCCAGGCCTCTCTGCAGGGGAGCCACCTGGTAGAGGCGTTGCAGCTTGCTCGTGTACCTAAGGCCTCCTTGGAATATGACATATGCCATAGAGATCTGTCTGTAAAGTGATGCAGAAAGAACAGGAAAAGAGAGTGAGTGACAGACAAGTTGAAGAAGGATATTTTCTCCTGTCGCCTTAAATAATTAGAAGCAAAGTACTCTTTATAATAGAGTGTTAAATGCACAAAGAAGGCATCACTTTCAACCAATTTTTGGGTTGTTTTAATAGCATTTTTACTTAAAGCCTTTCCCCTCAAGCCTTGTTTTTTGGGAAAAAAATGATACAGAATGTTAGGGTGGAGGGCCAGGAAAGGTCTACATTAAATCTCTGAGTCATTATGTTAACTTTTAACAAATTGCTGCCAAGGAATAGGGGATGGATTTTTATTGATACAAAAAAAATGGAGCATTGCTTCCTCCCTCTTGCTCATGTGCATGTACAAGCACACACACACACACACACACACACACACACACACACACTTCTTAACTGAATAATTTCACTCAATTCTCATTAGGATTAGGAGCATTATTAGAGGAGCTAGGTGACCCCCACACCTTTGAAAAACTTGTCATCCATTTAAAAATAATAAGTTCTCATTGAAACCACAGGTTAAAACTGAAGCCGCAAAGGAGGAATTTAGCATTGAAGAGGGCCCCTTCCAACCTTGCCATTAGTTTACCATGGGAGCTGATGGAGAACCATATCCTCCCTGCTCCCCATGGGATTCTTACTTATAGCTAGAAGAAATAATTGGTAAGGCAGAGACATATCATTACCAGTCAAGCTTCATGAAATTGACCTTAAAAATCTTTGTAAAATATGAAGCATATGTTTAAGAATAATATTAATTAGGTCTCAGGTAGTTTGCATGTACTTTAAAAAACACACACAATAAAAAAAAGACCTGTTTCTTATTTACACAAGTTGGTACTTTGAAATTTCTCATGGCATAAAGCAGTCCTTCATGTACATAACCTATGAATTATCCTTGAAATAAAATGTTTAATTACAGTTGACATTTCTGAACCCATTGCAGGTGGTGCCCATCTGAAGAGTGACATTGTTTACTACACTACAAGGCTCCAGGCCTGGTGTCAGAGATTAGAAACCAATTTCCATCCCTGCTTTAATGCTGGTTTAATATCAGAAGAAGAACTTTACTGTGTAAATATTAAACATTTTGTTTAAATATTAAGTACCAAAGGTCTTTCCCTTTTGATTATTAAAACAGGAAGAGCCCCAACTTTGAACACGGTGCCTTGTTGTATTAAGAAAATGACTGGTTCTTTACCTTCAGGTTCATTATCACTGGCCAGAGATGTGCGCTCAGGCAAAAGGTCAGTTGTCTACTTGTAACATTGGGAATCTTGATCATTACATACAATAGCTGACCAGGAATCTGCATCACTGATCATGGACTTATTTGAAATTATGACTTTTCTCTTGCTTCTTACCTAAGAAGTGGTCTGATGCAACAGACCAAAAATGCTGTCTCCTTGCTGCATGCAGGTAGGGCAGGATGGGGAGTCACCAGGAAGTGATTCAGGAGTGACCCAACTGTCACATTTCTTGGCTTTGATCACCACCAAATGGCAAAGAAGCTAATCACCTGAAGAGTAGACAAGAAGGCACCTATTGCAAAACATATGCTTATTTGTCCACCTAAGACTGAAATTAAACAAGGGAAGTGGACATTTGTGAATGCCAGCCCTGCAGACAAAGACTCATGGTGGATGCAAGCTCTCCTCTGAGAGTTTACATCTTCCCAATAGTTGTGACGGGAACTATGGTGAGAATATTCTCAATCTCTCTCAGTTGTGGAAAAAGTGAGCCTGTGTCCTTTCCTCTGTGGTACATAAGGTTTGCTAGCTTTGTGTTATTTCTTACATGCTGTCTTAGAATCAATGAGTAGAACACTGTGCATCTACTAGGCAGGTATGAAAGATCCAGATGCTGCTCTTAAATTGGTAACTGTTGGGTCTGTCTTACTGAAGTACTTATATGAAAAAAAATAAACTTGGGTTTTAGGCTTTTGGTATTCAAATAAATTCACTCCCTCTAAATATGGAAGTGTCTATATAATTCTGGGAAAGATGATAAAACCAGGCAAATCTTGTTAGGGGAATGCTCTAGTGCACAGCAGTTTTGATGGGAAAGGAGAAAAGGGCCTCAGTGACTTCTTTTCCCCTTGAACTGTTGACCCTGTTAATGTTTACACTTAGATGATTAGATAGTAACATTACAAGCAGCTTATAGGACATGCAACAACTTACCAGTTCCTCACAAGCACTTAAAAAAATCTTCTCAATTATTTAATCAATGGATGTGTGTGCTGGACATCTATTTTGTGCCTGGCATCATGGTGGGCTTTCTGACACTTAAGATAGATCTGAAAAGTCAAGATGAATTCACTTGATTCAGTTAGAAAAGTGTTTTATGTATTGCTCTATTAAATAGTAGAAAAAAGTGAGTGTGAGATGAAATTTTATAAGACTTTGGTAATCAGGGAGGTGAGATTGGAGCAGTGCTATCTTTGAGCTGCATGGGTTGAGGAGACTTACGTCACAGGAGTAAGAGGTATATTTGGTAAGCGGAGAGGCAGGAATTTGAAAGTCCTGCTGAAGTCTATGGCAATAATCTACTGGTAGATGTCAAAGTATTTGGGTTAGTGCAGTGACAATGAGAATGGATAGGAAAGGTGGCCTCTTGAATAGTTTAAATTTGATTTTTACTAGTAGCTCTTTAAAATTTATGTTTCTCATTCTTTTCTTCCTTCTTTCCTTTCTTTCTTCCTTCCCATCCTCACCTGAGGATACTTTTCTTCATTGCTTCTAGAGGAAGAGGATGAGAGAGAGAGAGAAACACTGATGCAAGAGAGAAGCATTAACTGGATCATAGGTGCCAGGACTATCCCCACAGGTGCTGGGAGTTGAACCTATAACCCTCCAATCACAGGATGATGCTCCAAGCAACCGAGCCACACTGGCCAGGGCTCATTATTTTTTCTTTATGAGAGGAATGTGAGAAATGCAATCCCATGGCCATGTAATAAATCAAAAATTTGGGTGGCATGTAGTGTTTTCTTGATCAGATTACTGACACTGTGTGACTGGGCTTTTCCTACCTTACGACTCCACTCCAGTGCTATGGAATCAACAGGAGCACAGCAGATGATCTAACTACCATATAAGACTTTTAACCTGTTTTAAGCTTTCTATGTGAAAGGCTCTTTGGAATAAAGTGAATTATTCTTAATATACATGATAACTTTTCACTTATTTCAACACTCCAAAGGAAGGAGTCAGCTGGCATCCTGAATCAAAACTCATATTTTTAAAATTTTTTAAACACTAGTTTGTCTTTTCCTCATGTATGTGTGTTATTAGTATCCTTTAAAGATTTTCTTCTTGAAAAAGTTAGAGTGCTGCTTATAGAATTCAGTAGTTTAATTTAATGATTACTTTTCCAATGTCTGCATTAGTGAAATTTTCAAGATCCCTGCTTAGTTGAAATTTCTTTTGTCTTATGGTGCTATTTTACAGTGTGAATATACTTTAAAATTATGTTAAGAATCTTCATATTTTCTACTAATATCTCTTGCCTACTTTTCACTCAAAAATAATCACTGACTTCTTGTTATAGAAAAAGGCCTCTGCCGTATTCACTGAGAAAGCACCAAAGTAAAAGATATCTTCTCTCTTCTAAGAAATTACAATCTAGTTGGGAAGATCTGACATTTAACCACAGCAATGGAGGTAAGTGGTATGTGAGTGGTAAAAAAAATAACAGTGATATGCATTCATTCAGAAATATATCCATTACATAGCAAGCACATGCCAAGTATATAATGTATGAGGAGATAAAAGGTGAACCCTGACTGAAGAGGTCTTTGATTTGGATCCTGGAGAAAGCCGGGGTTATGATACGGAAGGAGAGCATTCTCAGCTCAGGCGCCCCCTTTGTAAAGGTATCGAGGCACCAAAGCCCAAGATGTAGCCAGGAGAGACGCAACAGGCCAGGAAAAGGCCACTCTGACGTCAGTGTTTAGTCTGTGCTCAGTACAAACAGTGTGTAGATAGAAATGTTTAAGAGTGCTGTAAAATGGTAAGAAAATACAGAGACTACAAAAAGATATCAAGAAGGAAGAAAAGGAGTCTGACCAAGCTAAATTAGCTTATTGCTTTTTGAAAAACATGTAACTGTTTAGAATCATGCAATGCCATTTTCTTTCTATTCATCTCACAAAAGAAGGTTGTTTTTAGCTGCGTCTTAGTGTCCCCTGCTCCTTGGTCAGAGGTCACTTCCTTCAACTCATTATAAGCAAATGGAGCAATCCATTTTCCCCACTGTTGGTTTCTGTTTCAAGAAACCTGGGAAGCACATTCCATTTTCAGAAGCATCATTGATAGGAGCGCTTCCATTTCACCCCAGGCTCATTACAGACCGTGTTGTTCTTAAAGGTGTTGACAGAGTAAAACCCATGCAATGTGAACTTTCAGGGGTACGTTCTCTGGAGATTTTTGAAACAAGTGTCACAAGAAGTAGAGCACCATCCCCATCTTTCTAGGCAATATGACCCCATAAATACAAATCACCACAATTAAAAATGGACACTTTTTTCAGTATGAAAATGATTGCTTTTCCATATTCTTTGAAAAAAAAAGAACTTCACAAATTTACTCACAGTTCGGGGGGGAAAACCCACTAAAAAACCTAATGTTGTTGGCCCTTGCCAGGTAGCTCAGTTGGTTAGAGCATCATTCTGATAAGTCAAGGTCATGGGTTCAACCACTGGTCAGGAGACAAGTACATTAAAGAAGAAAATATACCCTATCCAAAGTCAGGTTATAGATATTGTGTTCTTTTCTGCAGATCCTTTGATGATAAGCACCATCATCTTCTGAATTTTTCAGGAAATATGTGAAATATGTCATTTTTAAGATATTGGACCTAGCTTCTGGTTACCAAAACACCAGAAGTTAAATTACTTGCAGTTTTTTAAAAAATTCATTTATTTTAATTGGTATTGTTTAAGTACAGTTTTGTGTCTTTTACTCCTATTTGCAGTTCTGAATAGAATAAATACATGTCTTCACAGTAGATTTGTTCAAATATTTGGGGGTTGGGATTTGGGTGGTTGTATGTTTCACAATGAAAATTTGCTGAAACTTTTTACATAGCAATTTAAAAAATTATGGTGATTATAAGATAATACACAAAACTCCCCATTAAACATCAGCAAAACAGCACATGATGTATTTTTTAACATATTTCATTGCAATTCATTCTACTTTTGTTTCACTGAAAGCAAGCTTTCAGGAAATATTCTAACTAAACATATTGATGTTATTTTAGGATGCCAAATTTTAGAAGATTAAGACTGACCTTCTGTCAAAAAGACCATATAATATCAAAATGTTTTCTTGGCTATTTCATAGTTTCTTTATGCACTATTGACAAAAGTCAAGTTTTGTTTCAGAAACAATTTCAAATAGATCCATTTTTGTCCTGATATTTTAAAATTGCTTATGTAAAATTGTTTTATTTTTTTATTCAAAGGGGCAGAGCATTTTATAACTCATGATGTATTCTCTGGTGTGAAATGATTGTTGAATCAATTTTTTTTAAATGGAAGATGCTAGCATGAGATAGCTGGGGCCGTTCCTTTGTGGCAGTACTGCAGGAAGGCTAATGTAGAAAATAGACACACAGAAGACACTACCCATTTCTTGCCTAAACAGGCAGAATCAGGAAAGCCTAGATTACCTTTTCTTAGAATTTACCCATGTTTTAACATACATATCAGTAGTTGTTTATGAGCAGACTCAGGTAAGTAAGGAAGTATTGAGGTGGAGAGGCAAGAAGGTGAATTTACTGATAAAATTTGTGGGGCTGGTACTTTTCACAAGGTACTGACAAGGTAATGCATACATTTTCCCAGGTATTCGAATAATAGGTATCAGAAATTTGAAGGCAAAGGAAATGGCTCTAACATAAAGAAATACAGCCAGAAATAGCCTTCATTTGAAGAAATGCATAGAAAAGATCCACTATTAAGAATCCCTTATAGGGTCATGACTGGTGTGGCTCAGTTGGTTGGGTGTCATTCCTCAGAGTGAAAGGATGCCATTTCAATTCCTGGTCAGGGCACATGCCTAGGTTGTGGGTTTGGTCCCTGTTGGGGTGTGTACAAGATGCCACCGATCAATGTTTTTTCTCTCTCTCTTTCTCTCTTCTTTCCCTTCTCTCATAAATAAATAAATAAGAGTCCCTCATAGGAATGATTTCTTGTCCTATGTATCAATCCAATCCTATGAATGATAGCAAGTGAATTCCTGCATTTTGAAAAACATGTTATTACTTATGTTTCTAATTCTAAGCAGCATGCACTGGGAAGTGTCCTTTCTATTATCTCAGACATAAACTCCCATGTCTGTTTTACCTTTTGAAAGGTCTGTGAACTGGAAATTACATTTTAATACATTCAAATTGTTACTGAGTCTTGATCCTGAGGGGTAAGTTTTCAGTGCATGGCAGTGGGATTTGGCTGTATAATTCTTATTAATACTAATAATAGTCAATTACTGGACCCTGGAATGTACCAGTAGATTCTTTTCTTAAAGCCTAAATACATGAAAACACTTCATTTTACTCAAACTCAATATTAGACATAGTATAAACCTTCATGGGACCAAAGAGAAAAAAAAAGATCTGAATATTTTAAAATAGAAAGAATCACAATTATAAAGGTACTTGAACTTGTGGAACAAAATCATATGGTTTCTGCATCTTTTCAAACCTATAAGGGATTGCTGGGGGAATATTGGAAGAACCGGAATAGAACTTCATGCAGTCCCTAAAAACAAGCCACGCCATTCCCGCACGCATGCGTCAGGAGTGTACCATGCTCTGTTGCCCCTCGGCTAGCAGCTAGAGCTGTGATAATTTGGGAAACCTGAACTACGTTTAACGTAGCCTTCACTGAATTTAGTTTGGTTTTCATTCTGCTTCATTTGACTTTTCCATTCCTTAAATTTAATGAAATTGTTAGCCAATACAAATTTAATTTTTTAAAAATGACTCACCGCACAAATCCAGCCTTGAGAAAACATTGCCTGGGAGAGATTAACTTCAGAGAATATTGTCATGAGATGTGATAGGTCGTCTTGAGATTGACTATGACCCATTCGATAGCCATTACCCTGTCTGCCCATGAAACTCCAGTTCTTCTCTCTCCCAGCCATACAAGGTCCACTTCAATACTTTGTACATTGATTCATTTCTCTAATTAGATATCCATCCCCTCCAGTGGCTGAGTGCAGGCTCCTTAGTCAGACGTAAAGCTTTGTGACTTTGGGCAAATTTGCTATTCTCTCTGTGTTTCATTGCCCTCTTCTGTAAAATGAAAATAATAAAGTAACTAGTTCATAGGTGGTTGAGGCAATTAAAGAAGTTAAGAAGTGCAAAACTCTTGAAACAATGCCTGGCATACAGTAAACATATTTGTGTACATCATCCTCTTCTATAACACAATAATATTTACAGTCTTTCTTCTGTCTTCATGTTAAGAGGCAGATATTGTTCTGCCTACGTGGACCTCATTTTGAGGCTCAGGCTAGAAAGCAAAGAATGAGAAGAAACTAAGAAAGACCAGGACTAACTGATTAGAAAGGACACGCCGCAATGCAGAGCAGTGTACCTCTGTTTGCAAAATGGGAAGCGGTTAGGAATGAAGAGGGATCAGGAAGCCAGATTTGGGTAGAGAACTTATGGGAGCATGTGGGTAAGGGAGAGGAGAAGAGGTAAGGTCAAGAAAGAGGAAATGAAAGGGATGAGGAGGGAAGGAGAGAAGGACACACGGAGCTGGAGAGGAGCCTATCAAGTATGAAGAGATAAATGACTGAACTCCAGGCAACGCTGTTCACTCTTGGCATCTGTCAAGAGACTTTGATAAAGGTTTAGATTCTTTCTTTTCTTCCCTTCCTCTCACTTCCCCTCTTTTTTTTTCTTCTTCTCATTTAACTTGAACATGGAGTATATTTTACTTACTTAGGGGGAGAGGGTAAGTGCAGTACCTTTTTTCGCTTGATCGGGGCACTCTGTAGACACAGATACCAGCTTCAATATGTCCTCAGTGTCTTGCTGAGCTCTCCACAGAGGCATATTCCACATACCCCACCCCCTCCTCTGCAGGCAATATTTATACGCTGTTTGAAAACTATCTGTTCTAATGAACATGTTTTGGAAAGACTTAATATCGCTTCAATTAAGCAACTTCAATTCTTAATAGACTTAAGAATTGAAAGACTTCAAAGAATTAATATCACTTCAATTCAGCAAGGTGCTATGACTTCTGCCATATATTTATTCCATTCCCTCACAAAGGCTAGCTCAAGTAGAAATGTTCCTTTTGGCAAGAAGCTGTCTTGCTTCAGAATGTATGAGCCTCTATCTGAGGCTACAGGTTTTCAATCATCTTCCTTGCCCTCATTCAGAAGTCAGAAAGTTGGACTGCTTGCTTTCACTTTTTCGTTCTAGGATGTCTTGCCTTTGGTTAGAACCTACGACTTCTCTGTGGTTTAGTGCTTTGAGCTATCCTGCATTTAAGTTTAGGAATTAGCACTTAGACAGTCATTGAGGTTAATATCCATTGTGCCTTTGTAAAATTTAGACTTATTTAATGTCAAACCTTTTGGAGAACATTTCTGTATAATTCTGTGTTCAAAAATAAATTATTGTCATTCTCCATATTCCCCTAGAATGGGATGCAGCAACAGTATATGGACATAACAGAAATCTATTAACAGTCACATGTGTGGTACAGTGACATTCAGATGCATCTGTTTCCTTTCCTAAAGTCACCTGCTGGAAGCCTACTGAGAAATGTTAATGAATTTGGGTATACCTTAGCTGCAAATGGATCAGATCTTCCAAATGTAACATTATAGCAACCTAGATTCACTTGGATTATTCTGCTGATCTAAATTAAATTGAACACCAAAGCCAGCAAAATGTATTAGAAAGGAATTAGATGTACTACAGAAACATTTAAAAGGTGTTTTCCCAAAAAAGAGGAGGAATAATAAGAATATCTCTTTGTCCGCCCATCCCAGAATTATAATACAAATGATTTAATAAATAAAAATGAATATCTCTTTGTGTTTTTCCAGCTTAAAGCCCAAGACACACATTTGGAGAGGTGGACATGACGGTCCTATTGTGTGAGTGGAATTTGTCATGTGACTTCCATTAATGTTTAAAGATCGCTTCATATTTTCATTTTTAAAACATCATGTTGAGCACATGCCATCAAGTGCCTGCCAACTTTGGTTTTAAAATTCAGCTGGTTTTTAGCTATAGGGGAGAAAATAAACATTAAAGATTATTTTTACTGCTTCAGTAGGAGTAAAAATTTGGATTTTCTCTATTTGATCAATTATTTCAAAAGTAGCATGCAATTTTCTCTCAAATAAAATGAAGACTTGTAAGTGGAGGTTAAATACCTTTCACCCTATATCTACCTGTCTCAGCCATTTTTAATATCTACATGCTACACGTAAGTCCAATGTGTCTAATTAATTCCAACCTGTGTTCATCAACACTTAAAACTCTTTTGGCATATATATACATATATATACATATATATACATACATACATACATATATATATGTATGTATGTGTATATATGTGTATATATATGTGTGTATATATATATATGTATATATATATAAAATATCCTCATCGTGAGGGTAAATACTCAAGTAAATAGTCATGAGCTCGGCTTTTGACATAACTTCTCACAGTGGATTTGAGTTTTCTCCCCAGCGCATGTACTTCATGACCCTTGCTGACTTCTTAGTTTCTTTTTTTTAGTCATTCTTTAAAATTAATGTTTGAGTGCAGTTGTCTTCATTTTCCCAGCACCACTTTAGAAGATAAATTGGGTCAGTCAGCAACAAATACTTACAGAAAACTTAATTTTGACTATTTTTTTCTCATAGAAAAACTTCTGTGTAGAAAATGGCCTGTCTTTTGGTTGATAATGTGAGTACTCAGGTATTTGTGTGCTTGTGAATGAAATGAGCTGTTCACTTGGACTTCATGAGGGATTCCTTTTTTTCCCTCTTTGAAAAACAAAATTTCACTGTTGCTTGCCAGCGAGAGTCTCTGTCTGCCACCATCAGATTCACCAAAGACCCCAGGACCAGAATCTTTTACAAAATAATGAGTACACGTGGTATCTCCTCTTAAAGACCTCAGCACAGAGAGGTGTGCACATAGTAGTTACTGGTGCTTCGCCAGCAACTGGCCAGGAATTCCCAGCATTGAAAGATGCCGATATGGTTGCTCTAAATTTGAAGTGATCCATGGCAAATGGAATAAAGCAACAAACTTTGGTTTATAGTTGCTGTCAATGAACAACTATTTGAAATCCTCTATCAGGTTATGCACGTGAAGTGTATCATAAGATGACCAATACTGGGAGCATTGTGTTTTTTTTGGTTGGAGTAATGGTTTTCCATCTTTTCTTTTTTCCTAGTATGAATGAAATGTTCTCATGATGGAGTACAGAGGACACAAATAAAACTAGAGCCACTTGGTGAAAAACATGCATTAGTCAATAGAAATATAGATAATATTTATATAAATATATAAATGTTTCTAATAGGCACATTAAAATTAAGAAGGTAAACTTAATTTAATTTATTTTTAAAATTATTTATTTATTTATTTTAGACAGAGAGGAAGGGAGGGAGAAAGAGAGGGAGAGAAACGTCAATGTGTGGTTGCCTCTCAAGTGGGTCCCCCTCCTACTGAGGACCTGACCTGGCCTGCAACCCAGGCGTGTGCTCTGACTGGGAATTGAATGGGTGACTCTTTACTTTACAGGCCAGCAGTTAATCCACCTAGCCAGGGTGGTAAACTTAGTTTTAATAATATATTTTTAACTCTAAATATTGAAAAAAAATTATCATTTCAACATGTAAGCAATGTAACAAATGTACTAATTAGATACGTTATATTTCTTTTTGCACACTAAGTCTTCAAATCTGGTATATTTTACACTTGTAACACATTTGAATTCAGACTAGACATATTTCAACTGTTCAGTAGTTGCATGTGGCTTGTGGCTGCCATATTGGGCTGTGAAGGTTTAGTTGTACCATTTGTGGGCATGAAGAACAGTAAGACTCTGGATTTCAATCTTGCCTCTGTCTCAGTCCCTCTGTGACCACAGGCAAGTTAAACTTTCTGAGATTTAGTTTCATAATATGTAACACAGAGATAAAAATTATTTCTATCCCACTGAGTTGTCACAAGGGTTAAATAAATTTGAAATATGTGGCAAACAGTAAATATACTGCATTATCTGATGCAAAGGGAATGATATTGCTGATGAAGTTAGCTAAGCCTATAAAGGCATTTAGAAAAACACATGATATCAAAGTTGTGTTTCCATATTCAAAACATTATCATTACTCCAGCATTCCTATTATGCCATTCTTAATGCTTAATTATTATTACTGTTCTGAGCTCATTCTCTGTGTTGGGTGTGCCTTTGCCTTCTTTTGGGAGTAGATTTCTCCTGCTTCTCAGATTTGGTTTTTAAAGAGCCAAAGGCTAGAAAGTAAGAAGTAAAGACTTAGCCTGGTTTGAGCTACTTTTTCTTTAGGATAAATGACTTAGATGGATAGAATGCAATGATTTTCCAGAATTCTCATTGACTGAAAATAAACAAACAAGTTGAAATTGTTTACTCTCCTAACTGTACAAAAATTCTGCAAGCTCCAGAGGAAGGTAAAACCCATTTTGTCAGCACTCACCATGACTGCAAAAAGTTGACTGGCAGCTCTTATATCCTTCAGATAGCTGTCAGAATTCATGGGTACACAGCAATGTTGTGGAAAGCCTATTGTAAGTTACAATATTCATACAGCTGCCAACCACCTATACAAATGCCAGACATCAATAACTGTCCACATTGTCAAAAAGAAGTAGTAAGGACAAGCCCCATTGACACTGCAACCACACTGTAATAGCTAACCAAGAGGACAGTATTAACTCACGACCACAGCATTCTTTGAAGCTAGCCAGAGGAGTGGGGTGGGGGGAATCAGTAGAAAGAATTCAGACATCCAGCCTGGTTAAGGCCTATAGAGAAATCAAAGGCCAGTTAAAGCCCAGAATGACCCGTTCAGGCCTTTAGGAAAAGTGGACCCTGCAGAGTATGCTGTTCAAAGATGGTGCTTTTTCTATCAGCCATAAAATTTCAGGGCTCTTTTTTCTGTTAGTCCACAGGGAGAGTGAAGAAAGGATCATTGGCATGCTTCTTTCTGATAAAAAAACAATTAGACACTCTTACTAGAGATTTGAGGAACTTGAGAATTCATTTTCTTCAATCCCCTCAATTACATCTAAAAATATCTATGGAGGCGCAGGGAAGGTAATTGCTTGAAGTCAGACTGGCAGTTCCTGGGAATGTCCAAGACTAGCAGACAGGCCTGCTCTCCTGCTTTCCTGTGTACTAGTCTGTCCGGGTTTCCTTGCAACTTTCCTTTGATTTTTCTCAGGGTAAGAATCATTTTCTACTTATTATTTTTACTGGCATCCTAAGAATGGGCAAAATCTGAAGATGGAATGGCAAAATCATGGAGTTACCCAGACTGATAAATCCATTCAACCATTCAACCTCCCAGGACTTACTTTTACAGTGGGTGGTCTTGTGATTCAGCAAAGCCAGAATCGGTGACTTCACCAAATGTATAGTTTGTGCAGTCTACACTGTCTCCAAGGTCCAGAGTCTGGATTGTTCTGTGTTGGCATATCATTTCATGCAGCACTGTGACACTTCCTGTGAACACCTAAAATACAGTTAGAAAGTGTCCTTGGGCCTAAGAAAATGTAAGTCATTTAAAATACTTGTTTATATTAAGATAGTGTTAAAACAGAAATATCTTCTTTCGCATTTCTACCAAATCTAAGCAGCATCCTGTTTCCAGAGAGGTTGAATTCCTAGAATGTTCACCTCCTATAAAACATTAACTTGTTTGATAAATAATAGTTTATTTTCACAAATATTAGTTTTGTAAGCAGTTTTGGAATTGTGCTAAAAAGCTCTGGACTTTGAGTTACAAGAACTGTTATTTGTAAGGCTTTGATCAGCCACTTCTTAGCAAATACTATTCACTATTCATCTGAAATGGCTATGACAAGAATGAAGTAAAATAACATGTATAAGCATTGTGTAAATTGTAGAGATCATTCAGATATAAAATATTATCTTTTACTCAAAATCTAATAACTATTTTTATTTATATATTAAAATAATTTACACTTATATAAAGTATTTTCTATACGATAGATGGAAATTATGTTCAGATTAGAGATGTTTATTGATAAGCTTCCTATCTAATTTTTGTGACTAATTTAACAAGACAACTTACTTTATAGATTACCTGAAATTTGCCTCAAACATTGAACTGACAGTGACTACAGTGGTCAGACCCTCTGTTTATGGGGCAAAAATGAAACTAAACATTTATAAAAATTTCCACAGAAGATTCCAGCTAATGAAGGCACCATTTGTGGTGTGCTAAAACATGCGTGCACATAGGTATTGCCCCATTTATCAGACACGAGAGCTAATTACCTCATACACCACTATATCTCTTCCACTCTCTGCATTTCAATTCCCAATATTAACACATAGGTGGTCAAGCTGACCATCGAATAGCCTGCATGAGCATGAATGCATTAAATAATTTAATGTTGGAAGAGTTTATTAAACTGCCACATTCTAATCAGCATGCGTACCTGCCTTCATTAATTTTGCACTGGTCCATGGTGTGTCTCTACAGCCGACACAGAGAGCACTAATGTATTATTAATAGGGGCTCTTAACAAACAGGACCAGTTAATCAAGGAAAATTTACTATTAACCACATGACCATACATACTGCAATCTAATTACAATCAGATTTAACTCTCACCCTGCCACACCCATTTAAACATCTTATTATTTGTCAATGAAATTGCAGAAACTGGAGTATCATTATTTCATTAAAGAGCGATATTTGCAACTGCACATGATTGAGAGCATGGGAGGGTTTTCTCGCTACTGTCCCATGCTGGAAGGATTCGATTTTGTAAGTTTTATAAAGAGAGGTCTTGCTCTATTCCAAATTATTTTTAAATCTCTAAAAATAATTAATGACGATAAGTGAGTTTCTCTGAATGAACATCCATACTCTGAACTGGTTCAGGTGGAATTCAGCATTTGGCAAGTTACCGTTATTGTCATATAAATGGTGTGGATATAATCGAGATCATTTAATTTGACTTCAATAAAATAAACTGAGATATTAACATTAACTCTGATAAGATTGGAGGCTCATCGTTTAACCAAATTTGGCCACTTGAGAACCAGTGAACTAGATAAACAACTACCATGACTGCCTGTTCAGCATATTTAGAAAAAGCATACACCCATATTTTGCCATGTATAATGCACACCCACATTTTTGGCCCAAACTTTCAGGAAAAAAATTTTTCATGTTTATTTTTAATTCAATTAGTTATTTATTTATATTTAGGTAATTGTTTTTTTGTATTATAAAGTAACTTTAGCATTTATTTTTTAACATTATGGCACAAGAAATTTTATGTAACAAATAATTACAAAACAAAAGAACAATTACAAAATACAATAAATTTTTTTTTTTTTACCAGTAACAAATTAGTACTATCCATGTATTAGGCACATCCTTATTTTTCCCTAAAATATTTGGGTAAAAAAGTGCACATTATGCATGGTAAAATATGGTAAAATGAAAGAGAAAAATGTGGCCAAATTTTCTTTGTTTTTTTTATTTTTATTTTTCAAGTTGTCACAGTGTCTATTTTATTCCTTTGGGTCACATAAGTTTGTGTGTATTTACAGTGGATTCCTGGTTTAGCAAATATTCCATTTGCAGTCAAGACATGTGCCTGAGTAAGAAGGAGAACTTTGAAAATTTGGACATGTCAATGCTGTATTTCTAAAATATCGAGGAGAAAAGTTATGACACTTTTGTGAGTATTTTGTTTTATGATCACCCTGCTTCTGGAAATATTAGCCCATGATGGAACTTAAATGTCTAGCAATTTGCTAAGAATTTCAGTTTGAAGACTCAAAGAAATTTTCAATTACTTTCTTGACTCTAATTACCATGTTTTAGGCATTTCTTCCTACTGGGGCTGATAAACTCTGACTCCATTTATTCATTTATTTATTTATAAATTTGTGTTTTCACGCCTTTTAAAAATATTATATTTATTTATTTATTTTATACAGAGGGGAAGGAAGGAAGGAAGACAGGGAGAGAAACATCAATGTGTGGTTGTCTCTCGCATGCCCACTACTGGGGACCTGGCCCACAACCCAGGCATGTGCCTTGACTGGGAACCAAACTGGCAACCCTTTGGTTTGCAGGCCAGCACTCAATCCACTGAGCCACACCAGCCAGGGCAAGACAATCTCCCTCTAATATACTTTATTTTATTTTAGGTAAAATTACCTTGCTTAAAAAATGCAGATAACTCTATGTGGGTCAGCTATGGGACAACATGAACTATACATTTATGTGAAGTGGATTTGGGTAGAGGATATCATTTTATTCTGCATCATAGGACAGTAATTCCATATCTGTATTACATTTTTTCTTGTAACTCATTGGTTTATAGGTGATTTTTACAGTTTTCTTTGTTAGAAAGCAGCAATAGTAGTTAAGTTTTATTGCCATCTTATATAGTAGTCTTACCTGTTGGAATACCAAACTATCAAATAGAGAATTGACTGGATTGCATTCTATTTACAGAAGAATGGTCCATAAGGAACCTCATGAGAATGTAGCCTTGGAAGAACATTTAAAGTGTAATGTGCTATATAAAATTCAATGCACACAAGTTACCACAAATCTGTCCATTCTTTGAGGTGATAGTGAATTCCCTAATGCTGCTCATACCAAGCAGACCAGGGTTAGAACGAGCACACGGGGCTGTATGTGCTGCAGCTCACTGGAAAGAAATGAGAAGGACACTAATGGGTCAGAGGGCCCTGATTAAAGAAAAAGACACTGAGAAACAATATTTGTCTCTTTCCATTATAATTCCTAAGAAACTAGAGTATAATATATTCAGAAGGATGGAAATTATTTTCAATTTAACCAGGAAAAAAATTTTGGACTTGAACAGTATAATGTTTTTCAAAATGGCAGAAAGTATGTATTGTAGATAACTCCTTTTGGAAAGTAATTTTTTGTACGTAGAATACCTTTGCTTTGCTTCACTTGCCCTCTATCATCTGGATCTTTTGACAAAGTCTTGTCTGTGTATATAGTTGTCTAGATAAACTGCAAGTTTAGGGGGAAAGTGTGCAAGGGGTTGAGAATTCTGAACTGTGTTTCTAACTCTGCTCAGTTCCCTCATCTGTAGAGGAGGAGTGTTAGATTAGTTCATTTCCAAAATTTTTGAACATATTGATTTTAAGTATATGCAGTAATAGAATCCCAGAGACAATAGAGACTATAACATTCACTTCAAAATTTCAGGAACCATAGGTGAGCAGCTGAGGGAATCAAAAACGATGGCTTCCTCTTAAATTTTTTTAATTTTATTTTTAAAAAAGGGCATTTAATTCCATGTCTCTTGCTTTCATCTACTCCTTGCAAATTGTACAAACTCTGTACAGAGGGATGATAATGCAATAGTACTGTATATGACTCATAAATATAATTTAGTTTGGAAATGTCATATGATAATCCCACATAAAGCCCTATTCATCAAAGGCCTGAGCTGTCAGGTCGTGATGGTGTTTTGATTATTTTGCCCATTATTTACACAGGGAAGAGCTAAAAGGCACATTCCACACATGATTTAAAGAAAAAAAAAAGCTCAATGGAGGGTTTATCCTTTTCACAAATGTGGTTAATTAAGAAAATGTGAAAGGATAGATATGTTAAATTGGCAGGCAATTTAACAAACACGATAGATAGATATACAGACATGAGTGCCTATACATGTACATTGCCACTGAACATGAGAGGAAAATTTTTTGATGTCATTTAAGTGCAAGAAACCTAAACAAAATAAACAGCATTCACCCTGAGTAGTGGTGTTTATCTAAATTCACAGACAGTGTTCAGCATCTAAGGTTGCGCAACCAAAGGGCAGTGTGACAACTGATTTCATTCAGGAAGCTGGATCCAAGGGCCAGAAAAGAAGAGGGTGTGGGGTCAGGAGGTCTTGTGGCGAGCTTGATGCAAAGTTTACAGCCTCACCTGCCATGTAGGAAGGGTTAATCCCAACCGGAAAACACAAAAAGCACCCACTTGTGAATGTACCTGCAAAAATGCTCAGCGCACATGCAGACATGACATGTACACAACTCAGCTAAGTCACTAATTGGTGTTTTCCTGGGGGAAGCAAACTGGGAGGGTGAAGAAACACAATGGAACACATCTTTGATCTGCTGCATCTACTTGTGCTTACTGTGTTAGCCCGATACGCCAGTGGCAATTCTTTTGAGACATAGGCAAGAAAAAGGAGAGTGTGTGAGACAGAATTTAAAACAGACAGGGAAATCTTGAAACCTAGGAATGAAAACCAAAAAACCACTTTCCATTTCCTTTAGTTGTTTTGCCTGTATCTTTTTTTTCTTCCTCAGTAACTTCAACTTATGATCTTTCTCTGGGGAATAGACAGGTAGTTTCAGGTGGAGCCCAGAACTGTTCTTGCCTTTGGGTTATACTACTCTCCTATTAATAAAACACCCAGAACCAGGTAACTAATCCAACAGTGGTGTGGCTGTTCAGGGTGTTTCTGACTCCTAACAGGAGATAAACTACAAATCGAGATTTACTTTGCAAAGGGGAAACATTAAAAAAATTCTATGGCAAAATCTACTGTAAAGATCCAACAAATAGGCCCTGGCCAATGTGTCTCAGTTTTTTGGAGTGTCGATCTATAGACCAAAAGGTTGTGGGTTCAGTTACTGGTCAGGGCGCATCCCTAAGTTGTAGGCTCAGTCCCGGATCAGGGCTCATATGAGAAGGCGATCAGTTGGTGGTTCTCTCTCGCATTGATGTTTCTCTGTCTCTCTCCATTTCTCTCTAAAAGCAATGAAAAAAAATGTTTTCAGGTGAGGATGAAAAAATGCAAGAGACAGTATGTTTTTATTATACCCATGTTACTGAACCAAGATTAGAAAACATATTCTGGGATGAATTCGAAGATCGAGAATTTTGTCCCTCCTCAAAAATGCCTTCAAAATACCAAAAAAAAAAATCACAGAATGGATTTTAGGAAATGTTCTAATAAATACTTACATGTCAGGACATCGTGCCACAGTAACTAATTATTAATATTAGTATTTATTAAAATGTCACTGCATTTGTAGGTTTAGATTTTCTTACTTTGTAAAATTTGAACTGTGTCAGATGATTGCTGAGAATTGATAACAAGTTGTGAATCAATTCAGTTATGCGTAGCCAGATAATTTCCAAAAAATTTACAAATATGTTTTGAAAAAATTACACCAATATCATTTTGATGTGGGTTATAGGTATATATTTAAATGTTTTTATATTTGGGGAATATCTCCAAATATAACATGGCCTAAGGCCAATAGGAACCCCCCAAAAAAACACCTGAGTAAAGAGTCAACTGTTTTAAGCAACTTCATTGAATGTGGTGGTAGTTTAAGTGACTATTTCTAGAATTCTTTGAAGGTGACAAGCTGCATTCTTTATTCTTAAGCACTCTTGATTGAAGGGTATCAAGCTAGTCTTGAATATCTGTGGGGATGTAGTTGATTATATGAAGCCTTAGCAGCAGGATGGCTCTCCCTGCTGGCTTGATACAGCTCTTGGACACCTAGCACTGTTTGGAACAGGTTGTTAACTGTAATAATACCCTAGGGGTGGGCTAACTTTGACATTTCTAGACTCTTCACGTGAGCTTTTGTAACCTTGCTGTATTTCACATTAAATCCTAGACCTGAATTTGTATCATACACTGTTCAGAATGCGTTGAAGGAAATGTCTTTCTTTTAGGGTCCCTGGGTTTGGCATGACAGCCACATTGAGAAGATATTCCACAAATCAACATGAGACGATTTCTCAGAGGAATCTTCTCCTAGCAATGTTTTTTTCTTTTAGAGTTCATCTTTGCCTTAACAATCTAGCATAAATTAAAGAGTTGGCTAACGTTTATTTACACTGAACTAGCAAAGAAAAGAAAAATGATATTCCTGAGCTCCAAGGATAGTATCCACCTTGATCTTGAGACAGAAAGTTAAATAAGGCTGGCATTATTAAAATGTTTTTAAATTTTTTAACTCTTACCCTGCATAACCACATAGTTGGCTGCTTATGAAAACTGGCTTGCACTGAAATCTGTTTCATGCTGGGCTGGAACTTTTTTCTGAATTGTACCAAGTGGATCATTTTAATGCATATTACTGTGTTTTACAAGGACACAACACTATGTCCACTGTCCCTCCTCACCTTTATCCTTCCCCTAGTTCCTCTCTCCTTTCCAGTCTCGACTTCTACTTGGACTTGCTTTTGGGCAAACTTCTAATCAAAATCTTTGTATCTCTTTCTGGGTCTGCTTTTTTCTAGAAAAGACTCATTCTTATAAAAATCATGATAGTTTGACAAGCTGAGGGCAATTACCTGATCAATATCAGTCAGAATGAGAAGCCCATGATGGATGCCCCTTTGGATTGAAAGAAAAGCAGCAGAGACATATTAAATTAAGCTAGTCTCATCTGGCCCATCACCAGAAGATACTGAAGCAAGGTAATTTGACCTTCAAAAAAAATCAAGAGACCGTCTGCATCACCCCATTACAAAGAAAGGTCTCAGACAAGGTCATTAGAGAATTTTGATAATTGCTGGCTTTGCAGTAAAGAATTTTTTAAAGATTTTTTTTAGGGTTCAAACTACACATTAAGGAAAATTAGTGATCTCATTTCCCAGTTTCTATAGAATAGGTGGGGATATTCCATGGGGCAAGGTGGGCATAAGATCAAATGGTAAACATTGTCACTCTTTAGTCATGTAAGTCTTGACTTACCCTTTTCAACTTGGCAGGTTAATAAACGTTTTAATTACAGTACTTTTAGTTTGATACTTCTTCTAAAGCCAAATAGTAAATCTCTTTAGATTATGTTGTCATTGGCTGTTAACATAGCTAACAAGGCAATAGATCTCAGGTATTCAGCCATCATTACTTCTCATTGACTCAGATCATCACAATCAACAACTGCACACTCAGAGGAATTAATATCTGCTCAAATCTAAACATTACAAGGAAAAGTGACCTCCACCCAGTAACTATACACAACATTTTTAATGATTGTACAGTCATAGAAATTAACAATGATTTAAACATGCATTTAAATGATCTTCCTTTTCCTGTGACAATACCTTAAGGCATTTTACTGAACTCTTTCCTCTTCACTTGATCCTCAGACCAGTGGCCCTAAAATCCATAAACAAAACACACCAGGATTACACGTTTTAGGGCCTCCTATGGAAAACGCTATCCATAGAAATCTAGAGTCAGAGAGACCCTTAAAAATTGCCTTTCTATCCATTGTCCTCAAACTTTAGATGTATAGAAATTACAGCATAATCACTGGACAGCATAATCCATTGTGTCTGTGGAGGGTCCAGGGACCTGCATTTTCACAAGTGTCCCCAACTGATACTATGCTACATCTGGTCCCTCTTTCTATTAGCCTTCTAGCAGTGCGAAAAATATACCAGCTTAAGGTGATGAGAATCACTTTTTTGCAAAGGCTACCATGGAAATGGAGTGAGACTCTTTCAATCAAATAACACAGTCTAAGGCTTTAATGTTTTGTCTATTTCTCCAGCTAGACTTATTTTGTTTTATTTCAGTCCATTTTGCTTAAATGCATTCTACTTGCAAAAATATTCCTAAGGAAAAAGGTGAGTTATTTCATCTTTTACCATCCAATATGTGATTTTCCTTATTTTACATATTATCCCAGGCTTTCAGGTTCTTTCTAAGTACAGGGTACTTTCATGCCAGGAAGAAGAGACATTTGTAAATTAATTCATTTGGTTCAAAGTCAAAGCTGCGGCCTCAATGTGATCACCTCTATTTTGGCCCTTGCTCACTCAAACCAGTCCCACTGGCTTCCTTGTTATTCCTTAAGTGCCAGGCGTACTCTCGCTGTGGAATATTTCTTGCAGCTGTTTTCTCCATTTGAGATACTCTCCTCCCAGATATCGACTTCAAGTTTTTGCTCAAATCCCACCTTCTCCCTGAGGTTTCTCCTCACTACCTTATTTAACACTGAAATCCAATCTCTGCCTTCTTACTTTGTCCACCATAACATGATCTATATATTTTTAGGCCTTTTATACCCTCATAGTATTTATTTCTTTCTAATATGCTATTTAATTTACTTAAAATATTCTTGTTTATTTTCTGTTACCCCCTATTATATTGTAGACTCCATGAAGGTTGAAATTTTATTTTTTTAGGCTGATGCATAACAGTTAATTAGAACAGTGCCTGGTATATAGCAGATGCTCAACGAATCTTTGTTGGATGCAAGAATAAATGATTAATTACCCATGATAGTTTTCCTTATGCAAGCATTTGTATCAAAATCTAAGACAGGCTGGAGGAGGCAACAATTAAAAAGGGTAGAAATTCAGGCATCATTCAGATTCACATAAATTCACATAAGATTCAGAAAATGTGTTTAAGTAGTCAGTATTCTAGGTGGGTCTTAAATTACACTGTAAAGATTACCAACTTCTCAGCCTACTCCTCCAGCCAGCTGTTCCAAACTCTTTAACCATGAATATTGATTGCTGCTGTAACTGAGGGCTGAGTAATCAGTGAAAGTAGCAAACTGTAGGGAAAAATTTGGAGTGAGAGCCATATTAGTGTTACTCAAATTGTGTTGAAAATATCATTCGGGACTTGATGCTACCTTAGCATTTGGACACAGCTCCATTAGAACTTATTTTGCTAAATGTATAGGACTAAGTACCATTATAGAGAATTTTGATGTGTTATACATGATGTTATGCTTCAAAAACATTCTCTCCCTATTTCTTCAAGGGTACTATTAAGTATGGTGTTAGGAGTCATTGATTTGCAAGTGGCAGAGAATCCAACTGAAACTGTTTTAAATAAAGACAAACAGAAGAAAAAAGAGTATATATGGTTCCTATATCTAGGAAGTTGAGAGAAAAAATTATTGAGATTAATTACATATTTAAAAAGAAGAGAAAATAAAGTATAATGTTAAATATTATAAAATTTAAAATAACGTAAGCTGGGTAATTATTTTAAGTTCATATTAATGTATTTTAATCAATTTCTTAGTCATCATCTTAAGACCACGTTATAGCCCTGTGGTGATTAATTTCATGTCACCTTGCTGGGCTACAGGTTGACTGCCCAGATATTTTGTCAAACTTTATTCTGAGTGTGTCTGTAGGGTGTTTTGGAAGAGCTTAAGATTTTATTTGGTAGACTAAATAAAGAGATTGCCCTCCCCAGTCTGGGTGGGCCTCATACATTCTGTTGGAAGCCTGAGATTCTATCGCTGCTTGACTAAGATGAAACATCAGCCTCCTGCCCTTGGACTTCCAGCCTCCTCACCACAGGATCGCTTGAGTTTCCAGCTTGCAGATGACAGATGGCGGGATGCTTCAGCCTCCATAATCATGTGAGTCAATTTTGAATTAGTTTCTTTCTGTATATACATATTCATTAGATTGGTTCTGTTTTTCTGGAGAATTCTGAATCACACAAGGTGTTTTTAAGAAAAATTCATTTTTTCTATATGGTTTTCTTATTAAAAAATAAATTTTCTGTGATTTTCTTCCAAGTTACATTTTGAGGTTAATAAATTTTAAATCTTTGACATCTTCAATTAATTTTTCTCTCTACATCACAATATTTTGATATGAGAAAAATATTTTCTCTATCAATGTTTAGGCACCAGGTAACCTCAGAGCATATTCTGCAGAATGAAGAATATTCTCAAAACTATTTTTTTCATGTTGAGATACTTAAATATTTCAGGCCAAATATTTTTTACAGGGACTGGCTTTTTGCCTCTGTTTTTTGACACATATTTTTATAAGACAAAACTCTTCAAATAAGTTACTGCTCTGATTTTTTAATGTTTTGCCAGATATAGAAGTTGTAAAATAATAACCCTTCTCAATTTCATCAGCCTCTAGAATACAATAGAGATTTAGTGAATAAAAAATGTGAACTTTATTTTAAAAATTTTCCCACAAACCAAACTATTCCCAAGCACAATTGTGAAATTTCAGAATTATATTCTGTGCAACATTCATGCTTATATTTTTTTATTTGTTCAGTTTCTCCCTTGCTTTTGTTAAAACAACTTTTAATCTTACTTGTATACTTTGTGTTTATAATTGCAATTTGCTAAAAGATTGAAAAGCTGAAGTCTGTAGGCATTCAATTTACATAATAATTTGATTAAAGATCATGCACCTATTTTGAGCAAAATACTACCAAAATTTGGGATCATTTATAAAAATGCATGATATCAATATGGGACAAGAAGGTTGTTCAAAAGTGCAGATATTTCCCAAACCTATTTGATTATGGATTTCAAAGAGGAAGCTAGTATCATCATTGAAATATTTAAAAAAAAATATTTCCATCAGAGTCATTACATTTTGTTGGTCAGCTGCAGTGTGTGTATGTGTGTGTGTGTGTGTGTGTGTGCATGTGTGCAAGTACAGCTTCTGTTCTCCTTAGTGAAACATACCAACTTATTTGGACCTGAGTATGAGTTATGTGTACCTCACAATCAATTCCTAGTATGTGTATGTCCCCTAGGTTTTTAATTTTGTAAGAATTCTGTTTTTACCATGATACTATGCTCCACTAAATTTGTTTTTATTATCACAAAAAACAACAAATAATTGTGCCTTCAGTGTGTTACTTATAAATTGGTTTTGCAATAGCATTAAATAATTTCACACGTTTCTTTTTTAACAAAATAAGCTTTCAAAGCTTTGCTTGACTCCATGAACTGTATTAAAACATCCATTATTAGAATTAATTGATTCTGTATCTAAAGCATCTGACAACACTGATAGGAAACTGGCATCACTTCTGCTAATCAATCCAGCATGATAACTGATACTGTTTCATTTTTCACTCATATAAAATAAAACACGGATTGAAAATAAACAGGATTAATTTAAAACTACAATCCTTTGATCTAAATGAAAAGCCATGGCTTTCAGACTGATTTGTAAACGTACATTCCGCAGCTGCATTGGTTAAATTATCTTCCTTGGACCCAGGCTTTAAAATAACCACTAATTTCTTAAATAGACACAGAGACTTCATCAGTAGATTTATGCCTTCTGGTTTTCACATATCAATGATATCATTTATGGCCACCTAAGTAAGTGAACGGTGAATGTTGATAAGCATTTTGGGCAAGACAAGCATCCAAGTCAACATGAGAAATGAAAAATCAGCACTTTTATTTTTATTTAACATAGCTTTTAAAATTTATTATAATCAAAATATTTATTTCAAATACTAAATAAATAGCTGTATGCCAGTAGCAAACAATAACCAAACCTCTGTATTAAGGGTATTCAGTTTTTATCTTCTATGCTCTACTCTAGGACTGTGCAGTCTTATTTTCTACATAGATTTCATGTATACTTCAACCGTACTTTCTTTCAGTTCTCACTGACCCCTGAATGGCAAGCTGGTGACTTCATGTGTCTCATGTGGTTCTAGTACTCCAGTGCTCGGCAGGGCCGGTGGAATTATATATTTTCTTCACCACTGTCTGAGACTAGAAATGAGCTGTCATTAGCCATGTGATTGCAGGTCCATTGCATGCCCCTCTGAAATGAAGCCCTTAATTACACTGCATTTAGAAATAAGAGTGACAGAATGTTCTTGGTCATTTTTCACACTTTGCCACATGCTAATGTGGAAACTTTGTTCACTGCACACCCTACTCACACACTACTAGACAAGACCATGCCATGAACTGGCATTGTTTTCAAGTATTGGCTGCCCAAACGTATTCCAGTTTATTTAAATTAAACTGCAGTCAGGGATTGATGATACTAAACCAAATAAATCATCCTTTACACTTACATGAGTTGGGTCGCAGGGCAAACCAGACGGTCTGGTCCCTCTCCTGACTGGGAGCAGCCAGTGAAAGTGAAGGGCACAGCTGGCCTGTGTAGGAGGGCTCCGTCCACAGGACAGGGAGTGGCGGTGAGAGAATAACAGAAAGATAGCTAGAGGTCAGTTCACTGAGAGCCTTGTAGGCCATGGCAAAGATTTCAGGTTTTATTTTACATAATCCAAGGGGCCTTTGGAGGACATCGATCTGATTAAAAGGTCATCTAGCTGCTGCCTAGAGAACAGACAATAGAGGATAAGAATAGAGGCAGGAAAAACCCGTTAGGAAGCCATTGCTATCGTCAGGTAAAAGGTGATGGTATTTAGGACGAGGGTGCGTGTGTAGATGTGAAAAATTGTTCAATCTGAAACCATTTTGGGAACAATGTGGGGAGTAAGAGAAATGAGGAGTCAAGTATACGAGTAAAGTTAAGACTTTATGATGAGTCTCTGTAGGGATGTGAGGACATGTACCGTGCTGAGGAACGCTGTGGGAAGATGAGTTGGAGGGGAAACTAGGAGTTCAGTCTGTTTGTAAAGGTTAAGTTTGACATAACTGTTAAATGTCCACATGTAAAGTTGAGCAGGGGTTTGGACATATGCACTGTGGACCGGTTGGGACAAGAAACATAAATGGGAAATCAGAAATATGGAGGTAATATTTATAACCATAGGAGTAGATAAGATCACTTCAAGAGAGGGTGTAGCTGAAGAAGAGAATTGCAGACTGAGTCCCAGAGCACCCTTGTAATTATTTGTTCAATAGATACATAGCAACCCAAAGTAATATTTTATGCAATTAATTCATCGTCATAAATGTATTAAAATTATCACACACTCTTTCAACACAAATACACACACATACACTAAAACTAACCCTTTTTGTTGTACATATAATTTTAAAAAGTTACATTGCATGAAATAAACCAATGATTGGGGAGAATTTATCTCCTTAGGTTTTTCTTTAATTGCCTACTAAAATAATTAATATTCTACAATGCTTGGTATAGTGTTGCAACCTAAAAAATGTAATAGATGACTAAGCTTCATTTTATTTCATTCATTTGCTAAAAAGTACATAGAAAATAAAATACTTTAAAAGTCATAGTTCTGAATGGCTAAAGGTAGAGAGAAACTCCTAGAGATACATTCATCATTTGATTTGAATATTTTCTTATCCCAAAAGGTGTATTTCCTATTTATAGTCATGAGCCCAATTTCATCAAAATAGTGTTTTTCCCTGGACAATAATCAGTAATTGACACCTCAAATGATTCAAAATAAAAGGATTCCGGTACCTTATTAAGCATCTAATAACAGTTTACTGATAATGCAAGAGGACAGGTAGAAGACAAAGGGACAGAGGGACCAGTAATCAAAGAGATATCAAGTCATCAATTGCAGAGGGAGACACATGTAGAATAATACAAGAGGAAGGACTTGGGAATAAAACGTAGAAATGGAACCATCAAATGTGTCTAACTGTGAAATTAGCCAACCTAAAAAATTCCAAATTGGAATCTGATGTTATGGTTGAGCAAAGGAACTTAAATTCCATTTCACTCGTATGGTCAACTTACAGAAATTTTTTGATCTGGGAGCAGGAAGGCCAATGAGCTAGCATAATCCTTTAAAATTCTGGGTCATTACTATACTCAGTACTAGACCAGAGCAAAAAAAGAGAATAGGCCAAAGAAAAAGTGGTTTTTCCCCCCAAACATAAGTGAATAATATGGTAATTTTCTTTCTCTGTCTGGCTTATTTCACTTAGCACAATGTCCTGCAGGTCCATCCACATTGGTGCAAATCGAAGAATCTCCTTCTTTTTGCTGAATAATATTTTATATATGTCACACTTTATTCATTCATTCATTGATGGAAATTTAGGTCGTTTCCATGTCTTGGCTATTATTGGTAATAATGCTGCAGTGAATATGAGGGAATGCATAATATTTCAATTTAGTCTTTTACCTTTTTTGGATAAATACCCAGAAGTGAAATTGCTGGATCATATGATAGATCTAGTTTTAATTTTCTGAGGAAGCTTTATACTGTTTTTCATACTGACCACCAGTTTACATTCCACCAACAGTACACAAGGTCTTCCTTTATCGTACCCTCATTAACACTTACCCCTTGTCCTTTCATAACAGCCATTCTAACAGAAGAGTTTTCTTAAAATCTATCCTATGATTATGTGAATAGTAAAAGTAATAATAATAAAGAGAATATTAAAACTTACAAAGAACTATTAGTAAATGATCTCATTTAATTGCCATAACAAATAGACAAGTTAGAAATATTATGTCTGCTTATCTTCAAGTCCCAGTTTTCAGTTGAGAAAAATGACACATGGAGAGGATTTGTAAATGCCAAAGGTCACATAGTTTGGGAGGGAAGCATGACTAGTCTTCTGATCTGTATGGCTTCACATTGCTGCACACTGATGCTACAGAGCTTCCCAAGAGAGACCACAGCCGTAAGCAGCTGCAGCTACAGGCGGTATATGCCTAATATACACTATGCCTTGACCACCTGAGCACCATCTCATTTTAAGCTTTTCTTTGCTAAATATTAGTAAGAGACAGGTCTATAAAAACAGAGCTGAATTTTCTTCAAAGTGCCATTTCAATTGTCCAGAATGGATTAACATTAGAAGTGATGGATGAATGTCATTAATTGTCTCAAATGAAATCTTTGCTCAAAATCTGGTGTGTTTTGGGAGTGGGGGTGGGAAAGGCCTAACTTGCAAAACTCATGTCCCAAGCATGAGAACATTGCCTGAACTTCAAAAGACCTTAACAAGATTCTTCCTTCTTTGCCATATTCAGACACATTTAGAAGAATCCAGACTTTAGATACATGGCCTTCACAATGCTTTGTGTACTTTTCAAGGCAGTTAATTTTTCTTTGAAAATTCCTTTTGTCACCAGTTATTTCTTCTTCTTAAGAAGGTTTCTCTTTGGTCCTCATTGCATCAGAGCTTGGCATTGTGTCAGTGTCTGTTTCTCATGGGAATTAAAATCAGGCAGCCACAGACAGAAGAACCATGGGAATTCTTTTCCTGGAGAAGTTAGAAACACACTGAATGGCAGTTATAGGCCTTTTTATCACTTATGACTGAAAGCTATTTTCCTGAGTCATCTGCTGAAAATGAACACCATAGCAGGCTATAATAACAGTCAAGACTCCTCCACCATCGATTGCTAGGTAAATTCTAAATAATATACTTACCCATCAACTTCTTGATTTATCAACTTGTATCTATTTATGCCAAACTATAAAATATTAATATTTTGTCTCTTAACTTTATTGTTATGTTGTTAGTATTTCCAGAAGTTACATTTGTAAAACTAAATAATATATCTATTTATTCTTCATCTATCAATGTAGAGAGTATCTATGGACTTCTCACTAGACAAGTAACAAAATTAGTGAACCTATTGTTTATCCATCTGTTTCCCTCCCACTCTTTCTTCATGTTCCAGCTCCTATTAACCATTCTATTACTTTTATATGTTGTGTAATTGCAATTGTCCTTTATGCTTTGTCTATAAGTTGACTGATTCTATATACTGAAGATAAATAAACACATATATAACTGTCATGTAAATATCCTCCATAGATCTAAGTGAAATGATTTGATCCAGAGAGAAGAAACTGTCACTTAATTTCTTGAAGGAGAACGTCTACCTGAAGGATAACATCTATTCTAAGCATTAAGAGCAAATGGATTCATTCCCTAGTTGTGCTTCATAGTATGTTTGTTGTTTGGACTGTGGCTTTCCCTGTATTTATTTTATTCTAGAATTGCTAACTGCCTTTATTTTCCTTATAAAAACAGGAAAAAGATACCTGATTTCATCTTACCTGTTTCTGAACTATGTGATTTGTGATAGAATTGATCTGCTTGTTAGACTGGCTGTACAGCTAGCTATCTTTGCATTGTTCTGTGTTAGTACTGTTGTGGTTCAATCTCATGTCTCACACTTTTCAAGATTCCTGTTTTGGTTTGTTGGAATATATCCTCAAGGAAATTTTATGTTTAGAAAGTTTGTGTGAGTCTCCAATGAAATTGATAGTTGCCTGCTAGCTTTCACTTCTGATTAAAAAGTGTGTCAGTCTGGTTTCTGGACCTCTGTAAATAATTATTCTTTTTCTTTCCGGGACTTATTAGAAATTCTCATTGCTCTTAGGTTCTGAAATATTTGTTTCAATTTGCATAATCAATTATGCCTTTAGGTCAGATAAATGTTCTTGTATAATTTATTTTATTATATTTTTATCTGTGAGAAAGAGCATAATATTATTTTCCTTGGGATTTCTAATTAGTTATTTTGGTCCATTTTGGATTGACCTTTGATGTATTTTACATTGTCTTATAGTTTCCATTTCCTTGATATTTAGTTCTGGGAGATTCTTCTCAACATTATCTGCTAAATCACCCAAATTTATTTTCAGCCATGTTCATTCATTATTGAATTCTTCTATTAATTAAAAAAATAGAAATCTTTGTTGATTTCTGAAAAATTTGTTTTATTTTCTGATTTCTTCATTTTCAGAGTGGTCTAATTGTGTTTAGGAATGTAATGTTTCTTGAATATCTCCCAGGATACCAATTAAATTTTTTTGGGGGGGATGTCTTCTGTTGTTGATACTAGCCTTATTTCCTTAGGGTGGTTATTTTTTTCTACTTTGTTTTACTTTTGGTAATCCTTTTTTTAATGGTACTGGTTAAGTAACTATTAACATAGGTAAAAGAGGACCATGCAGTTGGCATAAATTGCAAAGTTTTGTTGTTACTCCTTTACTTTGATTTACCAGAGGACTCTGGTAAAGCCTTAGTAAGGCTGACGGGGAGTGGAGCTTCAGACGACCAGGCTGCCCTATAGTGTATGCAGTTTGGAAATAGGCAGGAAGGTTCAATGCTCCTAACAATGCTATTGGTAGGGAGACTTTGAGGCCAGAGAAGAGTGATTTCTCTACTTCATTCTTCTGCAAGCCTATAGCTCTTTTCTCCCCAAGTAAGCCCGTTTTGGACAGTTGTGTGGGTTTAGAGTTATCTGTGGTTTTGGCTCTTATCTTTAATCCCAACCTTCTAATAAGGATCCTCTGGAATAAATCTAACGCTTTGCTTGGAAAAAAAAGTTTCCAAGTACTTAATTAAGAAGGAGGCAAATGCTTCTCTGTACCATCGTGGGTGGTGGAGGGATCAGCAGTCACAGCTGTGTTATAGACATTCCTTCATTTAATTGGCCTGAACCATGCGCCAAAGCCCACTTGTAATCTTCCCGCCTTCCAACTCCAGAATTGAATCTTTCTGAGATTCCCTGGGAAGAATGTTTCCCACCCCTTTATACTGTAATCAGTACGAGGTCTATATTACTCTTAGTCCCATTATGTACCCAGAATCTACAAAAGTATGTGACACGATTGGCCATCAATAAATATTTGTTAAATGAATAGGTGAACAAACAAGTAAATTAATGGATCTATTTTCATTGTTACTTTACTGAATGTTTTGAAATGTGGACAGGTGCTCAGATCATCATTTTTAAACTGATGGAATTTTTAATCAGTCATTAAAATTAATTGTGAAAATTATGCGCAAAGCATATAATATTACAAAATCATCAAAGTGTTTAACAGTATATATACCATGATTGCTATTTCTCAAATACTACTCAGTTTGCTTGTTTATGTGTGTGTAGACAGTGATTAGGAAAAATATCACATAAATGATAGTTTGATTTATTCAATTTCTAGGTACTTATTTTCTTTTTATTTCAATTTGTTATATTTGTGCAATAATAAAAATATCAAATTAAATTGAATGCCAATGAAAAAAGATGTCACAATATTCCAGGATGATGTAACATAAAAAATTACTCTGAAATTAGAAAACATTCTAATATCTAAGTTAAATTATTTCTTTGCCAATATAAGTTGTTCGTCTACCCACTACCTTTACAACTGTCCTTGACATACTGATCATTTTTAATGATCAATATTATCTGATCAATTATTACATTCATGCACTACTTAAATTTTAAATCAATTTTCCTAGGTATTGTGTTAAATCTGGGGATAAATAGTTAAATAAGAACCTGTATATTTTTAAGATCATAGCCTAGTTAATGATGCTTTAATGGGAATTCAGAGAGGTTCTTACAGTTTTTCTTTGTGTATTTGCTGAATTTTAAGAAACTTTCCCAAGTCCTGGCCAGGTTGATTAGAGTGTTGTTGTTCTAATAGGCCAAGGTTGTGGGTTCGATCCTCAGTTAGGGCACCCACAGGAATCAACCAATGAGTGCATAAATAAATGGAATAACAAATTGATGTTTCTCTCTTTCTCTTTCTTTTTTTTTTCTAAAATCAATCAATCAGTCAAAGAAAGTGTCCCCAACTTTCTCTGTGCCTTTGCTCATATATCTAATTATAATTACTGAAAGTCTCATTTTGTAATTTCAAAGGAAAAACTTTAAAGCAAGATAAGAAAAACAGGAAAAGAGATGGGGGAACTAATCTCTAAAAAAAAGCATGAAAGAGAAATAAAAGCATTAATAGAAATTATTTTAATGAATCATATAGGCAAAGATATATAGAGAAAATTGAGAGAAAGATTATCCTTGGACAAATATGACAAAAATATGAAAATCCCCCTTTCCCATATATGTTTTTTCACATTGCAAATTATATAGTCTTTTTTTGTTTTCATATTCCTATGAATGCTTCTTTGTGGAGTTATTCACTTATTTTTATATATTGCTTTGTGTCATTATTCTATGGTCACCTAAGTATTGTACAACAAAGTCAAATACATTATGTTTAAAAGAAGAGAAAAGGTGGTTTTTTATTAAGAGTCAGAGGAATGTTCCTATATTACAGTTCACAATTTTATCTCGTGGGTTTTATGATATCTATTTTGGTTCCCATGGAAGTGTTATCTTATACTTAACTAAGTTCTCCATCAATGAGTCTTCCAGACAATTAAGCTATTGCAATAGACAAGGGATTGATGTACTTTTAATGGAATTTTCTTATGGATTTATGCCTCTGCCATAAGCTCAGGTGGTTAAACAGTATTACTATCCATCCAGTTTTTCATGCCAGAAATCTGGGAGTCATTCTTGACACCTGCCTTTCTCTCCATCCCTGTATCCTATACATCACCAGTCATATTGATCCTACTCTCAGAATGGGTCTTGATCCCTGCTGGTCCTCTGTATTTCCACTGTCAGCATTCTGATCCCGGCTTAGACTTTGATTATCTTCTACATGGATCACCGAAATTGCTTCTTAACTACACTTCCAGCTGTCTCTCTTGATCCCTTCAATCCATTTTTCTTTTTTTAATTTTTAAAAATATTTTATTCATTTATTTTTAGAGAGAGGGGAAAAGAGGGAGAAAAACATTGATGTGTGAGAGATACATCAATCAGGTGCATCTCGCATACCCACAATCAGGGACCACGCCCACAACTCAGAAATGTGCCCCTATCAAAACCAGCCATCTTTTGGTTTGCAGGCCAGCACTCAGTCCACAGAGCCACACCAACCAGGGCTCAATCCATTTTCCATAGAGCAGTAATAGCAGTATTTAAAAGAAACTCAAATTTGAGCACATGATTCCCCTGCTTATATCTCTTCAGTGACCTCCTATTGCTCCTGCAACAAGACCCTAAATCCTTAGGACACTATGGAGCAGCCTTCTTTAATCTTACTTCTCTTCTTTTGTTGAATAGAAGAGCCCTTTTTTGCTTCAGACCATTTATATGCATCCCTTTCTTCTATTTTTTAGTTAAATCAATCCTATGTATGACTCAGATTTCTGATTAACTGTTATTTCTCAGAGTAGTATGATTGGAATCTCTCTCAGGTCCAACATAGTAAGTATATGTATCACTAACTATTTTTTGTTATTTCCTATCTCGTCTCTCCCATAAAACCTTAAGCCTCATGAGGGCACAGATTATATACATTTTGTTTGTTACCATATTTTCAGTGACTAGAACAATGCCCAGCTTAAAGTAGTTCAAAAAATATGTGGTGAATTAAATGCCCAGCTCAAAAAATATGTGGCGAATAAAAAAATGATGATGGTTCTTGGCCTGGCAGCGATGCAACGGCGAGTTGGGTCTGGTCTCTAAAATATTGGTCAGCTCAGTTGAACAGAAACTGTCCTAGATGTGTTTTTTCTCAAGCCGTGCTGGGTATTTGTCCAGTCTTATGTGTGGTCATTCTGGCTACAAGAGAGTTTTTCTGTAATTAGAAGGGAGTTTATGGTTTCTCGAACAATCTGGTGAAGTAAACTGAGCATTTCAGCATCAAGATAAAGAAAGATGACCCAATTCAACAAAGTAGCAGATGCCTGTTCTTGTCTTTTAATTCTGAAGACAGCACACATGGGTAATATATAACAAGCATTTATCAGTGTGCTAATAGTGTTTGAAATTCTATTAGGTGACATGATATGGAATCTCAAGATGGATGGAGTTGTTATATATTTGGTGTCTTGACTGTGCCTGGCAGAGCCTTTAAAGTCAGTTTAGTGGTCTATTAATGTGTCCATTATGAACCCAATTTCTTACCTTAGTCATTTTAAATCTCATCTGTCTAATAACTTAGTATATGTTATTAGCCCAAATTCAAACATTTTATACCAACTATAATTCTTAGTTGTTAAACCAGTTTTGACTTATTGGTGCCACATTAAAACCTTAATAGGTGGAATAATTGGCTCTCATAACAATTTGGAGCAAGAGAAGTCATGTGTGAGTGCTGTTTCCAGATACCCACAAGCTATGAACAAGTCCCCTTTGCCCTCTGAAAAGCTATGAACCAGTCCCCTTTGCCCTCCGCTGCATCTCACCACCCCTGCTGATTCCGTGTTCTCCCAGTTTCCCAAGCCAGTCCTAATTGAATCCAAACAGGGGCCATGAAACCTGGCATGGCTCTAGGGAAACACTTTCCGGGATTTCACTGGGGAATCATTCCCCAGGAGTAGTCCATCAGTAGAATAAAATGATGGGCTTTAGATGCTGTTTGCTTCAGAGGGATAAATAAGCCTGAGGCCATCCATGGGAAGAAAATTGATTTGCCAAGTCTTCTGAGCACTCTACCCAGTAGGGTTTCAAAGTCTTTGCATCTGAACATCATACATGAAAATTTACCCTCATGCCAATTTGATTTGTATGGTTTTCCCATTTCTTAGGAGCACCCTAAGCTTTACCGCCTCTATGGCAAAGTCAACTTCCCCTCCACAAAATGTACTCCTTGGCATCAGTTTTCAGAGGTCTTCTTGAATTGTAATTCTGCAGCCAACATTCAGCCAGGCCAACACGCATCTGAGCTACAGGATCAGATTTCTGTGTTCCTGGACTTTCGAACCTGTTTATCCTCCTGGCCTACCTGTAAAGCCTCTGGTGCATCCCGTATGTCTTTCAGTGCATCTCTGCTCTCTCACTGAGAAGCAAAGCCTTCTGGGGTGCAATAAAACTGCTTTAGGAAGGCAAGAAACAGATGGAAAATAAATGGGTTTGGGTGCTCCAGGGACCTGGTGCTGCTGCAGAAGGCAGAAACAGAGCATCTAAACAGTAAAAGAGTATTTGATTTTTATCTTTCAAATTTTGCATTGGGGCAGAAAATGTATCAAGGTAAAGAATCAGAGGTTGTCTCCTTGGTGCAGATGACACATGGACTACATCCTGGTAAAGCCAGTCCCTCTCTAGATTCTCAAGTTAATTTACTGGTGGCTCTAACCTGTGTGCAGGGTGAAAAGTAGGCCTTAAATTTCATTCCTGGAAAATCAGTCTTTCTCTTACTTTGAGAACTATTTCAAGAGTGCTTTGAAAGAGAGACTTGAGTTCCGATCCTTAATTCAACCTGTGATGTCTTTATGGACGAGTCATTGAACACTTCAGATTCTAGGTTTTCTCAACTCTGAAACAGGAATAATAAAACTTGTATCAAAGAACTTTTGGAAGTATACAGGTATGCATGCAAAGTAGGAGGCAAACTGTTATTATTGAAAAATCAACACACACCTAAGTTCTGCTCTTCCCTGCCCCACCCTCTCAGGTAAATGAATAAAATCCTCTGTGGTATCATCACCCTTTCACTGCTTCTGTTTCATAATTCTCACCAAATTTCTAAGAGTTGCTTTAGAACCTATTTCTAGGCTCTTCTCTCTTGTTCCCCTTTATATTCTTGCAAGTTTAATCTATGAGGCCAATGTAATTTGGAGAACAAGGAAAATCCATTGAGCAATAAGACATAAGGTGAACTTATCAGTTTGGGAGAATGAATTTTGCCAGAGTCAAGAGTCTTAGTGAATGATGCCCTTGCCAAAATGTGCTGCTTTCCAGGGAAAAAAAATTATGAGGAATAGTGCTTATTGAGTGTTCCCTTTGGGCCAGGTACCATTCTAAGCACTCGTCTTGAATTTGCTAATTGAATCTCCCCCCTCCCCTAGTTCTATGAGGAACATCCTATTTTTACTCTCACTTTACAGGTGAGAAAAGGGACACACAAAGAGACAGAATGACGGGTTCGAGGTCACACAGGTAAAAAGAGAGACCTTGGAAGCTGACCCAGGACGACCGACTGTCTTCAGAGCTCCTGTACTTAACCACTAGGAAGGGCTGTCATTTGAAACAAAGAGAGAAAACTTGCTCTGGTCGCCTGGGTTTTCTGGCTAAATATAAATCTAGCATCATGCAGAGCAACAGGTCCAATATAGTTTTACTGATACACTCTCTGTGCTATAACTTGTATACAATGGCTCGGGGCAACTGGGAACATATCCGCTGAGGTTTATTGCCTGGCAGTCTAAGATTTATAACCTACATATGGTGCTGGTGTGTTTTTAACATCCCCCTCATGTATATTTTCTTAGCGAGATAGTAAGTTTCTCAAATGTTTGTGTACAGCTTTTTATTTCTCTTGCATGTCTCTTACTCACAACACTTTGGGGTTCGGTAAATGGTTTTGATTGACTGCCTGCATGTTAGCATCTGTGCATGGTGGTCACAATAATCACATTTGCAAAATGTAAGAGGGCTGGGGCTATGGTTCCACTGCTCATGGATTTTATTCCAAATTCTGAGACTTCAAGCTCACTTTGGTTTTATTTGGCAACAAACAAATAGACATTCAAAATACATCTCCTGACTGTTTACTGTCAGCCCAGGCCAGTGCTAAGAACTGCTGGGTATAAAGGCAAACAAAACACAGTAGCATCTCTCAAGGAACTCTCAATGTAGTAGAAATTGTCAAACAATATGCTACTAGAAGACTGAGAATCTGCCTGGAAAAATTTGGAATGACTCCTTGGAGAAAGTGGGATTTAGCTGAACTTTGCAGAAAACAATAAGATTGAGAGCAATATATGAAGTGAAGAAGTTCTGAGAATGCTCCCTTGCTGGTGAACAGGGGTAGACATTTCAGCCTGAGGTAATATACCCATTTTATTGTCTTATTCCTACCCTGGCACCATAATGAGGATGATTAATTTTGGCTGTAGAATTTAAGGAAAGGGAGAACTGATCATCTCATGATTTGCTTGAAATGGAGATTGGAGAGCTAAATTATTAAACGCCTTTGTGTATGGAGCAGAATACGTGCTCTTGCTCATGTAATGCAGTTAGTAAGACATTCAAACCCAGGTCTATCTGACTCCAAAGTTCATACACTTGGGTAAAATATACTTCATTCTGTCAAAAGATCTGAGCCTCATCTTGCCATGGGTTCTTGTTTATTCTTGTCTGTGAAGACTGCATTTATAGTAAGACAAAGTAAGTAAATAAATAAAAGCCTAAAAATTCTAAGTTTACTTTTATTCAGTGTGCATCAAAGTTTCACATTAACTGCCTATTTCCTTTCTTTTTCACCCCCAAGTTTTTATTTATTTTCTAACTGCGACTTTTCAACCTTCTGTGATCTCTTTATAATTCCTTTTAGAATGCATAATTGTGCTCAATCAATTTGTTAGAGGCTTTTGAAGTGTTAAAAACTACATTAAAATTATTTTCTTTCAGGTTTTATGTTAATGAACATAGGTGCTATTCAGAGCAAAGTCAGGGTGTCAAGGGAACTTTCGTTAAAGTTATTCATACATAAACTAAAAAAGGAAACGTCTTTAGTAGAGGAAAAATACATTTAATGAGTAAGTACGGCACACAATTCCCCCTTTCAAAAGTGTCAGCTCGTATTGTACCTCCATTCTAGATATCTTACAATTACTTTGTCAACAGAAGGGAGAGTAGTGATGGATGACGCATTGGTTCTTGAAACCAAACTTTCTGCGAGTTACTTAGGCTGAAACTAAGTGCTTTTACATTCCAGTCTTATTGATGATAGTGGTTTTATATTTATCACCCTGTCATGTCAGTTGACTGTATCAGCCTCTTCCCTGTAAGAATATGGGCACTAATGGAGGTGTGTCCTTAGTGCTCTGGAAGGGTCACCGATTCATTCTGCTAACCAGTCAGGGCACAAACTGCTTCGCATGGAAGCTCAGAGGCAGCTTTACCCCTTTCAAAAAGGGATCAAAAAGAGTGCCTTAAAAGGCCTTTGGAAATTGTGTTCTGACTGGCTCTCTTTTGACCATGACCCATCCTTGTGGTGCTGCACACGGAGGCTTTCGACTCTCACTAATGGAGCGTTACTATTTTGCAGCCTCCCCTTTAATAGGAAGAATTCTACCAGGACCTGGGCAAGTCCAGGACCTGATTGCAACACTTTATTTATAAGAAATTCTGTCAAGAATCAATAATAGTCTTGGGTCTCAAGTTCTTTCTTTAATAATACTTTGATATGATTTGTCACAGGCTAGCCCAGAGTACCCACCAGATTTTATTACTTAGCTCACAGCACAGTGTCTTATCTTTGAGTCATGAGATCAGCCATGGGGAGACCTTTAAAACGCTATATTCCTCACTGTTTGGTTATTACAGAAAGTCTGTATCACTGAATAATACCTTTTACAGGGTGTGCTGTCACATCTTCACATGGATGTTTAACCCCAGTGTAGACAGACTATATGCCCAGAGGCCACTTTAGTGACACAGGCATTGTTTTTTATGAGTGGATGCCTGGTGTATCAATAGCAGCAAAAACAGAAAACAAACAGAATCATGCAAACACACACAACAAAAACAAAACAAAAAACACTAACACCTGACATTTCTGACTGGATCTCAAACCAACTGTCTATTCTGACAGAGATTTTGTTTAGAGTCTAGAGTATTTGATTTTTATTACCTGAAAGCAGCAGAAATTGGAGAAGTCAATTTAGATGCCTTTCTCGTGTCCGATCAGCTCCTAGGTTTCACTGTACATCTCAATAAACACGATCCTTCCACCTTGGTAACATGCTGTACAGCGATAGCTCTCAATATGTTTTATATCTCTCACCCGTGGAATTCATATTGTTGCAGCTAATGCCTGTTGGTAAATGCTTGTATTGTTACATGTTGTATTTACAAAACTATATATTGTCAGCCTAGGGTTTCATCTCCCCAATCTGTTTTTCTTCTTTGGAGGAAAATAGCAGCAAATGTACCAATGCTCACTGTAGACAGAATGCGCACACACACACACGCTCTCAAACACACTCACATACAGACACATACACAAACCAAGATTCCAAAATGGTAATCATTTTGAATTTTGAAATTAGAGAAAATGAGGGAGAAACACTCCTTGAAAAGTTATTATTTTAGATCTTTCATCTGTCTCCAAATTGGGACTAATTTTCAATGTAGATTTAAGAAAATTGTTGGTGTGTGAGCAAACATTTTATTTAAAAAGTTTTCAGTTTTGTTCTCGTGGCTGCTGCCATGGTTGCTGGAGGAGCTTATCCTCAGGAGGCCAGCTGCTTTCCCCAGCAGCTCAGATCCTGGCTGACTGTGTGCAGGGCCCAAGGAATGACGCTACGCCCGAGCTCAGCATGGAGTGCTCCATCACTGCCTAGAAGACATCCTGGCTTTATGCCCTTGCTTGTCCCGAGTAAGCAAAGGCAGCAAAGTCTGAGGCGATGGCGGTCCCCACTGCTGCCCGTGAATGGCTGCCCTGGAAACTTTGGGTTTGTTTCTGCTCTCACTAGACCAGCCATGTTTTTCAATTCAGGGGCTCAGGACACTCCCCATTCCCTGCTCACATTCTCTCCTCAAACGGGGCTTATGCTGGAACTAAGGGCTGACGAGTGACAGGTTGATGCTCTTAGCACTGCCTTCCTTTGTAGCTCCCTCAACACTGAGCAGCATAAGAGTGTGCAGTAATCTGTCTTGAACTCAATGCAAGCACCCTTGGTTTATCTGCAGGGCTGTTCAAGGGCAAGGGTAAGGAATATATAGCTGTTAAATACCTACCATGTGCCAAAATGTTAGGTCTTCGACATACATTTGCTCATTTAATTTCTATATCTTTGTAAAGATGCATCATGCTCTCTGTGATACAAATGAGGAGCCCTGCATTCAGAGTTTGGGGAGCTTTCTACCCTTATGCAAACGAGACTGTGGAAACTGGCCTATAGTGTGAGAAAAGTCTGACTTCAAAATTCATACTATTCATTGTTTACCAAAACGCTCACTGCCAAATTGCCAAACTGTGCTGCTAGCTTCTTCTCTATTGCCATGGACCATTACTCTTTTAGAGATCCTCCTAAGTCCACTTGCCAGCCCATTCATCCTATCGTTCATGTGCTCTCCTCTCCAAACCCTAAGCCAGCCCCCCTTCTTTGTGAACCTTGCTCCAATAAGCCTGTTCAGGTGTTGGGATATTTTTTGTCTAAATTTTTTCTCTAAAATTTTCTAATTGTAATAATTACAGATTCGCATGCAATTGTAAGAAAGAAGGCAGAGATCCTATATGTCCTTTACCCAGTTTTTCTTTTTCTATTTTCATTGTTCACACTGTTACAGATGTCCACATTTTCCCTCTTTGCCCACCTCCACCCAGTCCCCACTCCCTCTTCCCTCTGGCTACCATCACACTGTTGTCTGTGTTTATGGGTCATGAGTAAATGTTCTCTGGCTAATCCCTTCACCTTCTTTCCTCCATCCCCTGATCCCCACTCCTTCCTGACAGCTGTCAGCCTGTTCTGTGGCCATGCCTCTATTTCTATTTTGCCTTGTCAGTTTATTTTGTTCATTAGGGTCTACATGTAAGTGATATCATATGGTATTGGTCTTTCTCTGACTTATTTCACTTAGCAGCGATAATCCTTATGTCCATTCCTGCTATCACAAAAGGTAGATTTTCTTTTTTTGTTTGTTTGTTTGTTTGTTGCTACAACTTTGACAATTTATTAAATGGAAAAATTTTAAAGATGCACTCTCTTAAGGGTAAACCAAGAAGAATCATATAATCTGAACAGATCAATTACTAGCAACAAATTTGAAGCAGTAATCAAAACATCCAACAAACAAAAGCCCAGGACCAGATAGATTTACAGGATAATTCTAACAAATACTTAAAAAATAATTCGTACATATCATTCCCAGTGAATCCGTAAGTTGATGATGTTCACTTCTAAATTTACTTTTTGAGGCCAGCATTATTTTGATACTAAAACTAAAGAAAGAAACTGCAAATAAAAAGGATTTTAGACTTTAATCTTGATGAATGTAATTGCTGAAATTCTCAACAAATTAGTAGCAAACCAAATTTAACAATATATTAAAATGATTATACACTCTGTTAAAGTGTGAATTATACCACTGATACAAGAATGGTTCAACACACAGCAAAAAAGTTAATGTGATTCATCACATCAGAAAACAAAAAATAAAAATTATATGATTAAATTTTCTTCTTTTGTATAGTGGTATAGTACCACAGACTTTTTAATCCACTTATTGATTGATGGCATTTGGGCTGTTTCTAGATCTTGGCTATTATAAATGTTGCTGCAATAAACATAGGGGTATATATATTCTTTCAAATCAGTGTTTTGGGATTCTTAGGATATAATCCCAGAAGTGGGATCGCTTGGCCAAAAGGTAGATCAATTTTTTGAGGAAAATCCCTACTATTTTCCAGAGTTGACACTTCTCCAAAGGGGACATACAGATGGCCAATAGAGACATTTTAAAAAATGCTTGACATCATTAATCATCAGAGAAGTGCAAATTAAAACCACAATGAAATACCACCTCACACCTGCCAGAGTGGCTACCATCAATAAATCAACAAACAAGTGCTGGCGAGGATGTGGAGAAAAGGGAACCCTAGTGCGCTGTTAGTGGGAATGCAGTTTCTCTCAATAGTAACATTTTACATAACTAAAGTAAAATATCAAAAACCAGGATACTTCATTTTGATAACAGTCCACCAACCTGTTTAGACTGCACTGGTTTTACCTTCATTCCTTATGTGGGTATTTAGTTCTATGTACTTTTATCAGGTATGTGGATTTATATGATTACTATCTCAATTAAGGTGCACGACAGTTCTATCACAAAGATCCCTTGCACGGCCCTCACAAGCACAGTCATCTCCCTACCTGTCACTACCAACCCTTGGCAATCACTAATCTGTTCTTCACTTCTATAAATTTGTCATTGCAAGACTGTTGTCCAAATAACATCATATAGTATGTAACATTCTGAGAGTAAACCTATTCAGTTTTGATACTTCCATTCTGAAAACAGGAGTACATTTTGTGTGAAGTTGTTCATCCATTTCTTTATTCAAAAATATTTGTAGGCCAACTACAACATGCTAGGTATTTTTTGAGATCCTAGAGACACAGTGCTAAACCAAACGGACACACATGTCTGTGCCATATATCTGGGTACTTATTTTTAGTGATGTGTGTTGTTCTTGGGGTATTTCCTGTCTAAACACTTTTTCCATCAGTAGGTGTTAAACTCCCTGAAGGCAGAGAACTTACCACACAATCCTGCTGTTTCCACATAAAGGCCTCAGAGCAGCAAGCCTTTCCCAAGCACACAGAACTTACACTCACAGTGCAGGGAAGACTTTGTAGAGGTCACCTGGTCTATTCTCATATGAAAGGATCTTTAAGAAAAGTGACATTATTGCTTTCTTAACACCAAACAACAACATGTAAAACAATGTAAACATCTCCGTTCCTTTCACAGTGCCTTCAGCATTCAATGCCTCTCCCTCAGAGACACCACACTGTCCGTCTCCAAGCCTCCTGCTCAGTGTAGACTCAGTTTCTCCTCTTGGATTATTGGCCTGTGCAGCAGAAGCTCACCATCTTCTGGGCAAGAAGCACACATCAGAAGAGACCGAGGCTCATCATTGTGCAAATAGGAGGATGGTATCACTTGGACATTCCCATCGGCTGCATCAACATCAGGTTTCCTTTGCGACCACTATTCAGTTTTTCTCTGCCTGTGCAGATGGCAAAAGAACACATTCTCCCCTTCCTCTTGACCATAAAGGTTCTGTGAGAGTCTTTAGCTGATACTGTGATGATGCTTTCAATCTGGTAGAGAGGAGAGAAAAATAAACTTGATCAGTTTAGTAATGGTTGATTAGCCTCCAGAAATAGGTTACAAACTTAGACCTATGGAAAACAAATTTCCAATATGGAATGTGACTGTGATTATAGGCCAATAAATTCCTCTTAAGTAATAAATCAAAAAGGGTGAATTCTGTTGTGAGTTTCCTAGTCAAATATTTTGTGAGTACTGAATTGAATTTCCCAGATTTAATCATTTAAACTGAGTTATTTCTCTTCCGTCCAATTGTGTCTATTGTCTTTTTATTCCATTAACAATAATTGACAAAGAAAGGAAAGTTGAAACCTCACTGAAGAATATTGTATTCCATTTTCTGTATAAGAGGAGTTCTAGAAACCACAGGATACAGAGTAAATTGTTTCCAAAAAATTACCATTGTCCTGCCAGGAAGCTTGGGAGGACAATGCCGTTTTTACTTAGCACCTCCAGAATACTGACTCGGCACAATAGTCCACTTGCTGACTCTGAAATGACAAAATGAATCCTTGGAGCAAATGATACATTGGAAAGATGAGAACTGAAGTACTTCATGAATTTGAAAAGATTCCTTTATTCAATATATCATCTGTTCAGTGGATTGAGTTGTTGGCACTCGTTGAAGCAGACAAGCTTACTGGCAAAATGGACCACGTGAACTTTTATGCCTGGCTCTTGATGAATTAGCTGACCTTGCTGGTGCTGCCCAATGTGTATCTTTCTTAGACTTTGTGTTTTAGAAATCACAATTTCATTGGGAGTGAAGTAATCTAGTTTTGGCAGTAGAACATTTTCATGACTACTGGTACACAAAGAAAATGTTAATATAACAAAAATAGGCTTACCCCATGACTTTTTTGGGAACAGTTTCAGAAGAAAACCAACTCTGGACTGGCCATCATCTCCTTTACATATCATTTTTCACTGTCTGTCCATCATTTGAGGAAGACAGTACAGACCTGTATCAAGAAATAGACTGCTTGCACAGGGCAGGGGAGGCTGGGATGGGAAAAATAGACAAAAAACTGTACTTGAAAAATAAATAAAAAATTAAAAAAAGAAATAGACTGCTTGAAATAGACTGGTAGAAATCTGCTTGGCTTTCATAGTTGTTTAGATCTGCTCTCTTTGGTTGAGACAAGAAGGAATAAGCTATCTCTGTCTTCATGGGGGATGGGAAGACATGCTATTTTTTTTAATCAACAGAATTCATGAGTTAAATAGAAAAATTTTGCTTTTTGCAATTTACATAGAGTACAATAAAGAGTTGGTACACATTGATAAATTATTTGTCTCCCATACATTTTGAAAATATTTAGGGAAATAAAAATTTCCAGAACAATAAGCAAAAGTTAAAATGTAGTCTGAGATATTTTTAGCAAATTCTTTCACTTTATTATTTAGAAGACAATGATTACAGCATTCTGGATAATTATTAGAGAAGATTTAATGGGAAGGATAAAACATTTTTATTCATCAAGTTATCATAATTTTGTCTTAGGGGGAATTTAACATTTCTGCCAGGCTCTAGGGGAAGATACTGAAAGAACAATGAAATGCTCATAGAAGTTATATCTAGAGTTTACTGAACTTATTACTAATTTAAACAGAAGCTAAGTATCTTTAAATGCACAAAAGCCAATGTTAACTGATGTCACTATAGAGAGGATGAATGAAATTGTCTCAATAGATGACCTTGTGCAGAGCGTGTGGGGGGATAATGATGATGATGACGATGATCACTACCATCTCTCTTCATTCCATAGACTGTGAATATGTGCCATGGTGCGGGGAGGAATAAGCCCAGGAGAGTGGAGTTGTATGCCCTAGAGTGAAACAGCAAGGGGTTTGCTGCTAGAGGTACAATTTTAATTGCCAAGTTGCTTGTTTTCACTTTAAACAATTGTAGGTGAGTCAGAATTTACTGTCCGTTTTTTTGTTGGGTGCCTATGATAACGTACTATATTTCCAGATTCTTTGTGGAATAATTGGTTGTGACTAACCTGACAGATAAACTGTTCTATTTTTTACTGTATGTGCTTGTATACAAATACTGGGCTAAATACTTCATACATGTTTCACCCCTTCATATGAAGGCAATATTATTATCACCCCCTATTTTTTAAGTGTTGGACTAGAAAGCTAAAAAGAGCATAAGTTCCTCAATCATTAGGATTGGCCAACTTATACCTTGCTTAAGCTGCAATTTTATTAGGGTTTTCTTTATATACTGTTAAACTTAATCCTAACTTATATACTGACCTATTAAGATTCCAAGGATAAATGAATTTAGGGCAAGTTTATGTGCTAAGCAATTTACATGTATTAATTCATGTAATTCTGATACTTAGAAAAGCTTATATTCCCATGTCACAGGTGAGAAAGAAGAGTCTCAGAGAAGTTAACTTACTTAACTGATGAGGAGTTTGGATTGCGGAAAGTTTGTCTAACATCATGCAGATCAAGCAGAGGTATCTCTCATCCTAAATCCCATGCTTTAATTATGCCATATTGCCTTAGGCTGTAAAAACAAAATTTAAAAATTCCTCTTCTCAATATCACATAACTACTCAAGCTGGATGGCAAAGGAAGAGAGAGTAAACAGATAAATCTGTAATTGGCAAGAAGTTATTTAAAAAGAATACCTGTGAGTCCTTTTTTCTTTTTGCTTGATCCTTCTACCCTCTAACCTCCACCTTCCCCAAATACTGCCATCCTGCTGTGTATGAGTCTGTCTCTATTTTGCTTGTTAGTTTAGTTTGTTCATTAGATTCCACATATGAGTGAGATCATAGGATATTCGTCTCTCTCTGACTGGCTTCTTTCAATTTGCATCATGTTCTCCATCCACGGTGAACATGGACCCATTCACTTGGCACCAGGTCCATCCACGCTGTCACAAACAGTGTGATGATTGCAGGGGGAAAAGGGTATAAAGGTGTTAAACGATAACAGAAAACATACAATTAAAAATTTTTTAAAAAGATTGTCCACAGAAGTCTGTTGTTCTCTACTTTGACATATTTGTAATTTTCTGAATTTAATAAAAAATAAAATAAAAGACACACATACAAGAAATAAAGTAAGCCCCCACTAATTTTTACCTCTATGAAAAACACAAGAAAATGTCAAAAAAATTAACTACATAATGTTAAAGTGAAAAAGACCCAAAAGTGGTCTGGCACTCACGATTAAAGGATGAATGAAGGATGACTTCCTTCATATGAGTTCTACTGCAGATGGGCACACCTGACCTAAAACGGCAACTACAATGATAAGAGAACTTAAAAAATTTGAAATGAAAACTTCCCAAACAAAAAAACGCTCATTTAGTAGATTCAGGATACTGAGCACAGAAGTCAATTGGGATGTGACAGGAACCACAAATTTTGGAATTAAGGGAAAATTTAATTCTGAATATTGAGACACTCCTCCCCCAACATATCTTCTTTAAAATTATGCTTAACTTCAAAATGCTAGCAGCAGAAAGGGAATCGGAGCATCCTTTTCTAGTAAGATTAATCCACTGCAGACCTGCCAATAACAACAGTTGAAGAAACTAAGCAGTCACTCTTTTGTGCTACACAGACACTGCTGGTTCACATTTGCACTAACACAGGCTTTTTATCAACTCTTTAATGCTCAACTATAAACACAGCACTAAGACATCAGACACTTTAATAAAAATAAATATGAAAACAATAGAATAGAACTAATAGGAAATCTGGACAATGGAAAGAATAAATATTTTTGGAAAGTAAAGTAGATATTTCATCAATAAATCAACAGAATGTTGTAAAAATGAAACAACCTGAGGAAAAGGAAGTGATTTTAAAATTAATATGTAACAGCCAAAATTTTAATAAGTGCTAGGAGATGCAGTCAAAAATATTCAAAAGAACAAAAATAGAAATTAAAAAATGAAATATTTTGAAAAATTATGTGAAATAAAAATGAAGTTTAACTTATAATGAATAAGCATTCTAGAAAAAGAAAACAGAGAAAATTAAACTTCTAGATGGCAATAATGGAAGATAAAACTAAATTGATAAAACTCTATTGCAAGGATGGGGGAAGGAAAGCAGAGAGAGAGAAGAGTTAAAAGCATTAGTTGTTGACCTTGGACTGTATGTCAGCTGGGGAGTGAGCAGAGGGGCAGAGGGATGGGTTCTCCTCTTTCCTTAAATATACAGAGTTTTCAGCAGTGGTTAAATTCTTCAATTGTGTAGTCATATTCCTTTGATTTTTAAAAAGTTTGTGATAATTTCCTGTCATTGCTACCCATTCACCCTGAATCTATCAGGTTTTTCTTGAGTTCTGCGATGCCTTTTCCTTCTGTCCCCAAAGTTGTCTCTTCAAAAAAGTGGAATTGGGCTAAAATCAGTATTATGTGCACTCAGAAGTCTTAGGAAGTTAAGAATTTATTACCCCGGTGGAGCTTCTTTTCAGTTCTGAGCATTGCAAAGCCATGTTACATAACCTGGAATTGCAGCAAACACCTGGAAATCAGTCTGCAGGTATCGCTCAGAGGAGACTGGGAATGAAGAGGCTGGCAGTGACAAGTGTTGTCGCTTCCCTCTCTGACAGAAGGCGAGTGGCACACTGTGTACACAAGGTCTGATACCATGCTCTCAAGATGAAAAAAAACAAAACAAAACAAAATGAAAATGAAAAGAAAATGAAAAGGCAAGTGAAAAATAACATTTCGGGAAGAACTATCTGGGAAAATAATGGCAATTACACATGATTTAGCTTTGCTCTCAGCTTTTGTAAGACTCAAGTACTATGAACTGAGCAGTTGAGCCCTAATTAAGCCTCCTCTTGATCATCTGTGTTGCACACCCTGTTCTCAGGGCTGTGTTTTTAAAATGGCACCACATCATACTCCAATTTATCTTCTCCTTATCCTGACTTGCTTTAATTTTTTTCCTTTTTCTTCCCCTTGAGTAAAAGAAGGTTAATGTGAGTCATTAGGAATTAAAAGACATAATTACATAATAAAAATAGTTCAGATAAATTTTAATTAGAGCCTAATTTAATGGAATTTGAACCCAGCACACTGGAAATATATAGCTGTAACTTTAGTCATTAAATCGCATGGCCTTTGCTTAAACTCAGGGGGAATTTAGAGAGATTATTTTGGCTGTTGGAAGACACCATGTTTTTTCCATTAATGCCAGGAAAATATATTGAGCGACTAAAATATTACTAATAAAAATAAATGTGAAAGTTGTAAATTTCAAACAATGTAAGACCCATAGTTCATACCTGAGTATCCAAATGTGTGTGTGACATTTCATTAAGCTTAAAGCTGAAGACACACTGTATTATGTCTGACCCCTTTAAAAAAGGAACCTAAATATTTCCACAATTTGTCATCCTTTGGAATCTAACCGTAATAAGGCAGAGAGTGTGAAAGGGTCAGTTCTCAGCCGAGATAAAGCCCTCACCTGAGCTCTGTGGTCCTCGGCTGAGACCGGAGGCGGCGCCAGGCCCTCTCAGCCTTCCTGATCCTTCCATGGTCTTCCAGTAGCTCATTTTCATCCATAAAATGGAAACAGTGAAATAACCAATTTGGATGGGGTATTATGAAGTAGATTAATTCAAATCAACACTTACCTCAAACCTTTCCAGGAAGAATAACGAACTAAGAGTGAGGCAGACTTTCCAATCGGATTTGAACTCTATCTCAGAAGCGATTCCTCATTGAACCACTGGGCAGTAAGGCCCCGAGTGATGCCCCTGCAGTTTCATCGGAGCTAAGTCAGCCACTGGAGGGAGCCAATGGGACTCTCAGCACAGTTGACTGTGCTGAAGTGGTAAGGACATAGAATTTGAAAATGGCACGTAAGCATGACAGAATTTGAACAAAATGCTTTTTTATTTATTTATGCCAAAATCTGTGTGAATGTAAAATGCTATCTCGATCATGCTTTATTTATGGTGTGGCTTCTTTTTTTTCTTTTTCTTTAAGAAAAAGAAGAAGAAGAAGCACGTTGGTCTGAAGTTTTCCTGAGACTGTGCATGGTTCCCACTGGCGAGTGGAGAGCTCGGACAGTGGTCCAACCCCGGCATCCGCCTACCAGTTGTGGGCACGCTCCCTGACTCTGCTTGCCTGCTCTGGTCTGGGCAGCTTTGTGAGGCATTGCTTGTCATTGAGTGCAGCTAGAAATCATGCCTGTGCCTCTCCATGAATAGAGGGATGTGCCGCATGTAAAATTCCTAAAGACAACTTTATTTATAGCTGTTGCAAACAATGTTTATACAAAGTTTATTAAATATGTCACCCACATTGATTTATCCCAACCAATCTCTTCAATCACTAATATTTATGTGATGGGTTCAGCTGCGACAATTATTTTATATGCTGTAGAGTATGTTATAACTAGGGATTCACCCTGGCAATTATATGAAAGATAAAATGCTTCCTGAAGACCTCAGGGCAGACCAAGAAGTATATTATTGGACACAAGGTGGTTTTAACTGAATGCCACAGCACTAAACGTAAAGCTTCTTATGCTTAAAAACTGAAGCTAGTTTTGTGTTCTTTCTGAAGTTGCTCTGTTCCTAGGAACGTAGTAAGCATCTCTGCACATTTCCTTCCCCACATCTAAAACTTGGGTCTGGAAACCTTTTCCTTGCCATTTCTGAACCTGTCAGCTCTAGCTCTTCAGCAGCATTTGTTGTGCCCAAAGTGGGCAGAAGAGTCTACTTGGCATTTACAAACACGTGCAAAGGAAACTCTGCACATTACCTGCCCAGGAGGAGTTGGCACCTGATGTGAGGGGCTGAAGCACGGTTAACAAAGAAACCAGACGTTGCTGAAGAGCCCAAGGTAACAACTGAAACTATAAAATGAGAAACTCAGCAAAACAAAACGAAAAGTTATTTCAAACCACAATTGAATGCAACGTCTTCTGTTTCCTAAAAGAGACTTAAAAAAAGTCCTTTGTTTGGCAAAATTAACATGACAGACCCACTTAGGTTCAGAGAGTAGGGCCTTGGGGCATGGTATGCAAGTAGACAGTAAAACAAAGAGGTAGCTAAATGGTCTGCAAAAAGGTTAGCAGTCATTTGGGGCTGCGGTTCACTGTAGGAGGCAGAGGGAAAGAGTTGGGGATCTAGGAAGAGACACAGGGGTAAACAAGGAGGAGACGTGACTGAGGAGAAATTTGGTGTGTTGCCTCGGGGGGGGGGGAATGGGCAGAAAAGGTGTAATGGGGGGGGAGGAAATTGGTGGGGGGGGCGATGTTGATCAGCTGTTTAGGCTTATCCAGTGTGTTAGTGAGGCTAGGAAGTGACCTTCGAGTGCGGGCATGTGTCATATTTAGATTAGATTTTTTTCTGTATTTTAATGTAAGCTTCTTGCCTGTCCCCAAGTTCATGTTTTGGAAAGTGGGAGTCCAAATGAAGCCTTCGCATAAAGGCACATAGTGAAAATAAATAAAGTGAAATCATTTGGGTGAAGCAGGAATGCAGACCCAGAGGTAACTAGAAGGGGTACACTGACTTCAGTAATCTCTAGGGAGACTGGGATGAATCCTCACTGAGAGATGAAGGGTAGCATTAAAATAATTTAATCTTAAGGGACAGAGTCATCCCCAACACTTCCCCAGGGGATGAGTAGCCTCTTCTAGTACTTCAGGGGCAGTTGGGTTCTAATCCTTTTTATCCCCTCTGCTGTTATTATTAAGAAAAAAACTCTTTTATTTCTGTGCCAGAAAAGATTTTTTTCACTAATCAAGTCTTCCCCTTTAGTTGCTATTGTATTTGATTTTCAGGTTGCTTCATTGTGTAACCTTTTACAGTGATTAGCAATATAGGCAATGCAAATATTTGGGAACACAGGTTCAGGGATACTGGTCTTGCGTAAAACCAGTCACTCTCAGGTAAAACCTGTTGAACGTATAGAAGTTGTGTGGTCATCTCTCTTTAGGAAAGCAATTAACCATGAGCTACCTGAAGCAATCAAGTAACTCTTTACTGAGTAGTCCTGGCACCAGGCTACAGGCTGGGCAACAGACCTGAGAAAGAACTCCGTCTGCACTCAGTCTGCATCTACATGAAGAGGGAAGTGAATGATCATTCAACTAAAGAGAACTGCCAAAACAGTACGGAGTGACTCTGATCTTTTCTGACTAGTTTTCATTTGTTGAAAAAAAAAGAGAGAGAAAGATTTGACTAAAACTGGACTGGAGGAATTTGGGCTTTGCTTTGTCCGTAAAACATCTGTAAGAAAAAGTTAACAGAGCCCAAGTAATTAGAGACTTTCATTGCGGCTACTAGAGAAAAGGTTGTAACCTCGATATTAAGTTGGTATCCAGAAAAAATATATATAATCAATGGAAGGGCTACATGATTCAATGTGGTATGACGCTATAGAATCCTTTTATGCTCTCCCTGTGGGGGTCTTGGTTTACAACTCTTGACAAAGAATATTCATTCAGTAGAGCCCCACAGGGGAAATATAGGATAATGTTGCTTACGGAATAAGATTCTCCAAATTTCGGTGTCTTGGGAGACCTTGATGACAGATTGTTTGAGGCCTACTTTTTATATTCCCTCCAAATCCCAACTTCCATTGAATTGCCAACCCGCATTGCTATCTGATTGCCACAGTTCCTTGATATGTGAAATCATGATGGACTTCCTCAGAATTATGTATCTTAGGCCATGATAGTATTCAATGATTTCCAGATGTCTTAACAATGATGGTCCACTGGATAAGGAATTGCCACTGATTGTCTCCTCTTTGATTGTCACAGTTTTGTATGGAATTTATTACCAGTAGAAATACCAACCTAGCCTTCTACAGCAGCCTATTTCTGAGTTCTTTAGATGATACTACAAAAAAAGGAGTCTGTTACTGTTTTTATTGACATAGGAATGGTCAATGCCTACTGCCAAGCTCCCTAGAAAAGTTAAGTATGGAACCATAGCCCTGATGATGCCTTCCATCCTGAGCATGGAATGAATATCCAGGGTTCTGAAGACTGGTCATTCTGCATATGAGCACAGCGGAAAAGGTAAGAGAAGTGGTCCTGTACTGCCAGCTATGTGCTGAGCTGGTGGAACTGAGTTGCTCCTCCTGTCGGCCATCCACCTGGGCCTTCACGCTGCGGCCCTGCACACCATCTCGGGTTCTGAGCCTCAGACCCACACAAAACTAATTGTTTTTGTGATTTCCTTTCTGGGCCACTGCAGCTGTCCCTTTCTGTAACAATTTAATTAACACTTTAAAATAATGATGCATTAATTAATGCCAAATTACAACGAAAATCCTGGAGAATTATACTTTATATCAACATTAATGCAATATGAGTTCCTACTGGATAATTTTTCTTGCAATAAATACAAAAAGAGATAATACTGATTAGGCCATCAATTTAAATTCACCATAATTTTAATCCAGGTCATTTATCTGTTCCTCAGCAAAAAACAATTCTGGTCTATCACAGATTTGTACAGAAATAAGGACAACCATGTGGCAACCGGACCTGGGTCATCTTTAGGGTATTGTGAGATGGGCTTGAGTTTTGTATCTTAGTTATTGAAAACAGGGTGTGTGTGTGTGTGTGAGTGAGATCTAATGCTTTAGTAAAGTAAATGCCCTGACTTGAATCAAGATTCAAGTCTTACATACTCAGTCTTACACTATGTACGGCATAAGTCATTAGGCTCAGTTTAGCAAATTGCATATAATTCATCTCCGTTTCCACCCTCAGGGTCATGACCTGGGCTCTAGCAGAATGTGAGGGTATGTGAGAAGAACGTGTACGTGAGGGTAATTTTACTTGTGTAGACCGAAATCACATCCTTCCTCAAAACTGACATGATCTGTACCTGTTACATTCTATTTTCATTGCCTCTAATAAAGAAGTGTTCCTTTCCGCACCAGAAAGAGAGAGGGCTTGAAAGGTTAATTTCACAACGTTTACTGAAGAAGGGAAAATGTGACAGAGGCTCCTCAGTCACAACTATTACATTTCATAAGTAACTCTTCACAGGTTCCTTTCATGTTCAGACTGGCTTGGCATCTAGAACATTCAGATCTGAAAAACATTTTGTTTCTAAGTCAAAATGCACTTGACTAAATATTTTCATAAAATTCTAAGTATCTTATTCCTATGGAGTCTTTTGATGATAAGAGAGCAGGTTGGGACACATTCCTTCAGTGCTTGATCTTAAATTAGGATCTCTCTTGACAAGAAACTCCAAAATGCTGAGATTCCACTTTTCATATTTGGGAATCCTGGCATACACTTTGCTAAAGTGCATAAAACATATTTAATAAAATAGCCAATTACAGTTTATAAGTAGATCCCAAAATTTGCCAACAGAACAAATAATCTTGCAATGATAAGAATCTCTGACTTCAGAAGGGAGAGCATCAGAATGTTGCCTCAGTCCTTGTACCTCTGAGGAATTTCCCTGCATTTGTTGCTCACTCCTCTTAGTAATTTCAGTTAGCATCAGGCCCCTCTTTTCCCTTGTACTAAAGGACAAGAAAAATTTGCCTCTTTATAGTTTACTTTTCCCATGTTCTAAATCAGCAGTGGAAATTTCTGCTTGCCCAGGTGTTCTCAAAGAAAGTAGGCAATGGGCCTAAATGAAGTCTGGCAGAAAGAAATTAATCTTAAAAAAATCAATAAGCCCTGCCTTTGTTTTTATTTAGCTTTAGGGGAATACATGCCAGTGACATTTACCTTGGACTATGTCCCCATGACCGAAATAACAAGAGCATGTCAGAGTGGGTGGGGGCATGGTGGTCCCTTCCCCCTCCTCAGCCTGGCTCAGCAGCAGAGGATGGAGGCAGTTGAAAACTTGACCTTGCAGGGCTGGTTGATATCATATAATCATCCTTCTACCATATGTATCTCCTATACGTATCAAAATTATGTAATTCAGTATATGTTTGCAGGCTGCACTGTAGGGTTTTTCATGAAGATGGTAAAATCAGTAAGCTAGTTCATCATATATTAATTACATGCTCAGAACTTCTCAAGGCAATTCTTAAAATTAAATAGCACATATTCATAGCTTAGCTTAGTACCTCCAGCAATGTTCGTCTCTTTCAGCACCACACTTGTATTCTTTCTTACCCATTCCCTTATCAGGAAACATTAGTATAAGATTTTGTAAGCTTAGAAGCATTCGGAGGTGGAGCAGGTATACAAAGATAATGGATTGTGTCCTGTTGCAAGCAGATGAATGTTTCCAAGTCTGTTCTTTTATTGGTCTTGTAGCAAGGTTATTAGAAAAAGAAACTTTTTAGGTTATGTCTCACAGTCAACATAATTTAATCCTTCTAGTTTCAGGGTTTTTAAAGCATTTTTATTGTTTACACTATTACAGATGTCCCTATTTTTTCCCTCTTTGCTAACCTCCCCTGCCCACCAGCCTCACCTCCATAGTTTCAGGTTTATTTTGAAATGCTTGAATATTGAAGGTGATGTCTCACAAATATTGGATTACATCAGGTTAAAAAGTGTCTTCACAAAGAAAAAATGAGCCTCTTTATCAAATATTTTTTCATATTTTCTTCACACACAAGTTCATTAAAACTCAAAACCAACAAGAACCACAAGATACCAGTGGTTAAAGTCTTGATTTAACCCAACCGGACGGGTGGGAAACTATTGCCTCAAGTCTTCCTCCCCTTAGACATTTTTGTTACGTTGTCTCGATTCTCAACTCTGAATTGGATGGGGATTCAAATCCCACCTCTACCCTGGGAAAGCTACCTATCCTTTAGGTAGGTAGCTAAACCACTAAATTTCATCCTTTCTAAAATTTAGTTTTCTCCGACAAAGTGGAAGGATAATAAGAGTGGTTTTACAGACTGAACAAAAGTGCTTAAATACTGTTTTGCCTATTTAGTTTAGGTTCTGATAGTTATTTGAAAATTAATTCATTGGTTTACAAATATTGATTGATCAACCACCTTCCATGATGCCAGTCACAAGACTCTGGCAATAAAAAAGATGATTAAGATAGTCTCTCTGCATTGTTACCCCCATTCTCTCCCTTCCCTCTCTCAGCTGATAACCCTCCAAGTGATCTCCATATCTATGATTCTTTTCCTCTTCTCGTTGTTTGCTTTGTTTGTTTTTTTAGATACAGTTGTTGATAGTTGTGAATTTGTTGCCATTTTAATGTTCATAGTTTTGATTTTCTTTTTCTTAAATAAGTCCCTTTAACATTTCATATAATAATGGCTTGGTGATGATGAACTCCTTTAGCTTTACCTTGAGGGAAGGTAAAGGAAAAGGGGGAAAAGGTGTGGGAATTAAAAAGCATAAATTTGTAGGTACAAAATAGATAAGGAGATGTTAAGAATAGCATAGGGAATGTGAAGCCAAAGAACTTACATGCACAACCCATGGACATGAACTGAAGGGGGATCGTTGAAGGGAGTGGGGGTGCCAGGCAAAGGGGGGCAAAAGGGGAAACATTAGAACAGCTGTAATAGCATAACCAATAAAATATATTTAAAAATGAATAAATCTTGAAAAGATATCCTCTATACAAAATAACTTCACAGTTTAGGGTTACATACACATACATAATTAAAATACACTGTGCTACTAAATAAAGATATTAACAAAATACTATAAAAGAACAACAACAGAAGATGGAGAGGCAGACTCTGGGGAATTGGGGCAGGATCCACACATTAGGGATATTTGAGTTATACCCCAGCAAAGAATAACGGCAGCAGGAGAGTAAAAAGGAAATATGGATGCAGGCAAGGGGTGCATTCATCCCATGACAAGCTATCCTCCGTGTGGATATGACATACATGGCTTCATAACAGACCGTCTGTGAGGACAGACAGTGTTCAAACTGATTAGATGTAAATTATCAAATATATATTTTTCCTACTTATAACTCTGGGAAGTTTGGCAAACTTTTTTTAAAAGAATACAATGATACTTAACTATTGATTTAACTCTGACAGAACTCCAAGACTAGATACTAACCGGGAGCGATTTGAAACGCCCGGAAACTGCTGCCGCGGGGCCTGTGAGATGCGATGGGGCTCCAGTCGAGACAGGGCCAAAGGGATGGTTCCAGGAGGCTCTGCTGGGTTGACGGCAGGGAAAGTGCACAGGAATTGGTTAGCGTTGGTACAGGAGCCAGGTCGAGGATGACGCCGAAAGTTCTAGCTTCTCTGATATTTTGCTTATTAACTCCTAAATTTAAGTTTGAAGGAGCCCTTATATATGCTCTTCTAAAGCAGTATTGGGATACAAAAGGCAGATATTTATACCATATTTCCGGCAGCTCCTTTGATGAAAGCACTTTTGAAGCTGATTTGTGCATACACCTACACTGCGAGCCTCAGATATTTTATTAAAAAAAAGAAAGAAACCATGTTCTACAAACTCTTTCCCCACCTGTGTTTTTCAGCATAAGCAATTGCTTTATTTACCACCAACCTCTGTCTGAGTTCTTTTGAATGCAGGTTCAAAAGTACATTCCATGAATATATCTTGTTCCTGTGTGTGTTGAAATCTGCTGGCAAAATATGTTATTTTATATCTCTATGGAATAAAAGCCCAAATATGTGAATAGACAACTTATAAGAGACAAAACCAATGATGGATTCCATAACAAAAAATGTTTGATTACCTTAGAAATTAAAATTAAATCTAGTTTCAATATGGCAAAAGTTACCCTTTAAAAAAGACAGTATACAATGTTGGCAGAATGTTGGTGAGATGAATTTTTTCTTACATGGTTAGTATGCTTTATGGAAAAATGTATTGCTACATGAAAAGAACATTAGAACTACTTTTCTACCCCAGGAACCCAATTTCTAAAAAATTATATTAAGGGAATAATTAGGGATACAGGTAAGGATTAATTAATGTTTAAGATAAACAACTATAAGATAATGGCTAAATAAATTCTATATTCATTAAAAACACACTTTTCAAAACAAAATTGATAATACAAGATAATAATTATGCCACATAAATGACAAACTCTGTATGCCACAAGATTTTATTTTTAAAGAGTTTATTTGTACATTCAAAAATAGGGAGCTGGAAAGAAAGAACCTGGATCAGTATTGAGGTGTTTTGAATGTTGAGATTATTGGTAATGTTGGCTATCAATAGTGTTCTTTTTCTTAAGTTTCTGAAGTAAAGCATAAAGATTTTTAAAATCAGAGTGAATTATTCAAAGCAATTTTTAATACAGTTTCATTAATGTTGAGCATTCTTTCAAGTTCACCTGTTTTTCTTTGTGTATTTTATATATTCTAAATATGTATATAATAGGAAACAGGCATGGCCATCAAAATCAGCTCAGCAATATAGGAAAATTACCACATGGCCATAGACATATGTTTATTTAACTACAATTTTTCTAGGAATTGCTCATCATTTAGTCAATATTTACTGAGAGGCATAAATCTATAACATACCAGAGATGGGAGGGATGAGAAATGATAGAGTCAAAACATTCATTTTTACAAATGGGCTTTGTGAAAATGTATTTTCATGGCAAGGCACTGGGAAGCCATTGAAGGATTTCAAACACGAGAGTGAGATAATTAAATAATGTTGATAATAATGTAGATGGTTGACTGGCAAGGTAATAGTTAAGGGACAGGATATCCAGCTAGAAGGCTATTTTAATAATCCAGGGAAGGAATAATAAAACCCTGAATTGGGAAGGTGGTAGCAAGACTGGAGAGCAGATGAGGTTTTGGAACCAAGGGGGCCATATATATGGTGATGGAAGATGATTTGACTTTGGGTGGTGGGAACACACGCATTGTAGAGATCATGTGTCATGGAAACGTACACCTAAAACTGACATGACCTGTGATCCAATGTCACCCCAGTACATTCAATAAAAAGAGAAGTAGAATCGACATGTTAGTGTCAGATTGATTACGTGTTAAAAAAGAGGAGTTAACTACAATTGAGTTTTCTAAGTTGGGTAGTGGTAGAATGTGATGCCATTGGCTGAAGTAAGATTTCAAATGCTTGTCCACAATGTCACCACACTGTGGGTTTTTAAAATAAACATCAACTCGTTGACTAATTAGGTTGCATTTATATCTTCTTTAGAGAAACCTGAGTTTAGATGAATAGTTATCTATTAGCTTCCTGTAGTTCTGAGACCTCCAAGAGGAGATCTAGATCATGTGCTCTAAACCGAGAGATGCGTTAGTAAAACTTACCCAGGATGTGCTGATGTGTCCTGTGTCACTTTTGCATAAACCATCATTTTCATAGCAACAACACCCAAAGGAACTCCTGAAGAAATAAAGCTATTTTCAAGTTTTCTACTTTATATCAATTAGAAACTAATTTGAAATGCTTCAGTTTAAAGGTGGAAGATATTTCTGGTCCAGTCACCAGTCTTAATGAGCTGTTTTCAAACCAATATATTTTCTTCCTTTCTTTGGGCCCCTCCATATGTTCTTTTCCTCTGAGATATGGATTTACGCCCTCCCTGAGACACAGCAAACAGCCATAGTCATACAGTGTGCTTTCTCACAGGCATGTTCTGTTGACATTACCATGCGTATAAAAATGATCTTGGGAAAGAGAAAATTTAAAAGTACAGATGTAAGAGTTTATTATTTTGTTTGACTGAAATTGTTACAGATCCAACTAACTCAGCATTAGAATGATCTCAAAGTGTTAGACCCCAGCCATGCGTCCACTGCTTCTGCTGCACCCTTACCGGGTGATCACGTCTTTTTCTGAATATCCCACAAAAGGGCTATGTCTTCTATAAATACTTTTTAAAAGGTTATCTTCTAGCAAGTTCAAATTTGTCTCCTTGTAACCTATCTAACTGATCCTAGCACCATTAGAACAGGGCTCCATTTTGTATAGGCCACTGGAATAACTCATCTAAACTGCATTTTCTACTGTGTTGGTTTGGGCTCTTAGAAAAACAGATGGCAAAAACGAATTAAAGTGTAAGAGAAGTATTAGTGATATTTCCCGTGTGCCTGTACACATAAAGCAGAGGGAGCTGGAGGAGACAGTGAGAGTCCTCAGACTGAGATGCAGGAATGACACTTGTGAAAGGAGGGGGCGAATGGGGAGGGGCCAGGAGGAGTCTGAGGCAGCATATGCTGCAAAAAGCAAACAGAATACATGCCATGTATTATAATAAAAGTCATGCTAGTTTCAGGGTTTTGTGTTCATAAAACAAAATGACAAAATATTCTAGAATAATATCTCCAGAGTTCTGAGGCAGAAAAAAAAGACTATTTAAACTAAGAATTAGCTAAAGATATATGTATTATTCAGGATCCATTTGAGAAAATAAAATTTCAGTATAGGTACAACCAACAGAAAGTTTGATAGAAATAAGTGATGAGTATTGAAAGGGTTTTAACAACAACAGGAGAAATTACAGGGGGTTGGAAGAAAAAAGATACAAAATGAGTGATACTAAGAGATGAGAAGCTGTTAAAACCCTTGAACTTGAGACAGTGAATCTGTATCTTCTGCGACCTATGTGAGATGCTGTTGCAGTCGGTTGGGCTCTCAATCTGCCAAAGGAGTATTTCCTGAACCAAGGCTGAAACCAAGTAAAAGGGGCTACATCTGCCCACTCTGCTTGAGTCTGGAATCTATCCATTTCTGCTGCTGCTACCATATCTACTGCTAGCAACTGTCATACTGTTGGAGCTAGAGGAGGAAACTTCATTCTTTGTGTTGTCTTCTTATCTTCCTCTAGTACCTTCTAGTAGAAATCATCAGGAAGACAGCTGGCAAGAAAGACTGAGAAATGTAGCCTGTAGACTTCTTGCCATCTTGAGTACACAGAACAGCACAGAAGGGTGGTAATAGGGGCCGAGAGCAAACAGACAATTGACTGCCTTGTTCTGTATGCCAGTCAACACTGAACTCAAGAATATGGAAGTTGTAGAATAAAATAGAAGTGATAATTAAAATCACAAAAAGAATTCCTAGTCTTATTGCATTATAATAAAAATTTTTCTTCTATGGTTTCTATTGTTTATTAATGAGATTTTTATGTGCTTTAGCATAACAATTATTACATATTTTAAAAAGAACTAGCATCCTTTACCTTTGGTGTAGAAAAGAGACAAATTATACATAGATTTATTTATCCTTAACATCCTTGTTGCCCTTATCCATATTTGTTGTTCAAACTCCCCTTCTACATAAGCAGAAGAATAAAACATTATTTTCAAGGATGATTGTGGTCATTTGGCTTGGGGAGAGGGTGGAAGGGAATGGATCATGGACTGAAAATCTTATGGATCATAAAAGATCTACCAGAAGAATGTCAGCCCCGTTTATCCTCCATGGGGCTCTAAACAATGCACCCGAATGTTTTCCCCTATTCTTTATTCCTGTTCCCTGAGGATACCTCCTAGATAAACTAGGTCCACCCAGGTCATTGTTTTAGATTTTACTTTCTTAGGAACCTTAGGCCAAATTATAGGCAAATTCATAACAGAGATCCCACTAGGCAACATTTTGAGATATCTGAGCAAAAAGAAAAACATTCCTCATTAGACACAGAGTGAAATAACAAGTGGCACTAGAGGCTTTGAACTGGGTAGGCAAAATGTGATGTGACAAAACTTTTCCAGCTCGCCTAACATTTTTCATATCAAAAGCAAGAGGGCAGGTAATGGGGCTCAGAAAACTCTACTTTCTTCCCTCCTCATTCTTGTTGCTCCTTCTCCATCTGCCAAAGTCTTGATGGAGTATTCTGAAAGTAAAAGTAACAATGCTTTATCTGTCTATCTATCCATCTGTCTATCATCATCTTTATATTTATAAACATCCTAGATATATATTCACAAAATATGTACTTATATATGTAGTATACATATATATATGTATGCATATCTTTTATTCCAGGTTACTTTTACACTTACTGTTTCACTTAGTGGGTTTCTGTACACCATTTAGATTATTCAGTCTTGACTCTTTTCTCCATAGTAGTTGTCCTCTTATTCACATAGTTCTACGACTCCGGTTGATTTTTAAATTACCAGTAGGTTTTGCTAGCTGCCTTTTTTTCCTTCAGTTATAATTATTTAATTTTTTAATTTTATTAAATTTATTGGGGTGACATTGGTTAATAAAATTATGTAGTTTTTAGGTGTAATATTTTATATCATCTGCACATTTGTATTGTGTGTTCACCACCCCAAGTCTAGTCTTTTTCCATCTTCGTTTATCCCCACTTTACCTCCCTGTATTTTCCCCTACCCGCATTAGCCTCTAGTAATCACCATACAGTTGTCTATAACTTTTTCTTTGCTTAATCCCTTTACCTTTTTCACCCAGCACTCCAACCCTCCTCTCTTCTGATAGCCGTCAGTTCATTCTGCATTTATGAGCCTATTTCTGTTTTGCTTGTTATTTTGTTCATTAGATTACACATATAAGCAAGATCATATGGTACTTGTCCTTCTCTGACTTCTGTGGCTTATTTCCCTTAGCATAATTCTGTCCAGGTCCATTCATGCTGTTACAAAAGGTAACACTTCCCTCTTTTTTACAGCCTTGTAGTGTTCCATTGTGTAAATGTGTCACAGCTTTTGTGTCCACTCATCTACTGAAGGGCACTTGAGCTGCTTCCAAATCTTGACTATTGTAAATGAACTTAGAGGTGCATGTGTTCTTGCAAGCTAGTGTTTTGCGTTTCTCAGATATATTTCCAGAGATGGAATCACTGGGTTATAGGCAGTTTCATTTTTAACTTTTTGAGGTAACTCCATACCGCTTTTGACAGTGGCTCTACCAATCTACATTTCCACCAACAGTTTTGATAAAATTTCTGACTTATCCAAGTAATTTCTTCAAGAATATTTGGAAATATAATTTCATAGATTTTGCCAAAACTTGAGATTTGTTCCTATTACTTTTGTGTACAAATAACAGCTTATTACTAGTGAGAAGGGCCATAAAAAGCTTAAGCTACACTTGTTTTTTTAAAATAGCATTTGTTACAGAAGGTGCTAGAGAATGCTAAGATGAAACCAAACTGGTTTAAACTGCTTAGTTAAATTACCACTGGCTCCCTACTGTCTCATATGCCCCCACCACCACCCCTCAACTCTGGCTTGAAAGTTTTTAAGGCATTAATTTAAAGTTAACTACTTTACTCACTAGATATTTATTGCGTATTTAAAATCTATCAGCCATTATTTTTGATGGTAGGAATATAGCAGTGGAGCATGACCGAAAAGCGTCACCTTTCCTGAAGCTTAAATTCTAATTGAAGAAAAAAGGCAATATCTAAGATATGTAAATATATGTAATATATTATATGTTGATAAATGCTAAGGATTCATTGATTAATTATCTCACCAAAATATTTTTGTGTGCATCTTCTTGTTTTAATTGATCTTTAATGCCACCATTTGTTTTAACCCTAGCTTTTATAAAATCTAGAAACTCAAATCCATTATATTCTCTGTCTAATTTTAAATTCCTGTTTACTTTTATTAATTTCACAGATACATTTTAAAACTGTCCTTTGAAATATGTATTTTATTTTCTGCAGTAAGTTAGCAACTTCCAGATTCCAACAGTGACTCAATTTGTTTATATTTATTTTCATAATATCTTAAAGCCATCTTTTTTAATCAGAGAAACTAATTCATTCATTCATTCACCTATTCAAAAGATATTTAAATTCATATTGTGGCAGGTGCTAGAGAATGCTAAGATGAAAGTACTCAGAGTAATGTCCTCTTATATCGATAAAAGAAGAAAAAATTGTAAAGCAGTTTTCCTTTTTTGTGATGATCTAATTGCAATCATGGGAAGAATTTGCACTTCTTTACTAAATACATTTTATGTTACTTACTAACATTTTTATTTGAACAAAAAGATTTACAGTTAGTCTATGGGTCTGAGCACAGCCAGGGTGTGAGATCAGACTCCGTTCTGCTCCCAGGCTGCCATGCTGGCAGGCCACCTTACTGCTCATTGACACTGGAGGGCAGCTGAGTTCTTACGAGGCCAAATTGGTGTCCCTGGCTAAACTATATCTAGGCATTCATTTGTTCATTTCCTTTATTTATTTATTTGTTCATTCATCCAATTTTTGTAATGGGGTCCGATCTGAAGAACAAGGAATAGTTGTTAAAGGCCTATAAAGTTGATGGTGGGGTTTTGAAGCACATGGATGTGAGAACCAGTGGAAACTTAGGCAGAGCATTTCACTTGTGTTTTTATCTTTAAAAATGAACATTGACTTAGAGGAAGTTTGTGATGCTGACACAGAAGAGGAAAAACCTGTATCTGTGTCTCTAATCATCTAAGCGATAAAAATAACAAGAAAGGAAAAGGCTCTAAATAGAACCAATTATCAGTCCTGACCCATTAGAGAAAAGACTTGAAAATTTTTTTCAGAACCAGAATCCTGGCTTCTTGTTTTATAGTGGATTACATTTTCTTTCTCTCTTTAATCAGATAGTTGTGTAATTATACTGGCATACTTCAAAGATATCACAAGTTTGGTCCCAGACCACTGCAATAAAGCAAATACTGGGAGCAATAAAACAGATCACACAATCTCTTTTGTTTGTTTGTTTTTTTCAGTGCTTATAAAAGTTATGTTCATGCTACTATGTTTTAGGAAGTGTGCAATAGCATTATTTCTAAAACATGTACTGTACCTACATTAATTAAAAATACTTCATTGCTAAAAAAATGCTAACTGGCATCTGAGCCTTCAATGAATCTCAATCCTTTTGCTGGTAGAGGGCCTTGCCTTACTCACTGTTGATGGTTGCTGAATGACCAGGGTGGTGATGGCTGAAGTTAGGATGGTTTTTGCCATTTCTTAAAGTAAGATAGTACTGAAATTTACCCCATCAACTCATTGATTCTTCCTTTCATGAACAATTTCTGTCTAGCACGTGAGCTGTTTAATAGCATTTTATCCACAAGAGAATCTTTTTCAAAATTGGAATTAATCCTCTCATATCTTGCCACTGTTTTATCTAAGTTTATGTAATATTTTAAATCCTTTTATCATTTTAACAATCTCCACATATCTTCAACCAGAAGTAGATTTTATCTTCAGAAACAACTTTTTGTGCTCATCCATAAAAAGGAACCTCATCCATTCGAGTTTTATGATGAGATTGCAGCAATTCATTCACATCTTCAGGTTCCACTTCTAAGTGTAGTTCTTTTGTTTTTGCACCACATTTCTAGTTACTTCCTCTTCCACAGAAGTCTTGAACCATCCAATGTCATTTATGAGGGTTGGAATGACTTCACCCAAACTTCTTTCAATGTTGATATTTTAACCTCTCTCCATGAATGTTCTTAACAGCATCTATAATGGAGAATCCTTTCCAGAACATTTTCAATTCATTTTGCCTATGTTTATTAGAGGAATCACCAGCTGTGGCAAGTATAGCCTTAAGAAATGTATTTCTTAAATAATAAAACTTGAAAGTTAAAATTGCTGCCGGATGTATGGATCACAGAATGGATATCGTGTTAGCAGGCACAAAAACAACATTAATCTCATACAGCTTCTTCAGAGCTCTTGAGTGACCAGGTGCAGTGTCAACAAGCAGTGATATTTTCCAAGGAAACTTCTTCTCTCTGAGCAGTAGTTCTTCACTATAGGGTTAAAATATTTAGTAAACAATGTTGTCAACAGCAGTGCTGTCCCCCAGGGTCTCTTGTTCCATTTACAGAGAACAGGCAGAGTAGACTTAGCATAATTCTTAAGGGCTCTACAATTTTCAGAATGGAAGATGAGCATTGGCTTGAACTTAAAGTTGCCAACTATATTAGCCCCTAACAAGAGTGTCAGCTTGTCCTCTGAAACTTTGAAGACAGGCATTGACTTCTCCCTAGCAATGAAGGTCCTTGATGGCTTCTTTTTCTAATACAAGGCTGCTTTGTCTATGTTTAAAAGCTGTTGTTTAGTGTAGCTGCCTTTGTTAATTTTCTTAGCTAAACGTTCTGAGTAATTTGCATCTTCTGCATCAGCACTTGCTACTTCACTTTGGATTTTTTTTATGTTATAGAGATGGCTTCTCTTTCTAAACTTGAACCAATTTCTGATAGCTCTGAACTTTTCTTCTGCAGCTTCCTTATCTTTCTCAGCCTTCACAGAAGTGAAGAAAATTCAGGCCTTGCTCTGGATTAATATTTGGCTTAAGGGAATGTTGTAACTGGTTTGACCTTCTACCCAGATCACTAATACTTGCTCCATATCAGCAATGAGGCTGACACCCTCAGAATTAAAATTGTTCTTATTTTTTTGATCACAGATTAGTTTTGCTTGTTTTAAAACTCTAAGCAAATAGTATTACACAGTATGGATTCTTTTGTGTAAGGCTTTTCTTACTCAGCATAATTTTTTGGTATTCATCTCTTTTGTATTTCAGTAGTGTTTGTTATTGCTGAATATTATTCCATTGTACAACTATATCACAGTCGATTTATTATTTTTATTTATGGACATCTGGCTGTTTCCAATTCTTATCTATTTTGAACTGGCCATCTGCAATTTCATTGAATAATATTTTCTTAAGTATTTTTGCATCTATGTCTATGAGAGATATGTGTCTGTAATTTTCTTCTTTTTCCCCTTCTTTTGTAAACCATGTCAGATGTCAGTATTAAGGTTATACTGACCTCATAAAATCAGTTAGCATATATTCCCTCTGCCTCTATTTTCTGTAATACTTTAAGTTTGGTGTGATTTCTGTAACTGGGAAGTATGGTGGGGCCCAGTGCTTGTCACCATGTATACACATACTACAAAAACTTGTGAGGAAGGAAATAGGTTTTTGTTAACAGGAAACCCAATTTGAAAGAGCTGGAAACATTCCAAGCCAATCTCATTTGCAAACATCATAAACTATCCACTTCCAGAACGATTAAAGCCCAAAACCAAACCCAGAAGTTCCCCATTATTGCTTATCTGTCCTTTTGGAGCTTAAACTAGCCATGCAAACAGGTCTCCATCTTCTCTAGGTATGCATCTGTGGGTTTTCAGGGTCCCTGTAGTCTTGCAGCAGCTCTCTCTCTCTCTCTCTCTCTCTCTGTGTGTAGGGTGTACTGTCAGATTACTCTAGATGGTCCTGTAGGGGAGGCTCCATCCACAATGAGCCTCTGTGAAGCTCTCTGTACCTGCGTGGAAGTAGTTCAGGACCCATGTGCCTTGCTACACCTGGCTGTCAAAGGCTGGAACCCAGGGAGAGATGCACTCCAGAGTGGCACTCTACCTCTGGGGAGCTAGCTTCCAGCATTGTGGGGCCTGTGTCCCAAGTGGCCCCGGTGTCTGCAGCTCCAACCAGCAGATCAACAGCCATTACCCAGCTCCCATGGAAGGAATGCACAGGCAGAGTGCACTCCTGTACCCTGGCCACTATGGAGCAGTCACCAACAGGCCTGTATTAGCACGGGACACAGGCAAGCAGCAGTTGCTGCAGTTTCCCCTCTGAGGAGGGAGCAGGAGGGGGGATGCCTTCCAGGCCCACCCCAAAGGCGCAGCCTGCAGATGGGTGGCAGCCACTGTGGCCTTCTTGTGGGGGAGGGGCAAGGAACCTGTTGCCTGACCATGCTCCTCCAGCCCACCTGCCACTTCTCCTCTCTTACTAGAGCTTGCTGCTCTCCTAGGTGGCCCTGGGAACATTCTGGGCCACTGGGTGCGCAAGGCCCAGAGCCCAAGGATGGGGCACCGGAACACCAGGAAGTAGGCCCCCGTGGACCAGGAAGTAGGGGAACATCCAAGAGAGTGGCATTGCTGTGCTCTTCTTCTAAAGGCTCCTGCAGAAATTCCTGTGCGCCGCGTGCGTCCACTTGGATGCCAGGGCAATGTAAGCTGGTGCGGTTGTGGCTCATGCGCTGTCTCTGACATGTCCCAACCCCTCCCTCCATTTCTGGAGCGGGGTTCCCCCAGCCCCTTTGCGTTTCTTCTTAAGTTTAATAGAATGTGTGAATGAAACTATGTGGGCTTGGAATATTCTTTGTGAAAAGCTTTGATGATTGATTTATTTATTAAACAGAACATTTCAGATTTTCAATTTTATTTTAATGTTGGTTTTAATAAAGTGTCCTTTCTGTCCACCTCCCCCAGCCAAGATTTATCTATTTCATCGACATTGTCAATAATTTTTTGGACATAAAGTTGATCATAATACTGTGTTAATATCATTTTAATGTCTTTGTGGTCTGCAGTGGGTACAATATTTTCATTTCTCTTGTTGGTAATTTGTGTTCTTTACCATTTTTTGTTTTCCTCATCATTATTTTAATAATGAATATTGAAAGGCTGTTTCTTGATTCTGATTTTTTAAATTAGTCTTACTAGAGACTTTTTATTTGATTGATCTAAAATATTAGATTTATTACTTTCTGCTTTCTTATTAATATCTGCTATTATCTTGATAATTTCCTTCATATTACTTACTTTACCATTAGTTTCTTTTTTTCTATCTTCTTAAAGGAAAATCTTAGGCCACTGACTTTAGACTTTCTTCTTTACTATCTTCTTTATTTCATTTAATGCTAAAATTTCCCTTAAGTGTTGTTTTAAGTGTATCCCACCATTCTGGTATGTTGAAATTTGATCATTACTCACTTTGACACATTGCTTAATTTCTCCTGTTCTCATTCTTCTTTGAATCATTGTTTATTTGGAAGTATGTTGTTTAAATGTGAAATATTTTGGTTATTTTCCCCAGTATTTTATTTTTATGGCTTTCTAATTTGAATCCATTGTGATCAGAGAATATCCTTTGTGCAATTTCAATTCTGTTATATATATTCTGTGGCCTGTTTCATGATGATATGTATAATATATCACATTGAATATTTAGCTTGCATTTAAAATGTTTATTCTTGAGTGGTTGGGTGTGATGTTCTATAAATATTTATTAGATCAAGACGCTTAACATATTGTTTAGATCATCTTTATGTTACTGAATTTTTGTCTGATTGTTCTATAAATTACTAAGTGATCGTTGTTAAAATTTCTAACATTGTGTTTGGAATTTATTTCTCCATTAAAATGTATTTATTCTTGCTTTATGTGTTTTAAAGTACTTTAGTAAGACTGCACAGATTATTGTTACATCTTTTAAAAGATTTGATTATTTTATTATTGTAAAAATTTTATTTCTTGTAGTTGTTTTCTGACTTGAAGATATTCTATCTAATATTACTGTAACTACTCTAGCCTTTTTATGCTTACTATTCTTACATGATATACCTTTTTCACTCATTTTACTTTCAATCCTTATATTGAAAGTGTCTTGAAGATAGCAAATAGTTGTCTTGATTTTTAAATAAATTTTGATAATCTCTGATTTTCAATGGGAAAGTTTAGTCATTTATATTTAATATAATTGTTGGTAGGGTTGGGTTTACTTTTCCTATTTTAAAATGTGTTTTCCACTCATCCCTTTTGTTTTTTGTTCCTCTCTCCCTAAATTGTCATCCTCTTTAAGATTAAAAAAATTTGGAATTTCATTTTATTTATTAATTTTTTGTACATACTTCTTTTCATTATTTCTTAGTACTTTCTGTAAGGAGTAAACGGTGCATCTTTAACTTTTCATAGTAGAATAAGAGTTCTTACTGTGCCATTTCACAGTAAAAGGCGGGAAACTGGCAAGTGCTTTGGTCCATGCAGTGCCCTTTGCTGTGTGCTCTCATGGACATAATGTATCATTTTTATTTACATTACAAGCTCTATTGGAAAACATAATTTTTGCTTTAAAAAACTTATAAGAATTTTAAGAAAACTTAGAGGAAAAGAGAAGCTGTTTATTGTTACTTTGTATTTTCCATTTTTGATAGTTTTCATTCTCCCCAAGGATATGAGTTTCTAATTGGTATAATTTTTCTTCAGCCTCAGAACTTCCTTTGGCAATTCTTTTCATTTATGTCTGCTGGCAATGAGTTCTCTCACATTATCTAAAAATGAGTTTTTCTACATTCTAGAATGGTACTATTGCTGGATATTAAATTCTCAGCTGACAGTTTTTGTTGGTTTGGAATTTTGCTTTGATCAGCTTAGTATTTTTTGTACTATCATTTGAGCTTCAAGGTTTCTGATAAGTAAATTATATGATATTACATTTTTCCTTCTGTATGTACTGTTTTGTTTTTCTTTGACTATTTTCAATTTTTTTCTCTTTTTCTCTGGTTTTGTGTAGTTTTATCTTGATATATGTAGGTATCATTTTCTTCATATTTTTTTATTGAGAATTGCTAAGCTTCTCAAGCCTTTAAATTAATGTCTTTCACCAAATTTTGAAGAATTTCAGCCATTGTTTCCTCAAAATTTGTTTTGTTCCACTCTCTCTTTTTTCCTGAGACTTCAAATACGTGTATAAATAGATCTTTTGATATTATTTTGTCTGCCACTAAAGGTATGTTAATTATTTTGCAATCTTTATCCTATTTTATTTTACAGATTGGATAATTGCTATTGAATTGTCTCTAAGTTCACTGAATATATCTTCCATGTTCTTTATATTCCTGTTAAACTCACTCAGTATGTTTATATATCAAACATTTGTAAATCAGATATTTTCATCTCTAAAATTTCCCTTATTGTATATTGCTCATACTTTTCTGCTGAGATAGCCTATCTTATTTATTGCAACTATGCTTTAAAATGTATATCAGTGTTGGTTGTCTTTTGTCTACAGAATTGGTCAAATATTTTTGTTTCTTTTTATAGTGAATAAATTTGGATTGCATTCTAAATTATGAATTGTTATGGCATAGAACTCTGTAATTTCTTTTATTCCTCTGAAGAGCTGGTATTTTTATTTTAGTGGGCAATTAAATTGGTCGAACTGAAAATACAAATGTTCCCTCTTAGGCAGCAGCTCAAATATCAATTGGTAAAGGTATTTTTTGTTGTTGTCTGCTCTGCTTTGAGTCTGCCCCAGGCATGCATGGTTTAAGCCTCAGGCTAAATCTGATAAAAATTTAGCACAGAACTTGGGGCCTCTTCACTGTGCGACCTTTCTCTGTCACAAAATTTGTCCCTTACTCTTTGGTTCCTCTGAACTGTATACTGTAGACCTTTAGGACAGAGAATGTGTGAGTTTTTAATTCAACTTCAGCTTATTTTTAGACTAAAATCCATAAAACAAAAAATTCATAGCATGTGAGTCCCTTTTTCTAAAGCTCACTTCACAGTCTGTTTACCTCTGTTCACATTTTTCCAAGTTATTGGCTTTTGCATTTCTGTAGAATTATAGTTGATATATTTGGGAGTACCAGGTGTATAGGAATTTGATTAGCCTTTCAGGAACCAAAAAACACTTCAAGGTGATCAATTTAAAAAAATGATGAGTTTGTACTCCAGTAATTTTTGTAAGTAAAAGCTTTGTTTAGATATAATTTACATATCACAAAGTTTACCCTTTTAAAGAATATCATTCAAGGTTTTTCATGTATTCACAGAGTTATGCAAAAATCAGCACTAATTTTACATTTTTCTCCCCTGGGAAAAAAAAGGAAATGCTACACCCATTACCAGTCATTTTCCATTCACTCTCCCCCTGGTCTCTAGCAACCGCTAACCTACTTTATGGATTTACCTGTCATGGACACGTCATGTAAGTGGAATTATAGAATATGTGTTTTTTTGTGACTGGCTTCTTTTACTTAGCTGATCAGAAGTCTGTAATTAAATATCCAGAGAGCACAACACAAGTGATCAGAAATAAACTGCTGTTATTATTGTATTTGTATAAAAATATTGTTCTTATTTGTATAATTATTTTTAGTTTATGAGTATGAATCAAAGTCAATTTTAAGACTAATATCTGCTTATGAGAATGTTAACAGTAGGAAGTAGAGAAAAAGTATGTGGAAGAATCAGAAAAACATGTGCAGAATCATTTCACTGCTTGTATTTTCTTAGGGAATTGAGGCACATTGGTAGCTTAATGAAGAAAAAGGTTAATGGGGCACCACAGCTGAGTAAGCCAGAATATTTAGTACTAGTTAGTAGCTCCTCTACCCTTGCTTGCTGGTGGCAAATGAGATTATATCAAAAATGAAAACATAGTGAATTATGGGACATCTGTTTTTGTCTTTATTTTCTTCCTTAAATAATAATGAATAATACTAAGGCTAATGCTAATGCTAATGCTAATGCTAATACTAATACTAATACTAATACTACTAATAAAACATATTTGGCCCTGGCTGGTGTAGCTCAGTAGATTGATAGTGGGCCTGTGAACCAAAGGATCATGATTTGATTCCCAGTCAGGGCCCAGGCCTGGGATGCAGGCCAGTTTACAGCAGGGGGTGCACAAGAGGCAACCATACATTGATGTTTTTCTCCTTCTCTCCCTCCCTTCCCCTCTAAAAATAAATAAATAAAATCTTTTAAAAAAATTTTATGTATTTATTTATCTTTAGAAGTGAAGGGAAGGAGAGAAGGAGAGAACTATCAATGTATGGTTGCTTCTGGTGCATCCCCTGCTGGGAACTGGTCCCTGCTGGGAACTGGCCTGCAACCCAGGCATGTGCCCTGACAGGGAGTTGAACTGCGATCTTTTGGTTCGAAGGCTCGTGCTCAATCCACTGAGCTATACCAGCCAGGGCTAAATAAATAAAATCTTTAAAAAAATAAATAAATATTTGATAAGCACTTATTATAGGTGGTCAAAAGCCTGGAAATATAGGCAAATATGCACAATAAATAGTAACTGATTTTTTTAACATATGATTTGTCAGTGACCTTACCTGAAACATGTAATGCATTGCCTCAATTTTGATCATTCTGATCATAATCATCCTTAGATAAACTTTGTGTAATTCACATCTTGTATGATTAAAAGACATGCATTTTGGAAATCTCTTGAATGGTTTGGCAAAACACTTCCAGTTCCTTGGATGTTTATTAAATTGACCTCTTCATACTGTCTATGACCTTAACTATGACTGCTTCCTTCAACTTACTGGAAATGGATGATTGTTCACAATAGTTTGTCCAAGTCCCTGGCTATATCTTTGAATTTCTGAACCAGCTTTGCAGCTTTGCTGTTGGAAATGACAGCACTTTCAGGAGGATTTTTTGTTACAGGGCCTTGCTCTTCATTGTTACAGTTGGCCCTTTCATCCACTGAGCGGTACCCACTCCATGCATTACTATTTCATCAACCTGCAAAAAATACAAAATTATGATATTTGTGTTTCTGGATTTTATCATCACCCTGAATATATTGAGGAATCTTTTAAGAATTTTTTTATTTCATCCTTATAACAAATCTATGATTTGGCTTCTATGATGACTTCTACTTTACAGAGGAAGAAAAGGAAGCATGAGGAAATTAAGCAACTGGTACAAGATTACAGAGCTTGTAAATAGAAAATTATGGGTTTTGGGTTGTGGAAAGAGAATAAATTAAAAACAGAAAAATGAATAAAGAAAAACCATGTTAGCTAGCAGAACAAAAATATTTTGCTGTATGCTTATATAATATGATTAAATGTTAATATGACCTGCTCTCTGGCTTGCACATTAAATGTCAGACTTTTAGGCTTGGACTAACTGGTTTTCAGAGAGCTTTTCTGACAACCATGCTTCACCATGAAAGTGCTATGTAGCCTCGGACAAATTTTTAGCATCTCTGTACCTTCAATAATGGAGATAATTATTTTAGCCCTCTCCCAGCAGAGTTGCTATTTAGAAATCTGGATATAAATTGTTTTCTGATTTCCTTGGAAGAAAGTCACACTATAAAAATAAATTTGGGCTATTATAAATACAAGTGTGAGTGTACATTAATTTTCCCCTTATGTTCTTATTGCCAGCAGATGGAGGTCGAAATTGAATTGCTGCTGACCGTTGTCCCTTGTTATGGCCCGTGGAGATATGACAATTGAGGAAGAACTTAGAGGAATGCCAAGTAGCAGAGCATGAAGCAGTGGATGTGACCCATGTCTTGGACAATTTATGGCTGAGAGCATTTGGCAAACAAAAAACCTGCATCCTCTGTAGTAGTCTTACATGTAGATCTCAAACTCAACAATGCCCCCATCCCTATTTGATTTGTCCTACAAACGTACTTTTGCCAAAATCTACTCTCTTAATTTTCAGCTACCTTGCCAGCCCTAGCAAAATAACTAAATAACTAAATAAATCACACTTGAAGAAATGTCTCTGTTTCATGGCAAATTTGGGCACAGGAAGAAAGAGGCAAGGCACATAAAATCTCTTGACCATCCTACTCTTCATTTTCAGGGGCCAGTTGTTTTTTCTGTTTGATCAACCAGAGATTTGAACCTAAAGTCATGGATGACTTTCCAGGGGTGCCAGACCCACAAGGATTAGAAGCACAATACCTGTGTGTGCTACTGTCTTTATTTCTTTATATTAGCAGGGACTCTAAAGTTTTCACAAGGTTCTCAGAAGGACTTGGGACTTCAAAAGCATATGAATCCTGCTTTGGTTCTTTGGTTTATGGGGCAGTGAAACTTTGTACGTTTGCTTTAATGATTGAGACACAACATTTTATGTGAATGAGAACAAGGGACTGGTGGAGAAAAACAGCTTGGAGGGCATTATTACCTTTCCCAATCTTCATTTCTTGTCATGAATTATTAATCTTGAGGTAACACTTCATCTCATGCTTTGAAAACTCTCCCTCTGGTAAAAACAGCCTAATTGAATTGGAGGAAGTGGAGCAGGAAGAACTAACCGTGGATGTTGATGGTTTTACCAAAAGCCATTATACACCCTATAGCCTTCTCCACCTGTTAGAAAATCCAAGGCCCACTGATTCTCATGCCACAAGGGAACAAATGGGAAAGTAGAGGAAAAATTAAAATTGTTGTGCTTCAAACATTTCTTTCTTGTGGAGACTTTATTTTGGCTAACAGGTGTATGGGGTGACAAGGGAGGGTTAGGTCTATGGCCAGGGGTCTGATATATGGGAGATGTAAGCCAGTGTAAGCCAGTTCAATCTCTTTGGAGTGGATTTTGGTAATGTAACAGAACCTATACTCAGTAATTCCAATATCAGGAGTTTTTTTTTCCAGAAATGCATATTTAAAATAATTTGAGATATTTCATGCGTGTAATAGAACATGACAGAATCATTCGAAGTCATGACGAAATACATTATTGATATGAAATTTGTTTTTGATACTTTGCATAAAAAGCAATAAACCTATATGTATGTATACAGAGTATAGTATACTGTACATTGATGACAAACATAATACTAAGGGATTGAGGGATACGTGTCTCAATTACATTTTTATATGAGCATAGAAAAAATCTGGTACGATATATACTAAATGAAAAAAGTGGTTCCCAATGGGTGATGTGATAGCACCTAATTTATTTTTGCTTATCTTTATTTTCATTTTGTTTTCTCATAAAGCAAATACTTCTTGTCATTAATTGTGCTAATAAAGTTTAGCCACTATCTTCTTTTGAAACTATAAACTCCAGGTCAAAAATAGAAGTTCTTAACAGCAAAGAACAGACTGTTGCCCACTCCCAAAGGCTGGGCTTCAGCCATCAGAAACGGAAGTGGACAGAGGTGATGGAGAGTGGACGTCCTCCCTCCAGATGAAGCAGAGAGGCCAGCCTGGGCTACTTCCCTGGGTCTGAACCACTCCCATCTATCCACAACCAGGGCAATCCAATAGTATTTCAGATATGTCAAATAGTGCATGGAAAGGCTTTTAAAGACATTTGCAAATAAAGGGGGGGAAAGTCAGACCAAACCATAGCAAAAGTGCCTACTTCCTGCTGTTTAGATGCTTACTTCCCTTAGCTCCCTGTGCTTACTCTGATCATAGCATTTTCCAAACTGTGCTAGAATCACTCTGCCTGCCTGTCTTTTTTACAGAACACAAACTCTCTCTGTCTTGGCTTCTACTGAATCTCCATTACCTAGCACAATACTCCAACGAATGTTGAGTGAATAAATGATTAAGTAGATGCACGAGGAAGAGCATCCAGGAACGACCACCTCAGCCACCTAGGGTTCCCAACATGCACGTGCATTGAAATCCAAGGTAAAGAAAGATTAGTTTCCCAAAGGTAACCTGAGTAGAACAGCTTTCTCCAAGAAGTAAGAAATGATGAGTCAAAATAATGCACATGAGGATTTGGAAGGGATAACAAGGAGGGAAGGGGTACTGCAAAAATGAGCTGACATAAAAAGGCAAAGATGGGTTGCTAATCTACCATTATAAATGACATTACTGTGAGGATGGAGGAACAAAGGTTGCTTAGTTTGCAGGGAAGTGTATTCTTGAATGGCTGAAAATTAAATCTGCAGGATGATTTGAAGTGGGGACAGCACACTGGATGATTTTAGCCACATAAACAGGAATGGCCGGGTGCAATGATTTCTATTCAACCCCCTGGCTTCCCGGCCTAAGCTGATGATTATTAAGCATTTATGTGGCATTTCATATGTACAAGTGCTTTACAATCATTTATTATTTATTCCTCACAACGTGAGAAAGCCACAAATCAAGGGCAGGGATAAAGTTAATACAATTTTATTAAACAAGAGGGGTGTGCCTAGCAGCAGGCTCAGCTACGACCAGGGAGTGTGACCTCACAGGAGGGAAAAAACATGACAATTGCTTTTTAATTTTTTTTTGTGTTGCAATTTATACTTTTAATCAGAATTAAGTCAGGTGACCTGCACACCTGGGAGAGCCCCTGGAAGCCTGGCAACATGGTGTGCCAACTCGGAGGAAGCCTGCCTCTGAACCCGTCATTTATATTCCAAGTTTCTTCCCTCTCTCACTCTCTCCCTCCTCTCACTTCTACTCCCCTCTTTCCTGTCCCTTCACCCCCTCCTTTTTCTTCTTTCTGTTTTCTAGAGTTCATTTTTATATTTCTTTTTTCTCTTCCTTCCTTCATTCCCCATCTCTCCCTTTTTTCTTCCTATTTCTTTCTCACCCATCTTTCTTTTCCTCCTCTTCTCATCTCTCATCTGTGTGTGTGTGTGTGTGTGTGTGCATGTGTTTCTCTCCCTTTTTCTTCCTCTCACAGACACACAGAGACAGACACACAGGGACGCTACACACAGAAAAAGAATCAGAATCTAATTGTGTTAAGTGCAGAAGGTCGTTTCCTCTCTAAGACAGCACTCCCTCACTGCCTTCTTTGGAGACCTGACACACAGAAAATTTTAACCCGATTTGTACAGGGAGAATAATGGCAGTGTTAATCCAAGTTGCTTGGAAGGTCGTTTAAAAACCATTCCAGGTTGTTTTACTCCCACTGCTAGTGTTCTTCAGGCACTTCTCATAAATGCTAATGAATAATTCACCTTGGTAGTATAGACAAACACAGGCTGCTGGTGTTATTTGGAAATCATTCAAATTGACTAATTAGTCATTTCCTTTAGATTTTATTTAACAAAGGAAAAAGGATTTTTGAGATATTTGATGAATCATAGATCATTATGTTACTAAAATGTTAATAACATAAATTTAGAGAAGGGTTGAACACATTTAGTGGAAAAGCTCGAATGACTGCAATTTAAATAAATAAATATAGAGATATATACACATATACATATATATAAATTAATTTTATTCTAGGCAAAACTTTATTAGACAATGAAAAATATGTTAGGAAGAGGTCTCATGGTCCAATTTTGAGAAATAGATAAGAATCATTTGTCATCAACATATGCATTAAAATAAAGAATAGTAGACAAACACTCTCCCTAAAATCTCTTTGAATACTATTACTCATTTATGAACACCTACTATGTGTGGGATACCCTATTCTAAATGCTAGAGATAGAGCAAAGAACTGACAGAAAAGGTCTTTGCTTTCATGCAATTTAGATTCCAGAGGAAATATTTTATAAAGGTAAAGACAGGTAATTGTTAGATAGATTAGATAGGTATGTAGATAGGTATGGGTGGATGTCACGTAATGACAAGTGCTAGGCAGAAAATGGAAAGAAAGTGACTGGGCTTGTTTTGGAGTATGTTGGGTGCTATTTTTAGAGGGGTCAGAAAAAGCATTTAGGGAAGGGACAATAGAGCAGAGATTAAATATTGAGAAAGAACAGGTTGTGTTAAGATCCAAGCATTCCAAGGCAGTGGATAAGCAAAGTATAAGAGCCATGAGTTGAGAACAAGCTCAGTGTGTTGAAACGTCACTGTTTTGTAGCCTAGTGATAAAAGAGACTAGAGGAGGAGAAAAGAGGAAAGTCTAGCCAGGGACCAAATCGTGCTGTTTCTTACTTTTCTTTATCAAACTCTTTTCAGCGAATAAAAGGGAGTTTCATCCCAGCGACCGAATCACCATGATTTTCAGTTGCTGGATGGAGTAGGATAAGTTTACTCACTTGTGACCAATGTAACTCCCCTCCACACACTTTTCCTTTCAAACCCATAACCCTTCCCTTTTCACGCTACTAGAGGTGAGTCTCTTATGGACCGATAAAGAGCAATTTCAGAGAACAAAAAAGTGATTTTCTTCATTTTTTAATTTAAAGAAAGTCAGGACATAATTGAAATACTATATAATAAAGCACATTCTTGGATTTTCTCCCTGTGATTATGCTAAGATCCTCCCAGCCGGGGAGATGGAGGGGGTCTGCAGTCTACTTCCCTCCTTTCCAACCCAGATGAAATGCAGGAAAGGGAAGATAGATGCCTGATCTGATCAGCTGCCATCTTTGGAGCTATGAGCCTTTTGCCAAGTATTTCTCCTTGTGTTACTCCTTCTCTAGGAAGTGAGGGTCTGTCCACTTCAAATTGGGTCCCATCTCTACTAGTCCCAAGAGTCACCAACCAGTGGTCTGAGTTATAATACTTAGACTTAGTGGAAGATATTACTTAAAAGACATTTTGGAGCCAGATAGGAATAAACCTTGAGAATAAATGTTAAATGATGTATTGAGTCTTTGATTTTAGAGAAGTTACAAAAATATCAGAGACTAAGTCAATGATGGGTATTGAAACACAGCTCCTCTGTGTGTTACTTTCCTTAAAAAATTTAACCTCTACATGTTACGTTTTTTTCTTTTTCTCTTTCTTCTTTTCTATTGCGTTATAAGCATAGGCTTCAGTGAGCCATCTGGTACTCAAGAGATGCAATGCAAGGGTCAAACTCTTGAATGTCTGCAAGTGCCCCGTTTGCTAGTATCACCTTGTCTTTCTCTCACTGGTAATGGGACACTTGGCCTCCGCGATCTCTACCTCACTAAAGAATCTTGAACTTCTCTTTTCTTTAGACATTGCAGTTGCTTCTAAATAATTTTTTCTTTTTAAAAAATTTGTTGTTGTTCAGTTACAGCTTTCCTGCCTTTTCCCCCCTTGTTCACCCCGAACCCACTCTCACGGTCAGTCCCCTCCATTGTCCATGCCCATGAGTTCTGCTAAACTCTTAATCATGGTTCTTTATGTAATCAGCTGCATATGCTTTAGTTTTCATGCTGTATTACACTGCTAGATACTGATGTAAACTCTTGACTTTCCAAAATACCACACAATGAAGGCTATGTATGTAATTTTATTGAGGCTATGGAGTCAACTAATGAGGAAAGGAATCATGGAGTGATTGGAAGGCGGCTAAATCGCAATGTGGCACTGAGAAGCTCTTTTAAAAAATGAGATACTTTTCTTAAAAACCTTAGGCATTACCTCCTCTAAAAATGTTTCTTTGTTCTCTCAGTGCAGTTTTATTCCTCACTATGTTGGAAATACCTTCCCTTTCTACTTTTCACATTCTTTCCTCAAGCTTGCTTGTCCATCTCTCCAAAAGCAGAGGGGTTTGTCTGTCTTCTCGATTCATTTGCAATCCAAACAACACAAACTCTAGTATCTGTATTAGTTAGGGTTCCCCAGAGAAACCGAACCAAGAAAATGTATATATCAGTAGAAAAAGATACATTTTAGGGAATTGGCTCATGGGATTATGAAGAAGATTGGTGAGTCCAAAATATGAAGGGAGCTGGGGGGTTGGGCATCAGGTTAGAGACCCAAGAGCTATAGCTTGAGTTCCAAATGTCTGTTGGAGAATCAGAAAAAGCCAGTGCTTCAGATGAAGTCTGAAAGCAGTCTGCTGGGGAATTTTCTCTTGCTTGGGTGAGATCAGCCTTTTGTTTTATTCAGGTCTTTGGATGATTGGATGAGACCCACCCACATTATGGACATTATGGAGGGCAATTTGCTTTCATCAAAATCTACTAATTTAAATGGATAGTGTCCAAAAACACCATCACAGAAACATCTAAAACGTCTGACCAAACATCTGGGCATTCCTGCCCGGAAAAGCTGGTATATAAAACGAATCATTGCATGATCCAAAATCAAAAGACATATAAGCGAGTTCTGCCAAACAGAGTTCTCTCCTCTATGAGTTTTTCCTGCAAATTCTCAAATTTATTCCTCTTCTCCTCAGCACAGAAAAATTCTTATCACTAGTTATTGTTTTTCTCTCTCATTTGTCAAAACAAATTGGGAGGTTGGAAGGTGAGGGGTATGTATGCATGTAGTAAAAATGTGCTTGCATTTGGAAGGGTCAGTCGATATTTTAAAAAAGGAAACAGCATTCAGTCAATTTAAACAATCAACTCTCCACAAGTTTGATTGTGTTTAACCCATTGACACCCTCTGTATTTTGATGTAAAAATCTTGAAGTTAAAAAATAAAGGAAGCTTGTCCTTTCCTTATTTCTCTTTCCCCACTTCCCCAAAGATAATTTATATGTGGTAAATTCAAAAGAACTGTTTTTGTTCTTCTATCTTACAGTGAGGAAAGGTTTCCCATGGTAAATAAAAATGACTGGAAGATTTCAATTTTTAGAAGTGTCCTAAAGGCTAATATAGTTCTTGGAGTTTGTTGTTAAAACAGTGTGCTATGCTGAAGACTTCATGAAAAAAATAAAAGGTAGATCTGAAGTTTAAATCTGAAGTTTCACGGAATAACTTCCACTGTGAAATGCTGCAGTCTTAGCAAATACTCTTTTATTGCAAAGGATGTTGTGTACTTCACTTATGCTTGAACACTTTGTGTTCAGTATATGCAGATTCCCTGATTGAAGTTAGGTTGAAAACATGAAAGTGTTAGTTAGAGCTTCTATTATTCTTATTTTCAAGGCCTGAACTTTTATTTGTTTGTACATCTGTCTGTCTGAATGTCTATTAATAAGGTGGGCTTGATTTTAAATATACTCATATGCATATACATAAATGTCTGAATTTACAAAACAGATAAACTGAGAAAGTGATTTCTTTTTGCAGCACAACTATTTATATATAATAAAGCTAAAAGCAGACCTTTTCTGGCTGAGGGGGAAGCAGGTGTTGAGAAGAAATGGTGGAGGAGGAGAGCAGAAATTTTCTTGGCCTGCACCTTGCCCCATGTGTCAGCCTCATGTAAATACACCTTTCCAATTACTGAAGTAGGAAGGAATGTAGATATATCTACCCAGGAAAAACAGTCCCCAAAGCAGCTTTTAATAGCTAGATATTGAGTTCACTCAAAACATTATCTTAAGAGATGCTCATTCACATCTCCTCTTTGTGATGCACTACCAGCCCTGTGAAGACTTCCCTCCAGCTTTTCCCTTGGAGAGAAGGGATCACTGCTGCCTAAAATGTCTCGTCAGCACGTTTTTCCCACATGGGTCAGTGCTAGCCACGTTGCATATTATTATACTGTGAACTTCTTAAACCAGACTGCACTTGATCTTTGTACCCAAAAACTTGATACAGGGCCTGAGTCAGAGTTATGTGTGACCAATGAATACACCTACATTACGGTTTGTAGAATAAATATTTTCTGAATAAAAAATGTCAGGTTCATCTATACAGAGTAGAGTAGGCAACTTTGATTTTATGTGTTCCACAGTGTAGTATTTATCCCCTTCAAATTCAGTTTGAATAGACTGATATGCTATCAAATTAAATATAATGGGCTTCATTTAAAGAATAAATTAAAATTATTTTCTCTTAATGCTCAAAATTGTATATGCTTCATTGAAATAAGTAAGATGTTTGAGAGATTAGGATCTTAAACCTGTCAAATAATTAGTGTTAGAATCACTGAAACACTTTTTTATTATTTTAATATGTTTTAAATTAGAAATTAAAGAGAAATAGTGGATGTGAAGAAGTAATGAGAATAATAGAATCCTGTAATCAAAATTGCAGCTTCTTTATTCTTCTATCCACATAAAGTAATGGAGAAAATTTGAAGATAATTATAAGAACAGGAGGTTTAATAGATTCTAAAATCATGGGATTGGAAATTGCATCCCAAGATCCATCTGCCATGAGCTCTTTGAATGAAATGTGGCTTTGATTTGCTTTTGGATCACAAAGGTACAAAACAATTATATTTCTGAGTGATTGGGCAATGAGACAATTAAAGTAAGATTGACCCATACCCCTTTATCTTGGCTACAATCAGATAACCAGATTTGAAAATACTTGTATGATGTATTACATTTTAAAATTTTCTAATAGCATGAAACTTGGGCAAGAAAAGATTCATATGTAAGGGTAGGGATCATGGCTATGGTATTGCTAAAGGAACTGACATTCTGTGATTTATTGTTTCACATTGGCGGGAGCTTCCATTTGGTGGGTGAGAATGTGCTTTCCAGACTACAACATGCCACGATGTTCCCATTTCCTGTTATTCTAAAAGGAAACTGAAAAAGATATGTTTAATTCTTGTTTTATAATTAAACATAAAAGAACTTCTTTCAGATTCTTTTGAAATAATCACAAGTGGTTTTTGAAATCTCAGCAAAAGGAATAACCTGCGTATTGCTTATTTTTCTGATTCTACGTCATGCAAAGGATGAAAGAAACACCCTTAAAAAGAAAACCACCGAAACTTTTGAAATTTTTAAAGCAAACATTAAAGTTGAGTAGTCACAGGATTAGTTCCTGAAAAATTCATAGTCAATTTAAATAGTTAGAGAGTCTTTTCAGGCAGAAGTACCAGAAGTATAAAAATTCTAGAAAAGCTGTAAACTAAAAATTTGAATAATTAAGAAAGAAACATCTGCTCAAACTCTATATGAATCGTTAGTACTAGAATGGATAAAAAATAGTTAATATTTACTGAGAAAAATCTGACCAATTTTGAATGTCATAATCTTTTGAAATATTCTTTTACAGTTAGGGGCTTAACGGCTTACCATATATTTACTTTAGATATTTAAATAGATTTATAACGTTTGTTATAAATAATAATCAGTATTTATTTTTACACCAGCTATAATGAACCATGGCACATGGCACATGAACAATGCATACACACACAGCCTTTGCCTTATGTATTTTTTGGCTGTGGATAGGACCACTGCTAGCATGAAGAGCCAAATATGATCACAAGAAAATATGTAAGAGGGTAAAAATGTACCTTGAATGCCAACACTGAAAACCCAAATCCCAGTGCAGGCTTTTGGACAGAAGGAATAAGTATAACATAGTGAATCTGGCTGGTGTCTGGCCTGACTCTGTTGTACATCCTTTGGGACTGGACAATACCTATGCCATTCTTGTTTTTGACATTTGTTGATGTTATTCATGGCAATATATAAAGTTATAAAGTGACAGACAGCACGTAAGAAGTGTTCGCAAGCTCACTTCCATATATGATAGACCTACTGCATATTCACAAGAATACTCATTCAGTGCAGCATTGTTTGTTTTGAGAAAAATAATTGGAACAATGTAAATGTCCATCAAAAGGGAAATTAAGTATATTCTCACTTTAGTATACTATGTAACAGTAAAAATGAGTGGCCCAGATCTGTGTGTGTTACCATATAAAACCTGTAAGATATAGTCTTTGTTTTAAAACGTTTCAAACATAGCCACAGAATATCATTAAGGTGAATAAAAAACAAGACAAAAAACTAGTAACCCTATATGTATATGGGGGATATTATATCTATATGTAAATTCAGAGACCATGATCCTGGGGAAAAAACATGTTAAAACAATGACAGTGATTTCCTTAATTGATGGTACACAAAAATACGGATATAAGGCTGTCTGTCAAAAGGATCTTTAATGTTATATCCAATGTCATTATTTTCATTAGAAGAATGCATCTTTTATATAAACTTATGAGGGCTATCTCTAGGGATGTGGCCAGGTAACTGGCCTTATGCAAAACCCTCTGCTCAGCGATGCAACTGAGTGTGCTAGGCAAAGAATGTCCGCTCTCCAAATATGAACCTGTTTTAAAGCTCTTCAAAGAGTTTCACTCTGTCTGTGCAACAGTCCATCTGGGCATGTCTATTGTTCCATGTTGCTTCAGTGATCACATGTGGTTCTTACTGACTAATGAATGCAAAACATGTATTTTTCAGAGAACATATAGTATTTAATTAAACAAGTATAGACTGATATATTACAGAACTCGTTTGGGAGATTGGAACAAAAGATCTGTTGAATACAAATGTTCTTATTTTGATGAATCAGCATATTGGGTGGGCGATGGCAGAGAAGCTATGGTAATACTAACCCTCATCCAGAACATTTCCTTTGTAAAAACCCTGGCCTGCCTCCCCCTGTCCACAGGCATAGTTTTCTTGGTTATACGTTTATGTGCTTTCCTGCAACTGTGTTTTGTAATACAGACTGGATAATAAATTAATTGTTGTCTCTTGATAGAAGATAAGTCTTAAGAGGGCAAGGACAATGAATCTTTTCACTCATCTTTATATATGCATGATGCTTAGTAACTGAGGAATGAATTGATGAATGAAGTAAATACAATAGCTGAATTTACATGATGGGGAGAGCAAAAATTTCTTAATGAAATTTTGCTTAATTCTTTATCTCAGAAAATAGAGATGAAGCCACTGTGTAAACTGCAGAGCAATTTAAATGTCATTATTGCTGTTTTGTGAAAATAATGAAAGTTAAGTATCTACTATATGCCACTCATTAGTCTACAAATAAAAGATATGATGATGATGAATGAACTGCAGCACAAATAACTGAAATCACCACAAGCAATTTCACCCTGGGGACTTCCCACAAATGCCGTCAACTCCTCAAGTGCAGGAGCTGTGGAATGGCGATGCAATCGCTGTGCCCCGGCTTTGGTTACTTAGATGGCACCCACATGGCCAAGGCAATGACCAGCACCAGCCCTTAAGTAGAGCTTAGTCTGTCCAGGCACTCATCTGAGGTCTTAACATGTATTAAGCATAAAGGACACATGGAGAAAAACTAAGGGGGGTGGAAATGGGAGGGAGGTGGGGAGCACTGAGGGGGTGAGCTGGGATGGGAGTAGAAGACGGAAAACTGTACTTGAACAACAATTAAATAAATAAAATTTTTAAAAAGTAAAAAAAAGATTTTTTCTAATTAAAGAGGTAATAGTTATATTGTAGAAAACTTGAAATTGTAAAGAAAATTATAAAAGACTGAATTTCTGATTATCCTGATGAATCTTTCGACTTCATACTTATAAAGTTATTCTGTTCTTAGAGGCTTACACCAAATTTTTAAAAATATCAGTCTGAGAACATGCATAATATAGTTGTATGTACTTCCATAACTAATATCTTTGGCTTTGTTTTGCCATGTTTTATGAATTTTTTTTTATTCGTTAGTTTGGTTTATTTTTTCCTACTTTGTTATTTCCTGGGTTTTTTTTGTTTCACTATACAAACTATATTTTATTTTTTTAAGCTTCTAAATATATTTGGAAGATAGGCATCCGATGACATACATAATTTAATCTATATTTCTCTAATTTTCAAAGATAAGCATGAAAGAAGAGCATTCATTGTTCTTGATGATTAATAGCAAATTCAACAGGCTGACCAACGTCACGCTGCATTTTACTCTTTGTTAGCTGTCGGTGGTTGTAGAGTCAACGTGTTATACAGTTATTAGTTTAACCCTGTAAACCTTTTATATTACTTGTTTTTTTATTTACCACTGAAACCCATAACTGCTACCACAAATGTAATTCATAGCCAGATCTGTAAACATATTTTATTTAACATTCGTATCATTTAGAAACAAAATATACATTCATTTGTACAGGGTGGGGAAAACGTAGGTTTACAGTTGTCCGTGTGGAAAACAGCACAATAATTAATAGATAATAATACAAGAATAAACTCCGTGTTTCTTGTACTCACAACTGTAAACCTACTTTTGCCCCGCTATATACTGAAAAAGTTGGGTTTTTATATCTGTTTTCATAGAGGAAGAACTAAAATTCAAAGACATTAGGCAATTCTCTCAAGGTCAGGAAACGAAGATGAAAGTGCCCACGTTGAGATTTGAACGCAGCACTCATTCCAGGGAAGCTTGAACTCGTAGGAACCACACCACGCCATCACAAGAACGCTCTCTTTATCTACTTCCTCTGATGTTGCTCTTCATTTTTTTCAACATATAGTTATGAAGGAGGTAGTATGTGATAGACAATCTGTTGAATAATAGGGTGAGTCCTTGCCCTCATTGCCCCAAATCTGGTGTTGAAGAGATTCAACTAAAGAAGCCATGGTGTCAAAGCGTAATAAATGTTACAATGGGAGAATTACGACGTGCTAGAAAATTTCCTGACAAGTAGTCTTTTCCTGCTCTGGCTATAGGGCAGGCTCTGCAGTCAGGGGGAGTTTTTGGTAGACCTGCAAAGCAAAGAGGAGTTAGGTTGGTGAGAGAGAAACTGAAAGAAGGTGAAAATAGTGGAAGAGTACCATTTTTGTTGGGGAAAAAATGAGAATGACAGATTTAAGGAAGAATGAGGGTTGAGAAATAAGACACAAGAGATGCCCACGGGTTAGTTAATAGAACTTGCTACTGCCCTAGAGCCTTTAGCTCTTAGAATTTCCCTTTCTAAGTTCATAGGGCTATTATGGTTTGTGTCTTTTTGTATCTGTTCATGGATTTTAGCACCTGATGTTTACAGCAGGCATTTAGAGCACTGGAAATCTGCTGTCATGCTATTGTGAAATTTAAAATGAAGATTTAGCTTCTAAAAGCATTTGCTATGTTAAAAAGGAAGTTATAAGGCAGCAGCTCTGAATTGACATTTGTAGGAAATGATGAGGAGCTCAGTGAAGCTCAAACCCCTATCAACTTATTAACATGTTCTTGTTGGATTTTGAAGGGGCAGTCTCTTAAAAAAAGTCATTGGAATATTAATGAAAGTTTTATGATGAAATAAAAATCCTACAGTTAGAACAAAAAACATACATTAACCAAAAATAATGGTGGGATACAATTTCCATGGCTAGAAAATATTATTCTGGTTTTTGTTAAGCTGAGAAGTGAAATGGATATCTTGTGAAGAGGTATATGGAGTTTAGCCCAGTTACACTGGTTAAAAAGATGCACAAATCCCTCTTTCATTTTCTACCATCTAAAATGGTGAACTAACTGAATCTCAAGTCTACGAGGTGAAAACTCTAATAAGACTATTGACCCTATGAATGTAATGTAAGGGGGAAAAGATTGGTAAAGTCCAAATTGAACACAATATGCATAGTATTCTATAAATAAGTGAGTTAAGCACAAGAATCATGGACCCTAATATTTACAGAGATTCAAAGCTAGCAAATGTAATGAATAGAAAGCAACTTATTATTTTCATATATTTGCAAAAAATACATTTTCACTTAAAACACAGGTAGCTGAAAGCCTGACTTCAGCAAAGTGATATAAATGAGCTAATGTATGTTACCTGTGTAGTGAACGCCTAGACAAGCCTATCTCAATGCCCTACCCTCCACCAAAACATTAAGCAAAACAAAACACAAACACAAACACAAACACCAGGAACCCTATAACTCAAGACAAAAAATTCCCGAGAGTGCAGGCAGTGCTGTGTAAAAAGTATGCTAACATCTAAAGAGCGAGTTTACAAATTTGGAAAGGAGACACGATATTGTTGAGAGCTGGATGAGGTAAGGGTTGGTGGAAGATTTACAAATACTTATCCTCAGAATTTTGGTAAGTTCCTGATGCTTATTTTTTAAGTGAAATAAAATTTCTACTGAATATAAACCAGGGGCATGCTAATTACAAAATCAAGAGCAGAGGAGTGAGGCAGAGCGTGGACTGTAGATGTAGACGCCATGAGGTCCTAGCTCTGCCCACTCTCAAGCAAACACTTGATCCATCTTCTCAGTTTCCTTCTGTGTGAAAATAGGAACAAAAAACACCTAAATCTCAGATTGTTTTCAGGGTAAACACAGAGTATATGCAAAGATCATATTCAGTGGCAAGTGTAGACCTTACAAAAAAATTAGGTAGTAAAGATGCCAGCCACCACAAAATAATAAAAATAACGATGTAGGAAGGAAGTCTCAATGAAGTGTGCATAATCATTCCTTAAAAATAAACAGTTGCTTGGTATTCTTCTTGAGTGAGAAAGAATTAGGAGGTAAAGGATGGCAGCCCTGAGACAGAAGCCAGGCTGCCACATTCAGTACGAGCAGGGGTGAGGCTGGGGGATGAGCCCTGAGAGCAAGTAACCTTCACTGGAACCCCTGTTGGGCAGTCAGACTCCAGGGCAAGTAATTGAATCATGGGCCATCGGATCTAGGCACTTGCCTCTTCATGTCTGTTCTTGAAGCCACAGCTCCTATTCCCCTTCTTCCAAATCCTCCTTCCAGAAATAATTTATCCACTTGGCCTCTAGGAAACTTTTTCTTGGTTTTTTCTATTTCACTTACTACAATTTCTCAGTCTCCTTTGCACAGTTATTTTTTACACTCCCAACCTCTAAGTAATGAAATGCCTTAGGGCTCCTTTCTTGGAATTCTTCCTTTCTTTATTCTGCACTCACTCCACAGGTAAACCTATCTAGCCAAGTGTTCCAAATATATACCATACCTTGATAACTCTCATATTTACATCTTAGCCCAGGCTTGTCCCCTGAACTTTAGATCCCTGTCTCCAGGTATCCACTCATCATCTCCACTTGTATACTTAATCAGTGTATAAAACTTAGCTGAAGAAAACAGAGTTTTCACCCTGGCTGGTGTAGCTCAGTGGGTTGCGTGCTTGCCTGCAAATTAAGGGGTCATTGGTTCAATTCCTGGACAGGGCACATGCCTGAGTTGCAGGCCAGGTCACCAGTAGGGAGAGTGTGAGAGTCAACCACACATTGATGTTTCCCTCCTTCTCTTTCTCCCTCCCTTTACCTGTCTAAAAATATGAATAAAATCTTTTTTTAAAAAAGAAAACAGTTTTACCTCAAATATTATCCACCTGTACCCCCTGTATTTCTTAACTCGTTAAATTACAACTTCACTTTTCAGTTGCTCAGGTTCAAAAACTTGTATTCATCCTTGATTTGTATTTTTTTCCTCATACCTTAAATCCAATCCACTAAAATATTTTATCACTTCCATTTTCAAATACACTGCAGGATTTGAGGGCAATGACCCCTCATGCTATTGAAAATCATGTATAAATTTTGACTCCCTCAAAACTTAACTACTGATGGCCTACTATTGAAGGGATGTCTTAATGATAAGATACATAAACAGTTGACCAACCCATATTTGGTATGAGCATTACATACTGTATTCTGCCTATAAAGTAAGGTAGAGAAAAGAAAATGTTATTTAAAAAAATCATAAAAAAGAAACTACATTTATACTACTGTATTTATTCATTGAAAAGAATCTGAGTGTAATTGGACCCACACAGTTTAAATTCGTTGTTTAAGGTTCAGCTGTACATTGACATCTGTCTCCTCACCTTCCCCAGTCCAAGCCATCATCTTCTCTCTTCCTAAGTGGTTTCCCTGGATTAAGCTTCCTAAGTGGTTTCCCTGCTGCAACGCTTGCCCCTACATCATCTATTCTCAAACTAGCAACTAAAACAACCTTTAAAAAATAAGTTACATAATATCACTTCTCTGATCAAAACACTCTAAACTTTCAACATCACCCCGGATAAATCTGACCCAGTTCATTTCCTGTCTGACTCACTTCCTCCCACTTTCTCCTTGGTTCATGTTTGCCAGCCACATTGCCTTCCTCATTCCTCTAATACTTCAAGTATGTTCCTTTCTCTGGTGCTTTGAACTTATTTGTAGCTCTGCCTAACATGGCGTCCTCCCAAATATCCAGGGGCTTGCCTGCTCACTTCATTCAGGTCATCTCTGCTCACATAATCCAAGAGGATTTCCCTGTCCGGTCCACTCTCTATAGTGTTTCCTCCATGCCTTTACCCCTTTATCTTGAGCTATTTTGCTTTTCAGAATTTAATATAGTCTAGGTTGTTTATCATTTTGTCTTTTGGTTCACCGCTATATTGCTGATACCTAGAAAAGTGCCCATCTCATGGTGAAAGAAAAATAAAAAACTATTAAATGAGTGAATGGCAGAAATAGAATATAAGACGACAGTTTTCTTTTATCAGTGGGAGAAGGGCTCTTCTAATCCTTGAGTGGGGTCTTTGGGACCCAAGCTGAGTTGAGTAGTAAGTACTCAGAAAATAACTATGCCTCGTAAGAATCCAATAAACATCTGATTTAAAATGGCCGTGTTATTATTTAAAATATAATAAAGTCAGCACCTTATGAAGCATTTATTTCTATGGTCATACTATTCACAGTCAAGAGGAATTTTCAGGATCATTTTTGTAAAGAAAAACACCCTCATACATTACCTGTGAAAGGCTGATAAAGTTTTCTTAAAAATGTATTTATGTCACTTCTGGGACAGAAGGCAATTTGACCACACATTAAAATAAGATTTTTTGGAGCCAAGGAAGTCTCTTCTTCTCTTCTCCCTGAGGTTTCTACTCTCCCTTCCAGTAAGATCTTTCGGCATAAGCCTGGCTAAACAAAGTAAACTGCACATATATTAATAGGAAAACAGCTGTTGAGCTGTTTCAGGAGCAATATCACCAACTAATATTAGGGCAATATATTTCAGTCTCTGAAGACAAAGAGCTTTTCAAATCACCTTTGCATTATAACATTTGCACATTCATAAAAAATGGGGGGAGGGGAAGGCATTTTTAACCAAGAATTGGAGCCCTTCAGAGGAGACTTTGAATTAGGATTCTGATCATTCACTCTAGAAGGGAAACGAACAGAGCCAAGACATTCTCAACCTGTATTTGTAAAGCCTTTTTGCTTATTTTCTTATCTGTCTTAACCAACATTATTGTCCAGGTAATCAGTCATCCATGGGGCTTAGAAGCATGGGATCAACTCTGACTGTTACCAGCTTCCCTGGCGGGGCTTCTTTGGGCTCTGACCTTAGAAAAACCTGTCTTGTATCATCTCCCCAGGCCTGCATGTCTCTCTCAATCCACTCATGTCAACCTCTCCTGATTTCAGAAATTTTTTCCTCATATTTTCAATAAACATTCATTTTGGCCTGTGAAATACGAACTGTTTATAGCTTTTCCATTATTTCAGCTTATACACACCTTTTATGTATGTGCAGTGAGTGTGTGCGTGTGAGTGTGAGTGTTTTGTGTCCTCCAACTAATTTGTAAGGTTGTCGAGAGCAGAGAGTATGTTTTGTATATCTTGCCATCTCACAAAGAATCTCATAGTGCTGTTTATGTAGTCAGCCTCCCTAACGTCTCAGTGGGGAGGTGGGTGGGTGCATGTGAGTGGTTGTTGCTTGGTGGTCATGGCGAGGAGCCTATGCTTTGCAGTCCAGATCTCCTGTCCACTTGATGTGTTACAAGTTAACACATAATGGAAAATAAAAGTGCCTTCTCCAAGAGGTAGTTGAAGGGACTGAGAGATAGTACATATAATTTGACTGTTTTAGAACCCCAAAGATAGTTAAGTTCTTACTAAATGCTGACTTGAAAGTGAGTATAAAGTTATTGCTGGATTATATGTGGGTACTGTTGGGGAAGATTGAGTGGCTAAAGTCTTTGAGGGCTTACTCTATTTATTGTGGTGTAAACTCGTAATCAAAGAGGCTGTCTGTGGAATAAGACAGACCCGAATTCAGCACTACCATTCACTATCTGACTTAAAGATACTTTCAAAGACTTTCAGATCTGTGTTTTCTTTATGGAACCCTTCATCCTTATCTCACAGAAATGTTATGAGGATTGAATGGGAGTACTGTGAGGGATACCCTGAGGAGTTAAAAAATGTGGATTTGTTCATTTATTTCTGGAGCTGATCATGAGCTTCAGGGAACGAATTCCATTTCAGCTCCATTGACTCTTCAGTTCCTGTGGCAGAGATGACTAGTCGACTGCCGACCTCTGCTCTGCCTTGGAACACTCAGCTAAACTACATTTCCTAAGCTCCCTTTCACTCGGTATGATTGCAATCTCCCCAATAGAATGTGAGCAGAAGTGCTGCATGCTACTTCCCAGAATGCCTATAAAGACCTTCCACTCATTCTCCAGTCCATCTCCTTTCTCCTGGATACAGATGATGGCAGTGCACCTGGGGATAATGGAGCAAAAAGATGGCAGGGGGCCTGGCTTCTAGGATGACCAGATAAAAGCTATTTCATGAACCTGAACACTTGCCTAGGACTCTACATTATAAAACAAAAACAAAAAACTAAACCAAACCGACAAAAAACACAACAAACTTCCTCAGACACTGAAATTCTGGAATCTCTGTTATTGCAGACTAGCCTATTCTATCTTAATATACTCTTTTTACCCTACCCTCCAAATACTCACATGTAAAATTACTCTGTGAAATTAGGTACTCTGTGAGTGTTGATACTACTTCTACTAACAGCAAATAAGTGTTTTATTTCTAGACCTGTTGGTTCTCAAGGTAAAATATGTCGTATCTCTTTGTTCCATTTTTATTAATAATGATAAAAATTCTCATATATTACTGGTGATTTTATTGGTGATTTACTTTTCGAGTGTTCTTTGTCATGTAATTTGCTCATTTTTCTATTGGGTTATTTATCTTATTCTTTTGGGGTGTGAAAAGCTTTTTACAGATAATCATTCTTATCTCTTTGTTATATTTTGTTGTTTTTGATAACAAATAGTTAATGATATATGGCCATTAAATTGAACAATCTCCTCTTTTGATTTTGTTTTTTAAAAGCCATTCCCCACCCTAAGTTAGAAATGCATTTTTTTCTATTACAAATTGTGAGTCTGAATGCACACTACACAACCCATACTTGCTTTCTAGGCTATAACGTGACCTGGTATTTACATGTTATTAGCACTGACCTACAGCATCTTTTTAAAATCAGACAACTTCATCTTAGTCATTTTCCTTTTATTTCTAATCAAGCATATGGGATTAAATGCTTTAAGGAATATTTTCTTCTCTAATATTCTAACTAGTATCCTTTCCTTATATCTCTCATATCTCTTTAATTTCTTTGTTTAATTTATTAATGTTCTTACCAGTGCTTTGAAGATTTCATTAACAAGCTGTTTACCCCTTCAGATGCTATTAGTGAAGATGGTCCAATAAAACAGAGTTAAACTGATCCGCAATTATCTGATTAGCCAGTCTGCACGTTCCAACCTGACACCTTGCTATATATATTCATCCCACGTTTGCTATATTCAGATACTTTAGATCTACATATTCAGCTAATTTAAATTAATTTAGCTATCAGGATTTCATAAAATGCTGTATCCAGCACTTTACTCTGTGCACTATCAAGATACAATATCAAATAATCATCTACCACATTTCCTTTAAAATAATCTTGTGTGATTTCAGCCCAAAAGTTTCTAGTTAGCTTAATCAGTTATCTTTTGTGTGTGTGTGTGAATCTAGGTTATTTATTGCCAGTGGCATGTTCTCTCAGAGTTGGATTATCTCCAGGAGCAGTCTGGGTAAATTTTCTTTATTATAGGGCTCAGAACAAAATATTGAGAAGTTTAGCAGGAACAATCTGATCAAAGGAGCAATCTAATTCCAGTATCAATCAACCAATCATTTAACAAGTTTGTATTAAATCAAGCACACCCACATTCCTGAGTATTGGAGGGGATATAGACATATCAAGCACAGATTGTTTTAGTCAGGGTTCTTTTAGTTGTAAGTCACAGAAGTACAACCCAAGCTACTTAAAGCACCAAAGGGGATTTATTGGAAGTTTCTGGATTAACTCATAGAAGTAAATAAAGCAATACTATAGCCATGAGCCAGGCATATCAGAAATAAAATAAAAACCAGGGGTTTAATGCCTCAAAGTCATCACTTTCTTTCTGTCTTTTTTCCATTTCATTCTCTTTCTCCACATAGCAGGTAACTTGATTAGTCAGGGTTCTTCAGAGAAACAGAGTCAATAACACACAAACACACACACACACACATACACGCAATAATAGAGATTGACAAGTCTTGTGATCTACAGGGTGAGGTGGTGAGCTGGAGACTCAGGACAGCCAGTGGTGTGGTTCCAATCTAAAGGCTGACAGGCTCAAGACCCAGAAAGAGCCGAGGTTTCAATCTGAATAATAAGGCAGGAAAAAAGTCAATGTCAAGTTCAAAGGCAGTCAGAAATATCTCTTATTTGGAGGAAGGTTGATCTTTTTGAATGGGGCCATTCATATTATAGAAGGTAATCTGCTATACTGAGTCCATTAATGTAAATATTAATCATTCAGAAACACCCTTATTGAAACACCAAAAATAATGATAAATTGACCTAATGTCTGAGTCCCTTGTGGCTCAACCAAATTGACAAGTTAACCATCAAAGAACATACCTGCCATTAGCTAGGAGGTTCCATGTTAATGGTTTGAATACCAAAGAGACAGGAGAGCTTCCCTATTCTTCAGCTCCCATATAAGTATTCCTGGAGAAGAGATCATATTAGATATCCTCTGCTAGACAAAGCACCATGACTACCATATTGCAGTATTATAATTGACCCAGACTTGTGTAGTATCCATGCTAAAATTCTAAACTTGTACTTTCTTGTTATGCTCATGTTTAAAGGTCTTTGTCTACCTTCTACTTCACCTTCCCATTACTATGGCCATCTCTAAACTTGCGACTGTCTAGTGTGGACTGTGCCATTTCTACCATCTTAAATCCAGTGAGGTATCTTAAGCCATATCAAATAGATTTCTCTATCCACAATTTGATTCATCTCCTTTCTTCTTATTGTGTAGAATGTCTCTTCTACTCTTAGCCAATCCTCCACTTTTGTCCTTGACTTTGATTCTTTATTTGCTTCTGAGGCTTTAATCTCTCTCTCTCATATTTACCTTATCTTCTATCTTTTCATTTTTTTAGGGTTCCTATTTTGCAATTTATAAACATGTTTAAATTTTTCTTCCATTGTATACCTATTTTGTTATCTTACTTTTAAAGAAATAAACAACTATGGCTGGTATGGCTCAGTGGATTGAGTACTGGCCTGCGAAACAAAGAGTTGCCAGTTCAATTTCCAGTCAGGGCACATGCCCGGGTTGTGGGCCAGGTCCCCATTAGGGGGCACATGAGAGGTGATCACACGTGGATGTTTCCCCTGCTTTCTCCCTCTCTTCCCCCCTCTATAAAGATAAATAAAATCCTTTAAAAAAGAAAAAACAAACTATTTTCCATTCTCAATTTCTGATTCCCTCCCAAGTCCTGTGGCAATGTTTACTATTGTCAAATTCAATGAACATGTTACAGATTATAGTTTAATAAATCTCTGCATTTTACAATGTTATTATTATCACCTTGCACAACTGTACTCTTTGACTTTTCTTGATCCCTCCTGTTTTGTTTCTGGATAATTTGTTAATTTCTGAGTTTTGATGTTTTCCCAGGCAATGGGAGAACATCAAGAATTCTAAAATTTCCTAAGTGATCTCATCCCCTTCCATGGTTTCAGCTGCTACTTCCAGGCTGATGATTCTGAAATCTACAAATCCATTATCTTCAGTATAGAACTCTACTCCAAGTTTTAACCCCAGTTCGCCGATTTTTAAATAGATATATCTATATGGTTATTTTCTTAATACTTCAATATCAATAAACACAACATCAAATTAATTACATCGACCTGCTCCTCCAATAATATCCTCCTTATCTTCCTAAGCTTCAGGGTTTCACTCACCCAGTCATCCCAGTTGAAAAACAGGCAGTCATTCTTGAATTTTCTTCTTTTCTCAATAACATGCTTAATTGTTCAACAAGCATGCTTGATTGGACATCCAGAATATTTGGGGATTTGTTGCCCAGTCTAATGCCCTCTGCTTCTCTATCACTTCTCTAGCTTGGGTCTTCATTACCTTTCTCCAGGGCCACTGAAATAGCCTTCTAAATGGTTTTCTAGTGTTCCTCTTATTCACCAACTCCTCGCCTAAATTGACCTTTCATGTAGCAAATAGAAGGATTTATCTATAATAAATGTCTGACCAACCACATCTTTTCTTTCCCCCTTAATATCCTTCGGTGAATTTTTCATGGCCTGTCATAACGTAATTTTATATACCTTAATATTAGATATAAGATATCCCATCTTCAATTGCTCTGACAAAGTCCAAAACTTTTTATTTATCTCTCCAACTTCATTTTCTATAACTTCCGCAAGTTGAACTGAATATACATTCCCATGATGCTATACCCTGCTCCTCTACCTTTGTTAGTACTGTAACCCGTCTGGAATGCCTTTTCTTCTTAACTTCACTTCTTCTATTTATTCTTTCAGACACACTTCAGGCATTATTTCATGCAGGAATTTTCTCCCATCATTTTCTTATTGGATTAGGTACCTTTATTAATAAGATTAATATAGGAAACAGAAACTACTCTAGGTATTCTAAGCAGACAGGAACTTAATACTAGAAATATAATGATTATATCACTATCAATTTCTTGATAGCAAGAAAAATCTACATTATGTTGAAGAAACCAATTAAGCCCAACACCCATTGCTTAGGATTAAAAAAATTGTCATTTTACTCTCACTGTGATATCCTTCTTGGGTCCATAGCAGGAATTTCACTCTGCTTTACACAGTGTCAGAGGCTCAAGCTGACAGAGACTCTAATATCTTATACCTTTGCCAGCTGAACCTTCTGGTCTTCTCGGTGTTGTAGCAGGAAAAGAGAGAGTTTGTAGAATTTACTTGGCTTATTAGTGTCTTTTTTTTTTTATTTTATTTTATTTTATTTTTTTGAATTGTTTATGCTGTTACAGTTGTTCTATTCCCCCCTTCATTCCCCTCCACCCTGCCCCCCCAACCCCCCGATTACCCCCCCTTTAGCTTATGTCCATGTGTCTCAAGTCCTTTAGGTTCTGTATTTCCCATACTATTCTTGCCCCCCCCATCTATTTTCTATCTACTGTCTATGCTACTTGTTTTCTGTACCTTCTCTCCCCGTCTTCTACTCCCACTCCCCTGTTGCTAACCCTACTTGAGCTCTTTATTTCTATGTTTCCACTCCTGATCTAGCTGTCCTTTTAGTTTGCTTTCGTTTTAGGTGTGGTTGTTGATAACTGTGAGCTTGTTGTCCTTTCACTGTTCATGTTTCTTTACCTTCTTTTTCTTAGATAAGTCCCTTTAACATTTCATATAATAAGGGCTTGGTGATGATGAACTCCTTGAATTTGGTCTTATCTGAGAAGCACCTTATCTGTCCTTCCGTTCTAAATGAAAGTTTTGCTGGGTAGAGCAATCTTGGTTGTAGGTCTTTAGTTTTCATGGCTTGGAATATTTCTTTCCAGCCCCTTCTTGCCTGTAAGGTCTCTTTTGAGAAATCTGCTGACAGCCTGATGGGGACTCCTTTGTAGGTGATTGTCCCCTTAGCTCTTGCTGCTTCCAGGATTCTCTCCTTCGTTTTAATTTTGGCTAATGTAATTATGATATGCCTTGGTGTGTTCCTTCTTGAGTCCAACTTTTTTGGTACTCTCTGGGCTTCTTGGATTTCTTGGAAGTCTGTTTCCTTTGCCAGATTGGGGAAATTTTCTTTTATTATTTGTTCAAATAGTTTTTCCACTGGTGGTTGTGTCTTTCCCCCTTCTGGTACCCCTATAATTCGGATATTGGAGCGTTTATAGATGTCCTGGAAGTTCCTAAGCTTCTCCTCATTTTTCTGAATTCTTATTTCTTCATTCCTTTCTGATTGATCATTTTTTTCTTCCTTCTGGTTTACTCCATTGAGTTGAGTCCCAGTTTTTTTTCATCTCTATGGGTTTCCTGTGGAATTCCATTCATTTCCCTTAATTTAGCCTTCATATGTTTCTCTAATTTGTGGCTATAGTCCACCAGATCTGTGAGGAAGCTGACGACCAGTGTTTTAAACTGTGCGTCTGAGAGATTTGCTATTTCTTCGTCACTTAGATTTATCTCCGGGACTTTGAGGTCCCCCTGCGACATTTTTGGTCTGTTCTGGCCCTTTAAGTGAGAGAAGCGGCGCCTTGGAGTCCCAGGTCGCTGGGTTGTGACGCTGTATGTGGGGGCGTGGTCAGAGCGGGGGGGGGGGGAATGGCGCCGCTGCGGTCCCCGCTCACTCCCTCACCCGCGCGTAACCGGGCACCCACAGTCAACTCGCTGCCACCGCCTCCCCACTGACTCCTCCGCAGTCACTCACCCGGTGGGCTGCTCACTAGGTCCAATCCTGGGTTTGGAACCCGTGCGTCTGGATTCGCGCGTCTGGGTTCCGCGCCCGCGCCCAGGTCGAACGAGTTCTCCTTTGTAACTCCTCAACCCGCCGCCGCCGGTTTGCCTCTTACCGGCCGGGCCGGAGAATTTGTTGTTTGCGGACTTCCGAAAAGTTCAGTTTTCCGTGTTCTGGTTGTGTTTTCTGATGCTAATATTTAGTTGTCCTTAAACTTGGTTGTGAGAGGAGGCAGGCACATCCACCTTAATCCTCCATCTTGGCGGAAGTCCGCTTATTAGTGTCTTATCTTGGAAGTAATACCACATCTGCTTATTTCATTGGATGGGAATGGTCACATGGTCCCTTTCAACTGAAAGGATTCTAGGAGGTCCAGTTCTCCATGTGCCCCCCAAAATAAGACGGGATATTGTTAAGCATTGCTTTCAAACAATGCAAGTTGCTTTTTGAAACTGAAGCTCAGAGGGGTTAAGTAATTTCCCCACATTTACAGTTAGTGCTTGGTAGAACTGGAGTTCAAATTGTATTATTATTCAGAAGTGTCTGCTGCCCCTGTCTTTTCATCTCTGGTAAGCTCCTCCGTGCATGGGCATTATACTTGCAGCTCTTCTGACAGTAGGCTTGCCTGGGCCAAGTAAGGGTGGGTGGGTATCACATGTGCCACTCTCAAGCAGAAGGCTTAACAGGCATTTTGTGATGTCCCATTCTGTTTTTCATCTGCTCTAAAAGTGTCAGTTTCTCAAACAAAGGCTGTACCTTCAAACTGGAGTAAAGAGTATATGGAGCAGAGCTTCAGGCAATCTGCAGGCAATGTTTAACATGAGTAAGATATAAATTTGTGTTGTTGTGTAAGCTCTTGAGATTTCAGGGTTGTCTCTTACCTCGGCTAAACTAGTAAAATCCAACTAATACAAATACTGAGGAACTCACAAAATCCAGCCAAAAATGAGTACCTGGGATTCAGAAAAGGGTGGAGTCCAGGTGGCTCTAAGGAATTTTACTCAGAGCCCAAGAACAAACTTTACATGGCCTGGATACTAGAAAGACTTATATCAAACTCCTGATGATAGCTTTTTGTTCAAAATATAAAATTCGCAAGGGAGAAAGAGTAAGAGTTCTCCTGGTCTGGAATGATCATAGGCCAATCTAGCTTTTTGCAAAGGAGAGTCATGGTTGCCAAGGGTAGGCCAACATAGCTGACAGACCCACTGGAACCACATGGAGTGGAGAGATGGTAATTTGCCAAAGCAAATCAGATGCTGACATACAAATAGAAGGAAGGTAATGGCATCCGTAATGGCAGTCCGCTGAAATAATAGTAATGATCCATCACTGGCCTGTCCCCTTTATCTCTCTCCTTCTTAACCACATGAAATCATCATTGCCACTCTCTGCTTCCGAAAGCATACATCCTTAATAACCTTGTAGAAGTCTTTTGTTTGGCAGTGCCAAGATTCCCTTCCCCTCTGCTCAAATCAATAGGAAAAAATAAAGATAATCTACATTAATTTGGTTGCAGTTGTTTTAACATCCCCTGAAACCTTGAAGTTCAGCAGTACTGGGCCAGCTTGAAGAAAACCTTTCTGACAGGAAAGCGAGTTTCGAAAAAAATGTTCCCCAGTTTGCTAGGCTTATAAGCCTAGGGCAAGTTTAATTAAACTCAATGGAGCATTTTAAAGTGAAGAAAAAATTAGGACAGCAAGAAAAACGTGTTGATTGTTTCCTAATTATGCTGTGGACTTTCTCTCTAATGCATCCCCCCTCCTCTCTCTCCCTAAATAAAACAACTGGCACGTTAAGTTTGCACATAGCAGATTACATCTCAACCATGTGCTCTACATCAGCCAGGCACGGTGCTTCCCATTCCACCACTGGGCTGCTTTTCAGAGACTTTCATGGTTTCATTACTTCATAGAGATGCTTAATCCAATACAAACAAAAAGAAAGAGAGAGAAAAATGCAGGGAACACATTAGACTCCAGCAGTTTCCAACCTTTTTGTCAGCGAGGACCCCTTTGATTAACAACCCCCCCCCACTGGACTCTTTATTTGAAAAGATTTAGTCTACTGAATGATCTGTGTTGTTTTTAAAGATATGATAAATTTACTTCATATTTTTTATTCACAAGAAACATGCATGAACATAAATTGATCTTTTTAGAATAAGAGAATCATAGTACTGATGTAATGATATCCAAAAAGATAAAAAAGACCAGAAGTTATAATTCTCAATTTCACTAAATGGCCTACTGTGTGCCAGGCACTGCACATGGAGCTATGTCATAAGAGGGTAATCTATATTAAAATTGGAAAAATAATAAAGAAATTCATGACTCTTGGGGACTGCAGAGCCCCTGGTTGAAAAGGTGCATGCTGGAACAAGTAGCCCTCCAAGGCTCCCGGAGGGCCGTCCAGGAGAAGACTGTAGGTGTGGACACAAAGGGAAAGAGTGGCTTCAGGGTAAACCCCTCATCCCAGGACCAGAAGCACATAAAGGAAAAGCAATATATGTCACAAATAGTGTCTGTTCTTTAAAAAAAATAGCTAACACTTAAAAATCATTTACAGTGTGTCAGACTGCTCTAAGGAGTTTACGTGTATTAACTAATTTTATCGTCTTGACATTCCTGTGAGGCACAGAGGAGTTACGTGGTGGGCCCAAGGTCACTAATTAGTGCCAGAACCAGGATCTGAAGTGATGAGTCTAGCTCTTTACCTGGTGGTTGAGTCTGCACATGGAAGCCTGTTATCTAAACATGGCCCGAAAGAGAACAATGTGGGAAGCACACTAAACTCAGGGGTCCCCAGTGTTTTCATTGCTAAGCACCCCTCTGTTTGCTTTTTGCCTGCATAAACTCACATGCCTTGAAAGATAGTGACTGTGCCTCACAAAATGAGGAAGACTCAAAATAAAATTAAGTTTATCCCATTTTATTTACAAATAAGTATATCATGTAAAACTTCGGATTTGACTCCAGAAGATCATATGTCAGGAAGTACACCAATATTAACACAGGGCTAAAACTGTTCTCAAATTCAGGAACTCAGGTAAGTGGAACTATAAAGTCACTTTGGAGTCTGATGTATGAGATCAGATTCCCGGTTAAAACCTGTAGTACTGTCTTTCAACCTTTTTTTCCCACCTAGCAATGTCTCTCTAAAACAATTCTCAAAATTTGGGGGTGAACAACTTGGAACGCTCCTAGGTGGGATGTTAGAATCTTCGAGAACATGCTGAATCTGAAGAAAACCATCACGTGATTTTGAAATGCCAACAGCTGGGCAGGGGGGTGAGGCTGCTCCCTACCTCCTCCTTCACAGCACTCCGAGCCCAGCGCAGAATCAATGGCCTAGGCTTACGGACAATTGTCAACTATCCCTCCTCTCGTCTGGCCTGTGTGAAGTCCTATATGTGAGCACTGATTATAACCAGGCAACCCAACCTAAATGAGAGCCTTGAACTTGCATATCATAGCAACTCCTGGAATCAGCATAGAGTAACAGAAAAAGAATGAGGCTGAGAGAAAAAAGTAAGCCAGCTGTGGTCCAATCGACCGCAGGTGTGCTCAACTCACATGGCCTCCCTGGCTTCAGCTTGCTTCCCTATCAAAAGTGGACATCTGGCCAAAACACATACACAGTCCATTTTCAACCCTAACTTTATTTGATTCTGAAATAACAGAATGTGCATTCCATGGATTGATGTTATAAAATATAACATTTTCCAGATTTGGTGCTTTGAATGGATAGTCTCTGACAATACATTTTTAAAAGTATGCCTTTTCTTCTCTTTGCTGGAAACCGATTCTTCATCTCCTATAACTCCACCATTTTCATCTTTGAAAATCTCATCCAAATTTCATGGCACAGTCAAAAGTTACTTTTCTCTTCAGACCTTCCCAGATTAGATTAGATTAGATTTCTGGGCAAAAGTGACTCTTATTCTTCCACAGTCTTTTTCTTCCACCTCTTATATTGGATATAGTTTGTAATTCCTTATAATGGAGTTCAAGCTTCTAAACCTCTGGACTATGGTATTCAAGGCCAGATAATTCTCAGTTATGGGGTCCATCCTCTGCATTGTAGGAAAGTTTATCAGGATCTCTGGCCTCTACTTGCCAGGTGTAAGTAACACTGCTCCCACCAATGCTAACAACCCAAAATTTCTCTGGACACTGACAAATGTCCCCTGGTGACAAAATTTCACCCTGGTGATGACCACTGGTCCAGGTATTTGTGTATATACCTTAGCTTCTCTTTCCCACAGGACTTAGCTCAGTACCTGCTATCATAAATATTTGTAGAAGAACAACTTAAATCATTGTTAAATAATTATTTGCACAATAAATGGGTTTCTGTCAACCCTTACAATTTAGTTAGTAAGTCTGTTCTATTAAGTCTTGAGTTAAAAGAAGAGGGAAACATTTGTGGTGGTCAGCCAGAAAGACTGCTTGGCAAGGCCGATATTGGCCTAAAGTTCCTCTTAAGCTTGTTCTTTGCTTGGTTCCATGCTGAGGAATAAGCAGCATGAACTTGTCCTCTGGTTTCTCTTCACATCTCCACTAATACTTGCCTCTTTTCTAGTTGCTCATGTGGGAGAGGGAAGTTGGCCACTTCTTCAAAAGGCAGTGCCTCTGTGTTCACTGTAGCAGCCAGGGTTGAAAACAGTCTCAGAAAACAACAGTGGTGGAAGGGGTGGGCAGAGGGCCAAAGGCCATAGCTTGGGTCTCAGAGATTCAGAAGAAAGGCCAGTCCTAGAGTGAATATATTTGCTGGAACCAATTCATTTGTCTCCATGTAGGTTATACTTTTAGGATAAGGTGAGGCATTTCAAAGTAGGGCTTGCTCTTGGATGAGAAGTCCTTCTGGCCTTAAAAAAATAAGTTAAGGAATTTGAAGTTAGTCCATGTAAGAACCTATGGGGCACTGCAAGAATGGTAGGTACCAGGTCATCAGGAAGCTGAAGTTCTCTGTCAGAGATGCAGTCAAGTTTCAGGCGCCTGCCTGTCAGCAACTGGGACGTGAAGCAAAGTCTCATAGGTTGTGTGTCTCTATCTCTGATGGGATTTCAATTTTAAAAAGTGCCAGCTTGTCGAGTCAGCTGTTGTTTTGGATTATTTTCTCCCTTCTATTAACAAAGATAATTGAGAGCTGACTTTGGAGTATGTGTAGCAAGACTGATGCCTGTTCTAAACCCATTGCCTTTTTCCTTGCAGTTTAAGGCTCAATCACTATCAGCTTCTTCCACCGCTTATCTCAACTAAGAATTTTATGGATTGGTCCTGGAAACAATTCAATGTTCTATATAAATGTTATAACAACAGCATAGTTAACAATAACAGTAATCACCCCACCACAGCAACAGATAAAGATTTCAGAATACTTGCTATATGATGGGTATCCTGTATTTACATGTGAAGTCTTTACATATATTATTAGTAATCCTACTCATGTTACCCCTATGAGCTATTCTTATTTTGAGGTAAAGGGAGCCAAGGCTTAAATAGTTAAATGACTGATATAACACAGCTGATAATTGGGTAGCTATATGATCTGAATCCAAATCTGTCTGGTTCTATAAACTGTGTTCTAACCAGGAAAGGGTACTTTTCTCCATTGCTCCTAGCATAATACTTTCAATGGATAGTTATTCCAGTGAAGAACCTAACGATAACAGAGTGGTACCCAGCAATATCTCAGAGTCAGGCTCTCGAGGTCTCCCTAATGCTGTCCTGTTCCTTCTGTGAGTCTACACCATACTCTACATACAGTACTGGATTTTCCATACGCACTTCTAGACCTCATCTTGGGTCCCAGTGTTCATGTGTTAGTTCTTCGGGATTTTTAAATGGACACAAGCTTGTGGAAGTGACTTGTTTGTTTGTTTGTTTTGTTTATCCTTTGCTTCAGTTTCAGATACTGTTATTAATTTTACAAAAGAGAAAAATAAATGCCATGGGTTTTTGGAAGTTGACTGACTTCTGAGAAAGACAAGACAGACCCTAAAAGAATTAGAATTGTACCTGAGTAGTTGGTCAGGGCCAGTGGCCCTCATAAACTATGCCTGTCTCAACCCTGACATTTGTCCCAATCTCTGAATCAAAGTCCGTGGAGCCCCTCTTTGGTTCCTACCTTGAATCTGGCCCAGGTCAATAGCAAGTGAAAGAAAATTGTGCTGAATTATCACAATTTTTTTTGTGCTGACTTATTGGAAATAAGGCAAGACAGATGAGTTGCCATATCTGCACACTTGATTACCCCCTTCCCCAATTTTTCTGTGGCTTCATTTTGGAGCTCTTTGCTACAGCATTTTAGCTCCAACTTTGGGCACTGAATCATGCTCCGATGTCCCATCAAGCATCTCAGTAATGTGATAAATTCATCCAAAGTCTCACAGTGCCATCCTGCACGTGACAAATGCAATAACATGACCGGCTCAGAATGATACCCATATTAGGCAGATACTCCCTCTGCTGACAGCAGGTGTTTCTGCTTTTCCTGAAAATAATTCACTGAATAGATAATTGGTGAATCCCCAGCGGGAACAAAACTTGATTCTGTCTGAGCATAGGTTACCAAGTGTACCACCATAAAATAATTGATTTTGTGATATATTAAGTGGGGATGTACTCGAGACTACTGAACTTTTCACTCAGGGCCTGGGGCTGAAGTTGAACTAGGCTCCCAAAGGTGGAGAGCCCATTCATGACACGGGCAGGGCTTCACACTCCGGCAGCCAATTTAACTTTCATTTTCTTTATTAATCTAATGTGTCCTACCTTTCACCAGGACGTGATGTGCAGGGAGTTTCATTAAAACAGTTGAGTTGTTATTGGAGATAATCACCGAAGGAATGCATCTCGAAAGTCAAGACAGTCTGAATCATTTTTCTTACGCTGTTGTTTTAGAGAAGAGGTTTCAGATGCTGATAGGGAAGTTACTCTAGCTATAGGGCAAATTTAATTGCGTTTTTAGAAACTTCTTTTAATCCTATAATAACAAAAAAATTAAATCAGTGCTGACATTTTTTGTTGCCAGAAGAAGGTAGTAAAAGGGTAAAGAAATAATTGTTAGTTCTGAGAATATAATTAGCAACTTTAATGCTTTAATCTATAAAACGCATATTTTGAGCCTGGGTGAATGATTAAAGAAAAGATATTGAAAGTCTTTGAAATTTCTAACTGTGTTTGTTTTTAATTGTGAGTTGTGATCACCATAATTAGCTCATTTAGTGCATTTATAATGTAAACAAATATGAATTTCTACAAGTTCAAGGATATGTCAGGGCAAATAAGATTGACATCCTGACCTCTGGCTCTCTGTATTAACCCTTTCTCATAATGTCTGGCAGAAGTTTCTTCTCTGATTTGGAGGGGGAAGAAGATTAAAGAACCAGGATGGAGCATTGGGAGACTAGAATCAAGGTTGGGGTGTGTTTGGGGTAATAGTTCCCGGGAGTAGCCTGGGCTCCTTCTGTCCCATCAAGGGAGGGTTATACTTCAGCTCCGCCTGACCCCATTGGAAGGAGCCTGAGGCCACCTCCACGCTACAAGCACTAGAGAAGCACCGGGTGACTGATCAGGGAAAGCTCGTGCTGAGTCTCTGTGAAAGCTGAGTCTGACTGTGCTGCTGTTCTCCCTCCATCCTGCTCCACCTCTATCTATCCTGCTCCACCTTGACAGAACCACGAAACCTCATTACTATGCACTAGAAAAGGAAAATGAAAAAAAAAAAGAAAAAGAAAAAACCAGAGGGATCTGGGGAATGAACTTTTTTGGGGTCTTATTTCTCTCAGAGGTGCACATTAAAATTCTCTCTTTCATTCATTAATGTGAATACAAGCTGCCTGAGAAAATAGCTGGTGGGACCTCCCTTAATGAATAGTGGGGCTTTTCTATGCTCTAGAGGCTTAAAATTGGGTTTCTTCCCACTGAGGATTTTTTTTTTACTTCTCCTTCTGTCTTCTTAACACCGCCTGTTTGGTTATATTTCCAGGACTTACCTAGGCTGTGACCTGCCACATCCAGTTCTAATCGCTCATATGATTACGTTGGGCCACCCATAGATAGGCGGGAGGGGCTGATGGTAGAGATTCCTATAGGTTCAGGTATTTTTCCAGCATTATTTGAAAGTTCCCACTTTCTCAAACATACACAATCAAACCTGTTCCTGTGAAGTTCCTTGTTCTGCTTGGTTTGGAATAGGTCAGAGATGAATATAAAAATATTTTATCTTGCTTTCAGGGTTTTTTAAAGGAACTATCGTCAACTCTTTATTGGTAATAATGGTATTTTTGATGAATGCTTGTGGGGATAATACAATTGGAGTCAGAGAGATTGATTGTGAATTAACTGTGGAGGGGCCATGGAATGCAAACCCTGTCAAAGAGAGTCATTCTCAGGACTCCTGAGAATGGGACAGAGATTGAATTTTATCATTTTTTAATATTTTAATTTTAAGTTGTCCTTTAGCGGCCTTATGCCCCCTTCCCCAGCAATTGCCACATCGTTGTCCATGTCCATGAATCCTTTTACCTTTTTCCTTGATCCCTCTGTCCCTAAACCCCCTTCCCATCACTGTCATCCTGCTCTCTATCTTTGAGTCTCTCTCTATTTTGCTTGTTAGTTTGGTTTGTTCATTAGATTTCATGTATGAGTAAAATAAGTTGGCATTTGTCTTTCTCTGACTGGCTTATTTCATTTAGCATAATGTTCTTGGGGTCCACCCATGGTGTCACAAAGGCTAACATTTTTTCAGGGTTTTTACTTCAGTTTGAAATGAAATGAACACTTTTTGGCTTTTCATGGTTTACTTTAACTTTCTTTTCATAAATATCTTCTCAACTCTCTTATTTTTCTCCCATATCTTCCAGATGTGCTCAACCACCCCATTCCACTGCACTCATGCCTTCCCCCAATGGTTATTATCCATATCATCCATTTGTGACGTGTTCTTGAACTATTTTATGTTGCCAGTTATCTCCCTTCATACATTTCTAAGTTTCCTAAGAACACGTAATGTGTTTTCAACTTGTTTACGTCTCTAGCATTTGTCTGTATTTGATACTATCTCAGCAAATAGTAGATGCTCAATTAATGTTTCCCTGAGCATGACAATCATCATCATAAAGCCATGTCTTCATCAGTTTGCTCTCCACTCTCACCATAAGGAAATTAGAATAATGAGGAATGTACCATCATAATTTGTCCTCGACTGTTAGGAAAAGCAGAGGAGAAGGGATCTGTGCCAGTGTCGTCAAGATCATGGCAGGAAGAGAAACGCTGAGGTACATCTCCCCAGGTGATTTGAAAACAAGGTGACCATGTGCCAGCAGCTCCCAGGGGAGCTTGTGGATCAGCCCCAGGAAGATGTCACAAGGTCTCAGGGAACCACAGAGACGGTCAGCAGTGGACGACCATTCTGCTCCACACCATTTGAGAAACACAGAGCTGCTTTTCTGATAGGAAAGGCGTTTGGAAGTCTAGTGTAGGGGATGTTGTTTTGTTTCTCCTTGAGAATTCTTTTAACTTGTGGAATTTAATTTACTTTTATTGCACCTCATATATTTTAAACACAAACAAATAAAAAAACAGTGTGTCATATTATTTAGAATGGGATTAATTAGGAAAGTGTATACAGAAAAAGGTAGAATGGTATTTTAGGTTAGAAAAAAAGGAGGCAAGTCATAAATACTTAAGAGCATGTTACAGTCACCTAAAGCTCCAGAAAGAGTTCAGAGTCACTCACTATTCATTTGTTTATTCTTTACTGAGTGTCTACTATGTCATGTATTTTGCTAACACAGTTTTAGCTATTCGTTGCTTAATATTGTAAAGTTACTCTCTATAATTTATAAATCAATGAAATTTATAGTCTCATAGACTGTTCAGTATATTGGGCCATTTAAAAATTCTGCAGCATCTTTATAATCATGATACTGTGACCTCACACTGCTGACAGAGAAGAGCTCCTTTGTCAGGAAGTGTCTACTAATTTGCAAGTAGTCTTCAGTCTTTTAAAGGTTAGATGATTTTTCTGGGTGGGACCCAAGGACAAGGTCGTGACAGGAAATACTAAGACAAAATTCTTTTAAAAAAACTATTAAAAGCTTACCTTTAGGGTCACATGCTATATATCGTATCTTAAGGAAATACCTGAGTGTTTGAGATTTAGCCCCCATGGTGTAAGGAGTTAATATTGCTCAGTCAAAGTGAGCAAACTAGTAAAGGCAAGACGGTGCTACTTCTACAGGATCTGATCTGTTCCCCATTATCTGGTGCTGCTGCTGAAGGAGAAAAATAAGTCTCAGATATTACAGCTGTCACGGTGACATCTGTTGTTTCAGGATCCGTGACTGCTTCAGTCACCACCTGACCCAGATCATCACCATAACATTCTGTCCACTGTTAAACTGCGAAAGGCCCTCGCCCTCCAGGTGGTACTTCAAGGTTGACATACCAAGGTGTTTGTCACTGTCCCCCGACTGCTTCTCAGCTGAAAAATACAGCCTCACATTGTGCAGAATTGATGGCAAACCAAGTCTCCCAGGGTTCAAAGGAGCAGTGGAGAGCAAGAGTTCCTGAGGCGTAGCCCCGTTCTGCTCTTAATCACTTGTCACAACTACCGGAGGGCCTCAGAGCATTCAGTGGGGTCGCTTCTGTTCTCTGCTGTTGGTGGTTCTCCTTCTCCTTTAAACACACGACTCCAACTATTAAAACAATAACAAAGCTGCATACCCATATCCAAGCTTACAAAACAGCTAGGTAAAGGGTTATTAGACCTTCTTAATTGTAGAAAGTTTCTCTTACTAAAACTCCACCTCTAGTTGTCTGTGTATGGGTCAAATCATTAATGATTTAACAGAATGGCTACTGCTAATTTGGATGCAAAGTCGATACATCGCAAAAAGAGTATGTCACATGAGTTACAAGAGTCAGGCCTGCACATATATTTACAGGAATGTGGTAAATATGTAAAGCAAGGCACATTTCTGCTGGAAGTAGCTTTCCTTCCAACCGCTCATTCACTTACTCGTTCACTTAACCATTCTTTCTTTCGCAGACTATTTATCGAAACTCCACAATGTACAGACACAGTGCTGGAAACCAGGGTATGACAGCAGAAAAGAGAGGGACATCCTCTGCCATCACGGAGCTGAGGATGGCAGAAAAACTCAGGGTTCACCCCTGTATTTGTGATACCAATTTCTCCTAAGCATCGAAAGACAGAAAAATCCATCATTCCCAGTCACATAGCCATTTGATCGTTAGCAAGAAGCAGTTGATTTTTGTTACATAATTAAGCTACCAGAAAATCTAAATCACAAAAGAAAACAAAAGAGCCACAAGCTGTTCCTCTGGCGGTACCCATCAGTTCCCTTCCCTTACTTCCGTTTTCCTACATTCTCTAGCTTTGATTCTGGTACTAGTTAAACCCAAGATCCTAAATAAGTCACTTAACTGCTCCAAGCCTTGATTTCCTCATATGTAAGATTCCTTCAGTTTATATCTGAGATATTTCTTTAACCTGAAACGTATACAATTCTTTTTCAGACAAGCTTAAACCTGTTTTAATTCACTGTCTTCAGAGTGCCTCAGGACATTTGCCGTGGTGTGGCTCACACTCACGGCTGAGCAGGCAGGGTGGGAAAACAGAGGGTGTGTGCTGCCCCTGCAGTCTCAGCACCAGGAGCTGTCTGCTCACCTGGGGAGGCCCCGGAGCCTGGGCCTGAACACAAACACATCCACCCAGCTCAGGGCACAGCAGAAGTCCTGGCAAGAGAGGAGGTCAGAGACTGCACTGTGTGGCACCTTCTGTTGCTTTGCAAGTTTGCATTTTTAGTGCTAGGTCTTTTTAGTGCATTTTTCCCTCCCCTCCCCTCCCCCTCTTCCCCTCATATTTCTTTCTCTTCTCTTGCCTATTGACACAGTACCTGAAAATGTACTGTGCCACTTAGTTGCCACCAAGTGAGTGTTGGCATCTTGTATAATGCTGTACTGGCTTTAATAGCATGTACCAGACACGGATAACAGGGAAAAAGGAAGAATGCACTAAAAATGAAACCTCTAGTTTGTATTATCTCTATAACAAAAACTAGGTTAACTATTAACTAAGCAGTTACCATCAATTATTATATCACAACTGGAAGAAAAATAAAATGTTGGATAAAATTTTAAAAATCAATAAAGATACCTTAACAACCCTGAAATAGTTTTCCTACTAAACCTAAAATTTCAATGCCTGCTACAGTTATTCTTGGCTCTTTCTTTGCACAAACTTTCTTTTACAAACAGCTAATATTCTGAGGTCTCTGCTGACCGGACCAACTATTTTGAGGAATATGATACCAAAAGGCTCTAATTAGACCAATGAGCTTCTGAAGTAGCAAGAGACTTCGAGCATAGCATGAGGTTGCTGCAGGATAGGATATTTTCAAATCTTAAATACCATCTAGGAGTTCTTTTCCTGAACAGAAATTTGGAAGTGAGGGGCCCCAAATCCATTTGCTCACTGGTCAACTGGCTCCCCAGGTCACTGTTGGTTGTCTGAAGCCCTTGGCCTCCTCACCTCTACAAAAGTGGGGAGACACATTCAGTTCCATGGATGGGGGTTTTAAAGATCCTGTTGGTGGATAGTAAAGAGTCTTTTCTAAAAAGCAATTACAAAGGTATTTATTTTTTATGCCCTTGTGATGGGGGTAGGGTAAGAGAAAGGAAGGAACATATGTTTTTGGAATTTAATATATATATTTTTTAAGTTTGTACTTAAAAAGCTACCCCCTGAGTTCTTGGTTATCTCAAAGTGAAGACAGTGTTAAATTACTTACTCATGGTGACAGCCTGTCAGATTGAACATGTAGCAGAAGGACAAGGAGAATATCAGCAAACCCGAAATCGGATTCAGCATGGGGGGAGCCGCGGGGTTTGAGACTGTCCTGAAGGACCGAGACAGACATGGGTCGCTGCCAAACCTCCTGCCTCAGTAAAAGCCCCAACTGCTGCACATGAATGGCTTTCTTTCTGATTCCCGTGTTTGCAGCCCCTCTGTCCTGTGACGATTTGTGTGCGTAGATTGGCACTCCCAGAAACACGCATGAAGAAATCAGGCATCTTAGAAGATGAGGACTTGGCGTTCTCAGAGTAAACATTGGGAAGTATCACGTTCATCCCGCTGGAAACCGCAAGGGTCTGTTGTTACATGACAGGTACCTGGGTTTACTCAAAACTTATAGGTCATATGAGGTTTTAAAGCAGATGCAGCTGGTAAGAAAGTGGTAGTGCTGATATAGACCAAAGCTAATAGAGGCAAGGATGGAATCAGATAAACAGCTCAACAAATTAGAAATTTTGACAGTCTGCAGCTGCACTGTCTGATCTGGTAGCCACAGTGGCTGCTGCGCACTTAAAATGTGGCGAGTCTGGTTCGGGATGCGCTGTAAGCGCAAAATGCAAAATGGGCTTTGAAGACTTAGCATGAAAAAGAGATGTAAAATATCTCATTAATAAATGTTTTATACTTGATTGCATATTAAAATAATACAATTGTGACAATGAGCTAAACAATATAATTAATTTCATCTGTTTCTTTTTACATGTTTTTAAGTATGGCTACTAGAGCATTGAGAATTGCCTCTGCACACCATATTTCTTTTGGGCAGCACCGCCCTAAAGGCTGCTCACATGAGCAAGCCCAATATATTCGACTGTAGGGGAATGGAAGAAGGATGCTTATGTTAAGGATTTAAAAACCCATGTTTCTAAAACAAATTCCATAGAGTGGTACAATCACACAACTTATTATCATGCATACCCGGCTAGGCCATGGGTTAATAGTGCACTCTAACCTTAGTAACACCATTTAACAAAATCCCATGTACATACTGGTTTGAAAGAGAAGCGTCCTGTACTTACCAGCATGAAGGAAGGAGTATTAAAAACAGTGTTAACATTGGGGAATACAGGCAATTCACTCAATATTTAAAGTACTTTTCAGCAACTCTACAATTAGAGATATTTCAGAAACAATGAGAGGATGTGGAGGTCCCCATGGACTCCCTGTAAGAAAGCCTATTGTCTTAAAGAACCCCCCCAAGAGAATCGAAGAAATGTGTTGCTTTAATGGGATTTTGCTGTGTGAGGACGGCACTGTGTTCTAGGTAATTCCCAACATGCTGAGCATATACCCCTCCCCCTACCATTTTTCTCCGGAAGGGTTTTCTGTATGAGTGGGGTCTTCAAAGAGAAATATTTTTTATTTCAGCGGGACATCACTCAAAGACTCCTCCACCTTAACCCTTCATGACACAAAGGACGCCTTCTCAGAGGACCATTCTGCCACCCGAGTTTTCATTGCTCATTGCTCCCGAGATGTTTTTCAACCCAGTGTAATTATCTCCATGATGGAGGAGGCTCCACATGCATTTATTTGCCCCTCTCTGTGACTGGAAAATGTATTCCATATTCAGTTAAAGTCAGTAATTAAAATGGCCTAATCTGCATTCACTTTGTAACCACAGGCTGCAGCGCCCCTCCCTCCACCCCACACGTGCATGGGAGAGCTGCTGCTCTCAAACCCGCAGCGAAGGCCTCTGGTTGGCTTGTCCGGAGTTAGAACAGGTGAAATAATCTAATCTGGAATATTGCTCTCCTCACCTTTTTTAATAAACATTTTGCCTCACCACAGACCTTAATATAACAGCAGTAAAGGCAGGAGAGGAAATTGGAAACATGGCCAGGAGTGTGCCTTATGGTTCATAACAGCCCCAAATTGTGACTGTTTATTAAAACTAACACCCTTTTGTGAGGATGTGGATCAAAATATCCAGTGGTTTCTCTTTTCTGATATCCATCCCCCCTTTTTTTATAGCACTGAGTTTAGGTTTCAGTTTTAGGGTTTAGTTAAGTTCCTAAAATTGTTTCTGACTAAAACATTAACCTAAAAATGCAACTTGTCCTTAGCTCAGCCCCATCAAACGCTGCCATCATTTATTTCAGTCAGTAGGAGATGCATATGAATGGATTACCTCTTGGGCCATGGGGACACGAAGGAGTTAAGGCAGGTAAAGGAAGGGAGAAGTGAGGAGGCCAGAAAACTGCCTCACAAAATACAATTAAGGGCCTTTCCCAGGCCTGGGGCGCTCTGGTGCTGCCAGGGGAGATGAGGGCTGAGCACAATGTCCTCCTTGTCCACATACCTCCCTTTTGTCTCAGCAGCACTTTGGCTCCCACACATGCAAAGGTTTGAATTTCCTGTTGGCTCTGAGGTGAGATTTATAACATTTATTAAGGTTACTATTCATTGTGAATTTACTGGGCTATAAGCCTAAGAGCTTTTAGGGGCTTAATTGCCTATGTTTATTGGGGTTGCAAAGCTCCCCACAGTGTCACTGTCAGCCAGGTTGGCCAAATATGGACCTCTTGGAGCTTCCATGCCACTTGTCCTAGTTCAAGGGGAAGGTCAGGGAGTAGTTGAAGGCCCCAAAGGGTGACAGTTACCTTAGGGCATTAGGTTGGTCTTTGCTCAGGCTGTTTTTGTCCACTTCCCTTTAGCTCATCTTCCTCATCCTGGCAGTGTTTGTCCAGGAAGAAATAAGAAATAATTAGACATAATTGGGGAGAAGGGGAAGGTGGACGGCAGGAATGGAAGTAAACACATTATAAATATAATATGGACTAAATAAACATTTCCACACATACTGTCACATTCAATCTTCACAACAGTCCTATAGGGCTGATATTATTATTCCCACTTTACAAATGAGGAAATTAAAGCTTAGAGAAATTAAATAACTTGCTGAAATTAAAACAGCTAAAAAATGGAAGAGCTGGGATTTAACTCCATTTTTTCCCCTGTGGATTCCGAGCCCCAGTTCAGAGCCTCACATGGCATGGATGGCTCTTAGCAGATAGTTGTTGCTCATAAGCTTTTGACTCAGTGTGTCACCAGGACATTTGAAAGTGAGGGTGAAAAAAAAATTTTTTAGTGTGTTTATTTGGTTGTAAAAGGTAACTTTTCCACATGGTCTTATCCCTTGACCTCACCGAACCCTTCCAGGATGGGCTGGGCAAGAGCAGGAGAAAGCTGACTGAGCAATGCCACGAGCTACACAGGAAAAGACACGTCAAGCTGTGCAATTGGCAGCTACTGAGGCAGCTCTGAAATTTAATGAAAGTCAGAAAGAGAAAAGTCCAAGGTCCCATTTCATTTTTTCACTTGTTTGTTAGGCAAACATTCAGTAAGCACTTGCTAAGCGCTCAGCCCTGTGGCAGGCACTGAGGACGCTTGATGCTGCAAGGGTCTCCCTGCTTTCTTCCTGCTCTGCAGATGCAGACGGGCTGCTACTCGGGCCCTGTCTCCAAGAGGCTCTCTTAAGTCTACCCAAGCTCTGTCATGGTGACAAATCTCTCAGACTGCTTCACAAGGAAGAAACAAACAACAACAAGAGAAGGCAGAAAGTAAAAATGTTGAGCAGACTACCCTTTATATAAAATATATAAATAAATATATACATAAATATCATCTTCATATAGAATATATAAATAAGTGAACAAATAGATGTCTATCCAGTAGTTTCCCCATCCCTTTATCTGGGGTTTTGCTTTCTGTGATTTCAGGTACCCATGGTCAAGCAAGGTCCCAAAATACCGAGTTGAAAATTCCAGAAATAAACAGCTCATAAGTCTGAAATTGTTCTGAGCAGCATGTTGGAATCTCATGTGGTCTTGCTTCATCCCACCCAAGATGTGAATCATCCCTCTGTCCAGCGTATCTACGCTGTCCGTCCTCTAGTCACTGGGTAGCCAACTCAGTGATCACACTGACTGTCATTGCGGCACCATGCTTGTGTTCAAGTAAGCCTTATTTTATCTCTTAAGGCTTATTTTATGGCTTTAGAGCATAAGAGTAGTGATGCAGGCAATCTGAATATGGCAAGGAGAGGCTGTTAAGTGTTTTTGTTAAAGGAAAAGATGAAAGTTTTCTGTAAGGAAAGATAAAAATCAGATGCTGAGGTTGCTAAGATTAACGGTAAGAATGAATCTTCTACTGTAAAATTGTGAAGAAGGAAAAAGAAATTTGTTCTAGTTTTTCTGTTGCTCCTCAAACTGTAAAAGTCATCGCCATAGTGTGTGATAAGTGCCCAGTTAGGATGGAAAAGGCATTCACTTTGTGGATGGAAGACATGAATGGAAGATACGTTCTGCTTGTGTGCCAGAAAGCATTGAGCCTACATGAAGACTTCAGCAAGGGATGCCCTAAAAACGAATGGCACCAAGCCATTCACTGCAAGTAAGAGATGGCTGGTTCCAGAATATGTTTGGACTGCAAAATATAAAATTACTGGAGAGGCTGTGTCTGCAAATGAAGTTGCTGCCACACTTCTGGAAGATGTGGAGGAGTTGATTAACGAGAAAGATATGTGTGTATAGGAAAAAACAGTATATATAGGCTTTGGTACTATCCACAGTTGAAGATGTCTACTGTGGGTCTTGGAATGTATCCCCTACAGATGAGGGGAAACTACTGTATGCATATGTACACAGATGTGTGCTCATATGTATGATTAACCTGACATCCAGTCCAAATTGTCCAATTTCCATTACAAATTTATGACTGGACTTCTAACAGGCAGAGAACATACTGGCACAAAAGACTAAACAGTTGAGCCATCGTTGTTGGAAATGTATTGTTCAGGACATTTGCTAATTTACTGATGCAGCAGCAGAGTTAAAATCAGATCCAGTTATTCACTGAAAGAATAAATTGGAATATTTTGGTGCATTTCTTTTTTCAAAAGGCACTTTAAAGCCTATGTATTAAAATGACAGAGTCTTAAATAGGGGTCTCTTTTTCTAAACAAAAGATATGCAAATTGCAATTCAAGATTTATATTATGATAAAAACTGAAATACAAAAGAGTCATTATCTTGCAAAATGTAAAAGTACATTGCTTCATGAGTCTGTAATGATATAATGGGATGTTGATGTAGTAAGAGGTGTCAGAAGGGAGACAATGACCTTAAAATTTTAAGTCAGAAACATTAGAATTGAACAGTAAGTATCTATCTATCCACCTAACTACCCATCTATCTATTGAATATTGCATATTTTGAAAATTTCAGATGAAAAACAGTATATTTTTATCTTCTAATGTTGCAGCCATAATAAGGGAGTTGAGAGTTGGGGAAGATGTGAAATACTTTTCACATAATCATTCCAACTCTGAAATTGGATAAAGATTTACCTTGAATTTTAGATCAATAGGTCTATTTCTCATGAAAATCAGCAGTGTGTTATAAAGCTTGGAAACCATTCCTGCTCTAGATTCAAGGCCAGTGCCTTAAGATCAAATGTCAGAAACTCCAATACTTCTTTAATAAGAAAGACTGTGGTTAGTTTGCAGAGATTCTCAATTTTTAAGATGATGGGAGCAATTTTCTGTTGATCATTGTGTGTTGCTGAAAGAGGATGGGTCAACTCAGAGAGATTTCATGAGAATACAATAGATTTTATTCTGTCAGATCCCTGAGAAACTGCAGAGGATTGATATTTAGATTTGAGGTTATTCTACTGGCTTACTCTAAAAAAAAAAATGGAAGCGTGTGTGTGTGTTTCCAAAGGAGACACAGTTTAAGTAATCAAGTGATCTACCACATGTGAAGCAGATGTACAGACTTGTTCCCACTCCCAAACAAAGCAGAAGGCCTGCTTTAGCTTCATTTGGCAGGAATTTATATACTTGCTTCACTATTTGATCTTAACTTAAACAAAGGACGTTGGTCTCAGCCACCACTGATTTCAGGGCAACAACTCTGCCTTATTTCTGAAAGGCAGCAGAATTGTGACACTTTGGAAATCAGATGGTTGCACAGTATGGAAGTATCTTAAATGTTTATTTATTGTTTTAGTGAGCCAAACCCTCATTTTCTTGTTTCTGAGTGTGCGATTGATTGCACTGAAAGTTGTAGGCAGAAGTACCTCACTTTTATACAAATGTCAGAACCTGGGCAGCAATTCCCAGAACATCAGAACAAACCCAAACAAGCCAAGAACTGTAAATGAGGCTTAAGAAAATACCCACAGACCAAACTCCTGATAATTTTCCAGATCAGAAAGTTGCTGAGGGTCTTCTGTCAGGGTGAGCCTGTGGTTTATGATTTTTGAGTCTCTGCGACGCTCCTTTCTATTTCATCTTAACTTAATGTCATTAGTCTTCCTTCACAGAAACCTGAGTGTTCATTTTCTAATCTATCTAGATGATACGCTGACCGCATTTTCCCTGATCGAGACTTTACCATTTATGTCTCTGCCCCAGTTAATCATTTTTAGAAATGAGATTTATTGTAAAAAAGGATGAAATCAATTCTGACTTCCTCCCAGATTTCTAGAATTTCCAGGATTTTTGATGAACACAGAAACCATGGCCCCTCAGAGATGCTTTATGAAGAAGATCTTTCTTACCCCCATTAGTTGGCCTTTCAGAGAGATAGCCGCCTCTCTGTGGACCATGGCAAGTCAACTTCTATGTTTTGCTTGGCAAACCACACCACAGAGGCTGAGCCACTGAGCTATTTTTTTTATTGGAAATAGATTAGTCAGCTACCAATTCTCTTCTCCTTTATTCTCCATCTTTTTTTCTTTCTCTTCTTCCTAGTCCTAAAATGAGTACCCTCAGGAAACGTGTCAGCCTATTTCAATTAAGTGTTTATCTTTTGAGTTTCTCATCATGGGCTAAATTATGACATTTTGAGCAGCCAAGGTGCAAAGAGAGAAATTGCACCAATCCAAACTAAATCACACCTTCTTTTCTAATTTCTCTATTCTTCAACTCACTTGAAATACCAGTACTACTATGTACCAGACCTTGTGGAAGGCAAGGAACTTTCTTTGCTCTCTTCCTTTGTTTCTTTCATCAGTTTTTTCCTTTCTTTTTTCGCCCCAAATTTATGCTCGTTATGTACTTCATTGAATAGCTTTATTATATCCTCCTTGGTCACCTTGGATTTCCTCCTCTATTACTCATGGTGAGTAAATACAACAATAGCAAAAACAGCATTCTCTGACTTTCATTTACTTATTTATTTTTCGCCCTTCCTTAACCCTTGCCTATCCTATGAAGTGTGCTATCTCAACCAAAGGACAGAAATCATACCGAAATATCCTTGGTCATGTGTCTAGGTGACCACACCCAGTGCCTTTAATTCAGTTCATCAGACCACTTACCGAGCTAAATCTTCTACTCTGTGTTAGGTCGTTTTCGGCCTGATGCAATCTAGAATCTACCTGCATCATCATCCTTCTAGTTTAGTTTCCTTTGTCTTTCCCTGTGCTCATCCTCTTGTTCTAGGTAGACATTGTGGCTTCCCTGGCTTTACTCTAGCTTACTGCACAGATTCCAGGTCCTAGGATGCATCCTGCAAATCCTCCGGAGTCTCTCCTATTTGGGAAACTACTATAGCTGTAATTAACCTACACCCCCAAAAATCTTTCTTCAGTGTCATCTTACTCAATTATTATAGGGCTTGCTATAGCCACCAAGCTTAAGGGGATGGAGGTGGGACATGTGTCAAATATTTTTGCCTCAATTCAGAATGTCTTTATTTCACCAAGGTGAGCTGACCTGTCCGTGTATTCTAGAGTCACTGTGTCATCTCTCTATTTTCAGTGGGGTTGAAGTATTTGGTTAAGAGTTGTATCTGACGCACACAAAGATTTCAATGTTCAGGGTCCTGGCAATGGTTGCCTGTACTGCTTCTTCATAGTGATTATACCTGCAGTTGGTAAAAACTCCCTACAATTTATTGGACTGAGATAGTATGGTGACCTGCATACTTCCAGTTCTCTCATCACTATTTCCCTAGGACTAGGAAAGAACTAGAAGGTTTACCCATACTACCGAGGGGGAATGGCAGGCAATTTTTCAGGATATGATAGATTAAAAATGAACATCTGAAATAAAATCTAGTGTACCTTTCTCCTTTGTTAGTTGATTATAAAGGATTTAGCAAGTAGGAGTAGAATAACAAGCATCACTATCATAGTGTTAGGGAATCCACGAATCACATCACGTGGGGTATTCACCACCATCAATACCCACAATAAGCATCTGCTGTATACACAAGACACTCTGTGATTCACTGAAGATACAAAAAGTTATAAAATACAGTTATTTCCTTCCAAGGACTTATGATGAGTCTAAGAGAGACCACTGCAGCTGTAAAAGATAAGAACTACCATATGACGATTGCTTGGACAAGAGTGCCTCGAGTGTTGCAGAGAGAGTACAAGGGCTGAAACAGACAAAACAGAACTTTACCTAGGGACACGGCTGGCTTCGTGGGTGTGTGGCCCCTGCAGTCTCATGGGACCTCATACTTAGTTTAATTCTTGACTGTCACTATCTTGAAATGGTTAATAATTTAATCTTTGAATTTGTGTTTTGTAAGTGAAGTCCTAAGGGACAAGGGGGCATGTGTGTGAGCAGAGATGTGCAACAGGGGTGCCCACCTTTCCTCGCCACCCCATCTGCTCACTGCATTCACAAAGCTGCAGGGGCAGAGGACTCTGGTGGACCCACAGTGTGGGGCAGTGAAGGGAGACTCAAAGCAAGCACAGGGAAGTGTGCCGCATCTGTGTCTGCGAGCAAAGCAGAGGGGCCCGCCAGAATTTGCTTCAAACAAGAAACACAGAAAGAAGGCACAGTGTTCAAAGAAATGTAAACTATCAAGGAACTGTATCATAGCCTTTCTTACTCATGTTACTTCCGTGCATTAGCCAGCCACTTATTCTACAAATGATGGCATGAGAGGAAAAGTCCCCCCTTAGTCACCAGTAAATTGAAAGTAGCATGCCGGTAGAATGTGCAGCTGGAAAGAAGTGTAATAAAAACAGTTGAGTGAATTTTGTGTAGCATTTTCACTGTTTTGGTAACAAAATACAACATGTACAAACTACAAAATAAAAATGGTGCAACTGCAGTTATTCTGTATACAATCTAAATGCTTTTATATTTGCATTTAAAACTGGCATTATACAATAAATATAAGCAGTCAAATTTATGCTGAGAATTAAAATTTTTAATGTTTATTTACTTAGAATGACATTAAATAGCAAATAAAAATCACGAGAATTCAAGAAAAAACTTTTATAATTTAGTATGTTTAATAGCATGTGTTTCCTGTTCTTTGAACAAGGGTCTCCACACTTTTACTTTTTAAAAAAATATATTTTATTTATTTATTTTCAGAGAGGGGAAAGGAAGGAAAGAGGGAGAGAAATATCAATGTGTGGTTGCCTCTCATGTGTCCCCTGCTGGGAACTGGCCTGCAACCCAGGCATGTGCCCCAACTGGGAATCAAACCGCCATCCTTTGCTTCACAGGCCCGCACTCAATCCACTGAGCTGCACCAGCCAGGACCACACTTTTACTTTTTATTGGGCACTACAGATGATGTAGTGGCTGCCGGAGTGTCCTTCTGGAAGATGGCACCAGGAGAAGAAAAGCATCTTTATCGGAGGTGTGGCTTGTGTGCCCGGACATTGACATGCCCGGCTTGGTTCAGGAGTTCCGAAACTAAAGTGTTAACAACCCCCTGCCCCCACCCAAATTGTTGTATTGATTCTAAGCTTAAAAAGTTAAACCTACCCCAAAAGGCTGACAAATTCTCGATTTTCTTGTCTTCTGGTTACTCTATGCTTTTAAAAATATTTTATATATTCAACCATTAAATCCTTGTCGGACTTGGGATAAAGTGTAGAGCCAGGGAAATTCTTTTTTTTTTTCTGAAAATGCTATGTAGTTACTTGAAACCTAACTTGTCTCCTGAATCATAGTTAACCTCCTGCTTTTTATTTGTAAGTTCCTTATAATTGCTTCTTTCAACTTCTACCCATTTTTACTCCCTTGCTGTCCACATGCCTGAACATTGCCTCTCCTACCTCTTAAGTCACACGCACCATCCTTTCTACCTGGAACGATATCATGCAATCACCTGATTACTCCAACGTCTCCTCTTCTCCCATTATGAAAAATGCAAATTTCTCAGTCTCACTCTACCATACCTTGAGTACAGATCTATTAAAAGAGAGGTGGAAGGTTCTATAACTATAAAGCACTATACAAATATACAGCATAATTATTAAAGTCATTTTCATTATATTAATGACAGTTTACACTGTTGGTGCTTACTGTACGCCAGCAGTGTTCTCAACCTTTACATGTATTCATTCCTTTATATTCTCACAACAACGCCAAGAGGTTAGGTAACTTGTTAAGCACTAATAAGTGCTGGAGATGAGATTTTTTTAACAGAATAATTCTTCCTTTTACCTTTCTGAGAAAAGAAGCAGGAAAGTCTCCCGAAATCATGCATTAATATGCACTAACACTGATCAATTAGCATGCATTTTCAAAGGCTCTACTTCCATATGCCCAAGAGGAAGCAGGAAGCCAAATCCCCATATTTTCATATAGAAAATTGCCTTCCAGAAAAATCCACCCGCTCTTTTCCTCTATGGTTTTGTCTGGTTCAGCTTTGTTTTTTTAATTTTGGAGAACAGACCTTCTCTGGGAAGTCAGATTTTGCTTTGATTTTCCACCCGAGACTGGAGTGTAGAGAACATGCCTGCCTTTTTTCTCTCCCACAGATGCTTACTCGAGCTGTGTGACCACCAGCCTACAAGACGGCACTGCAATTCACGTGGAACTTCCTACAGGACCACCCAGGAGCTGCAGCTGGTGCTGAGTACATGGGCGCCTGTTTACATGAGAATGTGAGCTAAAGGAAGTGGACAGTACCTGCTATCTGCTGTCAAATATTTGATTCTCGTGGAAGGATGTGATGTGTAGTCTACAAATATTCGTAGGCTTTTGGCCTAATGATTTTCCAAACATGAAGGTGTTCCCTTCCCAGAACTGGGGCAGAAGGGAGCTGCTCCCAGGGTCCAGCAGAGCCAGCTGTAGGTCTGGGAATGTGGGTCGGACAGAGTCCAAATGTGCTGATCCTCAGATAGACCACATTGAAAGAGCTGTTTTCTTATACAAAGATTTTCCATTGAATCATATCCTATGCCCTATCTCTTGTTTCTCAGAGAGGAACAACACTGATCTTATAAGGGAAAAATCAGGTTCTTAAAACCTTTCTTTGCCTGTATCTATAATGAATAGCCAAGTTCATGCCTAGCCACCCCAGGAAAGCATCTGGCAATAATGCAAAAGAAAACTTTTTCTGTTTAGTTGAATAACAGTGCCCCAAAAGCTGATTTTGGAGTAAGGGGTACATGTGGAAGCGAGGAATTTTATAGGGCTGCTAGCAATGCCTTTAAAGCACACTTCAGGCAGCACATGTTTTGCTGAGCATGCTATCTTCTATGGTTTTGTGAATCAAATCCTTTATCATTTAGTTTTGAAACTTTTTAAAGGGGGTCACAAGTTAAGGAATTTCTAATATCTACTTCCACAGTAAATTCAGATGTTCAAAGATCACGTTGCTTTGGACTGAGGGGGACCCACGTTGACAGTTTTCCCCACTTACCTTTGCCCCTCTCACCAGATCGCTGCACAGCCTCCGGAGTTCATGCTGCAATCAGGGCCTGTGAAGGAGCCGGAGAAGGCACGGCCGGAGACAAACATGCCAGTGGTGATGCTCTCCATTGTTAGGCACGAAGCACATTCTTTTGAGGCTGAGTCTTGAGAGGAAAAGTACACTGAAATTTATTGAGTTGGTACTATGTACCAGACATTTAACTGCACACCAGCCCCACGAGGGAAGAGGGAAATGAGATAACGCTTAATGAGCACCCACTATCCAATGGGCCCAAAAAGCTAGTAGTTGTACAATGTATTGTTTCATTTAATCTTTGTAATTAGGACTGCCGTAGTTAGCAAATTAAAATCTAGTTAGCACCTAGTTAAATCTGAATTTCAGATAAGCAGCGAATATTTTTCAGTACATATCCTATGCAATATTGGTATGTACTTATAAATTGTTTATTGAAAATTTATACCTAAAAGCATACACTGCATTTATCTGGAAACCTTCTTTATAATAATTCTAAGAAATAGGAATTGTTATTATTATTCCCAGTTTATAATGGAAGAAACTAAGACTCGGTGGCATTAGAAATTTTGCCCAAGATAGTCTGTAGAGTCAGAGCTGGGATAACTATGTGGCTCGGTCTGACCCTAAATCCTGCACCAGAAGCCACTTTACCATGCAGTCCCCTCACTTTAGCTGATCAAGAGAGTCAGTTTTTACTCAGTTAAAGAAGCAGTCTCAAAAGAGATGACTTTAATTTTAAACACTAGATATTGATTAATGATCTACCTGGTGGTAGACCCTGTGTGAGGGCTGACGAGAAGAAGGGATGTGCGGCCAAGCTAACGGGTACTGAGTGAAGGAAACTGATGACCATCTTTGATGTCTCCAAAGACAAAGATTCCTCCTAGTCAAAGACCATCATTTGCCTCTTGGTTGTGTCCCCAGCGCTTTGAATCCATGTGTTCAGGTTACACAGTAACTTTCAGGGTTTAGCCGTGGTTCAGCTCTCTCATTGCTTTCCTTACTAATGACCAGGGAGATGCTGGCAAACCTGTCCAGTGAAGGGGCTGCCCCTTCCCTCCCTCATCACTTTACTTGAAATCTGCCCACAGCTATCAGCTTGTGTGAAAAAGGTAATCAAGAAAAATGAGAGCCCTGGCCAGTGTAGCTTCGTGGATTGAGCGCAGGCTGTGAACCAGAGGGTCACCAGTTCAATTCCCAGTCAGGGCACATGCCTGGGTTGCAGGCCAGGTCCCCACTGGGGGCCACGTGAGAGGCAACCACACATTGATTTTTCTCTCTCTCTTTTTCCCTCCCTTTCCCTCTCTCTAAAAATAATTTTAAAATCTCTAAAATAAAAAAAAGAAAGATGAGAATGAAGGCAGGATCCAAGAAAGCAAGTATTAGAAGCTCAAAGACATTAGAATTATTGTGAAGTGATAGCCAGTACTTCCTCGGTGACAAGCATTGTGCCAGATGTTTTTTCAACATTATTCCTGAATGTCTTGGGCAAAGAGTCAGGTAGAAACTATCTCCATGTTACAGATGAGAACACTGAGGCTCAGAGACAGTAGGGGACACGCTACAGGTTACACAGTTAGTATGAAGGTCTATGTCCTCTAAACTCTTCTTTTTTGTATAGGGTTAAGTCCCCTCCTATGACAATTGGAATTGAACCTTCTTACCTCCAGACAGGCAGGGAAATTCACCACTAAAGAGCAAGCAGAAAGATATGGGGTTTAGGGCCTTAGCAAAAAGATTCAGGGCTAAATCTAATACTGTTCTCTCATCTCTTAATGGAGGCTGTGGGTACACATGCCTGTTTTCATAGCCAACATCAAAAATAGAAATCAACCCCGTGCAAATGCATATCTAATAGTACACCTTACAATGTGTTTTCTTTTCCCCATATCATTTTACAAAGTAGGAAATATTTGGGAAGAGAAACTTGCAAATGGACACACAAAAAGCTTACATTTTGACAGTTAGGGTTTTGGGGTTTTTTTTAAGTTGAAGTTCTATTTTTGATCAGAAAAAGCTTTTAAAGAATGCTTTTTATATAGCATTGTATATCTGTATTTAGTGTCAGTTCTTTCCTTCATTTTGCTTCTCCTATGCTGCAATGCTAAGTTTCCCTTCGTATTTTCCCAATGGTTAACATTCCGAAAATTATCCATTCAAATTTTATCAATTTCTGTATTTTGGTGAGACAGTATGAGGAAATGCCGTTGTGAAATTAGATTTTTCTTTGACATCGGGCGCCCAGTCAGCAATCCAATCCCATGTGTTTCTATTGAGACATTAAGGTTTGATATAATTTTGGGCAGAAAACATTTTAAAAATGAAACAATTGAATTTTCTAGATGGTCTCAGGGACCACTTAGCTTAAGAGAATACACTTCCAAATCAAAAGCCTTTCAATCATTTTAAATATTATTTGGATGAGATTTGCTCTGTGTGTAGTAGCAGTTTGAATTTGTATTGAATGTTTGACCGGCTCGTGCACACATAGATGATGTATGAAATTATTATTTCATATTTTTCTAGTGTTTGCATTGTAAGTGACATCTGGCTGACAGGAACTTGGAGAAATGAGATACGAAGTGAATGCTGCAGTTACAACAAGCATCGTATTTATCAAAAGGTTTAAGGTTGGTCTGTCTTTGTTTAACACAGGAGACTTGGAGCAGTGACTGGAAAACACTCTTTTGTGCTGCCTGCATTTTTTAACTGAGTAGTTTGGTAACAGAGTAGTCAAAGAATAAACACTAATTGCATTATTTGTTCTGCTTATGAACTAAATATTATGCATCCCAATTTTAAGAAAACATACTTAAATTAGATTTGATATAATTTTCATACATTTTGCCTGTATTCAGAGGATTTACAGATTTCATGTTGGGAAGGCATGCATATTGAGCATTATTCATCATTACTCAGAAAAAAAGCAATGTGGAGGGAAAACATCCCAGTTGCATTTTTAGCTTTCTTCTCTCATTTGTGAGTGTGCAGTAAGTGAGGAAGACATGGGAAAACACACAGTACAGTGTTTGCAAGCTCTGGCTCTGTTGAAACACACACACAAATACACACCTTTTCCTATTATCCTTCTTCATGAAGGTCATAGTAGATATGATTAATTTAGTCATGAAAAATACTATTCACTTAACAAATATTTACGAGCCTGCCATGAACTGTGGACTAGCTAGGTTCAGGAGGTAGGCCGAGAGACTAGACCATCCCTGCTCTTAGTAAACTCATAGTGAGGTAACAGGAAAGGTCAATGTGAAACAACTAAGTATAATATAGGGTTACAGAAACCCTGATAACAGTATAAAATCATCAATAAAGTAGGGAGAAAATGATGAGAGTCATCCATCTACCAAAGATGGGTTGGGAAACAGAAAAGTTATAGGGACCACTGTGAAAGCCTTTCAGCATATAAAAGTAAGGTGTGCTTTTTATTTGAAACTTAAAAATTTCCAGAAAATAGAAAGGTGGCAAAAAGCATTCTTGTTATTATCATTTAAAGACAAATACTTTCAACCTTGGTCTAACGTTTTCTTCATGTTGTTTTTCAACTATGTTTTAGACCTTAAAGCATTGTGATAGTACCACAAATATACTACATATATTGAAAAAGGGTTAATATGTTGCTTTAAAAAGTACAATATCATTGTTGAATACATTTTTATGTAATTTAAATTTTTTTCTATCATTATTAATGACCGTCTAATTGTCCAATTGATATTTAATGCCATAACTTAGCCACTGCACTACAAGGATACTTTTTGTCTTCTTCAACCTACAACAAATTGATGACTTCTAGGAAAAAGGAAGTCAGGAGGAGAGAGATAAATCTCTAATGGTGGGGTCCTGGTACCAGAATAAGGCATGAAAAAGATAACATTTATTCAGTATCTATTACTGTGCTATGTCCTTTACTAGTACTATTTTGTTTATTGTCACAGGAATCAAATTCAAGGTTGGTATAGTGGAATAGACTGTGGATTAACCTGGAGCTGAATTCCGATTTATTTCCCACCTTTGTCCAGGTGTTTGATTTCCAGAAAATCAGCTAATCTCTCTGACCCTTAGCTTCCTCATTCATAAACTGAGACAGTATTACCATTCATTCATCTAATGGTCACTTACTAAACTCATTTTTTGTGTAAGGTATCTTGCTTGGCATTGGGGACATAGATGAGTGTGACATGTCTCTGTCTCTGAAAACTTACAGCCTAGTGGCAAAGTCAGTAATGCAAATGGACCTGACAGATCTCAGGGGTGCAAAGGAACTCATCCTCCCAGGTTGGATAACGTTTGGTCTAGATGCTAAATAACAAGAAGCAGGCTTGAGCTTGCTATTCTTCAGCAATAGCATTCACCTTCTACTAATCATGAAATTGCATGTCCGCTGTTATGAATATTTGCTCTCATTCCTGCCCTGAAGAGGCTTACCAGCTAGTTTCTGTCTTAATGCCCAGAAAAGCATGGCTTCTACTTTATACACCAGCACAATAACTAATTTACAAAATAATTCTGGTGATTCCGAGGTGATGGTTTCTACCTGAATCCTTCTTTCTAAGAGATGAGTCTAACCTTGTAAATAAAGTGTCTTGTTGACTCATCAAGAACCACCTTTTGATGCTGTGTTTTTAAAGCCTCATTAATCTGAACTAAATTTTTATTTAGGTGTTACTAAAATGTCTGGGTTCTGCAGAAACAACAATAGTATTAAGCAATATACAGACATACACTGTAAATCAGATTTGGATCTATACATATTAAGTCCTTCCTTGTTAAAAATTCCAAAATCTAAAATTGAACTTGGAATACTCAGCCCTAATGGCAAGTTTTCAAATATTTAGAATTTAGCAATTTAAAATGCTTCAGACACCATTAAAATTGTTATTTGAGCCAAAAGGATAATTTAGCAATTTTTTATCTTCCTTATTCTCTAAAAATTTTACCCAAAAATGTGTGTTTTATGAAGATTCACCAAATATGGTCAAGTAAATATACTTGCAAATTTCACCAATTAACTCCAGTTTTAGAATACAACAATCTATGACTCCTGTCTTCTGTTATATCAGTTAGCTATTGCCATGGAAAAATAGCACAATAATCCACTCCACATTTGGGTGACTTTAAGTAATCATTTAGCTTTTGAGGTTGAGTTAACTGAAATTCGGCTGGCCTAGAGTAGTGGTGGCTCAGTTCCATGTGTCGTTTATCCTCTTCTCATGACACGTGGCTCAGTTCGGGCATTGTCTTCCTCGTGGCAGTGGCAGAGTCACAAAAGACAGAGTCCTTGCTTGTATCACATTTGCTGACAGCTCACTGGTCAAAGCAAGTCACATGGCCAAGCCCAGAGTCGAGGCGTGGGAGAAGACTGTAAATTTCCATGCCAAACAGCATAGACACTGGGTATGGTGAAAAATTAGGGCCATTATTCAGTCTAGCCCCCAAATGGCCATAATACTTTTCTACAAAAAAGGAATTTAAATTCAAGACATTTTTATTTTGTAATTATCTTTCATTTAAGCCTTCTATATTCCAAGCATGGACCTCTTGTCTCATCATCCATCTGCAGTTATATGAAATGCATTTCAGCAATCCTATTACACAGGTGAAGAAAGCGAGACATGGAGATGTTGAGTACCATGCTTAAGCTTTTGTGGCTGGTCAGTGGCAGAGTCTAGAGTTAAATCTTGTCTGGACTCTGGGCTTTGTCGTCTGTTCTTTCTATTATGGAATACAGACTCTATATAAAATTTCAACTGTACAATTTAAGAACAGGAAGAAATTTTAGAACTCATCTAATCTCATTTTTTAGATGAAACAACTGAGCCCCAGAGAAATAATTTTCCATATTTTTATCATACTAATTAATAGAAAATCCAGGGACCACAACTTGAGTCTCTTTTATTCCTCATTTTCTCTGTCATGTCATTGTACACGTGTTTTTCTCATTGTTCACATATTCACTGAATGCCTGCTATGTGCCACGCACTACGGTGATTCAATCTTATGTTGCTGAAATTGTATTATGATAATAGAGATGAAGAGAAATAGGTCATTTGAGTACCTATTATGGGACACAATGGACATCCATGTTTCCCTAAAATTTACTGACACAAAATTCTGAACTCCTCCAACTATTACAACCAAAGTATAAGACAGATTTTCTCTTTGGCACTGACCCATTCCACACTGCGTAGACGCCAAATTGGTCTGGCAGGCTGCAGGAGCTGTGCAGGCAGCCCAGGACTCACTGCTGATGGAGAAGGTGGGCACCTAGCTCAACTTTGGCAGCCGTGTAACAACACTGAAGTCATACAGCTGCCAGGCCCAACTTAATTAGAGCTGACCTTAAGATGGATTTTGCAACCCACTCAAATAGACTTCTCCTTTTGGAAAGTATTCACAGTTAAAAAGGACAAAACAATAAAATACCTCCAATTTTCAGTCCCTCCCTCTGAGATCTGCTACATGAAGCCCCCATGGTCTCCACAGCACTGAGTCATTAGTCCCAGTGGGTCCGGCAAGCCTAAGACTAATGGAGAACAAAATAGGCTTAGAGTCCATTGCACTGGATCAGAAAGGACCTCCCATGTTGCCAGGTCCATTGTGGCAGCTGGGGAGGACTAGGGTGTGGAGGAAAGTAGGAGGCAAACCTGCCTGGGTATGGGAGGCATTCAGACAACTCACATGACTTTTCCATCCAAAGAACAAAAGGCCACTTGCACCTCGGCTGGGTCCTGGTCCACAGTACCTACTGGTCCACAGTACCTACTCAATAAATATGTGTTTAATGGGTGGTGACGGAATGAACAATGATTTCTTTAGTGTTGTTTCTTGTTAATGGTGTTTCACTTGATTTGGGGAAAAGTCCGTTTCCTAGGGTGCTTGTATTACATTGACAATGATAGTTTAGGATCTGTATTCAATCATTTAGCTAATGTGAACGAGCATTTACTGTTTTTCATCCAGGCACTAAGAATGCGACAGTTAGCAAAACCATACGTAATCTCTGTTCTTGTGGAGCTTGCGGTCTAATGAGATAGGAGTTTTCAATCCTGACTCTGCCACTTTGTGGCTCTTTCTGGACTGCTTATATATATATATATATATTTTGCCTCCATTTCCTCATATGTTAAAAAAGTATTATAATAGTACCTAATTAAATGAGTTTATGTAAAATACTTGAAATACTGGCTGACATTTTAAAAGCACTATGTAAATGTGCCCACCTCATACATTTCTGTGAGGATTAAATGTGAAAATTCATGTGAAGAGCTGGCACATACTAAAAACTTCAAAGATGGGAGATATTATTATCACCTGTTCAAGTAGCTTTCAACATCATAGCCATCTAAAGTCCATGTGGAAAAGGTGGGAAATGGGAGAGAGTGGGTTGAAGGGAGAGGAAAGCTGGATCTCATGCAACTAAAGATCTGTTTTGTGATTCTCAGGCAGAAACTGAGCATTACACACACACGCACACTCACTCACACACACACACACACACCCTTTATAGCACTTTTAAGGACACATTTAGGAGAAGGGGTGCCTGTGATCCTAAATTAAATTCTCCTAAAAGTTGAAATTTGTTCAACAATCAGCTTTTTAAAATTCTCACCCAAGGATATGTTTATTGATTCTAGAAAGAGAGGAAGGGGGGACAGAAAGAGAGAGAGAAAGAGAGATGTTGATGTGAGAGAGACTCATCATTCGGTTGCCTCCTGTATGCGCTCTGACTGGGGATCGAACCCACAACCTATGTATGTGCCCTGATCAGGAATCAAACCCGCCACATCTTTTGGTGCACTGGACTACACTCCAACCAACTGAACCACCTGGTCAGGGCATATTCACTCTCATATTAATGCCACAGTCACTCAGTCACTTGGCCTGGCTAGAATGAAGCTATAGGGAATTGCCCAAATGCCAGAAGGAAATGCCATGTCAGCTGGGGTACCTGTGGGGATAGGGAGTGAAGGGGAGCTCCTTTCTGCTCCTGAAGGACTTTTCCTCATTCTCACTGCTCGTCAACATCTGTAACATCTGTAGAATGATGTAGTTTTTTCCCCACACTTAATGCTTCTTTCCTATATCAAGTGTTTCTTACTCTGTATTGCCTTGTTCCTTTGGATCCAATGAAATCATTAGAGATCTGTCATTAATCATTCTTAATTTTATTCCCTTCCTCCTTTCCCACTAGACTTCTACTAGGGCCTCTCCTCCTGTACATAATCACTCCAACCTGCTATTTTTCCTTCTCTGTGGGCTTCTCCCTCTATTTGAATAGCTCACTTATAAACAACATCATTGAGACTCAAGATAAGTAGATGTACAAGTGCTTCTGTACTTGAGGTTTCCCATCTGGGCAAATGCTCATCCTCCACTGAAGCATGTCTAGGACTTAAGTTTCCACAGCCCTCTTCCACGGCAGAGAAATATCTGTGCCTTCCTTTTCCCTCCCATTGCACACCAGCGAATGTGGCACCCACTGAAGCACAGCCAGGCCTCCGGACATCCCCCAGTCAGCCACTCACACCACATACACCTAAGGTGTAAAGCAGGGGAGTGGCGGCTGTGACTGAAAGAGGAGCAGAAGAAACAATAGGTACATTAGGACATGCATCTTAACAGCACCACATACAGGAGTGACTTAGTAAGCACAAATAAGAAGTTATTATAAGCAAGATTCCAAAGACTTGCTCTTTGCTTTCTCAGGAAACAAGAGAAAATGTGGACTTATATTGTAGCAGAAAAGAGTTTTGCTCAACATACGAAAGAACCACTTGACAGTGGTGGTGAATAATCCCAGAAACATGCAGTCATGTAAGTTCCCGAAAGCTGTTTTATACATTGAGAGATAATCACTTATCCTGAGTGATTTAGAAGGAGACTTTCCTGGAGATGAGGTTGGCAGTGGGCTGGGTTGGACTAGACAAATATCTATAATCTTAGAACTGGAAGGGGCGTTAAGGGCTCACGCCATCTGCTCCACAGTAGAGGCACAGATGACATTTGCCCAAAGTTACAAGGCTAGTTAGCATTTGATACTAAAGGCCTTCTAACTCCAAGAGCAGCGCTCTTTTCAGAGCCCCAATTTCATTTAGAGATTAGGTCCCACTTTGATTTCTTCTCTGTTTAGAAGGAGAAGAAGAAAGAAGAAGAGGAAAAAAAAACATAAGTAACAGTAGTTGGTTTACTGTGATGGATCCTGGTAAATCTAGGATGTGTAAAGGACAGTCCTTCTTTCCTGGGGTGGTTTGGGGGGAAAGGATAGTTAACAGTAACAGGTTATCATTCACCCCTAAATTGAGAACTAAACCAGTGCCTGTGAAGACTTGCAGTTGTCTCTTCACTTTGTTGTTTAAAAGACTGGGTTCCATAGGCAGAAACAGAGCTGTACAGAATAGTTGAACAGCGACACTTACCATTTGCTCCTCCAAACACATTCTGTGGGAGGGCGTGGGATTTCACAGCAGTGAGAGCAAAACTATTCACAGCAGTACCATATGCTCCCCACCATCAGGAGCGGCGGTGCTGGTCACTGGACTTGGCAGGCAAACCAGCTGAAGGGAAATTCTGAAGACCACAGTAGGAGTTTTCTCTTTGTGGAGTTTGGACGGTAAAATCTTCAATCTGTTACACAAGCAGAAATCGGAGTGAACAATAATTCCACATAAATATCACACGTGTGTGAGAGAGAGAAAGCCTGTGTTCCTTCAAAAAAAGGTAAGGAGACAAAGGCTCAGCATGCATCTTATTATCCTGCAGGGGTAGGAGGACAAACTCTAAATGCAAGAAGAGAAAAGATTGAGAAAGTAAAACATTATTTTTAGTATAAATTCCATGTTTTCAGTTTCTTTTCTAAGAAAAAAATAGTAAGCTTGAGAAGAATTTCCCAAATGCCAAGACCATTTAATAGCAGAATTACAACTGACGATAAATGCAGCACTTTTTAAAGCTGGTCCTTTCTCTGTTATTAACTTTGTTCTTTCACTTGTGCCAGAGAAAGCACAAGAGATAGAAATTGGCAGAAATACGGGTCTGAAGACCAGAAATGCAACTCAAATGAAAATACCATGAAAACCTCTATTAAAAAAAGACTTTTGTTTAATGGCACAACTTTCATCATCAAGAAAAGGTTCATTTGAATGAGGAGTAAAATTTAGGACAGTCTGTTATCGAATCATTAGTAATTCTGGGCACGTATGGACTATTTTCAACTTCCAAAGTGGTTTGCAATCATTAGTTAATCCACTCAGCATGCTTAGTCTCAATTGTGTTATATGCATATAATAGATAAGGATGGTGGTTGGAGAGGGGCCGCAGGAGGCAGCGGGCTGAGGACTGGACGGCAACTCAGAGGCTGGGAGCTCTCATCCTAACCACCCAGTCTCTCTGCAGTCAGAGCCAGGCCTGTATCACATGACTTCAAAACTGGGGTTCAACTTGTTTGAGAAATACATACATGTGTTATATAAAATGTCTCTTCCCAACAATTGTTGGGAGGCCTGTAGTTTTAATTTTCTATTAAGTCCTTAGGCCTTCCATGGGCTCAGTCTTCATTTTTCCCATTAGGTAAAAGATATTTTAAAGGACCAGTCTCTCTGTACCTCCAGGGACGGCAGCGCAGTGGTTAAAACAGGTCCATGGAGGTGCTAACCAACGTTATTTTTAACACAAGGGAACAGTGTGGAGGGTTTAAATGCATTGGAATGATTCTTTTCGGCCCCTAATAACATGAGTCTATATTGTTATCTGAGATTTGCCAACTTCAATTTTTCTCTTGATAAGAAGAATGCTCTAAGCAAAATGTTGTTTTTAAATGATCTCATGGACTTTTTTCAAAGATGAACCAATGCTCGTGCCCAGCAGGGCTTGTCCGCATCATGCCTGGATTACAACCACAGAGCCTTCTTTCATTTTCATCTGTTTGCTCCTGCCCTATCCAAACACATTAATACGTGGTTCACATAATGTATTCCATATGTTTAATTAGCCATTACATGAAATGTAGGAAGGTGTGGCTTTTTAAGTGCATTCTCCATTTTCCCCCAGTTTCCTGACTTTTAAGTCATATTATCTGGGGTGTGTGTGTGTGTTTGGTGTGTGTTGGGGGGGATTGTTCATTTGTTTTTAATTCTCTCACAATAAAACATTGGTCCAGACTAAAATTATCTAACCACTTCAAGTTATGGATTTTCTTCAGATAATAAAAGCTCAGTTTGGTCTAATAATAGATTAAATTAATTTTGCCCCACTTTACACAATGCATATAGTGTAGTCATTGCTCAGTAAATGGATATGCTTAGTGTTCCTTAAATAAACTTGTGTCTAGGCATTCCCTTTTATAATGTTTCTGGATTTTTAAATTGTATTGAAATGCCACAGTTTCCCAAGTTTTTCTTAAATAGTGAGCGGGATGAGGTTTTAATTTATTGAACGATGCCCTATATGTCTCAACTGTGTCTTAATGTAAACAAAACAAAACAAAACAAACAAACAAAACCCCCGCACTAATAGATCAATAACAGTGGCCCCCAGAATGCCCTGGAAGGCCCGTGGCCAGCCATGGGGTGATTCACTATGGCGTCACTGGGAGAGATTATGAAGCCCAGAGCTGTGATGATGGTGCCAGTTCATGCCTTCTCAGTGAGAAAGCATTCGGGTTCCGCAGAGTGTTAATCTGGCCACAAAATGGGAGACGGCTAAGTCTGCCTGGAATGTCTGGCTGCTGGTTGGCAGACGCAGCCCTTTCTTCACCTTGGATCTGCTGGGCAAAGGATGCTTTCATAGTAATTTTCCAATGTCTTCCTTGATCAGTAGACTGCAGCATTTTATCATTTTGCAGATTTTGTTTTCTTCATGGGTTATTACTTCCACTGAACTGCACTTAACATCTATTAGCTTAGGTCTCCAGAAGATCAAAGTCTCTCTGTATCTGATTATTCTGCTCTTTGCAATTTGTGTCTCCCCCTCAACCTCCCCCCTCCCCACCCAACCAGGAGCCTTGCACGTTTACAGATTTGGTTTCAGTGTCTAACTCTAAATCTTTTATAGACATAAAAGCCTCATAAATAGGATATTGTGTCTCTAGAAAGAGAATAAGAGAGAAAATATGAAGACAGCAATAGTAATTCTTGTATTATTTCTTTCTCAATATGAATCTTTTAAAACTCATGTTTAAATATATATTTTTTCTTTTTGAAACAAGATGAGCGAGGGAGGGATGCATGGAGGAAAGGGAGGAGGGAGGAAGAGTTGTCATAGATTGAGGCGAATATCATAGAAGCTACATTCCTCTTGAAATGTATTCTCTTTTCTAAGTCATTCACTCGACTCCCTTTTGCATTGTCTTTAAGAACCTGTCCACAGGGCCAACATTCCATTCATTTTATGGTTTACTGTTAACCTTAATGACTGGATTCTAATGGAGGATTTTATTTCCTTTCCAAACTTCTAGTAAATAATACTGCTCTAACTTTGGTATCAACTGTGATATATCAAAGGTCCTTTATCAAATGCATGCCCTGGCTCAACGATGGACCAAAGCTGTCCTGACTGAGGCATTTGCATTAGTCCTAGAGGGAATATTTTTAGAAGGTACATAAGAGGCCCAGGACATACCTATCGGCAGACATAAAGTGGGTGCTTGTGAGTTGAGACAGGTACTAAAAACTCAAACTACATTTGGCAGCTGAAAAAAATGAACTCTAAGGATTTGAACTTGGAGATATTATAGAAATAAATATGAAGATGTTGTTTGTTTTTGTTTGTTTGTTTGTTTTTTGCAATGGCATTTCCTGATCAGAAATGCTTAACACTATTCTCCATGGTGAATAAAAGAAACCAAAGCAAGAGGAAGAAGAGAGAGAAGAACAGAGGGAGCATAGCTCTTCCTACTTGACTGTGTGTACAGATCAGGTGGGATTTTGTTAAAATGAAGATTCTGATCTGGCGGGTCGGAGGTGGGACCTGAGAGTTTAAAATTCTTCCAAGTGGTTTAGATGCTGCTGGACCTGGGGCTCACACTGTGGCAGAGAGAGTGTCCCTCGGTGCTCCAGAGCTAGTCTGTCACTACAGAAGGCCCCCTCTACCAGTCACAAGGGACCGTCTCCTTGTGAGACACCAGTCTCTGAGGAGGGATGAGAGAGGCCTTCCAGCAGTGGTCCTCACACTTTCCTTCATCTCATAATCTCCTGGAGCTTTCAAAAAACCCAATGCTCAGGCCACACCCTATATCAATTCAATCAGAATCTCTAGGACTGGAAGATGGGTACCAATAATTTAAAAAATTCTCTGAGTGTAGCCAAATTTGAGAGCCAACAACTTAAAAAATAATACTAACTAGGATAATAATGACAGCTAACACGTGGTGGCTGCTTCTGTATAAGTACCAGACAATTGGTATATATGTTTCTTTTTTTCATTAAGTCATCAGTGAAAAAAATCTCAGACCAGGGCACTGAGGCAGAGATTATGAAACTTCCCCCAGACGCATGGGTGGTAGAGCTGACTAGCAGACCAGAACAAGGACAACGACAAGAGAACAGCAATGTCATCTGGGAGGAAGCATATGACGGAGGAGTGGGGAACTTGCTAGGTAACTACATTTGTGCATGGAACCAAGGTGTTCTTTCCTCTGTATTTTTGATTTTTAACTTATGGTTTGCGGGCCATGTTTAAAATTTAATCCCCCTCTCTTGCTGCACTCCTACCCTCAAAGACCCAAGCCTGCCTTCCTGAATCATTGCCTTTTCTCAAACCAGGTATGCTTGAGGCCCTACTAGACCCTGGAGCTGAAGCTAATTGCGTTCAGTTGCTGTCTCCTGGGGCCAACCTGACTTCAGGTCTGCTTTGCTTTGTTTCATTTTAGATTCCTTTGGCCTCTCTTGCCCCTAACTGGGCAGCAGGGGGAGCTACAGCTACCAGGAAAAATAGCCTGTGAAACTGCCCCCAAATGGATAGGGCTTGATGTTCATTTCTAAAAGAAAAAAAAATTCGAGCAGCTCTTCATCCTAGAGCTAGTGCCTACAGCCCCTAGCCCCAGAGGCCAATAGCCTGTCTGGGAGTGTGGGCAGCAGGGAAATTGGAAGGGCTCTGGGGGAACTGAGAAGCTGGTGAGGGTTCAACGGTCAGGTCAGTCAAGATCGCCGGTCACCTGGAGAGGAGCCAGAAATAGGCAACGGCATTTTCCTAAACAATAGTCATTATTCAGAGAGAACTCAGCACCTATAATAAAATATGTAGAATATAAACATGAACTTTTTATTTAAACTCTAACCAATGACTTCAATAAAATTTTTTGTATAGGTCCTCAGTTTTCTTGACCCCAACATGGGCATAAATCAAGGCAAATGGGTGTTCATTTAACTCGAGTGCACCGGTTAAAAGACATAGGGTTGAATGAGGAGTCCGGAATTCTCAAGACAACACTATCATGTCCTAAGAGTTTGAGGGAAATTTGAAGAGATCCGGAGAGAGGAAATTCTCCCAAAGTTCACTGCAGAACTGGGTGCCAATTTGCCCTGAACCATAAATTCACAGAGTCGGCTTCCCACACCTGATATGCTTTTCAAAATTGCTGTTGCTCAGACCCTCAGATGGTGAAGTTCTCAGAGAAGACGGGGCGTGTTACTGTGACCACATGAGGGTGTCTAAGTAGGACTGAAGCTAAATATACTAACTCATTCCATAAGGGGCCCTTGCTTGCCCAACTGCTCTGAAATGTGCTTCCAGGTCATCCTCCCTTAAACCCTGCTAGAGGAAATTGCAAGGGCTAGGGATGGTTAGCCAATACCCTATTCCATTCACAGAGAGAGTGTCTTTAGAATTCCTGTTCTACTCTTGCTTCTGGGGTATTTACATGTCATCCCTAGGAAGAATTGAAGGATGATGGAATCAGAACCTTTTGTGTTAAACAGATTTTGGCAATCATGATCCTAGGGGCCGTGAATATGTCGCCTTGAACTGATGAAGCTCTTGAACAATTGATAGGCAAAACTTCATCGAGAGCATCATGGTATCTCTGAGAGATTTTCAGAGTGTGATTTATATGGCTTTGAGTCACTGGAGCAGAGTGATGTGAAAATATATTTGGTGCTTATTAACTCAAATTTCACTTTTCTGCATTGTTCACAAATGTGTCCTAATTGTGTGTCTGCTTGCTTCTCTTCGGAATACACTCAGTCTAGTAAAAGGACCTGGGCTATTGCATTGCAAGCAGGCAGATTAGTAGTGGCACAAATGCAAGCAAAATACACAGACAAGGCTTTGCTCTGCCATCGGAGCCTCCCTGGTAATTTTCTTGCGTCCTTGAAACTGAGTTGCCAGCTCACTTTCACCAGCTAAGGAGTCTGCTTCTTCTCACTGAGCTCTGTCTGGGAGCCCCTGCATTAGCTCAGCTTGTGAGAGTTACATGTTCCCCCCTGCCCCACAGAATTGCCCTGAGATCCTGAGCCAGGCTGGGACATCTGAAAACACATGCGCTCCTCCTCAAGAAAACATTTCAGTTGAGGAATGGAGAGGTGACAATCTTTCTAAGAAAGCTGATTTTTTAAACAGGGGCATTTTTTGACTATGCAGGCTTACCTAATGGTAAAGTCTCAAATGAAAGGTGGTCTGCAGTTTGAGGCACTTCCCAGCCACGGCACAGTTCAAGCTTACTGGTTTGAGGGGCCAGAGGCCAAGGATCAGAGGAGGTGTGGGTGGGTAGTCAGACTTGGGAGCTGTCCCTCCTCTCTAGGCATAGAAATGGCAATTTTGCATGTTTTGTTTCCAAGTTTAAAAAAAAGTAAAGCAGTGGGCAGTTTTTTTCTGAATGTCCTAATGGGCTGCCTGAGGCATATATGCATGAAAAATAAATCTTGTTAAATGATAATCTGAAAAGCAAAATTGTGACCTTATTCAAATATGATGGAGAAAACACCCGCACAATCCCTGCCATCCTGTTATAAGCAGAGGAAGGCTCCCTCCAGGGACATAGCCGATGATCAATGATGGGGCCGACTAACCAGTGTGGGAATCAGGACCACATTCAACTGTACCGTTTCTTTCTTCTGTGTCCCAAAATGTTGGGTCAGTAACTGTTTCAAGGACATCACAAAAGTAAACAATTTGATTTTTTTCCTGGGCTTCATCTCTTCCCATCACACCACACATAGAACAAGCATGAAGAGTCAGAGCTTCTTCAGGAATTGGTCCCCTTTGGGGAATATTCTTTCTTTCCCTTCTCTACTTGTGCTTTTGATTCATTGCTAAGTTAACCTGCTAAATAAGGAAATCAGATTTCCTTTTAATTCACCTTTTGTGGTGGACCAGGTTTTCACAAGTTTGGACCAAATTAATTAATTACTCAAAAGCTGCGACCAAATCTGAAGCAATTTCCCCAAGTAGGGGCTGCCTTTCCAAGGCCTCAGCTTATGCCTGACCTTCGACGGTTTTCTTCCTGAGAACTGATTCACTCTCCCTCTTTTGATGGGGCTCTGTTTAGCAGGTGTGACAGATGCTGTTGATTTGCTCACTCAACACCTATTCCCACCCCGCTTTTTTCTTGCCCCCTTTCACTGTGGAAGCAGTAAAACTTCACAGTGCTTTCCTGCTCACTCCCTCAGCTTCTCTGGGATCTGGGCGGAGGCGCGGGCGTGCTTTGCTGTTCCATTGGTGGGAAGCCAGGGCACCCATGGCAGTGCTTCTGGGAAAGTGGCTTTCTTCCTGATCATGGGAGGAATGAAGCTGGTACCAACCTTCTTACTTTTTTCCTGTCCAGTGTAGATATGTCACTTGAAGGTACAGCTTCTATCTGGCTGTGTGCAATGCTAAGGGTAGCAACATGGAACTTGGGTTCTCCATGACTTAGTTAAATTTCTTTAGTTCCATGAATCATATATATATATATATATATATATATGCTTATATATAATATATATTTGTCATAATATATGACAAAAATAGCAGTTACTCTGTTACTTTCAGATTAATATGTCCCTAAGCAAAATAAATGTCATAAACACCAAACTCGAATGAACCCTACACCCCATCTTCCCAAAAAACTCTATCCTACTGAGTTCCAAGCCCTGTATGAGGGGACGTTATTTACATGTTGCCGTATTCTTATTTTTGCCATTGTACAGATAGGACAACTAAAGGCCGGGGGCCTGAAGCAGCTTTACCAAGGTCGCAGAGTAAGCTGCTAAAAGCTGGGGAATAGAGCCAAGAGCTCTGTAATCCCAGGCGAGGCCTCCTCTGCTGTCTCTCCCCCTCAACTGGGAAAATGTCAAAGGATTTATCAAAAACAGCCTGGAGCTAGATTAGGTATTTTAATACCCAAAGCACTTAATTACTAATACAGTTTTAAGGTACATTAACCTAATTGGAAACTTTTCTGTATATGGCATAGGTTTTTTTCCCCCTGAAAAAAAATTAATGGTATTTTTTCCAACTTTTCTACTAGCCAGCCTCATCTTTTTATTGTTAAATTGCTTTTCAAATTTAGAAAGAATATCGCAGCCAAGAACTGAATTAATGATATTGTCTTCTGTAAAAGAAGAACAAATAAAAATTTAAAAAAGAATACAATGAGAGGAAAACAAAGATAAAATTCTACCTGATAACTATAGGTCTCCTGGACTTAGCACACTGGGAATCTGCTGGGATACCATCTTCAGAACCCAGGGGTCATCCTTGGCTCTTCCCACCCCACCTCCAATCAGTACCACATCCGGATGTGTCTCACCATTTCTTGCCAGGCCCAGCCTAAGGGAGTCCATTCTCCTCCAATTACTCACATTCTCCTCTGATTACTGTGAGGGCCATCTAGTCAGTCTCTTGTCTGATTCCAATCTGTTCCTGCTGCCCCAGCTGGAGAGCCCCGTAAAATGTAAATCAGATCTCTCAGTCCCCCATTTGAAACTCTCAGTGGTTCCCCATGGCCCTCAGGATAAGTGCACATTCTTTGCTATGACTTTGAATGTCCTTCATTATCTGTTTTATGTCCAGTTCTCCAGTTTTACACTTGATGCTCGGCCATCTCAAACTGCTTGCATTTCCCCAGACTGTTTTTACTCCCTTCCAAACCTTTGCAGAAACTGATCACTGCTGGGACCTTCCCTTTCCTACTTTTCCTTTTCCTTCTTTACACCAATTTTCAGGCTAATTCCTAATATCCCCCACTGCCCAAGCACCACTTTCTCTGGAAACTTCCCCTGGCCACTTTCTCCCCAGACTCACTTAAGGGCCTCTCTGGTGTGTTCCCATAGCAACTGGCATAAAACACACTGAGATAATGCTGGAATTATTAGCTTATATGTCCATCTTCCCCTGGGGCATCTTGAGAGCAGGGAATGTATTTTGTTCACCTTCACATCATCAGCGCCTGCCACAGTGATGCTTACAAAACAAATACTCAGTGAAAATAATCGTTGTGTGACTGAAAGAACACAAACTACATTTGTATCAAGGACAGTACAAAAGACTATGAGGCAGGTGGGCAGGAAGGATGACTTCAATATTCATGAAGTCACAGAGAGCTTGCTCACCCAGAGCTTAGTGAGGAAAGCGTAGGGTCTGGCACCCGACACAACTGGGTCACGGGTTGTTCTCAATTAGCAAACTCCAAAAGGAGAAAACGGGCGGCTGTAGCAGCTGACCCGCACTGTCCGAGAAGGAATGGACGTGAAAGATTCTTGTAGAGCAGGAGTGTCCAACCTTTTGGCATCTCCGGGCCACACTGGAAGAAGACGCGTTGTCTTGAGCCACACATTAAATACATGGTAACACGTAATCACAAAAAAATCTCGTAATGTGTAAGTAAATTTACGATTTTGTCTTGGGCCATATTCATAGCCATCCTGGGCCACATGTGGCCCCCAGGCCATGGGTTGGACACCCCTGTTTGCAAGACTAATGAATATTGAATGTGGGGAAGGGGGATTTCATAGTTCTGATTGTACGTGTCCAGTTTGGGGCTCCTCTCTCTCCTTACCTCTTCCTCAACTCTCCATTTTTTTCTGTTAATACCATTATCCTAATATTGTTAGCAACAGCATCAGAGATGTACATTCAAAATCTACTTTTCCTTTTTAAGCCAAATAACTTCATATATTAGCCACAGACAGATAACCTGTAGAAGCTAAAGTTGACATTTCACACTGAAACATTATGTATGAAGAAGCACTAAGTGGGGAACTGGTGATATTTTTCTGCACTCTCCTAATATGCCTTGTTATCTCTAAGTAACAAAGAAATTCACACAGTTTGTACTGATGTTACCTTTAGCCAGCACTAGCTTAACCACGGTGGATGATCTGTGTGAAAATACCACACCTCTTAGGACCTTCAGGATCAATGGCTTTTGTTCATTATGAAAGTGTACTGCTGCTTAGGCTACCTGGTTTCTTTCCACACCTGTGAGTATGGCAGCTTGTGGGCATGGTGGCTTATGGTAATCACACTTCTAAGAGGGTCACCTCATTGTCGGTAAAGCTGTGCATGGAACTTCCAAAGAAACAGGCCAACTGCCTTTGAGAGATCAGTTACCTGGAGCTGGCTTCCAAGCTTAAGAATCCATATTAGAACACAAGAATTAGGAATACAAGAATTAGGGTGCATATGTGTTCGGGGCAGCCACCTCTGTGTGTGTCTGGATTGTCCATCATAGCTTGGGATTTGATTTGTCACCGCCAGCTTAGGACAGGAATTGGGGTTGTGCAGAGGTAGTCTCCTACAAATACCCCCAAAGACTGAGACATTTCTGAAGGAATGTTCAGAAGGCCTTTAACAGCGATATAAAAACGAAATAGCAACAGAAGTGACAGCTCCAGGAATATGAAGTTCTCTTGTCTGTAGCTTTTGTGAGATCTAGCATTTCATTTGATTAATAAACTTTTTTGAGGGTTTAATACATGTAGGACATGACACCCTGTGTTGCAGATATGATGAAGTGAGTAACACCGTCCCTAGCTTCAAGGAGCTGTCCCTTTCACGTGGGTGGCAAGAAATTTACCCAGTAAACTCAGATATTCAGTGAAAAAAAATCAAATCAGTGAAACAAACAAATATAAAGGGAGTCAGAAAAAGAGAAAAAAGCTGCCAACCTTGATCACCTAGAAGGCGTTCTGGAGTCCAGCCAGTTGTCAGACTTGGCTGGAGCAATAGGCTTAACTCAGGGACTCACTTCCTCCCCAGTCCTCAGGACACGGTCCCCACCCTCGTGTACTTAGGGCTTAGGTCTAAGCTGCTGCAGTTCTGAAATATCCCAATAGAGCTCTGTTTATTTTATTTTTTTTCTTTATAGATTTCTTTAATTAATTATTTATTTATTTATTAAAAAAAATTTTTTATTGATTATGCTGTTACAGTTGTTCTATTCCCCCCTTCATACCCCTCCACCCTACCCCCCATCCCCACCATTACCCCCCCCTTTAGTTTATGACCATGTATCTCAATTCTTTTAGATTCTATATTTCCCATACTATTCTTGCCCCCCCATCTATTTTCTATCTACTGTCTATGCTACTTATTTTCTGTACCTTCTCCCCCCTTCTCCTCCTCCCACTCCCCTGTTGCTAACCCTCCTTGAGATCCAATAGATACTGAGGAACGTATGGAAATAACTAAGTTTTACCAGTGAAATTTGGGGCCTCTGAGCACTCTGCTCTGTTTTATTTTCCTGTAGGACCCAGACAGTGCTATTCTCCACTGCCACCAGAGGACAAGTCTCGGTCCTCTTTTACATGAGGGTTTCCTGTTTCCTTAAAGTGTATTTGCAAATGATTCCTAGGTACCCTGGCGCTTCTTCTAATGGACACTGTGTAACGCACAAAAGATAAATCGGTAATATCCACATTATAAACATCGGTCAACCTAATTGTAGTTCTTTCACCCATAGATTTGATCTCTTCTTAGCCACATAGTGCTTGTTATCTTCTGCCTGCTTTCTCTTTAACATGGTTAAACATTTTGAACAACCTAGAAAACCCTTTGTACCCAAGTTATAAGACTACTTTCTTCCTTTCTATCTCAGAACAAGACCACATAAAACCTGATCGGCATGTGAGCCTTCCCTTTCTTAAAATCCCTTCTCACCTTCCCCTTTACTTCCCATATTTATTATTTCAAAGGTTTTGACCCATGGCAAAGGATTTTAACTTTTTGAATCCTGTGTGTGTGTGTATGTGTGCGCACACGTGACACAGGGAGAGTCAGAGAGAGACAGAGAGAGGTGGGAGACAGGAGCTTATGGCCCACCTCTTTATTGTTATTATTTAACCAGGAGGTAGGAGAGGGGAAAATGACACCCGAGGAAAGACAGGAAGCTACTGCTTTTTGGCAGGCCAGTGCAAATTGGCTTTCTTCGAGGCCTTTGAGCGCAGGATTCTTACAGGTGTCTTTCCCATCACTTTCACTCATGAGTGCTTACATGTTGGACACACACACAAACATGCTCATACTCACACATGTACATACACATACACATACACATACACATACACATACACACAGCCTTGACTTAGGGACAAGAGTCAAACTAGAATCAGTGGTTAAAAGCCTTTGCTATTGAGCATAGTGATGGAAACCAAAAAGCACCAAAGCAGCAAAATATATTGGTGAACTGCATTCCCTTTATTGTTTCTTATGTACTTGATATCTTAATTTTTTCCCCTTTAAAGAGGGGCTAACAATGATGCCTGCTCACAGGTGACATGAATTAATGTGGGTAAAGCAATGAGGACAGAGAACAATTCTTGGCACATTGTGAGTACTATACAGGTGTCTAGTAAATAGATAAAGTAAACATGTAAATCCAAAGCCCAGCACAGAGTAAGTATATCTTCTATATGTGTCTGAAGAAACTCTCTTTTGAGTTATTGCTTGGAAAATCTCTCAACACGCCTCTACCCCTTAGAGAAGCCATAACCTCAGAGGTCTTTTCATGAACAGTTGCTGGGTAGTGCTGCTTCCCCACTCACTGATTTCTCCATGAATATAGCTCTTAAAAATCATTTTGGAAAGCCCTGGCTGGTGTAGCTCAGTGGGTTGAGCTCAGGCCTGAACACCAGTGTCGTGGTTCTATCCCAGTCAGGTCACATGCCTGGGTTGCGGGCCAGGTCCCCAGTAGGAACCCTGTGAAAGGCAACCACACACTGATGTTTCCCTTTCTCTCTTTCTCCTTTCCTAACCGACTCTCTGAAAATAAGTAAATAAAATCTTTATGAAAACCTTTTCAGAGATACTTATATTGAAACAAATATACTCTGCATCAAACCTGGGTAGTACCTCTCCAACTTGAAGGTGGGTTAAGGCTTGAATAAATCCATCCTATAAAAAGTGTAAAGACACCAGCTTTCTTCCTTAAGCCTATGGACCCATGTGTTGAAAACTTTTATTGATAGTAACCTACAGTACAAAAAATATTTTTCTATTATGATCCAGTACACAGACACAGATGCTTATAGCTGAAACAAAAGCATCCTAAAGCACTACCACTGGCTTACACAACACACTCGCATGCTTTTTCTTTCTTTTGCTTCATTTTTAAAAACACTGTTTATGATTATTAAATTGATTTTACCACCCGCCAATGGGTCATGATCTGCAGTTTGAGAAACATCAAATCAGACCAAAATATCTTTAGCAACAGACTAATAATAAGATGTAGAATCCTATAAAAGACTATAAAAGTCCTTTAATGGAAGAAAGATGACTATTGATTTGGGTCTGTATACCTATGTTTCATTCTCCTTGAGAATTTAAATTGCAAAGATAAATTCTCAGCTTCAGGTGTGTTTAAAAAGATGTCTTTGTCTCATAACATAGAAGTAATGGTACCCCGGACAGCATTTCGGGGCACACAGGTTTCTCCAGGACAAGTAGCTACGCTGAGGACTATCCACTTGAACTCTGAATGGGCACAAGCATGCAACAGAGTGTGGTGAAGATAAGGATATCAACTACGTCTCTCAAACCCTGGTCAGGACTTGCAAAAAATCTTTGAAATACACTAACACTTGAAAATCCATGAACTCTTTTGGCAATAGTATTAAAATAATTTGAGGCTGAGGACCCATTCCTACTGGACAAGTTGCCACAGGACTCTGGTTTCCTAGACAACAGACATCAGTAATGCCTTACTTTTGTATAGTACTTGACAATGTATGAAGTGTTTTAATTTATATTATCTTAACCTCATAACAAACCTGTGAGGTATGTTGAGCAGGTATATTTATATATTGTAATTATAGTTAATATCATTTAAGACTTTATAGTTTCTATTTTCATTATAAAGATGGGTCATTTTGAAACATGTTATTGGCTAATAGCAAGAGATAGTGCCATGTGGTAAAACACTAGATTTGTCCTCAAAGATTAGAGTTAAAGTTCAAGGAGTGTTAAAGTTCGGGGGTGTGCTCTGAAAAGGTCTCCTAAGCTCCAGTCTCATGTTACATTTAGCAAATAGAGCAGCTTATGTCATCTTCACAAGTGAAAGCTTGATACAGTGGAAGGTAATGTGAACTTGAATGTCAGAGAGAACTAGATTCAAATTCTGGCTCTAATGCAAGCTGTATCAGCTTAGGCCAGTGGTGCAGCCTCTCTGAACTTTAGTCTCTTCACCTGTAAAATAGGCATTACAATGAAACACCACTGGCCAGTTAAAACATCCTCCTCATTGATACCCCATTCCTGTTTCCAACTGCCTCAAATTTTTTCTATGTAAGTGCCAATTTTAAAAAAAGTAAATCTAAGTCACTTTCCTACTTAAAAGCCTTCCATGTTTTTTCATCGTCTTTCAACTAGAACAAAATCTTTGCCTTGGCCTACAGTGCCCCACGTGGTATGGTCCCTGCCCATCATTCATGTCTTACTTCGTGTCACTCCCTTTCCTCTGTCCCAAGTATTCACCCAGTACTGGTCTTCATTAAATTCTTTGTGGCTCCAGATATCTTTTTGGTTTGTGCCCATTGCTATTTTTTTTCTGCCTGATAGAAGCACTCCATCATGACCCAAATCCCACTCAATCTCATCTTTAGGTTTCAAGGTAAATATCACTGCACTGAAGAAGACCTCCTAAACTCCTAAGTCACATCAGATCTTCATGTTCTATACCACCATGGAAGCCTATTCTTGGTTTTGAGAGCCCACACATGTAATTGAAGAATCGTTTGTATAACTATCTGTGTAACATGGGCTTCTCCCACTGGAGTTTAATTTCCAGGAGGGTAGGAACTATGACTATTTTGTTCATGGCTGTTTCCTCTGTTTGGTTTCTGAAGTTATACTGTCTTCACTTTAAACCTCAGAGCTGGGTAATTTTGAAAAGTTACCTCCCCTCTCTGTGCCTCACTTCTGTGTCATATAAAGACTATTGATGGTGTTGACCTCCACAGAGTCATATGAAGGTAAAATGAGAACACATATGATAAAGTGCCATAGTCTAGTGCTCCACACAGAATAATAGATGCTAGTGATAAACATGGTTGAATTGACAAGTAGGAAAGTATTAGTATCATCCTTCCCCCCAGTATTTAGAGAGTCACTCAAGGTAAGCAATCATGAAAAAGTTGAAGAAAATGTTGAGTGGACAAAGTTACAAGGAAAATACATGGGTGTTTGTTATTATCCAAGTAGCCAACTCCTGCTTCTCACTGGTGATTCATGAGAGCAATGATCCTATGGGTACTTTCCACTGAGAGTAAATTCTGATAATTGGGAAGGGAATGGAACATATGGTGAGTTGAGGGCTTGGGACCAGGTTCACAGGATGGATAGTAAGGGCAAGCAGCACACTGTGTGTGCATGCATCCAGGGCCACTGGAACTTGATGACTGCTGACAATAAGGAGCTGGAACAGAAGTAGTAGGAAGACCTGGGGCTCAGCAGACAGACCTTGGAAGACTGCAAGTAACAAGTAAGAAGAACAAGAAGTAGAGATAGTGGAAAGTCTTAATCTATAGCAAGACCAATAAAAGAGGAAGAAGCTTCTCATGACAAAAAAAAACCCAGAATGAATGACAAAACCAATTTAGTCTGGGCTAACCAAAGACATTCCTTTGGAACATGAACTAGTAGTGAATGTGTACAGAAACTTAAAAAAATCAGATGACTTTCACAGGTATTAAGATGCACTGAGCCCTGGCTGGTGTAGCTCAGTGGATTGAGTGTGGGCCTGCGAACCAGACAATCACAGTTCGATTCCCAGCCAGGGTACTTGCTTGGGTTGCAGCCCAGTTCCCTGCAGGCCAGTTCCCAGCAGGAGATGCACGAAAGGCAACCATACATTGATGTTTCTTTCCCTCTCTACTTCCCTTCCCCTCTAAGGATAAATAAAATAAAATCTTTAAAAAAAAGATGTACAGAGCTCATCTGGTAACCTGACATAGGTAGGGTTTGTCAGCAGAGCTCAACTGGGGGTTGAGCTGAGGATCATGAAAGATCATAGTTCATCAAGGCAAGATGGGGAAGTGAAGGCCAAGCCCGTGGGAGTTGAATATAGACAATAGCTTTAAGGAGGCAGTTGATGTTTACATAAATAAATAATTTTAAAAACTAGTCATTTAAGAGTACGTAAGAGATCAAGAAAAGAGGCATTTGTTGTTGTTCAAGATTCAAGGTAGAAGTTAATATATCCATCTTAAACTAAGACCCTGTAACAAAGGTATAGGTATAACACAACTTTGGATCTGGTATGACTCAGGTACACTCTCTACAATCAGATCTTCCTACCTGGCAATTAATTCATCTCTGACAAAAGCCCACATGAGGGACTTGACTGCTCAAACAGAATACCATTTGGAAGCCAGGAAAGAAGGGGTTAAATAAGCATGGTTGGGGCACAGCTGGGAGCCATTAACAATTAAGTTTTTGGACAGAAACCCAGCAGGAAGCTGACAAGGCTCTGCAGAGACACAATGGCCTCTAAAGAGTAAAACCTTGATTCAGAACTGAATGAGCTGCCTTTACCAGTGAACCTTCAGCAAAACCTAAGTCCCCTAATTAAGAATGAAGAGCAGATATTGGTTAAGAGTTTATATTATGCCTAGCTATAAATCAGCATTTTAATAAGGAAGATAATGAGTGAGTTAATAATTTCTAGAAAAATAATTTTTAAAAACTACCTAAGATCCGAAAGTGGTCCTGACTTGATTTAAAAAGCTTAATTGATGAGCCAACATAAGGTACCTTAGTGCCTCCAGCCATTTGTCTCTCAGTTCTGTTTCTATTTTTAATGTTAGGAAGTTTAATTTGGAGATAGAGCAGTAAATCTAGTACTTTAAAATTATCTCAAAGAGAATTCCCAGGTCCCATTCTCTTCAGTTTACTTTCTCCCTGTCTCCAATTCCTTCACATTAAAGATCCCATCTTCTACTGATTTCTCTTGTTTTTTCTCTCTCTCCCACCAAAATCTGTACAAGGCATTCATGGTTTCTTAATATCCTCTAATAAAACTCAATTCATGATGAATTTGCCGAAACCTGTAAGTTACTTTATGTAGTTTCACACCAAAATTTTGTGAGAATCTTCTGAAAAACTTCAGCCAGTCCTCATTTCTTCCTTCACCTACTATCTAGTCCTTTCAGGTATATTCCATCTCTACCACCCCCGTTGATTCAATATGATAATATTCATTTTAGCACACTACTTCATGTTGTTCATGAGCCATTTATATGTCTGATGTATAATGTTCTAGTAAAGATTAAAAATTGCTTGACAGGAAGAACATGTGTAATGATTCATTTTTATCTTCTATACTTCCATATCTAGTGCTATATATGCATACGCAATAAAAATTAAAGAGTAATAAGTCCTTTTAAACCTGAACTGAGTACCTCCACATAATTGAAATTGCCCTGGTTGCTTCAGGTGGTAGGTAGAGAGAAGCAAAAAAGTATGTTGATATATAAAATGGTAGGATTGTTCAAGTCTTCTTTGCATAAGATTCTTAAGGAGCATATAATAAAAGTCAAATAGAAGAACATACAGCCAACACAATTTCTACTGTTTATGTATAGAAACTTAAGACAAAATACATACAAGAGTGAGAACCATTTTCTTACTTGATTACCATTACTACTAGCTAGTATAACACCTAACACAACAGAGGAACTCAGCCACAAGTTGAATAAGTAATTAGATAATCAATCTAAGTTCAATGATAATATTAGTAGTCGGTTGAATCAATCAGAGAATATTTCCCAAATAAATTGATAAAATATCAATTTAATAATAGGAAGAGATACAGTTGAGGCTTCACAAAGAACCTGATGCTTAGGCAAAAGTTATGGCCTAGAAAGTCATAGAGAAGAGAAGGTGGTAGAACTTTTTTTTTAAGAGAGAAGGTTAAGGGATGGCATGAGAAGGGTGATCTTAAGTCCCACCGAGTTGTGAGCATTGGAGAAATGAGTATAAAAAAAACTTAGGGTAGAGAAGCTGGTGGAGTCAAGAGTTTGAGAAGCCATCAGAAAGTTATGGCAATTAGAAAAGATTAACCCAAACAAAAATTTTTGGATAGTCTATCAGGAACAGGAAGATATGAAAAAAGAGCAGGGGCTTTACTTTTACTAAATGTTATTAAGAAGTATAATTTTCTGGGACCTAGTCATACAGACTTCTATGATGCTACACTCAAACTCATATGTCCCTGTAAAACTTGGAAGGCATTTTACTGCCTTCATTTGGAAGGTGAAACCATTGATCTCAAATCCTAGGAATGTGTTACTTTGTTCTCTTAATAATAATAATGAATTTTCACAGAGCTTGCAATATACAAATGCAAGAAGCCTGGACTGAGTTGAAAGTGTTCTGAAAAATGGCTGGTCCAGATGATGATTGGACTTGGAAATCTGTGCCAATGAGACCAGCTTCTAACCAGTCCAGTGAAGTCATCTAATCAGTGTTCGAGCTGAAAAATTATTGAAAAGTTTAGACAAAGACTCCCTGATGATTAAGTTGTGTCAAGAGCAAAATATTAGATAAGGAGCCACACCGCACTGACAACAAGAATCATTCTCATCCTTTACCTCTGAAATGTCACTTGAAATGTTGTAAGCAGACACAAAGAATAGAGCAGCTAAGCTAGGTGACTATCAATTTATGATCAATGGTCAAGATATTCTGGAGGAGGTGCAAGCAATGCTGATACACACAACTTTTGCGATAAAGCTTTTCATTTTTGAGCGATAGCCCCAAACTTTAGCAGAATCTTTGGCTAGAAGAAAAATACAACCTCACATTTGTATCACTTTTGATTTATATTCATTTTTTCTGTGTAAATTTGACACACATTTGTCAAGGAAAAAATATTTCATAGAAGCATCTTTTTAATGCTGTAGGTAAAGATTGTGCTTTCTAATTAGAGCCTATAAAAAGCCAGTTCCCACGTGCACCAAAGTTCCCCCAGGGTTACCAATAGCAGTCCTTGTAGGAGTGTCGAGAAATTCAGGCAGAATCGTTGAGGCCAATCTCATGCCATCTGCTCAGTATCCTCAAAAATCTTATACCAGAAGGCAGTTCTTCGAGTTCTTACGCATCTTTTTGACTTGACTCAGTGTGGCTGATAAAAATAACCTTCATATTTTGAATCACAATCCCATGCACACTTTCCTAAAAAAATTGGGCAAAAGTTTGTCAGTCTCTCTAGTCTCACTCATTGTCTGTCTCACAAACTGCTTAGCTCTAAGAATCACTCTCCTTTCTTACTGACTGTATATTAAGGGATGTTGTCATCTTGTAAAAGAGTGTGCCAAGTGGATGTCTCTCTTTGATCGCTTGCCCTCTGTTTCTGTGGACTTAGAGTTGGAGCAGCTTCTATTGTCTGAGTGATTAGTCCCTACATGGTGAACAGAGGAGTTCTTGCTATCCGGGTGAAAGGGATGTCCTTAATTATTTATTATCTACATTCTGTAAACTCAACCCAAATGTAGAAGGAGGCAAGCAGAAACCAAAACGATGTCTTGTTAAGATTCATTATGTTTCTCTGAAAAGAACATATTCGTTATCAAGGTCTGAGAAAGTGTTCTTTTCCCTTTTTCTTCAGCATATGAAATATTTACTTGTTAGGCTGCCTCTGAAATAACCATTTTCCACAAAGCTATAGTGGCCCAGCCCATCAGTTTGCTGGTTAATTAAGTGTGACCTAAACCAACTTGACTTGAGCTCTGCATTAAATGCACAAAACCCATTTGAGCTGACCAGCAGCAGAAGTGGTACTCAGAGAAATTGGAAAGGATTTCTCCCAAATGCTTTCTACTTACTTACAGCACTCAAGTAATGGTTGAAGATTAGCATATGACATGACAGATTACATTAAGTCATGTCTTTCCAGTGCTTTATGACAGCACTATCACATTAGCTTCTTAGCACTGGCACATCGAGGCATGCAAATGTTTTCAGACCCTCTTATTCAAATCTACAAGCTGACATGGCAGCCCCGATATGATTATTAGTCATTTGAGAGACTTTAATTCACGTCATCAGATAACAGGTTCTGCTAAAAGGTTAGAGAAACTGTCTGCTTTTAATGAAGCTCTCAAAAAAGACCCTCAAAAACCCTATTACACACCAAGAGCCTAGTTTGACTTTATTGACAAGATTCCCCCCCACCAAGAATGAACTTGAGTAGAATAACTAAATAGGCATCCAGACATTAGAAATATTGTCCATTTTTTAAGAGAAGATCTTCTTGGTTGTTTGTGGTTTTCTCCTCTTTCACTGTACTTCCTCCAGCCCATTCTAATTTGACCAAGGCCTTCAGTACACAGTGACCCTCAGACATTTTTGTAGAATCTGATATCCAATATGAGTCTAATAGTCCTAGGACATTCATTAGTGTTTGGGCATAAGCACTTCCATAGCTCACAGTAACGGGTTAATGGTGTCTGGCCAAGCATGGACTGACTAAGTGGTGATGTGATTGAAGATCACTGGAGTCTGTAATCTTGAGTTTGTTTACTATAAATCGGTTTTGTAGTCCAATGTTTTGTTTTACAATGTGGTGATCTGCACTTAGACCCCCATAGAAACCCTCTTTTCAAAATGCTTCCACATAGATCAATGGAGTTTGGCACCAATGATGGTCTTGTTAGAATGAAGGAAGATGGCATTAGGGAAATGAGCCGGTACGGTGTGTAGAAAGGTGATGAGCAGAGAGGCAGAAAGAGAGTTCTGCAGGTGAAAAGGGTGTTTGATGAAAGAGAGATAAAAAAACATTTCCTGAAACCTGGGAAAGTGAATGCAGGTGCACTTTTCCCCCTTACTTGTCATGAAAAAACATTTTTAAAGTCCCAAACCGTGAGTACTGAGGACCACTGATGTAGAGCTTCTAAAGAGCAGACAGCATGCTGAACCTTCTCTAGAGCGTGTTGTTTTAAAAATGCTCCGTGTCAACTTATTCACTCAGATTTCCAGAGGGAAGCAAACTCTATCTGCAGTTTAAACTAATCTGTAGCCATTCTAAGGAAATACTCAAATTTGTTGGATTTGGGGTTGATTTCACTTCTTTTTATGCCTAGGTGAAAAACATATATTGCCTTAACTAAGTTACAAATTTAATACTCTTATTTTACCTTTTTCTACAACTTTCTTTTTCCCTTGAGTCTCTTCAATTTAATAACCACTTTTAATTTAATTTTTTAAAAAATTGCATTGAATTTATTGGGGTGAATTTATTGAATTCATTGGTTAATAAAATTATGGTTTCAGTGTACAATTCTGTAACACATCATCCAAATGTTGTATTGTGTGTTCACCACCTCAAATCAAGTCTCTTTCCATCATCATTGGTACCCCCTTTACCTTCTCTTACCTCTTCCACCCCCTTTTTCTCTGATAACAACTATTGTTGAGATCTTCTTATATATGTTCTATCTCTGTCCTTTGCTGCTTTTCTTCTAATCTAAATTATAATATGCTCTCTAAAGTAATCTTGGCTGAAAGGTAAGCTACCAAATATGGAAAATATAAAGGGGCATTGATAAACTACAGTGCAAACAAGTTCTAATTTAACTAAGAGGTGTTCTAAAATATGGTGTGAAGAGACCAAGAAATCAAAGAAAAAAGACATTATATTTTATAAATCAGACCGTTCCCTTCCCTCTTCCTCCCATCATGGTTCTACCCCTTTGGCACACGTACCCTGCCAGCCTGCCATTATGAACCTTCATACTGCTGGTCCCAGCTCAGATGCACACTGCATGTTTGACACAATATGTCTCTCTGGAGAATTTCAAAGGCCATCAGGAAAATGCTGCTTACCTTCCCCTGCCCACTCATTGCTTCCTTCCACTCTGACCCACAAAGGAAGATCTGGATGGACATTTCTCTTGGACAAGCATGCTGTATCTGCCCTATAGCAGGGAACATTCTGTTCCCTGCTAGAAACTCAAGCCAAGTATGCAGTGTTTGTCCTTTACTGCCCACTCCATTCAGGCTGCAAAGCAAAGGACACAAGCAATTCTCTTTTCTACAGGCTGATCTGATTTTGTGAAAGTTCTACTTTGTCTGTATTATAAAAGCACTAGCAGGCCTATCCTTACTACCCCTAAACTCTCTTTCCATTTTGGTTAATGTCTCTTCCCACCTCCTAAGTCTTTCAAAGACATTTTATTTTTCCTCTTTCAATTAGAGCTGACCTTCTTTTCAATTTCAATCACACTATTTTAAAAAATCTTTCTCTTCTCTTTTCAGAGCTTTGCTCTGAAAAGAACTAGATCCCAAGTCCCAAGGATGATAATGGCATCTTATTTATCTGTGTGTGCCCACTACCCCACACCAGTACCTGAGATACAGCATATATATAATCAGTGCATGTCCAGGGACTGAGTGAATCAGTAAGTCGAGAAATACCTTCACAAACTGTCATAACTCGGCAGGGAGCTGTTTTCTCGTTTCTGGTTACATTCTCCTCTGCCTCTCCTAGCAATGTGGTGTTTCCTATTGAGGGCGCCTTCTGCCTCCCTGTGATCCTCACCATGTGTGTATACATGTCTATGTATATGCATGTATCCCATATCACAGATTAGGGATTTAGTAATTTGCCACTCATAGACGCTTGCCTATAGGTTGAAGAAAAATTATGAGCAATGTACAGCCACTGTTGGTGCTCTGATGTCCCCTGCCTCCTTGCTACAGCAGCCACTGCTGGCAGTTGGATCTGGTCACCTGCGCAACCTTCCCTTTGATGCCGGTACCTGATCCTCACAATATTTTTGAAATAAAGGACTGAACAAACGTTCTGAATGTGTTCTTGGCTCACCTGCTTATTCTATGGGTCTCAGAGACCAAATCCTGGCTCTTTGGTCTCCAAAACATATAAAGCATACACAAATAATTTAAGGGAATATCATTTGGATGCCAACATTTAACATTCCCCCAAATTTGTACTGGCTTAAGCCAATTTCCAAGCATACTGATCTCCCAGTGTTATTCCTGTCTATTTCAGGATTTTAAAAGAAAACACACATCTGCATGCATAGATTAGAGCCCTCCCATAAACACATGTTTCTATCAAAACCAATCGAAATGGAAAAAAGAAAGAACAGAATATTATACTTTTTCCTTTAGATCTGATGTCTGATTTTCATTAGGTTTAACCTTATTTCTTTTAGATCCTAGGCAGTGACCCAATATTTATTTTCCTGGCTGGGCCCTGTTCTCGCCAATATTTCATTCCGGCTCCTGGAGGCCTTGCCGAGGAGTTCAAGGCTCTCGCTCTCCCTTGTCTCCTCTGCTGCCCTTGGAGACACACATTTGTCACGTGCGTCTTTCGTTTCATCTCAGAGTTAATTCCAAGCCCTTTCTTTCCTCCTATTCACTACTTCTTAATTTCTTCCTTTCTTATTGGATTTATGACTGAATACTTTAATTTATTCATCATACAATGTCTTTGTAACTAGTTTTTTCTAGTAATTTACACTGGACCATATGCTTTCTGCTGCTGCCTCCTATTATATTGATCTGCAAAGCTTCTGGGGGCAATGATTAGCATGAAAGAAGCTCTGCAAGTGAAAATTACATTGTATCTTATTTGCTCTCTTTTAAACAAAATATATTTCAGAGTTCTTCAAGTGCTATCAGAAGGTTTTTAATTTTTGCAGGATTTTGTACAATTTTAGTCACATATATTTAGCTAAATATAAATATATATATTTAGTTATATGTTATAAATATAATCTTTTATATTTATATATAAATATATAAAATATTATATATATAATCTTTACAGGGTAAGGCAAAGTAAGTGTACAGTTGTCTGTATGGACAGTAATACAATAGTTAATAAATAATACTACAAGAATAAACTCTGTGTTCCACGTACTCACAACTGTAAACCCACTTTTGCCACATGCTGTATATATAGAGATGCCTTTTTTGAAACTGAAAACAAAACATTCTTTTAAAAGTTGTACATTGACTTGAAATTAATATAGTCCTCAACATCAGTTCACTAGTCATACTTTGTAGACCATGCTGATTCACAGAGTCAAAACTTGTCTAGAATTCCTTGTAAAAGGAGCAGAAACCACATAGCAATTAGCTCGAGTGCAGAAGGTATTCTCTGTTAGATCTGTCTGACCCGTTGGCATAGGTCATATGAGATAAGACATATGTTAACTGTAAAGATTGTACAAATACCATTACAGAAATTGTAAGTACACTTCAGGAATGGTACTTGCCTCTCTAGGTTGTGATTTCTTCACCTACGAAGTGAAGATCGCACCAACACCTTTCCCTACAATGTCCAGAGGAGCACAGAGGAAAATGAGTGCAAACAAACTTTACCCATAGAAAAAATTGATGAAATATGATAAATATTATTTAAGAGATAAAATGTAATAGTCATATTTTTTGTTCTTCAGGTTTCATGGGGGATAAAGCATGTTTATTTGAATTTCATAAACAAAACCTTGGCTGAAGTTATTTCTGATAACTAGCAACATGATGTATCAACGTACAGATGTCAGTGAATCAGAATTTTTTAGTGCGACTATTTATAAATAAGATTTTAAAATCTGCGACTTTCCATACTCAACAAAATGATATAATAACCAATAAGCAATCCTGCAAGCCCTAAGTGATTTTTCATGGGGCACGGCACGGTGAATCCTGGGAATTTTGCTTCTCCAGGTCATTTTAGGGATTAGTCCTAGGCCTGCATTGTAAATCTAAGGATCCACTTTCTCAAATCGAAGGAGGAGTGAGCAATGATAAACCCAGAAGAGAAGGTTGGAACAACAGCTTAACAAATGGAACTAAACCATAGGATCCCAAACTCTTCAGCAACAGACCTGAGTTCAAATGCAACGGTCCATGAAAGCCCATTTTATAAAATCGATACGATGGAACTGTTGGAGTTGAAACAGGGATGGGTGTCTGAAGCTCTGCTCACGTGACCTCTGCTCATCCTCTACCATGTCAACACCTGTACTTAGAGCCCCTAATGCACCTCAGAAAACCGTAGGATGAAATGGGCTGCCATGTTTCTTCTGACTTCTTCCTAGAAAGACTTTTTCCCTCACTAGCTTATGTCATTCAGGGCCAGGCTCAAAGTGTTTTTTGTCTTCTCCCCACTGGCCTCAAAGTTTGCTTCTTTATTCTTTCTATTTTGAGAAACTTATTAAATATTACAGAGAAACATTAAAACAAATGCTCGTATTCCTAGCATCTACTATTAGTGACAGCCTATCTTATTTGCCTTTAATATTTTAAGAAATAAAAATGTATTTATATAGATTTAAGAATTTATTACATATAAATACACAATATTACCCTTTATATATGTTCATTTAGTAATAATTATTTATTAAATATTAAATAATATTTATCTATTTCTCTCTTCCAGAGGCAGCCATTATTATGAATTTACTGTGCATCTCACTGATCTGTATTTTAATCCAAAACAAAACAAACCTTACATGTTTCCATAAATAATATATGACATCTCTTTTGCTATGATTTTATAATAAATATAATGTTTTGTTTCTTTTTTTAAGATTTTATTTATTTATTTTTAGAGAGAGGAGAAGGGAGGGAAAAAGACGGAGAGAAACACCAGTGTGTGGCTGCCTCCAGGGAGCTGCTTCTCAACCCAGGCACGTGCCCCAACTAAGAATCAAACCAGTGATGTTTTAGTTCGCAGGCCAGTACTCAATCCACTGAGCCACACCAGCCAGGGCTGTTTCTTGTTTTTTACTCCTGTTTAGGATTGTGTAAATGAGATAAAATAGCCAGGTTGATTTTTTAAAAAACTGTGTATAGTTTTTCTTTATATGAATCGTTCACATTTTATTTATGTTTCCCTCTCTATGAGCTTTTAGGTAGTTTTTCCCCCCACCATTTAAAAGATCTTAAGTGTATACTTTTATAGTTTTTTATAGCTGTCTCTTACTTTCTACAGCTGCAAAAATCCCTCTTAGGTACAGTGTATACCTTAAAGTGATATTGTTGAACCCTAAGGTATTTACTTCGCACAGTTTATCAAAAGCTGCCAGACTTTCTTCAAAATGTTGGTAATAATTCACCACTTAGAGTGTTCATTGACATTATAGATTTTTGAATTTTAAAATTGTTTCACATTTTAATTAAGAAAAAACACTATAGAAGAGTTTCTAGTACTTGAGGATTATAATATTTATTTGGAGATTATAATTTGTATTTAAAATACAAATATAAATACTCCTTGATTATCACTGAGTTTGAGAATGTAAAAAGAAATCTTATGGCCATTAGGATTTCTTTTCTGTGAATTGAAATTTGATACCTTGTTTTATTTTTGACTTTGCTGTTTGTATTTTTTTTACTGTTTCTTAAAGTTTCTTTTTTTTTAAGTACACCCTAGAAGTTAATTGTTCATCAATTATCTATTACACAAGGGGAAGACAAAAATACCAGAATTTATTTATAAAAATTGTATATTTATTCCTAACATGTTTAAACTTCAGTTGCCTTCAAAGTGCACGCCATTTGATAAAATACTTCTATCAAGACATTTTCTGCTGCTCAAAACAGTTTTTGAACTCATCAATTTTGATGTTTTTTAGTGTTTCCTGCTGTTTTTTTGTTTGTTTGTCTGAATGTTTTGTTTCATCTCTTCCACATCAGCAAAATGCTACTCTTTGATGAGTTTTTTCATCGGGGGAATCATAAAAAGTCTCTAGGGGCAAGACTGGGTGAAAAGGGAGGGTGGGGCCTGGGGTCATGTCATTTTTGGCCAGAAACTGCTGAACACAGAGCAGTGTGGGCAGCTGCGTTTGCAAATCACTCACCAAGGAATAGACACACACACACACTGAAAGAATCTTCAAAAAATGCACTGAAGCCTAATGCAGCCTATCACAACAATGTCAGCTGGTACACTGATATAGGTGGGTTCCTAGAATACTCACCTAGTGGGGGGAACCCACCCTCCAAAAGAGAATTCTGGTTTTTGGGGGGTCTCCCCCTGTATGTTGCAAATATCTTCTCCAGTCTGTCTCCATTGTTTTATTTTTGTATTATTATTATTATGCCCTTTTTATAGGCTAAAGAATGTGCTAGAAGAGAGCTGAAAAATGAATTATAAAAATTCACATGGAAGAGCAAAATATACGGATAATAATGAAGACAATTTCAAGTAGTTGAGCAAAGAGGTGGTATGGGTGTGGCAGTTTCTTGCAGCTACAGGACTGAAGTTCCCACGTTTTTTGCTGGCTCTCCCAGCCGAAGACTAAACTCAGCTTCTCTGGAACACACAGCTTCTTGTCCCATGGCCCCCTCCATGTCCAGACACAGCAATGGAGATTTTCTTGCATAAAATCCTCCTCACTTTACATTTCCGACTTCAAGAAGAGCCCAGTCCCTTTTTAAAAATTCACCTAATTAGGTCAGGTCCGTCCAAGATAGTCTTGTTATTTGAAGGTCAATTGATTTGAGACCTTAATTAGATTGCAAATCCCTTCAGCAGCACCCAGACAGCATTTAGTTAAATGACACAGAAGGTGTATGCATCAGGTATCTTGGAGGTCATTTTAGAATGCTACTTACTGTGGAAGGGCCATTTTATCCTTTTTACATTTTTTTATTATTGTTCAAGTACAATTGTCTCCATTCCTCCCCCCCCACTCTCCCCCACCCCAGCCATCCCCACTCCTCACATTCAATCCTACCCCCTTTGATCTTGTCCATGTGTGCTTATACCTGTTCCAGGAAACCCTTCCCCTTGTTCCTCTCCCACCTCCCTTCTGGTTACATTTTATCCTTTTTTTCAATCACAATTCCCTTTAAATCTGTGGTTTTCAGCCAGGGATAATTTTGCACCCTCCCCCAGGGGGGCGATATTTGGCAATATCTGGAAACATTTCTAAGTTGTCAGAACCATGGGAGAGGCTGCTACTGGTGTCTAGTAAGGTAAATACCTCAATGCACTGTATTGCCTCCCACAACAAATAATAGCTTTCCTAAAATATTTGTGGTACTTAGGTTTAGAACCTTGCTTTATGTTCATATTGCTTTGCTAGTAGACTTTGGTTAGTATGTACCCGGTTCATCTTTTCCCATACCATTATTTGCTCCCTTCTTTATCATTTGTTTTTAAATAAGTCTCTTAAATGGCATATATCTGAACTTTATTTTATCTAATATGAGAGTCTCTTTTTAATCCACGAGTTTACTGCTTCTATGAGTTATTACTTACACATTTATTCTTCGCCCCAAACTTGGCATTTACCCCTTTGTTTTTACTTTGTTGGATGATAAGCTTGCTTGTTTCTTTCATCCCTTCCTCCTTGGAAAGTTGAATATTCCAAGTTCATTATTTACTGATAAATTTTTACTTGAATGAATATTTTTCTAAACAAGTTAGAATAAATCAGTATCTTTATTTTTTCTGAAGAAGATAAAATCCCTAGTATATTTTAAATTTCCCTTTAAATTAACATTCTTTTTAATTTCCATGTTGTAATTTATTCTTTCTTGTTTGCTAATAAATTTTATTAACTAAAACATAATTATTAATTGTTGTTTTCATAGTTGTTATTTATTAGTTATAAATAATAGTGATAATACTATCTTCATTATATTCATAATTATTTCTGCCTTATATTTTACCACCTTGCTTTGATGGTAAAATAGATGTCTCGGGTTATCTGTTTTTAGTCTTGCATCTCACACTTTCTCCTTAGTATATTTGACATCATGGAAGTAACCCCAAAGTAGTTATTTCAGTGAGGACCTATAGATAGCAAACTTATGATCTTTAACTTGTCTGTTAATATCTCTATTTTAATCTCATTTTAAGTAATAGTTGGGATTGTTTTTTATCTCTAGGCTCATGACATTTTTGCTCAAATGTTAAAATATTAATTAGATTATATTCAGATGTATCTGGTTGCTAATGATGAGTCTGTTGCTAAATTTATAGCCATTTCCTTTGGGCTAATCTCTCCTCTACTGCCTGTTGTGATTTGTTTCCTTATCTGTGATGTTCTATGATTCCCCACAGTGTTTCTAAGCATAGGCTGCTTTTGAATTCCACCAAGCATTCAATGAATCCTTTCAATTTCAATTCCTGTTTTTGCCCTATCTGAAAATTTCTCAACTGTTTCTCTTCAAATATTATCTACTCACCATTCTTTCTGTGCCCTAATTTCAACACTCCTATCAGAAGTAAATGACTTCTCCCTATGCCTGCCACTAAATACAGTGAGGAAACCCTGGGCATAACAGAACATAATCATGGAGACGAGTGGAAAGTGAAGAGCAGAAGGCAGGTGGTTTGTGTACTTCAGGACCTTGGGAACAAACACCGGGGCAAATTCCACATGCTTTATTTTCACCACTTATCCCAGACTGGTGCTGGAGAAGCCAGCCACCCAGGAGCACCAAGGGCAGAAGCAACAAAGCCTCCCCTGCAAAAAAAGGTTGGCTCCTTCTATCCAAAAGACTAGGAAAAGAGTAACCAGCAAAACAGAACTTTTATATAATAACATCTTATTCCAGCCAGACGCCACACAAAAACCTATGTCTGAACCCTGAAATAGTGGGGTTCTCCCTAGTGGGGCATCTAGATTCCCACGCTTACATGACTAGAATAAGCTATTTTCCTGCCCCTCACCCATCAGGGCTATCCCAGAGAAGGCTGAGTTTGAAATGAGGATTTTTAACCCAGGAACAATAACAAGGGAACTTCCACCTCTACGATATCAGTGGTAAACACGTGGGGGGGCCTAGACTTCCCCACCACCTGGTGCCGGGGAGACAACCCTCCCTCCTCTCTGGGTGCTATCGGGAGTCCGCACTTTCACCAGGGTTCAGAGGCCATGAAGTCTGCCCACCACTGCAGTGTGAGTAGAGGCCATGCGGGAGACCTAGACTCGCATCCCTGTCGGGCAGTAATGACAAGGTGGCATTTCTCTTTCCCTCTTGTACAGCATCAGGGGAGGCCTGGTAAACAGATTTAGGTAAAATAGTCTCAAACGTGATACCCAACATTTCCAGGGTATGATTGAAAATCACTCATTATACCATGAATGAGGGAAATCTCAATTTAAATAAGAAAAGAGAATCAACAGATATCAATAGTGGGATGATACATATATTGGACTTATTTGACCAGGATTTACAAGCAGTCATAAAAATGCTATGAATGAACAATTACAGAGAAGCTTGAGACAAATGAAAGTCTTAGAAGAGACATAAACATATAAATAAAGAACCAAATTGAAAATTTTGAATCTTTGAATTGAAATATGCTGTTAGTTTAAATAAATTAAATTTAAATATTTTAAAAATATACAATAATAAAAATAAAAACTAAATGGATGAGCTCAATAGCAGAATGAATAGGACAGAGAAAATAACCAGTGGATTTAATGATAGAACGATATAAAGCACCCAATCTGAAGATAGAAAAATAGACTTAAAAAATAATAATAAAGAACAAAGTCCCAGGAAACTTACAGACTACACCAAAAGTTCTAACATTTGTGTATCCAAGTCCAAGGACTGGGAGTAAGAGAGAACTAAAAAATTTTTGAAAAAGATAATCATTGGAAATTTCCCGGATTTATAAAAACAAATTTAAAAACAAAACATAAGTTCTTAGATTCAAGATGCTAAGAAAACTCAGAATAAACTAAAAAAATTTATACCAAGACATATAATAATTAAACTTTCGAAAAACTAAAGGCAAAGAAAAAAGTCCTGAAAGCAGGAGAAATGGCATTTTACCTATAGGGAAAAACAATTTGAATAACAGTGATTTGTAGATCAGCCAAAAATCAAGGTCAAAATCAACAGTGAGAAGTCAAGTTTATAATATGTACCCTTGACATGACATGATGAAATGGCATATTTACCTCTGTGGATTTCTTCCTAAAAATTATGACCCATTCTAATTATGAGAAAAAGAGCAGATAAATCCCAGCTGAGAAACACTCTATAAAACACTTGACCAGTATTCCTCAAAACTGTTAAGGTCATCAAAAACAAGGGAAGTCTGAGAAACTGTCATCACCAAGAGATACCTAAAGAGGCATGACAACTACATTAATATATTGAATGGGATCCTGGGATAGAAAAAGGACATTAGATAAAAACGAACAAAAATGTGAATAAAGTGTTAATTTTAGTTAATAATAATGTATGAATATTGATTCTTAATTGCAACAAAGGTACCATCATACCAATGTAAGATGTTAATAATAGGAAAAATTCAGCATGGGGTATATGGGAATTACCTTTGCAATATTCCTGTGAATCTAAAACTGTTCTAAAAAATAAAGTTTATATTAAAAAATAAGTAAATTTTCTAAATATACCAATTAAAGGATAATGATTTTTAATCATTATGTGATACCCCTGAAACTAATATAATATTGTATTTCAATTATAATTTTTAAAAAACCTTTTAAGACAGTTTGACAGAATAGATTAAAAACATAACTCAAGTGTATTCTGTCTATGAGAAACTCACTTTAAATAAGTAGATAGGCAAATTGAAAATAAAATATTGAAAAATATATAAATCCAAAGAAAGCAGGAGTGGTTATATTAATACCAGAATAAGTATACTTGAGCAAAGAAAATTATGAATTGCAAAGAGACATTCATACAACTATGCACATATATTGTGGTAATGTTAAGTTCCTAGTTTTGACATTATATGAAATGTTATATGTAAAATTATATTCCCCCATAGGGGGAAACTGGGTAAAGGCTATATACAATACCTTGGTTCACTATTTTTGCCAATTCTTGTGCAAATTTTTTAAATAAAAACATTTGAAAATAAAACATTTTTTAAACTATCACATATTGGTTGCAGCTTCTTATTTGTTACTTAAATTTCTTGGCTATTTTTTATTGGTTCCATTTCTCATTCCTCTGTGTTCTTTTAGGGGGGACTTCCTCTGTTCTATATTCCAGTTAATTAATTCTCTCCTTAGCTATATCTCTTCACTTATCTATTTAGATTTTTTGAAACTGGCTACATTGTTATTTATTTTTGAGTTTTAAGTGTCTGCCTAATTGTTTATTCTTGCTTCAAAATCTCACTGCTATAATTTAGCCCCATTACTTCTAACTCCGTGGGAATAAAATTTTCCCTTTGTTGCACATTGTCTCTCACTGACAGTGATATTCCTCATATTCTGGGACTGCTTCCTTGCACACGTGGCCTAATTTTGGTGGCTCACTATGCAGTGGTTTTCCAGTTGCTTTGTAATTGGGCCCTATAGGTTTTTAATTAATATCTCTGCTGTTTACTTTCCCATACCACACAGCTCAAATTAGAGCCCAAGTCTTGAATTTGGATTTCCATCCATCACAGATTATCATGTGTATTAGTGGGCCAAGGGGAGCAAGCACCCAGCCAGAAGATAAATAAATTCAAATTCCCTTTTATGGAAGTAGCTTGTTCTTGACTCCCAACTTTAAACTGTGATTCCAATTTTATATCACTTTACTCATAGGTTGCCTTTTCAACTACCATCATATTTGTTAAAATTTCTCTCTAAGAGTTTTATTAACAACACATTTGACTTCTAATTAGTTCTATGGACTTCTTAAACTTGTCTTGCACCTAAAGTTTTCCCTTTCTTCCATTTAACATCAACTATATGTTTGTGGAAAAAAGAACTATTTTAATTGGTATTCTAGCATTTGGAACAGAAGAGAGCGATGTTTAACATGTACTCATTATCATCAGTTTGTCCCAAAATGTTTCTGTATATTACCTTTCACCATGTATTCCCAGGTTTATCCAAGGTCTCTTTCCTCTCTTGACAGAAACAATTGCTCACCCAACTTTCTAATTCTTCTGACACCAATAATATTTCCTAGTCCAGAGTAAGTTCTTGAAAAAAAATGCACTCATTAAAGGATTAGATGACTGGACAAGTATTTTTCTTGCCACACCTTACTTTTGATAAATACCTCTGTTTAGGCATAGTGCACACCAGATTTATTATCTCTAGGTGTCTCAGATTCTGTTAATTTTTTCAGGACCACAGACTCAGGCAGCTGAGTAAAAACAACACAGTAAAACCTTCACAATGTTTATTAAGTCTTTCCACTCACTCCCAAGTCTATATGGTGTTTTAAACTGGCTCCGTAATTTCTAAGTGGCAGAAATTTCCAGAAAATTGTACATATCAGCTAATGGCAGGGGGCCATTAGTTAACAGTTAGTCAAGGAGGGGTCTCCAGAAACAGAGGAAGAGGAATCTGAAAAAACAAGGGAGATATAAAAAGCAACAAAATGAAGGACTAATTCGGTTTATTTTTAGTGGCTGTAAAATATAGCTTGAACAAGTATCTGTCCATGTACTATAGTCCCTGTAATCTTTTTATTTCTTCCCTCGAAAATGTTTTTTTTATTTTAATTTTTTTAAATAATAAATTTTATTTAGTTACTTTTCAAGTACATTTTTTTATCTATTTCTCCCATCCCACCCCCCCACCCTGTTTCCCCCCCTCCCTCCAATTTCCCCTCCCCCAGTCCTCATCCCTGTGTCTTTCATACTTGTTCCAGGAATTGTAAAATATAAACCCAAGGGTTTGGTTTTAACATCATGCCGAGAGTCTCATCTTTTTTAGTCATTTCATTACATATATTGTAACAGTCATTAGTTGGGTCAAAATTACTCCGGCCATGCAAGGCTGCATGTCTCTGTCCTCAAGCACATCACTCTGGAAGGAGAGATGGTCTCATCCTCGTCTGCCTGGCAAATACCTACCCAAATTCAAACCCAGGCTCTAACCCTAACCCACGTTATTTTCTTCCTAGGCAAAGTTCAATATTTCTTAGAATTGCTTCCATTGACTTTTATGAAAGCTTCTAATTTAACAATTATAATATAAAATAATGTTATGGATCTTTCTTGCGAACAAGACTAGAAATTTTTTAAGGTGGACATTTTCAGGGCAGTAATTGGCACCCAGGACATACTCAACCATGTTTGAAAAAATAAAACTATCACCAGGAACTCTGGTATATAAGGACCATTTCTCCATAGATTCTGACCCCCACACGAGTAGGTGAAGGACCTAGGCTGCGAGGTCAGCAATAGATTCCCTCGGTTTGCTGGTGCCTTTCTGCTTTCTTCACTAGGATTCTTGGCTGCCGATGCCTGGACCTGCTCATTCCTGCCTTAGCTGACCAGTGACTATTGGGCCCATTACCAGAGCAACCGTATCATCTATCACAGAATGAAAGCAGGCACTGTTAATAATTATGCCCAGACAACAAGTATAAATTAATGCTATTCTTAGCAAACTGAGATGTATAACTGCTCTACCTATTAACTGGTTAACCCCATATGGTTTGCCTGATATTTACAGCCCAGTATTTTTCTAACTAAAGGTCATATTCTTTCATAATAGCAACCACCACTTACAAAACATCCAATGTAGACTAGACTCTATAGTAAACTATTTCTTTTGGACAGATGAGGAAATTAAGGCTAAAGACTAAGTGATTTGGCCAAGACCACCCAGCTATGGATTGGCAGATATGAGATTTGAACATTGGTCTATCTGGCCACAAGGCATCTTTCCTTTTTGCCACACAGTCCTTATTTTATACCACACCAAAGAGTCATATAAATTCTATTGCTCTAGGCAACTTTTACAATATGAAAACCCCCCTTAACCTAAGTGAGACATTTGCTAGCCTTGGAAACATTTCAGATGACTGAAAATTTTCTTTGTTATGATAAGAGTTAAGCTGAAGAGCTTAGACTTTCATTTCTCAACACACAACTTTCTAGGTATTCCGTACCTGTCTTGTTTCTTCCTCTCTCTGTCATCCTTAATCTCTCATCCTTCTTCATCTATTTTTGGCCCCCTCACTATTAAAACTCCTTAGCATGATGGAGATTCCGTGAACTTCTTACTCATAGAAACAAGTGTAAGTGTTGCTTCAGCTCCTCAGTATGTTAATATATGGAGCTCACAGCAATCTGACACTCCACACCTGATGGACAAGAGGGCGGGCGAACTGTAGTTGTCATATTTCTCTGGGCTGCTATAAAGTTTAACACTTACAGACAAGGGTGCAGCTCCAGGGATAAGACAGTTTTCACCGAGGTTACGTTAGAGAAACCCTGGGCTGGGTTTGGATTAATCCCTCCTGTTAGTAGCAGGGCTTACTGCTTTTCCAGGCTTTCAGGTGCCAGAGCATCCAACCAACAGGAAAAAGCTCAGCGGCCTGACTCAGTGGCCACAAGTTTCAGGTGTGATGTGGGAAAATGCCTGAGATAAGAGCCAACAAAAGTAGTAGGAACTATGAAAAATCTATTGTACAGAAGGTGAAAGGGGAGAGATTAACTAAGTTGTCAGTTCATTTTCTTACTGCGCTATCATGAGTTTTAAGTTAAAAAAAATCTGTTTGATCTCTTGTATTGGAGATGTATTTCAAAGCCTGTATCTGCCGCTGAAATCTACAAAGTGTGCTTCAGCTATAAATCTCTATCCTTGAATGTACACAAGCAACTATCTCAGAGAGATCTGGCTTCCATAAAAATGACAATTGTCATTCCTGGTCTTGCTTTCTTTTATAATGTTTGTCTTTTAAAAATAACCTTCAATTGATAGGTAACAGAGAAATTTATGCCATTATCATATTAAATATATCTTCAGATGTCCTTTAGTCGTCAGGAAAAAACAATCTTTTCACTTAAACTTTATTTCTTCCAGTGGGGCCATACTGGAAAGTCATCAGTAAAATTACTTCACAAATTCAATGTCATGAGATTTCATGGGTTAGAAATGTTTTGGACACGTGTGCATCCTGACTGGGATGCTGTTTCTAATTATGGGCACAATAGTAGTTGGAGACAATGAGTTGTTTTCTCCAAGCTGTTGTGCTATTGTCCGAAAATTGTACAATCCTGCCATTGTCAGACTTGGATTTCCATACCACCCCAAGTTCTTACTGTTAATGATGGTGCTCTGTATTGGAGAACTGGTGGTGCTTTTCAACTTAAACTAAATATAAGCTTTAAAAAAACCTTAAAATGTCAGTCAGTATGGTAGGATCCAATAGTCAGAACTCTCAAGACCTTTGGACTCCGTTAAGTCAGGCCGTGACTCTGTGGGGCAGGGACGGTGCCTGGCATGTTCTGTAGCACACTATAGGTATTAATAAATGTTCTAAAAGGAATTAATAATATTTATTATGACAACCTTAATGATAGGTAACATCGTCTGTGTTCACAAGACATAGGATGCTGTTCTCATTGTTGCACATACATCATCTTGTGTTTTCTTCGTGAACACTCTACAAGACAGATTTGCACATGAGAATTGTAGCGCATGGGGAGGTTTAGTAGCCAGCCCAGTTTCTCAGATGAGATGGCAACAGAGCCAACACACAAACGTGTTGGCCGGAGTCCAAATCCCATGCTCTTGGTTCTACCTTGTGCTGAAACAACGTTTTGATGTTTCTATGTTAACGAACTGCCAGCTTAATAGCTTTTGTTCTGACAGTAATGGTAATAATAATATGTGGTTATTTTGTGTCAAACTCAATACATATACTTGCCATTATTTATTTCACTTTAATCTTTCACCAGCCCAGATGTTGCTATTCCTAGTCTGATGATACTGATGAAGTAATGAACTGTCATAGAAGTCAGGCAGTAGCCCCAAGCCCTATAATCATGTAAGTGGCAACAGAGGGTTTGATTATACATATACACACATGTATATACATATATATATACATATACATATACTTTAGTTTTAGGAATTAATTGCCACATTGCTCTTGTGGAGCTGGCCAGTCCAAAATCTGTGAGGCAGGCAGACAGGCAGGTGTACGACACTGCAGACTGGAAGTACAGGCAATGGGCTTGATGATGAAGACCTAACTTTGGTGTCCATTAAACATCCCACCAAACTGCATTCAAAGAAGACCCTTCAGTGATCCACATAGGCAACAGTCCAATTATAGTTAGGAGGTACTGCCTTAGACATGGGCAAGAGGGGCTTTGGGCCCATGGTCCACACTTCAGGTCACTTCGCCTTGGGGGCCATGAGCCTCCCCATGGGTTATAGCGGAGGCCTGTGGGGATGGTGGGGATGCGCCCACCAGCCACTTATGCCTGTTCTGAAGACCCAGTCTGGATACCCCGGACTCTGGATTTCTTTGCTCAAATGGTCTGAACCTGCACAGTCTTCTCCTCCAACTTTTACCATCCAAGGGTGAACCACAAGACCAGTTTGCAGACACTGTGGACAGGGTGAAGTCCCACTGTGGGAGATGGAACTGGGAATCATAAGAAAGGTGAGCAGATTATAGGCTGGGGACCAGGAGCAGAATTATCTCATTCCAGAATTTTCCACCATGAACTCTGGTGAGTCCAATAATTTGAACTAGATTTGAACATGCTTTTCTTAATTCTTATGAATATATACTTAGCAAAGTAAAAGGATAGAATATGTTTTATTTAATTATTGTTTAGTTGCATTTATGATGCTTTATTTTAAATATGTCGATATATGTCTCCATTTGTATGCTTTTCCTGGCCCCACAAGTGTTAAGGTGAACCTCTCCTTAGGACCCCTGGGCAATCCTTCAGTGCTACCAGAGGGGATGAAGAGTCTGGGTGCACGGGGAAGCCCAACCCATCTTTAATCTGAGTAGTGCTTATATTTGCATTCATGTCAGATTTTGTTGGAAAAACATAATTTGTTTGGTTTAAAATAAATGTTTAGAACTTCCAAATAGTTATGACATTAAAATTTAAAAGGACTTTAAAAGTCTTCAACTAAAACTCACTGATTTTACTAAGGAGGAAACTGAGACTCACAAAAGATGGGAGAACTTTAGAATCCCTCCCTCATGTGCTTCGGAACCTCAGCTGTGGTTATGGCTATCTTTGCTAGGCTTACTGAATAAGTAATTGGAATAGCAGTATAGAAAAATGTAACGTTTCTTTTAAGATACCCAGCATACCTTGGTAAGTTTCTCATTATACCCATTTCCATGGCCCAGTTAGCCAGTTATCTCCATTTGCACCCATATTTATCAAAATTTAAACACAAGAAGGCTCACCATTTTGTAAGAATAAAATGTATATGGCATTGTTCCCAAGGGCAGTGACATTTTAAGCCTGTTGTCTAATTATAGAATTAAGTATTACAGTGAGCAAATAAGGGAAACATTTGTGTGTACAATGGATGTAAAGCAGGAGGAGTTTTGGGGTGTTGGATGTTACACGACATTTGTGCCTATTGGGCTCCCTCTGGAGATAGTTATTAGTAATATAAGCTGTGTAGAAAGAGTTGAGGTTTCTCACTTCTTTCTGTTTTTTGAGGTTGCAGAGAGACTCGAAGAGCAATAATCCCACCTATCAGCAACCTTAGATTCGCTATTGGTCTACCCATTAAGCAGTAGAACCTTCTTGGAAGGTTTCTAGAGACTACAGAACTTTTCTACCATACTGGAATCTTTGGCTTCATTCTTTTGAGTCCAATGACCTAGCATCCATCATCCTGGAACTGAGCACATCTTCACAACCACTACATTTCCCAATCTTCCCCAGCCCACCTGGCTTTCTGGACTTGATGCCAACCATTGCTTTTCCCAATCCTTCTCTTCTCTCTTTCGTAGCTTTCAGCTTTCCTCTCCTCCCCATGGCCACTATGCACATGTGACTGACCTTCACTTTCTGCAAGACTTTGGGACACTCATTTTCATGGTGTCCTCTCCATCAAGCTTTTATCATCTCACATTCAATAGCTTAGTTCTCATGTGCTCAGGGTGGTGATTGAACTATGATAAGGGGTGATGCTGGTATTATTGAAAGCTTCCATCTCTACAAGCTGAAAGCCCAGAATTAACCTGTCCTGAGGCTTTGGGGACCCAGAGCTCTCTGAGGATGGCTTCCATAATCTGTGCAAGAAGCACTTCCACATTTTGCTCTACACAGTATACAGTGTGAAACCAAGGAAGACAGTGGGAAGAACGATATGCACACAGCATTGTTTCTGGGTTGCAACAACCTTACATGCAGAGAGACCCTAGATACTAGTTTGTTGAGTTCAAACATTGTCTTCTAACATGCATGTCAATGTGAGTAAGTAACCAGTATCTAATTATATATGTTAGAAAAATCTGCTGATAACCATGATGCTTATAGGTTCTGGGAACTAACAAAATGGGGGGAAATGGGAAAAATGGGAAAAAATTGGAAAAGCATGAGTTTGCTATGTAAAAGTAATAACCATTATAACAATTACTTTGTGCTATTTGGTTCTTATACCTTATTAGTATATGACAATAATTACACATTTTCTTATGCATGTCTTACAACAACATTTTATATGTTTACTTTGATTATATACTATTTTCTCTTTGTTTATGTTGTTTTCAGAATTTGTTGCTCAAGTACTCTAATTTTTTAACGTGGCATGATTAATTGCTCTCCTTTAAAAAACAGTTAAAAAACCTGAATACTTATCCAAAGTGACATGATAATGCACAATATCCTCAACAAAACCACATATGTAGTTTATATACATACTTTAAAACTTCATGATATTTTGTGTACATGTATTATAAAATACACATTAATAATATATGATTTGAAATAATGCATAATTTATTAAATAAAGTATGAGCTTGCTCTCTGAATTTGAAGTAAAGTTAAGGATAAGCTAGGGAACTATAAAGACTGCTAAACAATTTGATTTTCAGCACATTCCAGGTGCGGCAGAGTAGGAACCACCCTTTCTCTTAGAGAGTCACTTGGAGTGATGGAAGGGTGCACCACACCAACTCTGGAGCCCTATCGCGTAGGTTCAAATCTCAGTTATGCTATTTACTCAACATTTGTCTAATCATTCTCTGCATAAAATGGAAATGATAACAGAATCTGTGTCACACTGTTGTTGTAAAGAATAAACACCTTTTTTGCATATATATATATTTTTTCCAAATCAGTTTCCCATTTCTCCAAATGGTAGCAGAACTGAGAAGTCATATGCCAACAATGTTTTTAATAATTCTGGCAAGTAAATGTCATCCCTTATTTATGATGAGTTATAAAGAGTCAGGAGATTCCCATGGAAAGATCAAATGTCTTTAAAGTCTCCCAAATGCTAGACACAATAGTTGTCTCTTTACCCCAGTGGACTCCAAGGTTAAGTTTAAAATTATAGGAAATATCGTTTTCTATTTGTGCAGAAAACTAAGGTTGGATATAGCTGGGACTATTAATATTAATTATTGAAGATTGTATTTATTTGCACCTAAACATTGTATTAGTCTCTCTCTTTCTCTCTATCTATATCTGTTTGTCTGTCTATCTCTGTATCATCTTATACACATATTTATTATAAACGTATAATTAAAATAACAGAATAGTAAAGTCTTACATTAGCAAAAATGGCACATATATGTGTGTGATACACACACACATACACACACGAATGGAAGCAGGTACTAAAATCGAATACTCAGGAAATCTCTTCACTAAGAAGACCACAGCCTAGACACAATTATTCACCTCCTGACAGGTTCCCAAGCTGTAGATATGCTATCTGAGAGGAAATAAATAGTCTTACACATGCAAACAACCTTGCAAACAGAAAATAAAAGTGATGGCTGTTGTCACTTCTTCAGCAAATTTAACAAAATTCTTCTATTTCACTGAGTTGATAGAAGGAGGTACACTGGGAATGTAGATTCTAAGCCTGTCTTATTTTCTGAGCATCTCTGTGCTCTTGGGCCAGTTACTTAACCTCTCTGAGCCTGTTTCCTCATGAGGATATTTGACTCAATGATTTATAAGGTGTCTTCCAGATTAAGATTATATAACTTTAAATTACATACATATGAGGAGCTTGAGAAAGATGAAGACAAGTCCGTTTTGATAGGAAATAGAACTTATGTGATCTGAAATATAAGTATAAAAAACTGAAATAAAAATATAAACTCCAGATTAAATTTCTTAGAAAGTTATAGTTAATTAATATCTTTTTAGAATGCTATGTACTCTTGCCCAGTAAAGTTTTACACATATTTTTCATTAACACCTAAAAATACATAGAGCTTTGCTAATCATGAACAATCATCAACTCTCATATAATATTTACCATTACCAGTATTCTCTTTTTTTGAATATTGATATAAATAGCATAAGTAATCTTTTCCTTTTCATAGGTGCCTTAGCTTGATAACTACTAGTCTTAAAATAAGCCAAAAAAAGAAAACAAAAATTTAAGAATTTGGTATCTCTAAACCAGTTTTTTGTTATTTGAATCCTTAAAATTATGGGATTTTTTATGTTCTTAGAGTATTATTTTTGACAACTAGACAAGATATTTAAATTTCATAGCCAAAAATGTATTATGTTGTCCTAATTGAAAAAAATTCTCCATGTTATTGTCTGATTACTATATGTTAGCCAAAGTGCTAAGCAATGTTTTGGTCCTCATCATAACCTATTACATAATATGCTCTTAACTGTTTTACAGATGAGGAAACTAGAATGTAGAAATTTTAGTCATATGTTTGGTAAATGCCAGACTTAGAATTCACAACCTTTGTCAGTTTACCTTTAAACTTTATCTACTTCATAAAAATGAGTTAGCAAGAGAGTAAATGCTTACTTTCCAAAAGTTTACTCTAATTTGAATATTTACCATGTTACTGGAACACTTTATAGTCAGTGGATTTACTTCTATGGTGGAGACTTAGTAGTAAAGGGAAAGACTTATATGGAGTCTTTCCCTCTATGGTGTTTTTGAATCTGATAAGAGAATAATAGCCTTAACCAATGATTACATCTTGGGAGCAATTTATTTAACAAATACCTAAATAAACTTATTAAGTTCCAAGCACCAATCTTTTACAGATATCAACTTAATTAATTTTCATTCTCATAAAGTGAGTCAATGCTGTTATTGTATCCAGCTTTACAGATAAGAAAACTGAGCCTCAGAAAAGGCAAGACACTTGGCTGACATCAGATAGCTAGTAAATGGCTAACCATCACACTCTAGTGTTCTGGATGAAGAGTCTGAGGTTTTAACTAGTTTATTGCACTTGATTTTTTAATATGTTCAATACTGTCTTCTCACTTCACTGTTTTAAAAGTTTGAGCTTAAATGAACTGTTCTGGCTATGGACAGATATTCACCAGCTCTCAGAGGACTGAATAATGAGCTTGCACGGCAATAGCCAGAGACGATGCCTAGCACACGAGAATCTTGCTGCCTACCACACACTGGACAAATGCCACAGGCAATAGAAAAACAAATATGGCTATATTATTCATTTCTTTGCATTCAATTAACGTCATAGATAGTTCTGTGGTGATCTTCTTAGATAATTTTGGAGGGGCAAGAACTCTAGGAAGGGAAGTGGCAAGCATAGAGTTTAACTCTGAACTTTGTCCACACTAGTTATTAAGAGTTAATTTTTCACAGTGTAGCACCTTTCCCAAAGGCTTATACTTGAAGTTTGAGTCCTTCCTGGCTCCAGTACATAGATGAGCTCCTTATTTTAGAAAGCTCAGCTAACATGAAGGCCATCAGCTCACTGATGGGTGGGGGGTCCTGAAAGGTGGATATATTTGGCAATATACCAACTATATCAATTGCATACCCCCACTTTTCCTACCCTCTACTTTTCTTACTCCCCACAGGGTGCCTAAGAAAACAATCATGTTATATTAGCTCCGCTTTAATAAAAAACTCAACGAACATATTTAACACACTGGTTATGGGTTCATTAAAAAATGCCTTGCAAAGTTGGCTCTGATACTAAACAATATGAAGAGAAAGAAGCAAATTGTATTGAAAAAAATCAGGAGTATCCAGCTGTTAGAATGAAACACCCCAAGGGCTGTGAAGATGTAATGTCTCAAGAATGGAAAGAAAGTGCTGACAGCATTGCATTTCTGATGGACCCACAGTTAGTATTTATGCAGGTGATCCTGATGAGCTAAAGCCTCCTTCCCAGTTGGGGGACAGATGCTGCAACCATAGTAATAGTGGGTGCATAAAGAGACCCCAGCAAGGGTGTAAGTGAGAGGGATGGAGCTTTCCTGAAGATGTGAGTATCAAAGGCAGTGCTGGCAGAGGACATAGTCAATCAGCTTAGCTGGTGATGGCAGGCTCCTGCTGTGATTAAAAAATATGAGGCAAAATATGAGGGAAATCTGATAAAAAGCATATTTTTAAACTGCTGTGCTTGAGGCGGCAAGGTTTAGTACTTGGACTTTCTGCATAGTTCAGCCTCAAACTGAGCTGGCTCCGAGCATCTCTGCCTGCTTGGGAAGGCTGCTCCTCTAAGGCAGGGCTGACATTTCTGGCGTGGCAGTCTGGAGAAGTTTGCATTGGCACCCTCTGGATTGAAACTGGACTCTGGATAAACAAAGTTCTGCAGTTCCCAGTGCTGCCAGACCCTGAAACTCCATAAACATGAGTATTCATCCCCCCTCCAAAAAAACCACCCCTAGAGAAAATGAAAAGAAAATGAAACTGCATTGGAGATTGTTTCCCTTGAATAAACACCAAACATACTCTAAAAACCAAAGCTGCTCTACTCTCTGATATTAAACCCAGTAATTACACCATGAAACCTAAGCCTATAAATTCAAGCTTTGGAAGGTAAAATTGTGGAGAGGGAGAAACCTAATAAAATGTGTCCACTCTGCACATGTATAGACCTTTTTCTTCTGAATGCTCTTCAGTATGATATAAACCTCACTCCACTGCAGTGAAAATCATTACACCCTGCTGTTTCTACACCGTACCTCCCTTTCATACTCAGAATGCTTGACTCGAAAGCATAAGCATTCTAGGTACAAGGAAATCGATGCCCTTCAATATGTTCGAGTTTATTTTGTGTGTCTGGGTATGTTTGCTTTCTCCCATCACTGAATTGATAAAATCTTTCAAGAAAGATGCTGGGGCTATGACTTTCTACCAAGTAGCCAGCTTACCAGGAGGCTAAGTGTCTGAGGACAAGCTATGTTGTTTCCGATCAGGCCCAATTTTTGGATGTCTATTTGCTCAGGTGGCCACAGGCCTCCTAAATGAACTAATATCATTCAGGCCCCCCCAGCACTCTGGCTACAGTGTCACTGTCGCTCTAGCCACTCAGAATGAAATTCAGGCAACAACACTTCGGTCCTTTCTTCATCTTGAAGAACCTTGAATTCCAGTTCAAAATTCATTTAATTCACTTAATTTTTTTAATGTAGAGAAAAGTTTGGAGCATTAAAAGTAAACTTTTTAAGATAGAATGTTTCTTATGCTTCCGAATAAAAGACCTCACCTTGTTTAATGGAGTGTTTTATAGACCAGAGAGGATAAAGCTAATATAGCAGCAAAATAAGTGAACTCTCAGACCACTTGGTCAAATTTATACCTTAGAACTAGAATCCTCAATTTTGTACTTAAAGGGAATTTGTCCACTCCACAGAATATTTCTTTGTACTTTTGTCCTTTCTCCCCAATCCATTCCATTAACAATATCTTTCTCTTTCTTTCCAGAAAGATGCGATTAGGTCCTTATCTTGCTTTTTTTAATGTGGCTTTCTGCTTCCTTAATTTAGGTCACAGCTACGCTTGTGCCAGCCAGGGCCTTACACTGGACCATCTTGCCACATCTATGGGTGCACTTGCACCATGGCAAGGTCGATGCCTCCCAGTGCTATGTGGGGCATACCCGTCTGCTGACCCAAATTGGAAACAATTTAAACTTTGCTTGTGGCCTTTTCTTTCCATTCCGTGTTCTATTTCTATGTGTTCTCAAACCTTCTTTTCCTCAGGCAAAGATAGATGAGAGTCACCACTTTTTATCGTCATGGTGCTACAGGGTGTTTCATTCTGCAGATGATAGTCTTTCACACACCTGTGAACACACAGATAACAGGATGGTGCATACAAATCTTTTATTTAAGGCTAAGATATGCCTGGGACACAACTATGAGGGGCTCTGGGCACCCATCCCAGGATGTCTTCCTTTACCCTTTTCTACAACTGCTTATGTGTAAAGTGTTGCAGTTTAATTTTTACAATTATCTATTAAATTCTATGCTAAAATTACACGCTACAGAATACATTCTGAGAGCAAACATAGAGCAAAATAATAAGCAGATATAAGTCACACTTCTGAGTAGAATAGTAAAAATAGAGTCCCAGCTTTCAGATAGGCAGATATTTATAAATTGATAACAAAACAAGAGCTCTAAAACAAGAGCTCCTTAGTCACATCCGAATGGGATGGCAGTGTTATTAGCTGCAATTTTTAAAAACTAGGTTGGCCAAATGACAATTTCACCCTTGGGTAGTGAAAGGAAGGTAGATTACCACGGAAAACAGCAATTGGGTAGAACAGGAGGCAGACGGGAAGAGATGCAAAAATAAACCATGAGAAAGACCCATAGTCCAGTTAGGTTTTCAGGTGGTCTCTGTCACAATGTAATCACTCAATAAATACATCCTGAAAACTCAGATGATGATTTGATGGAGCTGAAATTTATGCAGGGTCTCAGACACAAAGAACACAATAAAATCAGTTCACTTATAAATTTCAGTTGGGATGGGCAGAACAAAATAGAAACAAACACTGTTGTCAACCCCACTCACAATGGATAGATTTACATGTCAGAATGCCCATCTGTTAATTTAAAACAGCAGATATACATGATAAAAAACACTTCTGTTAGCTGTGTGGAATTACCTTCCTAATAGAAAAGTCTATCTGGGAACTATATTCAATGAGGGATGAAGTTGGATTATTGTAAAGGTTAATGTCATCAAGTAACAGTCAGATGGCGTGTAGAATCATAAACAAGTGGATCAGGTGGTAACAATGAGGAACTAATTGGAGTCACATTGGACTCTCTCCTGGACCAAGATGAACCTGCGTTTCCAAAACTTAGCAGTCAAGGCATGACGATAGCACAGGTTACAGTTAATTAAACCTTTTAAAGTATTTTACATCATTACACTTTAGTTTCTTTAGTGAAACTTTGGAGTCACTTGGAAATCATTAATAGCCAAGCTAGAAACAACGTAGAGAAATATCTTCTAACAGCTTGTTTCCTGATTGTACATGTTTATTTTATTAAGATTAAGATAATGTAAAGGGTACAATGTAGATTTTTAAACTACGAATTAATGAAAAAGTAATTGTTAATCAAAGGAAGAATTGAAGAAAAATTACAATAAAGTCCTTGTTCTTTTGCTCCACAGAAAAAGTGGTGGGGAAAAGGCATAATCTGCTGTTATTCTGAATCTTTCTTTCGAGGGTGTTTATGCCATTCCCATTCACCTATTCTTTTTATTTTATTGTTTTTAATTTACCACTTTATTTTTTCCACATTTTTTATTGTTGTTCAAGTACAGTTATCTCCATTCCTTCTCATCACTCCCTCCCTCCCCACCCCCACACCCCCCACCCTTAATCCTTTGGTTTGTGGCCTTTGGTTTTGTCTTTGTGTCCTTTACACATGTTCCTGAAAAACCCTATCATATATATATATATATATATATATATATATATATAATCTCAAATGTATACCGTATAATAAAGAGTATAATTAATTTAAAAGCAATTTTGATAAAAATCTTATTTTCAATACTAAAACTTCTTATCTAGGAATATGAAAAATCAGTTCATTTATTCAGGTCTTCTCATAAATCTTCATAAACATTTTATATTTATTTTTTAACATAAACTCTGAATATACAAGATGGGCAAGAGTAGGTGTACAGTCACAATACAAACAAATAATACAATAATTAATAATAAAAGAACACACTGTTTTGCATCCTTGCAACTGTAAACCTACTTTTGCCCATCCTTGTATCTTGTTAAGCTTATTTCTAGGTATTTTATATTCTTCTTCCCTTCAAGAGATATTCGTTTCACTACAATTTAGCTGGTTTTCATTGAAATATATAAAAGTTACTTTTATATATTTATTTTGTAAATGATCCAATAACAAAAACATTTTGCAGTGATTTGAATATGTTTCAATTTTCTTCCAGTTTTTTTAAGAAAGTACTTGTAGGTAAGAAGTTGTATCATTGACAAGTAACTTCCTGTCCAAATATTTACTCTCTCATTCTCTTCCTTGTTTTTCACAGAGGCTAGAATTTCCAGTAGTGATAGTTTTCATTCTTGTCCTGTTATTTTTTCAATGATAAAGCCTTTATTGTTTAAATGTTAAGAGGCTGTTAGTCAGAGTTATTTGTTTGTATAGTTAATCATCTTATTTTTAATACAGATAAATATTGAAAATTATAAAACTAGAAAGTAAAAGCAAACTATTTATAAATCCAGTACAATTGCAATAAAAGTACTTGGTAATATATATGATTCTGAAATTACTGCAGGAAGTCTTTTTTTTAAATAATTTTATTTAGTTATTTTTCAAGTACAGTTTTTTGTCTATTTCTCCCATCCCAGCCCCCCTCACCCCATGCTCTCCACCTCCCTCCCATTTCCACCCCCCTTAGTTCTCATCCCTATGTCCTTCATATTTATTCCTCCAAATCCCTCCCCTTTTTCCCACTTAAATTCCCTTCCTTCTCCCCTCTGGTCACTGTCTTGAAAATAGGCAAATAACTTGTAAAAGAACAATGAACAAAAATTTCCCAGCCTGATAACATATACATTCACAAAAATATAATAACAAATACAACTATAGAACTATGATGGAATGTTCATTCATTTGTTTACTCAACGCACAGTGACTGTAGGGTTGCTAGATTTAGCAGATACCAATATAGGACACCAGTTATGTTTGTATTTTATATTTTTAGCATAAATATGTCTCATGCAATATTTGAAGTACAGTTATATTTTAAAGGCTCATTGTTTAAAGTATTGTGTTTTATCTGGCACCTTAACTGAATGCATGTGTGTGTGTGTATATATATATATATATATATATATATATATATATATATATATATTTATATGTATATATGTGCATTTGTACCCTGTGTACCACTGAGGTACATGATGGAGAAAAACTAAATCTCTGCCCTCACAAAATAGAAACAGCAAAAATAGGTCAACCATATACAGCTCAAACACAAACCTGGGTGTGTCTGAGTGCCTAGTGTGTAATTAAGAAAGTATTTCAAGTAATGGGAGAGCAGATAAATTATTTTTAAATTATAAGTGGTATAATTGGCTTTCTACTGGAAGAAGAACTAATAAAACTAGACTGTTACCTTACATTACATACAAAATTTAAACTTCCAACAACTAAAGGAAACTCCAAAAGTTGAAGAAAATGTAAGAAAATATATTTTATTTTTCTAGGATGAGTTGTTTTTCTAAATAACATACAAAACTGAATATATGTGAAGAAAAATATTGGTAGCTTTTACATTAATTACAATTTTTGAACAAGTCTATAAAGACAAATAATAGATTAATAGAAAATATTTATAGCATGTGTAAGAACATAACATTGGACACTAATATTACTTTATAAATAATAACTACAAATCAAGAAGAAAAAGCATGAACTAAAAATGAGAAACTATACAAACAGGAGTGTTTAAACCTGTTAAAATTAAGACGATTCAAATAAAAAATAACAAAATTGCCAGTTTTCACTTTTAGTATTGATAAAAGAAATGTAAAATATGTGATTTTGACAATTAGGTAGGAAAATCAGCACTCTGTATAGTGTTTTTGGAGCATATACTGTAATGTTCAATTTTTTTGAGAAAACTGGCATTATTTAATAATATTTTGTTTCATGCACTCACTGATTCAGAAATTTAATTTTTAGGAATTTCACCTACCAAAATATTTACACATGGGCACAAATATAAATTTCAGTGATTATAATTACTGCATAGTTTATATTAAAAAATAGAAATAACTTAAATACCTTAGGAGGCCAAATATTGGCCCCCAAGTTATTAAGTTCTAATGTCTGGAAGTTGTGACTATTACCCTCTTTGATCAAAAGAGGACTATAATTTAGTTATGAATTTAACTTACACCTGATAAATTAAGATATAATGTAAGGATTTTGAGATGAGATTATCTCATTACCCAGATAAGCCCTGAATGCCCTCTCAGGTACCCTCACTAGAGGGAGCCAGACGGAGATTTGACACATAAGGAGGATAACGGCACAAAAAGATGGAGCAGAGGGAGTTGAACACACCGCCCTTGAAAACTGAGGTGATGGGGCCACAAGTCAAGGAATGTTGGTTGTCATCAAAAGCTGGAATATGTAAGGTATGGATTCTTTTCTAACTCCTCTGGAAGGAGCGTGACACTATTGATCATTTGATTTCAGCCCATTGTCACTGATTTCTGACTTCTGGTCTGCAGAAATGTGAAAGAATACTTTTCTGTTGTTTTAAGCTACATAGTTTGTGCTAATTTGTTACAATGGCACAGGAAAAAAATGCACCCACTACAAGGGCAATAGTGCTATAAATTATATTTCCATCTGTGGAAACCTAATCATTGCAGTAAATGGTATTCCTATATATCAACATGTAGAATGTTATGATATAAATTGAAGTTGCATAATATTTGTAATATAACCTTATGTATTTGGAAAACAAAAGTAAACCTATGGATACACAAATATAAATATGGGTACAGGTGTCTGTCTAGATGTTATTTTTAAATATAAGTACAGTATTTACCTGTTGGAAGAATGTACGTTGGAAAAGAAGGCAGGGGGATTTTCACAATATATTGTTTAGGTATTTTACAACATGTATATATTTGATATTTTTATCATTTTTTAAATGAAAAATGTGGTAGGCATTTCCCCAAACTACATCTTTACAGATTCCAAATAACCGATTTCTGAATGAATACATATTAAATATTTGTTCCTTTACTAGACTTAATGTGGCTTGTGAGTAAAAACTTTCCTGTCTTGTTCAATTTGGTTTCCAGCATCTAATGGGCTGCTGTCACATATTATACCAAGAAAAAATAATGTGTGGAATGAATGATGGGCTATAACAGGTAACATCTCTCAGTAACAGCCAAAGGTGAGCACGCCCATGAACTGACAGCAAAGGCAGACAGTACCTTAAGAAATGACAGCACATACCTTCGTTTCTTCAGTTCTTGCCATCCAAAAAGATGACAGCAGCAGCAGCTAAAGCAGAAAGACACACCCAAATGCCCCACCTCTGTTTCCATCAGATAGCTAGCTCACTGTCATGAGTCTGGAATATTTTGAGGGGATTCCAGCTGGTGCTGCTCTGATCGCAATGCTGAGTGACAGAGTCTTGTCACTCAGAAGCAGTACGTTGAAGCAGTGATTGCAGATACAGGCAAATCTAGAATGCCATTTGCAGAAACAAGTATGCGTCCTTTCCTGAAAGGGTTTCTAGACCAGATGCCAATGTCTCCTCCACCCACTCACCATTGAGGAGAAGGGCTTGCCTTGACTGAAGCTAGGTAGAGTACTGAGCCAGTTGACTGCCTTGGGTGGTTACTGTCCCATACTCCCTATGGCTCTCATGGACAGCATCTATGAGAAGAGTGCATGAAGGCTCTGGTGCATATTGAGTTTAAGAAAAACTTAGCCTGAAAAAAAAATCCCTTACTCTCAAATGACTAGTGATATTTATAGAAGTTGTGAGTTAAATTTCATTTCACCAATTTCGTCCTTTACATTGACAAGCTAGATAAGATTATCTCCTTTTAAATACCGTTTTTTATGTTTAGGTATTTCTCTGGCAGTTTTGTATTACAATTTAAAAACGGTCTAGCCTATGTCTATACTCACGTTGGCTATGGTATTTTAAACTTGATTTCTGAGACCGCTGACAGCTTTTGAAAGATTTAACAACTGGCAGCAAGAAAAACTCCCTCTGAATCTGTTCTATGAAATTTTTTCTCCTAAAAAAAAAGGGGCATCATTTAGCAGGTAATATATTGCAATAAAAATATGGTTATGCAATAATAGTTCATTAATATAACAAATCATAACATAACCTTTTCTATTAAATGTAAAAAGCAATTTATTGAAATAAAGACATCTTCTTTCCTATGGCATATTTCCGTAGTTGCTGGCTTGAAAGGATTTTTTATTATTATTCAAAACAGTCATTTTGATTTGCACAGAAGATAACAGTTGTTCATGACATTTTTATTTCTGCATAAACAGATTTCCATTTTGGCAAAGGTTAATACAGTAGGAATTTGTTTTTACTTTTGGATACATGGTGATACCACTAGAGCACTTTGTTTGGTACGGAACCGCTAATTTATCCTTTATGCCTTTACGATCCCGTCAGTGCTGCATGTCTCCTTAGTTTTTCTAATCTAAAATAATCCCAGTGAAATCCTTTGATTGTCTGTTTGGACCTGCTCCATTCCTAAAGCAGGAATGTAATGGGCTTTATGGCACTTACTTGGGAGTAATTTATCCAGCAGCGTGACTATAGATACTTGTTTTAATAAGAATATGCTTTATGGTAAGTGGGGACTGCTATTTAATTAGCCAAAGGGAAAGTAGTTCATGATACAATCTGTTCCAATCATCTTGGACATTAAACAAAAAGTCAGGCTAAGTTATTTATGTACATGCACTTTATTTGTAGTTGCTTTGAGCGAACCTCTTCTCTGAAATTTTATAGCATTTTCTGAGTGAGCTGAATCGTGGTGGGGGAGGCACAGAGGAAGAAAAAAGGACATGAGAGCATCCTATAAAATTTTTGAAAAAGAAACAGAAGGTTTACTTATTGCTATTAAGCTTGTGAGTACAGACATGCCAAATGGAAAACAGGCAGAGAACGATGATTTATCCTCTGCCATTTGGTAGTTTGCATCTTTAGTGCATAGTTCATGGAAAAACGTTACAGGATGTTAGTAAGGTATTACAGGATTTTGTGTGTGTGCCTGCGTGCATGGCTCTGTGTGTCTTTCCTTTAGATTCCCATTGCCTTTTATAGGTGCATGTTCCCCAAAATTCACAATTATGGCACTATATTTTTATTATTAAAAAAGTATGATAAATTTTAGAAGTTTAATGGACATGCAATCATTTAATTCTTAGAGCACATGGGTGCACTTTAAGAACTCTTACCTTCTTAATAAGACTAAAATGACAATATAATGGGCATAAGTAGTATTCATTTCTAATTGGCAAACATTTGAGACATGTAAGTAATTTCCCACCAAAAGAATTGCCATAAATATGTTTTTGGGTGGTTGAGAAAAGAGAAAAAATGTAGTTTCTTGGATACCTTCTCCCAGGTGATGGTCTGCTCCATGGTAATGAATTTTTCTCTCTTCCTAGGTATAAACAAAGACACCCATGGTAAACCCAAAGAACCCAAGAGCTGCAATCTGAGGGCAAACCTGGCTCCACTGTAGTTTGCCCTCATGGCCCTGGGAAGCATAACTTAAATGGGAAGAGCCCGTTTCCCTATGTGCCCTTTCCACTTCACAGTGCTGCAGAGAGGAGCACATGAGCTCTACTGGAGAGTGCCTTTTGTAAAGTGAATGTCTAGTGTGAGTTAGTGCTTGCTTGTATAACCCCTCAAGCATGAAGTGTGGGCATGGTCATGTTTGCACATCCTTGCACAGGGCTTCTGTGTGGTCAAGTTTCCCTGAGTGAAGTCTCTGAGAACTGGTCTTTGGCTCTCAGACAGGTGCAGCTTTCTCTTCCTCTTTCCCACTCCTTTATTATTTTGTCTACAGTACATATCTTGCTCTTTCCAAAATGACTTTAAAAGCTACAATGCAAACTAAAGAGTTTGAAATCACATAGTCTGCCCTTGCCCTGAAAGCAATAAAAATATTGTCTTCACAATAACCTATTTCTCAATAGTGGCGGTACATGGACTAGAATCATAGAGGGAACTCTGTGGGTGCAGGTGTCTGATATCCATCCCTTAAGTCAATGCTCAGGGTTACCCTAAGCACATCATAGTATAATTTTTACTTTACATGCTCAGTTTTTTTCTACCTTCAGCGGGTTTTCTCCATCTCTTTTCTGCTCTCCTGAGGAAACCTTTCTTGTTGCCTAAATAAAAACCCCAAAATGGTTGCATATTAAGTCATATCCTGGACAGCTTGGAGGGGTGTTATCAGAGGTTTTGGAGTCATTCCTGGTTGAACAACTGACTGCCATACAGTCCTGGTCATCAGGAAACAGGTGGTGAAGTTACCACATGAAATGAGAGCTTGGTTGAGCCTGTGTTTAGTACTTTTAATGTAAAAAGACAGAAAAGGAAATATTAAAGACCAAACTTTCCTTCAACTCTGTGATCTCACATATCTCTCAATACTTGGAAACTTGTCTGACATGAGACGATGTGCAGAGTGAGCTAGCCACTCTCCTTCCTCCTCCTGAAGATGTGTAAACAGCTGGTGCATGCAATCCGTTTGGTAGGAGGGAAATGATTGCATGACTGATGTTAACCAAATATAAGCTTGCACCAGGAACTCAGAAAATATTACATATAATATAACAGTACATGTAATATAATAAAGGGCCAAGCCTGGTTCATGATCATCTTAGGTGTTGAATGTCAAGGCTTGAGATGTCAGTCAACAATTTTTTAAGGGGATATATATTGATTTTTTTCTTTGGAATTCTTCTTTTTTTACTTTTTAAAAATTTTGTCCAAATACAGTTGTCTCTATTTTCCCTCCACCACTTTGAAAATTTAATTTTCAAATTTGATTCACATGCAAGAGTTATTTTTAATCTTGTCTTGAGGAATCAATGAGGCATTTTGCCTTTAACCTATGTTTGCAAATCCTTGTCACTAAAGTTAGTTCAGGATGTGGGTAAAAGTGATTGTGAGCCCAGCTTCTGTTAACTACACTTTTCTCAAAGTAGGCATGTGATGTTCAAAGGTCTTGGCTATGTACTAAGAAGCTTAGATACACAGTTCAGAACTAAATTAAGACTGCAATTTACCCACTAACACTTATGAAATGAGTCTGAGTGGCATGAATCTAAGTGGTAATTGGAGTGAGTTAAACACACCGTCCCTGTCCTCTGAGACATTGTTAGCCTTCCTGACCTCAGGGTTGGATAAACCTTGGGGTTGGTCAGCTTCATCTTGTTGCATGGTAGCTACTCAAACAAGCTGATGACAAAATTGAATGAGAACTGTACAACAAGACTAAAAATCAAGCAGACATGGAGCATAATAGAAATAAATTGCAAGAGCTACTTTCTGCTTTATCATCACATTTGTAATGCTGGAAGTTCTAGAATCCTCAGGGATTAAAAACAGTGGAGTAAATGTTTATCTCTATGTCAGGATTTATGTTTATATTTACCATTATGGCATCTGCCATGGTGGTAAGTATGGCTTGCTTTTTTCTTTCCAAAAAAGTATACTTACTTTTTTCTTTTCTCACAATGCTTCAAGTTCCTTGTAAACAGATCTCATTTTTAAAAAAATTCTTCCCAGTACCTCCTAAAATTTCTACAACAGGACGGATGCTCAATAACTACTTCATGCTGAATGAGTAATCAGTGAATAAATGAATGAATGAACACAGCTCGGTCAGGAGTGGAACCTACGTGCACTCTAAGTCCTACTTATTCTTTCCTCTACCAGGGTCACTTAACACTCAGATGATAGTCTTCCCTATACGAGAAAACTTCCAGGAAAGAAAATTTTCTTATACTCACACCAAAACTGGAGGTCAACCTGAAATTGCTACATTAAAATTTGTATATTGCATAAACTTGAATGTCTTAATTATAATAAATGGTCTGTACCCATCATTGGGCTTCTGTTCTTCCTGCTTGAGATCACATATTATAGATTTCCCAAAATTATTTTTAAAGGAAAAGGGAAACATATAAATAATGGAAATTAAAAATACTAATGATTCTATTTGTGTTATTATTCATAATTATAGCTCCAACTCTTAAGGTTCTGTGCTAAGAGTTCAGTATACATAATCTGAACTCTATTCTATTTGACTTGGAAAAGAACATTTTGTTATTTCTGTTTCTGGAAGAGCAAGAAAAATAAGTGATTAACCAGTTTGAGAAGCCGTTAGGAACAATCCATAAAATGGTAACTCCTTTTAAAGCACCTGATATCAGTCATTTCCTTTCTCTCACATCCCCCATGGAAATTGAACAGGACATGAAGTATTATCTTCATTTTTTTTATTTTGCAGGGTAAACTGAGGTTCATGAATTCATTTGTTTAGTCCTTATATAGGACACTACCTCTGCATGACCCAAAGAGATTGCCGGACCTACAAAGCTAAACATAGTTTCCTCTCAAATACTTCACAGCCTAGTTGAGGCACTATTGCTCTTAGACTCCAGTAATCAGTAGGCACTGACATTTAGGGGCCCTACCTTCTCTCTTCTGACTGTTATTCTCTCCATGGTGCAAGGAGTCTATGGGGCTATGGAAAGGTGTTCACCCCAAATTTAAGCCACCTTCTCTTCTAGACCACACATCACATACCTGAGGCCCAGAACTTGCTGCTGAATGGAAAAGCTCTACAAACCTGGGCTTTTGCAGAGCCTCATCTCTTGGTTCACCCTATCAAGGGCATATCAGTTAACCCTAAACCCAATACAATAGGTCCCTTCCAGAAAGGCTTTCCAGGTACAAGAGAGAGCAAAAGATGAAAAGAGAAGAGTAGACACTTCCAGGCAAAAGTTAGGGGCAGGCGTGAGAAGGGGAGGTAAAGAAGTCAGCAATGACCCTACTCATGGTAAGAGGTCCAATAGCAGTGAACAGAGGATGCTACAGAAAGGCTGAAGAAGGACACCTAACACAGCTGGGCATGAGGACGGGAGAAGGAGATGTCAGCAGAGGCTCTTAGAGGAGAAGTTGAGTCACAGAGGCTGCATGAGAATTATGTCCTGAGAGCAGAAAAGAAATGGAGGGATTTTAAGTGGAGAAAATGTGTGTAAAGTCACAGAGGAGTAAGATCACTTGAAGTTTCATGGACATGCGAGTTCTTTCACACAACTGAAGAAACAGAGAAAGAGGGGCAAAAAAATTGGTTAGAGGGTAGAGAGGCACAATTATTGATATTTGGCTGCCAGCATTCATTCTTTGTTATGGCAATATAAATCTAATTTTATTTGGATTCTGCCCAATGGGTACCATTGGTCAGGACTCATAGGATGCCCTATTTTTATTAGCCTGAGGACAAAAAGAGTTATAAAAAGACTGAATATCACTGAGGTCTAGAAGCATTTCCATGTGGAATAGTCATGCAACATCTAACTGTAAGCCCTTCTGGAACAGCCTGATCCCTCCCAGCTCTGAATCTGGTTTCACAGCCTTTCTTTCCAAACTGCCAGCACTACAGGTCCTTATGACAAATTTGATTTTGGGTTAAACAAGCCATAGTCAGTGTCAGTTTATTGAAATCAAGTGGCCCCAGCTATTAGGAAGCAAGGTCCTGATTACCAAAGGCCTTCAATGCCATGCTATGGAATTTGGACTTTATTTTGAAGGCAATGAAGAATCGTAATAAAAATAAATATGCATGAACTGGGTAAGTGAGTTGCCAAAATACTTGGCCACTCTAATTTACCAACTTCATAAACATCTGGAATTCTCCATAGATGTAATATATTAAACAGGTAGTCCTCAGGGAGACAGAAAAAATGATAATTCCTGTTTTTCCTATTACTATTAAAATATGTGTAGCTTTCTATAAATGACTTAATTTTGCTCATCAATGAATGACTGACTATTAGGCTCATAACACTCTTTATGTATCCTCCCTTTTTATACTTGGAACATGAAATAATAGTGTTTCCCTAGGTTAAGTTGTTTAGAACTACATAAGAGAGCACAGTGTGTAATTTCTTCCTTGTAATTTTCATCTATGTCTACGCATAAATATTAAGAATTCTTTAGAAGTTAGGTGAGAATAAACTTGTTCACTCTGAAAGAATCTAGTTAGTAAGATTTATCTGTCCACTTTCACCATAAATTATTTTAGTGTGTTTTAAAAGGGAGACATAATTTGATCTGTTTAACTCTTGAGTTAATTTATTTAAGCATTTAGCAACTATTTCTTAAGGTATTTTAATGCATGGTGCTGTACGAGGCACATTCTATGATGACTCACTCAATCCAGTGAGTGACAAGACAACTGTGCACTGTGCATTGTTTTACAATCACCCTGACAATTCTAAGATTAGTCTTTCTGAATAAATATCTCCAGACCGTTGAAAATACCAATGTTCCAGTGATCTGACAAACTGAGGAGCTCACGTGTTGTTGTCTGTCTGGAGAGATGTGCGTGTGTGCATCTTTGACATTTCTGTTAGTTGGGGGCGCACGAGGTAAAAATGAGACCTCGCTGCTCATGACTGTATTAGCTATTGTCCTCTAAAGACAACAAGCCTACATGTTTTGAAATCTACAGTTTCCTGGAGATTTTCCACAAACAGTTTTGACGTAGTACAGTACACTTGATCAACTGTCACCATGGAGATTTGAAGGAAATAAAGGAAATGGAAGGGTCTATTTTGAACCTTGGAAATGCAAGGTCTTCTCTTTGGCCATGATGAAGAAAAACAAACCTTTCCTTGTAGAGAAGATCTATGGAACACTGAGCTGAAATTCCAAGCCCTGCATTACTAAGACTTCTGGACATTGTCACAAAACTGCTAAGCAGCATTTGCAGCTCTTTGCAAGCTTGCCAGAAGACAACTTTAGTGAGAACTGGAGTTTTATGATCGTAGATATTACACCTGACACCATCTCGTGGTTAAAAATGAGTTTGGAAAGATACAAGACTCAATTAGCAAGGCAATGACGAATCAGCAGCATTCCAGAAATCCTCATCCTGTGATACTTTGACATTTATAGCTGTGTGACTTTAAGGAAGATGCCTAATCTTATTCAGTCTCAGTCATTTCATGTTTAAACAACTCAGAATACCTACTTCTTAAGATTACTGGGATGATTTCAGGAGATAATGCGTATAAAGTGCAAAATGAAATTCCCGGCATATACTGGGAGTTGAATAGATGCTGCGTCCTTTGTGCTTTCGGTAGTGTCTTGCATAATTTACTCCCAGAAAAGGGGAAAAGCTCTTTAAAAAGTACCATTTATTTTAACAATCGTAGGAATAAAAATTCATCTACCTATTTTTGAAGACCTACTTTGTTCCAGATTAATGATATATCTGTATCACATAATTATGTTAAGTAGATCTTATTATCTCCATTTTTCAGACAAAGAAAATGAACTCCAGGGAGGTTAAATGACTCTACCAGGGACATATCTCTAGTAAGTGAAGCTTCATGTGATTCTGGGCCTGATTCCAAAGCTCTTGCTATTTCTATTTGTCCACACTCACCAGTTAGGAGATTATGATTTAGAAATTCATCAGTCATTTTCACTAATGGCCGTAAGAGTGGACACAACATCAACAATTAACCCCTAGAGACATCTTAATATTGCCTGGGGGTGTTGTTTCTTCCATTATTAATAATAAATATTTTATTCCTTAATATTTAAAAAATCCCTTAGTTAAAAAATTCTACTTAAACTTTGATATTCATTCATTTTCCCATGGCATCTCACTTGCTAATATACACATACTTCCCCTATGAACAGAGTATTGAAAGACTTTCTGGTCAGATAGGAGCAGACCTGATTCCATGGGTTGAACATTAAGGTGTAAATATTGCTTGGCCTCTGGATACAGTCATATCAGGCATTATCAGTTAATTTCACTAATTGGTAAAGAGTCAAGAATGCCTTACTCCAGATTCTTCCCCAGAGATTTGTCTTCCACGTTGTTCTGTCAATAGCCTTTAAAGGAAGGCTTGATAAGTTCTCATCAATGATTATGATCCACTGTACTTGTATTTTACTGTCAATTATTATATTTTACATATGTATATATGACTATATACATGGATGCCCACCTGTACCAAATGAGAAGGGCTACAAGTCAATTTTCCCAAGTGATTAACTGCTTTCTGAACTGGAGTATTAAGGGGTGTAGTTAGCTCCATTTCTTCCCTTTCTGTTCTTTGTTTCTACCACCTGGTAAGAGAATTTGGTGCAAGTGGGGACCCTGTACAATCTCAGCAATAAGCACATCGTTATGTTGCTGTAACTTGCAATTTTTACTCTTAAAAAGTCTTTCTGTACAACATTGTAAATATCACTAGAAAGTTAGTATAAAAAGAAATCTGTTTTTTAAAGACTTTGTATGGGATTAAGTTATTTTTGGGGGAAGAGGATTTAAGGAGAATTATTGTTTTCACCCTTAATTTCATATTGACAAATATTATTACTGTGGGTAAAATTAAAACATACTTTTCCTGAGCATTTACCAAGAGAGACATAGGTGATATAGATAGATATAGATACAGATATAGATATAGATGTAACCCTAGGTGTTCTAAGGTATATATCCAACTTCTAAGAGTCAGGCCAAGGGACAGATCACTTTTACTTGGGTACATCCATTAGCAGTTACATATAATGGCAAATTCAAGTTTAGGATTAAATTATTTCTCTTTCTTCCTTCTAATGGCTGGGGCCATTTGATTCCAATACACTGGCACTGACTAGGACTCACTTAATCCAAAATCAAATTTGTCAGAAGGATGTGCAGTGCGGGCAGGTTGGAAAGGCAGGCTGTGGAACCAGATTCAGAGCTGGGAGGAAGCAGTCTCTTCCAGAAGGACTTACAGTTAGATGTTGCATGACTGTTCACTTTTCCACTAAGGAAAAGTAAATCTTCTTCTTGCATATCTGAGAAATATATTTATGGATCCCAATCATTGGGCCTCATCTAGTGAGTAAAACTGTTGTAAGTCAACAAAAAGAAATTAGATGAATGATAAGACTGTTAAGTGTATTGGAGAGTCTGACTGAATACATTAATGAAGTCTAGTGAGAAATGTGACAGGGTTCAATTTCCATATCAGCAGAACCGGTGAGATACCAATGCTTCAGATAGTAACAATAACCACTTTAGCAGGTTTGGAGGAGAATTGAATTAATTAATATATGGCAAGCATTTAAAATAGGGCTGGGCACATAAAAAAAAAGACTATGTGTTTGCTATTTAATATTATCTTATAGAGAGAGCTACCTTCTCTAGAGTGTTGTCCGGACATCCTTACTGATACTGAAGTAATATTTTGATGTTTCTAGAGGTTAGCCTAAACTGTAATTATTATAGTCATTATGAATCATGGCAGTTATTCTGCTTCTTATTAGCAGTAATGATTATGCCAAACTTAACATGGAAGTAATGTATGAATATAGTACTGTCTAAAAACTGAAGCATCAGAATAATTACTTTTTGAAAGCTTGAACTTTTATTCCCTGAAAATTTATGAAAAATGTTGAACAACAAATTATTTAGTTGGTTTAGTTGCTCTTTAGACTGGAATAAGTTAAATGATATATTTAAAAATATGTGGTCCTGACTGTTGTGGCTTCATTGGTTGGGCATCGTTGGTTGGATTCCTGGTCAGGGTACATGCCTGGGTTGTGGGTTTGGTGACCAGTCGGGGTGCATACAAGAAGCAACCAATTGATGTTTCTCTCTCCCATTAATGTTTCACTCTCCCTCTCTTTCTCCCTCCCTTCCCCTTTATCAAAATAAATAAATAAATAAACAAACAAACAAACACAAATAAGGAATTAACAAATAAGAAATTTGTAAGCTAGAATACTCTTTATTCCCAGAGGTAACTACTATTCTAAGTTTAATGTGCCTTCTTCTAATCCTTTTTTGGCTTCCTAATCTCACTGACTGTGTGTTGTGCCTTTTTCACTAAAGGTACAAGTATGATTATGGCAAAAGCATTGATTTTCAGGTGTCACTTGTAGAATTAGTCTCATTACTTTACAGTCACATCTTGTATAATTCATTTTTGTGATTCTGTTTAGAATTTCCCCAGGCTTTCCCGTACTTATAACGAAACACACAACAGGAAAAGGAATAACTCCAGAGGCAGCACTGAGATGGCACGGATTGTGCCATCACTTATTAAATTGGCCTCCTAAATCCTGAGCAGATTTAGTAAGATGGAATTTCAAAGGCCACTAGGATGTATTAAATACCACTTTACTGAAAAGAAAACTGGAGTTCTGAAAGGCAGATCTACTGGGGCTCCTTGGGAAACCTCCTTTTTTCCCACCTCTCTTCACCTTCCCCTTCTCTGAATGACTTGAAGAAGAAAGTGAAAAAGAGTCAAACGTCAAACTAAAGAAATCACCAAATCTTTGGTCTTGTTTGCTTTCTTTGCTTGACTCTTTTATGATGCTGCTTGGCCCTAGAATTATTATTAGGATTTATAAGCAGTCCCATAATAGACTTGGATTTTTTAGGTGTTTATAACTGTCATAAAAATTTAGTGTGTCACACAAGGTCTCAATCTAGCAATAAATTTTGCAATAATACTTCTCTAAACTGTCAGAAAGTTGTTTGCCCATCTTCAAGGAGTTTAGAAAAGGGTGGAACAGAATTGGAATATCATCATACTAGGCACAATTTTGACACTGGAACGAAGAAGTTGTCTTGTTTTGCACGACGTGTTCTAAATGCCATGAAGAATGATGGTGTATGGCAGAGTAGGTTTAGAACTTCTTCAGCTTCTTAGTAGGAGCAACTTCTTCTCAATTATCAGCTACTTCACTTCAGGCAAATTATTTAACATCTCTGTCTTTGAAATTCCTTATTCAAAGAATGAGGATAACACCTTACTAGATTTTGAATGAATTAATGTATGGCAAGCGTTTGAAATAATGCTGACCACATATAAGAACTATGTATTGCAAGTTAATATTATCTGAGAGATATGGCTAAATTCTCTCAATTTTTGTCTAGTCATCCCCATTGGTAGTAGTGTTATGAGGTTTCTAAGATTGACATAAAACATATTTATTATAGTCATTCTGCATCACATGTAGTCAGAGAGTAATTCTAAGTAGGGTGTCCCACTTTGATATTGTTGCTGGACACAGCTTAGGGAGAAGAGGCAAAACTCTATGAAATGCCCTCATACTTACAGTAAGAGAGATGTGAACACGGTTGAATCTCAGGAGGGAGAGATGATGTACCTCTGACTGCAAAGTGGCATCTCTAGCAAAGATCACAGTTTTGAACTTGGTTAACTTGAGTTTCAGGTAGATTTTAGCTTCAGATCAAGGTTATTCTAAAGAACTTTACCCAAAGATAAGAATCAGCTCAGTGGGTGAAAGAGACTTTCCTTGTAGACCCTTGGCAGTCCGATTTTTGTAAGAAGCTGACCTTCATGTTCCCTGGCTGTTGAATGACAGCCTCTTTTCTAAGATCTCTGCATGTGTGTAGTAAAGCACATAGGAATGAACAAGGTCAGAGCGTAGTGTTTGTATTTTTCATATTTGAATTGTGCCTGTTTTCTTTTTTTCTTCTCTAAGCCAGTGATCTGTGTGTAGGGGGAGTTATAAGTGTGTGAATCTGTTTATAGATGACATTTTTTTGGAAAATTATTGGGTAAGAAGAAAGATAACTGAAATTTACTATCTACTGTCCTAGGCCTGTACTGGGGACATTGTACAGAGTCTCTTTTATCCTTACAATAATTTTGAGGATAAATATTCTTATTCCCATAAAAGAAAGGAGCTGAAGATCAAATTAATTAAGCTTGCATATCAAATAAGAAATAACACCTAGATTTGGCCTGTCTCTGACTCTAAGGCACATGCTCTTGCTCATCACTAAGAACTAATTTATGAGGTATGTATATTTTTATGGGTTCTTAAGTTGCTAAGTCATGGACAGAGCCAAAGAGAATAGGTGGGTGGAATTTGTTTCTGGCTTTCCTTCCACTCATCTCCCTATCATCATTTTTCCAATCATTCACTCTGATTTTCATTTTTCTCATTCTGCGCTAAAATCAACAAATCCAACTTCCATAGTTTTTCAAAACCTGGTTTCCTGAGTCTCATTCATTGAGACATGTTTGGTGGTTAGAACTAACCTGATAGCCCAGTTTATAACAAATCTAGTCAAATTGCAGTGATGTATTTCTGGCCCTTCCGTGCAGCCTGCTCTGCTGCTTGCAAACACCACCAGGAAGCTTTAACATTGAGTATGCCAGCATGAATTTCAAACTGACATGAAGCAGAGGCAGAAAGTAACTCATGAATTTTCTTAAAAACAATTTCTGCAATAATAATTATGGTGCTACTTCTTCTTTGTTCTTCTTGAGCCCATGATAAGATCTTATGCGACAGTTTTTTGAGACCGAATACTGGTAACTTCCATACTGAAGTCACATTGAGCACTTATTTTCTTCTCCATTTCCTTCTGGTATGTTGGATTATTTGTGCCCTCAATCCCTGTCGATAATAGGCATGAGTGCAGGCAGAGTTTGGTCATTTTATTAGCAGTGAGTCCTCTCTTTCATATCTGTTCCTTGCATGAGTTACAGAAAGCAAAGGTTAGAGCCAGAAAAGTTCAAGTCCAAAATCCATGAGTTCAAATTTTTGTTCTGTTATTTATTAAAATGTGATAATAGCAGATTATCAAACATCTTTGATTCTTAGTTTTCTCATCTGTAAAATGAAAAGAATAATAATATTTCACTCATGGAGAAAGTGGTGGTGGGAAAATGGAGACAATTGTATTCAAACAATAACAAAAAATAATTAAAAAAAGAATTTAGTTCATGAAGTTGTGACAATTCAACAAGACAACTTATGCCAATATTTCATGTGTCAATTATATTTTAATACAATTAGAAAAAAACACTTCATACCTCATATCTGATAAAACTTTTAGAATTGTCAAACTTAGCAGCATCGGGCCTGTACAGACTAAAGTAGAACAATGAGCATCACCTAAAATGTGTATGATGAAATTAATGTTAACTTCAGGTTATTAGACTTATAACCCGGTCTTATTTCTTGAAGGGAACTTATAAAAATTATGTAGATTCTTGACCCAAGATAATTGGTTAGCATTTGTTTAGTTATATTCTCAAATAACTATTGAACACATAATATTTATCAGAGAAATTATTCTCAAAAGATTCAGGTTATTAAACATTATCAAAAATCATCTTAAAGGTAACATTCTTAATTTATACAAATCTTTCTATTTGTATTTTTAAAATTGATGCCTTCTAATTACATTCAGTGAATAAGAGATTTCCTTGATCTGATTAAAGGAAATGTTTTCTTGTAAGAAGGCAGAGATAATTTTCAATCTATCTTCAGCTTGGTGATTCCAAAGTAATTTTTACTACTTGGGACAATCCTCTTAATTCAATGTGATATAGACTATAATGTATTGTTACATAGATTATTATATATGATAACATCATTGTATGCTGAAAGAACTCAGAGATTTTTGCCCATTTTGTTCACTCCTGAATTTTCAGCATCTAGAACAGTCCCTGATGCACATTGGTAATGAAATGTTTTGCTGCTACATACTAGATTTTGTGCTAGATCTATTAACATAGATAAGAAATGGCTCCTGCTAAGATAGTGCTCGCCATAAATTGGGAGAAACAATAAGTAAATACTGGAGGTAGAATGATGTCAATTCTGCCTAAATAATTAAGAAGTGGAAAACTAAGTTTTTAGGTTACCATAAATTGAAGTTGGGAGATATCTTAGGGAGGGGGAACCTAGAATAGAAGGAGTTATGGAAAACCCTATCGTGGAGAGAAGGACCAATAAAATGGCATTGGTTAGACCTATTTTAAAATAGCATAAAGTATATAAAACAAAATGGAGTGACTCATGTCAACCAAGATGGCTGCCAGTCAGCCATGACTGGCATGGTTCAAGAGGGAAACTACCTAAGTCACACTAGACACATCTAGCAAGGAGACACACCCAAGATGTCTGCACAGGTGGTCAGAACAGCCATGTATACAAAGTGGGACCACCCACAGTTAGGCTACTGAGGAAATTCTCCACTTGCCATCATGGGTGCCAAGACACTTATCAAGAGACCCAGAAAGGTGGAGTATACCTCTCTCAAGGTATAACCGAGGCAGGCTCCACACCACTGCTGAGACAGCCAAGCTCCACACACCAGAGTGCTGCTCCATGCCACATATCTCCCTTGGTATTAGACATTGGAGGCTCTGCGCTGCTGGACTAAAGACTTCCTCTGCTCTGTTCCCCACCTGGCTCTGGAGATCCTTGCTAAAATGCCTACAACTCTCTCACCCACTGGGCTGTCTCCTGGACCTGCAGACCGAGACTCTGGGACTTGGGTTCATTATCCCCCAATTCTTTCATGTGATGTTATTACTGATTGTTTCTGAATAATTAGTACTGTTATTAGGTTAGTATAGATTTGAATTAAATGTGCATTAATAAAAGCTGAGTGAATAACATAGTTACCTTGTGTGATTCTTGTCTATTCCTTATGCCGGGCTGCTCAGCAGGCAGCTAGGCAAGTAGTTGCCTGGCTGACACATAGGAAAGACTATATCATGAACATACAATTGTGACACCTGATATCCCATATGTTCAAGTTGTTTAGACTGGTCAGAGTCCATGGTGTGAAAGAACAGTGTCAAGGACTGAGGCAAGAGATAAAGCAGCGGCCAGATCATGGAAAGTCTTTGTATCCTCAAGAAACAAGCTCATCTTGTGGGCAAAGGTGAAACATTAGAGTTAGTAAAATAGAATGACATAATTTTTGCCTCTTAAAAAGATCAGTCCAGCAATAGTATGAGGATATTTTTGGATGTTAATAAGACGGAAAGAAATCAATGAGCACTTTCCCAACATTTGGGTAGAAACAACCAAAGTATGAATTAAGGCAGAGTCAGTGGTGGCACCTTACAGAAAATTAAGACATAAAATAAAAGGAACTTATCGATGTGAATGAGGCAAGCAAATGAGAATCAAGGTGCCTTACTTGGGTAAAGCATGGGTGGTAGAGCCATTGATAAAATAATGTAAATTCAGTTTTTAAAAAGGAGGATTTTCATGTGAGATGTCCAGTAGGTAGTTAATACATATATGGATTTGTATCTCAGAAGAGAAATGTGAGATGGTGGCATATCTGTCATCTTCAGGATTTGCAAAATCATCTAGAGAGATTATTAAAAATTAGAAGAAAAAAGTATGAGACCAAATTTCAGGTTCATCAGTTACGACGGGATCCTATAAACTTGGATACATAGACATCCATTCTACAGGATGATTAACTGAGGTATGAGAAGAAAATGCTACGGCTTCTATGTATGTTTATTGTTCATACTGAAAATAAGAATGAAGTTAACCTTTACTAAGATTTAATATCAGATTAAAGTGTTCCTCTCTCAGTCCCTGTTTTAGCAGACCATGTGTCATCTGAGGTCCTTGGAAGAAGGGTAATAATTTCATAAGGCAAAAAGGTTATTAAAGTGTTCAACTTGTTTCCTTTTTTACCCATTTTGTGGTATATTCTAGTTTATTCAGGGCCAGTGATATAAATTTGTAGATTATGTTATCAGATTTTAACTAAACTAACTCTCCTAAAATGGACAAGTGGCTCACAAATGTTCCAGCAGAGAAAAAACGCTGATCGCAATAAAGATAAAAAAGAAAAAATAACAACAACAACAAAGAAATAACACTGACTGAAGATAATAGTGCACACACAGCTAGATATAGGAAACATATAGAGGTGACCCTCCCACCCACAAAATAAACTCTAGGAGCTAAATACAATGAAGATTTATTTGGAGCTTCCACTATTTCTTTCAGAAGGCGTAAAAAATATAAGAAAAAACTACTTGAAAAAAAACTTATCAACTGCCATCAAAACAAAAATCCTGTAATGAATAACATGCCTTGAAATAAAAGCTAATGACCTTTAAAAATAATGTTTGTTTTGTAATCTCATTATTATAAATGTATATTGTGTACATATATTTAATATACTCTGAGAACATGAGAGAATATAATTGATAAAGTACCTATATAGAAGGTTGACTTGGGATATTTTGAGTTTTTAAAGGTGGGAATGAACCCCCGAGATCTGCAGAGCAGTGAGTGGACAAGTGGAGGAGTCTCTGGAGCATAGTTAAGGAGAGTGCGAAGGGACTGCCATTGCTTCTGTCCCTTTTCCAAACTGCCTGCGAAAGGGATTCTCTCTCTTTCTCTCTGTAACTCATCCCTGAGAAGAAAACCACAATCCTCTCATGACTGTATTGATTATGTTATTGAAATTAAATCTCTGAGCCATAGCAGAGCAAAGCGGCAAGAGAAAAAATTATCAATGTGATGATTTTATTAAATGTTTGAGAGCCTTGGTGCCAGAAGTTACAAGTATAATCACTGGTCCGAGTTTCGCAGACCATTAAGCAGGCAACTTGTTTTTGTTTGGACTATTATATTTGATTCAAGTAACATAAAAGACTTTCGTAACAAAAAATTCACAAAGAAAGGTAACCTTATCAATATACTTTATGGAAATGTTTAAATCAGTAATATTACTGCATATTGCAAGCTGTGACATTCACACTGGAATATTGGCCATCCTTAAGGTTCACAAATCTTTCCATAGTCCTCTGTTGGTGCTGGGGGACCAGAAAGCACAATATTCACTAAGAAGATTCTTAGCTAAAAGTTTATATGGGTAGAAGAGGAAGGGTCAAGTCAAAGAACATGTATAAAAAGGACCATGGACAAGGAAAACGAAGGGGAGGATTGAGTGGGGGTGGGCAAGGCAGGGGAGAGCAAAGGGGGAAAACACAAACTTTTAAAAAATAAATTAAAATAAAAAATAAAAGTTTATAGAGGTAAATTGTAAGTGAAAATTGTGGTGTGAATTCTATTTCCTTTTTAAATATTTTTATTGAATTTATTGGAGTGACATTGATTAGTAAAATTATATAGGTTTCTGGTGTACAAATCTATAATACACCGTCTGTATATTGTATTCAGTGCATTTAGCACCCCCAAGTATTCTTCTGTCACCATTTACCTACCCTTTACCGACTTCTGTTTTCCCCAACCCCTTTTCCCTCTGGTTATCACCATACTGTTGTCTGTGTCTATGAGTTTTATTGTTTTTGCTTAATCCCTTCACCTCTTTTACCCAGCCCCCAACTGCCTTCCCCACTAACAGCCATCAGTTTGTTCTCTGTATCTATGAGTGTGTTGCAATTTTTAAAATATTCTTATTAGATTTCAAATGTAAGTGAAATCATACAGTATTTATCTTTCTCTGACTGGCTTGTTTCACTTTGCATAATACTCACAATGCCTATATATGCTGTTGCAGAAGGTAAGACTTTCTTCTTTTTTATGGCTGAGTAGTTTTCCATTCTGTAAATGTACTACAGCTTTTTTATTTACTCATCTACAGGATGACTGAGTGGTCCATTTAGTTTTAATGCTTGAATTGCTTTGGTGAAGTTCTAGAAAGTCAAGGGAATATAATCTTTCCAAAGGTAAAGTAGTAACAGTACATTTATTATAACAAAAAATTACACTTCTTTGTGATTTATTTATTTTTTTAATTTAGTTATTTTTCAAGTACAGTTTTTTGTCTATTTCTCCCATCCCAGCCACCCCCCGCCCCCTATTCCCTTTCGATGACTGTCTGTCTTACTTACACATCCAAATTATATGACTATTGACTAACTAATGAAATGAGTAAGAATTTTAAAGAGAATCTACAATATGGTAAATTAAATCTGGGTTTCTTGTAATAAAATGAGTATTTTAATAATTTTTTGGAAAAAAATAATAACATTTTTAACAAAGCTAGAGATAAAAATGACCAGCATTTGCCTAGAGGGTGGCATAATGCAAGAATTAATATTTAAGATTCTGTGGATGAGCAAAACACAGATAAATTCTAATTTGGAAAAGAACATGACAATAAGTGACGGGGCCTGTTTGTTGTGATATGAGAGGATAAGAAGCAGGGTAATGATTATAAAAAGCATAGTTGTACGAACAGTTTGAAGTCCTCTCCATCTACCCATTCTAATAAGTACCTACCATCAGTGGCACATGTAAGTAGTTCCAGAAAAAATTTTGCAATCATCATAGAGATTTAGAATTTTATCTAACCATAAGATTTCTAAACTTGCTTTCAAGTTGGCTCAAGAACTTGAGGTAAACAATCTGTCTAAACAAAGAGTAAATATAAAACTGTAATTCATACATAAATTTTCCTTGGAGTCAACATGCCCAACAATAATTAGTGAAGCTCAGAAAAAAATGACCATTCAGGAGGAATTTTAGCTTTGGGGCCAAATACGAGATCTACGACTATAAGCACTTACTCTTACCAAGGAAAAACTTTTATTAGAGTAAAACCACTTTCAAAAAATTAATCAGGAGATAAGGGAATGAAATGTAAGAAAACCATAATCTTCTGATTAGAGGAAGGCTGAGCAAATGAGGGAGAAAGGGTCTCATTCAGAGACTGCCCACGGATAGGCTCCAGTTGGAACACAGCGTTGGTCCCTTGAGTTTATCCAAGCATGAAGTCAAGTGTACCTGGGGCCAATTTTGCGAGTCTACTGCAAAATTTGCATTGTGTACAAATCAACTGTAATCCAAATCAACTTTATTCTCAATCTATGTTGGACAATCTTATAATGGTAATTGGCTGAGATTTACCTTGTGCTTTAAAATGGACTGTCATCTCCCTTGTTTTTATTACTGTTTTCTACTCATACTAACCGTTCCTACACTGAATGAAATATATTAAAAACAAAACCACCTGCACTTGGTCTTCTATGCTCCGTGCTGAGTCACTGACCAGTTCTCCTTTTGCTGGTTTCTGATCCCAGGTGTAGCCCAGACCCTGCTCCCCTTTGGCTGCTCTTTTTTCTTGAAGCTATGCTTTCCATCTTCTTGACATTTATGCCTCCTCTTATTATGCCTCCTATCCTCACCAGCATAAGCAGTCTTCTGGAAGGTTTTCAATTTTCTTGGATTTCCTGCCTCTACTATCTCTCTTTATTCGGCAGTGAATACTTCCATGTCTTGGGCCCCTTCACTTGGCCTCTCTTTTAGATGATGTTCTACTTGGGGAAATTAACACCAAGGTTTCACATCTAGTTCTTATTTCCGCACTTCAAATACCAATATCAAACTTTCCTCTAAGACATACTGAAGTTTCATCTTTGAGCATACGCCAGAATTCATATCTTAAGAACTGCAGGGATTGGGTTAAGTATGCTCGGCATACTTTTTTAAAAAAATTGATATATACAGCAGGCAATTTTTTTAACTAGACACTTAAGAAACCGCCTCCAGTTTGCTGAAAATGGAACGTATCATTCAATTAGTATGTACAGATGCAGTTGTGGAGAGCTCACTATCAGGGAGCAGATGGGTAGGGGAAGGGGAAAGGGGGTACGAAGTGCTGTTTGTCTTTTGTGGATGATCAAGAAAAAGAAAAGAAAAAATGTGCCACCATTCTGACATTCATTATATAAGATTACAAAAATAACCAACTGGGATGCATCATATTTCAAGCTCCTCCTAACTCTGGATATTTTGTCTCTAAGTCTGCCACCTCTGCTGTGATCCTGAAATGGTAGTAACAATGGCCAAGGCTAGCAGGCATTAATCCTGGCAGGAAGCAAACAGCATTCATATTCTAGATACCAAAAGCAAAGAGAGCAAAAAGGGCAACAAAAGACGGGTTAGTGTAGAGTAATATTAACAGAGAGGGTGTGTGTTCTGTCTGTCTGAGGACTGCTCTTGATGACATGTACAGCAGTTCCTGGACCTGGTGGTATAGCACACACATCTCTGGGAATCAAAGCAGAACCTAATTATGAATGAAGCCCAATAGATTGCCCCTCATGACCTGGTCCCATTAGTATTGTCAATGGCTGCATCTTGTATCCATTAAGACTTTGGGGAGCCAGCTGCATAATAAGACTTTTGTAAGTTCAAAAAAATTATAAGATATTTGGCATCTCTGCACGTACATCTTCCTGTAACAATGTATTTTATTGTTTGGAGAAAGAAAGATTAAATTCACTTGAAGCAAAAGTGGTGAAAGCTTTTAGTGATTTTTTATGGTTATATGTGAATATACATTTGGCAAATTCCGTTGCTGAAAGATTTCTTTGTATGGTAGCAGTGGGCTCTCCCTGTGTTTCTCTTTCTCGTGCCCATTTTTCCCTTCCTACTCTCATTGGTCATGTTCCTCCTCCTCTAACCTCTTCACTTCTCCCTCTGAAGAACAAAAGCTGAACAGAGGTTGACTATTTTGTTCCTTGGGAGAAGAAATTTTTCTTCGGATACATGTGATTAAACAGCAAAGGGACATGCGACCCACTCATTTCCATTATCTCTGCGTATCGACGGCTGTGTTTCAATGGTGACCTTTTCAGGAACCCGAAGGTGGCAATTTGCCAACATACTGCAACTAATACCTAATCTTACTAGCCTCAAAGGGGATTTGGATTAGACTACTGAGAAATCATCATAAATGGGGGTTCTTGATTACTCTCAGCCTGTTTATGTCTCTAGTCAGGATAAGATAGTCCACAGAATAAAAAACCGAGGACAGCAATGTTGTTGCAAAATCAACAGGCTCCCAGTTCGAATCAAAGCTTCAAGTCCAACAATGTGTTCTAGACCCAAATGAAAGCACCGGCTGATTAGAGCTTGCTGCAGTGCCTTGCTCACAACACGTTTCAGTGAAGACATTATTAACTCATGTGTTTTCTGATGTCTGGGGACTCAGAGGCGGGCCCTTGGCCCCATAATTCTAATAGGAGTGGTGACGGTGGTGGTGGTGTCTCTGTGTGTGTGCACGTGTGGGAATATCTCTTGCAAAGTTATTCTTCACCCAGGAAGTTCTCGGCAGGAATTTAAAATGTAAGGGCTATAAACTAATAAATGTGCTTTGAACAGTGCCAAGTTTACAGTCAAGAGGGGGCAGTGCATGGCACTATTAAGGATAACAAGAAGAAGAATTCTCTGATGGGAGCCCTAATAAATGTAGTAGCATGCTGTAATAAAGAGCACTAGAAAATGGATGAGGTATAACAAAATTATTCATAAAGAGAAATGGAAAAGGATGTCATGCTGAGTGGTTACATGCAGTTATATAGACACTAACAAGTTTATCACGAGGAGCTGAGTGCTAGTGCATTCACATAGGTTTTCTAACTAGCACGAAGAGAGACCATTTTTATCTTGAAGAACAGGAGAGCCTGGAGTTAGAGGTGTGCTAAATCTTGCTACTGATTTTTAATAATTCAGAACCAAATAGCCATAATGGTTCATGTAGGTCAGTTTAATGAACAAAGCAACCTCACTTCGGGTTGTTTGATGGAAGGTTCTCTGCCGAGTTGCTAACTGGTATACTTTACAGCTATCTCCAGGGTTCTTTTTGATATGATATTATCCTCCTCACACACTGTGCTTTCTATACACCAAAATATAATGTGAAGCCACGAGCTGGGATGAAAACACTGAGAGAATTCTCAAATGAGCCCACGAGCTCTTGCTCGGAAGCCACGGTGATGGTAGAAAGACAGCAGCAGCGGCTCTGCTCACACACCCCTCACATCAAGTTTTCCAGGAGCCACAGTGATTCCAAGACTTGGCCAGGATGTCTTTCAACAAGCCTTGGAACTAAGGAGATAAATTTACCCACAATATTTTCATTATCTGATGCTAACCACCAGAAAATGGCAACAGATTTATGTGATTTTAAACAGACCAACTGCAACCAATTCGAAAAACACATTGATAAGCAGTCATTTTATTGACATGCAGGACAGTCAGGATCCTCTCTTTCTGTGAACTTCCCTTCAGGATAAATTAAAATAGTGCAATTATATCAGGGTGCTTTAAATTTAATCCGTGGGAAGAAGTTTTAACTTAGAGATTTGAGGCATCCAGACTCGTTTTTAGACCAAAATCATACCAAGGCATGGCTGGGAGGATCAGTGGCAATGGCTTAAGCCAATAAAAATCATTGAGAGTATTTTTCCTACTGAAATTGGCCCTTGGGAATTTTTTTTAAGATTTCATTTTAATTGGAACTAAGCCAATTCTATTGAAAAGAGCACAGGAAGCCCACAGTACAGTGCTTTGCAGAATTCTGCTGCTTTGACAACATAGCTGCCGGGCTGATCTGAGCCTGAGAGAATGAAGACTTGTCTCAGTTTCTCTCCTCTTCAGAGAACTAACACAATAACAGGTGTGCTATTTAGCAGCGTAAATGTAAAGATTGGGCAATATGTGGGTTTTCTGCGTATTTGCTTTTGGAATATTTCCTGTAGTCCTTTCTCTGTTCTTCTCTGGCATTTCAAAATGTACAGTTACACATTTGGGAAACATTTAGGAAGTAAAGGCACAGACAGGGATGAGTGGACTTCCTTTGAGCCCCTGTCCCCAATCCTCAGGGACTTCGTACACAGAGGGATAGATGACTAAGCCACCTACATATAAAAACTCACCACAGAATATTCAGTTACACTCAACCTCCCTGGCCAGAGGTTCCTAGTGGGTGTGAGGTATGTTCCATCTTGCTCAAATGCCACTTGCCCTGGATTTATTTTGTGGGTCTACTGGCCTGAAACAGAGGCAGAGTTCTTACTCAGGGGTTATAATACTAACATCGTATGTGTACTGATTCTTCAAGGTAAGTCACCTGTCCAGGGAGGGTTGGGTTTCTTGGTGAGTTTTTTATACTGAGGGTTTTCAGGAGCTAAAGCATGTTTTCATGGAAAGATGGAGGGCAGGGGCTGGGTCTGGGGTTCAAGCTGAGAATTTCATACTTGTTTCTTTTAACCTGAAAAATAAACCATCCTTTCCTCTCCAAGAAGCGTCCCACATGCAGGCCACAACAGGTACCAGAGCAGGTAACAACAATGCTGAGTCAAAACGGATTCAACTTCCCCCCAATATCATTAATTAAAGCAATATTGTACAGTTGCAAAACTTAGAATTAATCAAAACATTCATCTACTTCACTTAATTTGAGCCCCATAACACTACAGGATAGGTATTGTCAACCCTACCTTACGGGTAAGCAAACCAAGGCTTATAAACAGTGAGGTTTGCCGCTACATCCGATCTGGGTGAGTTGAAATGAAAATGGAAGCCTAAGTCCACTGATTTTTGCCACTAAAACATAACTAGGTCAGATATTAATAACTTTTCCTGGTCCTTTTCAAAGCTACCTTTGCAAGTAGGAAACAGAGTTCTCATAGATTAAGACATGGGTGGGTAACTTTGAGGGAGCTTGGTGGATTTGTGCCATAACATCATGCCATGGAGCTTGGGTAGATTTCTAGACCTGGGGAAGCTAATACAGGGGCATCTCAGAGAAGGAGCAGAGAGTAAATGTTCACAATGGAGGAGAGAAAAGCGAGGAGGGAGGGCAGGAGATTGGATAAACTCTGAAGACCAACTTCTCCTTCCCAAGTTTGCCTTGGGGAGCAATACAAGAAGAACTGATTAGTGCAGACCATAATGTTTTGTGCGTGAAAGTGAGTAACACTTATTGAAGGGAGACTAATGCAAGGAAAGCCTCCATTTCCAGGGAGTGATGAAAATTCTGCTTGTTAAAGGCTCTGATTTCCTATATCCAAGGGTCATACAGGGCAATAGTTAGTATGGGAGAATCCTGGTAATGCTCCTGGAAAGAACATGTTAAAGAAAGAAGCATTACACAGAAAAGGAAAAATGAGAAATACTAGGAAATGTTTCAAAACACTGTATCATTGTTACTGGGAGGAAATGTCACATGTAACTTCAGACTAACTGTTTATATGGTAGAAAATTAATTTTGAAAAATGCAAGTACTGACACAGTGGGGCCCTAGCTAGGACTTGAAATAAGCCTCCCTTAGGTAGGACATAATTATTTTCTTTGGTTTCCAATATATTGGCTTTCATAAGCAATAAAAATATTTATTTAATGCAGTTGACCTTAACCTGTGTATCAGGTTAAGAGTCACGGGCATTAAATTCTGGCACTAGCTCCCAGGTGCGGGGGTGATGTCTGCTTCGGGTGGAGGTCACCTGTTGCTGAGACACGCCAAAGGAGGGGGTCACAGTGATCAGAATGCCATAAGCGTGCACCATCTCATTCCCCATGCTGAATCCCCACCACTCATGCCAGCCACATTTCGTCTATGAAACAGATGTATGGTTCTAAAAAGCAGAACACACTTATCAAATGAATTTATTTTAAATACTGAAGCCAAATTGGAATTTTTCATTGCATCTGTGACTTTTTACAATAAATCTGGATATAGTTTTGTACCCACTTCCAATCTGGAAAAAGATCTATCTTACTAAGTATTCTTCTACCCACCTCCCTTTGTGAAACACTGGTATGGCTTCAACCCCCTCACCCAAATAGGAGTCTCCAAAATCTTCAGCCGTATTAGTATTTTCAGGGCCTGAGAAGTTGGATTTGCTTTTGTTCTTTATCCCACTGGCCTCTGAAGAACTGTTATAGTTTAAAGATTTTATTCCCTGTTGACTTACTTTTTTACACATAGATAAACAGAGTAGACACAGAATGAAACTTTTGGTGGTAAATAATTTTCTAGATAGCCACTTTGTTGCCTAGATTAAGGATTGACAGTGTAAAATGTAGAGATTTTATTCAATCAGGGCTTTCTGGTATTGAAAACTAAGAACTAGTTTGTATAGCCAACAAATGAGTAATTTAATGTGATTTTTAAATTAAAAGAAGTTTAAGTTTTTAAAAACATATTTATTATGAAGTATAATGCACATGCAAAAACCGCCAAAATAAAAAATGTACAACTCATTAACTTATTACAAAACAAACACTTCTGTGACTACCAACCAAGCCTAAAAATGTAATGTATGTTAAAATTTTTCTTCTAATAGTCATTAATTAATTCAGCAGGTAGTTTTTGTGTCCCTACTGTGCCAAGCAATTATCTTAGGCTGACTTATAGTACAGTGTGAAATACAAACAATATACAAATATATAATGTTAGGCATATATACAAAAGAGAGCAGGGTAAGAGAGGCTGAAGGTAGGCAGCTACTTTATATGTAGGGGTGCCAGGAAAGCCTTTGAAGGACAAGCGTCCTATTCAGCCATCATCCCTGTATGCCTAATCCAAAGTATCAATTAATAAATATCTTTCAAGTAAACAGGACAGTGAGAAAATCATCTACAATAGACCAAAGCAATGGCAAAGTCATGCAAATAGAATACAACAAAAACAATTGCAAGTTACTTGGCTTTATGAACAAAAAGGCTAGGGAAATGGTATTTTGTCAAGGCAGAAGAAAAACTGGTCATCAAACTTCAGACACTGTGTAACATTAGAACAGAAAATGTAATTCATTTTCATGCACTCCCTCCTGAACTATTGCACTGACTTATGATTGTACAAGTTCAAGGGAAATCTAAATGTAGATACCAGACTATTAAATTTGAACCAAACAGTGTTCACCCATCCATGGCTGCCCTTCACTTTACTGAATGTTTCCAAAATTGATGATTATGTATTTTGGAATGCCAGTGGGAAAAAGAAAGGGAAGGCAGACAAGGTATTATAAAAGGTAAAAAAACCTAAAAAAAACGAAATATTCATCAGTTTTAATATTGGCATTGCTAAATAACCTACCAAATGTCTCTCGAACCCTCTAAGGATAAGAGGAACTAACTAGAGAAGGAGAGGTGCTTTCTTAAATCCTGGGGCCCAGGTTAACCAGTTGTTATTTGGCCAAAGATGCAGGACCCACATATAGAAATTAGCTCAGAGTTTCAATTAAAATGAAATCTAAATGGAAAATCTCAAGGGTCAATTTCAATGAAAAAATAAAAATAAATATTTCCCAAAATTGGCTCCAGACATCTAAGGATATATTCTTTTAGGAGAGTATGAAAAAAGAGAGAGGGAGAAGAAAAGCAGGAAGGAAGGAAGGAAGGAAGGAAGGAAGGAAGGAAGGAAGGAAGGAAGGAAGGAAGGAAGGAAGGAAGGAAGGAGGGAGGGAGGGAGGAAGGAAGGAAGGGAGGAAGGAAGGAAGGAAGGAAGGAAGGAAGGAAGGAAGGAAGGAAGGAAGGAAGGAAGGAAGGAAGGAAGGGAGAGGGAAAGGAAGGGAGGGAGGGACACTCGACACTGACATTTATTAAATGTTAGAAATTTGCAAAAAGTAGGATTGAAATGTCTGTACCATTCTCTCATTACTTCTTTATTATGCTAGTTAGAAAATTAGCACCTGGCTGATTTGGCTCAGTGGACTGAGTGCTGGCCTGAGAACCAAAGGGTCATCAGTTCAATTCCCAATCAGGGCACGTGCCTGGGTTGTGGGCCAAGTCCCCCGTTGGCGGTGCACAAGAGGCAACCACACATTGCTGTTTCTCTCCTGCCCTTTCTCCCACCCTTCCCTTCTCTCTAGAAATAAATAAATAAAAGAATAAATCTTCTTATTAGACTAGCCTCTGTATTTTTTTAAATTACTTTATTGTTAATTACAGTTGTCTTGTATTTTCTCCCCACTCCCCCCACCCCCTCCAAACCCACCTCCCTCCCTTGCTTCCACCCTCCCACTTGATCTTGTCCACGTGTCCTTTATAGTAGTTCCAGAAAACCTTTCTTCCCACTGTCCCCTCCCCACTGTCCCCTCCCTGCTCCCCTCTGGCTATTGTTAGATTGTTCTTAATTTCAATATCTCTAGTTATATTTCGTTTGCTTTTTTCTTTTGTTGATTACTTTTTATATCCATTGCAAATTGATATTCCAAGCATTGTGTACTACATGTAGTAGTCCTTCAATAAATGTATCCTGCTGATATTGATTTTACTAAATCCATTTCCACTTCCTTTTTAATGACTCCTAATACTCCTCATAATTAAGTCAATAGTAACACAAGTGTGGAATTTGGCATTAAAAGTCCATGTAATCATTCATTCCGTCAATCAATAAATATTAATTGCACTTCATGGAGTGTGCTTATATGCTGAGACTTTAGCTATGAACAAGGCATAGATGGGTCTTGCTCTAGGTACTATAAAATCTAGCAAGACTAACATTTAAAAACCGTCATTATTAACATCTTGGTCATCATCATCTTCCTCATTATCACTAATACATACTGAGAAATTCCTCAGTGTCAGACCCTAATATATGTTAGCATTTTACATATTTTAACTCATTTAATCTTCACAGAAATGTTGTAAGTAAATAATAATATTAGCCTCATTTTTTTGATAAGGCAACTAAGGCCCTAAAAAAAATTAAGAAATATAAACAGTGAATCTCAATACAGTGCTAAAGTTATAAACCATATGTGATGGTTAAAATAACACCCAAAAGCAGCTATCGGTATTGGTAGAGAAGAGGATTAAGATTTCTCTTCCCCCACATTCCTTCCCTCTGCTTAAGGGAAGAAAGTCTGGAAGTCTTTAAATATTTTTATTTTAAATTTTGTCTTTTTCTTTTCTAACTTTTCGAAGAGAAAAATCACTGGCGATAATATTCGCGATGTTTTATGTACTTGATGTTTCGGTGGTTATTTGTTAAGAAAGAGGAGGTGATACAGATTAAGTCATGTGATCCAGAGCCTTCCAAAATGGGGGATAGGGCACACTAATTGAGATGGAAGCAAAGCAGCTCTCCCAGGGAATTTAAAGCCCTCTGTTTTATTTTCTGACCTCGCTGCATAGACTTCCACACCATCCAGGCTTGTCATTGGATAATAGCTATGTCCAGCAACCCCTGGGACCCAACAAATTTATCATTGACTCTGTGGGAGAGATTTTTGGTTGCTTGCATCCTGTCTTGTGCTGTGAGGTCTAGCCAAGCCAAAGGGTTACTAATTGCCATGTTAAATTCTCCTGGCCTCAGCTCTTCTCTCCCTTGTGTCTCTCAATCTAGCAGTGCAATTGGGGACGTCGTAGGAATTTATCTGCACACCAGGAGCTCAAAAAGCATTTACTGCTAGTTTGTCTGTATCAGCAGAAGAGAAAGGTGGTTTAAGTCAGGGTAACTGTGCTCTGCATTTCATGATGCTATTTCATAATAGGAGGTTGTAATCTTCTGCCTACTATAAGATAAAAGAAAAAGAAATTCACAACAACTCGTGTTTGGGGAAACATTTTCTGAATTTAAGGTTATCCATCAAGATAACAGTTATTACTAATGCCCTTATCTGATGTTGTCTAAATAAAATCCATTAACTGACTTTACATTCCCAGGTCCAGTTGCAATAACTTCATTATAGCTGTCAATACCCTGTTGAAAATAATAATTCTAGCATTGATTTCTACTTCTTTTTTGCTTAAAGACCCTTTGGCATCTCCACCGAATTTCTGGAGTTTAAAAAATTTGTGACATTAGGTGGAGGATCTAAAAAGCCAGCCCGTGGATGAGAGCTCCTCGGTGACCTTCCTTATGCAATATTTTTGACAACTTAATTCTGTTTCAGAAAATATAGATTCAGTGACTTGGGGTAAATTTTTTTCTCCATTCACTTTCAAGTTAAAAATATTTTAGACAACATAAAAGGCACTTGCATCATTTTTACAAATATTGTATAGACACAGCTCTACTTGCTCCATCTTGATTAACCATGACACCACTCTTGATCTGACTTATACATTTTTAAGTTAACTTAAGAACACAAAAACTCTTCCTATAGCTGGCTCAGATGTGAAATATTACAATTTCTTTTTGTGAGAATATGTTTCACATACATTTGGTGGGTAATGAGCTTTGTATTTCAAACATTGGAAAGATGAACAGTGTTCTTCGCATCACCAAGCATGAGTAAGATGAACAACTCTTGTTCCCAGGCAAAAGTAGAAGTGGCCTAAAGGTGTCAGGTATATTGAGTATTATATTACTCACTTATGAGGTTGAAGAAGTGACATAGTTACAGCCCATAGTGAAGGTGTGTTCCAAAGGAATATGAATATGAAGGACGTGTTGTTGCTCTGTGCAAGTCCTTTCCTCTGCTTTTCAACTCAGTATGTTCCTTATTCTCCCAAACCAGATGGCAGGTGCAGGCTAATGTCCACTGTCACTGAGCAAGAGGATTTAGAAATCTGGATTTTATTCTTGGCTTCGCCACACCTTATTCTTTTTCCTAGTTATATTCTTCTTCTTTTTAACCCATGGACTTTTTAGAGGTTTAGCATCTAACATGGTAGAGTGAACACCAGCCTCAGAGCCAGAGAAAGCTGAGTGGTTGTCCTGACTCAGCCACAAACGAGGTGTAAGATCTTAGACAAGTTACCTAATCTTTTGGAGATTCACATTTCTTATCTGCAAAATGGAAATAAAATTGCCTACCTTGCAGAGTTGTTTGTGAGAATTTAATTAAACTTCATAAATACAGTAACCAGCACAGTATTAGTTATTTTGTAGTGACCCAATTATAATAATAATGGAACATAAACAGATAAGTGAAAACACAGAGTATTGTGATCTGGTATCTTTGTTTTCCTTTTTTTTTCAGTGGATGCAGTGTCGCTTCTGAAGAAATATTATTTGTCTAGTAAACGAGGAATTCATTTTCAGATACTTCTCCTCTTTACTAAGTGACAATGAAGTTTACATCTATTTCTCAGCTTCTTTTATGCAAACATTGAGTGAGACACTAAGGAAATTAAATTGTTAGGCAAGTCCAATGGAAAAACTTAAAAAGGAATTGCTTTATAGGCTGTTTAATAATTGCATTAATTGGATTTTAATTTTCTTGTTTAAAGGACATTCTGAACTCTGATCACCTGATAGTTGATTCTGTCATTTCATTCCGGGAACCTCACTTTCAGCTTCTATGCCGGGGCTATGCATCCCCTGTGTAGGGCAAGGTCAGAGTGAGGTCAAAGTTTCCTTCAGCTCCTGAAAGCACGATGATGCTATGGTGCACACACGGAGAAACGTGCTCCTGAGATCCTTGAACTCAGAAAAGAACCCTTCTTTCTGCTCATTTCAGGATCCCACAAATCATCTGGGGTGTTGATGCTCAGGATGCTGCCTTAGTTTCCTCCAGAAGAGGACAACCCTCAATTTACCTCAGATTAACCCATTTCTGAAGACCGATGTGAGGCAAGCCATGAATCCTAAATTTCTTGGTTAAAATTATAATATTTTATAACATAACAACCAATGTGTAATATTCAAACAGGTGGCCATATTAAGTACTGAACTTAGAAGTATTAGTCTTAATATTTCTTTAATACTCTGTGACTTCATTCAGCCTGCCCCTCCCTATTCTTTGATCTTTTGTCAGTAAAACAAAGGGCTTCAACTAGGTCATGCCAGATTATTCTTCAATGATGACAGTTATAACAACAATTATAAAAAGGAAGAGAAGAGCAGCTCCCAAAATTAAAGCAGCATTATGATTATATGTGAGACCCCGAAGTTTGCCTCAGTTTAAAAACCTGGCTACGTGACCTTGGGCACTTTAATTTCCTCAACTGTAAAATGGGGATATGAGTAATATGAACCTCAGAGAGCTGTTGTAAAGGTCAATTGAATAATACACGTAAGGTGTTTACCGCAGCTGAAGAATGAATGTCAGCCAGTAGTAGTAATGGTGGTCACCAGGAACAGGATCCTTAATTTAATTTCCACAGCCTGTTACCTTATAGGTATTAATATCCATATTTTATAGAAGAAGTAACTAAAGTTCAGGGCAGTTAAGTAATTAAAAAAATAATGGCTAGGAAGTTATAGTCAGATTTTAAAACTAGGTCTGTTTAATTTTAACCAGTAGCAAGGACACTTTCTAGCTTTAAAATTCTATGGAAATTCTCCTCTGATTAGAATTATAAAATGGTATTTACAAGTTGGTTGTTGCACTTTATACATATAACTATCAAAGCATTCACCATGTCTTGTTACTTTGATTGCTTTCTTATTTGACCCACAGCAGATAGTGAACCTTTTGAGGACAAAAATCATGGTCTGTAAGGTCAAGAGACAAGGATCCTGGCACGTACTATAACATATAAGAAGTGTCTTTAGAACAAAGTGCATTTTAAGACAACAAAGAGTCAATGTCAAACAAAACAAAACAATTTCATTTGGTTAACTTGGCTTGATGGAAAAAAAACAACAACAGAAAAACAGGCTAGGAAAACAGCATTTTATCAGGGCTGTAGGTTAAGCAGACACTGAAGGTGAGACACTATTTTAGCTCTTCAGGGTAAGAAATGAGATTCATTTTCAGAAACCTGCTCCGGAAACAATTGCTCTGAACTAAGATTTTGCTGGTTCCTACAATGATCATAATTTAAATTAATCAATTTTATATACAGAGAGGTTTTAAACTTAGAAACCTGGCTATTAAATTTGGAGCAAACAGGCAGTTCAGTTTCAAAGACATTCTAGGAGAAATTCACTACGGTTGATGTTTCATATTAAAATTTATACCATCCATCATTCTAATAGATTATCCATATGATTTGCCCATCACTTTATGAGTACAAAATGCTATCTTGTCTCCTTGATACAGTGTCTTTTTTAAAAAAAGAAAGAAGGAAAGACCACACTGTTTCTTTTTGAGTGTTTTTCTTTGAAGTTGTTCATAGCACACAAGGTCTGGTATCCGGAGTAATTAGAGTAAACCATGCAGAAATCCCAAGGGGAGCAGGCAGGTAGGATAATGTTCACTGTGTTAAAAACTTAAAAAGAAAGCTCAGTTTTTAGAGGACAAGAAGGTGAACAAATCCTTACTAGGAAGATTAAATGAGTGAATGGGTTTTACCTGTCTAAATTAGACTCCCTGGCCTATTCTGAGATGTAATCATAATTATGGGGAAAGTTGAAGATGGAATTTTTAGTAACTTGTAATGCTGTACACATGATGGGCAGACGAATGTTTCTGCAGATTATGACCCACAGTAGTTATGCACTAAAACCCCCTGCGATGATAGTCTCCAGGCCCGAGGAATCTGAGTTTCCAGTCTCTGTGGATGAGTGTAGGCCTTTGCCCAGAACAGATCCCTTGGGAGACTTTGTCCATAGACAGTGTGAAGATCTTGACAGATAAGACCTTACTAAGAAAGTCTTCATTTTCCTTGAACGGGATTTTAGTTTTTTTCAGTTATACTAATCAACAGTAATCCCCCACTTATTTGTAGAGGATATGTTCTCAGGCTTCCCAGTGCATGGCTGGAAATGGGAATAGTACTGAACCATATACAAACTGAACCATGATAAATTCTAATGCCTTTTCTGTCTTTTTTTAAAAAAAGATTTTATTCCTTTATTTTTAGAGAGAGGGGAGGGGAGGGAGAAAGAGAAGGAGAGAAACAACAATGTGTGGTTGCCTCTCACATGGCTCCCCCCTGGGGATCTGGCCCATAACCCAGGCATGTGCCCTAACTGGGAATCGAACCAGTGACCCTTTGGTTCCGCAGCCCATGCTCAATCCACTGAGCAACACCAACCAGGGTGCCTTTTTCATCTTAACTAAACACTCATGCACTGTGGCCATAACTTTTGCAGCTTGAGGTGTTACTGCAAAGCCAGCACAAATTTCTCTTTCCTTCTTCACAATTTTTGCATATAGAGGATTAGCTCTTACCATAGATAGAGCTTAACAACCTTAGAATACAAAGTTTTTACTTTTCCTTATTAATTAGAGAACTTGCACCTTTTCACTTAAAAGAAGCACTTTATGGTTTCTCTTTGGCATATTCTAAATGCCAGCATCGGTCTTCTTGTACTTTGTGGCCATTATGTATTAAAGTCAAATTTCTAAAACAAAAGCACTGGGATATGGGATAGTGGACGTGGTAACTGAAATGGAGGCTGAGCGACTGACTAGCCAGCAGGAGCATCTACGGCCTAGAGACACTGAACAAAGAGATGATTCACGTCCTGTGCTGGACAGAGGAGGCCTGTGTGAGATTTCATCACGCTACTCAGAATGGTGCACAATTTAAAAATTATGACTTGTTAATTTCTGGAGTTTCCATTAAGTACTTTAGAACTGAGGTTGACCACGAATAACAAACTATGGAAAGCAAAACTGTGAATAGGGGACACTACTGTAATTTGGTTTGTGTGAAATTCATCACATGCATAATGCTTCTATATTTCCTTAATGAGGGCAGAACGATGCAAAGTATTTAAAAACAAAAATAATGTGAATATAGGGTTTTAGGATTTACCAAGTAAAAATGTCCCAAACATTAAAATGGGACATACTTGTACTAAAAATTATTCATTGTTTAGCTGAAATTTAAATTTAACTGTGTGTCCTATATTTTATCAGGCTGCTCTATGCAAAAAAGCATAAGTCACAGCCTGAAGGCAGCTACTGCACCATTTACAAATAAGCGTACTTGTGAACTGATGCAAAGAAAGTTATATTTGTCACCTAAAATAATCTAATTAATGTAAATCTTGAACATCTTTAATTTGTTTAGAAAACAAGAATGCAAAAGTAGCCTTAATGATGAACAGCCTCTGTTAGAGACATTTTCTACTTTTCTTAATTCACTTTTAAGTCAATGCAGTGTCATTATTGTTTTTAAAGAATTAGGATTTATTCCTAATTCTTTAGGAATAAAAGAATTATTGACAAGAATGATATCTAGTGAAAGAAATGTAACTGTCCGCCAAACTCAAAGCTGTTTTTAATTTTCCACCTAGACGAGTGAAGTGGTTCTAAAAAAACTTACCAACACTAAAATGGCTGCAGCTACCAAGACCTACAGGAAATCTACAGAAAGTAGGTGATGATGATAAGTATCTCCCCGGCATCCAGATCTGTCTCTGTGTTCTAAACAGGGCATCGGGGGTGGCCACAACTCAAACAGATGTTTCCACATGTGGGAGTTGGGGTTTGAGTCTCTCTTTGCCACCCTCTGCCTTTTCCTCTGTGTCCCTCATTGCGGCGATGTGTGTTTTCAAGCTGTCGAACTTTTTTTTGCCTCACTTTGTGCCTCTCTTTGGTAGAGATGTGGGCTGTGGTGTGCTATTTCTTTCTTGCATATTTTTATATGGTTGTTAAGAACTTTTTCTTTAATTTTAGTCTTGCTGTTTTGAGACTTTTGAATCAGACTTTCTGGTCACTGTTTTAGGGTATGACTTTATAGCAGAAAGAGAGAGAAGAATAGTAAGGACAGTATTCTTAAAGGAGAAAAAAAGCCTCAGTTAAATGCAGATGACCTTACCCTTGTGCTGCCTTGACATGGGAAGTTGAGCTGCCCCAGGAAGTCATTAACAGTAGTGACTGTTTTGTCAGGTCTTATTGTTTAATTAGGTCACAACTTAGATCCCAGTTCTAAAATCCTTTTGGCACATGCCATAATTCTCAGTGCCTCATATCAGCTACTTCCTAGCAGCCGTCTATGTGAAGCAAAATGCAAGTAAATTCAGTGTTTGAAATATTCTTTTAAATAACAGAGTAAAAAATTTCTAGCGGCCAATCACTGAAACTTTTTATGGAAGTAATTGCACCTTGTGGCTTCCAAATGCTCACTTTAGCTACAAGGCTCTCCTTGAATCACCTTAAGTGCTCTATACTAGCCCGGAGAATAATAACAAGGCTTCATTCCTCCCAACAGCACCTTCTGGTTGGAAGCCATTTCTTCTGTGTCTTGTCTTGAATTTTATGTCTTGAACCTCTCCAGATACAAAGCTGAGTCAAAGTTCTAGACCTGGGGAATGAGAAGATTTTTGACAAACTTCATGTACTTGACTCTAATAGCTCTGGCCCATCACAGCTGGATTTTCTGGAAGTGCATCACAGAAATTATTGCCATCCAAAATTTAGAAAGTGGAAAGATCTGGAAAATCCCAGACCTCTCAGTTGGTAAAACATTTTCCCCTCTAACCCAGTTTATGTTTCAAGTGCTGGATATTTTCTTTATAAAACACCTAACTGTTGGCACTTATCACTCTTTCTCCAAGGAGACAGTGACACAGACCAGTGGATCTGTCTATTGAGATTTTTTTCCCCTGGAGAAGCAGCCTGCATTCCGCCTTAATTTCATTCCATCGCCACTAGTGATGTTACTATAAACAAGTCTTCCCTGTTCTTTTTCTTTCTTCTTTTTTGTGTTAGAATTCATCGAATATTTTTGTTCCTCCTTAATTGCCATTTAACCAAGCTTGGTGTATTTGTTTGTATTACTTTACATGTCTCTCTCCATTTCCTAAGTCTGTAAAATTGTGACTTTTGCTTTTCCAAATCTCACTGTTTGTTTACAAAATTTGTCCAAAGTGTAATAACTATTAGGCAAGTTTTTAAGAGGGCGGCATGGAAACAGGACAGGCACTCCCCCAGATTGCTGAGTTTAATGACGGCGAGAGGGAAAGCTTTCTTGTCTGAGAAAGAGTCTTGTGTAGAAGACTTGAGAGGAATGGGCAGGGGGAACAAATGAACAAAAATGCAAGCAGTGAGTTCACTATGTAAAGAAGGTAAATTGTAAGGTTGAGTGTTAGGTGATAAGGCAAGAGGAAAGTAAGGATCAAATTAAAAAAGGACATTGCACATTGCAGTGGGTTTGGTCTTTACCCTAATGGTAAGGCAATAATAAAGGGTTTTAAGAAAAAGAAGGATCAGACTCATTTTTGAAAGATAACTCAGGCAATGTGTGTAAAATGGACAGAGTAGAGTAAAAATGGAGTGAGAGAATGACAGGAGCTTATTTTCGTAGGTAAGAAATGTAACAGAAACTCAAGTAGTAAACACGCAAAAGTTATATAGGTGAGATCCATGCAATCTGGTAACTAGTTAAATAATAAAGGTGCAAGTGAGTGACAGTGAAGTGAAGGAAGACTCGATTTCCAGGCTTGGGACAATAAGGGAGTTGTCAAGATGATCCATTCATTTGAGAAAGAAAATACCAAGATGAAAGTTCCATTCTAAACAGGGTGCCATTTCCATTTTGGACCTGTTGAATCTGTGGTGTCTGACATATACTCAGGTGCAGATACTTAATTGGGTGATTGAGTCATAAATATAGAATCCATCAGTCATGGAGAGTAGTGAAATCTTGAGATAAAGGAGGTCACCCAGAGAAAGGTCTCAGAGTGACAATAGGGAGTCCAGGGCATCTGAAGTGTGAATGAAAGAAAATGAAGACAGGAAGAATAATGATAAAGAATAGCCATAAAAATGGGAATAAACCTAACAAAATATATTACAAAGAGAAGAAAGAATTTCAAGAAGTGCTCAATACAACTAGACGGAGAAGTGAGCAATGAAATGTTCATTGCATTCGTAGTAGGACAGTCATCGGTGATTTGTTGGAAATAGTTTCAGGGGAGTAATTGTTGTAGATCCAATTTCAATCAAATTTAATGAGTCAGTTTTGCTAATTTATAACTTTCAAACAGTCAGGCCATTTAATACGTTATCATGTTATTGGTATAAAATATTTCATAATATTCTCTAATGATTACTTTAATCTCTATTGCACTCATGCTGTCCCCTAGTTTGTTCTGATGTTGGTCATTTGTCTCTCCTCAGGTTATCAATTTTGTTTATTTTTTCCAACAAAACAAGATTAGATTTCATTAGTTCACTCTATTTTTTTCTATTTCGTCAAATTCTTTTCTTCTTTTTTATTTCTTCCCTTATGCTTAGTCAGAGTTTAATTTGTTCTTCTTCTTATTATTATTCTTTTTTTTTTAGTTTCTTTATGGGAGCTTACATCATTAAACTTATAATTTTATTATTTTTAAATATAAGCTATCAGAGATAATAACTTTTACCCCAAATAATTTAGCTGCATCCATGGTTTTTATATGCTGTGTTTATCATTTTCTTTCATTTCAAAATATTTTCTAGCTTTCTCTGTAATCTCTCCTTTCTTCCATGAGCTATTTAGAAGTATGCTGTTTTATTGCCAAAGATATGAGTATTTTCCATACATCTTTGTTATTAGTTACTAATTTAATTCCTTTTTGTTTGGATAACATACACTATGTAAAGATAGCATACACTATGTAATTTTAGTTTTATTTTAACTTCTATTTAAATATTTTTTTGACTTACAATACTGTCTAGGTAAATGTTTGTACGTGCTTGGAAAAAAGTGTATTCTGCTGATTAATTATGTCAGGTTGTTTAGTATAATTTGCCTTTTATATCTTCCTTTCTGTTAATACTCTGTCATTATATGTTCCTTCATTTTATTCATGTTTTGCTTCATATATTTTGAAACCCTATTGTCAAGTGCATAGATATATAAGTTTGTTTTGCCTCCTTCATAAAGTGATTCCTTTAGCATCATGAAATTCCAGGTATGCACCTCATTTGTTCTGAAATTTATTTTATCTGGTGTTAGTTATAGCCAGTCCCTTTGTTTTATGCTAAGAGTTTGCGAAACTTTTTTGTTTTGCTTTTAACTTATCTGTGTCTTTTTAATATTTAAAGTGGGTTTTTCACTGTATAGTTTGACAATTTATTTTGATTGGAGTGTTGAGATCACTTAAATTTAATATAATTATTGATGTGGTTGGTTTAAAATGATCAACTTGCTGTTTTTCTATTTGTGATATCTGTTTTCTTTTTCCTTCTTTACTCTTTTTCTGCTTTCTTGTGGATTGAGTATTTTTAAAATTCCATTTCACCTCTGCAATTGGCAGATTAACCATACTTTTTGCTTTGTTGTTAGTGGTTACTCTAGAGCTTGCAAAGTGAATTTTATGTATCACAATTGATCTTCCATGTAAAATAGCTAAACATTCCTGTTTGTCAAGTCTGGGGAGCTCCCAGGGTATATAGGTCTTTTCATATTAATATCAGGAAAGTCCCAGATACACAGGAATAAGAGGGATCATCCTATTCTTCACATTAATGTGAGAATATTAAAATGATATGTAGTAAAACTAACAATATTTTAGTGTCCTTTTGCTCTAAACAGTTGATCGCCTTTTAAAGGATTTTAAAACATAAGAAAGTTTAGTAAGCACACTCACATACTTACATGTTATTATTTCCCTTGGAGATGTAGGAAGGATGTTGAGAAGGAAGGAGGAATGAAAGAGAAAGATGCTTATGAATAATGATGGTAAAAAAATAGTTGGGAAATTCAGTGAAGCGCTAGTGTGCAAACATGGACTCTAATGAGCATCTAAAGGATGAAGTTGTGTTTCAGTTAAAATCAGGAAATAGAGGAAAATGCTGAGTATAGGAGAGCTGCTCATAAGAAAACATAATATGAATTCATAATATAAGTGTCACAGAGGGTGTGGACAACCTAGGGAAGAAATCTTCTCTACTTTTGCCCATGTTAGGTTTGTCTTCACTTTCATGTATAACTTTCAGAGTCACTTTGATTTGAGATGTGCCCATTGGTGGTTTTGGACAGAGGAACTCTCCCCATCTCATTTTTAAAAATATAGTAGAGTCTGGGTGTTAGTGGCCCAAGATGGAGGGGAGGAAAAGGCATCCGTATACAGCTCAGAATAAAGAACACCAAGGTGATACAGAGGGTGAGCGGAGGAGGGTGAGAAAGAGAGATAGATACACAAGATAACAAAGAAAGAATGAATTTAGAGAGTGTGGTAAACTTGCAAAAAAGAAAAAGGCCAGGCAAGGAAGCAAGTGTAGGATGTGGGGTTTTGATGTACTAAGTTATCAAAATACAGCTGGACTTATGTCAAAGAATCATATTTATTTCCCTGCTCATTAATTTGGTAATGTGATCCAAAGCATATGGATTTGTGAAAAGATAATACATAACAGAGCCAAAAGAATTAAGGTATTTGTTTTTAATATGCAAGGTCTGTCCAGAAAGTATCAGTCATATGATATGAAAAATAGAGATTTACTGAAAAAGGTACAAGACACAAAGTACAAGATACATTGCATATAGGACAATGACAACCCAGTCCCTTTCAAAATAGGCACCTTGGGACCTCGCACAGTTATCCCAATTGCCATCAGCTGTCCCATCATATTTTCTTGATCTTATTGACATTTTGAAATGTCTTCCCTTTCAAAGGCGATTTTAGTTTTGGGAAAAGCCAGAAGTCACAGGGCACCAAATCTGGGTTGTAAGGGGGCTGAGTCACCTGGGTAATTTGTTGTTTCACCAAAAACCTCTGCGTAAGATGTGATGCATGAGTGGGCACGCTGTCATGACAAAGCTGCCAATCACCAGTTGCCCATCACCAGTTGCAGCCTTCTGAATCATCCACATAGTTTCTATGGAGGAATGTTCAAGCTTAATGCAAAATTTGATGCAGAGTCATTGTTCTACTCACTCACTCATTTTGAATGTGATGGCCACACAGTACACATGCCCACTCAACAATGTCTACTGCCCCTACCTGACAGTATAGTGAAGTTTTCTTTTTTTACACATGCTCATTCCAGTCCATTTTCCTTGGCTGCCAGGTTACATCAATATCACACAAACCATTCTCATTGTATTAACAATGGTTGGACTTTTTCTGGACAGACCTCATATTACCTAATTTCTATACATATGGAAGGTAAATGTTTTCACTAGGGAATAGAACATTCAGCAAACCTTGTTCAGCGTCTATAAGCAGGTTCGTCATATGGTTACTAAAATAAGTTATATTCAATCTTCAGTCTGGATTTTTATTCTGTCTATCCTAGACACTAGCCTTAGGTACTGCACACTTTTACCTGAAGTCACATATACTCTATGAGAATCAGAATGAAAAATTATAGCTTCTTCATCTACTAAGACAATAGGGAATCGTAGCTATTACAGCTTCATAAGAAAATTTTCCCAGTAATGTTTTTATTTTTGTTTGTTTGTTTTAAATTTATTTTTCAATTGTATTTTCCCATTACCATTTATTGCCACAATGTTTTAATCATGGTCAATAGGAAGGAATGGGGTGCTGTTGTTTCAACAAATGTGTTGGTCACTGCTTCACAAATGGTGGGCAGCCCTGTTCCCTTCACCCACTCAGAAAAGTATTGACCATGAATTCCTTGCCAGACAGCCATCAGCTGAGCCTCCTGAAGCTTTCATTATTCCCTAACATGCCTCTTTGCTCCAATCAAGCCACCCTGCTTACTATTCTATGTGTATGACTTGCTAATTTTAGTACATACTTCTCTGAATCATAGCATGTCAGAGCTGAAAAGGTTCTTAAAGGTTTAGCCGGCCCTCCACAATTTGCACCTGAGGAAACACATTTTAGTAGTCCTTCGAACCTAAGTTCAAAAACATAGTTCCCACAGATCACTCTCCCTGTCGAGTTGTAGCCAGCTCTGGGAACCACTCCTTTTCTTTGTGTGTGTCTGTGTGTGTACTTCTCTTGCTATTATCATTTCTTTTTGTCCAAGAAGGAAGCCCTAGATAAGTCCATGTGCTTCCTCTGGCCTCCTTTTCCTTTGCTATAAGAGAGAAGAATGGGATTTCATGATATCTTTAAAGTCCCTTTTTACTAGTATACAAGGGGTGGGCAGAAAAAGTAGGTGCATGGTTGTGATTATGTGAAACACAGTTTATTCTCAGATTATTAATTATTATATTATGTATTATTATTTTTAACCTACTTTTCCCCACCCCTGTATTTTGACCAATTATGAAGTCTCATATTCTTTAGAGTTGTTCATGGTTATGTATGCAGGCAGTCCTTGCTTCACACGATAACCTGTTAACTGAAATTGGTGCATACTGGTACCTGTTCCTCACTGCAATGGTCCAGGGTATCTGAGGTCAAATGTCAGTTACCATAGACCTGTGTAAAGTGAAGAATCAGTGCCAGTACGCATGTGTTTTAGCTAATAATACACAAAGCAAGGCGATAGCTGTCTGTATTTTCTATTTCTCAGTAGCGTTTTGCCACTTGGAACCTCCAAAATTTAGGGGGTAAACTATTTTTTTCCTTAGTAGATAAACTATAATTCAAGGCATTGACCTTCCCTGGCCAAGGATGATCACATAACTAGAGCTAGGCCAATCAGATGTTTTCCCTGAAACTTCATTTGATCCATAGCAACACAAGGATTGAAAAGGACTGAGTGGATTCACCTGGTGGCATTGTTCTTTAGGGCTTGTTCACTAGTTCCTATGTACAAGTTCCTATCAGAGCTGATCTGGATCCTCTGCTTTCTAAGGTCGATTCTTTTTCCTTGATTCTGGAAACAACCCTGTGTTGTTGTACTAGGTCCCCTTTGTGCCTAAGTTATGCAGAATTAATTTGTGTTGTAAACACCAGAAATACCTTAACTGCTGCAGGGTTTCTGGTTTTGCCTGAACCAGTGTATTTATTTGCTCCTACAAACTTCACAAACCAAGAGTGTTCACTGATTGCCCCTCCGATTTCTGAGCACCTCCTTGCGGCTTACCATTTTGCAATCTAACTCTCACCCCATTTAAACTCCACCTTTGAAAATTACTTATTGCTAAATACAAAGGCTTTTTTGGTAATTTCTCAACCTTTTAGACATTTCCTCACAACATATGACAGTATGGAAATTCCCATCCACCTCTCTTATCTTGTGCTGAAGTATACCAATTTGTTCCCTACTTCTCTTACCACTCTTCCATTCCTTTGATAAGTCCTTCCTCTTTCTTCCACTTAATAAACATTGACATATATAAAGGCTCTGACCCTAGCTCTCTTCGTTCTGCTATGGCCTATGTTTTTCCTCCTGGATTCTTCCTTTCCCAACCCCACAGTAGATGTTAGTCTGCTGAGAGTAAAGGAAAGCTTACGTAGGGCACACGCAACTCCTTGAAGTTTAAATTTTACTTGAGACTTAGGGAGGAGAGTTAATATTCTATATTAATTCAATATTAGGGTGATTTTTTTAAGATGAGAAATTTCCTTTTTTCAGTGTCTTACTTGGGAGCTACCCACCACCTCCCTACTATGCAGCCTTCCTTGCTTAGGAACAGGCAGGCTAGGCTAGTAGTATTCTTCTCTGCTTTGAGGCACATTCTGACACAACACTTAAGAAGCACTGCCCAGGATGATCATAGTTACTCTTATAATAGTTTAACAAAGCAAGAAGAGTATGAGCTCTGAAATCACATGGGTGTGGTTCCAAGTTCCACTACTTACTAGATAGGTGACTTTGAGCTACTTGTTTAAACTCTCTGAGCCAGAGTGCCCTCACCTATGAAATGGCACAAGCATATCTACCTTATAGGGTTGGTGTAATAAATATTAAATGAGATACTGCATGTAAAATTAAATGTGTCTAATGAAGGCTAATTGTTGCAGTGAGCTGCTATTCATCTGTCTAAATAATGGCCAAATCTTTATTTCTAGCCCTGGGCATTCTCTCAAGTTCTGGTCCATATATTGTAATAATTATTTAGTTGTCTTGCTTTTCTTTAAATTTCATTCATCTACACTGAGATTGTCTTCTCTTAAAAAACTATTTATTGCCTTTAGATTTCTCTATTTTCTCAATAGCACCATCATTCTGTTCAGCATTAATGCATAAAACCTGACCCATTCATCTGAATCACCACCTCATGTCCATTCTCATGACTAGACTAAAACCCAACATCTTGCTTTTGCAATGTCTCATTTAAATCCTTTCCTTCCTACTTTTCATTTGGTAAAAATGGATGAACCTACATTAACACATCATTATCACCAAAAGTGATTAGTTTACACTAGGTTTCCCTCTTAGTGGTATACATTCTGTGGCTTTTTATGAATGTATAATGACATATATTCATCACATTATCATACAAAACAGTTTCATTGCCCCCCAAATCCTCCCTGCCCCACCCATCACTTTCCTCCCAAGTACACCTAGTGAGGTGTCTGTTGTCTTTTGCTCGTCTGTTATTGGGTTGTTTGTTTCCTCATTGCAGAATTTAAGACCTCCTTGTACATTTTGGCAGGTGATATTTTATCAAATATGTCTTCTGCAAATATTTTTCTCTCAGTCTGTGGCTTGTTTTCTCGTTTCATGACAGAAAATGTCTTTTTCAATTTTTATTTTTAACTTTAATGAAGTTCCGCTCATTAGTTATTCCTGTCATGGATCATGTCTTTGGTGTTGTATCAAAAAAGTCATTGTTATATTCAGGGTCCCCTACTGGGGGTGTCCAACCTGCAGCCCACAAGCCTCATGCAGACCAAACAGTAACGTAAATTTACTGAAAAACTTTTCTTTTGGTCATCAGTTTTTGTTAGTGTTTGTGTATTTAATGTGTGGCCCAAGACAACTTCTCTTTTTCTGGTGTGGCCCAGAGATGTCAAAATGTTGGACACACCTGCTAGATTTTCCCCAATGTTATCTTTTAGGAAATTTATAATTCTGAAATTAACAGTTAAGTGTGTGATCCATTTTGAGTTATTTTTTCTGAAAGGTATAAAATCTGTGTCTAGATTAATTTTTTATGTGAATGTCCAATTGTTCCAGTTTTATTTGTAGAAAAGACAGTCCTTCTTCCTTTGTATTGCCTTTGCTCCTTTGTCAAAGATACTCAAGTATGTATATTATATTTTTCTTTTTAATCCCACAGTCATTGCTTTAAATTCTGTATTAACTCTTATCTGGACTACTAAGATAACTTCCTACATGGTTTCTTCCTAAACTACTCTCTTCCCATTCACTTCTATGTTGACCTGGTCCTAGGTTAATCTTCTCAAAGTGTAGCTCTCATTGAGCTATCAGTGACCCTCCATTGACAATAAGCTTTTGAAGTTATAGAAACTTAAAACCACAGTTTATGAAGTTGGAAGGGACTGAAACTACCAGTCTAACTTGTCTCCAAGTTCATTGTCACTAAGTTCTATATCTCAGAGAGGCAGTCAAGCTGCTTTTAATTTTGGTATTTTGGGTGATGGAATTTCTCTATCTCAAAAGGAAGCCCATTTCATTTTTGAACAGCTTCAAATGTAATGGTTTTGCTAATAGTGAACTAAAATTTTGTCTTTATCTACTCTTTTTCATTGGTTTAAGTTCTTCCTGCCAGAACTTATAGGATGAGATCAGTCTATCTCGGGGGAACTTAAGACCACAGACTCTGAAGCCTGACAGCAAGTGTTCAAATATCAGCTGCATAAATTACTGGCTGTGTAATTCTTAATATAATCAGTAATAATAGTGGGAATTAACTCAATGTTGTTGTCAACATTAAATAAGTTAATACTTATAAAGAGGCTTATGACACCTCTTGGTATGTATAACCTCCATTATTATTAGCTACTTCGTCTTGTGATGGTTCCTTAAAATTTTGGAAGTAATTATACATCTCTTTGTCTCCCTTCCATTTATCTCCTGCAAGCTTATCACTTCCAGTCTTATTACATATGAACAGTGATTCTGGCATTAGAAATATTTGTGTTCGAATATAAGCTTTGCTACTTCCTGGATAGATAAGTTTGAGCATATTATTACTTAACACACCAAAGCTTTTTTGTCACATGTGGAAAGAGAACTGTTATGCTAGGCCAGGTAATAGTCCTCAAGGATACCCAGGTTCTAGTTCCTGGAACCTGTGACCATAATTTTATATGGCAAGAGATGCAATTAAATTAAGTGGCTTGAGATGGGGAGATTATTCTGGATTATCCTAGCAGACCCTAACTGACAAGTATTTTTAGAAAACACAGAAAATTTTGCATCAGATTACATGGAAAGGCATAGAAGTGAAGAAGACTTCAGAGTCAGGATTGACTTCCAGCTTCCTGCTCTGAACAACCTATCTACCCTTCCCTTTTTACATTAGGGACCCATAAGGTTCATTTTGCTAAAGGTAAAGTTGTTAGGCTATGATAATGGAACAGAAATACCTGGCCCACTTTTCCATTGACCTAATATTGACTTGTCCCATATACCATCACAACCTGCAAATAGCCAAGGCATGTTTTACATTTATTTTTTTTAATTCAGCATGTATTTCTTTAATATAAATACTTACAGCACTTGCAGCTTTGTTCTCTGTCTTCAGAATGGCTTAAGGTCTGGCACAATGACAATAATCTTAAGACCTTCCAAAGTACTATGCTCCATAGAACCATTCCCTGGAAAAGAACACTCAGGAGTCAAGGACTTGGTTCAGAAGACAAGGTGCACCTTCCAGAAATATTTGGCAACAGTGTGGCTGTTCTGCCTGGCCCCTGGATAATTTAATCGAGTGACAAATGGGTGCAATGAGTTTTGATTTAGTATGTGGAGTGACCAGGAAAAAATGAAATTGAAAGAAAAAAGCCATACTCCTATTGTGTTTCTCTGAGTTCACAGTTTATATGATTGATATCGGATATAGAATTCTTTCTCTTTGACACAATCAATTACACTGACAATTTTTTTATAATCTCAGATCTGTGCATACCTGCACATTGCAAATGTTTTCAGAAGACTCATTATAATCATCACTGAATATTTATTGAGAACCCACTGGGCACAGAGAACTGCACTAGGCATGTGATCAAGAAAGAGCCTATTTCCAGCCAAGTCCTTTTGTTTCAGTCCTGTTCTGGGAGTAATAACATACCTAAGGAAAGTGGAATTCTACACATAATCAAAGTTATTATCTGATTTGATCATTATTTTGATTGCTACTTATGATTTATAATAGAGGTCATTATTTTATTACATATTTTCTGTATATAATTAAGTTACTTTAAATGAAGACTTTCATTCAGTTCAAGTTAGTAAGAATAATGTATTTCTGATTTTCTCATCAACTGAAGAGAAATTGAGCCACACAAATGTATTATACTATTGAACAGTTATTTTTAAAAATTTAGAATGCATTGTAGAAAAATGTGAAGATTGATGGCATTTAGTATGAGATAAATTTCATTGTTTCAAAAATTATCAGAAATATGTCAAGAAAACTAAGTTCCTAGCATTCCATGTGGGGTTTGAATTCTCTGATCACATTACAAGTTTCAAGTTTTAACAGGTAAAAAAGATCACGTTATTACAGTTGCACACATACTTTGCAAAACACAAAAGGGCCAAATTGATAACAGAATAAAGAAAAAGCAGTGCTTTTCAAAACAGAATTTCGTGGTTTTCATTGTTAGGGAGCTGGTTTATGTGTCAGGTAAATTTTGATCTTAAAATATCTTTCACAGACATGATTTCCTCCAGAGACTATTGTCTTGATATCCTCATAAGTGAAACAAGAATAAATATTTTGTTCCATAAAATATTCTTCCCCTGACTGTTCGTATCTCTGAAATGTATTTTTGCGTGAAGGAAGTTGTAGCCAATTTTTTGGAGATGTTTTTAGCTTTTCAGAAAGCTTCGCTCTCTCTTTTTTATTTTATTTTATTTTTTAATTTTATTTAGTTATTTTTCAAGTACAGTGTTTTGTCTATTTCTCCCATCCCAGCCCCTCCACCCCATGACCCCACCTCCCTCCCATTTCCTTCCCCCCCCAGTCCTCATCCCTGTGTCCTTCATACTTGTTCCTCCAAATCCCTCCCCTTTCCCCCCTTAAATTCCCTTCCCTCTCTCTTAAATAGACTCATTTTCTAACACCCTAAAAATTGAGGTGGGGGTTATCAATCACCTTAATTTAATATCCAATGCCCACATCAAAGTCACCTTGGTTTCTATCCTTTTCTTTTTCTGCTCTCATCTTCTCTAATCATTCCCTTCCTTTCTCCCTGTGCCCCCCCCTCTGCTTTTCTCTTCCCTTAACAGGATGCCTGTGTCAGAGCAGAAAGTGAGAGAATGTCAGCAGTTGCACACTGTTCCCTCCAACCCCAATCAGACAAGTGAAGTTTCTTCACCCTTCTGCTGGAGCCATTTAGCACCAAAGCCATTGAGGTAGTATATTCTGTGCATCCCCTCGGACAACAAGTCTCCCTTATTGCACCAGAATCTTCTTGGAAACTTCAGCCCAATGACTTTAATGACAAAAGTACATTCTCTGTAATCACAAAAAGTAATCTGGACTATGGGCTATATTTAAACTATATTTTTAAAATATTTTATTTATTTATTGTTAGATGGAAGGAAAGGGAGCAAGAAAGAGAGGGAGAGAAATATCAATATGTAGTTCCCTCTTGCATGCCCCGTACTGGAGACCTCGCCTATACCCTGACTGGGAATTGAATTAGCAACTCTTAGGTTCATAGGCTGGTGCCCAATCCACTGAGCCACACAAACCATGGCCTAAACTGAATTTTTAATGAAAAGGTCTGCATTTGTTTCCATTTCTGATAGAGGAGAGGTAATCTATTTTTCCTCTGGTTTCTAGCAATTATCAGAATTTTTCGATTAGTTGTATCCTAATTAATTAATTTGTGAATGTAAATCTAGATATTTTTTCATCCTTAGCTCTTCATCAACTCTCTTGCTGTGTTTATGAAGACATCATGACTAACAGAGGCAGATAATCAGGTTTGTCAGGCTCACCCTAACTTACCCACCCCCGGGGGCCCAGTGCATCTTCTCATTCAGAAATCCCACTGCAATACTAGAGTCCTGGCCTCATCTACAACCAAACTTTCTCATTTCACCAAGAATGCATTTCCTATAGTGAATCCAAAACAAAGTCAATAAATTGCAGCTCTTTCGTAAAGGCATTTTTATTATCAAGAACATGTTGACCATATAGGAAAAGAGCATGCTTCCTTATTAAAAGTTGTGTATGCTAACCTTGATGGTGATTTCCACTCATTTTACTGTAGTATTTAAATATAGTGTGATTTTCCTCATAGAAAGCCCCAAACTTGTGAATTTAGGAGGTGGTAATAACCTGAGAATATAAATAAGCAGCGCACAAAATTTTGCTCTCCCTTTACCTTCCTCCCACTGCCCACACCCCTGGGATAATGAACTGGGCTTCATGTCAAAAGTCTAAGTGCCAGACCTAAAGTGTTACCTCCCTTATGCAAACACAGAAAACCTAATACTGGTGTGGCCTTATTTTACCCACTTTAGGATCCTCTCTCTACCTCCAGGAGATAACAGGGGATTTCTACTCTCACTGGGAAGTAAACTAATGAACAAAACAGAACCATAGGCATAGAAACATGGAACAGACTTGCAGTGACCAGAGGAGGGGGATGATGGTGGAAAGAAGGGGAAGAGACTAGACGAAGAACCTGGATGAATGACCCACGGACGTGGACAACAGTGTGGGGATTGACTGTGGGAGTGAGCAGTGGGATGGGTAGAGGAGGACAAAGGGGGAAAATTGGAATAACTGTGACAGAATAACAATTAAAATGATTAAAAAAGAGATACAGATTATTTCCTCTTTTTCGAGTTAAAGTTTATTAAATACATATTTTATTTACACTATGATGACTGTAGAAAAAAGGATAGTCTATAGACAGACTCTGACTGGTCAGTAGTTCTAATGTGTGCTCAAACTTTATTTCTAAGTCAAATGTTTAGAACTTTCCATAGAAACAGAATGATAACTGGTGTTCTGTTTCACACACACACAAATCTATTTAACTCTGTGATATAGTTAGTCTGCAATGCAGTACTAATAGTACCAGTTCATTTATATCTAAGTACTATATATCACACATGGTCCATGAGAAAACATAGGTATGAATATCTGGAATGCACTCCCCTCCCTTTTCATGTTATAATATGATAAGAAAAGTAAGTGCTTTGGGTATACTAGTCAACCAGATATTTATTCGCTCCATAAATGACTCTTTCAATCAGTCAATTCTTCACCTATTCAAAATGAACAATGGAGTACAGGAAGCTCATGGAGAGAGAAGCATCGTACTCAGTCTACATGTAAACCTGTTGGACTGGCAACATCAAGATGAAGGATAGAGTACAGACTGTGCAGCCAAAAAGAATAGACTTGAGATAATGGATCCACTACTTACTGGCTGTGGTCCCCTCTAAATCTCAGTTTCTATAGATAAAATTAGAATAATAGTAAAGTCTATTATGTTAGGCTTCTTGGGAATTAGTGGAGACGATACATGAAAAGTACTTAGCATAATGATTAATCCAGGGAATGCTAGTTATGATTACAGATGCATTTTTGCTAACTACCTCACTGTGGTTGCCTCTTTTCCAAGAATCCCCTTCTTGCACCCAATACCCAGGAGTGGGCCTCAATAGCAACGCTTAGAATACTTGACTGTCTATTTAACCATAGCAAGTCAGGAATGGACATGACTCAAGTTGGGCTACTTAGATTTGCTCTCCCAAAATTCTGCATTGTGAATGAAGAGCCTTAGAGTGGGAGCTGAAAGTTATCTCACTTCAGTGGCAGCAGTCAAGAAAAGGGTAGGATTGAAGGTGGGAGGTGGGGATGGATGGGCAGTGGCAGAGTAGGGGGAACAAATGGGGGCAACTATATTTGAGTGACAATAAAAAAAAGAAATGGGATTCAAAAACTCTTGCTGTTTAGATTCCTAAGTTTCAAGTTTCCTCCTTCTTATAGTTCTTATGGCTGATTAATCTCGTCCTTGGATTCCATGAGATATTCTGGATCACTCCAGTAGCTCCCCACCACTGCTAGTTTTACTAAGTAAAACAAGCTGCAACCAGACTCTGAAGCTTACAAAAAAAATTTTTAACTGTAATTAGTACTAGTCATTGTAATGCTAAGAGTGACACCATTGCTAGGAGTAATGTAATTATTGGGGGTAGTGTATTCCAAACTCTGACATCTCATCCAATGTGTTACATGGTCTGGTTCCACCTTTATGTATTATTTACATCCCTGATGACATGGTTCAGATTTTAGTCTTGCATATATGGCACCATGGTACCCATTTGACATTGCAGAAAGAGTCACTCTTAAATATTTGTTGAAATAGAAGAAATGATAAAGAAATAGATTAAGTGTGTAGGAATATCACGTATGTAGTGAAAAAATAAAGTTTTTGGAAAGTACTTTAAAACAAGTCACTTTAATAGGCAATGGTAAAAAAAGCATATACTTCTGATGTTGCCACAGAGGTGTGGAATAGACATGAATTAATAAATAATTTTCTTTTTTCTAAGCTAAACCCTAATTAACAGAGGTTGAAAGGATAACTGTCTTAAAATTATAATTTAAAAGCACCCTAAAAGTAGATGGGTCGTTAACATAAAAAGAGTCTTCATAAAAATAGATTTTTTTCCACTTGCCAAGCAAACTCAGGTACTCTTGTCACCTCGGAGCATGGTAGTGGTCACACATCACAGTGACTCCTGAAGGGAGTCTTTGTTTGAGAATGTCAGTCAAATGGTTGCTGAGTGCAGCTCTTGCAAGTTTTTGAATTGAGTTGGCTTTTGAAACATGTGGGTTTATCTAGGAGGTACTGGTTACTTTATGAGGATTCTGACTTTGGATGCTAGTTACCCAAAAAGTCAAAACAGTATAGATGAAAAGCTGAAAAAACGCCTGTGGAGACAATCTTTAAAAAAATCATTATTGCCACAGAAATTAGAAGTTCTTTGTGGAAGTTTGGATATAAATACCCAGCAGATTAGACTACTATCATCCTGCACTTTCTGCATGGAACTATCTGGCAGAAAACTAACCTGGCCTTGCTCCTGTTCTATTGTTTGTAAAGGACCGATATTCTTTTATGGGGAAATGGGAAGAGAACAAGAATGTATTTTAATTTATTTTTATGATAAATATTATTAAATAAAAATTTGAACTATATATTTTTATTTTTAGTTTGATGGTCATAATGCAAGAAAGAGTCATTTAATAAGAGATTGAAATGAACATTTGCTAACAATGAAGTCATTATTTTAATGAAATCTGATCAACTTTCCTGAATAATTTAGGATTCTTTTAAACAACATATTTTAAGGCAGAAAAAAGGAAAGGACCATACGTTTGGCAGAAATGAAAAATGGTTACTATGGCAGCTTGATTTGGACATGGAAAACCTGTTTCAAGCTATTCATAAACCCAACTCTTGCAAACTATTTATTATGTACAATAAATTATATGAAACATATAATGAAAAAATGGGAGTGACTTGTTTTAGAACTTGGAGAGTTAATGAAAACTATTTGGGCAGGAAGGACTGGGTAAGATGTGGATCCTGGTGTTCCCTGCTGAACTAGCTTAATGAGTTTTTACCAATACCAAGAGGACCCCCCACTCTTCAAAAGTTGACACAAATATCACATTCTTTAAAAAAGAAAAAATGTGGAATGTGCCCTAACCACATACAGTGCACCATTTTCACAATTCAAATGCAATTCATGTAGCCTCTCTTCTGCATGCCTGACTGGACATCAATCTCTCCTTACACACCCCAGGTGAAATGTGGAAATAGTGATGCAGAGAGAGTTGTATTGCCAACCCCCACACCCTGAGATGCTTATTCTATACGAGGGCTTAGAAAAGGCAATGTGATTATAGTTTCCAAGTAGAGCACGTATGTTTCTGTGAGTCCAGAGAAGTTGGCAATTCTGTGTCAAAAATATGTATTTCTGTATATGCATGACCCAAGATAAAGACATGATTTCTGATGCTAAAGACATATAATCTAATTGTCAACACAAATTTACATTCTCTGGTCAAAAATCATTAGATGCAAAATGAAATCAAACATTCATTAGTTTAATAGGGATAATAACTGACCCAGAAACTTATAAACTTGTAAATTGGGCAAATAAATCTGGGTGGGAATAGAATAGGTGACATTTTTCAGATTATTTCAAAACCTGAAGGTTTGCGAATTGTGGAATGGAAGCAATTTGAAAGTGCGGTGAGAAATAGGGAGACAGAGAGGTTTTAAAGTAGAGGCCCAGCGGGCGGGTCAGTGTGTGCTAATGAATCTGGGCTTAGTATGTGTTCAAGGGTTATCTTACAAAAGTGAGGTAAAGAGTTCAACCTGTGTGCAAAAAGCTACTCAAGAAATGTGGGTGGTAAGAAAAGGAAAGTAAATTTCTATAGTGCACTTAATAAATCTATGAAGTAGTCAAAATAAACTCTCTCTATATAAGCAAGAATAAACAGAGCTGAGTGCGTGCAGGCAGACCACCGGGGTTCAAATACAAGCTCTGCATTTGCAAATTGTGTCACTCTCTGTGCCTTCATTTCTTCATATATAAAATGGGTATGAATAATGCAAAACCCATTATCACAGGGGTCAAATAAGTTAATATTTCTAAAGCAACTTAGAATAGTACCTAGCCAAAGTAAGCATTTTATCAGTGATTATTTAAATTTTCAGTGAAATTATTTGCCTAATTTCTAATGCACTGCAGTGTCTCATCAAATAAATTGTAAAATTAACTTCCTTTTATATTAATTTTAATAGCTGTATTCAAGTATAATTTTAATAGCTATATCAAAGCATAACTGGCATACAATAAGCTACACATATTTAAAGTGTAAAATATGGCTGATATATCATATATGTGTATGTATGTTTGTATATGTTTACATATATATATGTATCTGTGAAACCACCTCCACAAAGATAGTGAACATACCTAACATCCTCAAAAATTTCCTCTTGCCCTACTGTAATCCATCACATCCAGTTCTTTTCCTCACCCCATTATGCATTAGTTTGCATTTTCTACAATCTTATGTAGATGGAGTCACACGATATCTATTCTTTTGATGGAGTTGGAGGCCTGGCCTCTTTAGTGCAGCCCAGTATGTTGATATTAATCCATGTGTTTTGTATGCATTAGTAGCTTATTAATTTTTATTGCTGAGTAACATTTTTCTGCAGTACAACTAGTACTGGTACAGCAGTATTTGTATATACCTATTCACTTGTTGATGCACATTTGTGGTGTTTCCAACTTTTAGCTATTACAAATAAAACTGCTATGAACAGTGATACATAAGTTTTATATGGCCACATGCTGTTATTTATCTTGAGTACATACACACCAGTAGAATGGCTATATCATATATTAGTATAGTTAATTTTTTAAGAAACTACCAAACTGTTCTCCAAATTTTAGCATTTTATGTTCCCACCAGCAGTGTTCTATTTTTCACATGCTTGCCGACACCTGGAAGATCAATGCTTTCATTTTAGACATTCTAAAAGGTGTGTGGATTTATATTCTTTTGATTCTGATTTTCATTACCCTAATGATTAATCATGTTGGGCACAGCTTCATAAGCATATTTGCCATCCATATATCTTCCTTGGGGAAATATCTATATAAATCTTTTGCTCACATTTTACTGTACTGTTTGAGTTTCATTTTCTCTCATTCCGTGTCTTACTTTTCATTCGATCTTTCAAATAGGAGTATTTTTAATTCAATTAAGTCCAATATATTTTTTAATTTTATGGATTATGCATGTCATATAGCTAAGAAATCTTTGCATAACCCAAAAGCACAAAGATTTTCTACCATGGTTTTTTTCTAAAACTTTTACAGTTTTATACCTTATATTAAGTCTACAACATTTTTATTTAATGCTACCATAGAGTGAGGAACAGGTTGAAGTACTTTTTTGAGATATAGATACCTAATTATTTTGGTTCTAGTTTTTAAAAAAGCTATCTTTTCTCCACTGAATTACCTTTCACTTTTGTAAAATATTGATTGACCATATATGTGTGGGTCTATTTCTGAATTTTACTCTATTCCATTGATGTTTTATCTATTTCTTGACTATTACAGCTTTATTAAAAATCTTGAAATCAGGTAATGTAAGTCCCCCAACTTTATTCTTCTTCAAAGTTGTGCTAACTTGTCAAGGTTCATTGCATTTCCAAATGAATTTTAGAATTTGCTTGTTTTTTTTTAATGTTAAAATTCTTCCTAGAATTCTGACTGGGATTGTATTTTATCTTAAGGTCTATTTGAGGGATAATAGATATCTCAACAATATTGAGTATTCTAATCCATCAATCTATATTTCTTCATTTATTTATATAGTCTTCAACAATTTGTTCTAGTTTTCAATATGTGGGTCATTTAAATATATATGTATATATTCATATATAAATATGTGTGTATTTATATATAATTAATATTTTATGCTTTTCTAAATAATACTGACTTCTAATTTCAAGTGCTTGATGTTAGCATATAAAAATATTCTAATTTTGCCCTGGCTGGCGTGGCTCAGTGGACTGAGTGCTGGACTGGGAAGCAGAGGGTTGCTGGTTTGATTCCCAGTCAGGGCACATGCCTGGGTTGCAGGCCAAGTCCCCTGGTGTGGGGAGCGCAAGAGGCAACCACACATTGATGTTTCTCTCCCTGTCTTTCTAAATCCCTTCCCTTCTGTCTAAAAATAAATAAATAAAATCTATAAAAAATACTCTAATTTTTGTTTATTCATCTTATATTCTGCAAATTCACTGAATTCCTTCATGCTTCCACAGAATATTATATGTAGACAATCATGTCAGATGTGAATAAGGCAGTTTCCTAAATATTCTTTTTTTTCTTGCTGTTTCCTAAATATTCTTTTTTTCTTTATTTTTGACATCAAGAGCCTCCAGTACAATTTTGAATAGAAGTAATGATAGTATACATTATTCATTGTTCTTATCTTATGGGGAAATCATTTAGTCCTTCACCATTAGATTGATTATGATGTTAGATGTAGGTTTTTCATAGATGCCATTTAATGATTTGAGTAGATTGCCATATATTCCTAATTTTCAGATAATTTTTATTAGAAATAGATGTTGAATTTTATTTAGTGCTTTACTATTTCTACTGAGATGATTATATGATTTTTCATTTGTAGTTTGTTAATATAGTGAATTACATTGATTGATTTTTTCCAAATGTTAAATCAATCTTGTACCTACACTATAAACTTCATTTGGTCATGATGTATTTACTTTTCATATTTTGTTGGACTGAACTGGCCAAAGTTTGTAAAGAGATTTTGCATCTGTGTTTATGGGCAATATTGGAGTGTAGTTGGTTTTTCTGTTCGTTTGTTGTGTTGTGCCCCTGATATTTGGTTAGTATCGCAGTAATGCTGGCTTCACCAAATGAGTTAGGAAATATTTTCTGTTCAGTTTCCTAAAAGAGTTTGTATTAAATCATTGTTATTTATCTTAAATGCTCCAGTGAAACTCTCTGGACCTATAGCTTTCATTGTGGTAATGTCTAACTACATTATAATTTCTTTATTTGTATAGGGCCATTCAGGTTATCTATTTGTTTTTGAGTGAGCTTTTATAGTTCGTGACTTGGAAAAAATGTAACTATTTCATCTAAATTTCGTCAGATTTTTTTATACTAAGCTATTATAATATTCCTTTAGTATCCTTTCACTATCTGTGGATATCACCTCTCTCATTCATAATATTACTAATTTGCATCTTCTCATATTTTTTCTAATTACCTAGTTGATGCCCATCACCTTTAGTGATCTGTTCAAGCAAAAAGCTTTCATTGATTTTATCTATTGAAGAAATTTTGTTTCTGCTCTGATTTTAACTATTTTCCTTATTTTGCTTACTTTTGTTTAATTTCCTTTTTGTTTCTACTTTCTTGAGCTGAAGTTACTGATTTAGACCTTTATTTCTAATGTAGGCATTAAGTAACATACTTTTCCCTCTAAATATGACTTTCAATTCATCCCATAACTTGATATATTATGTTTTCATGTTCATTGATTTAAAAACACTTTCTAATTTTCATTTTGATTTTTATTTAACCCATGAGTTATTTAGAATACTGTTAATTAATTCCAAATATTTTGGGGAGTCTCCAGAGATATTTCTGCTATTGACTTTTATTTACATTTCATTGTAATGACATTGTCATCAGAAAATATGCTTTGAATTTTTCAAGTTTACTGAGGCTTTTTTATTGCCTAAAACATAACTAATCTTTGTAAATACTTTGTCTATCCAAGAAAAAATATAGTACTTACTTTGTTGTTTTTGGATAAGTCAACTAGGTCTGAATGGCTGATATGTTGTTCAAATACATATCTTCATTGAATTCTCCTTACTTGTTTTTCAATTATTGAGAGACAATCGTTAAAGAGGGGAGGGAATTTCTAGGGAAAAAGGGGAAGGATTTACAGGAACTGGTGTAAAGGACACATGGACAACAACTAAGGGGGTTGGAAATGGGAGGGAGGTGGGGGGCACTGGGAGGGTGGGCTGGGATGGGAGTAAAAGACAGAATACTGTAGTTGAAAAATAATTAAATAAAAAAATCTATTTATAATTATATATCCGTCTCTTTTTCCTTTCAGTACTATTTATTATGTGTTATGTATTTTGGAGTTCTGTTTTTAAGTGTATAAACATTTGGGGTCATTATGTCCTATTGATGTTGTCAATGTACTACTTTACTCATAGTAATGTCCTTTACAGTCTGCTTTGTCTGATATTAATACGGTCGCTCCAAATTTCTTTTGGTTAGTACCAGTATAGCATACATGCCTTTTTCAATCCTTTACTTTTTTGTTTGTCTTTTAACAATCAAAATATGTTTCTTGCAGGCACAAGATTTTGCTGTTTTATCCAAGTCGGAGCTTGTAATCTAAACCTTTAACGTTCTTGTTGATACTGGGTTAAAAGTTACCATCTTTCTCCTAGTTTCTAATTACCCTATGTTCTTTTTTTTTTCTGCAAGAAAATTTATTTGTACCTCTAGAGCCAAATAGGGAAATGGTTTGTTTGTACAATCCATACTTTTGTGAAATGGATCCTCGTACCACATTCCTTTTAACATAGGCTTGTTGCTGAAACATTATTCCTGGATTTTCAAAATCCAGCCAACACCGATACCCGTGCTACTCTGTTTCGGTCCTCGTAGTTGCTTCCTCCCTCAGACGCTTTTTTATATAAATTTACTAAGTACATTTTTTTTACCCCCCCCCCCCCATCTCTGTTTTATCTCAACCTCCCTTACTTTCTTTTCTAAGTTCAGGCTCATTCAAGACCCGCGTCTTTTGGCAGCCTTCCTGCCCTCAAGGAGCACCCAGATGCACCCTGCCACTGTCAGGGCAGTCATTACATCGCTGATCTCTACCTGGATCTTGTTCTTTGCAGCATCGAGCCTCTCAAACGAGACAGTCTCTGGGATTTCACCCACCTTTTGAAACGACCTGACCATACCAGGATCTTCCTCTACCAATCTGTAGGTTTGTGTAATGGTACTTTGGGGGTGTAGGTGTGAGGTGGAGCTTTTGGACTTTCCTGTGGTTTGGTGCAAAATCTAATTATTCTCTTCTAGTCAGAGTTTCTGGTGAGCCTTAGAAATGGGGACGCACGCCTTTCACATAACCTAAAATGATTTCCCACTGCCAGGCGCAGGCTGTGGAGCCTCCCCAGGGCCGCCTTCTCGGGGAAACCTCACAGTACCTCCAGACAGGCCGTGGCGCGGGAGGACTCAGTGTCACCGAGGGCCACAAAAGGAAAGACGCAGTCTTGATCATCCTATGTTCTTTATTTTTGTTTGTTAAATTTGCCTTCTTTCTAGTCGTTAAGTACTTTCACTTGTCATTTATAACCTTTTTTTGCATTACTTTAATAGATTATAGTATGCATTACTTATTCAGTCTATTTTCAAATGGTATGCTACTTCATGCATAAAAACTTACACTATTCATTAATTTATCATCATGAAGACCATGTGCTATTATTTGCTTACATTTTACTTCAATGTGTGTTATAGACTTCACAATATATTATTTTTCTTTAAGTAGACAAGTCTTTTGAAAGGATTTAAATAATAAGAAAACATATTTTATATATGTTTAAATAATAAGAAAATGTATTTTTTATATACCTATGTAGTTATTATTACATGAGTCCTTCAGTCCTGGACACAGTTTTCTTCTGGGATAATGTTGCTTTTGCTTGAAGAACTTCCTTTTAAATTTATTATATATAATGCAGGTGAGCCAACAATAATTTCTTTATGTTTTTGATATATCTTCAAAGTCTTGATTTTGCTTTATTTTTGAAAGATATTTTACCTGGGTATAAAATTCTAGGTTGATTTTTTTTTATCTGGCAATACTTTAGAGATGCTGCTACTTTTGATGTGCATCAGAAGTTTTGAGAAGCCTTATTTTCGTCCTTCTGCATGTAATGTTTTCTCTCTTATGGCACTTAAAATTGTCTATGTATTACTGGTTTTAAGCAATGTTAATGTTGGTATCTTTTTTTTTTCAAATTTGTTATCTTTGCAGTTCATTCAATTTCTTGGGTTTTTTGTTTTAGGTATTTAAGTGAATTTGGAAATATTTCAGCCACTATTTCATCAAATATTTCTTCTTATCCCTTCTACCTTCCTTTCTCCCCTCCTTTGAAACTCCAATTTTATGTATGTTAGACTGTTTAAATAATCTTACACCTAACTATTTTTTGTTTTCATTTTTTAGTCTCTTTTTTTCTCTGAGTTTTTAAAATAGTTTCTTTTTCTATAGCTGTAAGTTCTTATCTTTTCTTCTGAGACGTCAAATTTCTATTAATCCAATCCAGTGTTTTTGTTTTTCACCAAAGCATTAAAGTTTCTGCCTAAGTTCTATTTAGGTTTTCCACATATCTTCCTTCTCTCTATTGAACATGTTCTACTTCCCTCCGAGCTTCTTGAACATATAAAATATTATTTTAATAACAGTTTTAACAGCCTTATTTTATTAATTGCATCAATTGTGTTATTTCTTAATTAATTTATTTTTCTTCTATTTAGACCTTGTGTTTTTCTGCTTCTTAGCATGCCTGGTAATGTTTTATTGTGTGGCAGACATTGCAAATTTTGCCTTTTCAGTTGTTGTATGTTATTCCTATGAATATGCTTCAGTTATGACCTAAGCTGCAGTTAAGTTACTTGGAAAAACTATGATCTTTTGGGTCTTGCTCTTAAACTTTATTAAGTAGGATCAGAGAAGTGTTTAGTCTAGAATTAATTTTGTCCTAATTGTTGGCAAAATGCTGTTAGTGTTCTATTTCATGAATTATGAGATTTTTTTTCCTCTTTTGTCTTTTTGGAAAAGGCTTTGTAAGCTTTGGACATTATTTCCTCTGATTTTTATGGTGGTCCCTTTCCCAGCTGCAAATACTTTTTTCACACATTGACACTGGTTAGTTCTCAGCTGAACTTAGGGCAGGACCCTGTAGAGATCTCTGACAATTCCTCTCCCTGCAGATCTTTTCTCTCTATTGTTTTCTCTGGAAACCCCTGCCTCCTTGGCCTCTCCAGTTTTCTTTCCTCCACTCCCAGAGCCCATTGGGCATAGCCTAGGTTTCCCCTTTCTGTGTCACAACCTGGAAACTCCCCAGACAGTAAGTCAGGGCAGATGCATTATTCATCTTGTTAATTAGTCAAGAATCGTTGTCTTTCATTACTGATGTTAAATATCTTAAATGCTTTTATTCATATATTCCATTCAATTTTTTAGATGTTTCCATAGAAGGGTAACTGATTTCTGTTACTCATTCTTGGCTGAAGTAACAGCCCATTTGAAAATATATCCTTCTTTTTATTTCCTCAATTTAACTTACTATTGCTCATTTTTTATCTCTTTTCTTTTTTTGATACTTTATGGGCAGTGGCTATGGGCTATGCTTTAATATATATAGACTATAATTACATCTTTCCATCACTTTAACAACTAACTTCATGAAAGTCATCTTCCATGTCTCTCCTGGGTTATTGTGATAGCTTTATAACTGTTCTTCCTGATCTGTCCCTTATCAATCTATAACCTATTCTCAATCCTGTAACCAGAATGATCCCTTTAATAGTTCTGGCAAAAAAATATCATTCTTTTGATTAAGAACCCTGCAATGTCTCCCCAGTTTACCCATACATAGGAAAGTTAATATCTTATTATGACCTAAGGCACTAGTAATCTTGATTCTGCTATCCCTTTAACATCATCTCTCACTGCTCACCCTGTGAATTGCTCCTTTTGGTTAACAGGTCTCTTTGATGGTCTTTGAGGCACCCAGAAACACTGTGCATTGAGTTCTTTGAATCTGCTTTTTTTTCTGCCCGGAAGGCTATTACCTTAAAAGTCTGAAAGGCTTGATTCCTTGTCAACTTCAGTATTTTCTCAAGTGTGTCATCTTACCTTTTTTAAAGTTGTGCCTTAACATCACTCACCACATCAACCCACACACTTTTAATACCCTTTTGTTCTTGATTTTTGTCCTTAGCCCTTATCACCATCTGACACAACTACTCTGGTCCAGTCTCTGGGATTCCTTGCTATTCCCTGAACATAACAGATACCTTCTGGCTTCCTTTTATATTCACTATTCCTTCTTCTTGAAAGAGTTTTCTAGCAAAAATATTTATGGTTCTTTTTTTGAAGCCTATCTTGAAATGTTGTTCTTTCCATGGGGTCTTCATTGATTATTGTATTTAAAATTGAACCTCTCCTTTTCCATTCTGGCTTTATAGATCCCTTTCCTCATTTGTTTTTCTTAAGAAGACATAGAAAATGCTGCATTATGCATTTAATATCTATGTATTTTATTTTCATGTCTCCTTCAAAAATGAAAGCTACATGTAGGCAGATACTTTCATCTCTTTTTTTCATTGTTTTATCTTTAGAAATGAGAAATATTTTTGGTAGGTCCTTATTAACTAGAGTGATTAAATTTCAAAAGCAATCATTTTGTAATTGACCAAGTTGGTAATCTAAAACAGAATATTCAGACTGATTTAAAATATTTTCCACATTATGTATAGATTTCAAAATACCCTAGTTGCATTTCTCCCTACAGAACTCTACTTTATGGAGATAGAAATATTCTTATATAATTAGGATATAAGAAGTAACTAGTATATCCAATCACTTGATAATATGAAGTCTATAGAATAAATCTGAGAGTTCCAGAGGTCTTACACCCACAACCATCTTAATTTGCATATAAGCCTCTGCACTCTGGCACCCAAACCCTGTCCCAAAGCAGGACAGAAGTTTCAATATAGTCAAGAAAAATGCTTTTTTATTAGTAGGCACCCTGATGGGGACAGGAACTAACATTGGTTTATTTTTCAACATACATAAAACCCATTATTAATCCTTATTACCTCTTTGTTAAGCGAGTTACTGTGATCACTTTACAGAGGAAGACACTGAGATTAAAAGAGTCATTGGCTCCCAGATAAAGAGCTGGGATTTGAACACAGCTTCATCTTCATCCTCAGCCCACCTCTTTCTACCTACACCGTGCAGCTTCACTAGCAACAGTGGGAGTGGCCTCTGAGTGTCTGCCAGTGAGGGAGGAGTGTTACCTGACGAATATTAAAAAAGACGAATAGGATCACAGGCCCTCCTGCATGCAACAATCAGTGTCGGGGACGCCATCTCTGGATAACACAGCACAGTCATTAATGTTCATAATGATAAAACTAAGTTATCAAAAAAAGATTAATTACATTCCATCCACTCTGTTTAAGAAGGCAGGGAAGTGTGAAATACATTTTAGAAAGATTTCCATCAAAAATGATTAAAATTTTCAGCTATCCTGAATGATTCATTCCCTGGGGTTTCCACACAGCCAAATATGCAAATGAAAAGGCACAAATATTGCCCATTTCCCACAAAACAAAACAAACTAGCAAACCACACACACACAAAAGGTGCAGAAAGGACTCACTCAGATTGAGAATTTGATATTCTTATAGTACATGTCAAGGTGTATAAACTAGTAGACATCCATTTTTTATGTCTTATACGTATTCTCATTGAGCAGGTAACAATCGAATGGTTTACTTGCCAGAAAAGTTTTAATTATTTTGATTGTTTCTTCTGTTGCACAGTCTTTTAGGATGGGGCAGATGCACTCACTCCCTAGATTCCTGAGCAAAGAATTGGAATGCTTGTGTTAGCTTTACCCACATCACCCTCAAAAGCTTCACTTATTTCAAATATATAAACAAGGTTGTTTTAAATATTGTTAAAGTAAAGCTGAATGCTACTTAGTGTTTATTTTGTTACATTAAAACGGGAAACAAACATACTCCTCATCTCAGTCTAGTACCTGAGCTATCCGGTGGAGAGTCAATAAACATTGTTTAAAGGAATTTTTGCTGCCAACCAGGAGAAGAATAATTAAATGAATTGTATTAAATTATGGTGCATCTAGATGATGGAATGATGTACATTTCAAATAATGACCTTAAGATGCTGACATATTTATTCACCCTGTTGCCTCGTCACCTAGAAAAATTTTGGGCATTTAATAAACATTAAATAAATATTGGTTGGAAGAATACATGAATAAATGAAACATAAAATTAATGAACAAGAAGTAAAATTCTGATTATTGATATAATATAACTAATACACACTATAACTTGGGGAAGAGGTATACACATATGACTGAGTCAAGAAATAGTCTGCAATGCTAAACAGTAAATTATTGCCAGTGGTTACGCTGATAAATGCAGGGGGATTTACAAGAGACTCTTACATTTTCCTTCATGTATTATTTAAATGTTCACAACACACACACACATATATAATACTTTTGTCCTGAAAATAATTTATGCTAAAGCTATCACAAAAATAATTTATTACATCGAACAGTCTGGAACTTAAGTGTTCATCACAGAAATAAAAAAATATTAGATGATATCAACTCCCTGCAACACATAGAACATTGAACAGAGTAAATGCTGATGAGACCAAAAACAAGCTCTCAGTATTGAAAAGCCTTAGCTGGGCAAAGAGTGAAGAAGTGTGTAAAATATTTTTTAAAAACGATCAAAAATATTTACAGAGTCGGAGTGGGTGGAAGTAACTGCTTCCTGGGTGGGAGCCTTGCTTTGGACCTGGGTAAAGGTGCTGGTTGCACAACATTATGAGTGTGCTACAATCCTTCTTTAAGGTGATTAATTTTATCTCGTGTGAATTTCACCTCAGAAAAAAGTATGTGTGTGTGTACCAGATGGAAATAAAATAAAGATGTGTAAAGGCCTGGAAAATCATCCAGACCAAATCTGGGGAGGCTCTTAACTAGAATTAATTTCCAAAAAGGGACAAGGATTGATTGGTTCTAATCACCGATGCCCAAACTTTATAAAAATAAATTCTAGTGTCTGTTCTTATTGAGGAATTTTTTGGTAATATTACCTTCTAGACAGGTAGCAGAGGAAAACCAATCAAATGCTGATATGAGAAAAGGTCAATCATTGTCAGTAATGGAGACCACAGGGTGCCTGTTTGGCAATGAGCTCCTCACTAGCAGAGACCACATGTACCTCATCTTTGTGTCCTCAGCACCTAGTACAGTGTCTGCCACAGTAAATGATAAATATTGATTAAATGATAGTTTAATGAAAGGAATAATGGTGGGATAAAATGGCCCCTGGGTCAAGTTTGATGTTGAGTAGTGGAGAACTGAACTCAGGAGCCCATATTTCTATCTCCAAATGGGGCAAACAGAAAGAGTTCTGTTTTGGATGTAACTAGTATTTTATCTTTGGACATTTAGATTATTTCCATTTTTCTTTCACACTATGTGTACAATGAAAATGCTTGCACGTGGTCCACAGGCTTACATCTATATCTTTAGGCTAGATTCTCAGATATGGAGATAGATATGTTTCAAACCTATGAATGTCTGCAATTACTTTATACCTATTTTCAAAGTGCTATACAGAAAGGTTGCACCAAGTTATGCTCCCAGCGATCATGTACTTGAGTTCCCCACTTAGTGCACACTGCCAGGCATGACTGTCAACAATAAAAAACAAAACAAAACTTTTCCACCAAATTTAATGGGCAACAATTTGAAATCTTTTTTTCTTGTTTTCCTTTGGTTACTAGTGAAGTTGAAGATGTTTGCAAATCCACAATGCTCATTTGTATTTCCTCTTTTAACGCGCAGGGTTTTAGTTGAAGGTTTCCTCACCTAAGGCACAATTGGTAGTACAACCATTGTTTGTTTTTGTAACTGTTCAGTCATTCACAGTAAGCTAGGGGGTTACCTATGTGCTGTAACATGTAAGTCATAATTGCAAGGATAGACTGTGAAGGTTGAAGTAGGCAGGCTTTTATTTCTATCCTTTCATACACGTCTCATTTAATTTTATGGTTGAATTAATTGGCACTACACCTCTTGTATATTATGCATTATCCTTTACTTATGTAAAGTAAAACCCCTTATACATTATTAAAGAGTAAGTGCAATAATATAAAATAGCCTACACATTTTAAAAATCTTGTCACTGAATTATGTAAATCCGTATCTATGTAAACAACCTTTAAAAGTAATTTAAAAAATAAACACTCTGCTTACTACAAAAAAAGTTTAATAGTCGAAATTTTTCCTAGTGATTTGGGGAAAAAAGTGCATTGGAAAGGCAAATATTTTAAAGAAGAGGATACAATCACCAAGTTATTTTAATATTTATTAAAATTTTTAAAATTTTGTGGCATTATGTGGTATTTACAGAGCTATAAAATGGTAACTTTTTTCTTAAGAAAAATAATATGACAATAAATATGAATGACTTTTTCAAGAGCATTGAAAGACATTGTGCAATAACAAATATACATTACCTATTAACTGTACCAAAATCCTGTTTTTAATAAACCAAAAATTTTCCATCTGAAAGAAATAGTTCCAGGTAACTTTATTTTTATATTAAAACAAAACTTCAAATTGACAATTTTTTCAATTTCTATGATAATCAAAATATCCTCCACAGATTACTTATACAATCATGTCTTTACTAATGTGACACCTATTTCCACTTAATAATATCTCTGTGGTGCCTTGAAACTACATCTCCAGTCTGTGTAGCTCCTAACAGGTTCTTGGTGATGCCTGGTTTATGAACATGAACCCATTCTACAAGGCACTGTCCAGTCATGAACTTCTAAATTCCACATAGTGTGTTTTCCCTCCAGCTTTTTTTATATAAAATAAACCATTTGTTAAAATAATTAATATAAATACATTACTACATTTTTAACATGTTCATAGTTTATTAAAGTAGGGCACAATCTTAGAGCAAGATTTAAATAAACACAGCTCTCTAGATGCTATACCTTTGGTGGTAAACTTTATCCTAGTATACTTTACTTAATCCTACTTTGTTTTACAAAACCAACTTCTTCCTTTTATTGTGATGCTTCAGATGGTGAAAATGTGGACTGTTATCAGTTTCCTGGCAGTATCACTAGTCTTAATAGCTTGAATCCTCTGCTATGAGATTGTGCCTTCCTCTACCATTGGTATTCATATCTCACTACCTAGTTTCTCTACTTGCTCGTACAAAGGAAAAATTGCTTTCTCTTCAATTATTTTCTTTCTCTGCTTTTCACTGTAAACTTACAAATGGCAAAAGAAATATCACAGCAACTTAAAAACCATTCCCACAAACCATGTTTTCCAACATTACTGTTTCTTTGCCATTAGTTTGTGTATCAAAATGTATAATCTGTGATTCAAAATGTGCAAAAATAAATGTTGCTCCTCATTTGTCATGACTAATGTTCAAGGCCTTCAAACCAGTGGGTATCAGGGAACACAAACTTGAAGTTGGTTTGCCAGACTTGTGCATTTAAACAAAGTCTTTTGAGTAAATATTCAGTTAATTCAAAGTCTAGCTTCTTCTTAGTGATACTGCTCTTCTTCCTTTCTTATTTCTCAAGATGGTGTCTAGATTCATGACAAAGCTTCTGTATCCTCCTTGTGAACAGGAAGGAGATCTGTGTGCTGTCCTTCATATCTTTTACCTTTGCTGATGAATGATATGACAAAGCTAACCTGATCTCCTTTATTCAGTCACAAGGCATCTGACGCTAGTACTATTTTAGGGAGTGGGGGTGAGTGGGCATGATGTCATTGCTGAAATTCATGTCTGGTGAGTTTCAAGGAAATATCCAGCTCAATCTTCACTGGCCTATCAGCTCCATTTCAGCTTTTACTGATTCTGCAGAATCTTTGGTGGACTTCCTCTCATGGGCTCCTAACCTCACCATGGTGGTCTCATTGAAAGTACATTCCTTCTCAATTCAACTAAAGTAGTCCCTTCTTATCCATGGTTTTACTTTCTGTGGCTTCAGCTACCCACAGTCAACCAAGGACTGAAAATATTAAAGGGATAATTCTAGGTATACCTACTTTGTATGTTTTAAATTGTGTGCTATCTTAGGTAGTGTGATAAAATCTCCTGCTGTCTCTCTCTGTCCTGCCCAGGGCATGAGTTGTGCTTTTGTCCAGTGTCCATGCAGTGTATCTCCCAACTGGGTACTCACTCACTTAGTAGCCATCTTGGTTTCCAGGTAGTTTATGAGAGAGAGAGAGAGACCACACTTACGTAATTTTTACTACAGCATCTTGTTATAATTACTCTATTTTACTATTACTTATTATTGTTAATTGCCAACTATACCTAACTTATAAATTAAACTTTACCATAAGTACATATGCATAGGACAAAAGATAGTTTGTATAGGGTTTGATCCCATCAGTGGTTTCCACTGAGGTCTAAGACCATCCACTGAGGGTCTTGGAATGGACCCCCTGCAGATAAGTGGGAACTACTGTACCCCTTGAGCTTCTTAGATTTTTAAAGTGACCTTCCAGATAACTTCAACACTATCACCCCCTCTCTGCCTCACTAAGCCATGAAGCTCTTTCCCCTTTATTGAGGTTACTAGATGTTGTCCTGAACCATCCATGAAGGTTCTTCTCAGGACTTCCCCCTCAGTGGGGCAGGGGGGAGTGGTAGGGGGAAGATGGAGACAACTTTACTTAACAACAATAAGAAATAAATAAATGAGAAAATCTAAGTCTAAAAAAAAATCCCCAAACTTCTAGGTCAGCAACTTCTAAACAACATCCTGGAAATCTTTCAGGGACATCATGTGGCTATCACCATGCTGACCTGAAGTATTTTCTCCAGATGTTCATACTTTTTCTGAGCTGTACCTGATACATCAAGAGATGAGAATTTTTTCAAGCCTTCATTTCCACCTTTTACATCTTCTTGATGGGACTGCCAGGACTTGGTACCTCCTGCCCTTGAATTCTCTCAAAGCCACTGTTAGGATTACACTTTTACTTTCTTTTGAATGAAATTGAGCTTTCCCTACATCAAATTATTTATTTTCCTCCCTATACTAGAGTGTATTTTTTAAACCGTTATGGTTTAACTTGTATATGGACCTAGCTCTTGGAATTTACAAGCCCTCTTTCTTCTGCCACAAATCCTGATTCACAAGACTTTTGTCTCACTACCAAAAAAAAAAAATCCCCACAAAAAACCTCCCTTAAACACGGATTCTTTTTCCTCTTTGTATCCTGCTTTGATCATCAAAATCCTGTTTTAAATAATGGATGCCTGTAGTTGAATACAGGGAGGGTCAATTAATTAATTTATTTCAAAAAGCCTTATTCTTGTTATAGTTGAAATTGATGATATTGATGAATTACTTTTATCTTCCAGTTGTTTTCAAATTCATTTATTAGAATAACCATTCTTTTTCTCCAGAACCTACTTTTAAAAAAAAGTGTTTTTTAAACAAAGATATACTATAGTTTATCTTCAGATATCCAATAGCTTCTACAAAGCACTGCCAATAAATATTTCAATAAAATTTTGGTTTTTTAACTTTCAATCTAATTCAATAAGCATCAGTTAATATTTTTAAACAGCCTGTAACTCTGCACTACATAGGGAGGAAGGTTTACAAAAAGAAAGAGACAAGATCAAAACTTTTAAAATAAAAAGAACCAGATGCACACATGAAATAATCAGAATGCAATGTAAGACTTGGAATCATTGTGTCAACTCGAGTGTGTACTGTTTGTGATAGAAACTTACAAGATATTTATTGGTCTTCATTATATGTCTATAGATTATCTGAAAAATAGCAATAATGTGACTAAAAGAGGGTACTTAAGAGGAAGAAAGATGGACTATAGCTTACATTTTGGGTAAAAACTGGAAATGTAGCAGGACAGAGAACATCTGAAGCCAGGCATGAAGAAAACAACATGGGGAAAAACTTGGGAAATAAAAATTGTGGGTTCAGAGGACAGATTTGTTATGTCAAACTTTAAATTGGCTGAACAACACAAGTCATTCTAGAAAAAAATTTTTTTTCAGATATTTGTTCTTGGCTTGCCTCCCTTGTTCTCCCACCCCCATAAATTCTCATAAAGCAAATGCTTTGTCATATTCTTCCTCTTCGTGGGATTGATTTTGGCTCATTCCACTGCTTCTGTTTGCATGGTCACAGCTGTCCATGAGAGTTTTTCTTCTCCCACATGGTCTGACTAAGTGAGGTTCATGGCAAATTATGGGCAGCCAGGGTCAGGTCTGGTAGAACTTGCAAGCTTTTGACTTTGGAGTAAAGCCAGTTTTCCTACTACCAAGGCTTATAAGAGTTTGTTTTTCTTCTAGTGTTGCAGCTAAATTTCCATTACAATAATAATTATTCAAAAAATTAAAAAATAAGATGCTACCCTTTCATTTTTTGCTGTCAAAAATAAATTGGGAAACTGAGAAGATAAACACTGCTAAAACTCTCACCTCACCCAACTCTGCTGAAACCTGCCCCACCATGGTCCCAGTGACCTAAAGAAACTCATCTCAAAGATTTTTGCTTCAATTTAATTACCCCTGACCTACCTGCCACCTTGACACTTCAACCAAGCCCTCTTCAAATATTTTTTCCTTGGTTTCTAGAATGGAGCACTCTTCTGATTTGCCTTCTGCCTCTCCAGACTATTCATTCTCTGCTTCCTCTTGCTCCCCAAATACAGATATTTTCTAACATTCTGTCATTATCTCTATTTTTTCACTGAAATCTCTCTTTAGGTAATCTTATTTACCTTTAATATAAGGTAAATAAGACAACCCATAAATAACTGACTTCACTCCACTACAATCCAGCATTTCCACTGTTTACTGAACATTCCCATTTAGATACTCCCACTAATCATTTCTAATCATTGTACCCAAAGTTGAAGTTCCCAGCTTCCATCTCAGATTTCCTCCTGTTCACTCTCTGTATCCATCATTGGCAGGGATGTGCTGGAGCGACATTTGCTGGCACTAATTTATGAGGGCCCATGTGTACAGCTATTCACAGCTCTGAGGTGGGGCATTTACACCACAGATAATGACAAACGCTACCTAATCAGAGCACTGTTTTCTTCTTTCTTTTTTTCTTTCTTACTTTCTAAAAGTTGATTACTAAATATTTTCTAGCACCCCACTGATTATTGTCATACTAGTCTCTGAGTCACCTGAATTCGAAACTTGAGAGTAATTATGGACTATTTTCTTTCCCCCACCACCTAAATCCATTCAACTGTCAAGTCCTAGAATGTTGAGATCACTCCAGACCTTATCATTTCCTTTGTTCCTGGACAATGTTTTGCTAGACTTTTTCTTATCTCTAACTAACTCTTCAAATGCTGCTAAATTAAACTTCCTAAAGACCAGTTTTGATCATAGTCAAAAGTTTTCAGTGATTTTCTTTGCTTAACAAAGTAAAGAGTCATTAATTTTCAACCAAGATCAGCCATAATCTGGCCAATGCCACAGTGCCACTACCGACTCCCCCTCAGTCTTCCCATTAAGTACTTCAGGATCCTGATCTTCTAGTTTCAGCTTGGTTTATAAGTACTTAGGAAAACCTGGAGGATGAATTGTCTATCTGACAAATTGCAGGGTGGGGGTGTTTTTTAACTCTGTGTCTATTTTTTCTCCTGGATTCCCCTTTGCTCTTTCCACACACTTCGAGCTTGTGTCAAGGTTTAGTGCAATACCTGCTTCTCCAGTCAAAATAAGCTTTTCTCATCTTCTGAGGGATGACTCTCAGAGCATTCTAATTTTATAGCCATAACATCATTATCATTCTCTGCCATTTTATTAAAATTTCTGGTGAATATATTCAATACTATCTTCTATTGTTAAAAGTGGGCAGGGCCATGATGAGTTTTTGTTGAATCTAATGAGCACACAACCAAAATGTGTTGAGTAATTTCATATGAGAACACCTAGGATTTATATAACATATCTCTCCAAAATGATATAGTTTCTTCTCATTTTTCATAACATGTTATAATGCAAGAATAAATTAGAATTTTGTCCCAATTATAATAGTACTCTTTGGGAAATCGAGGGAAACTAATACAATGAGGTATATGTCTGAAACTTCAGAGGCCTTACCTCTTGAACATTATTTCCCACCAGGGACACCTTTGCTTTTGACACACTAGCAGAGCGTATATGATAAGGTGATAGTTTGGTTCATGCCCATCTTCTCTGGATGTGAAAGGAAGAATAATAAGGGATATTGCACTGGACTCCAAGGTCTCTGAGGTTAGAAACCAAGTCTATTTTATTCTTCGGAACAATGCCAGCACCCAGTTGGACTCTGTGGTATTCTGTTAATGACTCACACTGCCTGTGTTTTTTCAACACCACAGGTAAAAGAATGAATGCTGTTCCTAGTATTATTTGCAAAAGTCTGTTTTCTAAAGTTTTTTCTTCCCAGCTACAAAGTCACTGTGTTGTAGATTAAGGGCTTTTCCTCAAGCGTTTTATTGGTTTATTTATTTAGAGAGTTTGACCATAGCTTGGGAAGATACCATCAGTAACTAGTAACAGAGAAAGAGTAACTGGGCGCTGTTTTAAAATTTACTGATGACTTCTTACAGTAGTAATACTTTAACATGGGCAGTGTGAGTAACGTCTCTAAATATTTTTCCACTCTTATTTATATGTTATAGGATGGCTGGCATCCTTAAGCACATAGGCCATAGTTAATGATCACTGAGCATTATGCAATTTTTTCGCTTATTTTTAGTTGTTTTGTTTGTTTATTTCTCAACTTTAGACTGAGTGGTTTCCCCCTTTTTCTACTTCTGATCTGAAATGGCTCCACTAGCAAAAGCTAAATATGTCTTCAAAATATATCTACACAGTCTGGTTGACAATACCAATCAGTAAACCATATGAGTAGATATGGCAATTTAAAGAATATCACCATAACCCAAAATCCAAAATGAGAAAAAGACATTACTGAATCCCATGAAGGTAATACATAACATGCCAGGCTTAAACAGAATTGGTGAACGAGCTATTAATTATAGATAGATAGATAAATAGGTAGCTAGAATTTTGCTCCCCTATATCCTTCTCTCAATACAGTGTATGTTTTTTATAATATTAATATTTTATCTGCAGTTGGATACTTTAATTTTTGTTATATTCCTCATAGCAATATTTATGATGAAATCTCTGGTTTGCTAAACATATCTGTCATGGAAGGTTTTAACGTTTTTCATGCTTCTTGTGCAGCAAACAGTTATTGGATTTGGGCTTACAGAATCCTGTTTCAAATTGTAGATTTCATAAATAATTTTTGGTAGTTAGTGTTAAAATGAAATAGTAAGGTCCCTTAACTTATCATCAGAACCTTTTCAAAATATCATGATTCAGAAATACAAATATAAAAAGAAAAGACATTATTTTAGCCTAGTCCCTTCCATTTCTGTCTTTGTGTAATTTTCTCAGATTAGTGTCCTTGATAGACTGCTGTTTAAACCAGTCAATGCAAACTAGCCTTGTAATTTCCTTTGTAAGAGAAGTCTGCTCTCACTCACCCAATCTGTGGTTAAGTGTTATTCGGGCCATTGCTCCGTGCTTCTATTAAGGACAGAAGAGTCAGAAGACTGGTAAATATAATCCACTATCATCTACTGCAGATATAGGTTTTAAATTATGCTTTTTTTCTATATTAGTTTTACATAAATTTTAAAACACTGGCTAACATCTTTGAAAGAGCCTCACTCTACATTTATTATAGAGTAAGTCTCACTCTACATTTATTTTAATAAATGTCTATGAAAAATAATTACAACTTTTAATACATATTATGGTAAGTAATGTATTTTTAAGTAATGTATAAATTTATCTCTAAGGTCAATGACCAAATACTAGGAGAAACAGGTGCAACTTTATAAATAATATGAATTATATTTTAATTGTAAGGAATATGAGTTGTAAACTTTATTAAATAAGTCCTCTGACCTCCTTAATGATGATAATATTAATGGCCAATAAAGGAAGATACCACTTATTAAGAATTACCCATCTGCCAAATTTTTAACATAAACTAACATTAGCCCACATAACAACTCTGAATGTATATTGTCCTTTTTTGCAGGTGAGGAAATCAAAGCTGAGAAAGGTTGTATAACTCACTCAGTGCTTCACGCTGAAAAGTTAGAGTTGGAATATAGACCTTGTCTCTCTGGTTTCAGGGCCCATCATCTCTGGATGTTTTGCTCCCCACCCCCAAACTCCTTAAAGCTAGCACTAACAATCTGAAAAATGTAAACTTCCTTAATGGAATTTATATGCTCATTAATTGAGTTTATTGATTCATAACATTTTTCTATAAGCAGTTTTTTCTTACAGATATTTATAAATAGAACCTCAAATACTGATTTTTATGGATTTTATTTTATTCTTGGACATTGCATCAATGTGTGCCTTAAACTCTGACCTACCACTCAACTCTCACAGTCAGCACTGATGACCTCCGTCTCAGTGGGCCAGCTGTGTATACCTTTACCTGTCTATGCTTAGAGCAACCAATACAGCTGCTAGCTCCTCTTGCAAAGCAGGAAGTTTGTCTCATTCATTTCTTATCTTCAGCATCTCTCTCCATGCCTGGCATTAAGTGAATGGATGTTTTATATTTAATTGTTTCACTATACAGACCTCAAGCTCCTTGAATGTTATGATCACACCTAGAGTTTCTAATGGGTCTGCCTCGGGGCCTAGAGGGACAAGTCAGAACCACACCCATATGGTAAAATGTGAGGAAGGGATAGGTTAATCATCCAATAAAATTGATCAACTTTGTAAGCAGAAAGAGGAAAAGCAGAATAGCACTCCCTAAAAAAGGAAGGACAGCAAACTCACAGTTATTAACAACCACATCTAAAAAAAAGCAAGCTAAAAGGACAGCTAGATCAGGAGCAGAACCATAGAAATGAAGATCTCATGGAGGGTTAGCAACAGGGGAGTGGGAGGAGAAGGGGGGAGAAGGTACAGAAAATAAGTAACATAGACCGTAGGTAGAAAATAGATAGGGGGAGGGCAAAAATAGTATGGGAAATATAGAATCCAAAGAACTTGAGACACATGGTCATAAACTAAAAGGGGGGAATGGTAGGGGTGAGTGGGTACAGGGTGGAGGGGAATGAAGGGGGGGGATAGAGCAACTGTAATGGCATAATCAATAAAATAAAAATTAAAAAAAAGAACAATAAGAAAGCAAAAAGTCTTGCCACCAGCTGGTTCTTTATGGAATTATTTGGATAATAACAACCTTAATACCAATAATAATAATAATAGCCACCATTCAATGTCCAGTTATATCTCAAAAACTGTGCCAAATTCTTTATACATAAATAGTATCTCATTTAATTATTTAAAATATGAAAAATACTTTTCTATTTTAAAGGTGAAGAACTTGAAATTCAGAAAGTCACTGGCATAAGATACAAAGCTACAATTTGACTATAGACTTGTTTTCCTTTATTTCACAGGCTTTGCCATAATAATAAATCTGAAATTTATCCAGTAAACTAAGAGTTTCCTGCATCTTATAAAATACTGCCATTCTTTTACATAATTTATGTAACTACAGATTTACAGCAGTTTTTATGAATTATTTACATACTTAAAAGTATATTCTGCACTGTTATTTCCATGGAATTATTAAGTATACACGCAAGAAATGGAAACCAAATAAGGCAAGCATTGGCCATATAATTATTGTTTGATTCATTTTATGGAGGAGTAGATATGTCTGCATGTGTGATGTTACACACAATCTTACAAGAATTTAATTCTTGAGATTAAGGGTTATTTTCCATTTTTCTCTTGGGCTAACTAAGGAAGAAAGTCCCCAAAATGCGTCACTTATAAGGTAGCTTGTGCACCATGCAATGAAAGACAAATTGAGAAATATTTGAAATGTTTTTATACCAGCATCAATTTTAAGTGATATCTATTAAAACTGCTTATAACTTTGTTATGCTATTATCCAAATAAAAGATGGGTATAGAAAAAATAATAAAATACTAAGTAAGTTTCTTGTTCTTTACCTGAGTTGACCCTGGAAGATATCTTCTTTCTGGTTCTACTTATTACAACCTCCCAATTTAGTTTGTGTTTACTTAATTATTTGTCTCTTTCAGAAAGAAAATTACCAGTAAAATGACTAATTTTTTAAAAAGAAACTAAATATATTTCAGAGGTTCTGCCAATGTGTAACGTCTTCTAACACTCGCCAGAAATAGCAGTGGACTAATTTTGAAATAACTGTTTTCTCTGCAGAATTCTCAACGTTATTCTCATTTACCCTCCTTTCTTGAATCCCCCACCTCCAAACACCCACCCCGGAAAAAAGAAAAACAGATTACAGTAAATTTTGGCAAGGGATTCTATTTGCATCATTTTCTTAGAAGTCACGTGCTTTGGATTTCCTCTTGTTTATGATATATTAAAATGCCTTCCAGATGTTTTTAATTATAAATTTTTTTCAAGAAAGCAGAGTAATCCATAATAAAATTTCCTCTTTATTTTTAATGACCAATAAATTAGTATATTCCAGCTTATCAAACTGCCCCATAATTCTGAGGACGACCCCTTTAAGAAAGGTCAGGCATTGAGTTAGCTAGATTTGGGCAGAGGCAGCGTTTTACCAAGAACACTTTTAGCTCCTGTTTCCAATTGAGGCTGCTCCCTGCCTGGGGCCTAGCCCAATGCAAAAGCCCATTGGCTGCAGTTGCTTAAACGTCCCACACAAATATAAACACCTCCACAGTGTGGGGAAGATGAAAGGAACAGCTTATTGATATTGTATATGCTAACGTTTGGATGTGGGACAGGAAAGACAGCATTTAACTGCTGGTATGCAATGTTGAAACTGGGCTGCATTGAAGAGGTTTTCATTTACTGAAGTTGGATGTGTGCCCAGACTGCCATAGTAGAATTTAGGGGAAAACACAGAAAAGAGGAGAACCATGGAATGGTTGTGGGGAACATCCATGTGGGGCAGACGAATAAATACGTATGAAGACCATGTTTTCAGAAATGGAAGGACTAGCCACTGGGGAAAAGTCATGAGTCTCCCAAATCCCAACAAGGCCCTCTCCATGTTATACTTGAAGGGAACTGCCTGTTCCCCCTAATTTTGATTCAGAGTAAGAACAAGGCTATCACTTGGCTGAAACAGAAAGAGAAAGAGGAGCAGGGTAGGGCAGGAAGAAACGTTAGCTTGCTTCCCTGTTGTTATTTTAAGCCTAGCAAGGGGAATAAATGTTTTTCTTATACTAATGTTACTAAAAGAAAAAGAGCTTTGTGGATTACAGACATGGTGGCTTTTTAAAATGTATCTGCTGAACATCTGTCATGTGGGACAGAAGAAACTTTTAGGAAATAGAGATTTTGTGACTCACAATGTGAATTTAAATTTAAACAGGGTGTTCATGGCTTCATTTAATGAAGCGTTTTCTGAGAATTTACTCTCCCATCACTCTACCCCACCTCATCTCTTTGTAACTTTGAGCACATTTGACAAACATGAGTAAGTGTGCTGATGATGGCTTTGGAGAGAGAGTTTATCCTACTAGGTGTCTGCAAGGAAGTGGTGTTTGTGGAAACTTTAAATAAGGAGACAGTGTGATGTTCAAACTAGTTACTCAATCTGCATTTATTGAGTACCCATGGTAGACAGAGAAGAAAAAGAATCCTGTAGAAGGGAGGAATTGGAAGATGTTTCACTGGATGAGAGTGGAAGTGGCAACAGAGGAAAACTATGGGGGCACCAACAAGGTTGAGACCTGCTGCTCTAGAGACATCTGGGTTAGGACACTGGAGTTCACAAGAAAAAACATGAGGGTTCAACAGGCTTGAGGAAAGAAGGAAAAGACCACAGCAGCAAGAATGCCTTTGGTTGTTCTAGCGGCAAAATACACCTGCTGATGTGGCTTCAGCCAAGGTGCTCTCTTCTAGATGTTGGAAGCCCACTGTAATCATTCAAGCTTTCATTTGAGAAGAACTCAAGTGAGGAAAGAAAGGAAACTCCCAGCCTGACCTCCTACCAAATCAGAGCTGCAGTCCATGGAGAAGTAATTGTCCCTGCCAGCTCACTCTCATATGCAAACAGTATTGCCCAGGTTCCCTGGGACCAGTCCTTGCTCTAAAGAAGATCATTGTCTTGCATTTCGGATGGCATCAGCTCAGAAACAAGCTGACTGCAGCCCCAGACCACCCCTTTGTTCTCTCCTCCGTTCCTTCCAGCCATGTTCTTTCCACTCTAGGCACATTAGCATTCTTGCTCTTCACAGGACACACTAAGGCTGATCTCAGGCTGTTAACCTTTGTAGCTTCCTTTACCTGAATGTTCTTACCCTAGACATTGCATGGCTTACACTTTTACTTCTTTAAATGTCTTCTAAAATATGACTTTATCAGAGTGGCCTCCTTCACCAACTCCTTCTGAATAGCTCCACTCCTCCACTGCCACCCTCTACCGGCTTTAGCCTGCTTTATTTGTCTCAGATTGTGTGTCACCATCAGATAAACTGTGTAACTTTTAGATTATTTCTTTTCTTCTGCTAAAAGAATGCAAGACCAAGAATGAAGGGCCTTTGTCTATTTTGTTCATTCTAGTTTCCCAAGCTGAGAACAGTGACTATCTCATAGTACGTACTCAGTAAATATTTGTTGAATATATGTATTAGTACCCAAGAAAGGCAGTCACCTACAAAGGAGTTCCCATCAGACTGTCAGCGGATTTCTCAAAAGAGACCTTACAGGCAAGAAGGGGCTGGAAACAAATATTCCAAGTCATGAAATCCAAAGACCTACATCCAAGATTGATCTATCTAGCAAAGCTTTCACTTAGAATGGAAGGGCAGATAAAGTGCTTCTCAGATATGATCAAATTCAAGGAGTTCATCATCACCAAGCCTTTATTATATGAACTATTAAAGGGACTTACCTAAGAAAAAGAAGATAAAAAAGATGAACAGTGAAAGGACAGCAAACTCACAGTTACTAAGAACCACACCTAAAACAAAAGCAAACTAAGAGGACAGCTAGATCAGGAGCAGAGCCACAGAAATGGAGATCACATGGAGGATTAGCAACAGGGGAGTGGGAGGAGGAGAAAGGGGGAGAAGGTACAGAAAATAAGTAGCATAGATGGTAGGTAGAAAATAGATAGGGGAGGGCAAGAATAGTATGGGAAATATAGAATCTAAGGAACTTGAGACACGTGGTCATAAACTAAAGGGGGGAATGGTGGGGGAGGGGTGTGCAGGGTAGAGGGGAAGGAAGGGGGGAATAGAACTGTAATGGCATAATCAATAAAATATATTAAAAAAATAAAGCTTGAAAAAGTAAAAAAAAAAGAAAGAAAGGCACAAAGTACACTTGGACCACAGACCAAGACAGAATGATGATAGCTGGGCAAATCATGAAGGACTAGGAGATTTTGTGTATCTACCATGTGCCCAGCTCAGTGGTGTTGGTGGATGGGAGAGGGGGAGGAGGGGGTTGGGAAGAACAGTGAGGGAGAGGGAGGGAGAAAGTGCTCTTCAAAGGATGTACAATGTCAAGCAGTAATGATATCTAAGAGCAACTACTGGGACTAGTAACGGTGTTAGAAACATAATCATTATGAGAAGTAATGTAAGAAAATAGTAATTTCCTTAATAAAACAAAGCATCAAAGAGATGGGAGTAGGAGTCAGAGGATGGAACAATGCGGTCGTCATTAAATAGTCCAGAGATGTCTTCTGAAATAGTGAGTAGATTTATTTTCTATTGTTCAGAGAACAGAAAGTTTTGGAAAGTTTGGACAATTTGTTTTAAAATTAAATCATGAGAACTGTCTTATAGTGGAGTGAACTCCATCACTGTGTTAAATCTAAAATATTCTAAGAGAGATGTTATAAACAGGATTTCAGTTTTAGAGGAGAGGGTATACCAGATGGCTCACAAGTGCCTTTTAAACTAGGTTTTTGCACATGTGTGTGCACATACACTCATTGGGTTTTAATGACTACAAATCATCCAGCTAGTTTTTTAATACAGAGGATGCCCAGTTAAACAATAAATTTTATTTTTATTATGTTGTGCAATATTTAGAAGAAACATATAAATAATTTCTTTGTTGTTTTTCTGAAATTCAGATTTAACTGGGTGGGCATCCTAAATTTATCTGGAAAATTTATGCTATGGAGAACAACAAAACAAAAATGCATGTGTGAGTTTTCAAACTCAGAATTTACATAATTAATGTAATAAATATAAAGCATGACTGGAAAGCCAGGGTCATACCAGAATTTATTCATAAATTTATGACCACTGTAGCTTTGGGGAAGACTAAGATTATTGCTTTCACAGTCATACCACCAGCTGAGAGTTATTCTGTTTTGTTTTGTTTTTTTCATTTTTAAATCACCTTTGAGTGGATCATTTCACTGTATTTGAGAATTCTGAAATGTGTTTGTTATAATGTTGATTTCTTTGTTTGGCATACTCTTTCTAATTTTCAGTGAAGAGTTTGGCCAAAATGATTCACTGCATATCATGGTGGCTATCTGGCTTTCTTAGTATCTTCTTATCAAATCTAGCTTCCAACTCAATGTTATTTATTTGGGGCATATTTCTTTGGTACTAATTATTAGCATTAGTACTGACAAATGGTTTGATTCACTTTTAACAGGCTATAATTTTTAAATTATAATTATAGTAAAATTAAATTAACTGCAAAATAGTTACCAAAACCACTTACAAAATTTCATTTCAGATAAATAGAAGCATGGCTGAAATGATCCTAAAAAATGAAGGAGAATATTTCTGTTTAGTTGCTAAAGATGTGCTGTAATAGGTTAAAGCATAAAACTCTGAAATTATAAGACTTTGAATAATTTTTAAATTATAAATTAATTTTAAAAGACTATTTCAAGTGTTGTACATAAAGTGGAGTTATTAACATTCTAAGTAGCACTATTTCAATTTATCTAATTAAATATTCACATGAAATGCAATGGCCTTGTATAAAACTGTCTCTGACCTCAGAAAGCTTAGTCTTGTTTTGGACAGGAATATAGACAAAAGTGAAACACGTACAAAGAAAATTGTTCAGTGCGCTATCAAGTTCTAAAGCCAGAAATTTAAAAAATGGAGAAATCATCATGGGATGGAGCAGTAGGAAAAACTTCACTGAAAAATCAGGGCTTAATTTGTGCCTCGTAGGCTGGGTTAGGAACATGTACTTGGGGAGGGAGGCAAATGTAAGGCCAAGAAAGAAGTAATATGTGCAAAACTGTAGGCAACAAAATAAGAATTACAGTAGGAGAAGCCACAGCTGATGTAGACAGCAAGGAAAAAAGTACAAATACTTCCACTAGGAAATGGGACGTGACCGTGAATGGAGAAACACCATTTTATGAATCAGGACCTTAAAGGCCACACTGCAGAATGTAGACTTGCCATCACAGGCTGCAGGGTCATCATCTATGCCTGTCCAAGAAGTGGACATCATGGGAGTGGTGTTTCTGGTGGCTTACATTATCCAGCAAGCCGAAGGAAACCAACCCAAAACACACTGATACTATCCAACCAAAACGCAGAGGACAGCAACTGGTATTATTATTATTTGAGCACTTCTTTTTAAAAAGTCATCCTTCTTTACAGATTTCTGAGCTCATAGGGTTACTTCTATTTAGAATGAAGATGCACAAACTTCTGTCTGTGGAAACGAATCAATCCTTAAGTTTCTGAAAATTGCAAGTGGGTCATTGGCTTTGTGACCAGAGGTGAGAGAATAGCTTGATCCTGCATCCTTTCCACAGGCAGATTCCCCCCTGACAGCCACAGGGCTGTGGCCTATGTCAGGGCTCTGAGATCAGGCACTCAGATTACTCTCAGAGCATTAATCTCTCTGAGACCAGGCACACTGTTCAAAGGGGTGTCACTTCTGTGCCGTTCTCCCCAACTGAAGAGCAAGGCATTTTTGTGAGATACATTTGTGCCAGCTCGTCCATCAGAGAATATTTATTTGTTCATTAATTTATTTTATGAGAATTGTACAAGTTACACAGTACAGTACCTTCTGATCATTTATTGCCCAGATTTATGCTCCACGACTTGATGAAAAGTGCAGCGCCAGAACAGAACTCTCTCATTCCCTGTGTAAGCAGTTATGCTGCAATTTACAGGATAAAGACATTCATTTTAGACACTGTAATTAGAACTTGTCTTATTTATACATCTTCCTTAACATTGCGTCCCCTTTAAAAATATTTGTATTTAAAATGGCAGGCAAGGAAATAGCTCGGTATGCATTAGGAAAAAAAAAAAAAGAAACAACAAACCACTGATTAATCCATCTGTTAAAAACCACAGTACACAAATTAAAAGAGTAAGTTAACATTATATGTCTTAATCTCTTAGCACCATTGTTCATACTTATTGTTTCTTGCAGCATAGTCAAAAAGATATTTTTTCCAATAGACCAACTCCTTTTAGTTGACACCCTGGAAATGCTTTGCTTGTTTTAAATAGGTCTATTATGCTCTCAGACACCTACATATTTAGTAAGTCCAGCCTTTGTAATATGACTAGTTTATATGTTTTTGTTCCTCTATTATTTATTTTGTCCTCTCCAGCTCCCCTTTCAAACAATTCATAGTTACCAAAAGATTTATTAAATTCCTCACGAAAGTTTTCCTACTCAATGCAAACTGTGATTCTGCCTCTAGCAGAGCAAGATGCAGTAACTCAACAGTCTTCAGATTTCCTTTCTTAGTTCTTAAATGTTTCCCTTCCTTCATCCCTTGTGAGATAGGTGAGAAAAGCAATTGCCCCCACTGCTTAATGCATCACAACGCAGAAACTCACTCCATCCTTGTAATTTTGAATCCCAGCCCAGCTGGTGGTTCCTGGATTTCAGACTCTGAATATGAGTTCAGCACTTTTAAATCAATCACTCCGAACAGTATTTCTGTCAAATGGAAACCTTTTCTTCTTTGGCAGAAAGGCTTTCCTGATTTCAACTGCAGCCCTGGAGAACTGAACAGTGTCATAAATGAAACCAGGATGTAGGAGAAAAATTAAACTAGATATAATTTTCTGACGTTGTCATTGGAAGAGTCCCGTTCCATTTACTGTTCAGTAAGACGAAGGCACCTCTGTACCCTGTAAAATTTTTCAAACAGTTTCCCCCTTGCAGGCTAATGCTTATTGCAATTCGACTAGCAAGGGGTTACTTGGGTTCTGTGGAATAGGAGGAGGAATGAAATACTCCTTGGATTCAATTCCACTAACTTAAAATTATCCCTCGTATTATTAAAATGCTTTTAGAATTAGGTTACTTCATAAATTTTGCTTATTATTGCTCTTAGTTGGTCGTGTCCTCCACTGAAAGTCCCCGCTGTTGGCGGTGGAAGGGCAGTGCAGAGCCCTCTTGGCTCAGCCAGAGGTGACACAGCGTCTTCAGAACTAGCCTCTCTTACTCCATTTTGCTAGGACAAGTTTAAATCGCAAGACTTGGAAATAAAGAAATAATGTTAAAGCTCTGAGAATGACATAAAAGGCAAACTCTCTTTGGGGCCTTAAATAAAAAAGACTCAAAAAATTTTTATAATTTTTACTATCCAGAGAATAAACTATTCTTGCTTGTTTACATGTACTTCCCAATAGGCACCATATGACCCACTGAACCCAAACATCAAGATAACACTGAAATGAATGCTTCCTATATGCTTAGCTTTATACTATGCTTTTTTATTTCACATGTACATGGGTCTCTCATTATCTAAAATAATCTAAAATACATATAGAAACATGGAGCACTGGATAAGAGTCTACAGAGAGGTGCTAATATTCCTTTACCAGTTTACACTGAAAATACTTACAAATATCATTTCCTGCCATTTTTCACACAGTGACTGTTTTCTATATCTTGATTTTTTTTACGATGCCCCAAATATTCCATATAATCCCTTGGATACCTTGAAATGATTTTATCTGTAGATAACCATTGATTTGTGGACATTGAATATGAGACTTCTGAGCTCTAAGTCATACTGAGATTGGTATTTACAGGTAAATGTGAACAGTGAGAAAGAAAGATTTAAACATATATGAAGTTGTACATAGCTGACAAATTTATGGAAATAATATTGGAATAAGTACATTCATTCATTCAATATTTATCCAACACATATTTATTGACTGTTTACTATTACTGAGTATCAAGTGCCAGGCATTATATTAGTTATTGAAATTCAGCAGTAAAAGAAACCAACATGGTTTCTGACTTTATGAATTCAAGACATTGGCGTCTTTGAAACAGGATGACCAAGCTCTTGAATCCTTTAAAGAAACATCGTTGGACTCAATTGCTGTAGAATTCTAAAAGTCTAGTATAAATGTGCAACAGTATGCAAAGGAGTACTGAGGAAAGGCAATATAAAAATGAAAGGCTAAGGAAATAGAATATTTGAGCTAAACATCACCTTGAAGAACTTTTATCCCAGCCTCCTTATTAACGCAAATGAAATCCCTGTTTATGTTTATACAATGGTAAATGGCTGAGCTCAGTCCCGAACGTATTTCTTTTGACATCCAGATAAAGCACCTAACAAATGAGTGCTCTTTGTATATTTTTTATTGTAAAATTCAACTTCTAAGTGTATTCACAGTACAAAAAAAGGTGTTAGGGGTTGAAGTGCCCTCCTCCCAAACTTATTGGTTGAAATGCAAAACTCCAGTGCCTCAGAATGTGACCTTATTTGGAAATAGAGTCGTTGCAGATGTAATTAGTTAAAGTAAGATGAAGTCATGCTGGCGTAGGGTGGGCCCCTAATTTAATATGGCTGGTGTCCTTGTCAGAAGGAGAAATTTGGAGACTGATAAGCACACAGTGAGCATGCGGTGTAAAAACTGGAGTTACACCGAGACAAAGAAACTACCAGAAGCTAAGAGGGAGGCCTGGAACAGATCCTTCCCTATCACCTACAGAAGGAGCATGAACTTGCTGACACCTTGATTTTAGACTGATGGCCTCCTGCACCGTGAGACAATAAATTTCTGTGGTGTAAGTCGCATAGTCTGGTACTTCTTTACATGAATCTGATGAAACTAATCCAGAGGGCAATTCCATTTGAGGCTTACTCAGCTGGATTTTCATTCATTTACTCATTCATCAAACAAGTGTGTACTGAGTACCTGCTCTGTGTCTGCACTGCATAAAACATCAGCAATACAAACATGAATAAGAACCAGTTTCTATCTTCAAAAAATACATGAATATTCTAAAGTGTTAAATAATAATGTTGGGAGGTTCCACCCCGGCCTGGGATCCACTTCCATCTGTGTGGTTCTTTCCCAATAAATATGATTTATTCCCCCAATCAACTCTGAAAAACGAGATTCCAGTTCTATCTTGGGCCCAGCCTCTTCCCTGGAAATATGTGGAACTGTTGCTTCCCAGGAGTAGTAACTCTCTCCAATCAGTGAGTCATGGGCTGGGGGGTGGAATCCAGGCCAGTGACAGTCCCTTAGCATGCGATTAAACCGAGCATCTCAATTCCACCCACCAGAGGAGTGCATGAAGCCCAGCACTGAGTCCTTGTCATGCTTTATCAGGGCCATAAAATGAGTATTTAAAATTTTAAGGTTTTCAAATAAAATATACAAAAGTTGATTATTTAGCAGTTTATCAACTTTACCCTCCTGTGGCAAAGAGAACAGACAATAAAAATGTTCAAAGGAGGCTTCAAAACTACTTTCTGCCATTTTATTGCAATTTTAAAGAGGGCTAAAAACAATTCCCTCCATAGACCCCTGGCCGGCTTCGCTGCTTCCACCCCTGAGAGCATGTTTGCATTCCTACAGCTGATGCTGCTGGAGCCAGGCCCTCCCTGGTCCCACTGGGCCAGCACGGCCACAGCTTCCAGGGCTGCGACAGCCAGAAGCCGGAGGAATTACAGGGACTCTGGCCCACAGAACCAACCACAGGGCCAGTCGTGACTCAAATAGTCTCTGCTTCATATTTACCTGTTGCCTCTCTTCATTTCCCAGTGACCGTCTGCCCCAAATCTTTCTGCCCCAACTGCCACAGTGGTCACCTTCATGCAAACAACTGTAAGAATGGATTTAAAGGGAATACAAAAGTAGGCAGAGGTTCTATTTACCCTTCAGTAATTTCTCTTTATGAGGATGATAGGAGCCCTACATACACACTGCAGGGAAGGAGGTAAATAAATCGTGCTTCTCCAAAGTTGCAAGGAACATCCGTGCTATTTATGTTTCTAGAAATCCCACTGGAAAAGCCGGGAAGATGAACTTCTAAGTGAATTTATGAGGGTCTTATTATCGATGGCTTTTAGTGCAGTTGCTATTTTTTTACTTGAAGCCAACTTCCTTAAAGTCTCACCTTTTATCTAGAAAAATAAAATATAGGCTCATAATGTCCAGAGTATCCCCTCTAAATGACAAAGAACAAGCCACAGGTCTAGTTCATACGAGATCTCCTTAGCAATTTTGTTTTATTGTCTCCTCATAGCTTCAAGAGAGCACAGCGCTAAGCCAAAATGTTTCCCCGTGCATTTACATAGGACTTCCCGGAATGAAGCCCCCCGCCATGGTGGGTGCTGTCCTCTCACCAGCCAATCTGTTTAGAGCAATGAGGTCGTCTAGAATGACACAGGGTGAGTGGGTGACCCAAAGTGAAACACAAAGGAAAACCCAAGCTTGAGCAAATGGTTGAGACCACAGAGAGGGAAAAACACTTAAGGATCATATTATCATTAGGGTTATGCATCCATTCACTTAGTCATTTATTTATTCAAAAATATTTATTAAATATCTACTATGTGTTGCGTACTGGGCTATCCTCTAGGAATATAATGGTGTACAACAATAGACATGCTTAATCTCCCCACAGAGCTCCTAGTTTGATGAGGGGAAGGTAGCCATCAAATAATGATATAAATAAATCAATTAAAAGTACAGGTGAGTACTGTGAAGGATAATTATAAAGTGTAATGCTGGCATAAAGTGAGCCAGTTTTGCATGGACTGGGGTGGAGGTAGTAGGGCAAGGGTCCCAGGGAAGGCTTGCTTGAAAAAGTAATTGTTGAACTAAGGTTTAAAGAAACAGTGGGAGTCAATTAAACAGCCAAAGTTGAAGATGAGGCTGGGAATGGGGTAGGCGGCACTCCAGGAGGAGGTTAGAAAGAGGTCAAACATCCTTGTCAAAGGAAGAAGGGCACAGTCAAGGAAGTTAAAGAAGACCTGTGTACCTGAACACCTGGGGAGAAAGGTGTGAAATGAAGCTGGCGTGATTGGTAGGAGGCAGCCAGTCCATGCAGGGTTTGGCAGACCCTATTAAAGCTTTGGAAGTGATCCAAAGAGTAATGGAGAGCCACAGAAAGGTTTAAAGCAGGGAAAGTAACATGAGGAGAAAGCTATTGTCCTTGCTAAGATCAGGTGGAATTAGCTGCAACTCACAAAAACTTCATGCTACCCTCTTACTCCATGCCACGCCCAGAACCATGTCTTCTAGAAGCCCAAAATAATCCCAGTTTACCATAGGAATTCTAAAGGCTCAAACTAATTTTTTCTTGCACAGTAATTGGACAATTCTATACAATTCAATAGAGGGATGGAAAATCATTATTTAAATCACAGCAATATGGACTGCACACCTAGCAAGATCAGCAACTAATAATAGATTTAGAAAACAAAATGTTTCATTTGAAGTCCCCACAGAGCCATCTGCTAACAGAGTAAAACTTTTTGAACATATTTCTGCATTACCTTTAATTTGTTTCAACATCTATAACTAACTTTTAACACGGTACATACTCAAGACTATCAAAGATTATCAAAAGCCATAGTAATGTAAGTTAAGTTGTTTACCTTCAGGAATAATGAGCTGATTCATAACAACAGAGCAATAACCACACTTCCATGTTACTGGCCAAGAAAACCTGGCTATTACCCAAACTTGGGTAAATTGGACCACGAACACATGTTAATTTTGGCTGCTCCTCCTTACTTAATAAAATGTTTATTTCAAATTATCTGAGTTCCCGCATTCATTTTTTACTCTGTTCTTCAGTACAGTGTAGTTGGAAGACTCTTTTCAAACTTGAAGCTGCTGGTGCCATGTTGCCTACTTTAAAGGCATCCCATGGCTCTGAGGCTGAAAGCCCAAGTCTGCCTCAGGGCCAGGCCGGAGGCGCTGTGCAGTTCTGTCCCACCTGCACCTCCAGCTCCATTGCACCCTGTGCTCCCCACCACTTTCTGAGCCTGGCACTCCATTGGAGGGGAAACAGGGCTTTCAACAAGACTCAGCCCCTGTCCTCAAGACACATACAGTCTGATAAGAGCTGTTACATTACATTACCTGGATTCCATTATTGCTACATCAATTGGTGACTTTTGACAGTAAAAGCAGAATGTCAGCAGAGTGCGTATGACTGACACTTAATCCAGGCTCAGAATCTGGGAAGGCTTTTTGGATTCAGCGTCATTGAATATGTAGCTTCAGGAAGGAGATCACACAATTTAAAACTTAACAATACATATTCTGACATTGGTCTCTCTTTCTTATATTATTTTATGCTAATCTTGCTTCCTGTATTATATTGTAAATTCCTTAAAGGCAAAGACTATTATTTACACTTAAACATTCTGAGCATTGTCCAAAATGTGCTAACCACATGGTATGTGCTTCTAAATATATGTTGACCAATGGATAAGACACTAAATTCTTACCTTGAAATGCGTGGGGCAAGGGAGAGGGTGAAAAACGTGCTGGATAGACCCAATCAACTGGGAATGAAAAACATGACTATGTGGAAAAGGTTGGCACAAAGATAAAGCTTGACTGGTACTCAATTTTTTTTTTTCAGTTTAACAGTGATAATGATATAATGACTATATGATTTAATTGGAAGGTAGGAGCCAGAAAAAGACCTCACTAACCCACACTAATGAGAGGTAGGCCCACTGCCGTCCAACAGAGGTTATTAGTAATTGATTTTCTATTTTTAAAATATGTGCTTAGCTCACTCCTGCCAACACACACACAAGCTGACTGCAACACAGAATACATTTTGTTCTTTCATTTTGTCAAGTGTAGTTGCATTTTAATTATTTATGATAATACTTAATAGTATATTAGTAAGTGTCTTGTAGTGTGGCATGTAAAAATAATGAAGTCTTAGTAATATGAGAACATGATAGAGCTCTCAGCTCTTAAATCTTCGCTCAGATGTGAAGTGAGACTGCGGGGTTCTTTGTGAGAACTGAGGGTTTGCAGATTAGGGAAGTGAAAATTAACAAAGTTTTTCTGAATTATATTTATGAAGTATAGATGTGGTGATATTTTAAAATGTATTGAAATGATTAGTATGTTTGAACATGACAAATATGTTAAGATATATGTTTCTTTTAAGTGGACTTTCTTGTAGGTATTAAGACTTTAAAAGAAAAAAGGCCTCAGCTAATTTTCTCCTTGATGACATACTTTCACATACTTTATTTTTATTTCTGACTCCCACAAAGCACATTTTATCTCCAGATTATTAAGAATAATTTGAGCATGTGAAGGCTTTTTTGTATTTCAAATTAATCTTTCTTATGGTTATGGATGGAATTATAATCATTTCCTGAGGAAAAATAAGATTAATGTTTTAAAAGTTATATAAGACTTGATTCACATTTTTGCTATTGGTATATTTTACATAGTTTTTTTTTACTTAAATATTCGGTTACATCCAACTTTCCAATTTTAAATTCCAGAAATAAATTTTACAAGATTCAGTTGAATAAATGTCTGCCAAAGGACTCCACCAAATCTTACCCCTAAACCAGCCTCTCCACCCGAAAAAAAATCCCAACAAGGGCCCTCATTCTCTGCAGCAGGCCTTTGTTCTTTTCTACCGTTTGAGAAGTGTGCGCCCAGTTTCTTTGTCTTGGTAATTGGAAATGTTTTTCGATCCTTTTCGGGCTTTCTCTGCAGACCATGTCTTCCCTTTCTTGGACTAGCTTCTTCTTTATTTCCTTCCAATTTTGTTCTCATCTCTCTGCTTTCTCACAACTCATCCCTCATTCTCTTTAAAACCCTGCTGGCACTATATCCTATTCTCATTGGTCCTATTCCCTCACCCACTAATTTTATAAGGTTTTCTTCTCACCTTGTACCACACACTCTTAGAGGACTGAAATAAGGGTTTTGTCTTATTTCTACAATATTGAGAATCTCCATGTTTTGAGGTTGTACATTACAAGTGGCCCGTTCTTACTGTAGCATTTGCATAGTTGCTTCAAGTTTATTGGTGAGAGAATAGGAATAAGAACAATCATGGAAAGCCTGTTCTATTATATTCTTGTAAAAAATAAAAATTCAGAAATAAAGAAGGTCTTATCTCTATTTTAAAGGTTGATAGCTAAAGCAGGTTTATAAATAAATATAAAGATATTGGCCTGGATGAATATTTTGGCATCTCATCTTCTATTTATGTGGTTTGTGTATAAAATGAAGAGAATATATAAAAATACATACACTCACAGGGATGAACATTGTCATTTGCCTTATACAAATAATTGATCATTACTTATCTGGAAGTTTCATTGTAAGCATCAATCATGCCTCTCATGAACATGGAAAAGATATGCAAGGCACAATTTCTAAAGAACATGGACAGAACAAAGAACTTGGAAAATATGACATACCAGGTTTTGCAAGAGAGACCACAAGGTTCCAAGTCAATGGGAAACTCATGTAGATAGAGAATGCAAGGTGGACATACTTGAAAGAGTTCTTCAAGAGGTTTGATGATGATTGGTAGTACCTCCTTCATCACATCAGCAACTGAGGCAGGTGTTCTATCCCAGGTGATACACTGGCTAGAACCAAGTGGAGTAGAATCAGACTCAGAGTTAGGTTTTTTTCACAATAGAACTATTCAAGACTGTGGACAAGGGCTAATAAAAAAACTAGTGGAAGAACTTGGACCCTTGATGAAAAGCATTAACAGAGGAGCTCAATGGTCATTATAGGAGCACTGGGCCCTTGGTCTAATTAGTAGCACACAAAACATATGAGAACAGTGTTTAAGGCTAGAGTGATCAGATTTCACTGCACTGAGACTGTGAGAAAAAGAAATATTGCCTACTCTGAATTCAGACTGCTTTGGAAATTCTGATGATGGTCACTCCCCAGACGTGATTGAGAAACCCAGCTGGGTAGGACAGAATCAGAAGCTGACAAGCAGTGATTTCTCAAGCTAAATATCTATGTCTGTATATGTATCTATTTATGTACACAAATAAATATGCATTTGTGAATACATATGCACATATACCAACATAACACAGCTACTCTCCATTTTGCATCAGAGAATTTGGCAGAAAGGCTCTAGACTAATGTGTAGAAATATCGCTCTTTTATTCCAAATGCTTCCAGACACCTGTGAAGTTTGACATGTTCCACATTGTAGTGCTCTTCAGTTTCAAAGTACACTAGGTACATACTAGAGAACAAAGAGAGGAAATGAGTTTATAAGGACTTTCATTTCTAAGCAATGAAGACTAAATAGCTTGAAAATTCTCCCAGCAATGAAACACCTAGAAATCATATATATTTTTAATTTAATCTTTATTGTATTCTTTTTCATTATCATTTAGTCCCCTTATACCTCCTTCACCTCAGCAATCACCACATTGTTGCCCATGTTCATGAGTCCTTTTTGCTCAGTTCCTCTATACCCCATCTTCCCCCAGATATTATCCTGCTCTCTATGAGTCTGTGTGTATGAGTGTGTGTGTGTGTATTCTGTCCATAACATGCCCAGGCATGTAATATAAAAAATAAAGAAATTTAATGTAGAAGGTGCAAGAAACACTGTACATAGGACAATGATACTTCAGTCTTTTTCCAAGTAGACACCTTAGGGACCTCATATGATTTGTCCAAACATCATCAGCTTCCCTGTTGTATTGTTGTGACTCTCACTGATGGTCTGAAATCTCTTCCCTTTCAAAGGTTATTTCAGTTTTGGGAAAAGCCAGTAGTCAAAAAGAGCCTAATGTGGGCTTCAGGAGGACTGAGTCACCTGAGTGATTTAATGTTTTACAAAAACACACACTAGACACGATGCATGAATGAGCATGCTGTCATGATGAAGCTGCCAATCACCAGTTGCCCATAGCTGTGGTCTTCTGAATCATCCACACAGTTTCCCCTGAGGAACATTCAAGTTAAATGCAAAATCTGATGCAGATTCATTGCTCTATGAGCTCAGTCATTTTGAATGTGATGGCCACACAGTACATATGCTCAGTGAATGGTGTCTACAGCCCCCACAGACTAGTACAGTGAAGTCGTCATTGTTCACTCATGCTCATGATTAATGCCAGGTTACATCAATATTACCAAAACTGTTCTCATTATATTAACAATGGGTGAACTTTTTCCAGACAGACCTCATATATGATACATCATTTTAAATGTATAAGCCAGCTCACAAGAAAATCAGGGAAAACCCCATAGTTCAAAACTAGATAGGCAATTGATAAGCAGTACAGTGAATTGGAGCTGATACTTCAGAGCTAGTAAAAAGGGGTTACTAGTTTCAGCAAACAGAATAAAAGGCAAGGCCTAGAAAGCCTACTAAGGGAGAGAATTATAACAGGAACGCCATTTATGTATCTGAAACAGAACCAGGTAGTATAAATTTTAAAACTCTACTTATTTTCATAGGAAAATGACATGGATGCTTTTTTGTACAAACATAAGCTCTAAGTAGGGGAATTACACACTTGAGAATTTATAACTTCATTCTTTAGGCAAGTGTGCTTTTAAATGTATACTATCCACATGAGCAAAGACTCCCTCAAATTAAAATAATTATATTATAGGTCCAACTTGGGATACTGTCTACAAGCAAACACAAAACATATACAAAGGGTAGGCTCTCAGCAGGCTAAATATGATTCTCACATGTAAGCCTCTATTCAAAATGAGCTCACAGACCAGAATTTACAAAATATTAGAAAACATTTCACCATAAACAAAAGCAACCACACATAGGAAATAGGATAATATGCATCCTACTCTCACAATGGAAGTTTAGATACTATAAGATAATTATATTTTAAGTATCTACTTTAAAAGGCATTGAGAACATGATACAATAATAAAATACTATTTTAAAGACTAGTCATCTATTGAAAAGAAGGAAGTAAAACATAAGAAAATTTTAAATATGGCTATTGAAAATAAAAAAGGAACTAATGATCTATTTAAACATGAGTAGATATAGCTAAAGAGAAAATTAGAAAACAGAAAGCTAGGTCTCTGGAAATTATCATAACACAGAATAGAAATCTAAAGTGAAGGGTAATATGGATGAGAGTTTAGGAGATATGATAGAGGAAATAAAAAAGCCAAACATACATTCTAAAGGAGTACAGAAGAAGAGAACAAGGATAATGAAGAAGAGACAATATTAAAATTATAATTAAGAAACTGTTTCAAAATTTATTTGAACACTAATTATCAGATTGAGGAAGTATTAATTTCAAACATTGTAAAATACAATTGAAACCACACCCAGGCACATCATAGTGAAAACTGACAACACGAAATTCTTAAAAAGCTTCTAAAAGCAGCCAAAAGAAAGAAAGAAAACTCTTTTGAAAGAGTAAAATTATACTGACAACAAATTATCAATAGCAAACATTAGGAATCAAAAAAGAGCAAACTAATAATAACTTCAGTATTTTCAAACCAAGTAGCCTGCCATATACTATAAAACCATAGAGACAGATGGTTTCTTCAACCAAAGTTTAGCTCAGAAATGATGACTGATTGTGCCACATAAGAGGGTTTAAAAGTTTCACTAACTTTTGCTAAGCCTCACAGAATGAGGCTTTATGGAGAGAAAAGATCCAAGCAGTTCTAAAAATGTCTAGCTCTGGCCAGCAAGTCTCAGTTGGTCGGAGCATGGACTAGTAACCCAAATGCGGCAGGTTTGATTCCCAGTCAGGGCCCATGCCTGGTTGGGGGTGCACTAGCTGGTTCAGATGCATACAATCACCTGTGTGGGTGCATGTGACCCCGGATCCGGGTGAATACAGGAGTCAGCCAATCAATGTTTCTCACATCGATGTTTCTTTGTTTTTCTCCCTTCCTCCCTTCCTTTTCCCCTTCTTTCCTCTCTGTCTCTCTCTCTCAAAAAAAGTCCTTGGCCGAAGACAAAAAGAATAAAAAAGAAAATGAAAACGTATTGAGGCAGTATGGTAAGAACTATATAAACTATTTGATGATATTTTAGAATTTAGAGGCTGAGATAAAGGTGGCTTTGCATGATCTAGGGATTGTACAATTTAAATTTTCTGCCATCACCAAAGGAGGGTGTCAATAGCCAGGTAAAGGTGTATTGTTTCCCATCAAAGGTAAAGGCCAAGTCTGACTGAGTGACTATTGAAACAGGCACGGAACAAATTTTGCTGAATCCATGACTGAATATTGCTTACCAGTTGCTGATTGGATGTAGGCAGTACTTTCTCAGTAATATTGAAGATGAGGATAACAGCATTATAGTGGTAGTAATTCATCAGTTGTTAATCATCCTTTCCAGGTTGAAAACAGATCAAATTGGATTTTTAAATAGAAAAAGAGTGGTGAAAACCACCCCTTCTCTAATTAAGTATCATATAATAGGTTTCAATCTTTTAAAGCCCTATTTTAACTTATATTGGATGTACTGTCTATTTTAACTTGGGGTATGAAAGTGAGGATGACAATTTAATTTTAGTGTATCATTAAGTCAGAGTACTTGTGCCTATTACATGGTATTTTAGAACACTGGGTACAGGAGATAAAACCAAGGCAGTAGTTCCAAAGGTTACGATGTGTTATACCTGTTTGTGCTCTACTTTATGTTTAATAACTCCCCTAATATTATAGGCGACAACTCATTTAAATTTAGTGGAATCTCCAAGTATAACCATAATTTGAGTCCCAGTATTGATTAAAGCTCTGAAGTTTCACCCATTGATATATCTCAATACATGTTAAAGTTCATTTAGAACCTATGTTATAGAGACACAACAACCAATCATCAACCTTTTGTCTTTTTGTAGTATAATTTCTTTTAGTAAATTGGGATTTCCAGTTGGGCCGGGATATTAACATTTGTATTATTTTTGTTGTTATTGTTATTTCCTGGCCTATATTCAGGAGTTTTGTTTTGTTTTGTTTTTGTGGTTGTTGGATATTAATTTGGTGAGATCCTCTCCACCTTGTTCATATGTATGTGTTTCTTCCTCCAGAGAGTTTCATATTAGTATCCTCAGTGTCGGGTTCTCCCCTGTGGTGATAGTTGAGTTAACCACATATTAGTTGCTGACATGGTAGAAATGTACAAGGTAGAGAAGGTCCTAGACCTTGTGGAATTTACGTTCTCATGGGAAGGGTGTGTGCACACAAGCCGGCCGATCTGCTGCATCTGCCAAATCTTGTGGTTCCAGCACCACATTACTCGGGTTCCTGTCCTTGGATCTTGGAGGTTGTGCACCTTAGATGCAGGTAGGTACTCAACTATTGCTCAGCTACTTTCTAGAACAGAAACTGTGCTAAGTATCATGTTCACAGAGCTTGAGGCTTTTACCCTGAATCAGAAAGGTGAGAGGGCACCTCAGTTCCTGAAACATCACCCAAACACCTTAAACTGACATTCAAGACTCACGGTGACACCTCGAAGGCCCTAGAACAGTCATGGATGGACAAGCTACTTCCTAATGAAACTGTTTAAAACTAATGAATTCTGTTCTCCCAAAGAGCTTTCTCTCTACCTTGGTTTTAGTCTTTATTCCAGTCTGCTGGTATTATTCATGGTATCCTTGGTTAGCCGTTCTACTACAGTCCTAAAGAACATTATTCCTGAGTTTAGAAGATCTATGCTTGACTCCTGGATTGCCTCTTTATGGTTGTGTGCTCTTGGGAAAAGTACTAATTTTTCTGAGCTTCAGATTCCTACTCTACACAATGGGAATACTCACAGTCCTTAATCACGCAGTGTAGGGAGGATTACAAGTGATATAGCCCCTAATGTGTTTCACTCAGAGTTTGGCACAAACAACAAAAGTAATGGTAGCAAACATCGTTGATCTGTTTCCCCCACTAAAATATAAGCCTTTTAAGATAAAGGGCTGCATCACGGTCTGCTTAAGTTGGTATCACCTAACACTGGGATAAACATGTGGTTAATGTATATGGCTCAATGAAATTAACATTTATTTTTAAATGCATTAAGTTTAAATTCAAATGGAATCCCAATCACTGACTGGATTTATGCTTCTGTCTGCTTCCTTTCTCCTTTTTGTTTTATCTCAAATTTTTTTTCTCTCTTCTGGTTTATCTTTTTGTCTCCTTGGTCTCAATAGTCATGCAAATCCCAAGAGATAGGTCAGAAAAATAAGATTTTAGAAACCCTTTTCATAAGGCAAAGCAGCTATGGAATATAAATGGAATTTAATTTCAGAATGGCATTGGAATCAGGATGGCAGAGTAAACTCTTAACTCCTAGAAATGTGGTCACCGACACAGGCCTCTCTGCCAGCCCCCCGGTGGTGTGGAGCTGTGTCTGGTGCACAGGGAGGGCACTGCTGCCATCGTTCAGGTCAGCGTGGCCTTCCTATGTGTGCCCGTCCTCCCAGGGTCTGGCAAGCATATCAGGAAACTCCTTTCTCCACGCTGATTTCTTGAGTATAAAACTTCAAATTCCATCCCAGTGGTGGCCATTAATTGATGAAATCAATTAAACAAGCAGCACTACTTGCTGAACACTGACCTAGCGAAGACACAGAGGTGGGGATCAGTGTAAAACAGAGGAAACAAAAAGATAGAAGGCTGGGTTTTCTTCATGTTCTGTTCTCACGACGTTAAGTTCCATCCGTGTGTTCTTTTACACTGCTTTGAACAACTGCTGCCCCAGCAACTCTGAACAACCCCCCGCTTGGCCTCATTCCTTAACCTCACTAAGTTATTACAGTTAATACCATAGTTAATGGTTTCTGGAAAGATGATATCTATCAGCATCTGAGTGTACACATTTTGGCCTAAATATTGAGAAATCGTCGGTATGTAATGCAAAGCCTGGGTGTGCCTGCCTGTAAAAAGTAGCTCATTAAGATTAATCTTTTACAGAGTGACTAATGCGATGGGAACGAGGCCCTTTCCTCTCTGACTCGGCAGAGGTTTTGCCCACGCTTTCAAATAGGTCTCTTTGGAATGCAGCTGGTCACTGGTGAAGACTCTAGTCAAACATATGGAAATTAAAAACCTTGATTTTTTTAAAACTTGTGTATATTCTAGCAAGTTCTTGAAAATCAAAAGCAGAACCTAAGCAGAAGACGGACTGCCAAAATGTATGCCCAGTTGGGGAGAAGCGTGTGGGGGCTCATCCAGCATACTTCGAGAGCTTCAAGTGCAGCCTGGTAGAACTCCATATTACCTTCTGTTCTGATTTCTGAGCTCTGCCAGACTTTTGTTTGAAAAAGCATCTTTATGAAGCAGTACATTTGTTACGTTGTCTCTGAGAATACTTTTCTTTCACTTTAATTCCTGCTTTTAACTTGAGTGGAATGACTTGCTCTCCTGAGCTTCTCTTACAGGAGAGACCAAAAGGACACAAGGCAGGTGGCATTATGCTGAGGGTATGACGCCAACCTTGGGTGGGCTGTTTTTCTGCTAAAATTAGCATGGGGCAGTAAGAGTTTTTTGTCTGTTTGCTACAGTCAGCTAATAGAAGTCAATTTTTTTCAAGGATAATATCATCGTTAGTCTCCATAAAAGGCGGGGGGTGGGGTGGGGAGGAATTGCTGTTCTATCAATAAAAGCACATAGAACTGAATACCTACACAAAGAATTTTTCAGTATAATTTATGGCATTTCATCATGTTGAACTGCATTCCAAGTAATTCACCCTGGCAGTTTTACTCTCAAAATGGAAATCTTTGTATTTTTCTTGCCTTCATCAAATAAAATGAGTTTATGTTTAACTGCAGTTCATATACTTGATAATTTGTCTGACTGGGTAAGGTTATTAGCAATTTAAGAAATAAACCCATTTGGATTTTCAGAGAGAGTTAACAAAAATAGGAGATTGCTATGATGATTTCTTAAAAATTACAATGTAACGCATAAAAGTGAGATTTAAGTAACAAGATTTTCCATATACTAGTAACACCAGGGAAATTCAAACTCACATTCCCTCAACTAATGTCCAGGGATTAAGTGGTGGGCATTGAAGTCGATGAACAATATATTTTACAATGCTGAGAGGTCAATTCAATTCAGAAAAGCCAACCAAACAGCACGCTGTTTAGAGTTTCTGTGGTTAAAATGCATCCAGATCAATGTGGTAAAAGAGTTTGTAAGATTCTCCAGCCTGGTCAGAGTGAAGTAGAAGGCAGTGGTCACAGACAAAGGATCCTGAAAGTTTTGACGGATAGAACGTTAGACCCATAAGGGCCCTTGAAGATCATTTAGCACAATTCCACAGTTGTATAAAGGACATTGAGGCTTAAAAGGGTTAAATGACTGAGTAACACCACCCAGCTGGTCTATGTAGGTGTCCACTCTCTTGTCTCTCAGATAAAGATAGATCATTTAATTCTTCTATTACATTCTTTCAGGGATTAGTGACATTCTCGAGTTGGTTTCTTTGGATTTTATATTTTGTAATGGAGATGATAATTCTTGTGTAAAATACTGATGTAATTTTCAAAACTCTTACTATTTTTAACTTTCATTTAGCATCTTGCGACACTGCAAAAAAGACAGCATTTTACATTTGGATTCAACTTTTTAATTTACAAAACACTTGAATACCTAAGACTTGCCAATAATGTAAGTCACTTACCATATAACCCATTTACAGATAAGTTACTGAGCCTAAGCAAGCTTAATTGAGGTTGCCAAGTACACTACCAGGTCACCCAACCATGCAGGAAGTTAAAACTTGAACCTGGCTCTTTTTGTTGTTTAAACTCCGTAAGTGTGGATACATAATTAAGGAAAATGGGTCAAATCACAAACATACTGAAAAGGAATTTTCTATGTTCCCATAAGACCCTCAAGTAGTGGCTATAAGAGCACAAGATTTGGAGTTAAACAGATACCCCACCTTACCTTATACTAGTTTAGAAACATTGGTTAAATTTTCTCTTTCAGTCTCAATGGTCTCATCTGTTTAATGGTGATAATAATAACCACAGGTTTTCTATAACCACTGTCAACTCATGGTTTGGTGCCAATTCAACACCAACAGGAATCTCCAATTTGGGGTGCCATGAAGAAGGAAACTATTCAGTGCAAACAGCTCAATACAGCAGGGCTATGGAATAGTTCCATAGTGTTACAGCTCAATTATGAAGCAGCAGGACTATGAAATGGCCCTGGGGCCAGGCGGCTCTGTCTGCTCTGCTCTGTTCTGTTCACATTTTCCTCTTGCTCTGCTCTGCTCAGATGAGACTTCTTAGGTGTTTCTGGTCATGTAAACACTACCTTCAGTCTTTAGTGGAAAGGGAAATTGCACTTTCCTTGCCTGAGGGGAGCTGACATATAGACAGAAGTCCTTGCCCCTGGCCCCTGATTGGTCTATCCTAATGCAAATGAGGCCCCCCAAATCCTTGCAGTTTGATTGGTCCAAAAAGTACTTTCCTGATTGGTTAACATGGAGCTATTCTGAATGGTTGTTGAAAATACTTATGGGGATATAGATGCATAACTCTGATTGGACAGAAAAAGGCCCAGTTCTACTAGATGAAATATAATTCCAGGAACTAATTGCTTTATAAGGACTGATACACACAGCAAGAAAGCAGAGCAGGCAGGCAGGCAGTTCAGTGCAAGAAACAGACATTTCAGCACAGGCTTCTCCTAGGAGTGCAGCTTGTAGGAGAGGCCCCTGTTTAGAAATGGCTACCAGAGGTTTCATCTTTGTTGTTTTTGTTTATTCAATTTTTTAAAAATTTTAAGTTGAGCCCATTTAGCCACCAGGAGTTCTTTGTGTTTTCTTTCTCAGGTACACCTTTAAGTGGCTAGTATAAAAAATAAACTGTGTATCTAATTGTCTGATATATAATAAAAACTGAATATTTAAATAACTATCACCATTCTATTATTCTGAGTTACAGTATCAGCAAGACATAAGTAATGTTTCTCTCTTATTAATATATGTGGCTATATATATGAATTGTATCTGTGTACGTACATATAAGTGTATGTGTATATATGTGTGTGTCGTGTGTGTGTATACATATATATAGCATGTCTGGAAAAAGTCCAACCATTGTTAATATAATGAGAACAGTTTGTGTGATATTAATATAACTTGGCAGCCGAGGAGAGTGCACTGTAATGTGTACATGTGTGAACCATGATGACTTCACTGTACTAGTCAGTGGGGGTGGTGGGTGCTGTTGAGTGAGCATGTGTACTGTGTAAACATGACATTTAAAATGACTGAGCGAGTAGAGCCACAAATCTGCATCAAATTTTGCATTAAGTTTGAACGTTCCTCCATGGAAACTATTCGGATGATTCAGAAGGCCATGGCTATGGAAAACTGATGATTGTCAGTTTCATCACGACAATGCACCTGCTTATGCATCAGATCTCATGCAGAGTGTTTTGGCAAAACATCCAATCACCCAGGTGACCAAGCCCCTCTGAAGCCCAGATTTGGCACCCTGTGACTTCTGGCTTTTCCCAAAACTGAAATCACCTTTGAAAGGGATGCGATTTCAGACCATCAGTGAGATTTGGGAAAATACAATGGGGCAGCTGATGGTGAGTTGGAGAATTGTGTGCAGTCTCAAAGTACCTACTTTAAGAGGACTGGGACGTCGTGGTCCTATGTGCAATGTTTCTTGCATCTTGTACCTTCTTCAATAAATGTCTCTATTTTTCATATTTCATGGCTGAATATATATATTTGTGCATACACACACAGATTTAGAAAGGAGAGAGATACATTTTAAAATGAGTTTCAGTAAGCACTGTCAATAATTATTTTTCATATCTTTTAGAATGCAAGCTCCTTAAGGGCAAAGATACATGTTTTGTTCTGATGTAGTATATTAATAATTTCAAGATATGTTCTGCCATATATCTGCAGAACCTAATATGTTTCTGGGAGGGAATGGATGTTCAATAAAGAGTTATTATTTTCAAAGTAGAGTTTAATATTGACTTTGAAAATAATCCCTACCCTGGGCTGTCTCGTTAGCTTGCTTATTTATTTATTTAGACTATGAGATGAAAAGTGTGAATTTGCTCTTCTGTGTAAAGGTCTCAGTTCCCACCTGCCTCTCATATGGTGAGCATCTTGCTCTACTGTTGTTTATCTGGTATTTAAAGTTATAGTATGCAAATTTTATAGCATGGGCTCTGATACTTGTCTGGCAAGCTAACTGCACAATCTAATGCTCAACCAAAGAAGCTACTTAGTCCAATGGTACAGGGAAAAAATGGCTGAACTTATTGAAAAATAATATGCTACTTACTGAATTTTTTTTAATTTAAGGTTTTGATAGTATACACATTTTAATTTATATAGTAACCTTAACTACCTCATAAAATCCAACTTGACTATTTAAAAACTGATTTTTGTTATATTTTGCTTTAGTTTCTTTATAAGTAAGGTTGAGTAAAAATACATATAAGGAAATATACATATATATTTATTTTCTATGCCTAGTTGAGGAAGAGAAAGCTCAGGTCTGGGTTACAGATATTTCTGCATGATATTCAGACACCACTCAAAAGTAAACAGCTGCAACACTACAGTCTCTGATGGAACATCCCTGAAGGTGAGTGATAAAGGAAAATTCTACTAGTGGGAGGAACTTTAAACAGGACACCTGGATATGCACTGTATAGAAAAATAGCAAGAGGTAAAAGTCTATATAGATTCATGGACTGTGGCCAATAGTTTAGCCCAATGGTCAGGGAGTTGGAAAAAACATGATTGGAAAATTGACAACAAGGAAATTTGGAGAAGAGGTATATGAATAGACTTCTCTAAACAGGTAAAAAATGTGGAAATATTTGTGTCCCATGTGAATGCGCTTCTAAAAGTTACTATAGTAGAGTAGAATTTTAGTAATCTAATGGATAGGATGATCTATCTTGTAGACATCCATAAGCCTCTTTCCCCAGACAGCTCTATCATCTTCCAAGGGGCTCATGAACCAAATGCAACACTGACTTCCTTTCACCAACACTGCCCTGGCTTCAGCCATTGCAGAGTACCCCATTTGCCAGCATCAGAGACCAACACAGGGTCCCTGATATGGCACCACTCCCTAGGCTGATCATCAGGTCATCTGGTTGATTGTGTTGAACTGCTTGCTTTTGGAAGAGGCAATGCTTTACTCTTACTGAAATGGACATTTATTCTGAGTATAGATTTGAGTTCTCTGCACACAGTGCTTCTGCTCAAACTACCATCCATGGATAGTACAGAATTGTTTATCCACTGCCATGGTTTTCCACAAGCATAGCTTCTGATCAAGGAACTAACTTGATAGTAAATGAAAATGAGAAAGGTACACTAGGGAGGGGGAAAAGCAAATGTAAGGACCAAAAGCATATATGGAAGAAGAGGCAGAGAAGGTCATGGTATATTTGGTGACTGTCAAATAGTAAAGCCTGGTTATAAGTTAGATGTTTGTTGGGGGTGACGGGAATTGACACTACCAGTTTGCTAGCCAGGGTTGGGGCACAAAGGGACACACACTTCACGCTAAGACAAGCAGACTTTATGAACTAGACCCTGGAGTTCCACTGAAAGTTCTGAAGTCAGAGAATGAAAGCATCATATTTGCACTGAAAGCATTTAAGTGTAGTAGAAGCAAAGATGAAGTGAGATATCACTTATTTTTTCTAAGCCATAATAGCCTAAAGGTAAAAATAGGTTTGCATTAACAGTCACAAGGCATAGTGTCTCTGACTATTCACAGACCACTCCCACTATTCTTTTTCCTAAATAGGTCTGAGAGCTTTAAATGGTCCCCTACAAGGTCTCGTTCCTTAGGTTATTCTGTGATACTGACAATTCCTTCCTCCCTGTTTAAGCATGTAGGGTCTGGAGCAAGACTGCCTGCAGATAAATCCTGTCTCCTCCACTTATGAGTTAAGGGAATTCAGTCAAATTACTAGGACTAAACAAATTAGTATATGTAAAGTACTCAGGACAGTGTCTAGTATTGTAAATGATTAATAAACATTAGATAAAACAGTTGTAGTTTCTATCACAAAAGTGTTTTACATACTATGTTTCAGAATCTCTTAGTAGTCCATAAATCAATTTTAGTAGGACTAACCACTATATTTTTAAAACAAAAGAATGTAGAATACAATGTAGTAGAAAGTATTCAAATACAGAAAATATCAGAGTGCATTTCGTGATAAAATTTAGCATTGTTCCGTGAAACTCCATTTCAATATACATGGGTATGTATGTACACATGTATGTGTGTGTTCTTGTTTGGGATAAAAAATATTTTTCTCACTATATTTATTGGTCAAAGAGTAGGCGCATTGTTTATACTGCTGCGTCCATAGCCCCTCGTTCTTGGATATAGGAGAAACTCAGTAGATACTGATTGGCATCAGTAAATAGGTGCATGAAAACACAGGCTTTCTGTGGTCACATTGCCCATGGCTGTAAAGGTCCAGTGCTGTTTTGTTGCTAATTGCACAGTCGAAAGGGGAAGGCGCTGTTCCTCTGGACACCCGAAGACTGCTGATGGAACTGGGGTCTTTGCTGAGGACACCTGTTTCCCTGGCTGGGAAGGTGCTGAAACCAACGTTGCCAAGGGCCACATGGCCAAGGGCCACCCTCCCACTATCCTGTCAAAATTGAGGTGGAATTGCCTTTTGGTTTTCACCTACGACCACCTGAGATGCAGACAAATGTCTATGATGCTTGATGGAGGACACCCTGAGTACAGATATGCTGCTATTGTTGCTATTTTCTTTAAATAATTTTTGTTTGTTTCTTTTGAAGGCCCTAGATCTCTCATAACAATAGAGCCCTCATGGGCAGCCTTGCCTATATGGACCTGTATCAACATGCCTTTATCTTACAGTGAACACAGGGGCTCTCAGGCCAATGATCAGGGCCTATTGCAATAGTCTTGGCAAAAGTACGACAGGAGCCTGAACCAAGCTGGTGGCAGAGTTAACTGAGAAGTAATAACTATGGGAATTCAAGACTAGATGCAGTAACTATGCATCTATTCGAGGGTAATATTCAAAATATGTAATAACCAGTTTGGTAAGATCACCAACCAACAGAGTGATGCTGTGAACAATCAGAAAAGACTCCTGACGTAACACTGTAGCTATGAGCCACAGTGCCCTGGCTGAAACTTAGCTTTGACTTCTGTGATTGTTTGGGGCCATAGTTTCAAAAGATTCAATTAATAGAAATTTCTGAGCAACAGCATGGAGGTTAGAGGACAAGAAGGGGAGCTTGACTATTAAAGTGTCCCAGCAGAGTGCAGGTAGCAGACAGAGTGATCGGTGGCTGTGCAGCTGGGTGAAATGAATGGGTAGCTCTGTTTAATGATCACAGTTTAAGAACCCCTGGAGGAGACCCTTGAGAATTCGCCATAAAGTAATGGCCTCTGTCATACACAGCCGTTCAGCTTTCATAGTCATACAAAGCCTTTCAGCATGCAGACATTTCACCTATTGATCTGACTTTCCTGTGGACTTAGAGAAGGCAAGACTCTCTACAATTCATGAAATTAGAACATCATTCTTAAGTTTTTGATACGTCTGCTAACTGTTCATCCTGACTTGGCTCAGAAATGCCCTATAACATTTCACAATGCTAGACCTTTTAAACTGAAAGATTAACTTGCATATGGAAAAAAATAAGTTGCATTCCTATTGCATTTGATCTTTGAAATGGTAAAACTACTGATTATTTGAGGCTCTAGAGCTTTTTAAAAAAAATTTGCTAATCTTGAAAGTTTTGTCAGTAGTACAAAGAACAAATAATTAACCTGATCAATGCCAGCATCTCCTTTAGATTCTCCTAAGTATTAAAACATAACTTTAACATTTACATTGGTGGGAGTTGTATGTTTTTCATTTCGTCTCTGAGTTAAACATTAGCTATTTTTACTCCACCCTATTCTGTTATCACATACAGATACAAAATTATGCTTGTTTGTTGACAGAGAGAGAAAGAAAAAAAGTTAATGACAGAAAGTATTTTGTAGGTGTTTTGAGAGCCCAAAGGGGAAATAGGAATGTTGCTTGCAATTTTTCTGTATCTTATCTGTGTCCTCCCTGACTAATAGCCTTTCCTCTAGATTTTTTTCGTACATTTTAAAAGGTCCAGTTCCTCTTTGTTCCTCATAAAGGCAGGGTGGAATGAAGATTCCTACTGGGTTAGACGTGCTCTGACAAGAACACTTACAGCAACACAGAAAGCAAAAACCTGTTAAGGATTTCACCTTTTAAGAAATGACAGAATAATTACAGGACAACATGTCCTTCATGAGTGAAAACAACCCAACGAAAATGCTTTCAAGGCTGGCATGGCCTACTTCTCTCCTGGCAAGCTGCATAAATCATCAGCTGTGAAGGGATGGTTTTAGGGGCACGTGGCACGAGTGTGTACATGTGTGTGTGTGTCCATGTGTGAGTGTGTTCACGAGGGTGCATGTGGAAATGCACATGGACACTGCATGGGTTAAGGCACCCTATTTCAGGTTAGGTGAAGCTCTGACAATAACCCCCAGTACATTTCACCACCGTCTCCCCCCCTTAATCTTTAAACCTCAGGCTCCTTTAAGGGGAAAATTTAATCCATATATGTCTGCCTCATTTTCATTTAAATCGTCAAAAACTTGTTTTAAGAGAGTTCTTTGATGTCCTAGACTCCCTTGAGCCTTTTCTTAGCCCATTTTCTTAAAAACAGGAATTAGCATTTTCCCAGCTATAGAGGAGTGCTAACTCTCTTCTCCCCCAAACACAACCCCCACCATGCCCACCCCAGGTCTCACCTGGAAAAAAAAAGGTCTGAAGTTACTGAGGGAGTGCAGGTAGAGAAAACAGCTTATCTGAGGATCAAGAAGCATTTACAAATATGAACTCAATGCAGGGGCCCCACATTCGGGGTTAATAATTAACATTTCTGTTCTTTCAGGAGCTGACTCTACCCGGAGGACCTGCCCAGGAAAGTGCTTCATCTCCCCACACGTGACTGGTGCTTGCTTTCTGGAAAATTCACAGCCATGGATCTAAATGCAAGCAGGTTTTTCTGCCTTATCATAGTTTTGATAGACCTACAGATATGCCTATGTGGAAACCCATATTTTTTGCCTTCCAGGTGGTACTTTACTTCCTTGCTTTAAGCCTAATGTGTATCATTTCATTCTGGTTTTCACATTCAGGACAGAACTTCTTAATCAATTTTAGATACACAATAGTCGGCATATTCTATCTGACTGTGCACAGTATTATCCACAGCGTAATCTATGTTTGGCTAAAACTCAAGGGTTCCCACAGTGAAGTCCTAACTTTAATCAATGGAGAAATCTTAGAAAATTGCTTAGAAGAAATGCATAGTTAGAGAAAGAGAGCAAATGTTATAGTCTCAGAATTCTTACTTTTTGAAGAATCTTAAAATAAGGGAGTTATGGGAACATGTCTAAAGGACACATGGACAAAGCCAAAAGGATGAGAGGTGGGGATGGCTGGGGTCAGGGGGAGCGATGGGGGAAAATGGAGACAATTGTACTTGAGCAACAATTTACAAAAGAGGAAAAAAGAAATACAGATTGGTAGGTACAGAATAGGAAGGGGGTTGTTAAGAAAAGCATAGGAGCCCTGGCTGGTGTAGCTCAGTGAATTGAGCCCAGGCTTGCGAATCAAAAGATTGTGGTTCTATTCCCAGTCAGGGCATATGTCTGGGTTGCAGGCCAGTTCCCGGCAAGGGACGCACGAGAGGCAACCATACATTGGTGTTTCTCTCCTTCTCTCCTTCCCTTCCCCTCTAAAGATAAATAAATAAAATATTTAAAAATTAAAAAAAAGAAAAGCATAGGAAATGGAGTAGGTAAAGAAATTACATGTATGATCCATGGACATGAACTAAATAGGGACAGGGGTACTGGGAGGAGGAGAGGGGTAATGGGGGAATAATGGGGGAAATGGGGACGACTGTAATAGCATAATCAATAAAATATATTTTAAAAAAGAAAAATAAAATAAGAATGTTATGTTTTAAATATGTTGTTTTTCTCTTTCCTCAACACTGTTGAAGCTTCCCATTTCAGATTAAATTTAATTAACATCAGAGGGGATGAGTCTGTGATTTCTGTGAATCATCCTGAAGAAAGTCACAATCATCATATACCAAGTAGCAAATTATTTTGGAAAATGGGTATAGGATTCCAGTTCTGAAATCTCAGAATCAATGGTGTGTTTCTCTACTGTGTTTTTAAATACAAGGAAGGCTGAACACATCACCCCATTTAAAAACTTCAGTAGTGCCCTGGCTGGTGTAGCTCAGTGGATTGAGTGTAGGCCTGAGAACCAAAGGATTGCGGTTCAATTCCCAGTCAGGGCATATGTCTGGGTTGCAGGTCAGTTCCCAGCAGGGGATGCACGAGAGGCAACCATACATTGATATTTCTCTCCCTCTCTCCTTCCCTTCCCCTCTCAAGATAAATGAACACAATCTAAACAAAACAAAACTTCAGTAGTGGCTGTTCACTGCATTCAGAATAAAGTGTCATCCAAGCTCTGTAGGATCTCAGTACTGCCGGTGCTTTTAACTCATCTTTGTGTTCACTGATCAGAGCTACAGAAGTACTCTGCCTTCTTTACTGGCATATGTTCGCATGTCAGTGTGCCTCTATGGACACTTTTTATGCCCACTGGATTGTCCCCTCATTCTTCAAAGCCTACCTCAAAATGTAATCCCTCTGCGCATAGCTTCCCTTAACTCTTTCAGGCAAGGTTATTATCACTTGCCTCTTCACCTCTTGATCTTCCCCATGACAACCTAAACTTTTGAAGGGGAGGCGCTCTAAATCTTAACTATTTCTCACCAGCACCTGGCACAACGTCTGGCAAAGTAACGTTCTAGGAATAGGGATCTGCACATGTCGCCCACTCCCATCCACAACGAGCCTGGGTTCCGGGTCCTCCGGCCCAGCCAGAGCCTCCGAGCTCCCATTTCTTGTCAGTCAGGGTTTTCACTGCAGCACATATATTCATTTATTACATGTTTACTAAATGGATGGATGGATGGACAGATGGGTGGATGGAAAATGGATGGATGGATGGATGGAAAATGGATGGATGAATGAATGGGTGGTTAGGGTGAAAAATCTGAGAATCCCAGCCAATTAAATAAATCCACCAATATTCACTTAAATACAGTGTTTCAGTGATAGGTCGGATGAGATCTGAGAGCTAAAAAGAAGTAAATAATTCAATGTCCACTTTAGAGATGTGGGATTAGATAGTGAATCCCAGGCTGAAATACCTTTAAAAAGCAAACAAACAGCAATTCCAGACCTAAACCACAATATAAATTCTACAGGCAATTTTTGAGGCTAAAGCAATAGACGTAATTCCAAACTGAAGAGAATTACGAGATAGTGACTTTTTACGAGATAGTAAGAAGAGATAGTGACTTTTTAATCAATGTCTCAAATATTATAATACTTAACTTGTTAAGTACTTTTCCATACATAACCTTCTTTAACACTCACCAGGCCCAGGCCTGTTAAGTATCATTATGCATGCTTTAAAAATACATGAGGTAAAATATTACTATTATTATTAATATTATTAATATTTTAATAACAATAATAAATAGATAAAGTGACTACTCCAAGTTTTTAGACTTAGCTAGAAAGCGGCCGAGCCAAGAAAATATTGACATCTGTTCACCAGGGGCAGGTGTGCATGTTGTGGGGCCTAATGCACCTCCAATTTGGGTGGGGGAGCTTTTCCAAAAAAAGGAAGAGAGTTACAGATACAAAATCAGAAATGAATATTTATTTAGAATGAGAAAAAATCACAACATAATGTTGTATTAATTGCATGACATACACTTGATGATGTTTTTCCCCTACATGTTTTTGGCTATATACTCTCTTCAGATTTCCAAACCTGGAGTTTGTCCTGTGTCCATCTGTCAGGAACAAAGCTATGGTTACAGGCCAGCTTGGCATAGTTAGAAACAAAGCCACTAAGACTGGGATAAGAATTGGCCTCCACTTAAGTTGTGTGCAAATTTAGAACACCCTAGAATATTCGTTTATGACCTCACCTACACCCTCCCTTCAAGGGCAGCCAGTCTGGTCTGAGCACATGTTTAAACTGAAAAAAAAAAAAAGGTTTTGTAAGGAGAGTCATTAAATAGTCCTTAAGGTAATCAGAAAGCCCCTGGTACTGGGATTGGGGTGGAGGGTTATCATCTTTTTCAGATCTGCCTCACTTCTGAATCAAAAAAAATTCTCCTTAATATCTTTACTATTTTATTTCCTGCTCTAAACACAGTACCTGGCATGGAGACAGCACCTAAACCATATTAGGTAAGTGAAGGAAGGAATAAATAGCAAGGGACGTTTTATATTAAGAAGTAGCATCCAGAGCAGTGATGCTGAAGCACCCACTCCTATGTTCCAGAGAGAGTAATTTGAGAAGGATTCCCTAATAGACAGCTGTTGGGAAGAGTCCCCACCATGATCTGGGAAGTAGGACAGTTTATACAGAGGACAGAGCAGAGGAGAGGTAATGGGGTCAGTTAGTAACTAAGCAGGAGTTTCTGGGACTTTTATGCAATTCTCTTAGCTGTACCATGAAAAATTCTTGTTTTCAGAACATAGAAAAAGGAGTCTTTGTTAACTTGTGAGCTATTTCTGTTGATTTCACTGTAAATTTCTTGTTGATCTTATAAGAAGAACCATACCTGCTGCACTTTCTATGCCCCCATTTTCCTTCCTCCTTTTCATATCTGTTTGTCAGTTGGTTGACATTTATCATTAGCCCTTTCGAGCTTGTAATGTTCATAACTGCCTTGTATATACAATTTACTTCACCATCCAAAATGCAAAAAGGCTTGCAGTGCGAAATCAAGGTAGAGGGGCTCTCTCTCTCCTTTCTCACTGTTGGTATTCATTGTAGACCAGGGTGCATCAACCTCATTCTCTTGGTTAGGACATGCACATGTACAGCACCTCCTGCTGACTTTGGTAATCACTTCTTAAATTACTCCACATGTAACAACATTGGTTCCAATACCCCCATATTTTGTTGAGTTTTTGACCTTGCATCTATCATTTTCACAGCCATGTAACTAACTGCAGGTCTTCCAAGGCTCAGGATGAGGAATACAACTTTATGCTCAGCATTCGTTTCCTCTTTCTGTAAAGCTCAGTTACTGACTCTCACATACCAAGATGTTTTGGTCTTTGTTACCCTCTTGTGCTCCTTTTTAATTCTCCTCCAGAACTTATTTCCTGTAATATGATCTTGGTGTGAGAGCCTAACCATAGGGTCGATACGCTCTGACCTTGGGTGTTCAAATCATTTGTGAAATCTGCTGCGTGGCCTTTTCACTTTCAGTTTTCTGTCATTACTTCCGTCTGTTATTTTGCTTTATTCACATCTGCGTTTGCTTATTGTGCACCCAAATATGCCAGATATTTTAATGGCAAGAGAATAAAATACACGGACGCGCCGCCATCTTCTTTTCTAAATTATCACAAGGTATGATCCTTAAACAGACCTCAGTGTCGTCTGTAGAAGATGGTTATAGAAAAATACAATAATTGAATATGGCGGAAACTCAATGAACTACTTGATAAACTATGCTAGCCTGAACTCAAGGAGATAAAGGGCATTATTATAATTTTTGACATTTTATGAAGTTCTTTTATAATTTATCTCCCTAATCTTTGCCCAGAAAAATTCTGTTAGTACTGCAGTTTTCAGATTCTAAAGTGTGTTGTAGAGCCTTAAAACACTCTTCAAACTTTATAGTTATTTGGTCAATATCTATCTTGCCCCCAAAACTATGGGCTCCATAGGAAGGACAAGGAGTTAATGTGATTGTTTATTGTATCCTGGTTCTAGAAGATAATAGGTGCTCAACGCATGTTTGTTGAAAGAATAATAAATGAATCTCACCTTATTCTTTTCATTAGTCATTGATCTTCAATATGGACCTTTTCTGCTTTATATGTCTTTTGTTCTCATTGGTTTTCTCTTTTCTTTATTCTTAGAGCTGCAGTGCTTCCTGACCTCCACTTCAGTCTTGTCTTTTATACTCGTTTTCTTTTTTGTTGACTTTCAAGTCCAGAGACATCATAATGTATTTCTCTTCCACCATTGTCTACCTTTCTGCAGCTTCCCAGCAGTTGCTTTCAGTAGAGAAGACGGATCTGAGTCTTCTGGGCTTGGAACAGAATTAGAGGTGCCACTTTGAGAAAAATAATTCAGTTATAATGCAAAATTGGAGACAGGCTCCTGAGGATGGAAAGTGGCCCCTGCCCACGAATATTTTTCTGTCATTTACCCATAGACATAACAGGTATTGCCTAACCACGACATCAGCATAATTATGAAAGCAAAATAAATTCAATTAAAATAATTTAATAGAATTAAGAAATAAAAGTGGTAGTCAGGTTTAAAAAACAAAAGTTGTGATGATAGATAAACAGAAGTAGGAATGAGAGGACAAATTTGAAAGGCATCAATTTGGGAGTTAACATCAGCGTGGCTCATTAAAATCAATTATAGCATAGTGGTTAACAGCTTTTGATTTATAATGCCTGGGTTTTATTCATTGGCTATGTGACCTCAGACAAATTACATAACCTCTCTGAGCCTGCCACTTTTATTCGTAAAATATTTGCCATACAGGAAGTTCGTAATGTGTACATTGGTTGATGCATGACAAATTATTTAGAACAGTGCTGACTAAATAGCATTTGTTATAGTTATGATTTGTTTAAACCATAAGAAAATCCTTTGCTCAGAAATTGCTGGAGGAAAGAGAAGAGCAGGAGTGGAAAAGACAGTATTAACTAAACTAGCTTCCAGTTTCTTTGTAATTATCTACCTTCCACACTCTCGGACCACCACCAGCAGCCAGGAAGTGATGAAACCAATACCACTTCTAGCCCTTCAAGGCCCATTTCCATTAATGGCATGAAATGCTTGCATTTCAGGAGCCGACTCTTGTCCCCGGTCATTTATGAGTCACAGCAGATCAGCTGAAAGTGAAACATGGGTCGCACATAGCAAAGCTCTCTCCAAACGGCATCACCAAAATGATGAGAGTTCATGTTGCCCGGGCCATGAGGAGTTTGCTTTGGGGGCCCTTCACTACTGGACACTTAGTTATTGATGCGCTGCCTGGAAAGCTCAAGGAAACAGCCTGCTTTGGTCCTGTGGTTCCTCTCAGGGAGAATGGAGAACCCAGAGAGGCCCATTTTTCTCAGGCAGTTTGCCTCCAAGCTGCAGACTCTATCACGATGGTAAAATGATAAACAATGATGATTACCACCTCACATTTGCATCTATATTCATAAAGCAGAATGCATACTATGTCGCAAATCCAGCACCCTTGTTTATTACTTCTTTGTGTAACATAAAACAGGGGTCGGAACAAATAATCTTCCCCTAATGTTTAATGTTTAGGCTAGGCTCCTGTTTTTTGCTTTTAGACATGTTCAAAATATTCAAAAGGCCTGCTAAACACTATTTCTTGTTCTTGAAATACAATACTTTGAACTCTATTATTCCACCTTCATCTGCTCCCCATGTAATCTCATAGCATGGAGTCATTTACAAGAAATATTGTTCCTATGCGGCTTTCTCGTTCTAACTTAAAACCAAATTCTGGGCTGTTGTAAAGTTTAGAAAAGCTACCTCAGAAATCTGAATTCTTGCTGCATTCACCCCATAGATTTTGTAACATTTCTTTAAGTACTAAACCCTAGGTAGCCCATCCCATCCATTTCTCCAAACACCGGCTCGACAATTTAGAGGTTATTTTAAATCACCAGGACGAAGTGTGGTTATATGAAACATCTCTGCCTATTTTTCACAAAGCCTGGAGGCCAGGCTGTTCTAGGTTAGCTTTGGAAAATCAGTCTTGAGTTGATCAGGGCAGGTGTGGAAAGCCTTCCAGGTTAACACCTTGTCCCCGTGTGAGTGGTGTGCAGTCGGGCTGGCCCCCGATTCTCTGATCTGGCTGTGAGTCATTTGGGCTTGCTGTTGAGTTTCTGACGTGGTCCTGGGATCCACTAGGCATTTATTGATTTGGTCTGTAGTAAGCCTATGTTGAGCATCTACAAAATTCTGAACCTTCTATAGGCCTACTCTAAAACTAGACTCATTTCATAACATGGCAGGTTATGTGATAGTCCATAACTACTCATCTCCTTATGCATTACTACCATCCTTTCAGGAAGAGGGGTTTCTCTCAGGTTCTGTTTAAAGTTCCCATCTCTTTTGCCTTTTCTATGTGTATTACTCTCTATGAATTGAACTATAGCATGTCTTTAGCATGTATCTGTGTTTAGTATGTATCTGTTTTCAATATATGACATGGAAAGTTATTCAGAATTGTATATGTCACTTATCATCTGATCAAAGAATGAAAGGGATAAAAAGAAATGAGTCTTGGGTCAGGCCTGATATAAAATGAAGCATCATTAGTTTGCTCTTGGTTTTTGAGGGTGGAACTCCTTTTTCAAACAGAGTGGAAGAAACTCTTTAAAATGCATGACCAGCCACCAATGCAAAGAGCACCGGATGCCATTTAAATGGAGATTGTATCTCTGCAACAGCCAGTAAACTTTTTTGGAAAGAAGGGTTCATCGAGGACTTAGCATTAACTTTGTATGTAAATGTATACTAAAAATAAACCATGCATTATGGATGATAGGTACATGGCACTGTCTCAGCATTCTGCAGACTGGTTGGAAAGCCAGGCCTTTACCTACAAAACATTTCATCCAAACGTCCATTTCCATTTCCAACCAATGTGTTGTGCCGTATTTTTTCCCTCCAAGAGCCTCCAGAGTAGTTGCTGCAGTGACAGACACTCTGCCTTATCACCAGCTCCATGTAGCCCAACATATGGAAAAGTAAAAAAAGGATCTGCAGCCCAAACAATGCGCTTCTGTCGCTTGTTTCTGAGTGTTCTTTCGGGCTGGTGCTCTCACTGTCCCGCTGATAATGTTTTTCTGGTCTTAAAAAGTGATGAAATCAAACATAAGTTAGAAAAGTATCCAAGAGGAATGAAGAAAAATGTGGGAAATATCTGTGGTCTCAAATGATATGTTTTCCTTGAAAATGTTTGCAGATCTACAGTATTTGAAATGTATGGCTCTCCCTGGGAAAGTTTAACTTTCAATACAGGCAAGCTCCTCAGTAGAGAACTATAGGGGGATTGGTGGGTGACGAGTTAATACAAACTGTTTCTGAGAATGGATCCCAAGCATTTTCAGTATTTGACACTAACGGGGTCCCTTCATTGTTTTTTGGCACTATAGAGTGTCTTGTTTTTTTTCTCTCTCTCTCTCTTTCTGCATATTTGGCTTCTGTCTCTACAATCCATATGTAGATCAGTCCTTTCATGTAGCCCTGGACCCAGACTATGAACCCTCAGTTCTGAGCTGAAAAGATGCCCTCCACCCCAACATTTAGCTCTCTGTCCTGGGGTTTGGGCTATATCCCATGTGTTTGGCAGGGGGACCAGCACCCAGGACATTTCTCCAGAAAGCTGCAGAGTTTGACTGCCCTTGTGAACATTTTAATTGGGTCCTTCAAGATTGCACCCTGTAAAAGCAGCTGTTTGCTGTCAGCAGAGCAATTTTCTAAGTGCTGTTTTGGTAAATGGAGATACTTTCTCTGGAGATTCTGACCCCATCCTTTGCCCCATTGCCTGAGTAAATTAGCACAGGCCAGAGAAGCTCTGAGCACAGATGATCAGCTTTTGAGAAATCTGAGGGGCCAAGATGACAGCCTCTGACACAGGCAGGCATAGCAGAAGGGTATTAATTATCCATAACTACAAGCATTTTCATGTGCATGCTTGCTACCTGCTGGGCCTCACTCTGCAACGCTCTGACTTTACCCACTGTGGGAATCTCTAAAATGTATTATCCTCCTGAACGTTCTTTGAGTACCTACAATGTGAGAACATTATGAGAGGTGCTGAGAACCAAAATGAGAAAAGACAGATCCCCCAGCCTCTAGAGACTCACAGTCTAGGTGAGAAAGAATTGAACGAAAGAGTCAAAACAAAGAATACTCTACTTAGTGCCATGTGAATCACAGAAATTATACATGCCACCAGATTTCAGGAAAAGAAGTACTCTGGTCTTGGAATGTGGATCCATGCAGATTTGAATGTTTTGGAATAGGCCGTGACGTTCTTGAGGATGAGGACTTTGGTTCAATGCAGTGAACACTGGTGGGATTAGATTTCAATACACTACAAATAATAAAGTTTTTAAGTAGTGGATTGCCTGCATGATGTGATTGTTTGTGCTTTCTCATAGAAGTAAGAAACTGGAATATAGAAATGGCCAGTCCTTTCTGGGAGTACATTAAGTTGAGCTATGAGTGAGCCATGTATATGTAGCTGCTGAGGCCCTTGTTTGCACAGGAAAGCCTTGATAGATAAGAAAAAATAAAAACACAGAGGCTACAGGTTCCTGCTTTGAACTGTGCAGATGTGAGATGTGCAAAGAATGTTACAAGCCCCCTGCTTTGACACAGATAAGAGAAACAGAGAGAAGACAGAACCCTGGGTCGGAAGGCTGGGAGCCTTGAGAAAAGGCAATGCTCATGCATTTCAACCAGTGAAGGATTCTAGTAACCAGGACATGGGAGACCTGGGAAGAGGAAGAATGCCAGTAAGAGCTGTAGTTCCAGAAAAGGGGAGGGATATTAAATGGCACAGGAAAAGCCAGGAACCTTGAGAGCAGACTGGCCTACTAGGAGGATCATTTTTGCCTGAATACCTCATACCCACAAAGATGATATAAACAAAGAACTTTCTGAACAGTCTTCCATATCTTCAGCTGTTTCCACCCTGGCTACAGCCTAATAAACTTGGGAGCCCCTGGTGCCTGGTTGACCTGTGGGTTCTTAATAAAATTTGATTGTGTTGAAGTTGAATTGCTAAACCCCCAGAAATTGACCCAGGGTTGACTCCGCTCCTGCAGATTGTATAAAAGGACCCAGTGTCCCCAGAATCACACACATTTCCAAGTGAAGCCAGGGGCCAAGGCACATTGGTGCTTTGTGTCATTTTGGGGAAGCTGATGCATTCTGGGAGATATAAATTCTCCAAACATCAAGTTTGTCTTGTTCCAGCCCCAGCAAAGTAGTGGAGCCTTGAGTAAATTTTTAATTTGTCATTGAAAATGCCTTTCATATCAGAATTTTCAAGGGCTCTGGTAGCTGAACAAAAAGAAAATATGAACATAGGGATTATAAAAATAAGCAATCATTCATTTTGAATACAAAAGGGAAATGAAGCTCTGTCCTAGCATTTCAGAAAATAAGAAAGTGCATTTTTTGCTGATATATTGCTATTAAGAGCACCTCTAAACATATCAGCCATAAGAACATCGGCTTGCCACTCTTTGTGAAGAAGGAAAATGAATGAAGTTAGAGGATGTCAAACTTACAATATGTTTTCAATTGTAGATCGTTGCACTTTCATCCCAAAATTTGGGGAAGATAAGTTTTAATTACAGTAATAAGAACCACATGGGCAATGATTGATGTGAACCTGATGTGTCCTATTCCTTTATTAATCTTTTTAATTAGAGAGGCAAAAGCATGTTTTATCTGCCAAGGAGGAGATGAGACGGGCTGTGATGCTCTGCTGCACTTGGGGACTGGGGAGCCTGGAAACCTGATTGCACACCCAGAGTCCTTGTTAACCTGGAGCCAGAAGGTAAGGAACCCAATGCTAGGAACACTTGTTCCCATCTGGGAATGGCTTTTCTTGTATCTCTTGCTGCATCTGCATGAATAGCCTCCCCATCCCCACCCCCACCCCCACCCTCACTTCTGTTGAATTGATTTTCACTGGCATTGCTTAAACAGGGAAGTTAGAGAGAAAATTTTAATTGTTGCCACACCAGTGTTGGGAGTTCACATCTGCCATGAAAGTCAGAGTGCAGCACTGAGATGGCAGAAGTCAGGGGAGTTGAAAAGGTAGCCCAGGGTATGATAGAAGCATGTCAGAAAGCATGCTTAGGCCACAGAAACAAAAATAATGAGGTCAGCATTAACTGGGACTGCTGCCTGGTGGCAGAATTTGCAAAATAGAAAAAAGAGTTAGGAACAATAAAAAACACTAATAAAGTTATGGTGCTTTGATTATATAACATGAGCTTTAAAGGTCCACAGAAGTCAATTCTTTGGGCTTTATGTTATGGAATCATGTATTCATTCACCAAATTTTTATTGAGGTTTTACTATGTATCAGACTATGCCAGGCCCTCTGGATGCTATTATTGTTAAGATAACCTGGAAGAGTCATGATCTCATAAATGACAGAGGTTCACATGCGAATATGGAGGCACAATAAAGGAATTATCTAACTTCCTGGTGGTAAATAGTTCAGGGTGGAACTTGACAGAGTGGGTAGCACAAGCTGTTGAGTAAAAATAGGAATTTTTCTGGGTGTATATGGAGAGAAGTTGTTTTGATAGAAAGAGTAGCTTCTGAGAGCTATGGAACTATGAAGCAGAATTTCCTGTTCAGAAAGCTGTGGAGCTGGGTAGGGGTCTGGATTGGATGTATGATGTACAGGGAGGGTTGAGAGGTAATTGGAGGCCAGGTCGAAAAGGGCCTTCAGCATGTGGGTGATGGAAATCCACAGAGGGAACTTAAATAAAAAGTTGGTAAAGTGTGGTGACCACAAGCTATAGAGTTAGACTCTGAATAACAGGTTCAGCCTTTATTAAGTGCCCGGTTTTAGCATCGTGAATGACATGGACCTTTGTATAAATTCTAACTCTACTTATCACTCATTGCAAGCCTTCTTGTTCTTGTCCATAAGAGCGAACAATGCCTCCCTGAAAGTTTTGGTGAAGAGATAATGACCAGGTATATAAAAACATTGGCCCTGGCTGGTGTAGCACAGTGGAATGAGTGCAAGCCCAAGAACCAACGGGTCACCAGTTCAATTCCCAGTCAGGGCATATATGTGGGTTGTGGACCAGGTCCTCAGTAGGGGGCATGCGAGAGGCAACCACACATTGATGTTTCTTTTCTTTCCTTTTTCCTTCTCTTCCCCTCTCTCTAAAAATAAATAAAATCTTTAAAAAATGTATCATCATGTAGTAGATGCTCAATAAATGTTGTTTTCATTTGTTTGTATAATTCCTAGTTCACCAGAGATTTGTTGTAGAGAACTTCAATTTTTTTTAATGCATGTTATTTTTCCCATCAGTCAAGTGCTAGCTCCATTCAGCAAGAGTTTTAAGGGAAAATTAACAGAAGTATTTTTTAATGAACTAAGTGGTTCCCAAACAGCTGAGTTTCTTTTTTCATAGCCCACGTATTACATGTACTACAGCTAAAATAGGTCAGTCCAATAAATAAAAGAATAAAGAAGGCTTTAGGAGAGGCGTGAATTGTTAAGAGCTGTGCAGAGAGAAGAGTCTTAATAAAAGACTTTGGACAATGGCAAGCTCTATTCAAGTAGACAAAATCCTGCTTCTTCCTTTTTATTTATTTATTTTTTATTGAACTTATTGGGGTGACTTTGGTTCACAAAACCATATAGATTTCAAGTGTACAACTCAAGAAAAAATTATCTGCACCCATCACCCCAAGCAAAGTCTCTTTTCATCCTCATTTCCCCTCCTTTGCCCACCTCCACCTTATTCTCATTCCTTTTCTCTCTAGCTATTACCACACAGTTGTCTGTGTCTTTGTGTATATATATATATATATATATATATATATATATATATATATATATATATAAAATTCCGTCACTTCTTTCTTTTTAAACCTAGTTTGTATCCATCCACATAAGCCATTCTTTACACAGGAGGTAATTGTGTTACCAGGTGAAGGCAGTAAGAAAAGCAGAGCACAGTGAGTTTGCTGAGACTGAAGGCAAGTCCAGGTCAGACCAGACCAGGCCAGAGAAGGCTGAGCAGTGCTGAGCAGGGAGCGAAAGTGCTCATCTGTGATGTGGAAGACACCGCAGATGATGGTCTTCTAGGGTGGAGGGACGACCCTCCTCAGTCCCTCCCTCCAGTTAATGGAGGGAAACATCAGTGCTAAGGGCTGGAATGTGGTTTTTTTGGCCATCAGTGCACACATTTCCTGATAAATTTCTCTATTTCTCTCATTCTCCAATGCTGGTGTGTTTTACTTGTTTTATGATCTAATTTGTGTTCTTGGATTTTGATCAGATGGGACACAAAGCTAAAAAAGATCAATTTTGGCTTTTCTTTTTAAAAAAAGTAAGGAGCTTTTAAGTCAATGCTCCTGAACATGATCTGCCCTTGGGTCTTTCTGTATTTGGCATATGACTCTGTGTATGCATGGGGGAGAAGACCCACCAACAATGTACTACAATCCCTTCAACTACATTGTCTTCTACAGAATATGTCAAACTTTCTTGGCTCTCCTCATGTATGTTATGACCTGGAGGAGTCAAACTGTGGAGCTCTGCAAGAAAAAGAGAATATAGGAGAGAAAAGCCAGCAGAGGCTGCCCCATAGGAAAAGGGACCTATTATTAAATAATCTTTTTCCAGATAACACATGATCAGTTTCTTCATAGTTCACTGTTGTCTTTAACTGGGATTTGTTGTCAACATACCACCAACAGCCAGTCTGTCTTCTTTTTCCTACCCTTTTTAGAGGACAAACAGGGGTTGGTTTGCTCAAATTAAGAAGCTGAGAATGAGGATTTAGTCCAGTGTTTTGTGCTGCCTCCCAGGGATGTGAGCAATGTCATTCAGAAGCGGTGCTAGTATGAAACCAGCAAAATCATAAAGCAGCATTCATGATGGTGGCTGCTGGCTAACTGGTGTTTTAGGGTGCCTGATGCTCCCTCATTCTATCTATCCCTGTCAACCTGGTTGGCATACCCCACTAATGTGCTTTTAAATTGAACAAATCTATCTTTATCAGTCTCCACATGGACAAAGCATGTCTCTTGCTGGCTCTTGGGAGTCTGTGAACTTGCCTGTTGGAGTAGTGAGGATCCTGAGATGGCATACAATAAAAATTTGGTTTAGCCAGCCTTTCATGTTAAATTGAGTAAGCTCTGGTTGTATGGAAACTAGACAGGACTCACTGGTTAGGTATTCTGATAATATTCTGATTCTTCATGCTTGAATAAGACTGATAGAAGAGATGCTTTGGCATTTCAGAGGGGTTTTAACACACAGACTATATCATGTTGGATACCACTTCCTTTTTCCATGGTCCAGCCAGCCATAGACAGTTACCCAGGACAGTTGTGTGCATGCCTCTAACAAATGTTCTTGTCTTTTCTCTTTTCTTCATCTCACACTGTACTTCTACATCTCCTCCACAGACTTGCTTTCCTTGCTCGCCATCAGATGTTGAATATTTTCCTATTTGTCTGAGATTTAAGCTTTAATTCTAGACCATTTAGGTTCTTTTGAGTTCTAGCCAGCAGAAAACTGCTCCAACACTAACTTCACTGCTTAAAGATTACTGACTTGATGGAAATTTGGAAGCCTAAAGGAACTGTGGAAAATGTTTTGACTTGTGTTTTTCCAACTATTTTATTCCTGCCAACTGAAAATCAGTGGGGAGGAAGATAAAAGAAAATCCCTGGTTAATTTAATCCCATTCAACTGATCTAGTCCAGGATCTCATTAATTAATAAGTCATGTTATACAAGCTTACTGAGCACTTACTATAGGCTAAGCAATTAGCTAAAAGTTAGGGATATAAAAATTGGTCAGATATAGTCCCTGGTAGATCAATAGCTCTTGGTTGACAGTTTTTAATCTCCATGTTTAATAAACAGAGGATTCTGAGGTGGGCCGAGGACCAGATTTTATGGGACTCTGGTTAGCAATGATTCAATTTTCTAAAACCTGAATTGATTTTCAGAATAGATTAAAATAGAGAATGTTAAATGCTTTTGATTCTGATGTCTAGTCCCTGTCTGCAACACAGATCTTGAGCTCAGTTGATGAAGATTTTGGTAAACAGAGAGCATATGTTGAAAATATCTCAACTTATGTTAATAATTCCAAGTGACTCATGTGAGGCATAGGAATTGTCCATCTTAGCTCTTCTAGTGCCACAGATCTCTTCCTCTATATGTTATTCATAAATCTCCTGTTGGCCTTCCAAAATTAAAAAAGGAAAAAATGATGCTAATTCAAATGTTAAGATGATCAAGTGTGGGATGAGGCTCTCATTTTCCTTAAGTGCCTCAATATTGATGAAGGCAGCAGATCTGAGCAGTTTATGTAACTCTCCTTCATGAGAAGAACCAGCCTTCTCCAATCAGTCTTGGCATTGGTTTCTTAATGTTCTTTCCTCTTGCCTATAATTAGAGTGTTGATTGAAGTCCTAACAAAGTACTTTGAAAGGTACAGGACACTCTGGACCTGCTGAAGGAAAATAGAAGGCTCTGCTCTTCTAAACTAGTATCTCTTGGACTGGACATGGAGAACCCCAGGTCAGGACTGTGAGCGTGCCCCAAGCAAAACATAGTCTACATTTTCAGATCCTGGAACAGCTCTTTGATGAGGGCATAAGTTCAGCCCTATAACCTGTTCAGATAAAAATATAATAGTGGCAGTGTGTTCATGAGGTATTGCATGTGAAATGTTACTATAGAACTCTATAATCATGTAAGTACGTATGATTAAACAAGAGAGTGAGAGCTTTGACATTTGACAATCTAACAGTTAAGATTATGGCTTTTTTACGAGTGAAGGACCCAAAAAGCCAAGCCTGTGATTTGCGGGGTTGATATTCGCCCAGTACCCTTAAGTTTATCTCTGCTGGTTGGTTACAGTTAGCATCTTTTCTGTTTGGCTGGTGTCCGTTCTTATCAGTTAATGGGGACTTACTGGGCTTCACAAATTTTTATTATCATCATCCCAGTGATTTGTGATTTTCTGAAGATGTGCTCTTGATTCCCACTTATTGTGAGCAAATGGGCCCAGCTGGATCACTCTAATCAGGTCTGAAGGGGGCTCTTATATTTTTCAACTAGATTTCACAAAACAATGTTTTATTGATGTCCACAAAAATAAGGATTTTCAGAGTTTTGAGATATATTTACCAGGAATGTGAAGAATCTGCTAAACTGCAGTTCAAATCAGGCAAGCACAAGCTGTTTACATATTTTAAAACCTGAGTACACCATGGTTTCTTTTATGTTAGCCCCACCAAACTTAGGTTTATAAAGACTCGAGTGAACCTGTGATTTCAATAAGCTATGGGGCTAGAGCTGGAAATACCACAATGAACAAGACAGACATGGTCTCTGGTCTCATACAGCTTACAGTCTGAATGAATTATACTACAGCTTAAATCAAAAAATTTCGTTTTATTTTTCATAGGCCAGTCTTTTCATGCCTTGTCCGATTTTAAGCATGTAGGTTTTTGTTATACGTATCGTTTAATGTGATCTACCCAATAACACTGTCAAGGAAGTTCTATTACAAAACCCATTTTGCGGACTAGTATACTTAATATCATAGAACTGTAATTAGTTTATCAAGATTACAGCATTAATAATGCAAAGCCTCAATTCAAATGCAAGCAATCTTACTTCAGAGGGAGTGAAGATATAAGTATTACTCAAATTGACTCACTGTTAAATAATTTTAAAATATTAAGGATCTGTGTATGCTATGTACTTTTCCTTATTTAACTGTGAAGTCAGGGCAAAAAGTCACTGACTTTCCTGGCTAAAAGGAATCTTAGAGTACCCAGAGAGGAACAAAAATAGTTTCTTCAGCAACATCTCTGACTGCCAATCATTCAGCTTGAAGCAAATAGTGGGGTGTACATTATTCAAAGTTCTCCATACAATGGAATATATATATAAAAGATCTATTGTAGGAATTGGCTTACCTGATTATGGAGGCTTAGAAATCCCACAATCTGCTGTCTCTGAGCTAGAGAACCAGGAAAACTAGTGATGAAATTCAGTACAAAGTCGGAAAACCTAAGAATCCGGGGCTGATGATGTAAACTCTTATTTAAGTCTGAAAATGAGAGACCCAGAAGACTGATGTCCAAGGGCAGGAGAAGATGGAATACTCAGATCAGAGACAGTGAATTGGTATCTCTACCTTTTTGTTCTATTCAAGCCCGGAAAGAATCCAGTGATGCCCACCTGCCTTGGAGGGTCAGTGATGCCCACCTGCCTTGAGGAGGGCAGTCTTCTTCATTTAGTCTACTGAGGCACTATCATAGGTATACCCAGAAATGTTTTACCAGCTATCTGGACACCGCTTGGCCCGTTTGACCTAGCCCACAAAATAAATCATCACAGAGTGCTTGTCATTTCATGATCCAATCAATTTTACTGATAGAAATTTGACTTTGTAGACTTTGTTTTCATTCCCAAGGAACTGAAATATTTCTCTTTTGGTAATTTTCATCCACTGGGCTACTTCTCTTTTCTACTGTGATCCAGAATAAGTCTAGTCTATTTTGATAGGCACTTTTTCATATTTGTAGCTCTGAATTTTCTCTTTTATAGTTCATTTTTCAGAGATGCCATGGATGCTTGCGGCCAAATTTGTCCCACAGATGTGATTTACTTCACTTGTACAATATTGGCCTTCAAATAATTATTTTTTCTTTTTAATTAAAATAGAGCTAATATTTAAAGGCTGGGGAGTGGATCCCCATCTTCTCATGCCAATGATACTCTCTAAGGTACTTTACCCACTTTCCTACAGAGCTTCAGTCAGCCAAGTAGCCCCTGCTCTATTAGATGGTCTTCTCCTTTACTTGGGGCCCTCTCAATAATTCATCATCCTACTTACACTTTTTTCTTAAGACATAAATTAATATTCTTGGGCCCATTTTCCAATCAAAGGGTAGATGGGGAAAAAAAGAACTGAGAAGTCTGCATTTGCAAGAAAACTAGAAGTGAGAATAATTCTTTAAGGATTAAAAACTGTTCTTTATATCTGGCTTATTTGGCTCACAGTCATTATTTGTTTGGGTCCTGTAAGGCTTCTGTGTTTCCCCAAACATAATATTTTATTCCATTTACTACATGTTAAATGTCAAGACAAAAATGTGGCATTTATCCAGGTAAATTTTCTTTCAGGCTCATAGAAGATAGATAAGGAGATGAATCTTCAAAATGTGATATGGTAAGACCAGGTGAGGGTCAGGTCTTAAAACACAAAATGCAGAAATTCCCTGTTGGCTTTCTCAACCAAGATGTCAGGATGTCATGAACCAAGTGAGAATTTCTATAGAGCCTCTACAGGCATTATATTTTTAGGGGAAAAATGGTCCTTCATAATTATAACTGGGCAAGAGCTCATCTTTATAGCCCATTATACTGATAGAAAGAGCAACTAATGACCCCTCATTAAAATCTAAAGCCTCCAATTATTTTATTATTGTTATTTAATATCTATTAAGTTCAAACTTTAATTTTACCCAGTTGGTCCTATGCATGTAAATGTCAGTTGGTCTGGAATGTAATTAAGGCTTTTTTTTTAATAGTATCAAGAATATTTTCTAAGTGTGGCATTTCCTCACTCCTCTCAACACATACACACACATGGCACATAATTCTCCCCCTTCCTTAGTACACAATATTTTATTTATTATTTCTATGACCAAAAATGGTGGGAAGCAAAAAGAAACATAATGTTATTCTAATCAACTGTTTAAATAGGATTCTTTTAGCTCTTATTTATACCTACAGTAGATAAAGAATATTAACTGTAACTATGATATTTTGTTTAGAAGTAAGTCAAATTATGTCCTCTTATTTCCTGAATTTTAATGCAAATTGGTCAGTGAGTAAATAACATACTTCAGTAGAAGTTAACACAGTGGGATCATCATGCCTTCAAAGTGAACACGCTAACCCCAGAGTGCCCGCAGCACACTGTTACTCTTTGGTAGCATGGGAAAAATCTGTCCCCTGAGACTTTAGTTTCAGAAGCAGGAGCTGAAATCCTATCCCCATAAACTAAGAAAAGAGTTTTAAGGCATAATGATAGTAGACCTCTAATACAAGGCATACCTGAACCCCGAGTTGTGCACGCAGTTTCTCATGGAACATTCAGACTCTTCCTGTGATTTGTCCGATTTTCCCCACAAATTTATGGAGTACCCATTATATATACCAGCTATTTGCTCTAGAATAAGGAGAAAGCCCCTGACATCTGTCCTTATGAAGCTTCAGAGCTAGAAATCTCTGGGATGCTCATAGTCAGAGATTATATTAGAAATAGTCCTGAAACAGCAATTCAAGAGAACCTATACACCCCAATGTTCATAGCAGCACAATTTATAATAGCCAAGTGCTGGGAACAGCCTAAGTACCTATCAGTAAATTAGTGGATCAAAAAACTATGGTACATTTACACAATGGAATACTATGTAGCAGAAAGAAAGAAGGAACTTGTGCCCTTCACGACAGCATGGATGGAACTGAAGAACATTATGTTAAGTGAAATAACCCAGGCAATGAAAGATAAATACCATATGATTCACCTATTAGTGGAACCTAATCAACAAAACAAACAAGTAAGCAAAAGATAACCAGAGACATGGTAATAACAATCTGTCAGTAACCAGAGGGGAGGTGGGAGGGGATTATGGGGGACATGGGGGGGGAAGGGTCTTCAGGAACATGTATAAAGAACAGATGGATGAAACCAAGTGGGAGGAAGCAAGGGAGGGAGGTGGGAATGGCTGGGGTTGGGGGGAGTGGTGGGGGATAAATGCAGACAACTGTACTTGAACAACAATAAAATAATTTTTTTTAAAAAAAGAGGACCTTCAGTATTTTCTTTAGACATCTTGAATATATTCTTCTTTTTTTGGGAGAACATGTTTTGTCTGTGTGGCAATGAATTGAAATAACATGGAATTACTACAGCCCAAAATATTATTAATAAAGTTATTTTAATAATAGCAAATAATAATTATTTATTATAATAGGAACACAACTTTGAAAAAGTTGCATTTTAATTTATTAGTTTAAATGATTCACAGGACATTAAAAATAATATTGCATCATATTTAAGATAATAGCAAGCTGGAATAACAGGAACAAACCTGTGACAAACTAAATAGCAAAGTGTTTTAGGGGCTGTTATATACTGTATCTTTTTCACGTTTTTTTAAAACATCTTCAGGGAGGCATATATTACATATCATAGTTCAAGTGTACAATTAAATTAACCAAGTTGTGTAATCATCACCATAAATCAGTTTCAGAACCTTTTCATCACCCCGAGAGGACCTGTTATATCTATTTTCTGTTTATCACCATTTCTATGCCCTGTCCCAGGAAACCTTAATGTATTTTTTATATTTGTATTTTCCTTTTCCTGGACATATGATATAAATACAGTTATGTAGTATGTGTCCTCTAGTGTTGACTTAGTATTGAATATAATGCATTTGAGGTTTGTTCCTGTCAGAACATGTATAAGTAGTTTGTTCTTTTTTGGAATGGAGTAATATTGCCTTGTATCAATGAGCCACATTTGATCTACCCATTCACTAGTTGATGGACATTTTGGTTGTTTCCAATTTTTTACTATTGTGAATAATGCTGCTCTTAAGACAGTGAGTTTTGAGAAAGTTTGGGTACATGCATATTTTCATTTCTCTTAGATACTTAGGAGTGGAACATCATATGTAAGAGCATATTATATTGGAGGCTGGAGCAGGAAAGTGAATTCAGGCAGATCTAAGTTAGGTTATAGCACTTGCATTATATTGCATATCTCTCTGTAAGCCTTAATTTTTTTCATATGTGAAATAAAGATAGAATTTCCATCATTTTAAGTTTCCATGAGATGCAAATAATACATAAGTTAAATTCCCAGTCTAGAGCCAGGCACATTGAAGCTATTTCCTAAGTATTATTAATGAAACATTGTAATTAGAAAGGAAACATTTAAGATTATAATTTTTGTAACATTATTAGAACTCCAAGTAACCATGTTTCAGGCTGGGCTTAATTATACAGTCATGGTGGACAGGAACAGATACTTCATTTGTTTGAGATTTTAGTTTCCTAATCTGCATAGTCCATCTTTCAGGATTGTTTGAAAAATCATATATGTGAAGGAAATTATCATAAATATGGTTGACTTCAGAGCTTATCAAATGGTAGCCCTGAAATTATTTTGGAGAACTTTCTTTTACACATTTTTTACTTGATTCTTCAATTGCATAAGCCATTTTTAGAAACCCAGGCAGAAAAGTTGCCATTTATGTAGTCCTCCTTCCATAGGTTAGGAAGGCTGAATTTCAGAATAGCACATCATAATTAAAATGACAACTAATATTTTTTGAGCATTCATTAATATGTGACCATCTAAGTTGAACATGTTATACAGTTATTGTGTGGAATCTTCCCAATAATCCTATTAGTAGAAACCCATACTGGTAGAGTCTCCTTTTTACAGGTAAAGAAACTTTGGTTCATAGAGATTGAGGAGAAAAGAGGCAGAACAAGGATCGGGCTGTCTGCTTCCAAGACCATAACCTTAACCCTTTGGCTCTGATGTCCTATGTTCTGCAACAGGAACAAACTCAACCTCCTTAACCAGCAGCCCACTTGGACCCTAAAGCATATGTGCTCTCTTCCATGTGATTTTTAAAAACAGATTAAATCTAATACCTGCTCCCCTTCTTACCATCTTGCTCACTCAACAGAGTAGGTGGGAAACCCAACTTCAGTTCATTTTCTGTGGTTATTGTCTGTCTTTGAATGTGTAAGAATCCTAGAGCTCAGGCAATCCAATAATTTGAAAACTTGTGAGAATCCTTTATCCTTTTGCCTTCAGTCCATCATGACCACTGCTACATGCATCATGTCCATGGGAGTCAAAGGCTAGCAAATTTTTTTGCTAATAGCATCTACTACCTCTGTTCTTCTCACGCCCTGTCTCTAAAGAAGTTGCCATGGCTTCCAAGGCCTCCACAGCTAGTGTTCCTGTTCCATCTTCAATATTCACATCTTGAGAATGTTGTATTTTCTATGGTAGGGCTACTACTCTTTCTCTCCTTCTCTGTCCAAACAGAATCTCAAAGGGTTTAAATTTTGCAAAGATCTCTCAACTCTCCCCCCAGAAAAGGAAAGCTAAAACCACCAAACACTAGAACCTGGGCTGCCATCTTTCAATCTATTGGACAAAAGATTTCCAATACTTCATAGTAAAGCTATAAGGCACAGTTAATTTTCAGTGTGGTTATTCTGCCACATTAAACTTTTAAGAAATCACTGTGCCACAGGTATGTCAGATATTTGAAAAAGTAGATCAGAGAGTGAACTGACGTTCTGCTGCTATTTCACAAACTCTGAAAGGGGCCTAGCATTTCAATAAATCTTTGATTCCTACTGCAGAAAACGATGACATTGTAACAGGAAGTGTGTGTGTGTGAAGCACTGCCAGTCCCTGGAGTAACTATTAGAAATAGTTGCTGGCACAGGCATTAAGTCTAAGCAATACAATTTGCAAAAACTTTTTTCTTCTTCTTTTCCTATTTTCCTTTTCCTAGGTGTATTTCTTTGTTTTTCCAATTATATGTAGCAACACAATTAAAAAGTGGCAAAATAGGTGCCAGAGTTGCTAATTATATAATTATAAGAGTAAAAAGCAGCTTTATAAAGGGTGGTGGAAAAACTCACTTGTTCCAATTAGAAAATAATAAAAGTGCTGCATGCAGCCTCTGCACGTGTCTCTGGCCTCCGTCCCCTTTGGAGGGCATCACCACCAGTCAGCGTTTTCAAGACAGGGCAGAGAGGTCACGGGGCTCAGTGTGAAAGGCTGATGTGTTTGCTTCACCTAAGAACTTGAGTGAGTGTCAGGAGGCAGGAGGTAGGCTGTCCTGGGGAAGGGATTCCATGGTTTCAAACAAAAGCTCCAAACCTTTTTGGAGACGGTTTCTCTTGATCCTGATAACCTGTGTAACTCTATAAATTGTACGTGGAATTCAGCCAATCCTGGGGAGAAGTCTACTCAGCATCGCTTTCATCACAAATGTTTCTCTTTATCTGAAAGAGTTTTAAATAGGTGTTTTAACAGCATTTGGGGAAGTGTAGGGCTGAAAAGGTGATATCCTTCCCCCTAAGGTTATCTCCCCTCAGCACAGAAAAATTGGTTAAAATTGGAAGAGGTAGATTTAACAGGTTTATTTAGTCTTCATTAAAGGTCAGGAAATATTGCCTGCCTCCCTTGGTCCTTCTTTCTCTCCCTTTTCTCCCCCGCCCCATAGTCTAGTTTATTAAAATGCCTTTAAAAAATAAGAATGGTCTAAATTAAGTATCACACACAGGGAAATATTTGTAACACATGGGTAAGGCTCAAAATCTAAAAATAGTACAAACACCATGTAACCTACCACACACATGAATGAATAGAACATTTTTAAAGCTCCTCTCTACTTCTGTTTTCTTGGAGTTTTTCACTACTCTAAATTTTAAGTTCTATAATTCCTATTTGTCTTCATAGGCCTGCCACACTTATTTCTTCCTAAACAATAAAATATAATAATTGTATTGTATTTTTAGATCTATTAATCCATATGGCATATATGATCCTTTTTTGGAATCACTAACAGCTGTTCCATCATATTTTCCTGAATCTTATCAATAGTCTAAAATCTCTTCCCTTTCAAAGGTGATTTTAGTTTCGGGAAAAGCCAGAAATCGCAGAGCACCTAATCTGGGCTGCAGGGGGGATGAGTTATCTGGGCGATTTGATGTTTCACCAAAAATTTCTGCATGAGATGTGATGCATGAGCGAATTGTGGTGATGCAGCTGCCAATCACCAGATGCCCATGGCTGGGGCCATTCTCATTGTATTGAGCCCTTGACCAACAAAGAACATTGAGGTAGTACTGCTTATTAATTGTTTGGCCTGGAGGGGACAACATAAGGGACAATACCGTCCCAATCAAAAAACACAGTTAACATGCGTTTTTTTTGTGATCTTCCTGTGACTTTGCCACATCTCCTTCAGGTGTGGAGGACCAGGCAACTTCCACTGGGATGACTGGACCTTCATTTCCAGATCATAGCTGTAGACTCATGATTCATCTCTGGTTATGACCTTCTTGAGGAAATCTGGTTCACTGTTTGTGGTTTGCATCCAGTCATTAGCAACTGCAGCTCAATGTTCCTTCTGCTCTGATAGCAGAAGCCATGTAACAAATTTTGCCATGATGTGTTTCATGCTAAGATTCTACATCAAAATCTCGGACACAGTAGTTTTTGGAATCCCCAGATCAGCTTCTAGTTCTTGCACTGTCAGTTGCTGATCTTTGTTGGTTGCTGCCTGTACATGTTCAACATTCTCAGGTGTTTTGTTTGTTGCAGGCCTTCCAGAACATGGATCACTTTCAATAGATTTTCAATCATCTTTGAAGCATTCGTGCCACACTTTTTTTTGCACTGCACTCATTTCATCATCCCTGAAAGCCTTCTGAATCATCTGAATATTTTCCACAGAGGAATGTTCAAACTTAATGCAAAATTTGATGCAATTTTTTTGCTCTACTCAGCCATTTTTAATGCAATGGCCATACAGTACTCATGCTCACTCAAGGACATCTACCAGCCCCACTGACCAGTACAGTGAAGTCCTCATTGTTCAAGCATGTGAAGCCCAATTCACTCTTCTTGGCTGCCAGGTTACATTGATGTCACACAAACCATTCTCATTATATTAACAATGGCTGGATTTTTCCGGACTATGTGTGTGTGTGTGTGTGTATTTACACACACATACTGTAAGTTTCATAGTATATGTATATAGTGTTCCATTGGGTAAGTATATTATAATTTTTCATCCATTTGTCAATGAACACCAAGCGTTTCGTTTAGTGTTTTTGTTTGGTTGGTTATTTTATTGTTGTTTTCTATTGCAAACAAGTGGCTATGGTTATTCTTGAGCGTGTATCCTATTTAATTTGCAAAAGTGTTTAGTGCAGCAGTTCTCATACTTTCTGGTGTCACAACCCTTTTTCACTCTTGAAAATTATCGAGGACTCCTAATAGTGTTTATATGGATTATACATCTATAAACTATTATAGTTGGAAATTAATCTTCAATAAAATTTAAAACATTAAAATTTAAACAAATTATTAATTTGCTTTAAAATAATAACAATATAATTATTTTTAATAATATTGTTAACATCCAATTTTATGTTAACATCAGTAAAATCATGTAATCCAATTATATGTTAACATCAGTAACATTATTACAAAAATAACTATTTTCCAAAACCCAAAATAAATTAATAAAAATAATTACATTATTTTTAAATTTAAAAAAATGTTAAAGTCTGGCTTAAAAAAAGAAACAAATTCTTATTTCTGCACTGCAGTCAATATATTGGGTTTGATGTTTTGGTTGAAGTATTTAAAAAATGTCTGGTCTTGCACAAATATAAAGCTGGAAATGAGAGGATCTAAGAGACATCATGAAGATGTTCTCAGATCACACCTTCAGAACCACTGCCTAAGTACTGAATTGCTTCCGATGATACTGTCAATTGCTAATAAAAGTGGTTGTATAAATTTATACTCCTACTGAAAACATATACCAGTTCTTATTTCCCATGTTTTTGAAGACATTCAATATTTTCAAACTTTTATATCATGTGAAACCTGTTAGATAGAAAATGGTATGTCTTTAATTTTCACTTCTCTGCTGACTAATATGGGTGAATATCCTGGAGCTATGTGTGTTTCCCCTGATAAGTGCCAGTCAAATCTTTTGACAATTTTAATTTTTTATTTGTCTTTTTAATTAATTTGTTCTTTCATATCCTGGCTAGCATTCCTTTGACACCTACACATAGTAAATATCTACTCCTGTTTTTGTGCCTTGCTTTTTTTCATTGTCGTTCTATTACAGTTGTCCCAATTTTCCCCCCATTGCTCTCCCCTTCACCGCTCACCACCACCCCACTCACACAGTCAATCCCCACCCTGTTGTCCATGTCCATGGGTCATGTACACCTGTTCATTGATTAGATGTGCCTTGCTTTTTTATTCTCTTTATGCTTACCTTTGATGAAAGGCTATAAAGTTTAATGAAGAGAAATTTATCAAATTTTACCTTTAAGATCTTCTGAGGGTCCAGTTTAAGAAAGCCTTTCTTATCTCAAACTCATAAAAATGTTCTCCCAAATTTCTTCCCAAAGCTTGTGTGCTTTGCTTTCCGTACCTAAGCCATTAGACCTCCTAGAATTGTGTATGCTGTGAGGTGGATTTTTGCATATCTAAAAACATTAGTACCATACTAATCTGTTAAATTCCCCATGCCTTTCTCATTAGATTGCTTGGGTTTATATCTGGACTCTCTATTGGATGCAATGATTTATTTGTCTGTCTATGACCAATACTAGAATACCTAGCTTATTTCTAATGAATATTGATATATGATGATGTTTCTTTAGCAATATCTTGGTCTGCTTTCATTCTCTTATTTTCCCTTATAAATTTCAAAATCATCATACTTATTCTCTACATATGGGAAAAGAAATCTTGGAAATTTGGTTCACAGTGCACTGAATCTATAGATTAAACTGGGGACACTGACTTATTTATGAAGTTGAGTTTCCCTATCCTTGAATATAGTACACCTCTAAATTTTTGTCTTCATTAATGTCTTTGAATAAATATAAAATTTTATTCCATAAAGTTTACTTACCTTTGGCTAATTTACTCCCTGATCACTTATCTTGTGAAGTTATTAAATATAAACAGTGACCTTTTAAATGTTATGTTTAATTATCACTGCTATAGGGAAAGGCAATAGCTCTTTTTATATCTGGCATTTTCTTAAACTCTCTTATTAATTCTAATAATTTGACAGTAGTTTTGGAGGAATATTCTTTGTAGGTCTTTGTGTACAGTTATATTTTCACTTTCTTTCTTCTTTCCCAATTCTTGACTTTACCATTATTATCATTGGTGCACCGATGACAGCCTAAACTCTAATGGTGAATAGGAATGTGGATGGCTGGCATCTTGTCAGGTTCCTGATTTTAATGAAATAGTTTTAAACTTTACCATTAAGTATTATGATTTTAATAAGATTCTTTAAGAGATATCCTTTATCTGTTTTATAATTAAGAACACTTTTCATGAATAAGATTTTAATATTATCAAATGTGCTGTATCCATTATAATTTTATGAATGTTTCCTTTTAAACTGCTAAATATGTTAAAGTATGTGTTAATGGAATATTAATGTTGAGTCACACTTTCATTTCTGTGATAAGCCTACCATAAAGTTGATATATTTTCTTTTTTATACATGGTGGGATTCCATCTGTTACTTTTGTTTTGTTTTGTTTTGTTTCGCATCTACGCTCACGTGTGAAATTGGCTTGAGATTCACCTTTCTCATGAAATCTTTTCCTGTGTTGGTTTTTCATTTATTCTAAAAAATCTCATAAAATTACTTGGGGCATATTCTTTCCTCTTCTATACAGATTTGTGTGTGTATGTAGAAATCATATGCTCCTTGAATGTTTAGTATGACTATTTCATAAAACAACAAGGTTTTACATTTTCTTGGTCAGAAATTTTAAGCTTTGCTTTAATTTCTTTAATGGTTGAAAATTACATGTATCTCTTTTTAAAAAAATTATATTTGGTTGAATTTTTGTAGGACTCTCTAACCCTTTCATGGATGTTTTCAAATTTACTACAGAAAGTGCTTTATGTTACTCTTTTACTCTTTTAAATTTCTATGGATTTAATTGTAGTGACTCCTTTTACTTCCAAATATTGAAGTCTGACAATGATCTGGTCAATCTTTTCTGAGTTTTGTAAATTTTACTGATCTTTTTGAATAACACATGTTATATTTTGTTGATTTTCTTTACTCTGTTTTTTATTTCATTAACTTCTGGTTTTATCTGTATTCTTTTCTTTATATTCTGAGGTCTCATTCTGTACTTTTTCTACGTCAGATGTGTATCATTAATTTTGAAACTTTCTGTTTTTCTAATGTCAACACTTAAGGCTATAATTTTTCCTCTAAGGACCACTTTTGCTGTATTTCTCAAGTTTTGATATCTATTATATTTCATAATTTTATTATTGTTCTGTACTACATATTTTATAGTTTTTATTGTGACTCATTATATTATCCATTATGTATTTAGTATTTTAAACTTTGTTGAGGTCTAATGTGTGGTCAATTTTCAAATTCAATTGTCAGATGCTATGTTTTTTACAAGTCTTTTTGATAAAGTTTATCATGTGTGATTTTCAAATCTACATATCTATTCATTTTTGTCTGCTCAGTCTAGCAATAGCTGAAAGGGCTCTGTTTAAATACGCTGCAATAAAAGAATATTTATCAGTTTCTTAATCTACTTCTTTCAATCTCTGCTTTATATATTTTTAGACTGTGTTTATAGAGATAAACACATTTAGAAGTTTGTATCTTCCAGATATAGTAAACCTTCTTGAATAACATAACATTGATTTTAGTCTTATTATGCTTTTTATATTCAAGTACATGTATCTTTTGAATTATTTGAATTATTTCATTATGATACACAAACACTTTTTTATTAGGATTCATTTATTAAACATTTTAGTCTTATATGTTAGCTATTTATGTTGTAAATAACATATACATGTATTTTTTAAACTCCAGGAACTAGTATAAAGGGCACATGGACAACAACTAAGGGGGGGTGGAAATGGAAGGGAGGGGGGGAGCACTGGGGGGTGGGCTGGGGTGGGAGTAAAAAACAGAAAATGGTACTTGAACAATAATTAAATTTGAAAAAATCCAGACAAGGTAATTTATACAAAGAAAAAAATCTCCAGCATCTAATATTTGTCTTTTATTCCCAATATTTTCCTTTTTTAAAGATTTGATTTATTTTGTAGAGAGGGGGGGAAATGGGAGAAAGAGAAGGAAAGAAACATTAATCGGCTGCCTCTCAGACACACACTAACCCAGGATTAGCCCTCAACCCAGGCATGTGCCCTGACCAGAAATTGAACGGGAGACCTTTTGCTTTACAGGACGATGCCCAACCAACTGAGCCACACCAATCAGGGCCCAACATTTGTCTTTTAACTGAAGTGTTTAGTTAATTTCAAGAAATTGTGGCTATTAGTATATTTGGGTTAGTTTCTCAATTTTATTTTGTATATTTTGTCCAGTATTGTATTTGATAGAACTTTATTTGGAATAATGCCTTGAGATGTAGTTTCTTGTGGTTTTCTTCTATGGAGGATATTTATTACTTACAATTTGGAACTTATACATCATGGTATCTGAAAATATTTTGTGGATTTGCCTTTTTTTGTCAAGGCATGTAGGGTGAATACATATGGGCTACAAACTTGTATAGGGGCTGGTTTATGAATTAACAGGAAAAAATGATCTCTCTACCCAGATATAGGGTTTTTTTGTGGGGTTGTTTGTTTGTTCTTCTGTTCTCCTGTGAAACAAGTTTTAGGTGAGGACATTTGCGGTCTTGACATTTCGGGATGCTGTGCTACCAGAATCCCCAAGTTAGGTGGTCTCTAAGGTTCGCCTCTTATTGTTGCCCCTCAAATTCATCAAGACTAAATTTCAGATGCCCAAGGAATGGCATTGCCTCTCAATAATTTTGGTTTTGGTTGTTTTTGTTTAGGACTTCAAAGCCCTTTCTACCTTGGATTCCTGCTCTCATTCACGTTTGGTCCCTGGGGAATCCCTCAGCCTTTTTTCTGAGTCAGTTCAACATTTTTTAAATTTAGTATATGTTCACACATAATTTTTATAGTAGGATAATTGTTTAAGATATCTAGTTTCTCACATCATTAATTCTGGGATTTGTTTCTTATTCTTTTACTAAGCATTTATATTATATTTGAATATTGAAGAAAATATAAAGTTCATTAACTCATAGTTTTAATTCATGACAACTACCCAAAAAGGGTGGTAGATGTGGGAGTATCCATGGATTATGAGATTAAAAATAATCTGTTGTAAATGTATTAGTCTGCACACAGACAGTGTTAGAAGGGAGAAACACAGGGAAATGAAGGTAGAAGACAAATATTCAGCCCTGCATCCATTAAGTCAGCAGACAGGCATTTTGTACTGGCTCTGGGTCAGAAATCGGGCTGGGTACTGAGGCTATAGCCAGGCACAAAACAGACAGAATGTTTGCCCTCACAGAGCTTAGTGTCTGTTTGAAAGTAGGCTAAGGTAGGTACATACAACAAGCTGAAGGGGTCTGAATGGAAAAAAGCCAACATATGAACAAGGCTAGGTAAGAACTAACAGAAGAGTGATATGGGGGAAGGCTAGAGTTCAGAAAATCTTTTAAGAAGTACCAGTCTTGTACATGCCAGTAGCATTTCATATACAAACCTATATTCTTCAAGGACAAATAAGACCTCTTAAAGGGACCACAATGTCTGGATATGGATGAGCATTTAGGGAAATGTCCTTGCCAGGTCTTCAGAGTTTTTAAATATCTGTAATAGAATTTTAACAATTGCAGTAGATAAAATACTGTGGAATAGTAATGAATGAACTAGAACTAGGTCCCAGGTATCACTTCTGTTTTAGGTAGACAAGAAGTCTTGCACAGAACTTGAATGTTATGTGGGTGTTACACATCTCTGATCATTGGTCACTTTTTAGATGTCAAGAATGCCCTTTTTTCACATTTTATGCTACCAGGACTGTGATCCAATAACAATTTCCTGGTAAGTGCCTCTCATGTGCCCCAGGGGAACAATTGCTCTGCTTTGCTGTGCTTAAAAGAAATTTAAACTAAAAAGATGCAAATTTCACTCTCTCATCTACTGTGGTTGTGAATATGCTAAGAAAATAATTTTTAAATTATTGAATTTTCACTTCTATGAGACTTCAACATAATTGCAGAGAGGGCACCTTTAATTTTTTATATACTTATTTATTAGTAAATAAGAACTTTCTATTCAAACTCCAAAAGACTGGTCCAGGGGAACAAAACTATAATGTAATGGCCTCTAGTTCATTAAATTGGAATGTTGCGATTGAATTACCAATTTACATTGTTTTTAATTTCATCTTATAAATTATACTATTTTAAAATATGGGAGAAAACTGTTCCTTGGGAGTCAGCTTACCTCCAACTCTGACTCAGAAAGTTTTATTTGTCCCTGGGGAACTGGAAAGTAGGGGATCCGTGGCAATTTCACGGGAGCATTACCATGAAACATTCACAGACATGTTCCTACATTACAGGAGGCTTACTAAACACAGCCAATCACTGAAAAGCACACGGAGCACTCTCAGGGTTTTGAAAGGCATTTTCAAGAAGGAAAAGGTAGATTCTGAAAATCTGACTTCAGTGGAGTCACAGATATGTTTGCCCACAGTGTGTACTCTGAGATGAGGATGTGTGAATGACTGAAAGGGGATCAGCACTTTGTTTTTTTGGTTTTTTTATTAAACATTTTTTATTGATTATGCCATTACATTTGTTCTATTCCCCCCCTCCATTCCCCTCCACCCTGCACACCCCTCCCCCACCATCCTGCCCCTTTAGTTCATGAACACGTGTCTCAAGTTCTCAAACTCACAGTTATCAACAACCACACCTAAAACAAAAGGGATCAGCACTTTGGAAGGAAGGAAAGGGAAGGAAGCAGGAGCAGGTAGACAGGAGGCCAAGCTGTAATACAATCTCGATGAAGGCCTCAGCCAAGCTCCTGGGAGCTCTGGAACTGGGCTGGCCTTTGGAGTTGAGAAGATCACCCTTCCACCTGTGGGTGTTCTGACCTGAGAATGGGCATGAGCTGGGGTGAGGTTAAGTCTGCAGTCAAGGTCATTTCAGAGGAGGGCTGCAGCTGAGGACTGTCTGCCAGCAGGGCTGACAGCATCCACACAGAAATAAGTCTTTCAGTCCTGAAGGTAGATAAGGGTGCTGCACATAGTATCTGTGCTTAGAAAGAATTTGAACACAACCAAACATTTGTCAAACATTGATGAAGGACAAATATTTGGCATGGGAGATTTTAGACCATTAAATGTTATCCTTTATTCACTTAGCAACCAGGCCTTTAGTACTTAGTCTGTGCAGAGATTTTACTAGATGCTGTGGAAGCAACTTTGGAGATGAGTCAATCACATGAGGAAGGGGCCACCATGGACACGGAACATCACCCATAGGCTGCATGTTTTATGCACATTTTTCACCCAGTCCTCACAAAACCATTTATGAACTGGGTATTAATTCTGATGAGGAAATGGACATTTTTATGAGTGTTAAAAATTTGCCTAGACCACACAATAAATAAATGGCAGAGCAGGGATGCCGTTTATTCTGCCTGAGTCCAAAGCCCTCGCCATTTCTAGGGGAGAGCATTGTGCTGTCACCAGGTCAGACAGACTACCATGACATAGGCAAAATAAGCTGCGCCCCACTCCATGCACCCAACAAGTGCCGAGAGGCATGGAGGAAGAAGCTCCCAATTCTCCCTGGAGACTGTCTGTTGCCGTAGCCTGAAAGACTGAGTAGGGTTCTCGTTGATTGACATGAAAGGGAAAAAGGGATGGCAAATTGGAAGACATTCATGATGATTAGAGACATAAAGTAATTCACTCTTCACATGGGATTTGTTGTAATCTTTCTGAAACTAAACCATATCTTTGTGAAAACACTCTGGACTTTGGTCCTTCGTCATTCAGCTCAAAATCCTTATTGTGGGATCCAAAACCTAAGGCCATTGACATAATCTGGTCCTTGCTTCCTTTGCCGGCCCCAGCTAACTTTTCTTCACCTTAAAATCTATACTTCAGTCGTGGTGAACTACTGCCATTTCCTTAAGGCCTTGTTCTGCGTGTCTCCTTTGCTCTGTCTCTACCATTGCCCATCTCTCCTTTTGTTTCTTTCTCAGACTCTCTCACCTCCTCTCTCTCTCTGTTTTCTTTCTCACTGCTTACTTCTGGGATACTCTCCACTTTGCTGCTTTTCACCTGGCTAATCCAGATCTCTGCTCAAAGTCTCTCTGCTTGGTATTTGGTACTTCCCACGTGTTCCCCACAGCACCTTGTGCCCATCACAGTGTTTCTCACACTTTATTGAAAGTCTCTCTTTTTAACGGTGTCTGCTCCTCACTAGACTTCAAGCTATTGGAGGAAAAGAACCATCTCACATTTGTATGATACTATTGCCCCAAGCATAGTACCTAGTGCATGGTAGATGTTAAATCATATTACAAAGAAGGAAGAAAGGCAGAGAGGGAGGAAAAAAGGATGGAAAGAAGGGGTGGAGAGAAGACAAGGGGGAAGAAAAGGAAAGAGCGAAGGAAAGAGGGAAGAGGAAGGAGGGAAGGAGGGAAGGAAGGAAGGAAGGAAGGAAGGAAGGGAGGGAGGGAGGGAGGGAGGGAGGGAGGGAAAGGAAGGGAAAGGAAGGGAAAGGAAGGGAAAGGAAGGGTGAGGAAGGGTGAGGAAGGAAGGAAGGCAAGCTAAGCAAAGAGAGAATTGGGAATTATATCCAGGTGTCTCTTGTAACTGGCTATCGTAAAGTTTATTAATAGCTTTTAGATTAAAAAAATAGAATTAGGGCATTCCAATTTCAGAATATTTAAGTGGAAATGCTAAAATGTGCCCTTTAGACTGGAGAATGTTTGGTAGTAATTCTGAGAGAGAAAACTAAAAACTCTTAATATTTTCCATCTTTCATAACATCTGCACTACTCTGCTCTTGACATTTGTTATCTTAGGTCCTTTGCAGTGTCCCTAAATGAAAAGTAGATATTTTTAGATTTGTTTTTCTGGATTTTTAAAAATTTCTTTGCCATTCAAATCCATCCTTCCCCTCCACCAGTTTTGTAACTCTTTAATTATAAAACTATTATATGTTTATAGAAATTGTAGAAACTACAGAAATATATAAAAAGTGAAAAACTCACCCCAAATGATTCTACAGATATTTCAATTATACATTTTCTCCCCCTTCTTCTTCTATTTTTTCTTTATTTTATAACAAAATCAGCTATATATTTAATTTTACATTCTACTTTTTCCTCCACAAAGAATAATATAAATTACTCCCTAAATCATTAAAAATTTCTCATAAGAGAAATTAGTTGGTGTGAGTTATTTAATTTTATAAGCACATCTTAATCTATTTAACAATTCCCTTGTGTTTGGACATTTAGGTAGGTTCTATTTTTTGATAGAATATAACTAAAAAATAAATTGTCAGTGAGTCTCAATGTAACTTGGAGGTGCCTCGTATCTGAAGTAATGATTTTTGCGCCAGCCCTTTCTATCTTAGCTGTGGTTATTTTGGCTATTTAATTTTTTACAAAATCTCAGTTTACTATCTTGACACTAGATGCCACTTAAGGAAATTCTGAGACTAATATGATATTCCTTAGAAGAAAAAAACCCTACATTTATTTATTCATTCATTAGACATTACTAATTGCTGCTCTGTTATTTAGATCTTTGAACTGTACAGTCCTTCAGAACAAGGACTTCTGAGACCTTACAGTTAATGTGACAACCAGTCACACACGCAAATATATCAACGCAAGACCGTGGGCTCAAAGTCCTAACCATGAGAGCTCAGACTGTTAATGAATATTATGGGATGTCTGGAGGGAGAGATCTTTTCTAGGGCTGTGCTACAAAACAAAATAACCTGCTTGTCATTTGTTTGTATATGTAGGATGTTAAAAGGTAAAATATGGTTATTTTGTTCAAAATTCTTATTGGACCAATTTAAAAGCCATAATTAATAATAGCTAGTAATAGTCATTTGAAAATGTCATTCAGAAAATAAATTTTAGCTCTCAAAAGATTATCGGAAAAGTAAATTGTAACTTGTGACTCGAAGATGTCTATAAAAATAGTTACTTTATGAAATATATATAATTTATAATATTAAAGTTTTTCTTTACCATATTTAATTTCTGAAAAAATTAAGTTTTTATGTGCAGTTTTTAAAATATTGTTGAATGATTTAAACTTCTCCACAAAGATATAAATAAACATATTTCTCCAGGAAAAAAAACATTCTCCTACTATTACAAATCTTTGCATATTTTGCTCACTCTGGAGTCGGCCCTTATCTGTCCTCGTCTCAGATGGGAGGTCCCTTTTTATCTGTCTCAAGGTGCAACTCCTTGCAAGGTTGTGGCGTGGAAAGGAAGTGTCAGTTCCTGCACTTTCTTCTCCAAGCACACCTTGGTTTTATTTTGGGAGGTCATGTTCTTGGAACATACTAATTTGCCTCTCATGTCATGGCTACTTTTTTAAAAAGCCACCCATGCTGCATAATAGGTAGGTTCTCTTCAGGAAGATCAACTCATACCATGAACCTCAACTATTTCTGAAGGTTCAAAGAGGGTCCCAAGTGTGAGTGCCACTCTGAGCTCATTGTCCAAGGTACTTTCAAGAATTACCTTTTCATGCTTTGTTGGCTGGAAGACTGAAAATGATATCCTTAAAATGATAAATATAAATGCAAAGATGCCAATTATAAAATACGAACCAGATTTTTAAATAATACAGCATACACTTTTCATTACCCTTTTAACTCTGTTATTTCCATCTTCAGCTTGCATAGGGGAAAGCAGGGTGGATGCTAATGTGTTTTATATTTATCTTTCTGGAATAAATGCTACTTTTTGAAGTAGTCTTCTTACTAAAAACAAATTCTTCTAATAGGATTCTGTTCAGGAAGAGAGACCAAGATGAAGAGTCATACCTCTGAGGTAAGAAGCACATCTGTTCTTCTTGCTATGATTTGTTCAAAGATGAGCTCTATTAACGGTAAACAAATGATTTATAACCCATGAGTTCACAGGTGAAAAGCATTGTGCTCTGAGTGAGTAATTGGCTGGAAGGTACAGTATAGTTAATGTGCTACATCTGTGAGCATTGTGCACCCAGTGTTAATACTCGGGGTCATCCTCAGACTGGTAGCCAGTCATGTCATACACAGCCACTTCTGTGTCTTGACTGTTTGACCAAAGAACACTTTGGTAGTTTTATATCCTTGACCTCATTTCTTTTCTATTGCCATAATTTTCACCAAAACATCTTGTTTCTTGGCCTTACTACTTTCTCACAGTGTTCTCAGTTTTCCATAGCTGGGACTAAGTAGTTTAATTGCACTGATCAGCTCCCCTCAGAGCTCTGAATAGATGCATCTTCATCCACTCGGGGCATCCAAGACATTGTGATGTGTCTGTGAGACGAGGCATACAACGACAGACACCAGCACAGCCTGATTGGGTGGTGGACGAGGAAGAGGGAGGAGCCATTTTCTACAGCCAAGTCCTGCTTTTCTGCACAAGGAAATAACCCCGTGTTACGCTTTCGAAAGTAAAATAATTACTCTCAGGTGAAATAACTGTCATAAGTAACCCTAAACACAAGAATTTCCTCATCAGTAAATTAATCATTAACATTTATGAAAACCATGAAAAACCACATGAGATTTATAAAAATACAGTGGCCATTTCAGTCATTTACATACAAGTGGCACAATACAGCTAAAATATTTGTAATGAGGATACGTAAATCCGAGTAGTGAAGATGTTTGAGGGCCTCACCAGAGGAAAGGATGTTAGTTTAGTGTTTCCTGGGGTGAAAAGTTTTTTTTTCTTTGATTTTGCTTTTAAACTTACAACTTGCCTCTGTTCATCCACTGTTCTACTCAGAAAAGTGAAAATAGATATGTTTGAAGAGGTTTTGAAGAGTGGGTTAAATAAAACAACAGGTCATTGTAGGTTTCTGGAAAAGCACGCTCTGCCCCTGGGGCCTCCTACAGTTGATTTAAACCTGATTCTATTCCCTCTTGATTAATCGGCGTATCTGCACTGAGAAAAACAATGTTGTTGATATTGGTGTGAGCACTACTCCTCCTTCATATAGGAAAGTAATGGGTGGGCCACCATCCCAAACACCAGAAAAGTTAACAAACATCTACCTTTAGAGAAAATTGAACATAAAATACAGGGTCAGGCAAGTAATGTCTGATGAGTGTGGTCGGTAGGGTAATGATTTAGGTGTAATAATTTATAGTTTTAATTTGAACATTGCACCTAAAATGTCATATGGTGTGTGCTTGAGTGTGATACTGTTATGTTACAGAATTACATGCTTATGATTTTGTAATAAAAATATAGGTGCTATTTGTGTCAGACCCTGTATTTTGGAGAACACTACACTCTCTCGTTTAGGAGGTAGTGGTGGGATCCATGAAACTTATAATTTGAAAAACCTAAGGAGTTACTCAATTACAATGGTATAAAGCACATGATTTTTGATAGAAGAACTCTGAAATCTGCAATTCTCCTCCCTGGCACTATTCCCTACGCTGTGCTATACAGAACATGTGCAGTACTATTCTGAGTTTTTCGGAAGTGAAACAACTTTATGGAAATCATATGCAAAATGTTTCTCAAGTTTTTTTGCAGTTTACTTTTTTATGAGTCTGTTAAAAATTTAAGAGAAGCCTTGTTGACAGTTTATATGCTTATGTTTCTTTCAAAAGAATATTGGAGGATTTTTAAATTTTCATATCTAAGATGATAAAAGGTGAAATAACATCATAATTTTTATCTTGTTCAATTTGATATTTGATTGTTTTATTTTCTTTTATGAGTTTTATTCATCTTGTAATCAGTCTTGTGTGTCTCATTTAAAAAAGAAATATTTCACTTTTTCTTTTTGGGGGGATCTGCCTAAAGCGAAAGTATCCAGATAGAAAACCTGATCAAAGATCTAAATTCTCAAAACAGCACTCAGAAAATAATGTAAATATTTTAAATATTACCACTTCAATATTTTATATACCCCAATAAGAGATTTGGGTGAATACTTTGTCATCTGACAAAACTAAAGAAATGAACATATTGTTGTCTTGAATATATTTGAATATCACAATAATATTATTTCCTTCCCAATGTGTTTATGAAATGGAATATTTTTCAGTGAAGAATATGGCTACAGCCATTTATTACTTTGTCTAATGTTTTATTCATCCAACTGACACTAAGATTTTTATAGTTCACCAAGTACTTTACTAATCATGGTACTTCTTTGGCCATCAAAATTCCTTGGTGATCTAGTAAGAGAGAAACGTTATGACATTTGTAGATGCACCAATTCATTAGGTTCAACACAACCATTAGTTCTTTAATTAAAAATTGACTTGAACCGCCAGCTTCTGCTTCAGGTGAAAGAGTGATCTTTTATCAGCAAGTGGGTGTGCTGATTCACTGCGTTTACTCAACAAACATTGAGTGCCCTCCTATATGCAAAACAACATTTACGCACTCTATGTATGTGTGCATGGCGGTGTGGCAGGAGATAAAAATAATGATGAAAAACACTCATGTTTTATTTAATTTAGTTATTATTATGAAGATAAAAATTAGAAAGCTATGAAAAAAACTGATGAAGGTTTCTGGTCAAGATGTTGAAGTAAATGAGGTGCTCACATCCCCCCACAATCACATCAAAATTACAACTAAACTACAGAGTAACCATCATTCAGAAATGCCTAAAATGTAGCTGAACAGAAGTCCTACAACTAAGGATATAAGGAAGAAGCCACATATTAGAGACTGATAGGAGGGGGCAGAGAAATGGAACAGGCTGGTCCTATGCCCACGTGTGGTAGATAAAACTCAGGAGGGATATCTTGGTTTCAGAGTGCTTCCTAAGGAGTGAGAGGTCCTGGCCCCACACCAGGCCCCCCAGCCCAGTATTCTAGTGCTGAGAAAAGAAGCTCTCATAACTTCCGGCTGTAAAAACCAGCAGGGATTGAGGCTGAGTGATATGAGGGCTTCTGGAGTCCCATGTGTTCCTCTCAAAAGGATTGCACATGGACTTACTCAGATTCACTTACTCTGAGCTCCCAGCACTAGGGTAGCAGCTCAAAAGGCATGGAAATATACGGGGAGGGACTGAATTATCTGGGATCAGGGTGAGAGCTGGGGGGGCACAAATTTCTTCTAGACAGAAGTGTCAGCAGAGACCATTGTTCCTTTTCTGAGCCCTCCTTCCCAGAGAGCTGGGAGATGGGTTCGATATCTGAGTTTCCATCAATATGGCTCACTCTGTTCACACTGCCCTGATGATTCCTTGAGTACCCACCCCACTCAACTTACAGGCCTACTCAAGCTACTCTCAGTGGTTTTTCCATACAAATGGATTGTCTTGATTTAGACTTTCATAAAATCTGTTAAACAAGTAGCATCTGGCTTCAGTGTACACCTTACTTCTTGAAAAGTGGCTCCAGGCTCCACTAATGGTAGCCAGCTTTGGTTCACAGCTAGGCATCTTCTGTGCACCTCCAAGCCTCACACAAGTACCAGCCATCTGTCTAAGACTTTGTAGCTCATACTGGGTGGCCCAAGAAAGAAGACAAGTAGTGGCTGACCTTGGCCTATACCTTCCTGGAGGCCTCAGAGACAGGGCACCTCATAGGCAGCTTCAGACCACGTTGAAGTACCACCCAACCACCTGCAGAATCAGCAGGCACCAGAGCCCTACTGGAGTAAGTCCTACTCCATGGGTAGTCCTACACTGCACAGCTCATCCTTCACAGTGGTCACAGCTGATCGAACTGGTGGTAAATCTTCTCATTGATGTTCCAACAGCAATCAAGGCAATCGGAGGGTATACATAGCCTGCAGCACGGGTGCATCTGGAGTGCCCAGCTTGAGAGAACAAGAAGACTGCGTCACTGGACCCTACAGGACACCTACTACATACAAGGTTATACTACCAAGCCTGGGAGATATAGCAGTCCTGCCTGATACACAGAAACAAACACAGGGAGGCAGAGAAAATGAGAATACAAAGAATCATGTCCCAGATGAAAGGAAAGAACAAGACTCCGGGGAAAAAAATGAAATAAAATGGAGGCAACCTAAATGCAGAGTTCAAACCACTGGTTATAACAATGGTCAATGAACTTAGGGAAAAAGTAAATAAACAGTGAAAAATTCAACAGCATTTTAAAAAGGGCATGAAATCCATAAAAAAGCACAGTAAAAAAGGAAGGATACTCTTCACGGGTATGAAACTCATTTTCACACAGGACCACATCAGCCCCACAGTTGCCTTCAAAGGGACAAATGTAATTTTAGGACTGTTTAAATGTAACTACTCCTTAACAGTTAAGTGAGAGCCCAGCACTGCCGCCAGGTAGGAACAAGGTATGGGGCCGGATAACACAAGGTGGAGGGCCAGATTTGGGCCATGGGCCTTGTGTTTGCCACCTGTGCACTAACTGAAATGAAGAATACATTATAGGGAATTGGAGCCCTGGCTGGTGTAGCTCAGTGGATTGCAAACCAAAAGATCGTGGTTCGATTCCCAGTCAGGGCACATGCCTGGGTTGCAGGCCAGTTCCCAGCAGGGGATGAATGAGAGGCAACCATACATTGATATTTCTCTCCCTCTATCCTTCCCTTCCCTTCTAAAGATAAATAAATTAAAAAAATTTTTTAAAGCTTTCAGTTTGAATAAATATATTCCCATACTTTAAAAATTAAAAAAAAGAATATATTATAGGGAATCAACAGTGGAGATGATGAAGCCAAGAATAAAAATAGCAATTTGGAAAATAAGGAAGCAAAAAACTAACTAAATAAATAACAACGGCCATATCAGAACAGCAAAAAAAAAAAAAAAAAAAAATGAGGATAGTGTAACAGGAGCCTCTGGAACAACTTCAAATGTGCCAACATCTGCATCATGGAGGTGCTGTAAGGAGAAGAGAGAGCATTTTTTTAAAACCCATTTTTAAAAAATAATGACAGAGTTCTGGCCAAGATGGAGAAGTAGGTAGAAACCCTTTCCTTCATGCACAACCAAAAGAAGAATAACAACCAATCTGAAATTAATAAACAACCAAAATCACCAGAAAATCAAACTGCATGAAACTCTGACAACCGAGGAACTAAAGAAAGAAAAATAAACCAGAACAACCAGACAGGTAAAGCAGAACTCGCTGGGTGGCAGACTCAGAAAAACCAGGGTGAGGCAGCTGGGGGGGGTGGGGCTGACTGCCGAGCTCCGCAGAGCTGCACAGGAGGGACTAACTTAGAGGGAAAACTGAGACTCCGAGCTGACTGTAAGCTGTGTCTGGGGTTGCCTGGGTGAGACATACTTCTAGTCTGATGCAAGACTCTGTTGGAAAGTGCTCTAGAGACAAACAGGCAAGCTGGGCTGTTCCCTCTCTGGCCCCTTCCACACAGGCAGTGCAGCAAAAAGGGTTGCCCCCGCCTGGGTGAATGCCTAAGGCCCCACCCCCTCACCACCTATCAGCTGCACCAAGACAAAGAAATATGGCCCAAACGAAAGAGCAGAGCAAAACCTCAGAAAAAGAGCTAAGTGATGAGGAGATTGCCTACCTATCTGATGAAGAATTTAAAGCCCTGGTAATCAAAATGCTCACAGAACTGATTGAGCTTTGTTGAAAAATGAAAGAACAAATGAAAGATACCCAAAATGAAGTAAATCAAAATATTCAGGGAACCAACAGTGACCAGAAGGAAACCAGGATTCAAAGCAATGATTTGGAACATAAGGAAGAAATAAACATCCAACTGGATCAGAACAAAGAAACAAGAATCCAAAAAAAATGAAGAGAGGCTGAGGATTCTCTGGGAAAACCTGAAATGTTTCAATATCCAAATTATAGGGGTGCCAGAAGGAGAAGAACAGCAGCAAGAAATTGAAAACTTATCTGAATAAAAAACAAAGGAAAACTTCCACAATCTGGCAAAGGAATTAGACTTCCAGGAAGTGCAGGAAGCTCAGAGAGTCCCAAAGAAGTTGGACCCAAGAAGGAACACATCAAGGAACACCATAATTACATTAGCGAAGATTAAAAATAAAGAGAGAATCTTCGAAGCAGCAAAAGAAAATGAGACAGTTACCTACAAAGGAGTTCCCAGAGGGCTATCAGCTTATTTCTCAAAAGAAACCTTGCAGGCAAGAAGGGGCTGGGAAGAAGTATTCCAAGTCATGAAAATCAAGGACCTACATCCATGATTGCTCTATGCAGCAAAGGTTTCATTTAGAATGGAAGGGCAGATAAAGTGCTTCCCAGATAAAGTAAAGTTAAAGGAGTTCATCATCACCAAGCCTTTATTGTATGAAACATTAAAGGGAATTATCTAAGAAAAAGAAGATAAAAATATGAACAATAAAATGACAACAAACTCACAACTATCAAAAAATGACCCTGAAAGAAAAGAAAAACAAAAACTAAGCAAACAACCTGAACAGAAACAGAATCAGAGAAATGGACATCATACAGAGGGAGTTTAGTGGAGAGGGGGAAGGAAGGAGTAGGGGGGGAAAGTACAGAGAAGAGCATAATTAGTAGGCACAAAATAGATGGGGAGAAATGAAAAAATGGTATAGGAAACATAGGACTCAAAGAACTTACATGTACAACCCATGGACATGAACTAAGGGGGGGGAATGATGGAGGGTAGGGGGGCAGGGTGGAGGGGGAATAAAGGGGAAAAATTGGGAAAATTGTAATAGCATAATCAATAAAAAATACTTAAAAATAATGACAGAAATGTTCTTACATGGTGAAGGAAATAGACTAGGAAGTTCAAGAGAGTCCCAAACAAGATGCACCCAGAGGCCCACAAAAGTCACATCATAGTTAAAATGCCAATGGTTAAAGATAAAGAGAGAATCAGACAGGTGCAAGCACTTGTGGAAAGCAGTACGGAGATTCCTCAAAGAATTAAAAATGAATCTGCCCTATGACCCAGCAATTCCACTTCTGGAAATCTATTCGAAGAAATCCAAAACACTAATTCAAAAGAACGTAGCACCCCTACATCCACTGCAGAATTATTTACAATCACTAAGATATGGAATCATCCTAAGTGACCATCAGTGGATGAGTGGATAAAATGACCACAGGACATTTACACAGTGAAATACTATTTGGCCATAAAAAAAGAAGAAGATGTTACCATTTGCAACATCATGGGTGGACCTAGAGAACATTATGCTAAGTTACACGAGCCAGTCAGGCAAAGAAAAATACCATATGATATCACTCATATGTAGACTCTAATGAACAAACTGAACAAGGAAAATGGGAATCTAATGAACAATCTGAACTCATAGATGGAGAACAGATGGTAGCTAATGGGGGGCAGTATGGGATGGAGGGACTGAGCAAAAGGAATAAGGACTCATGGACGTGGACAACAGTGTGGTGATTGCAGTGGGGTGGGGTTCTAGAGAGGTTAAATGGTAATGGAAAAATATAATAAATTATTTTTTTAAAGCAGCAGGAGGAAGCAGTTAGTTACCTGTAAGGGAGTTTCCATAAGACTACCAACTGATTTCTTAACAGAAGACATTGCAGGCCAGAAGGGACCAACAAGAAATATGCAAAGTAATGTTTGATATTTGTAGCAAGGAGCTACAATAATTACTCTATCCAGCAAGGCTATAGTCTAAAATCAAAGGACAGAAAAAGTGCTTCCCAGATAAGAAAAAGCTAAAGGAGTTCATCACCACCAAACCAGTGGTGTTAAATGGTCTTCTTTAAAAAGTATTTTAAAAAGATTTTAAAAAATGGGCTAAAATGGAAAGAAATACATATTTATCAAGAATTGCATCTCAAAAACAAATGAACAAGCAGAACAGAAACTGATTCAGCTACAGAGAACATTTTGACAATCACCAGATGGGAAGGTTGTTGGGGTGATAGGTGAAGAAGGTGAAGGGCTTAAGAAGTACAAATTGGTTGTTACAGAATAGTCCTGGGGATGTAAAGTACAGCATGGGGAATACAGTCAATAATATTCTAATAACTATGTACAAAGTCAGAAGGGTACAAGATTTATTGGGATGATCACTTAGTAAGTTATATAATGTCTAATTACTGGGTTGTACACCTGAAACTAATATGATATTGTATGTCAACTATAATTGAAAAATGAAAAATGATAAAAATAAAAAGGTTGATGAGCTTTTCTAAATAGGCAAGCATGTAGCAGCTGTAGGAGGAGGAGATGGAATGGTGGCATTTGTAAAAATGGGCATTTGGTATTACAGATTGATGCAAGAAAAATAAAAACAAGGATGAACTATTGAGTCAACAAATTATTATTATAGTTATTTTTATGGAATGATCCTGCTTGGCTTTGGATTAAGCTGCAAATTTCAGTCACTCATTAACATTCCTTCTTTGAAATGACTTTAATATGGTTATATATTAATTTGATTGCTACTACGTTCCTGAAATAGAAGATTGACTTGACCTGTTGCTGGTGCTAGAGATTGTATCCTGTGTCACATCAGCAAATTAGCACTGAGTTTAACCCTTATATAGGAAAGCCCAGCGCAAGCTAAATAACATCATTGCTATTTTTCTAACTTCCAGCACTTCATTAACTATGGCACCACATAGGGGTTATATAACTGTGAGCATAACTTTGTAAAGTTTATAAACATAACAGAGAGCATTCTCACGGGTGTCCTAGGCCAGGCCGCATGCATTGCTCCTTGAGGTCACCCAAAGTTCCTTCTCCAGACACAGCTCACCCTTCAGTTGCCAGGGGAGGCAGGCTGCCCACATCGCTGTCCCAGCGCTAACCCCTCAGTGATCATACTCAGCAGCGCTGTACTCCTGCCAGCATGTTGCCAGAGGAAGATTGATTGCCTCTTTAATAATGTTTCTCGTAAGTTTCACCAATCTGGGTCTTTTTCCAGTCCCTAGGTTCTTAGCATTTGACCCTCACAATGTGGGATTCCTTGAGGCCCTGGCCTGACAAGACTATGGAAAGAAAACCAAGATTTTAGTCACTGGTGCAGCAAGAATCTTGGACTGAGTGGTCTATAAACAGCCACAGATTGAAGGTGATCACAACCACCCGATGCAGGACACTGCAGCATGTCTCCAACCTTGGGTGAAGTTTAGAAAACTGCCCCTGAACTCACCATGCCCAGCCCTTAGGTAGAGTGGTGATAAGGTGAGGCTCTTCCTTAATCATCATGACTCTCCTAGTTCTTAACCTTCCTTATTATGCAAACATACACATATAGAAGTTTAAAGCTATAAAAACTGGAGGCCACCAGGGAATTCTCAGGAATTATCCCTCTCAGAGCCTTAATGTTCAGATTCCATATCCGAGACTATAGTCTTGGCCCCCACAATTTTTTGGCATTGTTATCACATGATCCCAAAATACAAAATAAACATGTGATGAATACTTACGTATGTCCGTGTGTGTATGCACTGATGGATAGAAAAACACCAGCCCTTAATAAGTATAGGAGCAGTGGACAGGACCACCACCCACCTTAGAGGATAATCATGCCACATTAGGCTGCTTCTCTTTGGCTATTATTTTAGGGTTATTATTTGAACCATGGTAGATTCAAATGATCTCAATGACCATGCCTTCCAGAACTTCACTGGTTCCCTCATCTCATCCTTTTAATTTTGGGATCATTAGTAGTCAGTTGTCCCTCCTCCTAAATTTCTGTGCTATTTAATGAAACATGAAATATGATGTTTCTCTTTCAACTTATTTTTTATCAGCACGATTTTATAGACTATTTTTAAATGAACACATACAAATCTCTCTATCTCCCTTTGTCCAAATCTGGGCTGCAGATAGCCATGTTTGACCAAAGGAGAGATGGCTGCCTGAGAATTCACCCTGCCTGAGATCCTCTGTGAAATGTCTTCCAAAAAGAACGTGGGGTCATACGAGGCAAGGACTTTGGTGGCACTTAGACTGGAGTTTGAATCCTGGATCTGGCATTTCATTGCTCAATGGCTCTGAACAATTTACTTAATCCAAATTTTAAGTTTCAATTTCATCAGTAAATGAAGGTCATAAGAATTACTTGACTTAAAGATTTAGCAAGATATATGTCTAACAATACTTAGTAATGGACTGAATGCAGTAAATGCTTAATAAGTAGTAGTAAGGATTTTGAGGATCATTCCTGAGATAGAATGGCCCAACTTTTATTCCTATACAATAACACTCAATTTATTGTCTATTTTTCCTTTTTTAAAACAACAAAAATATGTTTTCTAACCAACCCCCTTGTTCTACTTACCATCTTCTTTCCTGTGCCCATCTCCACGGTCCAGAAACTATGGGTTCAGATGTGATTTAAGAAAAGACTTTCAGTCACCAGCATCTTAGCTACTTCCCCCTTCTACCTGCTGACACTGCCCCAAATAGAAGGAGCAACAACAGCACTGCAGAAACTTTCTGTTGGTTTTATCTCTCCACCTGGGACCCACATGCAAGCTGAGTTACTTTCTTTCAATGTGGTGTAGAGACATGAATGCTAAAAGGAACAATGGGACACGTTATTTTTACATGAAGGACTGTTTCATTGTCACAGAAATTAAGGGAAAGCGGTGGTTGCTCCTTCTGATGCTCAGCTCTGTAACTGCTGCCCAAAGAGCACTGTGCTATTTACTCAGAGCACCATGAATGTTCCCATTAAAATGACATTTTGAGGGTCTAAAGAGGCAGAGAGGGCCACTTTGAAACCAAAATATAAGCAAGAATGCCTGGGTGTATCTTTAGGGTCTTTCCTCTCATAATAGAACTTGAACCAGACCATGAAGCCAAAGTAAAACCTGCTCAACACTGAAACAGTTTTGTTTTTCTACACCTATACTGGGATCTAAAACACCACAAGCAGTCACACAGTGAGCCAATTAGACTCATAGTTATGGCCCAGAAGTTAGGTGTGTTCACTTATTCTTTCACACAACAGCACCCACTTTTGAGCACCTACTCCTTGCAAAGCATTAAGAGAGGCTCAGACACATATTTGTGAAGAAAATGGACACAGTTTTTGACATTATGGAGCTTAGAGATCACGAGTAGGACAATAAACTATCAGCAAACAAGTTATGTAATCATATGTATGTATGTACGTATGTGAAGGTATATGTGTTTATATGCATGTGTGTGCATGTGTGTGCATATATGTGCACACATGTGTGTAGTGATAAATGCCACCGAAGAGACAAGTTGGTGTGGACAACATACTTAGATCACATGTTCCAAGAAGAGCTCTCTGAGAAAAGGCTGGATCGGCCCATGACTACAAAATAGGGGGTGAGCCGCAGGGAAAGTCAGACTAAATCTTCAGGTAGAGGGAAGACCAAGAGCAAAGGCTCTGAAGCCGAACAGACTTGGTGTGTAAACAAACAGAAAGGAGGAGGATATAGTCTTTACACCAATTTGCCTTCCAGTCTTGGCTTTGCCGTATGTTATTTGAACAAGTTATGTTGGAGTAGGGAATATTATTGTGGCTAGAAGTGTAAACTATAGAGCCAAGTCAACAGGGTCCACTTGGCTTGACCACTTCTCAAATTGTGTGCTCTTTAACCAATTACTTGACATCTCTGCCAAATTGGGGTAATAATACCTAATTTATTGGATTGTCTTGAAGATTACATAAGATTAAATGTAATCATTCACAGAAGGGCTTACTACATAGGAAGCAATTATAATCTTGTTAACTACTCCTATTCTTATTATAATAATAATTAGTTATTATTACTCTCTGAGCCTCAAAGAGTTAAGATGAAGATATTACTGAAAATAAAGCCTCACTCATAGTATTCTTTTGAGGATGATATGAATTATTATATATAATTTATTAGCATATATTGCCTAGCCTATACTACTCAATGATCTGATAGCTATCACCACCATTTTTTTTAAATTAATGGTAGTATTGACTTTACATTAAAACTATTATCAAATATATACAGTTTCTAAATGTACTGAGCCCAAAATATTCTTTGAATATTGAAATATTCTTAGAACTGAGCTTTAGCCAACATTTGATTTGGTTCAAGTCCATAGTCTATACATGAAAAAGCGCATTTGTTACTCAAGTTTTCATATCTGTCGCAAGGCCACCTCACTTGTCTCCTAGAGGCCTAAGTGCACATCTGATTATGCCTGTTGGTGTTTGTCACATCACCTTATCAACACCTTTCCTTCTGGCTTCAGAGGGAACAGAGAGAACAGTTAGACGTGGCCCATCTCCACACTCGGGCCACCTCACTCTCACCAACTCATATCGTATAAAAGGGAGTAAGGGAGTCGTCAGCGCCAGGTAACGAGCTGAAGTTTGTATCACCATCAATCACCAGTCTGGCCAGTTTTGTGACATACACAGTGAGGTGTAGAAGATTCTGGAAATAATTTCAAATGAAGGAAGAGGGAGGGAGAGAAGCAGGAAGGAAGGAGAGAGGGAAGAAGGAAGGGGGAAGGAAGGAAGGAGGAAGGAAGAGAAGAGGAGATGGAAAAGGGGAGTGAAGAGGGAATAAAAGAAATAAGAAAAGAGGGAGTCAAGGGTGAAGGAGGTAGTGATGGACACACTGTACTAGATCATAGCCATGCTCGAAGGGGGCTGTGGAAATTCTAAAAGCAGAAGTCCTCTCGTGTGCAAATTAATTACAAATCAGTGCACAGAAAAAAATTATGCAGTAGCTCTAACAAAAACATACTACTCTCACCACTTTAGTCTTTGTTCTATTTCTGTTTGATTTAATTTTCACAATAATATGTTGGGGAGCAACTTTAAAGCTTGGTCTTTGCAATGCAACAACAAATATATATACATATGATTTATCAGTTTATTGAAATTCATATTTTGTTTTGTGTTAGATATAGTTAACAAATGACTAAATAGGATTTTCCCTTTTCCCAACTCCTTTGCTCTTACATCAACTCTCTGCATGTATTTGGAGAAAGAAGGTATTAAAGCCCCCCCTGGAATAATGCAAGAAGACATAGAAGTCATGGTGGAGGTGTGAATTTTTAAGGAGTGGATTTCTTATGGCTGAAATGCTTGCATACATTTCAGAATTTATGGCTTTTCTGGCTTAACATTATTTAAAAACCTATTTCTAGGATGCTTTAATGAAACTGCAAAAGTCCCTGATTCTGAGGCATACTTACTGGTTATTTTTCCCATTAAATAAAGCAAGGAGACACCTACAATTTATTTCCTTAACTCATGCATTCACTTTCTCATCACCATAATGAAAGGAACTCTGGAACTGAAATAGGAAAAACCCAGCTGACTGAGCCTACTATGAAACCTTGGACAAGTTGCTTAAACGCTCAAAATGTTTATTTCTCAATGTAAAGAGTGGTACAGTTGAATTATATGATCTCCAAATTTACTTCCACCCGAGAAGATATAAGTCTTCAATTGTAATCAGCTCTGAGTTCTCTCAGATATTATGCCCTGAATTTTGATAAAATGCTTATTTCTAGGCACTCCAGAATACAGTCCAACTCTTGTGAATTGAAGGGTTCTGGGAATGTGAGTATCTCTGTAATAAACATCATTGTTTTATCAAGCATAAGTCAAACCCAAGCCTCAATTTGCTCGTAACCGCTGGCTGCTCCTAATGAAGGCATGGGTACCTAGCCCACCCGTATTAACACCTTCCCACTGAGTGTGTGATTATCACAGTATACAAGGTTCTTAATGTGGCCTAGGGCAGGGGTGATGAAAACACCACCACCTTTCGGTACACTTGTATGCTTGGGAGATGTCTTTAGGTTACCATTTGTCAAAAAAAAAACAACATAAGATAGTTTAGAGTCGATTTTTTTTCTTTGTCATCTGGCTACCCCACTCAAAATCTCTTTGTCATTTGAAGTGAAACGCATATGGACAATAAAAGCAAAATTACTTTTCACACTAAAGCATTAAGCTTATCCAAGGATAATTTTTCACATTTTTCCCCTTTAAGGATAACATGGAGATATTGAAACTGTTTAACTTTTTTTAACCCTCTTACTGCAGGGTTGGGGGACAGAATTTAATTAGTGTGCTATTGAGTTCATTCAGCAAGAAATGTAGAGAAGTGGCAACAGCTGAACAATATTCTTTATCAGTGTGGTGGGGAAGAAGAGGCTGTCTGCGGAGCATTCTTTTCATACTTTGTAGCTCTAAAAGTAGCCAGTTAATTAGATTCCATGGTTACTGCTATTGTAATATCTGCTTATTTGAAGTGCAAAGATAATCATCAATTGTACACTCTTGACTACACTATTAATGGCTTTAATACCCACATTGTGTTTACATTTTGCACTGCAACGAACATTTAGCTATTGTGGTTTTTAACATGTAGTAATTCAGTGAATACTGTCTACATGTAATGCCCTTGCCGTCTCATTCTGCGGCATTAAGTGTTGTTTTTCTAGTGAGGTCTTGAAATGTGGGGCATTATGTATGAGTTATGCTAATTTGTTAGGGCAATGAATACATTAATTTCATTAGTAAATGGCCTCAAAGCAATAATTACCAGTGTAGGTGTGTCAGAAGTGATCATGTTCACTTTTGCTAGTTAATTATTAAGATTTTGTTCTGAGGGGCCCAGATTTGACGTCCAGCTTCAATTTAGCCATAAATATAGTCCCAGAGTATGCAGGAATGAAGTCATGAAGCCAAGAACTTGTTTTGCACTTATGTACTTCCACTTTTTGTTCAGTGTAACTGCCAATAAGATGCCAAAATAATAAATGTCAGTGATATAAAGTTTTAGCATACCCTAAAAAGGCACATTTTATTAAAAATAGCAGTTATGTTTTCTTGATACCCTTCTTTGCTTTCATAACTGGATTTTAAATGATCCACAAAATAGTTTATAACTCACTGAGATGAATTCCACTTAGAATTGTTGTATGCAGTTCCTCTTTAAAGTTAAAATCTCTCTTTATTTTTTTTAAATAAATGGAATTTTCCTCTAATGGATTAATTGGCTTCCTGAGCCTGCTATGTTATTATACTACTTGAACCATTTGCTGCTAAGCAGTAATAGTAGACCTCATATTCCAGTATTAATTTTCATGGAAATTTGACATTCTTTTTATAATCATACACCTGTTGGAACCATTTAATGCATCTCCGTTTGCTAAAATGATGAGTGGAGGTCGTTTAAAACTGAGCAAACGCTCAAGATGTTCATGGAATTTTGGAATAATAAACAGCTCGTAGTGTTCCGGTGTTCTGCTCTAATGGGAAAGTAAAACTCTCCAAAATTTTTAGAGGAAAGGAATACAGTGGAGTTTGAGAAGCAGATGACATATCTGTGTAAAGGAAGGGCATGTGAGCCATGAGAGGGGAAGGGACAGAACAAACGCAGGCTAAGAAAACACAGGAAATACGCTCAAAGGAAAGGGTCTGCTATCACAGCTTAAAAGTCAAAAATCTCGAGTCATTTCCATAAGTGATTGTTGTCCAATCAGATACCAACAACAACCCTAAACATAATAACAGAGATGGTGAGGTTGGAGCTGGATAGACAAGAAACCGCTTCTCTTCTACATTCTTTCTGTCTCATAGGAAATGGCTGGTGCTAACGTGCCCCTGTCCAATTTTCCACCCAGTGACTCGGTCACCACAGCCTCTAGTTTCTGCCCCAGCCTTTAGCTTTGGCTGTATAACAGTTTTGTTCTGTGTATTTTTAAAAATTTTTTGAATATTTCTAGACTTCAACCAGATTCTTGAAATCTCAGCCTGGGCACCAAAGCATCCTACCCTTGGGATTCAGAAGAGACAAATATGTTTTACTCCAAAGCAAGTTTTCATTTACCTGGAAAAAACAACCAACATTAAGTACTAATAATTTTAATAGATCACAGCAGTTTGCACAAAGATCAAACAGTCTGTCGGTCCTCAATGATAAGTATTAGCTGGAAAAGATTTTTTCCTTCTTCTTTATATTAATTCAGGAGTCCAAACATTAGAAGTGAATCTGATTTGAACTAGCAGAGTCCAGACATTATTTAAGGATGTTTGGTTAACATGAATGTATCTCGAGTAGGATCATTGGTGGTGGTCTTGACTTGTTTAGCTAATGCCCACATTCAGAATGCATTCACAGACATGAATTGCCATTTTCGTGAAATGTACAGGGGCTCTTTACATTTCACAAAATGTAGAAGCCAAGCAGCTCTTGGCTGAAAATGAGAAGCCAAGCAGCTCTCTTCTGATTGAAGACATTAAACTAAGACGTAAGGCTTGGCTTACTCATTTAAAAGGAGAAGTTAGGGGCCTTAAATTTGAGTTACAGAGATTAAGAACTGGGGCTCCTACATCACACAGCTCCAGAGCTGCCCCATTCATATCATTCCCTGAATGACAGCCAACACCAGGAACTGTGCAGTGCCCAGCCTGGGAAGCCATCCGCAGCAACCCCATTAAGGACTCAGGCTCAGGAGTGAGAGCTCTGGGTTCCTCTGTACTCTGCCGTTTACTCCTGGTATTACTATAGACAAGTCACATACTCTCCCAAGCCAAAGACTCTTTTACAAATTCGTCTTCTCATTTGTAAAATGGCCACAATAAAATATTTCCAGCTACATAGAGGTGTCATGAGGTTAAATGAACTAAGACATGTCTACGAGCCTGTCGCATGCCAAGAAATCAATTCATTTAGTTATCATTACTATCGCCATTAGTAGTGGTATTGTTTTTAGTTAATGGTAAAGCCAGAGTTTCATACAAACTGGAAGCCTAAATGTGAAGCCATACTGTCTCTGCCCCAGCTCTCAACATCAGTTCAGCTCATAAGAGACTTTGCTGCTATGACTATATTTTGCTGTGTATACTGCACACCCACATTTTTGACCCAAAGTTTCAGGAAAAAAATCTTTCACTTTAATTTTTAAATTTGATTTTTATTTATTTATGTTTATACATTTGTTTTTTGTATTGTAAATAAATAGCATTTTTGAACATGCTACAAGAAATTTTATGTAACAAACAATTACAAAACACAGAAACAGATACAAGGTATTTTAGGCACTACCCATCCTTATTTTCCCCTAAAAAATTATTTGGGCAACAAGTGCATATTATACACAGCAAGATGTGGTAACTCAGTTGCAGATTTCCAGCCTATGAGCCTTTTCAACTAAATGTCCTACCACAATCACTTGAAATATTCACACAGCTCCCTAAATGCCCTTCATTTTTTTGCTAATATTCTTTTTATTTCTTTTTCTCTTTTTTTCCTTCCCTCCCATTTCCCCACAGTGTTTACACCACCTTCCTTACTCTTCCTGGTTCCTCAGCCTTTGTCAAGTTTGCCAGGTCAGTTCCCAGGTCCCTGTTTGTCCCTGTGTCCTGAACAGCACATGTGAGCCCGGATACCTGACCTGCACAGAAAACTCTGCACAGTGAAGATGGAGCCAATTGATTTTAAGGAGAAATACCCCAAAGGAATTAAACTCTGATATTATTCCCTGGAACCTCTTTCTCCTAACCTGTCACGAGGTACTTACAACCATTACTACAAATTTTGAGTGCTGCTATGCACCATCAATTGTGCTAAGCCTTTACATAATTTTATTATTTAATAATCACTAACTTACAGGTATAAATATTATTGCTCCTTTAGGGATGATAAAACCAAGACTTGGAGAGAGTTTTGAGTTGCTTGCTCAAGTTCTTACAGCTGGTAAGCATTGCAATACTTATTTAAGCCCAGGTATGACTGCAAAGCCTTCTCTTAACCAGTACCTTTTACTCCTTTTTCACTACATTTTATAGATTCTTACTGTTTGAGTCAAATGCATCATTCAAACATAAGCCTTGGAGCATTGCATAGGAAGAAAAATAAGGAGAGCTCTACCACCGTGCATAACCTATTTATCTCCATACTCCTCAGAACGTTGACCCTAGTCCTTTTCCTTTGCTTGTTCATTTGAGTGGAGGCATATAATTCATGTGAAAAATGCCACAAATCTGCAAACTAACACCAGAGTGATGGTAGAGCTATCCATGTGATTGGGAAGCATGCTTATCCACTACACATTTGTTGTCAACGGGGGTTTATCTGCTAATCCAAGCAGGCTCTGTTTTTAAGCACCAAGGAAATAGGATGATGCTAGCAGGTAGCTTCCAGATGATACCAAAAGATCCACTCAATTAATATTGTTGCACTTAAGACCATAGCAAATGCCTTCCAGCAGCCACCTCCATTCAGGGAGTTTGGTGGTTGCCAATATGTGGGCTCTAGGCTCCTGGGATTAGTGGAGCTAATACCAGAGGTGAGTGAAGCTAAAACCAAGGATTATGTCAAATAGTATTAGATGTCATGCAGCTACATTTATTATTTTTCAATATATTGTCAAAAGGCTAGAGTGGTAGATATGACTAATAATACACATTTTAAAACACATGTATGGAGGATCATGAGACTGTGTAACAAAATGAAATTAATTTTCCCAAAAGAAAAGATGGAGAACCAATGAACATCATATTTTGGCCTCAAGAATTTTTAAACTTAAGCAGGACAGAAATTCGCATACCAAAGGGTATCCTGTCTCTTTTTAATGAAAGAATGTGTACATTGATTCCTCAAAGCTTTGAAACAAATGGTAGACTTTTACAGCTTCATGTGGAAAGAACAGGCTCAGGTCTGGAGGAAATGAAAAACTGAAAAAGCAAGTAGATGGTTTCTACTATCCATCCTGCAATTTCTGCTGATGTCATTGCCCTTCTCTATAAACTGCCTTGAATTTAGTAAGAGAAAAGATAAAATACTTTCAGAGTTAAACTGAGTTACAGGGAAAAATGCAACATAAGTCTTTGCCTTCATGTCTTTTCTATACATGCACTATTAGCAGCAGGCTGCTGTCTGTGGCACTTTGTGCAATACTCTTTAAAGAGTACAGTTGCAAAGAGCTGGATGGAGAAATCAGAGGTCCAGTGAGTGCCTCTTGCCTGTGAGACCCTGGAAATGGAAACATACCTTTGTCTCATAAGAAATGCCCCTAATGCCTTGCCCAGAGAAACTGAATTATCTCAGACTAATCCAAGTCCCAGTATCCTCTTTTCCTGTCACCAGGTCACTACCTTGTTCCATCATATTGGAAAACTGCCCCAACCCCTGAAGCATCAGTTATGGCTCAGTAGCACACACCATCTCCTGGAATCTCAGAGAGCCATCCATCCTGCCAGGATTCCCACACTCTGTTTGTAGAGATCTCCAAGCTGTCATGTTAAAGTCAGCCCAAAGACCCCTGCCAGTTGGAAAAGCTGCCTGCTCGGAAGACAGCACAGTTGTCTTTCTGGCCTACTGCACACCAAAGAGAAGCAATGCTTTGCGAGTGGACCTAGAATATGAATCTAGAACTTGTTAAGCAGTTGGTCTCTCAGCTTTATTCACTTGGCTCTAGATGAAATTTGAACTTCTGAATTAGAAATTAATATATATGGCACAATTTAATACGCATTTAGTAACATAAAGAATGTGATTGAAAGATGTGGTTTAGACATAAGCCCCACCAGAAACTCATTTACTAACAGAATCCAACCCTAAGTAAAACAAACAGCTTTGCTCTCTACTGACATTTTATAACCACCTTAAGGGAAAGGCGGAGAGGGGACTTGGGCTGCCAGGCGGATTTAATTCCAGAACTTCCCGAGAAAGTGCTTGAAGGCAATACAGTCGTGGGCCAACTGTCTTCTGTTAAGTCTCTCTCTCTCACACACACACACACACACACACACACACACACACACACTAGATTATACCAAACAGGAGGGATCAACCACAGCTGCAAAGAGGAAATTTAGAATTATCATCATACCCATATCAGAAGGTCCTTTATGGTTATAGCTTCATAAAAGTTCACAGTTAGAGTATTTGCTGCCAACTAATAAAAAAGTAATGAAAAATTCTGCAGATTTTTTTGCGTAGACAGCAGTCACCTAATCCCCAAATCCTGATGAATTCATATATTCAAAATATTTAAAAGGCAAAATACACCCAAGAATTTATTTGTGATCCCTTTAAAGGCGTAGGTCTGAACCTCACAATGAGATAAGAAACAACTCTGTTGCTTGGCTGCACATTGGGATGTGTTCGAAAGTAAATTCTGATTCCTTTATTGCCCAAACATTAAAGGAAAAAAACCATAATTAAACAGTGACACTCCAGGATGAATGTTATCAGGTAAAAAGGAAAGATTTGTCCCTTTAATGTCTCTTAATGTATGTTATTACCCAGGAACCCAGGCTTCCATGCCTCTCTGTGGTTATAAGGAGGTTACTCTTGTATTTTTTTATGAATTCTAACAAGAGGGCTTTTGTATTAATCGTACTAAACACATTCATCCATCTGGGACAAAATAGTTCCTATTGGAAGGGCAAAAGGAAGTAAAGAAAAAGCACTTGAAAATATTTTTCCTGCTATTTTTGGTGCTGTTTTTTTCCCTAGTGTATTTTTTTAATACAAAAGTGCAGACACCTTCTGTGTGTTTCATAAGTTGCTCCGTGTATCCCTTCCTGTTCACATCACTCCCTGAGCCCTGCGCCATCCGCTGGCCTGGTCTGTCGAGTAAGCTTTAGCCTCAAACAGATTGCCCCCAACCTTTACTTTTCATTAGAGAGCTCAAAGCGAGAGGTGGTGGGGGGGGGAGGAAGGGGAATTAAAATTGGAGGTGTTTCAAGAGTCTGTACTACATTATGCCACTATGTGAAAAAGTCATATAGTTTAAAATGGAAGGTGAAATATGGTGCTTGTGATCTGGCATTAAAATTCATTGCTGTGCAGAGCTCATAAAAATCTGTGTATAAATGTTGCTGTTATTATTTATGAATAATAATTGTATGATAATGCTTCCTCTTTAGTTAATTATTTGTGTAGGGGTCCAGATACATTTAGCTATTATCATTACTTATAAAATCTGTACATCTATTGAGCAGCATATGCCAATCACTGTCTTAACATACTTTATGTCCTTTACATCTTAGTTAATCTTTATAATAATTTATACATATGTATGTATAATGAGTTATAGTTGGTTACTTATCCTAAGTCATAGAGTTGGTGAGTAATAGGTTGAGATTCCTACAGGGGTCAGTCAGATCAAAACCCCATATCTTAACTAGTTCACTCCATAAATCATTGCCATCCTGAGACCCATGTTAGATAAGTAAAGAGTAGCCATTTACAGCTGGAGAAATCAGGACTAAAAGAAAACAATTAACTAATAAATGTCCCATAGTTTTGCAGCAGTGGACCAGGGAAAGAAAAGCAGACATTTCGGAAAATGGCTCACTGCCTTCACCACAAAACCACGCAGCCCAAAGTCTTTTTGATGACCCTTTCTTTGGGAGTGGTTATTAACATTGGAAAGCTTGAATGACCCTGATGGAAGTCTAGATTAGCACCAATTGCATTTTTTATTAACAAAAATACAAGCTTACCCATGAGAGCTACTGCCTGGGAGGTATGAAAGAAATATCCAGACAGAGGATCAAAATAAGACAAACAATTTAAAAGCTCTCCTTTCACCATAAATTTGGTGTGCTAGAGGTCGACTCAGACCCCTGTGTGCAAATGAAGCAGAGTACATCTCTTGCTTAACACTGATCTTTTACTCTCCTCTGACGACCACTTTTATTTGGTAACAGGATTCTATTATACATAAAATGGAAATGCTACCAGCTTGGAGTTTTTGCAAATTTTCAGGCCTTTTGAACATTTTCTTTTCACCGAGCATGTGAATCAAATAGAAACAGGACAAATCTCTCTCTCTCACACACGTACACACACACACACACACACACACACACACACACACACACACATACACCAAAACAGAAGAAATAAAAAGCTCTCCAGAGCTCCCCTCCTGGTCCCTACCCTGCTGTTTGCAGCCTGTCCTGTTGAGATAGATTTGAGGAGGGCAAACCACCTAAGTACCCTGGACTGGCCCATTGTTCTGATTTTGCAGGCATATCATTTTTCACCTGAGCACCGTTGCCAAACACCGGCAAGATGCCCTGGTGAAAAACCCACACCTCTCAGTCTGCAGCCGCCCTGCATGTCCCCTCAGTCCCAGCCATTCGATCATCTCGTGTGGAATTGCCTGGAGCTGTTTGTTGAACTGCCTCATGTTACTCTTTGACTGAGAGAGAGACAAATGTTCCATATTATCTTTAATTTCCATAAAATTGTTTTAATCTTTGCTTTATAATAAATGTATAACGGTGCCCTCAGGGGATCTCTGTTTTGTATTATAGGTGTCTCCGTTGGAGTTATGTGTGAGATAGAACTGCTCATTGTTTGCCTTTCACCCAAAGGACTTGAAAGATACTTGGAAACAAAACATTCCTCTGGGAATCAACCATAAGTAGAAAACGGAGCATTTCTTTCCCCCAGTATGCCTCCATCCAACCTCCCTGTCCTGGAGATATGAATATTAGCCAAATCAGATGAGGAACTAAGCAGTAGGAGCTGATAGACACGTGCCCTCCTATGTGCCCTCACACACACACATATGTGTGTGTGCATACATACATATGTAAACATCATCATAAAATGTAACCAATTAGCTCAACTAAAAGCCCTCACCAACATGTCAGTTTTAAATGTTTTAGCTCCCACCGTGGCTGAATATACCAGCTTGATGAAAAAGGAGGCAGTGGGAATGGGGACAGCCCCGTGAATACATTTTTTGACATTTTGTTTATTATCATTTTATCTAGGCTAGAGGTAAATGGATGGACTTGTCAGCAGAAATCTCCTGGTGAAGTAAATAAAGAATCTTAATAGGCAAGGAGAATAGAACTAACTGCAAATTGCTCACAAACAGATCTAATTTATTGGTTTCTTTTTCACTGAGATTCTGTTCTGGATTCTGGCTTTCCCAGAAGAAACAGCTGAACGATGACATGAGTCCATAGGCCGAGGAAGTGCTCTGCCTGGTAGAAGAGGGGGAAAGGCAGACAGATTCTCGGCGCAGCCTTGCTCCAGCTCTTTCTGAAAGTTAGCTGCCTTATTGCTGCTGTGGTATCTCCATGTACAGCTGAAGCCTGGAAGGTCGCTTCTATTTTTATTTTCTGGTCTCTGTTAATAAGCCCATGCTGCATTCATGAAAGAAAAATATTGAATGTGGCCACACCAGTTATAATATTATGGCTATTTGGGTTTAAGCATAATAAAGATACCAACAAGGGCTGCTCAGTTATTAATATTTTTTCAGGTTAAAAGGCAGCAATAAATCATAAAGAGCGTTTCCAAGCAGTAGCACTTTTATAGAAAATTGCTTGCTATTTAAACAAAATATTTGCTCTTCATCTCAGAAAAATATGTGGATGCTTCTGAACAAGGAACTATTTTACCTACTCTCTACCTCCTATAATTAGCCCCACCTGACCTGAAAAAAATTTATTTGCTTGCCTGGACCACAGCAAAATGTGGGGCTCAAATTTGCTTTGGCCAATGGGAAGTTTCATCATTAGTGGCCTATGTTTTTCCACAGGATGTAGGGCCCTGAATTTGAATATTTGTTCCTCTGCATCCATTCTTCAGAGTGGGCTGGAGACCTCCATGCTGGTCTCTTCTGGGCACGGATTTTAAAAAATGGGGAATTTTGATCCAATAGATATGTGTAGGAATTTCTTCCCACTCCCTGTCAATGTCGAATCTCCTTCACTCCTGCCCTTAGGAAAATACCTCTCATGAACCCTGAGCCCAGAGGTCTGCACAGGATGGGGCCATTTATCTTCAAAAGTTGGCTTATTTACATCTTTGGGTGGGAGTTGGGGGGAGAAGGTCATGAAGATATTAACCTATCTTTCTTCACTCCTGGATTAGACTTGCAGGTTAGCAGGAAGTAATGGATATTTTAGACTCTCACATAGTGCTCATTTGACCTTCTCCACTTCATTATAGTCTCTTAAAGAAGCCAGCAGATTTGACTACATCTCGGTAATCTCATAGCTAATGATGGTTTATTGTTTACTCATTTACACTAGAAAGAAAACGTAATCATGAAGAGTTGTTTAAGTATTCCTTTTGGCCTAAAATAACTGTAGATGGCAGATGGGATCAGGACCATAGGTGAAAAACAAACTAACCCACCTTTTTCTAGGTAACTTGAGGTGTCAATTTCATACTCAGTTAAACATGCTTTTTTTTTTCCTCTTGAAAATAAGTTCCTGAAAAAAAGTTCCTGGCATTCCAAGTAATGATTGTAAATCTACCAAGTTAATTTATGAACCAATAAAGTCCTGTCAGGTCTCCTTCTCATCTTCTGGAAAACAGGTCTGCAGAGAAGAAAAAAAGACTGGCTAGTTACTAAGGAAATATATTCTTGCTCCTCATATAGTCCTCTTCAGCCTTGCTTTAGAGTCAGCTGCTGTGCACTGTGGAACATGGAAATCCCTACAAACACAGGAGGTATTTGGGGTGATAATGGTCCACACTGTTAGATAGTAAGGCTTTAAGGAAATTAACAATAAATGCACCAGTATTATATCCAAACTGCCATCAGATTAAATTCAAAACTCTAAATGGAAAGCTGAGGCATTTGGTTCCTCAGACACATAACATAAAATCAAGGCTGATACGAAGAGACAGTATTTAAGATGTCCCCCCTCCCTTTTCTCCTCAGTAAACACCTTATAAATTTGTCTGAAATTTTCAAATTTTGCATTAATTGAGGCTTCTTGCCTGTTCGTTTGAGTTTTGGTGTGAAAATATATCAAATCGTAACATGCAAAAAGCTGCTCTCTCAAGCCACATTTCATGACATGATTTCATCAGATGGTCTTAATTTTCTGCATGGCATTATCTTTCAAGCTGACAGAAAACTGGGCTGTGATATTTGCATCCTCGAGACAGAACCAGGCAGCTTAACTATGTTTCTGCTTGTGTGGGAATTTGGGGCACTTTCACTTTGAGGAATCAAACAAACAAACCTCCTCAAAATAAAAATAAGAAGGTTTCCTTTACTCTTTGAATGACTTTTTTCTCGCCTTTTAACTTACGAAACACTCTGAGCTATTTTGAATGATGCTGTAGTATTCAAATCAGTAATCTCAGTGCATGTGAGGTGTGTATATCTCTTGAAGGTCTCTGAAATCCAGACCAATTAGTCAAGGAGACTGGGCTATTTTACCTAGCTAGTATCCATATAATCGTAAATGTGCAGAAAGAGAGATGTTCTTATGAACAGAGAGTTTAATATTTTAAATATTGAAATCCAGACAAAATTTATCACAAACCTTGGAGTTGGGAGACCTCGCTCACCCTTGACTCTTTTACACACTAGCTCTCACTGAGCAAGTCTCCTGGCTTTGTGTCACTAAGCACATATTTCTTGAGTGCCCATGACATTCTAGGTGCTGTTTGGATACATCAGTGTGAAAATATTTATTTGCTAGTCTAGAAATATAGAAGATCAGAATTGGAAAGGAGTCTTAAAGTGAAATCTAATCGGTTGTAGGTATGAGGGAACCAAGACCAAGCTGAGCCTATGACCCATTCGGGATGTGATGCAGACGTGGTGAGGAAGAACTAGAACTTTGTTCTCCTCTCAATTTCTCCTCTTTCTAACACACCCTACTATCTCCCATGCCTCTTACAAGCTTCTTAACTAGATAAAAAGACCATGAAGGTGTTATTACTTGGATAAAAGAATAGCCATCCCCTCCCTTTGTGAAGTTTCATCAATGAAAACTGTTTTTTGTTTGTTTGTTGGGTTGGTTGGTTCTCCATTTTACTTCCATTTACCTACAAAAAGGAAGTAGTGTACTGGATTGTTTATGATCACCACAGGCCCCACCTGAGTCTTGGCATAGTAAGTACACAATAATCGTCTTAGCTTCTGCACACTGCATTGAAAAGGCTCTTGTCCAGGCCACCAATGAGCTCTGTATTTCCAGATCCACTGATGCATTTTACTTCATCTCTCATTCACATCTGACGTAACTAAGCACTCCCCATTTGGAAGATATTCTTCAAGTGTCTGCGAGGATGCCAAGTATATGGCTTCTCTCTCTGTGGCCGTGCCTTCTCCATCTTCTTTTCTGATTTTCCTTTCTCCTTGACCTCTGACTCCAAAGTGCTACATGTTCACCCACCAGAACTCTTCCCTCCATCCTCTACACTCACTCTCACTGCAAGTTTATCTGGTCAGCCCTACAGTTCTGAATACCGTCTACATGCTGACCACGTACTTGTCCTGGCAAGTATCTTCAGACCTAATCTCCTCTCTTATCTTCAGATTACAGGTCAAACTGCCTACTCATCATCACCACTTTGATATTTAATATACACTAATCAGTTAAGAAAACATTCTGCTCAGAATAACAGAAAGTTTGATTGACATGATAGACTTATTTATGTCAGTCAGGGAAGATATTCTTGCTGTACAGTGACATCAAGAACCCACTCTCCTTCAATCTTCTGTCCGTATGATGCATATTTGGTTCTCATCATGGATAGTCACTACAGCCTAAGTCTTCTTTCTGCACTCCAGGGCAGCGGTGAAAAAAAAACTAAACAATATACAGGAAAAGCCCTGGCTGGTGTGGCTCAGTGGGTTGGTGATCATCCCATATCAGTTCGATTCCCAGTCAGAGCACATGACTGGGTTGCATGCAGGCCAGGTCCCAAGCTCGTGGTGTGCAGGAGGCAACTGATCAATGTTTCTCTTGCACATTGATGATTCTCTCCCTCTCTTTTTCCCTCTCTTCCCCTCTCTCTAAAATTAAATAAATAAAATCCTTATGCATAGGGGGAAAACCTTCTCATAAAGGTAGGCCTTTTTTACTTTTTTCTTCTCTTTTTTTCCCAAGGAGTTAAGCCAGAAACATCTACCTACATATTACTGGCCAGAACTCTATATGAGGGAGGTTAGGAATTGGAGTACTTCATTTTTCAGTTTCTCCTCCAAAGCACAGAAGGGAGAAGGGAGTGAAAGCGTGTTGACCGAGGTAAAGTACATTATCTGCAACAGCACTTCACACTCGAGATGTGCTCCACATTTAAATAGGTTGCCCCTGCATTTTCCATACTCACACTAAAAATTTTTATCATCATTGACTTCTCTCTTCCTTTCATACTACACATCAAATTCAACAGCAAATCCTTTTAGGTCTACCTCCCAAATATGCCCAGACTCTGACCATTTCACACCAGTTCTTCCATCCCCCTTAGTCTAAGCCTCCATCATCTCCTGCTTGAATTATCAAAATCCCTCCTAACTGGTCTCCAGGTACCCTTGCTTTCCCAGTGTAAGTTATTCTCCACTCAGAGACCAAGCATCCTTTTAAAACTTAAGTCATGTCACTTCTTTGCTCAGAACCCTCCCATGACTTCTGCTTCACTCAATATCAAATTCCAGCTCCTCATAAACAACCTGCAATGACCTCCTTGTCCTTGCCCAGCTCCTTTTGGACCTCCCTCTGCTTCAGCCGCATTGGTCTCCTTGGAGTCCTTCTACCATCCCACTGCATTCTCCTGCCTGGAGGCCTCTGTGGTGTTTCCTCTAACACGCTTGACTCCCACACGTCTGCAGGTCTTACTACCCCACTCCCTTTAATCCCTGGTTAAACCTGACGCTGTTACAGAACCTTGCCCTGAATTATTTATGTAAAATAGCAATCTCACTCAAATGCATCTTATTCTGTCTTTTTACATTGCTTTAATTTTCTTTTGGACCACAAGATATATATGTTTTTTTGTTCGTTTGTTTAGTTTTGTTTTTGGTATGGGTTTGTGAAACTTTCTGCTCCCTCAACTAGAACATACTTTATAAGATACTGGGGACTTTGTTTCATTAATTGCCTGCACATGGTAGTCTCTCAGTATGCACATAGCAAAATAATGATTAAGGGTGTCAAAACAAGGGGAGACATATCATGCATTATCCCATTTAATCCTCACAAGTTCAAAAGGTAGGTTTTATTACAATCAATAAAATAAGGTTTAGAGAAGTTTACACCTTACCCAAGATCTCACAGTTTATAAGTGGCAGAACCAGATTTGACTACATATATATCTGACTCCAAAGCCCAAACTCTTCACCCCACCTTTTATTGCCTTTCAATAAATATTGAAAGAATGATTGATATATTTACAGAAAAACAAAAGCCTAACTGGATTTTGCTCGTTCCCCGGAGCTTTTCACGGTTTAATTCCATTTGCACTGGATGCTCAGTTGTAGCCCTTTGTTTCTTCCGTTGTCTAATTTTTAGAAGGAGCATTTCACAAACCTCAAGAATCCTCTAAAGGGAACTTTCTGGAATAACTCCCCACTCCCCACTCCCAAAGAGGATTTGTCTCATAATACTTTGGATAGTCACTCTGTATCTTTTAAAAGATAATAAAATGGTATTAGTACTGCCTAATCTAATGGACCTGTGGGGGGGAGTGGAAACATATTTGTACGATTGACTGTTTTCTTTGGATTCTCACTTTATAATTTAGCTGGCTGCCTGGCATTTTTTCTTTTGAGAAACTCGAAGGAAATTTTAAGCAAGATTAAAGAATCTGCTCCTTAGGAAAGTTTAAAAATAGGATTGATAAATTATGCAAATTAGCACGGAATCTGAACTTTAAAGAAATTAGGCTAGATTTATTTAACAAATGTTTTTATTAAAATAGAAAGTCAGTACGACGGGACTGCAATGCATATTTTCTCTGAGTGGTACATTATTAAGAAAAATTGTGAAGAAATTTGGCATGTTCAAACTGAATCCCGTCTGCAGCATGAGACAGAAGACTTGATAACCCAAACTGCTTAATTCTCCTGTGTGCATATCTATACATGGGCATGTAGTGTGTATTTTAAGTGGCGGTTTATCTGGGTCAGCCAAACAGGGCTGATTCTGGTCAGAACTTTAATTAGTCAAGACTTTGTTTACCTGGTCTATCAAATACAAGCTTCTCCCTATCAGAAAGCCAGGCTAATGAACATAATTGGGTTCACCCTGTTCTGGTATCTTAACAACATCCGAATTAATTTTTAACTCATTTCATTTAAAAAGGAAATGAAAAATTAAGAGTTAGACTGTGAAGAAATTATAGATGGACTGAATTTTCAGCTTAAGTAGATAAGTACATATGGAGAATCCCATAAAAGAGTAATCATACAGTTTCTCGGTGCCTCTGACATTATCTAATGAGCCCCCAGGTTATCAGTTGGTCATTTGGTCAGTTGGTCAGCAAATGCAGGTTTTCTCACACAACTCTCAACCTACGATCCCTGATATTGACTTGTTGGCTACTTCCTCTTTCATATTGGAATGGCTAAGAAGCTATATTTCAAGTAGTTTTTATAAATATTAGCTAAATTTTTACCCTCTGAAGTAGAAGTTATTATTATCTTCTTGCACATAGTAGGCATTTAATATTGAGAAAATTAAAGCGGCAGAGTGGCAGAGCCTCATTCAAACCCAGAACCTGGGTTTGTCACCACTGTGCAATACTGTGCCTGCAAATTGCAAAAAACTATGCTGATTAGCCAGCTGTTAGTGCCTGCTAGGTATACAATTTCTGCTACAGAGTTCAACACTTGCTATGATGGCTGAAATGCCATGTAGAAAGAAGTTCTAGATAGGAGTCCAGATACCCAGTTTCAAGTGACAGCTCCACCACGAGCTAGCAGCATGACACTAGACAAGTGAGCTCCTCTTGACTCTTCAGTGTCCCCCACTGAAAAATGAGGGGAATGGACACTAAATTATTTTAAGGTTCCTTTTAGCTATAACGTTTTATGAGTCTGCTTCCTCTGTTACCTGTTCCTATTTCTACCATTCTTTGAAAGTTATAGCAATTGATTTTTGAACAAATCTGTGCACTACAAAGTCATAGATGGTACTTTGCAGTGATACTGAAGTGCCTGCCTGTGTCACGTCCATGACTATTTCTGAGGGCCCGATCTCTGGAGTGGGAGACAAACAAAGACTAATGATGCACTGCCTTCCTGCTCCAGGATGATTTGTGCAGGAGAAAACCACTTAAAGAGAATCAACTTGAAATGGGGCCCAAATTTTTGTACTGTGATTCCATATTGAAAAAGAATCTAAAGTATGTGAAAATATGTATACATTTTATCTCATACTAACACATTTTCTATTATATTATTAACCACCTTTAATTTCTAATATGAGAAAACAGTAGATTCTACTTTAAGTTTTGGGGTAGTATTTTTCCAACAAATTTTATGGTAGCCTGATTGAACAAACTATTTCAAATTTGACCTACTATGTTATCATAATATGTATATATATATGCAATATTCAGGAATCTTTGGTTTTACTAGAAACCTCTATTAATCCTTAAATACTAAAATAATTCTCATTTATTTTTTCATTCAACAAATATTTATTTTAATTAACATCTTTTAAATTGGGACTATAATAGATTCACATGTTCAGAATTTTCTTTCTTTTATTTTTATTTTTTATTGTTCGAATACAGTTGTCTCCATTTTCACACCACCATTTCTTCCCACCCCACCTATTGCCACCCACCCTCACTTGCCACCATTGATTCTGTCCACCTTTGGCTTTGTCCATGTGTCCTTTATATATGTTCCTTGACAACCCTTTCTCGTCCCCCCCCCCCCATGTTGTTCTCTCCTCACTCTCCTCTGGCCACTGTCACTTGTTCTTTATTTCCATGTCTTGGTTCTATTTTGCTCATTTGTTTGTTTTGTTGATTAGGTTCCACTTATAGGTAAGATCATATGGTATTTGTCTTTCGCCACCTGGCTTATTTCACTTAGCATAATGTTTTCCAGTTCCATCCATGCTGTTGCAAAGGGTAGGAGTTCCTTCTTTCTTTCTGCTGCATAGAATTCCATTGTGTATATGTACCATAATTTTTGATCCATTCATTTACTGATAGACACCTAGGTTTCTTCTAACACTTGGTTATTATAAATTGTGCTTCTAGGAATGTTGGGGTATATAGGTTCTTTTGAATTGGTGTTTCAGGATTTTTAGGGTATAGTCCCAGCATTGGAATTGCTGGGTCAAAAGGCAGTTCCATTTTTAGTTTTCTGAGGAAATGCCACACTGTTTGCCACAGTGGCTGCACCAGCCTGCATTCCCACCAACAATGTTATGGGATCTACTTTTCTCCCCAGTCTCACCAGCACTTGTTGTTTGTTGATTTGTTTATGATGGCCATTCTGACCAGTACGAAGTAGTATCTTGTTGTGGTTTTAATTTTCATCTCTCTGATGGTTAGTGATGCTGAGCATTCTTTCATATGTCTCTGGGCCCTCTTTATGTCCTTTTTAGAAAAGAATCTGTTCAGATCCTTTGCTCATTTTTAATTGGATTGTTTGTCTTCCTGGAGTCATGTGAGTTCTTTATAAATCTTGGAGATCGAAGTCTGAGGTATCATTGGCAAATATATTTTCCCAATCAGCTGATTCCCTTTTCATTGCTGATCTTTTCTTTAGCCATGCAGAAGATTTTAATTTTGATAAAGTCCCATTTGTTTATTCTTTCCTTTATATCTCTTGTTCTAGAAGACATATCAGTGACAATATTGCTGTGTGGAATATCTGAAAATTCCCTGCCTATGTTCTCCTCTAAGACTTTTTGGTGCCACAACTTATATTTAAATATTTTATCCATCTTGAGTTTATTTTTGTATATGATGTAAATTGGTGGTTGAGTTTCATTTTTTGCATGTAACTGTCCAGATGTCCCAACACCATTTATTGAAGATGCTATTTATATTCCATTTTATCTATAGCCAACATCCCACTCAATAGGCAAAAACTAAAAGCTTTCCCACTAAGATCAGGAACAAGATAAAGATGTCCACTCTCGCCACTTCTCTTCAACATAATACTGGAAGTCCTAGCCATAGCAATGAGACAAGAACAAAAAATAAAAGGCATCCAACCCTGGCTGGTGCAGCTCAATGGACTGAGCACGGGCCTGTGAACCAAAAGATCACGGTTCAATTCCTCATGCCTGGGTTGCAGGCCAGTTCCCAGCAGGGGCCAGTTCCCAGCAGGGGATGCACCAGAAGCAACCATACATTGATGTTTCTCTCCTTCTCTCCTTCCCTTCCCTTCTAAAGATAAATAAATTTTATAAATAAATAAATAAATAAATAAATAAAATAGAAGGCATACAAATTGGAAAGGAGGAAGCAAAACTGTCATTGTTTGTAGATGGCATATGATAGCATATGCTGAAAATCTTACAGACTCCACCAAAAAGCTACTCAACATAATAAGAGAATTGGCAAAATAGCAGGATACAAAGTCAATATTCAGAAATCAAAGGTATTTTTTGTTGTTGGTATTGTACACCAACAACAAAATATCAGAAAGAGACATCAGGAAAAAAATCCCATTTGATATAGCAACAAGAAAAATAAAATACCTAAAAATAAACCTAACCAAGGAGGTTAAAGACCCATACTCAAAAAAATTATACAACACTGAAGAAAGAAATTAAGGAAGACACAAACAAATAGAACCATATACCATGTTCATGGATTGGATGAATTATCATCAAAATGTCCATACTACCCAAAGCAATTTATAGATTCAATGCAATCCTTATTAAAGTATCCATGACATATTTCACAGATATAGAACACACATTTCAAAAATGTATATGGAATCATAAATGACCCCAAATAGCCACAGCAATTTTGAGAAAGAAGAACAAAGTAGGAGGGATCACAATGCCTGATATCAAACTATATTACAAGGCTACAGTAATCAAGACAGTCTGGTACTGGCATAAGAACAGACACAGAGATCAATGGAACAGAATAGACAGCCCAGAAATAAACCCGAGTCTGTATGGTCAATTAATATTTGACAAAGGGGCAGAAACATAAAATAATTCTCATTTAAACTTCATTTGTTCTTCTTGCCCATTTAAAAAAATTAAATGGTTGATTTATTTGTGATTCTTGTTTGTCGTTGGTTTTCCTGGTCACTCAGAGAGTTATGCAATATCATGTTCATCAACTTTATTTTTTCAAGATTTTCAGCTTTGCTCCATAATGTAATTCTTGTGCTTGCATTCTTTGGTACAACAATTGACAATGAAATTCTTACCAATAGAAGCTTTGGCTTGTTGAGAAGGGATGTATCCTGAGCCAAGCTTGATAAATATGGATATTTGTATAAGAATTAATTGCAAGTGTTCAGTACATTGGATAATATTTGCATATTATGTCAACTATTACTTCCCTATGAAACCTCATAACTGCAAGAACTCAGACATAAACACTTAGATATCAGTGATCTCCAGCACAATACAGGTAATTATGACAACCATATTTAATTAGATTTACAGACACACAGAAAGCTTTAAGTCTTAAATGTCTTATGCTGCAGAATAAACTTCAGTGAGCTTCTTTGTCATTTACCACCAACCTAAAAATGGCTTGGCCGTTTTTATTATTGTTGGGAATCACTCTGCCTGGTTTCAGGAGTTGTAACTGCCCCCCATGGCTAAGGCTGAGTGAGCGACCTCCGGAATGAACCACTAAGGAATGAGCCTCCTTAGTAAGCCACTAAGGATACAAAGCTTATCTCTGGCAGCAGCGCTGTTTCTGCTTCACCCCCAGCCCCCAAAGCTTGGTCTGTTAGTCAGTGACAGGTAAGACCCCTTAGAGGAGGGGCAACCTAAGCCAGACACAATCACTTTGGAGGCCCTCAAGGAAGGACTCGGGGGGCTTCAGCAAAGAGGGAATGATGGACCTTCACCCCCCAGCTATTCTGACGTAGCCTGAGTCCCCATTTCTTTCTGGAAGAAACGCTTCCTGGCTCTAATCCACTTAAGCCTAAAAACCTATGGCTGGGAAGGCAGTGTAGCTCTTTGCTGGCTAGAGTAGGTTCCAGGGTGATTGGGCATAAGAAATAATTCACAAAGTCCTGTGAAGCCTGCTTTGCCAAGAGTGTTTTTATTCATACAATAAGGGTCTGAGCAGGAAATGAGTATGACTCCCAAAGTTTTTGCAACCCCCTTACCTGAAAGACACTGACTCAGACTAAGCAATCAGATTTTTTTGAAATGTTATCTATTGTTTGATCCTTGCTGCCTGATGTTCATTGATGAGCTTTACCCATATTCCTGTGTGTTCTGAATCTAACAAAAGCCATTGAAGAAGAGGTTCTTGGCCCTTCTCCTGTGAGAGATTGACCACCTCTCCTCCCCAAGCAGATCACGTCTTGGTAGTTTCATTTTCATCCATGGTGGACGGGGGGACTTGCGGGCAAAGTTGCCCCCACATATTATATATTTGAATAGAGTATTAATTTAAAATAAAATTACAGTTAATGACATCTTTCTTTCTTTTAAGGGAAAGGTATTCCTATATCCTCCTAACAATAATGTAACTGCCAGGTGTTTGCCTACTTTTCATACTACTACAGTAGCATTTATAGTGCTTAGGAAAGTGCTTAGCATGTTGTAAGAACTCAATAAATATCAACATATATTAACAAATCAAATGTAGCAAAGAGCATATCCTCATATTCCCCAGTTGTCTTCTTCTGGGCTCCAAACCCAGAACAGTGGAAGAGGTAGAGAATGGAAGAGGCCAGTGAGAATGCTCTAAATGGAGAAAAAGACATTAAGGGGCAGATAATAAAATGATGAAGAAAAAGCTCTAAAAAGCTTCCTCACTGACTCATAAGAGACAGATACATTCTCTCTCTCTATTTGCTCCCTAACATGCTGCTATTGTTGGAATTATGACTGTACATTGTAATTTTTGTTTAGATGTGTCTTTCTCTTCTAGGCTGTGAGGAGGCCTTCAATTCAGTGAGTAGGTCATAGTCATCCCTCTGTCCTTAGCACCTAGAAAAGTGCCTGACATGCCATTAGTAGTTAATAAATCTCTGTTAAATGAAAGAATGAACATCTGGTGGATGAGTATGGATAGCTTTTAGAAATGCGTCTCCTAGGTAAAGCAAACTGTGCACAATAGGACGGGGCTTGCATCAGTGTGTGTGATTGTCCAAGTTCTGTAGCAATGACAAAGAAAACCACTCAACAACCAAGCCTTTTCCTTTTAGGAACACCCGTACACTATCTACCACTTAGAGCTTTAGCAAAGCTATAGCCTGGGTCATGGCCTCTTGACCTCTAACTCTTTCAAAAACCTTTATTTTTATTTTAGTATTATTGTTACACACTAGTTTTCTTTCTCTGCTCTTGATGTTCCCTAGTATTTCACAGCCATACTCTGATGCCTTGCCTCTGTGTGGCCTAAAAGTCTTTGGTAATGGCATCAGCTAAGTGTGACCAGGTCCAGAGGCAGAAAAGGGTGAGTCCAGGCGCGCCCAGTGAGTTCCTTTTACAGTTAATGTCCCTGGTGTGGAGCCCGAACAGCAGACTTCTGCTTTTGTTACATTGCTGTCGACCAGTACCTGGTAGTTAAGATATTTTCTAAACAAGGACTGCAGAGAGGAAAAAAGGGAGGGGGCATCAGGTAACATATTGGTGGATACTCCACAAAGTGACAGGGAACTGGAGAAAAAATGTGTATGTGTGCGTCCTGCCTGGATGAGCAAGAAAGAGGGAATGGAAGCAAAGCAAAAGGTTCCCAGCAAAGATATTTCAGTCAATTTTCTTCACAAATAAACTATTCCACTGTTAATAAAAAGAGGTTTCTTTTGATGATGGCCAGCTTAAGTGCACATTCTTTGCAGTAAAGTAGCTTTTAAAGCCAGTTTAAAGGGTTAGAAGGGTCTAGAAAAATTTATAACTAGCTGTCTTCTGCTTTTATGCCCTGCTAACATCACTATCCTCCAAATCCTTCCCTCTCCCCAACCCAAGGGAAGAGCAAATTTTCATTGGTTCAGATTAGTGCTGAGTGATGACTTTTTTGGCATCCAAACCAAAGTCAGCTCTGTCTACCAGTTCAATTTCAGGTTCACAGATCTGGGGTGATGTTTTGGCTACTGACGTAAATGTGTTAATTTTTTAACACTCACCAGGTCACCTTTTGAAGTTAACACCCTTTTAGGGAAAGTGAGGGAAATTCACACCTCTTCAAAGGCTACTATTTCCAGAAGTCTTACAAGAACTTAGTGTAGGTTGATCTATATTGAAGCTCATCGCTTGGAAAAGCATGAAACATTTGTTCTGGAAATTTTTTGAAGATCACATAGATAAAGAATAAGTTTATTTGTCTGTTAAAAATATTTGTTAAAGACAAAGCATAAGATGTTCTCATGCTGGAAATTGTAGGGATACCGAAGTTATTTCTCTCCTCAAGGAAGCTGAGGTCTCAGGAGAGTCATTGAAGTTTTAAATGCATTTCCTGTCTTCTCCACTAGATTTTTCTGCAGGCAGACTCTTCTTAAGCTCCCTTATTTTATTTATGTATTTTTAAAATTTTCTACTCCTAGCCCAGAGTCTTTTCTAGAGGACATATTTAATAAATGCTTTTTGACTGCCATTCCAAAGTCCTGGAAAATTTAGGAAATTTGCTATCCATCTTTGTTTTTGTACTCATTCGGATCCACAAGTCAAAAGGTATTGTGCAACCAACAAGCACATGAAAAGATGCCCAACGATCACCAACCATCAGGAAAATGCAAAAACAAAACCACAGTGAGATAGTACCTCATGCCTAATTATGTTGGCCACTATCAAAACAAACAAACAAACACACCCCAGAAATTAAATGCTGGCAAGAACATGAAGAAATTGGAACCCTTGTGCATTGCTGGTGGGAACTTAAAATAGTGCAGCTTCTATGGAAAATAACATGACAGTTTCTCAAAATTTTTAAAATAGAATTACCATATGACCTAGCAATTCCACTTCTGAGTAAACACCCAAAAGTAGTGGAAACAGAGACTCAAACAGGTAGGTACACCCATGTTCATAGCAATACTGCTCCCAGTAACCAGAGATGGGAGCAATTCAGTTGTTCAACAATAGATGAATAGATGAACAAGACATGGTATATTCATGCAATAGAATATTATTCAACTTTAAAAAGAAGGGAAATTCTGGCACATGCTACATTGTGGATGAGCCTTGAGGGCATTATGCTAAGTAAAATAAGCCAGTTACAAAAAGACAATAATGTATGATTCCATTTACATGAAGTACCTAGACTAGTCAAATTCATAGAGACAGCAAGTAGAATGGTATTTGCCAGGGGCTAGTGGGAGAGGGAAATAGAGTTGCTTTAATGGGTATAGAGTTTCAGTTTTGCAAGATGAAAAGAGTTCTGGAGATTGGTTGCACAATGTGAATGTACCTGATGCTACTGAGCTATACATTTAAAAATGGTTAAGATGAAAAATTTTACCACAATTTAAATAAAATATTATTCAAAATAATAAACGAAGCAGTCATATAGGTGAAATGCAGAAGGATGCCCTAATTCCCTCAATATTCTTAAATGTGAATGATGTAGGTCACAAATAAAATTTCACTCTGATTTTTATGAGCTGCAATATTGGCATTGTATCAATTTCAGAGTCCATTAACTTTTGATAACCGGGGCCTTTGGTGACGTACAGTAGATTCTTTGTGTACAGATGTGTGCAGGTGTGTGAGCACACCCGACCCACCCCACCATGTGTACCTTAAATACAGCGATGCTTAATGGAAGGCAAGGCACATGTTAAATGCAAAACAGTGACTGTTGGTTAGAGGGAAGATCTGGAAATCAATGCAACTTAAACGCATCATGGCAAGTCTATAGTGGCAAAATGTTCACTTTTTTCAGGAACACATCTCTAAAATGAGGCTTTGAGAAGATGCTGCTCTGTGTTCCCAGTATGGCTCCCTCCATTGTGTATGTTTTCACTGTTCTCTCCATTAGTCACATTAGTGCAGTATTGTAAACCTGACATTAAAAATATTATTGTAAATAATATAGCTGGGAAATTTAAAGAATCTTTGGTATTAGGGAAGAACTTTTTTTCCCTTTCCTTTCCTTTATTTAAGGGAAAAAAACCCCTAAACACTGTTCTGAAGTGTTTTGTGCCTGCTGTCTACAGTAGGAAATGTAGCATTAAGGAAAGCGATAAAATGTAAAGACTCTAGACCTGCATATGATTGTCCTTATTAAATTGAAGTAAATTTCCTTTATATTGCTCACTGCAAGATTTTTTTCCCCCTTTGGTCTTCTCAGTTTTCACAAATCCAAATGCCTGGGAAGATTTTGGAACTCAAGGCTAGTTTAGGTTGCTTTTATTCTTTTAAAATGTTAAATTAGACTTCGTTAAAAGTAATTAACCCAAAATAATCTCATTGGATTGGCTTTTCTAGTCATTACCTATCAACAGATGGGGTGGGGGGAGGCAGAAGTTCATAATGTGTGGATATTTTGCAGAAATTCTTTTGGTTGCAAAATTGCAAAGAACAGGTTTTCATGAAAAACTCTGGTTTGGTTCTTCAATAGAAAACATATACTTATATACACACACATATAGATATTACATGTAAGTGTGTGTGTATTTATACAAATACACATAATCTCTTCTATGTTCAGAAGCTAAAATCAGATATTACACACCCACAAGTTGCAGGTGTCTTGTCAGGAGTCCTTCAGTATCTATTTTTCAAACCCACACCTAACCAGTTCCCCCGTGATCACCCTCCCATGTGGCCTTTTCTTGACTCCTATTGTTTTTCTAGTTTGGGATTTAATTATTTCTCCACTCATATTAGTGCAGTCATATCTCTGACTCTAGAACTTCTCCAAAAGTATATATACTTACTAGTGCAAAATTAATCTTCCTCCCATCATCTGGTTTTCACCATGACCCTCTCTATCTCATGAAATTCCAGTGGTCTCCATGCCCCACTACATTTAGTCCAGCCCCTTGATTTGTCTTTGAATTTGTTCACAACCCGGACCTAGCTGGTCTCTCCAGATTTATCTTCCACTGCCCCACATGAGCCGCACGTCCAGCCACACAACTTTGCAGTTTGCAGAATACTTTTCTCCTGTGTTTCTGCTATTTCTTCCATGTAGAACCCGAGCAACAATTTACTGCTTATGGAAATTTCATCATTTTGGAGTCCAGAGTGAAAGACACATACCATACGAGCTCACATATAAGTGGAACCTAATCAGCAAAACATACAAGCAAGCAAAATAGAACCAGAGACATTGAAATAAAAAACAAACTGACAGTAACCAGAGGGGAGAGGAGGATAACAGGGAAAAGAAAGGAAAGTGTCATCAAGGAAGACATATAAAGAACTCATGGACAAAGCCAAAGGAGGGAAGGGTTTAGGATGGGAAGTGGGGGTGGGTGGGGCAGGGGAAAGTGGTGGTTAGAAAACAGAGACAAGTGTACTTGAACAACAATAAAAAAAAACATAAAAGAAAAACAGAAGAAATTTCATCCTTTCTTCAGTACCCAAAACCAATTCCCATTCTTTCCATGAAGCATTTCCATACGTTAAATGAAAATGATGCCTCTTTCCTTTAATTCCTGAATTAGGCTTCTCCTCTTGCATGGAAGTGATACTTAAGATGTTTTGTACCTTAACTTTCAATATAGAACCCCTGAGCACATACATTTATCCCAGGAGCTGTGGTTTATCTATTTTCACATTTCCAGAGAACCTATCACTCTGTTTTACATAGTGAATATTTATTGATGGAATGTATTTAGTTTACTCAATTTCCGAAGTTTATTGAGTAAATCTGTTAAGTTAGTTTAATTAATTAACTCAATTAATTTACAGAAGAAAGTTCATGGATTATTATACCAGTACAATGAATTCAGGGAGCATTTATTGGGATACTCACTTTGTTCCAGGCAAGTCCTGGGTATTGGGAGATGAAGGGACTCAGACCAACACACCTGAGGCCATCAGAGGAACTAAGTCAGGAAACCAGTGTATGGGGAATGGCTGCCCATATGCGACCTTCACTCAAGCTGAAAACAAGCCTCTGCCCTCACAGAGCCACAATGGATGGGAGAGTAAAATGCAGCTTTCATGATTCTTCTGAACCTGACAACAGATACAGAACACAGATCTTTACAGTCTCTATTTTCCTTGCCATTTTTCTCTCCCCAGTGAAGTCTGACGTCACACTCTCTTTCCATTTACTGATCTGCTCTCACCCTATGACAGTTTTCACAATTCACTTTTTGTTTTTGATGCTACTAATATGTCTCCAAGTGTAGGGTTTTTTCCTCAGCATCATTTTGTTTGGCAAAATCCAAGTCTTTCAAATCAGATGTGTTTCATCTTTATTTCTGGTTAATTTTAAGATACATCATTGAATATTTTCTCTCTTATTTTTACTTATCCTCCTGGGTCTTCTATTATCTATATCTTAATATTTCTACTTCTACCCTCCATATCTTATCAATTTTCTTTTAGGCTTTGTTTTTGCTTCCCTTTTGTCTCCTGAGAGAAATCCTTGACCAGATTTATTTTTGAGATAAATCTATTTATTGACATAATTAATAAATTAAATTTATTCTAAAATTTATTAAATGTATTTATTTAAAATATTTTTTAAATTCAATAAATATTTTAAGTAATTTTTTATATACTTGACATTTTATTTTTCTATGAAGTTCTTTTCTTTGGTCTGCCATATTTTTCCTAGGCTTCACATTAATTCCTCTTTATAACTTGTAGCTGTTATCAATATCTCAATTTGCCAGTCTGAGGATACTTATTATGCTTATTTTAAACTTGTGTTCTCTTTGATCCATTACTTCTAGTTCATATGAAACAAAAGTGGTTTCAGTTTTGGTCTGTCATAGTGCTTCTGCGCCTCATACAGTTGACTTTTTCAGGAGAACACTGACTACACCTGTGCACTTACACTCTCAAAACAGCCAGACCTCTGTACCATCCACATCTTATCCTGCCACTCTGACTGGCACCAGGCCAGAATGGTACCAATGTTTTTCTGTTTGATGTGTATTTGGCAGTGGGTAATGAGTATATCTAAGAATCTCAACACCAACCTATCACTCTACTATTACACAATTTTTCCCACTCTGTGCTACTCATACCTTCCTCCTGCACAGACCTCATGATTCAAATATTTTCTGCCTTTCCAGGGCTTTTGCACAGTTTTTCTCAGAGACATTACCCTCTCTCTTCCTTTTGTGGCATCTCCAGGGTTTGGTTCTGGGGCATCAAGCCAAGAGGTGTGTTTATTAGCCTGTGTCAGGTATTTTTACATAATTTCCCAGTTAAAAAAATTGTACCCATTTTAATGTCCATTTGCCGAATAAGTTATTTTAGGAAGAAGTGTTTCTTTGTACTTGGCATGACATTCAGGGTTTAGTCTTGATTGATGTGTTCTTGGTTGGAAATATGAAGAGTATATACAATTTAAAGAGGACATGCCTGAAGCTTAGCCTACTAAAAAGTCTTAGTCAATATAGGTCAGGATCCAATCTGAGAAGCAGAACCACTAGGATAAATAGAGAGATAGACATAGAGAGATGTATTGAGGTCTGTCCGGAAAAAGTCCAACCATTGTTAATATAATGAGAATGGTTTGTGCAACATCAGTGTAACCTGGCAGCCAAGGAGAGTGGACTGGAATGTGCATGTGTGAACAATGGTGACTTCACTGTACTGGTCAGTGGGGGTGCGGCTGTTGAGTGAGCATGTGTACTATGTGGCTGTCACATTCAAAATGACTGAATGAGTAGAGCAATGAATCTGCATCAAATTTTGCATTAAGCTTGAACACTCCATGAAAACTTCAGATGATTCACAAGGCCGCAGCTGTGGACACCTGGTGATTGGGAGCTTCAATATGAAAACATGCTCACACACGCACCGTGTCTCCAGAAGTTTTTTTTGTGAAACATCAAATCACCCAGGTGACTCAACCCCCCTACAGCCCAGATTTGGTACCCTACAACTTCTGACTTTTCCAAAAACTAAAATCAGCTTTGAAAGGGAAAAAATTTCCCTTGACTGTCTATGAGATTCAAGAACATACAATGTGGCAGCTGATGGTGATTGGAAGAACTGAGTGAGGTCCCAAGGTGCCTACTTTGAAGGTGACTGAGGTGCCATTGACCTATGTACAATGTTTCCTGTATCTTATACCTTCTTCAATAAATGTCTCTATTTTTCATAGTGCATGGCTGTATACTTTCTGGAAAGGCCAATATATGTGTGTGTGTGTGTGTGTGTGTGTGTGTGTGTGTGTGTGTGTGTGTGTGTGTGTATATATATATATATATATACACACTATATCTATATATAGCTGAATGAAATAGAGAGAAAATTTATTATGGTGATTTTTTTCATACCCAATTATGAAAGCAAGCTAAACAGTTTCAGTAATGTTGTTTTCTTCCCATAGGGTTTGAAGTCCCAGGGGCATGGAGTTGCAAAGGGAAAGTGGAACATAAGGAGAGCAGGAATAAGCAGGACCCCACCAGTATGAGTTGCAATCCACCTGTCAGTTCTCTGCATGAGAACCCATGTCAGTTCTCAATGCTTACAATGTAGATAGCAATCATTTCTTGCAGAATAAGTTAATTTTCCTCTTAAAACCTGGTCAAGTTGTTAAACAAACTGAGGGAGAATCCAGGGAAAGTTAGATCAGTTGCAGGCCAACCTGCTTCCCACACCAGTGAAGTCAGCCAACACGAGTGAAGAGGTGCATGAGCCGCAAAATTGCCTGGTGACCGTGCCCTGCCCTTTTGAGACTATAAAACAATATGACTACTGCTTCACTCCCACCCTCCAACTGTCAAGCAAGAAATGTCTCTTGTGGCCCGCCTTAACCCATGCCATACAGGGAAAGGAATTCTGGAAAATATAATTCAGCCTTGCCAAATGTCTACGGCTCTTCATTCTCTCATTGTATTCTACCTGTGAGCCCCGTTAAATTGAACGTTAGAAAGTATTTGCTATGCGAAGGGAAATGGATAAACCCTTTTGGAAATGAATATATCCTAAAACCCCCTCCTCAAAATTTCTACCTTGCATTAATGACTCAAGATTTTACAGATAGACTTCAACCAATTAACAAAAAACACAGTGTATCAACTATGGCCCTGGTTGGAAACAGATGGCACCCTCCAAGTAAGTAGATATGAAGATAGTTTACAAAGGGGCTACTTAAAAAGCAGTGTCAGGTTATAAGAAATTCACAGGAACAGTGCAGCGCTCTGGGGCTAGTAACATTAGCGCTCTTGCTATATCCTTGCCCAAGGGGATGGGAGCACTCATTTACTGAGAGAGAGTCACATACAGAGAGCTGCCTTGAGAAAACTAGGGACCTCCCATGGAGTGACACAGCCAGTTCAAGTCACACCTGCAAACAGATGAGCCAGAAGAACACCCTGAAAACTGATGAGGCAGAAAAACTTGTATTTTGATCTCTCTTTTCTCCTTCCCTCTGATCTTACCACAGAGACTTCCCACCAACCAGATACAAGTGCCAGAAGGCACACAAATTTAATCTCACTCTCCCAGGGCAGAGAGTATTGTGAGAAGAGTGGGAAATACGTGAGAAAGAGTAAATAGACAAGATTCAGGAAAACCATCATCATCATCTGCACAGAATCTAGAAAGACCTAGAAATTACATGGGCCATCTCTGTTATTTTAAAGGTGAAAAACAATATATCGAGTTTTGGTAATGTATTAGAACTTAAGTTTTCTTAAGGTCAGGGACGTCTTGCTCATGCCACCTAACACCTAGCATAATGTTGGACTCATAGTAGGTGCTCAATAAATGTTAATATAAGTGATTTGATTGAATCACATAAGACAGACACGATTTAAACACTAGAATGCCAACAATATACCACCACCTTGAAATACTATCTTAATTGTCAAATTTCAGAAATACTAGAAATTGAACATTTAACTTTCATTGTCTACTCCCACCAACCCACCCCCAGCCCTGTAAGTGAGAAAAGTCAGAAAGCAGGAAAGGAGAAAATGAAAAGGCCTGCGTGATTTACCACATGTGTAATTAACCTCCAATTAATCGGGATGGGCTGCAGCACTCATACTTCTGTTGGATCTTTCAGTATCGAGCATAAGTCGCTTTTTACCTCTTCACAAGTGCACAATAGCCAGGTGAGTGCTGAAGCCTTCTTACATTTGGAAAATGACTCCATGTGTCTAACACTAGTTTCTCTTTTAAACTACTTGTAAATGATTTATTGTAGTAGCAACTCAGATCATGATAAGATAAAGGTTTGTAGAGGTCATTAAAGAATTTGGGGGAAGTTCCTACAAAGGTGCTATTCTTACAATGTCTGAGTGATAAGGCAACTTAACAATTTATGTCAAAGTTTGCAAAATGTGTTTGATAAACAGTTTGCTCCGCAGACATCAATCATACTTCCTCTCCGTGGTGTGTTGTATTTTTCATGAAGTGAACTTTAGTGACTTTGCCCATCTACAGGTTTTCGAGATTGTAGCATGCTAAAGAGAGCTTCTCATTTCCCCCAGCACAACTGCATTTCAAATCTGTTGATGGAAGCGACATAATGCAGGTTGCCAACACAAACACCTGCAGTAGGTTTGGTAAGAAAGGAAAGTCTGAGGAAGCTGGTGTCATTGGAAAGGGAAGATTCAAACAGCCCTTGGATCTGAGAAAATAGATATACTGGAGGGAAAGAGATAAAGTGTGCGTGTGAACACACACTTACACATGCACAGCATTTCTTGGTGGTGATGATAAGGATCAAATGGAGATGATAATATTCCAAATAACTGTAAATACTGTACTTGCAAAGTGAGGCATTTTATAGGGAGGCATTCTTGAGATAAGGTAGAGAGCTGATTTCCAGTTTCAGCTCTGGTCTTTGCTATGTGTCCTCATTGGGAAAATGAGGATAATAATACCTGCACTATCCACCTTGTAAAGTTGTTCAGAGATGAGACAGGGAAGCCTAGGAACCCCCTTTACAAAATAAACCATAATGTGAAGGGGCCATCACAAGAAATGTTGGTTGAAGAGAGAGTACATAGTTTTTGTTCTTTCATAATTAAAAAGGGAATAAAAAAAAACCACATACCCCAAAAAAAACAAAAAAAAAAAAAAAAAAAAAAAAAAAAAAAAAAAAAAAAAAAAAAAAAAAAAAAAAAAAGGGAGGGGGGGGAGGGGGAGGGGGGGGGGGAGGGGGGGGGGGGGGGGGGGGGGGGGGGGAGAAAAAAGGGGGGGAAGGAAAGGGAGGGGGGGGAAGGGGGGGGGGGGGAGGGGGCTTCTTTCTAAATACCCAAGACCACAGGATCACTTGGTTAACACATGTTCATTCAGCTTCCTCATATCTTACCATTTTAGAAGAAACATTTGCAACTGCTTATAAATCACTTCTCAAAATTGCCCTGGGCTGAAATGATATTTCTGAGTGCATGCTAAAAGCCTATAAATGCTTCTGTTCTTGAACAAAGTGAAATCAGGTTACGTTAATAGAAGTATTAATTAATTTGCTCTAATTTTATTCAGCAGAATTAGCATTATTGAAAAGTCTTTACCATTCTCAGGTACCTGAAGTGCATGAGGCTCTAGAGATGGGGGCTCCAGCTGCAGCACCAACCAGAGAGGACGACCGTGCAGAAGATTATTCTCCAATTTGGAAACCTGAGACGTTACTGGGAAGTGCTGTGGGGTGTGTTATAATGAAAATACCAATCCACATTAGCCATGGTTGCCATAAGCAAAAATCTTAATATCTTGGCCAAACCTACTTAAGGTTCATGTAATAAACCCGCATTCCTAATTTTATTAGTGATGTGCCAAGTTAAGCACTTTGCTGGCCTTTAGACAGATTTATAGCTCGGCTGCGCTGGATTAGTGGTGACTGACAAGAGGACATTGTTTTATAGGATGCTATTTAGATAAAAACCTGCAGGGTGTTTCTGTAATGTTGTCACTTCAAGTCCAAACAGGAAAAAAGAAATGTGTATTAAGGAGGACTCTTCATTAGCTTTTATGAGTTTAATCTTGTGCAGTCAGATGCTTCCTTATAAGGCAAGACATTTTAATGTACAGAGACAACCTTATCTCTGTTCCAGGTTTCAGAATAAAACAATCTCTTAGCCTTAGCACTGCATCAAAAGAGGAAGTTTGATGAGCCAAACTTTACCAAGCACTTAGCACAGTCGCTGGCACATAGCAAACACTTTCTGTGTTTGTTAAATAAGTTAAATTAATAAAACTAAAATCTGTTTTTCTCATCCTATAGTTTATATGCTTATTTTTTAAAAATCACTCTTACCAGCATGTTCTTGCTAGTGGGGTTTTCCAAATTGTTGGTCTTTATTTCTCCCCATGGTTTTTAAAATTTAGATACCTCCTGGTTTAAGGAGGAAGATAAGACCCTTCTGTTTATTCAAGGTCATCGGAGCTGACATTCCCACTGGGTTTTCACTCTGAAAGTAATCTTCTTGTGAGTCAAGGGAGGTCGTATTGACTTCAGATGGTTTTGGTGAGGATGCGAAGTTCTGAGCTCCTTCATACCTCACTATTAACAGCTGGATGATTGTGTGAACACAGACCCTGGTGGCCCTCTTGGTTTGGGTACTGGGAAACAGGTCTTTTTTTTTTTTTTTTTTACAAATGAGTACCAAGGCCTATAAACGTGTTTTCCCAATGACCTAAACAGGTCATTGGCCTGAATGTCAAATTCATTAATCCAAATCACGGCCCTACTCTCTTTTCTCATTAAAAAACAATTCCCTAAACTCGCTCCTCCCTTCCAGGACCAGAGATAAAGATAACTATATCCAAAGCTGATTTTTATATTGTCTCACTGCAAGACTTTTTCTGAAACTCAAACCTCCCAATCAGAGCTCTTAAAGAGTATCTTACAATGTGCTAAATTCTTTAAAAAGAAGTCAAAGAAAAGAAACCAGCCAGTAATTGTGATATTGTTCTCACATTAAGAAAAACATTCTTTCATTACTTATATATCATTAGCAGAGTTACAGAACAAGCAGGTCCCAACAAATGTAGAGGTCAATTCTAAGTGGTGTCTTTGGTTTCACTGGAGTGTTCCTGGACACTTTGGGTCCAGGTGGGAATTTGCTGGAGTGCTGTAATATATTTCACCAGCAAAATTAATATTTTATCCGAGAAGCTCAAAATATTCAAAAAGTATGCATTATTTCTCCCAGCTCTTCACTAGCCGTACTTATTACCTTCATTTACTGAGTCATAACCCCAGCAGTTAAAGAACATCTACAGGGTCACAGGAAAAGGAGTGGCCCCCGTGATCCCAACCTCAGCCTTTTACGGGGCTCATTTCCACAGAACACGGCCCCTCCCCTGTGGGCGGGGCCCTGTGGGCTCTCAGCCAATTTGCTAATCCAGGTACAGGAAACACAAACTAGGCATCATCTGTCCTAACTCTCATTCTGAATGTTCCTAATGCTTTTGGTCAAATGTCTGGTTGGAAAAAGTAGACCGCCTGGGCCTGTAACCTGCCTCTTCCACAGATAAGTGGTGCGATCATCCTGATCCCTTCTCTCATCCGTAAAATAAGGTTAATAATAGTATTTCCCTCACTGCACAGGAAATTAAATGTGAAGTCCCTAAAACAGTGCCTAGTGCACAGTGCCTAACAAGTGTCAGCTTAAGCATTATTACTCATCTTTCCTTGAAATAAAAAAAAACTCAAGTTAGACTGGGCCCGACTTCTTCCCAGTAGACTTATCCACTTGGTTACCTTCTAGACATGTACAAGGGTGAGCTTAGCATGTCAAAACACAGGTACAGGGGATAAAGTCCTGAAAACTGTCATCGTAGCGTAGCCCTGCTCTGTGCTGACTGTCAGCTCCAGCACTCAGATTTAAATATTTATGTTTGTGTGTGTGTGTCATGTTTCTGTACGTATCCATGTATGCATAAATGTGCATATGTGTATATTTCCTATGCTAGAACTAAGTGGAAAAAAAATGAATGTGAATGAGTGAATGGCCACCTGGCACTAAAATATTGCTTCATCAGTACTCTGCTAAAATTCCTACAAGACCGCTTTCATTTCCCAAATTTTCGTTTTGTGTATGTTCATAGTTGGCTCCTAGGTAGAGAGTTATCTCTTTGAATTCTAGTTTGAAAAGCAGTTCTCATCACTACACCCTGACGTTGTGGCTTCTCCTCTCCCTTCCCTTCTTTTCCTCCAGCCTCCCCCTCTTCTCTAGGTCTGAGATGGCAGATGAGCCTTCCTCTCCCCTATTCTGCCCCATTAACTGTGCTACTTACTTTCTGGGGCCTGGATAAAGTCACATGGCTGAGATGCCATCTCTAATTCCATTTTCCATTTGTATACTGGATTTTGCTAACCACTTTTTAAATAAAAATACAGCATGATTCTAATGTACTAAGGAGTTCCACGGATAACCATATAATTTCAAAATGATACTGATTTTGTTTATATGCAGCATAATCTTTTACAGTCCTTAGTCTTTATTTGAAGCATTGCAAAGTGGATTTTTATGAAAGGTATTATAAAGGGCTCCTTGTTTCTTCATAACAGATCTGAACATTAACTGATCAGAGTTCAGATAAATAGTCTTTACTCTCCATTAAAATATTAAAAAGCCTTTGGTAAGAAACTGGCATAAAGATCCTTCATTCTTGTTTAATGAACACTTGTTGGCAAGTATAACACTTTAATAGCTTTGCAGAATGAATTTTGCGTGTGCATCCTCCATTTCCCTGTCAGACACTTGTCCAGGTGCTGGAAATTTATTGGGGGAAGCATATTTTTACTCATTAGTTTTGTATTTGATTACAGAACAGTAAAATATGAACCACCAAGTCCCCGAGGCATAGCTGTGTACATTGAGATTAGTAATTGCATGTCATCGTCTTTTCCATAGGAATTTATATGAACAGAGAGGATAGGTGTTTCTTAAGTAGGTTTAAAAGCAGAGCAAATTTGTATTTAATCTATTTTTGCAGCTATGGTTTCCCTAATGGAGAAAAGGTTAGGCTGTATCATATATTTTAAACATAGTTTTAATTTATTTTATTCTCTTTTCTATTTTTTTCCTTCACAGTTGAAGCATATCAGATTTTCATAACCACTACAAAAAAAGAAAAATCAGGGCCTGTAAGAATGACATGATATAAAACCTGTCAACAGAGACCAGTTCTGCCCACATTCCAGCAAGCACAATGAGGAAAGATGATTATAGGTGTAGACAAGCTTCGCCATTCAAACAAGAAGCTTAAATACAAAACAGAAATTACAGGTTGATCTTCAAGATACATCTTTTTTTTTTAAGTCTACAAAGTTTTGAATTTTTTTTGTATAAAGATTGTAGCTTTTCCCTTAAACAAGGCATGTGTTGGAAAGCTGGGGTTGTAATTTTTTTAGTTCTACTTAAAAAGAGAAATTATCACTTTGTTGTCTTGCAGCATAACAGCAAACAAAAGAGGGGCATTAAGCAAGTGACTGCACTCTGCACTGTTTGGTGGTTATGCAGTGCCAGCCAGGCTGTGCTCTTTCCTGTAAAGACGCTCATACATGCAATTTCCAAGACAGAATCTACTGAGGTACTTAATGGTCACAAAACTGGCACATTTGATAATTAATGTTCCTCACTGATTTTGTGCTGATGCTACATAGTGATAAACAGGGCCACAAGTTAACTAAACATATTCTTGAGCCACTAGTTAAAATAAGAACACAGGAAGAACTTTCGTAATGTTAGTAATGTTTTTACCATAAAGTGAATGAACACTTGATGGTGTCCTTCTAGGATCAGTGAGAAAACTTTAGACAAAAATGTCTGTTCTGAGAAGCAAAAACCCCTCTTCACGTGGAGGGAATGACAGTTCCTGTGGCATCTCCTGACACTAGATCCTATTGACCAAACAAAGGTTCTTCATTCCCAGGATTCTCAGCTACCAAAACATAAATACATTTTTTAGCACTCACTATGTGCCAGGCACTTGAATTTATATTTTCTCATTACATCCCTATGACAATTCCATATATAAATTGTGTTAAACAAATAAATATCCTCATTTTAAAGAACCTTCCTGAGGCTTAGCAAAGTTAAGGCTTTCACATAGTGTTTTTTGTAAAGGAGGCCATTTGGAAGAAAGGTTGTGCCATATAAAGCCTGCAGTCTTATTGAGTACATGAAACTTGAGTTTGAATCCAAGAGCTACCATTTGTTTTGTAGCTTTGTGAGACTCTTAGCCTCTTTTGTCCTCAGTTTTCTTATCTATAACACGAGGAAGTAAAATTGGAAGACATGTACTCTGGTCTGCAAAACTCAGGACCTTTCCGATATACCACTCTGTCTTTTAAAAACATGAGCTAAAAGTAATTCCTTGTTTCACAACACACAAAGCAAGTTTAAATTGTAACTGAGAGATACCTGAGTTTTTAAATGTACATGATTTTACAAGCATCTTTAATAGACAATTAGCTAAAAGGCTAGTCAATCTGGCTTTGTATGACTTTTTTTTCAACCATTTGTAATAATATTGGATGAAATTTCATTGCTCAAAACACATGCAAAAAAAATTTTTGTCTTTACCCTCAGTTACTAGTAATGGGATTTGACTAGTTGTGTATGGGCATGCTTACAGTTCTTGATATTATGTTGAGTGGTTGACCCAAGACCCCTTTTCCCTTTTTAATGGAGAATAATCTAGATCAAAATTAAAATGCATAAATGGTTGGAAAAAATAACCTAAAATCTTTACTAGATATTACTTTTTCAAAAGAAGGGAAGATTCACCCTGCCTGGTGTGACTCAGTAGACTGAACACCAGTCTGAGAACTGAAAAGTCACTGGCTCAATTCCCAGTCAGGGCACTTGCCTGGGTTGCAGGCCAGGTCCCTAGGTAAGGGCATGTGAGAGGCAACTGGTCAATGTATCTCTTGCACATTGATGTTTCTCACCCTCTCTTTCTCAGTCCCTTCCCATCTCTATAAAAAATAAATAGATAGAATATTTTTAAAAGGAAGGAAAGATTAAATAGTTCAATTTAAAAACTGCCACTTCTGTTTTTTTTAATTATATCAATGTTTTATAGCAAATGGATACTGTTTATTTTTTATTGTTGTTGTTTGTAACTTCCCAATGACTTCAAAAGGGCCATGCCTACGAGGAATAATGTGCATTTCACAGCTAAGATTTAAGGGATTTGAGGGAGTCAGAAAAGCTGAGAGATTATTGAAGCCTCGCAGAGAAGGCCTAGAAGGGATCAGAACAGCCAAGGAAGCTCAAGGAGGATTGCAGGAGCTCCAAGGGAGCTGTGAGTGGATCTGTGTAACAAGCAGAAGTCCAAGGAGCTCCTAAAGAAAGAGGAATGATGAAAGAGAATTAGAATGTCATGGAGACAAGAAAAAGGTGTATGTATGGGCTAAGTATCCTCAGTGTTCGATATTCATCCTGGGCAACCTCACATATCCCCTTAGACTAGACCCTGCCTATATGCTCATAACTCACTCCCCAGGGCCTGAACATAAGTCCAACTGTCTGCTGAACACCTCTGGGTTGGCCAACAGACACTCCACACTCAGGATGCCCCAGATTGAATTCATCATCTCTCCTCCCCAGCTCCTAACTGAGGTATCACAGTAGCTCAGAGACTCTCTCCAACTTGCACCCTCTGTTTAGAATCTTTTCGTTCTGAGATGGTATCTGGACTTGGCTTCTCTCTCTGCTTAGCTACTTTAGATTGACATTTTGGTTTCAGTGCCTGCCTGGACTTCAGTTTCACCTTCATTCTATGCTCTGCAGTCCCACAGGTCATCCCTGGGTCTTACTAAGCTCACATCCTGAGACTAATTCAGTAACTGGCTGTCTACCTGTCTAAGAGGAATTCATCCTTTTAGCTAATTTAGAAATTGGAACTTGCTTTAGAGTCTTCCCTCCTCCTTACTCTTTCTGCCTAATAAGCTACCGGGTCTTATCAAGTCTACCTCAAAAATCTTTCTCCCATTCCTTTATGTCACTCTTATCTTTTTTCCCCACTCTCATTTACTTGGATTCATGATTTCATCAGCCTTTGACTGGAACATTGGAACAGTCTCCTGCCTGGTCTCCCTCTCCACACTATCAGTCCTCATCTCCCACTCTTTTTACTTAATCACGGTTCTCGAATACAAATGCAAGTGTACCAAACTAATTAGTCCAATTAAAATCTGTTAGTGTCTCCTGTTGCCTTCAAAACAAAGTGCAACCTCTTTAAAATAGCATGTAAATCCTTTCCAAGTTCACCCCTTTACTTCTTCCACCTCACTTCCCACCCTTCCTCATGCCACACAGCAGCCTCCAGCCACACCAAACTACTTGCAACTGAGAGCCATGTCATTCTCCCCACCTTTTCTATTCTGGTATTTGAAACACTTTTCTTTCCATCTCCTCCCCTCCCACAGTCAACCTGATGAACAGCTCATTCTTAAGACTCAGCTCAACTGTCACCCAATCAAAAAAGCCTTCCCAGGGATTCTTCAATTCGGTCTCCGTAATCATGACTAGACATACCCAAACTGTATTACCATGGAAGGAAAGGGGCCGGGAATGGTCAAGGCTTACAAGTCGATCCAAAGGATAGAATGGGATGGGCCCACAGAGTTGAGGGACGAGGTCCATACCCAGCTGAAGATGGTGGAAGGAAGTCTGGCCTATAATATTAAGCATGAAAACTTTGAAATAGGTCAATATGCTACAGATAAGAGTTCAGATCTGAAGAAATCAAATAAAAGACATGGGTTTCCTAAAAGGGAAATGAAGCTTGACAAGGAAAATTCAATAGCAGTCAATTAACTTCAGTAGGCCGACAGTTACTTGACATGTGGGAGTCCTGAAAGAGAGAGAACTACAGTTCCTATGCTTACAGAGAGCTGGGTAGCTTAATAAAATGGGGTTTCAGGCACAGGAGACAAGACAAATTACCAGCAATGGGTACAAGGCTAAAAAGAGGAAAGCAGGTGTAGAAATAAGTTAAAAGCCAGTTGTAAGAAGTGGAGGCATACATTAAAAAGTGGCTCAGTGCTGTGCCAGAGCACCTCCGCGCTGTGGCCCCAGACCTCAGGTTAGGGGCTGAGACCAGGTCCCCAATGGGAAAGTGTGACTGAAGCCTCGTCCCAAGGGGGCTGTGCAGCCAGAGCCAGGCAGAACCTGACAACACCTCGCACACTCCAGCTCACACTAATTCTGTCAGAGTAGCAGCTTTTCTTGACATTCGGCCTAATTTTTTTCCTTAATTTTATTCAATGCAATTTGAAGAGCAATTATTATACCATTACACCTTACATTTGTTACACCTTTGCTTACTCTCCTCTAGAAAATCTCTCTCCTTGATATTTGCAGACTGCCAGTGTTGGTAAATTGTTAACACATTCCTGCTCATTGTTGCTTAGTCAGCCCTCTTTCCAGTTTACCTCCATAACCTTTCTCTGTATTCCAGGCCATTTGTTACATAAGCATTTCCCTAGCTCAGGTGTGTCCTCATCTTTCTGACTGAAAATACCTTCATTCAGACGGGGCACTTAGGAGGCAGCTCTCTGATCTTTGGATACGTCGCTGTTGACCAACATGGGGCAAACCCACTGCCAAAACGCAGTTCCTCATCCTCTCCACAGAGGCCCTGCTTCATCTGTGCCTCTGGAAAAAACCTTCAGTCCTTTCTCAAGTTGAAATGACCTCCTTGTCTTGGTAGTAAGCCATCAAACCATTTCTGAAGGCTGAAGAATTTCATTTGCTTAGTAACTACAGGCAGCAGCTTTAAAGACAGAGTCCAGATTGGGGGTCTGTTTCTGCTGTGCAAACCTGGGCAAGCTCCTTAACTTCTATAAATTTCAGTTTTCCTACCTGTAAGAGGGGCATGATATAGAACTAAAGATGCTGCTGTAAGAAGAGAATATATGGGAGCACGGTACAATGTCAGGTATATAGTACTTATTCAACAACTGGGTGAGTCATTGTTATGTATGTAGAAAAACTCTCAGACCCTAATTCTTCATTAGGACATTTTTGAGGGGGAGAGTTATCAAAGCTGACATTTCCTGAGATTTAGCAGTTGACAGAACAAGTTTGTCAGACTTTGGGGGTTTTATTCTCCCAAATTCATTGTGTTCTCTTCTTCCCATACCAGCAAGAATACATTTCTCTGCCATTTTCACCCCCTATTTAGAAATGTTCCTGACGTGAAATTCTAGGAGGTTCCTGTCGCCTTTCAGTTAAAACCCTTATGGATCCACATCCCCTTTGGATGGAGATTCATGATTAAATGTATTTGGTGAGTACTTTCCTCCTCCTCAACTTCTACCAAACACAAAAAATTTAAAAACTGCTGAAGGGGCATCACAGATGGAAATACAAGGGCACATTCTTATTGCCCAAAAGTGCTTTGAGCGTTGATGGCCAGCATGGTTCACACACATCCATCATCTTTTTTCTTTTCATTTTCACACCAAACCTATAAGGGAGGTATCATTATCCTCACATTACTTGAGAAAACTGAAGCTCATTAGTTTTAAGTACATTAGAGCCAATTAACTGCAAAATCTGGATCCCGTCATACCCTGTCTCATGCTTAGTCCAGTCTCCCAGGCTATAGGCTCTAAAAAATAGGGATTTTGAGGCCTCTTTGGTCACCAGATCGTCTCTCAGCAGCTTTAATATGAAACCAACCTTTCTAGGCTTGAATCCCGGCTCTACTGCTCATGACCTGTGCTGTCCTGGGCACATTTTTAAAGCTATGTCAAGCCTTATTTTCAGCTGTAAAGTGAGCATGATAACCACTTTATGGGAGAGCTGGACTGACTTCCCCATGTGTCGCAGGAGCTAGGGAATGGTGGCTGTCCTGCTCTGTCCTGTCTTTTAGGCTGTTGTCAAACATTCTCGGCTCTTTTTTCTTCCTGGGCAAACCTCCTCTGTCCATAAAAGTGTTAATGATTTGGGGCATATCTGAAGTCAAGAGCAAATCCTTGGATCTTGTGTTAAGTGGCCAAAAACCTTGAGATATGCTGCTCCGATTTTTGCCCAAAGCACTTTATGATTTCAATAAGCATAGCTCTGCCTTGCTTCATTTAAACAACGGGCCATCCGATGTTTAGGAAGAAGTGAAAACTAAGATGGTGTTAGTTGGGGTGAGTAGTGGGGAGTTAGTATTTTATTTTATTTTTTTAAGATTTTATTTATTTATCTTTAGAGGGGAAGGGAAGGAGAGAGGGAGAGAAACATCAATGTATGGTTGCCTTTTGTGTGCATCCCCTGCTGGGAACTGGCCTGCAGGGAACCAGTCTGCAACCCAGGCATGTGCCCTGACTGGGAATCGAACCCCGAGTATTTTATTTTTATGTTAAATATCAAATAAAGTAGTTCTCACTCATTTCTGCCCCCAGCAGAACACATTGCCACAGTACTTAAAATGTGTATTCAGTGATGTCATGCAAGTCATTAAAGATTATTTCTGAAATTCCAGAATTGTTTGGGAAATAACCAAATGATTTCACCTATATTCAAGTTTCATGATTTTTTTCTTATCTAGAACATTCAAACAAATTTTCCAGAACCACTACCCCCAACCTGACAAAGCTCTATACCAGTTGTTAACTGGACTGGTTTTGAAGGCAGTGTGGCTCCGTACAGAGAGGACTGGGCAGCCCTTACCCTTGAGTTCAAAGGTCAGCCCCTCCACTTAACATCCTCTGTGACCTTGGGCAGGATTCTCCAGCCTTCACACCTCACCTGTACGACCAGGCAGTCACTCATTCTTTCCTGATCAGCCGGGACACACGAGGCTCTGCTCTAGGCGCTGGGGATACAGACATGAACCCTACCCAAAACCCCCAGCTTTCGAGAAGTCTGTATTCCAGATGTGGTGGCCAAAATTAACAAGTAAACAAGCACATAACTCCTAAATGTCAGATGGTGAAACTAACTTGACAGAAAAATAAAGCAGGCTAAGGACAACAGGGGGTGCGGGACAGGGCGGGGATGACCTGCTGTGGATCCTGGGACATCAGAGCATCAGCACTGCCAGCCTCCTACCAGGCTCGTGAGAACAGGCTGCCTGAGAGAGTTCTTCGAAACTTTTGATTGATTATGAAGAATGGAAGGAAAACAGTAACCATGAAAATAAAGCAGCAAAACAGATATTTTTTTCTCTTTTGTAATGTTTTTTTTTTTAAGATTTTATTTCTTTATCTTTAGAGGGGAAGGGAAGGAGAGAGGGAGAGAAACATCGATGTATGGTTGCCTTTTGTGCGTGCCCTGCTGGGAACTGGCCTGCAGGGAACCAGCCTGCAACCCAGGCATGTGCCCTGACTGGGAATCGAACTGCGATCCTTTGATTCGCAGGCCAGTGCTCAATCCACTGAGCTACACCAGCCAGGGCGCAAAACAGATATTTTAATTAACGCCAATGAGGCTGTAGTGTGAGATGATTTTATCTGAATCCTCCTTCTGACATGAAACATGGGAATGTAAGTCACTCCATCCCTCTGCACCTCAACTCCTTCCTCTGCAAAATGGGGATTATATAACATTTTCCTCAAAGAAAGGCTGCTAAAAATTACTACATCATTCTCTCTGAGGCAGCCACGTGAAATGGCTATTACTTACAGCCCTCTTTCTACAACCAGTGTGATAAAAGTTATCTAACAGAGCACAGGGTTGACCCCCGCCTCTAAGTGTCAAAGCATTCCATAGCATTTATAGTTCACACTCTGACCATCAAACTTCTCAGTCTACAGAAACTATTTCAAGCTCAAGTGAATGCAAATTTTTTTTGTAATGTGTCCATTGTATTTGTGGATAAAAGTGAAGCCATTGCAACAAATGATACACACAGATTGGTGCAGTCTGAGTGAGCTTCATAAGACCAAAGGGAAGAGGAATAACACACAAGATTCTTAGATATGTCCTTTCTGTCCCTGGGCCCAGTCCCTGTGCCTATTGTCATGGGTGCTGTCACCTGCCGCTCCCGATTACAGAGGTTTTTCAGCCCAGAATGCTTGGGAGAGCTCTCAGGAAAATATTGCCATTCCGAGATTCCACAGTCACCTCTTGTGCGATTCATCTCCACTTGAAACTGAACGGAATCCCATTAATTATCACTTCAGGTAGTAAATCAGTTTCTCGTATGTGAAAAGAATGCGGCAACCCGAGTCCCTCTTTTTGTTTGGGATTGCCAGAGGGTTATTACAGATGGTATTGAACTCATAAGAATAATTTTAGCATTACTGCAACAACAAAGCATTTTGTAAATGCATAACCTTGTTTTTCTCAAAAAGCCCTGAACAACTGTGAAGTCACATTGCTGGTTTAAGTATGATGGCTCTTCTCTCTCTCTCTCGCCTTTCTCCAACTTTAAAAGCATTTATTCAGTCCCTGGCTTTAAAGTCAAGGTAATGTGCTGATTGACTGTGCTGACATAATTGTGTTAATGACAAGACACGACGGCTACATTGTTAGATAGGTCACTTATCATCACTATTTATTTAGTTTCCTTTGCCAAGTCTGAATTATACTTTTTATACATTGTGGTTAGAGTCAGTCATTTAAAGTGCTTCAGTGTTGAAACAACATTTTTTTACAAGTCTTTTAGCTGTACTTCAGGAGAAAAAAGTATTCTACAGCATCATTAAACAGGGTTCAAAGTAAGTCCTTGCAGAAAGATGTGAAGTTTGAGCTCTTAGGAAATGAAATCTTTGATCTCCAAAATGATTAGTGAAAACATTTTTGTACACAGGCCCATATTTATCTCATGTTAAAATAATACAATTTAATCTACCTTATACTTTTTCTTCTGGTGCCTCAAGTCAACCTGTGTCGCTCGTGCCCAGAACTGCCCTCTGTACTTCGCTGAAGGAAGAAGCGGAAGACAGTGCGATCTTTCTGGGCCACGGAACTCTTTGGCTAAATACAGAAGGACCTTACTTATTGTGTGTGGTGCCACCCTCATATTTTGAAAGAACAGTATTTCAAAGATATGACATTCTCAAGGGTATTTTTTAGGTGAAAGTAGAGAGTTAATATAAAAAGAGAAAGAAGGAATCATGAGTCATTAGACTGGGCTACGGACACCATAGGCCTTCCCGAGGCCATTCTGTAACAACAGGAAGTACTCTCCGGCCTTTGGGATGTGGAAGGAGAAGGAATGCTAACATACTTAGCATACAGGCAAAACAAACTCCAGCCTGGTCTACCAAGAGGGATCTAAAACTGGAGTTGGTTAAAATAAATGGTCAAATTGTTTTTCAAGTTCATAGAACTGAATTTTGTTTTTTGATTTTGTTTGCTTTGGGTCCATTTTAAAGCAACATGTATTTATTTACTAGGTGCCAGACACTATTCTAGGCTTTCGGATAGTAGTGAACAAATACAAGCTCCTATCCTCATAAAGCTTCCATTCTGTAGATGAGATACTTGAAAACACTTGAATGTGAAGGCTACAAAACCAGGCAGAATTACTCCGGGATACATGTAGGGATCTAATTGATGGATCATACGATATGCTCTTTGGTTTTCCTGATTGTACCAAACTGATCTCCAACATGATTATATCAGTTTATATGTATATCTCCCCTTCATCTCACCAACCTTCTGGCACTTTCTGTACTTTCAGATTTTGCATATCTGATGGGTGAGAAGTGTTATACTGGTACAAATTAAACTTATATTACAAGACTACTAAGGAGGTTGAGCATCTTTGTGGTTCATTCACTCAGTTTCTTGCTAGTTGTTGGATACTTTATTTTTTCTTTTGCCTGTTCATGTTACCAGCTCAATTTTTTTTTCACTTGCTCATTTTTAAATTGAGATGTGTATCTTCTGCCCCCTGATTCATTGGAAGTTTTCATGTGTTCAGAATCATAATGCTTGGCCTTTAGGTAAGACAAATAATTTTTCCAGTCTTTGCTTTCTTTTTCTCTCTCCATAATCTTGTTGGACAGAAGATTTTTAGGATCTTATTTATTTTATAACCACCATCAATGTGTGGTTACTTCTTGCATGCCCCCAACTGGGGACCTGGCCTGCAACCCAGGCATCTGCCCTGATTGGGAATCAAACCAATGACTCTTTGATTCACAGGCTAGTGCTCAATCCACTGAGCCACACAAGCCAGGTCAGGAGAAAAGTTTTTAATACTGACAAATGTTTCTATTTTTTACTTTGGATTTTCTATTAAATCACCTTGTCTTACCCTCAGATCATAAAGACATTGTAAACATTTTTTCTAAATGTTTTTAAGTTTTGCTTTCCTATTTAGGCCTCTAATTCACCAGGAATGGACTTGTGTGTTTGGTATGAGGTAGGATCTCAGTGTTTTTTCCCACACGGATAACTGGTGTTGATACGGCAGACCATGGTTTTATAGTGCTACTTCAGTCATATGTTATAGTACCGCATATTCATAGATTTTTCTGGACAACTGATCCAATTGCCTCTATCCCACTAGTCCAAAGTATCTAATCCTGACTCAGTCACACACCTTATGAATTACTGTAAGTATAATTATAATGATAATGCTTCCTTTTTATTTTTTTACTTTATTTTTATTGTTTACACTATTTAAGATCTCTCCATTCCTCCCACCCATTTTCTCTGCCTCGACTCAGACCTTGTACCTTTCCTTCCAAATAATGTGCCCCATCTTATTCCTCTAAATCAGCTTAACCCTTTACACTTCCATATTAGTTTTATAATAACTTGTCAGATTAAATTTAACACGTCCTATGCAAATTTTTATTAAACTTTCTAGATTAATTTGGGGAAAATTGGATCACTATAATGCCTTCTTACTCATGAACGTGTTCTCTCCACTTATTTAGATCCTCTTGATGTTTTAAATCTTTCTCCTTTAAGGCTTTTATTTCTCAAATTTTTTGTTGAAATTTCTTTTCTAAGTATTTGTCTAATTATCGGTAATTTATAAGAATGTACCACATTTTTGTATATTGATCATTTATCCTAAAACTTTTTGAAGTCTCTTTGAAATCTTAAAATGTTAGTATTCAATACTATTTTTAATCTCATTAATGGATTATAAATTTTTTCCTTCCTTATTTTTAATTTAGTTTTAAATATTTTCATCTTAAGTATAGACATAGCTAGAATCTCCATCACACAAATGAACACAAGGTGTTAATGTTCAACCAATGGTCTCTCTAAAAGTTTCAAAATATTTTATCATTAAGTATAATATTTGTTGCAGATTTAGCAATTTTTTTCATTTTGAAGAATTTTTTTCTATTTCTAGATTTTTTAAAAAATATATTATGGCAAAAAAGTGTTGAATTTCATAATAATTTCTCTGCATCTGGGAAGTAATCTCATGTGATTTTTCTCCATTAACTTGTTACAAAAGTGAGTTGCCTACATAGATGTCTTCCTATTGAGACAACCTTGCTATTCCTGAGAGACATTAAACATATCATGATTTCTTTTAATATATTAATATATTGTTGAATATATTTTACTTATAATTTCTTTCATTTTATTTTCTTAAATTGTGATAAAAACACATAACGTAAAATTTACTATTTTAACTATTTTTAAGTGTACAGTTCAATATTCTTAAGTAAATAATATTCTTTTTCAACCAATCTCCAGAAACTTTTCATCTAGAGATGTGGTTCTCCCGCCCTCAAAAATCATCATTCTATTTTCTGTGTCTATAAATTTGACTGCTATAGGTGTCTTATTTCAGTAGAATCATACATTATTTGTCTTTTCGTGACTGTCTTATTTCATCTAGCATAATGTTCTCAAGGTTCATAAGTTCATCCGTATTATAACATGTCAGAATTTTCTTCTTTTTTAAGGTTGAATAATATTACATTATACATGTATGTGTTTTCATGTATACACTATAGTTTATCTATTCACTCATCCATTGATGGATACTGGGGTTGCCTCTACCTTTTTGTTATTGTGAATAATGCTGCTATAAACAATGCAAATATCTTCTTTTATTTATGACTTTTAATCTCTATTCATAAATGAGACTATTTTATAATTTTTTTCTCACAATGCCCTTGTTTGGTTTAGGTGTTAAGTTATAATAGCCTAATAAATTTAAGTAAGATATATTTACTTTTATTTTCTTTCTAAAATTATTTGTATTTGATTGGGATTATCTGTCCCTTAAATATTTAGGGCTTATAATCTTTAAAATCACTTGGTTTTCATAAAAATCCTAGAAGAAAATCTAAGCAATAAAATCTCAAACATTGTTCATATAAATTTTTTATTGGATGCATCTCCCCAAGAGAGGAAAACAAAAGAAAAAAATAAACAAATGGCACTACATCAAACTAAAATTTTTGCACAGCAAAGGAAATCATCAACAAAACAAAAAAACAATCCACAGAATGGGAGAACATTTTTGCCCATTTTGGACATTTTTATTAGGGGTTCATATCCAAAATTTATAAAGTACTTACAAAACTTAATACAAAAAAAACCCCCAACCCAATGAAAAAATGCACAAAGAACCTGAATAGACACTTCTTCAAAGAGGACATATAGACTGTGAATAGACATATGAAAAGATGCTCAACTTCACTAATCATCAGAAAAATGCAAATTAAAACCACAGTGAGATACCATCTCACACCCACCTGTCAAAGTAGCTATCATCAATAAATCAACAAACAACAAGTGTTGGTGAGGATGTGGAGAAAGGGGGACACTTCTGCACTGTTGGTGGGAATGCAGACTGGTGCAGCCACTGTGGAGAGCAGTATGGAGATTCCTCAAAAAATTAAAAATGGGTCTTCCTTTTGACCCAGCAATCACACTTCTGGGAATGTATCTGAAGGAATCCAAAATACTAATTCCAAAGAACATAAGCACCCCTATGCTCATTGCAGCAGTATTTACAGTCAACAAGATATGGAAGCCGCCCAAATGCCTAACAGTAGATGAGTGGACAAAACAGCTATGGGACATTTACACATTGGAACTCTACTCTGCCATAAAAAATAAAATTTTACCCTTTGCAACGGTATGGATGGACCAGGAGAACATTATGCTAAGTGAAATAGGCCAGTCAGAGAAAGATAAATACAATATCAATATACTTCATATGTGGAATCTAGTGAACAAACTGAACTAACAAGGAAAACAAGAGACAGACTCATAGATAGCAGATGACAGCTAGTTTGGCAAGGAGGGGTGGTTAGGGAGTGGAGGATTGAGCGAGAAGGAAAAAGTACTCATGGGCATGGAATACAGTGTGGTGATTGCTGGGGCAACTGGGGTATAAAGGGACTAAAATGTAATGAAAAAATACAATAAAGATTAAATTTTAAAAATTAAGATACTTATAACCACCAGCTATATAGTTATAATTTATTGCCACATTTATTGTATTAAATTGTAACAGATATTTCTGGTTTTTATTCTTCTCTTCTCCTTATTAAAAAAATCTCTTTGATAAAAATAATAAAAATAAAATAAGTAAAATCAGTGTTTTATGGTGGTAGAATTTAAACTATACAATTTATTTATTGTTTCCAAGTCTATTCAGATTTTTAAATATTTTGTTCACAGTTGTGGTAAGCTATAGTTTTCTAGAAACTTTTTTCTACACCTTATAATTTTCAAATATATTCACATAACAACTCACATTATCTTTAAATTTGTACTATACAGTTACACACTAGATTTTATTCTTAATACTGTTTTTATATTTTCTCCTTTCTCTTATATCTTATCTCATCTTTTTAACCAATTCTGCCACAGGCTTGATGATATTTTAGTCTCTTCAAAAAATCAACATAAGTTTTCATTTTTTCTCTTATATTTTCTTTATTTTATTAACTGATGCCCTAATTTATAATACTTCCTCTTTTTTGTTTGGTTTTATTTTATTGTGTTTTCTGTAACTTCTTGAGTTGAATAGTAATTCAATAATAGTCATTCTTCTAAAAATTTAAGACTATAAATTTTATGGACACATAATTTTTCTATGTATCACTTTATCTGCATTCTGCAAATTTTATGTAACATTTTTACTTGTATTAAATTTTAAAGATTTCAAAAATCCATTATAATTTCTCCTTTGACATATTATTTAAAATACAATAAATGTTAAAATTTAAAAAGAAATAAAATTTAAATTTTAACATAGAGCATTTGATAGGTTATTTTTTATTTCATTTTGATTACTAAATTATTTTCCTATTGACCACGTCTTTAACTTGAACTAGTCATGTTTTTATTGTCTAAAGTGACTCTTTCCTCTAATAATTGAATTTTAAATTATATCCCCATTACAGTAGCTATAAACATTTTGGTTTTTATTTTTAATTTTAAGTTAAATATAAAAGAAGTTCTATAATAGTCAATGTTCATTGTAAACCCTAAATAAATTGTTGGCTCTTGGAAATTTCTCATCCTTTTGTGTTGTCTTTTAAAATGTCTCTCCTCAGTGGGAGTTTAGTGCAATTGGTCCTAAAAGTATGTGGCCTGGAGCAGAATCTGGAAATCCTATTTACCCGACCATTATACCAGGTTTCTGAGGAATATAATTGTTTAAAATATGTATGTTATAAGCAAATATAATCTAGGTTGCATCTGATCTAGTCTATTCATCTTAGCCCACACATGACAGCCCACTTAACAAACCCAGAAGTGGAGGATCCTTGAGCAACCCTGAGTTCACTTCCCCTGGGACATACTTGTTCTTTGTTATGTATTCTAAAGGCGGGAGTAGTCCTTGATCATGAGAAGTCTGTGGGATCAGCCCTACCCCAAAAGTCTCATGGGAGGAAAGTCAGAGAACAGAGAACACGAGGTAAAGAAACTAAGAGAGGAAGATGTTTAACCCAGGGTGGTTCATTTTATAATCTACATATTTCTTCCAATAAAGTAAGAAAACTTTGTATGCATATGGACTTTGTTTTTGTCTGTGGCTCACTTCAGAGTGAAGGAAGCAGGGGCACTGAGTTCTCACCCCACACCTCAGACCGCAGTCATTCCATTGTTTCAAGAATGTGATTTGCAGACTGATGGCCACAGGGCAAAAGCACTTCACACATCCAAAGAGGAATGCACCAGCATTGAAAGATCAAAATCCTTCTCTGGCAAGATTTTCCCCTTGACCTTGTGACCAATCGGCATTAAAGTGCAGAAGTGATTACGTCAAGTGGAATTCAAGTGTTTAGGATTTTATAAAGTTACTGAACAAGGGAAGTGTATGAAGCTGAGATGAAGAAGATGCATCTAACCACTAACAGGAGAGGAATGTCTAGCACTTAAACTAGGTAAATGTAATACTGAGGTTAATGATTAACTCATTCATTTACTGAATGTTTATGATAATCAGACAAGTGTTTACATAGCATCTACTAGATACTAAACTTTTTATACTTATTAAATTATTTAGCATTTATAACCATCATCTTAATATTGTCATCTCTGTTTTATTGATAATGATGCAACTGAGGCATGACAAAGATCACATTGCTCATTGGTGACAGAGCTAAGGTTCTAATCCGAGCAGACTAGATACAAAGTCCAGGTTCTGCCTAACCAGTCTGCTATATAATTTTATATACATATATACATGTCCGTATGTATGTATGTGTATACACATTTGTATGTATGTATGTGTGTGTATGTGTTTTCTGTCCTCAATGACCTTATAGTCTAGTTAGAGTGATGCCCATGTAAATAGCTAGTATTGAATATCCAGTATTGAAGTGCAATATACCTAAGAGAAAAGGAACTTAAGGAAAAAAAAACTTTTAGTAAATTGGTAAATTGCTATCATTCCTTTGTCATCATTTAAAACAGCTGAATTCAGATTCATTGTTAGATTAAAAATGACAACTGAGACAAAAAAGATAAAAAGAATTTAGAGAGAAAACCAATGATTCATATAGGTTCATGCTAAATGGAAGAAATTATATTTAGTTCTAAGATGAGAACTAAAATAATGAATAGTAACCACTCAGACAAAGACAACCAGAGGAAAGGGTTCCAGGAAGAGGAAAAGCACTCAAAGGCCCTCATTGCAGACACTACGTTAGAGAAGCAACATTAAAAGACATGGTAGTAAATTCTCACATAGTTCTCTAGAAACGCTGCAACACTTATAACCAACCAGACTAGAATTAACTATGCAAAGAAACAAAACAAATTAAATAAAGTCCTAAAACTCCAGAGAAGCCATCTTTATATTGGCCTAAATGTCTTGCACAGTAAGAAAAAACATAGCATGCAAAAGACAAAGGTAGAAATAGTTCTCTTGACTTCTGACAAGCTTGTGGACTGCAATATGTCAGACAGAAAAATTATATTGATCAATAATTTTTCCTGTGTTCCTCCCTAATACTCTCCAACAGACTCTAACTTCCTTGAGTATAGAAATCCTATCTAAATTATGTCTAAATTTCCTTTTAAGAATAGCCTAGAGAAGCCCCAGCCAACATGGCTCAGTTTGTTGGAGCATCGTCCTTGTACACTGAGAGGTCACATGCCTGGGTTTTGGTTTGGTCCCCAGTGGGGGTGCATCCAAAAGGCAACGGATGGATGCTTCTCTCTCTCTCCCTCCCTCCCTTCCCCTCTCTCTAAACTCAGTTAGCATGTTCTCAGGTGAGGGTTTAAAAAAAAGAAAGAATATCCCAGAGAACATATTATAGATGTGTTACCATTACTTTTTACTAGCGAACAGTGTCTCTACCATAATTATTTACATCTCATATTCTTCACTTGTTAACATTTTTCAAGACCTTGATGTTTTTGACCTCTAAGGAGGAAAATTAATACAATTTTCATGATAAGCATAAGTTAGTATATTACTCTTGTTTAAAACAATTTGCTGAAAGTAAAATTTATCCCCTAGAATATAATAGTTCCTTTATGGTCATTATGGTATGAGTAAATATGGATTGCCATACAAATACTGAATTGACATTGTTTTATTATATTTTCCTAATGCAATAGAAATAAATGGGCAATATGTTTTGGAACACATTGTTTTTCTTTCTTCTCCAGACAAGTTCTAAACTATTAGGGAAATCATTAGCTCGATAATTATTAAAAACAATGTACATATTTTATGTGTAGGCTAAAAAAGATAGAATTTTTTCAGATGTACTGAGTGCTTTTGAGACTTCAGGGTCACTCTGACCATGTCACGTCAGTTCAGACAGTGAAGCACTCTCTTAATTTTCTTTAGTATAATGGGACACTGTAGGCAGTAAAGACTTCTATTGTGGATGCATGACACATAGTGGCTTTTTAAAAATCTTCCCTCAAAAGTATTCACAGATTTTATATATATATTCATATATATATATATATGAATACATATGTGTACTCACTTTCTCTTTCTCTCTCAACATCAAGATTTTATTAAGTATGAAGAAAAGATAAAAAATTATCAGAAAAAAGATACTTTTATTTATTGTTTAAAATATTATATTGTTTATGCTATTACAGTTGTCCCAATTTTCCCCCTTTGTCCCCTCCCCCCACCCCTCCCCCCACTTCCGTAGTCAATCCCCACACCTTGTCCATGTCCTCAGGTCCTTCAGATGTGTTCTTTGACTAGTCCTTTCCCCTGATACTTTTACAAGAAGTCTTATTTTCAACTGATACAAGTGTCAAGACCAAGGCAGACCCAACTATTTCTACTGTTGCTGATCTCAGATGTTATTTAACACAAGTATAGGGATTGAGAGCCTACAGTGTTTCGGGCTCTACATTTGCCTCTGGGAATACAGCAATTATAGCAGTGCATAGGAGACACATATGCTCAGAGCGTCAGGCCGCACTGCAGTGTAAACAGTCTTTAGGGAAAATCCTGCAGAAGGTCATGTGTGTAGCAGACAAACCTCATGTGGGAAGCCAATAACTAACAGTTCCTGTCATTAGTTTTTCTTCAGCGGAGACTGGAACTTAAACAATTATTCTCCTAAATTCATTTTGTTCAGTTCTCTTTACTAGTATTAACTCATTCAGACAGGGGAAACGCCAAAAGAAATCTCTATCCAAATGCAAATATTCGACCAGGTTTGACAATTATTTCTAAACTGATTTATGCTAAACTTCTACATGTCATCTTTCGCCTCTGGTGCCCTTCTCCAGGTGTCTCCAGGCTACCCGCATGCAGCGAAGAAACGCTTCTCGTTCCCACTAACTTGGCTCTCACACTGGACCATACCTTTCAACCCAACACGGATGGTGGATTTTTACCGGATTCCTTCCTCACTGAAAAAAGTTCTTCTTCCTCATTGCGTGTCAAATTTGGTAACTTACTACATGGAAAAATATGCTTATTCTTACAGAGAGTGGCCCATTTTGACTGATGTCAAGGAAGTTAAAGAAAATAAAAGTTCTAGGTCTTGCTATGAGAGTAAAGAAAAAGATCAGCCTAAGTGGGTATCATTGCATTGTTTTCCTTATTATAATTTTTATTATGTAATCATAATAAAGAGAATGCTAGTAGAATTTTGCTTCAGGTTTCTCAGAAGAGCTCAGTTATGCCAGTTTTTTTCTTGTTCTTAATATTTTTTTAAGCAATACATTTCTGTAAGTGTACCGTCTGCCTCTCAAATAGAAACTGCAAACCTTCCGGTGACTGATGTATTCTGAACGCGTCCCTTCATGCAGCTGCCCTGTGTCTTTTCTGTCCCTCATGCTTTGGATTGTATTTTCTACTTGAGGGTCAGTGGTTTTATTCTGATTTTTCATTAGTGATAAAAAGTTTGTGTCACTCTTAAGAATTCATTGGGTGTATTTGTAAAAAGACGTAAATGTTCAAAGTAAATGGAATAAATCCTGTCAGATATTTTTATAGAACAAGAAGGAAGAAAGGCAAATTCTTTTAAAAAGTAACTCAAGAACTTTACTAGGCGAGATGTTGGGAATCAAACACTTGAATCTGGAAAAAGTGACAGTGCAGGCTGATTCCAAGAGGTTACTTACTGGTTTGGACACTCGGTCACCTCCGGCCTGGTGATCCCTGATCATCCCCTAATTTCCCAGACAGATGACCAGCATTTTTTAAAGGAAGCCAAATACCTTGCCAATCATTGAAATTATACAATTGTTTTTAAAAATGTCTGTATCAGATTAAGTAAATCCTTTTCTATTCTTAGTTTATCAAGGATTTTTTATACAGCCATCAGAAGATGTTAAATTTTATATATATTTTACATTCATTGATATGACCATATTATTTTTCTATTTTACTCTATTAATATGGGAATATGGGTGATTTATTGACTAATTTTTGAATGGTAAACCAACCTTGCATTCCTAGGATAAAATTTACTTGGGCATTATTTTTTTATCATTTTATTATATCACTAAATTCTAATTTTAATATGTTTATAACTTTTGCAGTGATATTTGTATGAAAATTTAGCCTGCGCTTGTACTTTTTTTTCAAGTCCTTGGCAGGTTTTAATATCAAGGTTATCCTGGCCTTTTAAAATGAATTGGAAAATGTTTTCAGTTCTATTCTCTGGAAAGTTGATAAGTTAGGTGTATTTTTCTCTGTATAAGTTAGGTGTATTTTTCTTTACATGTTTGGGAGAATTCACTGATGAATCTATATTCATTTAAAGATATTTTTGTGGAAAAATTTTTATTAAAAATTCAATTAATTTAATGGATATAAGAACTTTTCAAATTTTCTATTTATAATTATATTACATTGGAAAAGCTTTCTTTCTAGAAATGTATGTATTTTATCTAAATCTTCAAGTTTATTGGCATCAAGTCTTTCATATGATGCTCTTAATATCTTTTCAGTATCTCTGGGATTGAGCGCTATCCCATTTCTCAGTCCTAATATCAGTATCTTCTCCCTTCTTGCTAATCAGTCTATCAATTTGAGACTTTTCAAAGAACAAACTTTTGGCTTTAGCAGTTATTTTTTCTGGTTTGCTTTTGTTCCATTGTTCTCCACTTTTAATTGTTTCTGTAATGTACTGTTTTTTGTTTTCATTTGTTGTGGGTTTTTCCCCTCACATGTGTTGAGATCAATTCTAACATTATTTTCAGCATTTCTTCCTTTGTACTGTATTCACTAATGTTGTAAATTTTCTTCTGATTGCAGCCTTAGCAAATTCCTAAAAGTTTTGATATATTTTCATTATTATTTAGTTTAAAATGTTTTCTAATTTTCCAGGTGATTTCTTATTTTCTACATAGATTATTTATAAATATGTTGCTTGATTTCTTAACATTTAGATTTTTTTAATATTACGTTTTATTGATTTCTAGCTTATTTCCACTAGATTAGAAAACACACTGATTTTATTCTAAAATTTGAGACTTGCTTAACAATCTAGGACATGGTCAATTTTGGTAGATATTCTACATGTACTTGAACATAATATGCATTGTTAGATTCAGGTATTTTATGTCTTTATTGAATTATATCTGCTTTATTAAGCAATGAGATGCATTCTACTGTTACAATGGTTTATAGACATATCTATTTATAATTTTGATTCTGCTAGTTTTTGACTGGTATGTTTGGAAACTAAATTTAAGAATATTATATGTTCTTGTTGGTTTGATCCTTTTATCATTTTGAAATGTCACTACTTATCTCAAAAAAATATTCCTTTCTCTGATGTCATTATAAATATAGCTGCTTTCTTTTGTTTTAGATTTGCATACTTTTTGTCCATGCTTTTATTTTCATTTTTTGTGTGTACTTTTATATAAGATATGTCTCATGTAAGTGACATATAGTTGTCTTTTGTTTCTTATTTGATCTGACAATCTTTATCTTGAATTGAATTTGGGGGCTATTTACATTAAATGTCATTACTGATATTTATATATTAAAGTTGTAATGTTACTACTTGCTTTCTATTTCTTTCTCCTATTTATGTTTTTTGTTCACTGTCTTCTTTTGAATAAATTATATATTTTAAATTGTCCCATTTTCTCTCTATTAAATGGCTAGTATTTTATTATTTTTTAATGGTTATCCTATAGATTGAAGTATGTATCCTGTTTTATTGTAGTCCAAAATAAATTAACGTTCTTACCTTTTCGTAGGTATTTCCCGTTATTACATGTTTACTTCCTTTGCCCTTTCAAAAACTTGTTTTTCATGCATTTTATTCTACATATATTTTGTACTACACAGGACAGGAGTAGTATTATTTTTCACAGTAAACATTTTTATTTATCTGTATTTTTAGCACTAGTCAATTATTTCTTTCTTTTTTCTTCTTTTCTTTTTTTTTTGACATTGAGCTTTTTTAAAGGTACGTTGGTCTGTACTAGAAAAGCCGGCAAAGAAACCATTTACACAACAGATTACAGTTTCAGCAGAGCAATTTGCCTCATGCAGGCTGAGGCAAGGTGACCATGAAGGAAGCCTCAAAACCTGAGTTTTATGCCGGCTCACCAGTGGCTGACAAGAGAATACGGAACAAGTTTCTCAATTTGTCTATATCCGTTTTCTTTTATCTTTAAAATGACAGGATGGTATTTCAGTTGCTTCTACTGTTATTTTTCTGTTATTCTAAGATGTTTTCATATGCCAGGGCTACTCTAATAGACTGTGCCATTAGATTGTACTGTCTGCTATTATTTTCATTATTAATTAAATTTTATTTAATTAAATTATAAATTTAATTATGGTATGTTAATGCAATTAGAGCCACAAGTATAGTTAACATAAATATTTTGTTATTGCTACTCAAATCTAAAAGTTGAACAAATTAAAATATTTCAATTTTTCTAAGTTATTATATAAAAATAATATTGACAGTTACATTTTTAGGACTAAAAATTTTTTTGTGTGTTTCTGATTATCTGTGATGTTTCTTTCCAATGCTAAACACATATTCACACACAGAGAGATATAAAAGCAAGTTTTCTTATCGGGTAAGTAATTTTATGTTTCCAATTATCTCAAGAGATGTAATGAAATTCTCAAAAATTTATTTTAATTCACTTTAAGTTAAAAAAGAAATATGCCACATACCATATTTTTGTGCTGGTTCGGAAAATAAGAGAAAAATAATTAGATTAGGTTAAAACAGTCCCTAAGGGTTTGGAGATAAAATTTGAAGAACAAATAAAGTTTCTTGTTTCTTGTTACAGAATAAGAATTCAGTAACTATCGAATAAATGAATAAATGTCATGTGAAAATAAGGGAATTAAATTTTGCAGAATCATCTGAACAAGAATGTAATTGAAAATGAATGACACTGCATCGTGACAATATGGGAAAAATCACAATTATTTGACTCATTTGTTTAAGCTAAAACAAAGCATTTATGGAACAGGTCAGCATTTTTGTCATCATAAACCAATGGCATAGTAATTCGTATCTGCCAGCAGTATTCCATGGTAGACATGTAGAAATGATTCCTTATCTAAAGAAGTTCAAGGTAAGGAATGTTCATGTCTACTTTAAAAACTGTTCCCTCTTATTTTCTCTTATCTTGAAAACTCTGTGCTGAAATCTATTCCATAATGTTTAACTTATTAAAGCTAGGCGTTATCACTTACAAAGTGAAAAGCAATCTATATTGTTATGCCTCTGTCCACAGCCCAAAACCTAATTCACCCTGAGTACAATTAGATATGATTAACTCAGTAGGAAGAAAAATTTTTAAGTTTTTTAATAAGTTCTCCAAATCAATTTTCTTATATTTCTTTCTTGGTTGTGTAGTCCAAAGATTCCTTCTTTTTCTAAGTTCTTCTAATGGTTTCTTTCTCACATCCCAACAAAAAGTCCTGCCTTTCCTAGAATTTACTGTGGAAATGTGAGGAGAAAGTATCACTGATTTCAACAATTGAGAGTAAGATTGGGAACAAAAGGGACAAGTCTAATTTCAAAAAAAAAAGTCTGGGCACTTCTGGAGGGATCTGCAGCACATCTCACAGCCTTCTAAATCACATTCATATTTACTTTTTACTCTCAATATAAAAACACCACATGTTCACATTACATAATTTGGGAAAGTAGATAAAGTCTATGGACAGGAAAAAAGGATCAGTAATTTTACCACACAGAGATAGTATCTGTTTATTCTATGGTGTGTTTTCTTCATCCTACATTAAGCCAATATTATATGTACAACTTTGTCCTGTGATTTTTTTTGTATTTTATTTTATAGATATGCTAGAATTTATTTATTTCCCAAGGTACAAAAATTTTGTCCATTTCTAATTTTTTAAATATTTTAAATAATTTTAGATGTACATTACTGTCAAATCTTTATGTGCATAGCTAATTATTTTCTTATGATGGATTATTAGCCACGGGGTGAGGTGTCCCTTTGACAAAGCAATTTATAGCTCTAGTTAAGTTTCCAAATTACCAAGAAGACAATTTTTGTACTCTGTGCCATGATGTACAAGAATAGCCATTTTTCAGCTACCTCAACAAACTAGGTATTATGACTTTCTTTGCTCTTTTCCAATTTTTAGAAAAATAAATGCATCACTTAATTTCATATACTTTCCCCCCACAACTTATTCTTTTTTTTATTAATTTATCTTTAGAAGGGAAGGGAAGGGAAGGGAAGGGAGGGAAGGGAAGGGAGGGGGGGGGGGGGGGGGGGGGGGGGGGGGGGGGGGGGGGAGGGAAGGGAAGGAGAGAAGGAAAGAAATATCAATGTATGGTTGCTTCTGGTGCATCCCCTGCTGGGAACTGGTCCCTGCTGGGAACTGGCCTGCAACCCAGGCATGTGCCCTGACGGGGAATCAAACTGCGATCTTTTGGTTCCCAGGCCTGTGCTCAATCCACTGAGTGACATCAGCCAGGGCCTCAACTTATTCTTTCAACAGAGAAGCTGATCGTGGAGAAAGTATTTAAGCAGAGACTGAACCCAGTGAAATGCAGGCACTTGCCCCACCTGAGCACTTCCAGTTTCCTCACCTCTCCAGTTGAAGGGGCAGATCACCCGCTTGCTTGCAAAGTCTCATTGCTCATTCACTACCTAGTTGGCCCACCAAATCCCAACCTACATTACGGAGAGATCCGATTTTTGCAGAGAAGCTGAAGCTATTGATCATCTTCTGAACTAGATGTCAACGATTTCTATTTGACAGAGGATTGTTCTGTACTTCATGTAGGAGACCAAGGGTGCTTGAGGCTCAGGTTCATAGAATCTGAATTTATTGTGGCTGTGGCTCAGTACATAGTATAGTGAGAATGAAAGGATAAATGCTGGACTTGATACCAAGAGTAGTGATGTTGTGTATTTATTAAACAGCAACAACTTCTCAAAAAATATCATTGTAAGTCAACACTCTCTTAGTTGATCCACAACCTCAAGGTTTTCTAGGGGACCAATATACTGTAGGCCAGTGCTTGACTTTCTTGCAGAGATTAATAATTTAATCACAAACCAATTTTTATGCACCTTGATGATTTTTTGTTTTGTTTCCTGTGCTAAGTGTTCTCTAAAACTTCTGTAGTGGTAAATGAAATCACATTAGAACTGCTAAGCAACTTCAGCTAGCTTATTCAATATTCAAACAATGTTTATCAACCACAGGCAGTGGAATGTATAAGTGAGGAATGTAATGGCTCCAGTCCAGCTCTCCACTTAATAGTCATGATCTCGGACAATTTAGTTAACCTCTCAGTGCCTTAGTTTTCCTTGTAAAAATGAGGATAATTTAAATCTCATTTCAAAAACTGCTATAAGAATTAGATATGATAGCATGTGCTTATCATGATGCCTGAAACAGTTAGTGTCCTATAGACAGTATGGATTGATATAATTCATCTAGAGATCAAACATTCTGGTCAATACAATAATATTATATATACATATACATATATGTATACACATATACATATACATGTACATCTACATATACATATACATATATATATGACTTGGTGACTAATCTCAACTAATTTACAACATAGCAGGGAACATAAAATATGTATGCAAAACCTACAAATTCTTCAAGTTTAAATGCATTAATGTCTTCATCCCATATTGTTCAAGGTAATCTTTTCCATTGAAGCTTAAATGACTTTGCCTTATCATGCTCTACCAAGTTTTGTAATTAATTATGTACGTGTCTGTTCTTTCCTACCAGATGCTGATCTCCTTGAAACTGATTTATTTCATCCTTCTCCATGCTTTGCCCATTAGCTGGCACATAGTAGTATTCAATAACGTTTGATGAATGAATGAATGAATGAATGAATGAATGACTAAGAATGCAGAGTGACATTTGGCAATTGCCATAGAGCATCACAATCAAAACACTGCAGACATTCAGCTTCATCTTCTTCCATGAACACTGGAGAGGTCCAAAAAGATTCACTCTTAATATGTCTTATTAGGAATAGTTTTATTAAAAAACGTGGCATTGAAAAAGTTTCTCAAATGATTGAACAAAGCACTCAGTCTCACTTCACAGAGTCTTAGCTTCTTTAATCAACCTTTTCTAACTCTCTCTCCACAATGCAAAATTCAGGAACCATGTATTTCTTTACTGAATGCATGCCTTTTTAAATTTACAGAAATAGCCCAAGCATTGATTTTGAAGACAACCTTCACCCCCACTGCACATGTCCCAGGAAATGGAGAGCTATGTGACAGAGACACATCACGTGTGCAAAGATAACTTCATAATGGTTTCTGGATTGTTAAAATTGGAGGAAAACATTGCCTTTTAGAGGAAAGTTACAGTAAATGTCACCATATGAATAAACATTGTAGTGACATGCTTAAGCCTGTTTTTACTTGTTATGATTATGTTGCCTGACTCTTACCAGCAGAAGTGCTTCTCTCCTATTTTCTTTCACGTGAACATTTATGATGAAGGGGCAGTGTTCCCCTTTGCTCACATCGGCCAAAATGAGCCCCTTTCACCCAGCAATATTTCAATAGTGAGCAACCAGCATAAACCCAGCTTGCTATGGGCCTCAGCATGTTTCACCAGCTTTACTCCAGCCAACAGAACTGCCGTTTGAAATCCATCTGCTACATTTCACAGACCTAAATTCTGACATAGCAGGTAGTCATTGAGTTCGAACTGAGCAGAAAGGATCCGAGGTTCTAAAGGGAGGCATTCTTCAGCACTGCTCCGTGTTTCCTGAGACGTGAGAACACCTAAGACTGCACTGTGAGGCATATTTTTCCATGCAGGAGCAGCAGAAAACAGAACATGACTCCCCACCCTCTCTTTATATTCCAATGAGATTTGCTAGTTTAACGGGGGCTGCAGTACAAAAGCACTTGTGGTTCATGTTATATTAATAGTGTGGCCTGATTATCAAAAACCATTACTCTTGGTTATCTTGCAGCGGCTGTACTGAGCTGCTATAAGTCAGAGTGACTGCCCACACAGCGTTTGCTCCATGCTTATGATAACAGTATTCTTAATGCTAAAGTACATTTGTAAAATTATTGCCTTTTAGAGATCAGATGTGTTATAAATGAGATGTGATCACCCAATTGCCTTTCCCTGTATAAAAAATTAAATACATAAATTACACGTCAGTATCCTTCACTGTCATGGCTTCACAAGGGTCAGTTTACTTGTGGTCAAACTCAGAGGGATGGCTTTCAAAGCAGATGCTGTCTGTAGCTGAATCCTGGCCAGGGGCACACGCAGTGGTTTTTCTTCTTTTCTTTGATGTTGTCTTCTGTAGTATCGCTTTCTTTCTGGGCCTGGTGGATCCAACCTTTTTTTATGCGGGCTGAGGGGGGCTTTGTTTAGTTTAATTTTGTTTTTTAAAAGCAGTAATGATAATGGATTGGAAACCATACCATTTGCCTACCGATTCAAATCATTGTTTCCTGTTCTTCTGTAGAACTCCACGAGTTCTCAGAGTGGCTGCATTCACAGCTCCTTACTGCAAATACCACTGTGGTTGACTTTTTAATTTCGGCCTAACTATGACACTTTCACAGGCTTGGTTTTATATGAAAGAAGAGACAAAGGCAAGAAGGAAAACAACTCTAATAAAGTAAAAGAACTCAGTTTTAATGCTCACTAATCTTCTCCAGGTTCTATGTTTCATTATACATGTTACACCTACTGGGAATAAGCGAGATATGGCTTTACTTGTGAAAATGCAAGGGACTGTGCATCTTTCAAGCTCCCAAGTTCCTTATAAACAAATATGTAAGGGTAATACACAGGCCACTGTCTCTCCTTATGTTTTTCCTGTATGAGCAGCATTTTAGAATCCTTGATTGTTATAGAGAATTAAGCTTTTCAGCCTTAATTCATTAAAAAAATATATTCATGACAAGTTGTTTGAAATGTAGTCCCTTAAGCTTTTTCTGTCTTTTAGAAACTGTTTCATATCGCTATCTAAGAAGAAAAGCCAGCCAAGATTTACATTTTAATTTAGTTAACCAAATAGTTCAGACTGTGTTCTCCAAAGACAAAGACTGGCCTGTAAGTGGGCCGGATTTTCCTGTATTTTATTGCTGTAATTTGCATGAGAAACACCAGATCCTGTATAATTGTTGCTTTGTTGTTGTGATCCCAGTAGCTGTTTCCAATGTCAATAATTATAACTTGAAATGAAATTTAGTAGCAGTTAGGGGGTGGGGAGTGGAGGTGACTGCCAACCAGTCAGAATTTCACATCAAACTAACCACAGTCTAGCCTTCTAATGGGATGCGAGCAGCAACCAGCTTCCAGCAAAACTCCATGCAAAGTAAACAGAACAAGCAAGTCACTTGAGCCTTGCCGCACTATACATCTTGTGTTATGACATTTTGTTTGGTGTCTAATGAAGAACTAGCATGTTTTATATATGATGGCAGCTAATTGCTTCATTACCCATGCAAATCATAAAGGCAAACTGTGTCTTATCATAAAATCAGTAACTAGGCCATTTAAAAGCCAGGCTCAGGAAAGCATTATTACGTCCATGCTTCTTTTGCTCCTGCATTCTTTTTTTATGACTTTGTATTAAGTTGGAGCATTTTCTCTGTGGTCATTTGTTCCTTTAGATTAGTCTTCAGTTAAGATAAGCATGTAATGGATGAAGCGAGGGGCCGTGTCCAGATTGCTGCCGCTGCTGCTGCTCTTGGCCCAGCTGCGTCAGCGGACGCACCCACCCCTTTGCCCCGGTGCTCCCACCTTATCTGAGAAGGAGGACATTGCGAAGGGAGACTGCAAAGTCAGGGATCTATCTGCCTGTAGAGCCTTGTGCCTGCACCGGCCCTTTGTCAACACGAGAAGATGCCAGTGCTGGGACTCACTGTAGGGCCATCTTATTAAAGGTAACGCCAAAGCAACAGGAGTGGGGAAAAAAAAGAAAATGAAAGGGTAAGCCGGATGGAGAACTGAACACCTTCTCAGACCCCCAGCTAAGTGGGGCTTAGTGACAGTCACCTCTGCATGGCTGGAAATTTGGAACCTCCTGAGCTCCCCATTTCAGATCATTAACACCTTAGCCTTGACCAAGGCTACTTTCCACATTTTCCTAGTAATCAACCCATGCTAATAGGCAGCATTTTGTTGTTTTTCTTATCAGAGGGAAAAGAAAAGTCTTCAACAAAGCAATAAGTAAAAAAATACATAATAACACAAAATTAAAATCTTACAATGCCATTTTCATTAGGGCACCCAACTCAAGAATTGCAGGCATATAGACTGGAAGACAGAGGATTCTATTACAACATATAGAAATTCTAGACTAACTAGCAGAGATGGTGTCATAGTAACAAAGAAATTCTGCCTGTGCACTAATTCCTCACCACAGCTGTTGGGGTGTTAGATCAGGAGGCTGTACACCTTTCTCAGGAATATTAAAGCAGACCGTCTCACCGCCTGTGTCTGTCCTCGTAGCCTCATTCTTGCTGCTAGCAGAGCATGTCCCAACTGTTGTCAATTTATCAATGTAACCTGCACTGGTGGGCACAGTGTGAGCAGCCATTAGGACAGGTGCCTCTATCCATCACAGCCAGTCACTTATTCCACCTTGTCAAGGAAACTAAATGGAGCTTTTGGAGAAATGTAAACAACTCTCTAATGGACAATCAAAGCCCCACTTTCTGAAGCAAACAAGAGGAAGAAATCTGACAAGACATTTTGGGGGGAGGGAGGGTAATATTTAAGTGTTCTTTAAAAGAACTTTTTTAATGGCTGTGGTTTTAAAATGCTAGGATGGAGTGGGCATTAAGAGGAAATACAGGGAACAAGTAAAATAACTAAAACAAAGTCCTCCTTGTAGCCAAAGATTGAGAAACTAGGGTTACAAAGAGGTGACATGTGAAGACGCATGGACTGTGCTGGGGGGGGAGCGACAAAGCCGACAAGAAAGGTAACTGGAAGAAAATTCCCGATAGAAATTGAACGCTTGTCGTTAATTTTTTTTATTAATGTGTTTTTAGAGTTCCAAATATACAGGAGGAGAGACACTATTTAAATATCCACTCCCCAAGACAACCCTTCGTGGCAGAAGCCTAACTAAACAGATGGCTTTTCCACTGTGTCCCTGAACACGGAAAAGTCAGGCTTTGTCAAACTAGGAAGGAAGCAAATTCCTCAGAAATCACCCTGCCTTGCACCTCCTGCTCGGGACTGTTCTTAGCTGGTCAGCATCCTGCTGCGGGGATGGTGTCGAGGGGGAGGAGACAACCCCCCCAGCAGCAGCTTCGGTCCTGGGCATTCAGGGCCGCACCTTGCATGTCACTGAAGTGACTAGGTAGCCAGGGCACATTGTGGAGCGCAGGTGTTCCTGGCACAGCATGCCCAGTGCCTTTAGGCAGATGGACAGCGCCACACTGAGCCAGCTGAAGCTTCTGGGTGGCCTTCCAGAGACGCTTTGTGGTTCCATTCTGGAGGCAACAAAGACTAAAGTAGCTGCCAATAGCTGCATTGTGGGGGAGGAGAGTTGGTCAGTCTCAGAGCTGAATGCAAATAAAGAGAAAAGAGAAATGCTCTGGGAAGAGGGTACCTTCTGGGAATCAGGTAGCAGCGAGGGGCCAGGAGGTCACTGCAACCTTCCTTGCTGACAGGTCTGGAAATGAATAGGAAGACTGAGTTGGGAGTTCTGAAACTGGCCCTGACTCTCTCACAAGAAAATGCCTGCCTGAGTTAACTCTACCTTCCCTGGTGGCGGTCACCTACTTTGTTCTGGTTCGTGTCCTTAATGCATGGTTACCCCAGGATCTAGACGTCAATATCACATTCACATAATGTGAGCAGAAGTTGGGTATTATCAGCCATCTAGTGGCAATGTGATCCCAGTCCTCTAACCAAGTCATCCCCACAGTCTGGACCAAGTAGGAGGATGGTAGTAACAAACCACCCACTGGGGACAGTGTGCGCATCTTTGCTTGTGGCCAGGTGAGCCATTCTCCAAACCAGTGCCCTCCATTCTGTGATCACGGAAATATTCTGTGGTGCCCAATGTGAGAACCGCTAGCTATAGTTTGCTTTTGAGCACATGAAATGTGGCTAGCATGACTGAGGACCTAAATATCTAACTTTTATTTTATTTTCATTAATTTAAATTTAAATAGCACCATGCGGCTAGAGACCACTATTGGAAAAGACGACTCTTGACCTATTTCCTGAAAAAGTTTGACTGTGTATGAATCTGATAAAGTTCTTCCGGAGCTATGCCACCCAGTATAGTCTTCCACATGTATCAACTTAAATTCATTATAATTATAAATAAGTTAATGTTTAGTTTCTCAGCTCCACCAGCTACATTTGCAGGGTTCAATGACCACACGCACCTAAGGGCTATTGTATTAGCCAACCAAAGATGCAGAATTACTTCTTTTTGTAGCAAGCTCTGTTGGACAGAGCTGCCCTGGGAGTCATGGTAGACAAGAATGAAAAAAAGCAAGTAAACCACTAAAAACCATCCCCCAATTCAGCATAAGGTTTACTATGTATCTACTTTTTTTTAAACAACTCTGTCAATTGTGAGGGCTACAATGGTAAATAAAAAATCTATGGCCCTGCCCTGGCTGGTATAGCTCAGTGGATTGAGCATGGGCCTGTGAACCAAAAAATCACAGTTCGGTTCCCTGTCAGGGCAAATGACTGGGTTGCAGGCCAGTTCCCAGCAGGGACCAGTTCCCAGCAGGGGATGCACCAGAAGCAACCACACATTGATATTCCTCTCCTTCTCTCCTTCCCTTCCCTTCTAAAGATAAATAAATAGAAAATTTTAAAAATCTATGGCCCTGTCCACATGAAACTTGGAGACTAGTGGAGATTCAAAAGCAAATAATTGTATTCCAGTTACTGTAAGAGAGGTGACTCTTGAGAGCTAAGTAGCCGATAAAAAGATCAGCCAACATAACTTCAAAAGTCAAAAAAAAATTGTCCCAGAAGAATTGCCCAAGCTGAGACCGGGGAGAAGAAGGCATTAACCCTGGTATTAGAAGTTGAGGGACATTGTGCAAGGGGTAAAATGACTAGAAAGGTATGCAAAATCTAAGTCACATGGGGCCTGGTAAGCCCAAAGTTTTCAGACTTAGTCTAAGAGCAGGGGGAGCCGCAGAAGGATTTTAAGCAGAGAAGTGAGCCAATCATGTGCCCACTTTTAAAAAGTCCTTGACTCCACTGAGAAAATGATTTGCCAAAAGGGGCAAGACTGTAGACCAGTTTGAAAGGTATTGCAATACCTCAGGATCATGTGATGGTAGCCTGGCGTACATAGGAGTAAAGGTGGAAAAAAGCAGGTCGCTTTGAGAAATATTTAGAAATAAGCACATTTAATCCTTCTTCATTGCTCCACAGTCGGCTGACCTATCCAGGTTACAATTATTTATTCAAATTTAGCCATCTGAAAATGAAAATAACAAACTATTGGAAGCCTCTCTATTCCTCATTCTGTTATGTTTCCCCATAGTTTACCGTGATCTTTATCATCGATGGTGTATATTGGAGATTGAAATCCTCTTAAGGCCAGAGGCCAAGCTTATTTCAGTTTACACAGCACTCAGTGTAGCTTCATAAGCAGATTGGCAATTAATTAAAGCTTTCTGGTACTTTGGAAAGGCAGTTTAAATACTCCTATAGAAGGGTGTAGTATTGTCTGTTTCAAGATATATTTCTTTCTAAAGTAATACTTGAACTGAACTTCAGTTTTTTTAGTAGAAATTGACACATCGGCTCATACTAGTAAGAAACCTTCAGATTTCTCAATTTCAGATTTAAGAGGTCAATGACTTGCCTACTAATTTGGCACATGTATTTACTGGGAAAATAAATTGTGCTTATACAGTTTAGGCATCCACATTCTCTAATTGGTTATGATAGAGATTTACTAGCCACTACTTACACAGCTTTCAATAGGATACTAGATGGCTTCATTTAGATGAAGTGATTCTATTATCCCCAATGGCAAAGTAAGAAAGAACAAAGAAATAATGGGCTAGCCTTAAATAGAATCATATACAGTAAGTCCTCACTTAGTGTCAGGGGTAGGTTCTGCAGATTTAAGTGAAATGACATATAATAAAACCAGTTTTGCCATAGGCTAATTTGTATAAATGAGAGTTAAGTTCCTATAGCATCTCATGAAAGTTGTAACAAAACAACATTGAATGAAATAATGTTTTTAAAAAACCTACTGTCCAAGTGGAAGATAGTCATGAACCACTTTATGGCTTCCTTGGAGATTTGAATTCTAAGATCAGCCACCTCAGAGTTAATATCTCACTCAGGACACCTAGGTATTTACTCCCATCTGCAGCCTATTAGCAAATCTGGTCCCTAGAACAATCCAGAAGTATGAAAACATTTGAACCTGGACACCCAATCCTGTTATTGCCACTTAAACCCTAAAATTGCATTATGTATCTTCACATACATGAATTTGACATTCATGGTGGTTTTCATTATCTGTGAGTGACCCTGACTGAAGTTAATCACAATGGCACCCAAAGTATAACGTTAACAGACTCAGAGAAGTTATATCATGTGCTAAGAGCCCCAGTTAGTAAATTTGAAGACCAAGCTTGTCTAACTCCAATGTGAGTGTTTTTCACCACATTATCCTGCTCCCCACAACACAGTGATTCAAATATTATTGAGGCATGAAATTCTAAGGCTGAGGGAGAAACCAAATGTTAGCTGGTGGAGTGACTGGTAACCACCCAGGATCTCCTCCCCTTGGGGCTTTATTGCTCTCCACTCTTTACCAGGAACAAATTAAACTGCTTGGTGTGAAGCACTGCTGAAAAGTAAACTAATTGGGATCAGTGATAAAACTGAAGAGAAAGTCACCCTTTTTAAGAACTTAAGGTTCTACAGAGGCCTGTCAATGGTAATCTTAGGGGCTCAGGTGCAATGCAAGTGGAGTGAACAGAGGGTGTAGCTATGCAGTTTGGAAACAGCTCTAGGTTATTACTTCTCTTCTGATGAACTCGGGCGGTTGTTCTGACAATTTACAGTCTGTGTAATGATGGCTCTGTTTGGATGTAGTAGAGGTGATCTGTGCCTGACTAGAGTCATGTGACTGGGTCCTATAAGTCTCAGTCCTTCATGAATGCTACATTATTATTGCTAAGAATATGTACGTATGTGGTCATGTATCAGGTGCCCCATGATATGGGAAAACTTATTGTAAAACTAAATTCCCAACTCACATTTTTTAATCGAGTTACAATAAAAAGAGGAAGATAGAATCTAGGGAGGCTTTTCTATGTGCTGATCATTGTAATCCTGTTGGGAAAACTACCTAGTGAAGGTGTGGAAATCACACCACACTTCAAAAAGCATGCGCCATCTTTAAGAAACAAAATTAAAACTACCATAGATGTTCTCTTTCTCCTGAGACAGTCTTCCAGGTTTTAGCCACCCAGGTCCCAAAGCAATCTTCTCTGTTGGGCTATACTGTTCTGTTTGAATAGGAAAAAGAAGAAGAAGGAGGAGGAGAAGGAGGCGGAGGGGGAAGGGGAAGGAGAATGTAGAGAACCACAGTGCTTTAGAATTTTTTAGAAAATTTTTTATTGTTATTCTATTAGAGTTGTCTCAATTTTCCCTCCTTTGCCCTCCTCGGCCCAGCCCAACCTTCACTCCCACAGTCAGTCCCCACACTGTTGTCCATGTCCACGGGTCATTCATAAATGTCCTTTGTCCAGCCCCTTCCCCTTCTTTCCACCATTATTCCCTTTCCCACTCTCCTCTGATCACAGTCAATATGCTCCACATTTCCACGTCTCTGGTTCTATTTTGTTTGTTAGTTTATTTTTGTTCATCAGATTCCTCTGATAGGTGAGATCATCTGATATTTGAAAGCACTGGCTGGCTTATTTCACTTAGCATAATATTCTCCAGTTCCATCCATGTTGTCACAAAAGGTAGGAGTTCCTTCTTTCTTTCTACTGCATAGTATTTCATTGTGTAAATATACCTCTGTTGTTTAATTCACTCATTTGCTGATGGACGTTTAGGCTGTTTCCAGCACTTGGCTATTGTAAATGGCACTGCTGTGAACTTAGGGGTACATAAGTTCAACATTCTTAGGGTATATTCTCAGCAGTGGAATTGCTGAGTCAAAAGGCAATTCTATTTTTAGTTTTTTGAGGATATTCTATACTGTTTTCCACAGTGGCTGCTCCACTCTGCATTCCTACCAACAATGCAAAGGGGTTTTCTTTTTTCCTCATCCATGCCAGCACTTGCTGTTCGTTAATTTATAAATAATGGCCATTCTGACTGTTTTGAGATGATATCTCATTGTGGTTTTAATTTGTGTCTTTCTGATGGCTAGTGATGTTGGACATTTTTTCACATGTCTCAGATTATCTGTCTGAGATTATCTTCCCCAGATTATTCCCAATAATGTATGGTTTCTGGTGAACTAATTGTCTGTTTCTGGTGAGGGGCCAATCTGTGTAAAAGGGGCAGCTCTTTTCTGCTGGGTACTGGGCACAGCCCTAGGAGTCAAGGCTGGGTGGGGCCACAACACCCCTTGTTACAGCTGTCTCTAACCTCTCTGCTCTTCTGATTTCAGTGGATCAGTGCCTGGGAAACCAGTGTAGCTTGTAGGGTCTGATAGAAGTTCAGAAAGGGCCCTTTCAGAGCTTCTCTTTCTTTCCCCTGCAGACATGCACCAGGTAGAGGGTTCCTGAGCCTGGCCACCCTGATCTGTATAGCCTGCAATCCTGCAGGTGGGGGATGGGGACACATGCCTGTGAGGGGACCTGCCAACCTGCAACAATGTCAGGTGTTCAGCTCCTGGCTGTCCAGTCCTGGACAGCCACAATCTCAGGTCTCCATCTCCAGGCTGTCTAGCCTGCTGCTCTCATAGGAGACTCAGGCCTGAACTCTCCACTCTGCACACCACCTGTGCCAGGTTGGGTCCCACAGTCCCTTCAGCATGACATTTTCTGCTCTTCCTGTGCAGCTGGACTCAGTGGGACTATACTGCACTTTCACTCTGGTTTCTTTGTTAGTAGCCACTGCATGTGAATGGGCAAGCATGGGGTCTCTGTTGAGTCTCCAGTCTGGCCTCAGGTCCTCTTTTAAAAAAGTCTCTATGTGGCCCCCTCACTGTAGAACCGAGCTCTGGACTGATTCTCCTCAAACTCCATCTTCCCGAACAGCACAAACTTTCTCAGCCGGGGCTGACCACAACCGGCCAGTGCTTCCAGCAGTTTCATATAGTTTCTCTCTGGAATTCTCCTGGATGGTACTGCAGCTATGGATGTCCTGCTCATTTTGTGTGTGGCCTTAGTCTCCCAGAGTTTGTATGTCCTTCCAAGTCTCTTCTGATCAGGGTTGGTGGTTTCCCTGTGTGAGACCAGGGACCCACCCCAGGAGGTGAGGGAGCCATGAAACTGCATTTTCTGACTGATCTCTCCTCTGCTGCACCTTGCACATGGCATTTTCCCCTCAACTTATAAAATCTCTTACCAGACGGTGCAAAGCATCCTCTGTATCCATTGGCTTCAAAAATTCATATCAGCTGAGATTCCATTGATTGTTCAGGTCACTTGAAGGAAGATCAGTGGAGAATCCATTCCAGGGGCACAAGCTAGTGGGCTCAGCTTCCACCTACTCAACCACCATCTTCCTCTCTCTCTGCCCTGAGAATTCATAAAATCAACAGTTTCTCTCCTTACTAACTCAATTCTCTACCTTCCTCATTAAGAAAATCTGTATATACACAAAATTTTTAGTTTGCCAAATTATGTGTGCTGAGTTTTTTGTTGTTGATGCTTTCTTTTGTTCTTTTAACCCTGGGTCATTGAATAACCCATTTGCTTCATTGGTCTGCTTCTCCCTGCTTTTGTTTCCAGCAGCATGTGAAACAGTGTCCTTCATTTACTCAGAGCCCAGTTGTTTTCTCATTGAGTAAATGAATACTGAACACCTAAGGTGAGGCAGGCATTGTTCTAGGTCCTGGGGAGACACACCTGAAAAGAAAAGAGAAAAAGAAAGAGAAGAGAAGAGAAAGAAGAGAAGAGAAAGAGAAGAGAAGAGAGAAAAGGAAAAGAAAATAAAAGAAAAAAGAAAGGAAAAGAAAAGAAAAGAAAAAAGAAAAGAAAAGAAAAGAAAAGAAAAGAAAAGAAAAGAAAAGAAAAGAAAAGAAAAGAAAAGAAAAGAAAAGAAAAGAAAAGAAAAAGACAGCCTGCCTTCATGGAGCTTATATTTTATATATACCAGCAGTTTTTTTTAACATTTTATTTATTTATCTTTAGAGGGGAAGGGAGGGAGAGAGGAAGAGAAATATCAGTGTATGGTTGCCTCTCGTGCGTCCCCTGCTGGGAACTGGCCTGTAACCCAGACATGTGCCCTGACTGGGAATCAAACCATAGTAGTTTGGTTGGCAGGCCCACGCTCAATCCACTGGGCTACACCAGCCAGGGTCACCAGCAGTTTTTAACATGAGCAATTTTGCGCTCTCCTTCCATCCACTCCCACCCAGATGGCATTGGGCAATGTCTGGGGACATTTTGGAGATTTTTGTTTGTCATAATCCAGAGGAATGTAGTTTCCAGCAGTTCGTGGGTAGAGGCAGAGATAATATCCTTAAATATCCTGCCCTGCACAAAGTTATGTGGTGCAAAATGTCACAGTGCCAAGGTTGAGAAGTCCTGGTGTACACACATGCAGTGTGCTAAAAACTGAACGTCAGATGGGTGTGTGAACGGAGATTGCTGTGATTACATATGCACCTGTGCTGGATGTAGGGATAGGAGGTGGCTGGGGTTCTGAAGTGACTGTTTCAGAACCACAACCCGAATGTGTTGGTCAGGCTATGTAAGTAGCAAGCAACATGACATTCAAATCAAATGAGCTAGAAAAAATGTTTTCATTAGTTTACAAGGCTGGAGAAGATGCTGCCTAGCTTTCGGAAGTGAAGAAGGAACTACATGAGCAAAGTCCCCAGGCACTGAAACCAAGGCCAGTCTGCTCACAGGACTCTTCTGCTCTCTTTTTGCTTCTCTCATTCACTGTGCTCCTCTTCTCTTTCAACAATGGTGCCTCGCGTGCTGCTGCTAGTGAAGCATCGCTTCTGAAAGCCCTGGGTCAGACATCCCAGAGGAAGAAGTGACTGAGCACAGCATCCCTATTCCAACAATTTCTTGGCCTTGTTTTGGTCATGTGCCCGCCCCCTGGACCATTCTATCTTGCCTGAGGATGAAGTTCTATGGTGCGTTATCCCCATTCTTAAGGCTAGACAGTAGAGAGGTGGAGAGGGACCCTGGGGTATTATTATTCACAACTCATCATACCTCAGTAAACAGGCAAAATGTAACCCTGCACAGGAAAAAATGTGAGTGGGGAAATATGTATATCTAAGTATACTACAATGGAGAATGTCAAACTGTAGCCATGCTTTAAAGCAGTAATTTCAAACCACTTTTGTGTTAAGATCCTTATACTGACACTCCTTTCTTTCCCAACTTTTTATCATCCAAAAAATTGAAATATATCAGTATATTTATTACAATAGATTTTTAAGTGTATTCTAAGCATTACCTGGAAAATTTAACTGAACAACTACTATGTGTCAGGCTCTTTACTGAACATATGGGACAACACAACAAATAAGAAAACACACCCCCTGCACTTAAGCTTATAATCTAATTGGCATATAAGTCAGATACACCTGATATTTTCCATAAAGATATCAGATGCACGTAATACCGGTCTCCTTTGTCTCTGACTCAAAGGGCAAATGTCCGTGTAACATGATCTGTAAGTTTTATCAATTAGGCTAGCCTGCCAACCACCCCAACCATAAATTCTCCCACTTGCTTTAACTTGTTTCTCCTAGATTTGATGCCATTCCTGATGAGCCTGTCGCACCTGATGGACCTCTAAGATATGGTGGGACAGTCTACTCTGGCCCCATAAGGCCAATAACAACAAAACAGAACCAGTTTTATTGGGCACTGTGTGGAGTGTTTGCATCTCTATCACATTAAAGCTCTTGAATCACATTATGAGGTCAGAATTTATGCCCATTGTGCAGAGTTGGAATCTAAAGCACAAGAAGCCTGGTAAGTTTACCCAATGGTGACCCAGCTTACAAGTGACCAGGCCTGAGTTTGTTCCCAGGCCTATCCTGACTCTACAGACGATGGTGCAGAGTCGCTTTGCCATTTCTACATTCACAAGACAACCAGGCAGTGGAAGTGATTAATATTTTTCAAGTGATATAAATACTGAAAACTAGAGGGGTTCAAGGAAGGGAAAATAGGAAGAAAATTTAGGACAGCTTTGGCAGAAGAGTCTAGGAGAGGTATTCTTCCATCCCAGGTGTTCTATCCCCAGGCTGAGGCAATTGCTGAAAAATGACTTCAGTGTACTTTGCATTTGCCTGGTAAAGTAGTGATGTTGTCTCCACCGACACACCCACGCCAGTGGTGGAAAGGAATGGGCATGGGCCCAGTCGTGCCGCCTACTCCGCTGGGCTCTTCCTCAGACTATCTCCGTGAATCCCCCCGAGGCCTCAGTGGTAGTCATTGCATCCCATCCTTATAGGTATGAAAACTATTTCCCAGAGTGACTAACTAATGGGAGCAAGGTCACAGTTGGCAGCTGGTCTGCTTCTGTAGCCTAGGTTCCTTTAACTGCTTCTGGCCCATCCTGCACTATCCTCATTCCCCTCCTTCCCCTAGAAAATATTGTCCCATTCAAAAAAGGGATTAAAAAGCAGAGCCTCATCCAGATTCCCCTGGGTTAGCACCATGAATTTCTCATACTACGTAAACATGCAAACCTGCGCAGGCAATGAAGATTCCATCCAACACGAGCGGTGCCGGTATTCCCCGCTTTCTGTAAAGCCTAATAATTAACTTTTGTCAAGCTTCATAAAAATGGTAACAGGGTCCTGCCACTCTCCACATGTACAGCAACATTATTATTTTTAAATACGCGACAGTGGTTTCCTCCTGTGGAAAATGCATTTGCCCTCAGTCTAAGGCATCCGGCCACTAAAATCATCATAGGGGAGAAGTGGATGATGCAGATTGAAGGACATGGTTTGTAGATCTCACTTATTTTTGAAATAAAGGATGACTTCCAAAAACTGACATGAGTACAGGGCTTATGTAATCTCCATTCGCAGTGATTTTTCTTTGATTGATGTGCCATTAATACTTTAATTGGCAACAGGTGCAATTGATTGTTGTTCCTACTCTGAGAAATCTGAAATGGAACATAAGGTTCTGATAAATTAATAAACTCCGCTGCTCCAAACAGTTGCCGTGAACTAACTTTTTGTGGAGCACTGCTCCATCAAGCACGCTGAATTCTTTATGTTAAAAAGCAAAGTGTTACTTAGTGATAAATTAAAATTACACAAACAGCCACAGAAAGAACACAATAACATCCCCCCTCCCAGGGAAAAGGGAAATTGCTGGAAGGAGCAGAAGAATGTGATTTATGAAATAAATTGGCTTCCTTTTGTAGACCAAAGTGTATTGTCTCTGGATTCCACATCACATTATTAAAATAATTTTGTGTTATTTAATATAAATGGGGGAAGGGAGAATAAAGGGTTTTTATATAAGGTCCTTTTTCTCCCTGAGGTAAAAATTAATATTGAGCAGAAACCTAGGGAAGAAAATCCTGAAGTTGTTAGAAAAGACCTTAAAGTTGTATTTGTTTTATTTATTAACCCTATATATATTGAAGACATTTACAATTATTTTCTCTGCAACAGTTTGTCTCTGATGAGGACAAAGAACTGCAGGCTTTAATTTCTATCAATGAGAAAGAAACTTTACTCACAGCTCCGGTTTTGATGGTGAATCAGCACAAGCTATTGGTTTCATCTCCTGAACCAAACACTGAAGATGACTCCATAAAGAGGTTGACTGGTATCAGAGCCTCACCTTACCACCAATCCAAGAGTCTCTCCGAAGTGTTGGGAGAGCCTGAGAGAGGGGAGGTCAGCTTATGTGGAGGGATGGGAAATGGCAGCTTGAGTAACAGAGTCCCGTGGACTCTGGAAGATAGACTAGACAGGTAAGACATTTCTAGTTGTGTATTTCTTACTTCTCTAAATGGATCTTTACTACACTGTGGTTATTATAGGTCAGAAACTGAGAAACCTAGGTCCCTTTGGGGGCACAGGAGCTCAATCGGGGGAGTGATGCCAGGCCAGGGTGGGGTCAATGTCCTTGAGGACAGGTGAGCTGGCCGACCCATATGAGCATTTCCTCCCCACCCTTGTGGGTTGTGCTGAGGCCAAATCACTATGAAATAAACTTTATGAGAAAAATTACAAGGATGTGTTAAGCTCAGAAAAGTCATCTCTAGAAATTCTTGCTCTATTTCATAAGCATCTCAAACAAAGTAATAAACAAGAAAAAAAAAGAGACTTCTGCCAAGATGGAGGCGTAGGTGGAAGCACTGCACCTTCTCACACAACTAAGTTTAAAAACAACAGTTTTAGCAACAAATGCAGCCAAACCACAGAAAATTGAACTACACAGAAGTCTGACAACAAAGAACCCTTCAGCCAAACCATTAAGAGGGCAGAGCCAGCAGCAGGGTGGGGTTGGACAGGAAAGATCCACCGGACCCACCCGGGTGTGCTACCCAGGTGCTCCAGCAGCCATGGGTGGATCTCAGCTGTGGAGAAGCAGGCAGACCCACTGAGGGCACAAGGCGGTGGACTCACTAAGGGCTGATTGAGGTCACACATTTGCACGCGGATAAACTGGTGAAGGAGCTAGCAGTGAGACCAACTATACAAGCCCCATCGGCAGGAAGTGTCAGAGGGAACTGCCATTGTCCCTCTCTGACCCCGCCCCCACATACAGCGTCACAAACCAGCGACCTGGGTAGCCCCACCCTGGTGAACAACTAAGGCTCCGCTTCTCATACATAACAGGCACAAACAGATAAAAACATGGCTCAAGAACAACTCAGAGCCCCAGACCCGATAAATCTAAGCGATGAAGAAATAGCCAAACTTTCAGATGCACAGTTCAAAACACTGGTGATCAGGATGCTCACAGAACTGCTTGATTTTAGTCACAAATTAGAGGAACATATGAAGGCTAAACTAATTGAAATGAAGGGAAATATGCAGGAAACCAATAGTAATGGAAAGGAAACTGGGACTCAAATCAAAGGAGTGGACCAGAAAGAGGAAAAAATGACCAAACAGAAAAGGATGAAGGAACAAGAATTCAGAAAAATGAGGAGAAGCTTAGGAACCTTCAGGACATCTTTAAACATTTCAACATCCGAATTATACGGGTACCAGAAGGGGAAGAGGAACAGCCACCAGTGGAAAACTTATTTGAACAAATAGTAAAGGAGAACTTCCCCAATCTGGCAAAGGAAATAGACTTCCAGGAAATCCAGGAAGCTCAGAGAGTCCCAAAGAACTTGGACCCAAGAAGGAACACATCAAGGCACATCATCATTACATTAGCCAAGATTAAAATGAAGGAGAGAATCCTAGAAGCAGCAAGAGATAAGGGACAGTCACCTACAAAGGAGTCCCCATCAGACTGTCGGCAGATTTCTCAAAAGAGACCTTCCAGGCAAGAAGGGGCTGGAAAGAAGTATTCCAACTCATGAAATCCAAAGACCTACATCCAAGATTGATCTATCCAGCAAAGATTTCATTTAGAATGGAAGGACAGATAAAGTGCTTCTCAGATAAGATCAAATTCAAGAAGTTGATCATCACCAAGCCCTTATTATATGAAATGTTAAAGGGACTTACCTAAGAAAAAGAAGATAAAAAAGATGAACAGTGAAAGGAGAGTAAACTCACAGTTATTAAGAACCACACCTAAAACAAAAGCAAACTAAGAGGACAGCTAGAGCCATAGAAATGAAGATCACATGGAGAGTTAGCAACAGAGGAGTGGGAGAAGGAGAAGGGGGGAGAAGGTACAGAAAATAAGAAGCATAGATGGTAGGTAGAAAATAAATAGGGGGGAGGGCAAGAATAGTAGGGGAAATGTAGAATCTAAAGAACTTGAGACACGTGGTCATAAACTAAAGGGGGGAACAGTGGGGGAGGGGGAGGGGAATGAAGAGGGGAAATAGAACAACTGTAATGGCATATTTAATAAAATATATATTTTTAAAAAACCACAAAACTTCCCCAGAAGAGCACATGTTCTTCCTTAAGCATCTACTGGATCAAGTAGATAAAAATTAAGTAATGATATGAAAGACATGAATAATATCCTTAATAAGATTCATTTATTATCAATATATATGCAGCTAGTTACTGTGAGGTATAAATTCAGTGAGGACAAGCATGGAGTGGTTTTCCCATTTCCAAGAACTTCTTTCTGCCTTTTATTGCCAATCTCCCTTTAGCATTCTTTAATGACAGCTTGGACAAATGTCGTGGCTCTCTGATCACTGTTGGTTATTAAAAGTTAACTCTAGTTGAGACTTCAAACTCATTGTCAATATAAATCTCTCCTCCTCTCTCTCCTCTCCTAAAACAGATGGCGCACAGGAATCTATAGCAGAGAGGGATCTCTTCTTTCTCCGCTCTTTTCTACTCTCGGGGAAGGGGTGAAGTCTGGTCTGGTGAGGACTCTGCCTTTTCCTTTTTATGAGGCCTTCTGTTGTTGGGAATAAATCTACTCTAAGTACTCAGTGACTGGTGTTTGAGAGGTTCCCTGGTCTCTCTCTGGTTCAGCCTAGCTCTATGGGCTTATATGGTGGCCAGGAGGTGGGTTTAATAGCAGATTAGACAATAGAAAGAATAGTTTTTAAACTAGTACAGATAAGTTTAAAACATCCAGCTTGAAATACAGAAAGAAAAAATACATAATTTAGGGAGAAGAGTGGGAGAGATATGAACATGTTTAACATGGGTGATTGGACTTCCAAAAAGGAAGGATAGTGAATGTGAGACAAAAACAATATTTGAAGAAATAATCCTTGAGAATTTGCAAAATTGAAAGGCATTAAATCATAGAATGACTAAGCTTTAAAAATCCAAGCAAGATAAATATAAGAAAAACTACATTGAGACACAACATAGTAAAATATGCCAAAATAAAAGCAAAGTCGAAATCTTGAAAGTAGTCAAGAAAGGGGAAAAAAATGTTGCCTTCAAAGGAGCAATGATAAGTCTTAAGACTGATTAACCAATAACAACAACAAAATAACAGATAACAATGGAAAGGCATCTTGTAAAAAAAAAAAGAAAGCAACTACCAACCTGTAACTTTATAGCCAGTCAAAATTTGTCTCAAAATGAAGATGACAAAACATTTCCTTACGCTAAAAATAAAGACAAGCTCAAGAAATCATGAGGACATATCAAGAGGACACAGGAGTCAGCTTGAAAAGGTTCCCACTGGCCAAATCTAGGACACTTTAACCTCAAAATAAATAATGACACTAAGGGATTTTATCTCACTGAATAAAATAAGAATACTTGAGTCTATATTGGTAGCAAGTATGTTATTGAATTAAAGTAGAATGTTAACCAAAAAAATGTATGGGGAATAATGGAGTTGGAAAATTACCATTTGGCAACCATAGTATTAATAATTGACTCAGGCAAGAATCATCAATGTCTAATAAACTACTTGGTGAAAATTTGATGAGGAAATAGGATATTTAGATGGCCTCAAAATATCTTCCCACAAATTACTTATTAATTACAAAGAGACATCATGTACCTTCTAATGTGATGCACAGAGAAGGGAGGATACGTTACTTATGTGCTATTTCTGCCAAAAATGTATGAGTTGACTCTAAACATAAGGAAACCGCAAATGAGGAACAGTCTGCAAAACATCTGGCCCATACCCTTCTAAAATGTCAGTTGTGAGGGAGTTAGGAAGCTGTTGCTGTAGATCCACTAGAGATGATGAAGACATAAACTAAAGCAATGGTGATGAAGATTTGGGAGATGGATCAAAAATGTGATACATAAATTCTACATTTTTAGCATTTAAAGACTGCTTAGAAGTGGCAGGAAAGGAAGATGAAGTCCAAGTTTTCCAGCTGGGATATTTATCCAAAATGAGATTTGGAAGAGCACTTCTAGATAACAAGGTGGGATGTGCTTGGTTTTAGAAGTAGACATACTGTAAAGAACACATTAACCATCCAAGTAAAGATGTCTGACCAGTAGTTGGGTTAAAGGATGAGACAAAGATAGACTGTGGAGACATTATGCGTGGAGATTGGCTGAAACCATTGGATCAGATTAGAACATGAAACATATTAAGAAAGAAAGAAAGATGAAACTAGGGACCACCAAAGGACTGAGCAAAGAAAAAAGAGGAGCCAAGGTAAATGAAAAGAAGAATCAGAAAATTTAGAAGAGAGCTGGAAGGCTTTGCTGTTCAGGAAATCAAAGACTGAGTTTTAAGGCCATGTGCCAGGCACAACAGATATCAGCTTTGTTTACACGTTAGCATATAGGAATGACTCACACATGACCCCTGCCCTCTGAAAGCTCAAAAGTATGTCAGGGGGAAAAACAAAAGCAACAACAGAAAACGTATAAAACCTTAAACATCAATCTGCACAGCACGCAATGGAAGAAAAATACAGATGTGGTTCAGTGGGAACACAAAAGGGAAAAGCTTTCATTCAACACACCTAAGATGTGTTTGGAAACTTGTCTCCTGGACCCTGTGGAGCACCTCTGGGTGCTCTGAAATGAGTGACTGCTGGCTGTGGTGGCACTTGCTTCATGCTGTTAATACTAAGCCCAGGACAACCACTGGTAGGCTTGAGTGAACTGAGTATTGAATAGCTACCCCTCAGAGAATCATGAAAGCTAATGAGTGGGCATCTTACTATTGACATTGCACAGCCTCTTTTTCTAAGAAAAGCCAAGAGAATTCCCATTCTCAGCCTCTCTTTCATTTTTATGTTTTTCTTATCACATTGTTGTTTGGAAACTGTGAAGGAAAAGGTATTTCAGGTAGGGGGATTCTGCACAAGGTCATGGGAACTTGGGGAAAATGCAAATAGTTTAGAGCCAATGGGAGGGTGGCAAAAAATAGCATTGGAAAGAAAGGCAGGTATCCAGTCAATAAGACAATTGGCACTTGGGGCTGGGTGGCAAAGGAGATAGAAGAGGAAATCATAGAAGTATGCTGATAGTGCTTAAAATATGTATCAGGTACCGTTCTAATTATTCTACACATGCTAACTCATTGATCCTACCTCTGAGATAGCTTCTACCATTAGCCTTATATTACAGATGAGAAAACTGAAGCACAGAGAGAGATTAAGTAACCTGCCCACACAGTAAATGGTGCAACTTGTACTTTAAACTAGGAAATGTAGCTCCAGAGTCTATCTGTGCCCTTAACCTCCACACCCTGGAGTGGGAGCCAGACATTAGATAATCACAATTGCGGTGTTATGAAAGAAAAAAATAGGGGTCAGTGAGAAACATTTCTCAGAAGGAGAAACCTAAATTGAGGGTAAATGATCTTCCGGTGAGCATACCCCATTAATAGTTGAGCTCAGTTCCCAATTTGATCCTCCAAATTTGTAGGCTAGTTCTAGACTCTTTCTACTCCTGGTATTGCAGACTTGAAAGGGACAAAACAAAGCTCAGAAAGGTTTTAACTATGAATCAACTATTAGTGCCTCATGGTAGGACAGAAAGATACCTCGATGGGAAGACAATGACTTTGGGTCTTGTTTTGCTCATTAACAGTTGTGAGACCCCAGGTGTGTTCATGGAATTCTGTGCCTTGGTTTCCCCTTTTGTAAAATGAGAGTGCAGTACTAGCTAATTACTTCAGCCTTAGCAGCTCTCACGTTTTGTGACCTAGCTTTAGATCAGGCTTTCAATGGGGCTGTGGACACATCCCAGTCAACCTAGAAATTTTAAGACATTTGTCCAAGGCAATAAAATTACATCGCCTAAAAGAATAATGTATTTTAAAAGTATGTTATGCTAAAAAAAAGTTACCCTTTAAGAGAAAAAGCTACGTATCTGTAGGAAATAAAATCTGTTTTTTTAAAAAGAGAACAGCTACAGCAGAACATTGTAAACTATCAAAAACATTTGGCCTGACTGCAGTTAAGTAGAACGAACACCTATCAGTGTATGACCATCCCGAGCACTGTGCCTACCCATAATAGACATGCAGACAGCATTCATTATTGCCCTTATTTATCACCCATTAGTTTCTGTCTTCATACTTATCTTCTGGTGGGTGCTTTCTTATGCATTTGTTGTCGTATTTATTCTTCTTTTTATGAGTTTGGGCGGTTTTACAATTACTCATTGTCTCTCTTCAAAGTAGACTAGCCTCTTTTTTTTTGTACTTTTATATTGTTTCCCACTTTTGGAAAAATACTTTTTTACCTAGTAACAATAGGCCCACCCATCTGCAAATGGGGACATGTCTGAGCATTTATCAGGCAAATTAGCCTGATTTGACTGAAGACACCAGGTTCAAAGACTCCAGTCTTTGGGAAACTAAAATGTTTGGTATAAAAATAGAAACTAAGCCTCTCAGGACTGATTGGTATGTCTTTAGACATCTTGCACTCTTAGGCATCAAATGCATCATCACTGTGACATTGGTGAATATAAATGGGCTGGCAAAAACTTTTAGAAGAGGGAAAATTGAGATTTGATTGATTGATTATCTCTGCAATATAAATGGACTCAAACATAAGTGCAAATTCATATATCCAGGAAAGTTACAGAGGTTCTCAGAGAACAGTAATGTTGAAAACAAACCAGCACTTACTAAGCACTAACTTTATGCCAGTGGTATGCTAAGCATTTCATGTTTTTTAAAGTTAATCCTTACAGCAACACTGTGAGGTATCAGAGTCTTTACAGATGAAGAAACTGAGATTTAGATAAGTTAAATAACACCCAAATATCACTGCAGAAAGAAAGGTGATCCAAAAAGAGTGACTCTCTTTGGAGGACTTGCACAAGGGTATGAAGATGTTCCTCATTTGAGTGGCGGCTGTAAGAAATAACCACAAACTTGGTGACTTAAAACAATAGTAATTAATTCTTTCACAGTACTGGATACCCAAAACCCAAAGTTAGTCTCAATGGAATAAAATCAAGGTGTTGGCAGAACTGCACTCTCTCCCCAGACTCTAGTGGAGAATCTGTCCTTGCCTCTTCCAGATCTGGCGGCTGCTGGCATTCCTTGGTTTGTGGCTGCATCCCTCCAGTCTCTAAAGACAGCATCTTCAAATCTCTCTCTGTTCTGCCTTCACATTGCCTTCTCCTCTTCTGTGTGTTATATTTCCCTCTGCCTTCATTGCATTATATTTTTCTTTCTTATTATATTTTTTCATTACCACTTGTCCCCCCTATGCTCCCCACAATCACCACAACATTATCCATGTCCATGAGTTCTTTTTCCTTTTGCTCAATCCCTGACCCCGCTAACTGCACCCCCCGACACCAGAAGTTGTCAGCTGTTCTATGAGTCTGTCTCTATTATCTTGTAATCTCAGTTTGTTCATTAGATTCCACATATGAGTGAAATCATATGGTACTTGTGTTTCTCTGACTGGCTATTTCACTTTGCATAATGTTCTCCAGGTCCATCTATTTTTATCATTTACTATTGCAAATGGTAAAATTTTGTTCTTTTTTATCGGTAAGTAGTATTCCATGGTATAAATGTTCCATAGTTGCTTTATTCACTCATCGACTGATGGACACTTGGCCTGTTTCCATACCTCGGCTATTGTAAATAACACTGCAATGAACATAGGGGTGCTTATATTCTTTCAAATTAGTGTTATGAGTTTCTTCAAACAAATTCCCAGAAGTGGAATTGCTGAGTCATAGGGCAGGCAGTTCCATTTTTAATTTTTTGAGACATCTGCACTCGGTTTTCCACAGTGACTGCACCAGTCTGAATTCCTACCAACAGTGCAAAATGATTCCCTTTTCTCCACATCTTTGCCAGCATTTGTTGTTTGTTGATTTATTGATGACAGCCATTATGACAGGTATGAGATAATATCTTATTGTGGTTTTTATTTGCATTTCTCTGATAATTAGTGACTTCAAGCATCTATTAATATGTCTACTGGACATTTATATGCCCTCTTTTAAGAAGTGTCTACTCAGGTTCTTTGCCCATTTTGTTGCCATTCTTTTTTTTTAATTTTTATTTTGTATTGTAATTGTTGTTCAAGTACAGTTTTCTGTCTTTTACTCCCATCCCAGCCCACTGCCACCCCCTAGTTTTTGTCCATGTGTCCTTTATACTCGTTCCCGTAAACCCTTCCCCTTTTCCCTTGAAATTCCCTCCCCTTGCTTCTCTGGTCACTGTCAGCCTGTTCTCTATTTCAGTGTCTTTGGTTATATTCTGCTTGCTTGTTCATTTTGTTGTTTAGCTTTCTGTTAAAGGTGAGATCATATGATATTTGTCTTTCAACACCTGGCTTATTTCACTCAGCATAATGCTTTCCAGTTCCAGCCATGCCCTTGCAAAGGGTAGGAACTCCTTTCTTTCTGCTGAATAGAATTCCATTGTGTACATGTACCATAGTTTTTTGATCCATTCATTTACTGATGGGCACCTAGGTTGCTTCCAGCTCTTGGCTATTGTAAATTGTGCTGCTATGAACATTGAGATTGTGCATAGGTTCTTTTGGATTGGTGTTTCAGTGTTCTTAGGATATAATCCTAGTAGTGAAGTTGCTGGGTCAAAAGGCAGATCCATTTTTAGTTTTCTTAGAAAATTCCAGACTGTTTTCCATAGTGGCTGTACCAGTCTGCAATTCCATCAACAGTGCACTAGGGTCTTGTACCAGTCTGCAATCCCACCAACAGTGCATTAGGGTCCCCTTTTCTCTCCAACCTCTCCAACACTTTTTGTTTGTTGGTTTGTTTATGATGGTCATTCTGACCAATGTGAAGTGGTATCTCACTGTGGTTTTAATTTGCATCTCTCTGATAGCTAGTGATATTGAGCACCTTTTCATGTGTCTCTGGATCCTTTGTATGTCCTCCTTGGAGAAGTATCTGTTCAAGTCCTTTGCCCATTTTTTAATTGGATTTCTTTTGATGTTGAGTTTTTAAGTTCTTTATAAATTTTGGATATTAACCTCTTATCAGATGTATCTGCAAATTTGTTCTCCAATTGAGTGAATTGTTTTTTTTATTTTGTTGATGATTTCCTTTGCTGTGCAGAAAATTTTAGTTTGATGTAGCTTCATTTGTTTATTTTTTCTTTTGTTTCCTTCACCTGAAGAGATATATCAGAAAAAAATATCACTACAAGCAATGTCTGAGATTTTTACTCCCTATATTTTCTTCTAGGATTTTTATGGTTTCAGGTCTAATGTTTAGATCTCTAATCCATTTTGAATTTATTCTAGTGTGTAGTGTAAAAAGGTGGTCTAGTTACATTTTTCTACATGTTTCTGCCCAATTTTCTCAACGTTATTTATTGATAAGCTATCTTTAGCCCATTTTATGTGCTTGTTTCCTCTGCCAGATATTAATAGACTATAAAGGTGTGGCTTTATTTCTGGGGTTTATATTCTGCTCCACTAACCTATGTATCTGCTTTTATGCCAGTACCATGCTGTTTTGATTACTATCACCTTAAAGTATAGTTTGATATTAGGTAGTGTGATTCCTCCAACTTTGTTCTTTTTTCTCTAGATCGTTGTTGTTATTTGGGATCTTTGTGGGTCCACATACATTTTTGAGATATTTGGTCTAGTTCTGTGCAATATGTCATTGTTATCTTGATAGGAATTGCATTGACTCTATAGGTTGCTTTGCGTAGTATGGACATTTTAATGATGTAAATTCTTTTTATCCATGAACATTCTGTGTGCTTCCATTTATTTGTATCTTCTTCAATTTCTTTCTTCAATGTTTTATAATTTTTCAAGTACTGGTCTTTTATATCCTTGGTTAGATATATCTCTAGGTATTTCATTGTTTTTGAAGTAATTGTGAATGGGATTATTTTCTGAATTTTTCCTTCTGATAGTTTATTATTGGCATATAAAAATCCAACTGACTTCTGGATATTAATTTTGGGAAGATATATGTGCCTTCATTCTAAATAGATACATGTGATTGAATTTAGGGCCCACCTGGATAATCCAGAATAATTTCCCCATTTCAAGATCCTAAATTTAATCACATCTTTTGAATAATGAAAACCTGTTATCTATGGAGGCTTTTATTAGCCTACCACAAAGGGAAATGACATTCTCCCTCACTGAGACTTTCAGTTGTACTTGTCACTGTATCCTGACCTTCACAGCATTAAACAACAGTAGTATAGTGTATATAGGCAATCCCTTGTCTACATCTGAAGTCCTAAAGCTCTGAAAACTGAAATATTTATTCATAGTTTCGGTGTAAATTCAGGGTCAGAGAAAACTGATTCAAAGTGTCATGAGGATCTTTATGGTCCTTATCATCCCCCTTGGTATAAATGTTCATATGTATTCACTAGGGAAATATCAATTACTTGTTTACTGGGTATACTAAGAATATTAGACAATTTGCATTATTTCTATGCTAAAATCTGAAAAGATCTGAACTCTGAAATACATTTGACCCAAGAGTTTTAGATACATAATTTTGAATCTATAGTAAAATAGGAGTTATAAATAATCCCAAAGGATTTCAGAAGTGATAGAATTTGTAAGACGAACTAAAAATTTCTTAAGGAACCTAGAATATATCTGGAGCCTTCAGAGATTTGTGGAGCCAACACATTTAGGAATCTCTATGAGGTGGTTAAAAATTATTTCTGGGAGAATAATGTGTCATAGATAAATGTGCCAGCACTAGGAAAAAACAACATATTCAGAGATTAACACTTTCATCCCTTTCTCTCTAGAAAGCCTTGTATACAAATTTGCTTGGATCTCTCAGCATCCCCAGGTACCAGGGTTTGAGCCACAATCTCCCACTCATAGGCAACATCTCCTGCTGTGACCACGAGAGAGGAAGTCAACAGTCTTCCTTACTTAAGTCCTGAAACACTGATGCAGCCACTGCCTCAGCCTCTGCATACAGCCCATCATAGAAGGGTTTCTCCTTTTCCACTTGAACAGGCAATTTTGAGCTAATAGTTAGATCATGGATGTTAGGGCCAGGAGAATCTCAAATTTTTATCACCTTATGGACTCATCCTTCCCCTGTTGCCAGCACTACCACCACCACCATTTAGCTCTCTTGAACATTGTCCAGCCTCTCTTACACCTTCCAGAAATAGGTCCTAGTATACTTAGTTTCTTCCTTTCAATGCACATACACGCACCCCTTAGACAGAAGATGTGCCTTCAGCACCTTTGAGAACATGATCTCATTATATATATTGTGTCTCGTTATACATATAGTGGTAGTGTATTACACACAAACACTCACTCTTTTTTAGTTCTTTGGAAGGATCTAAATACTGATGCTTAAAGGTTATAACAAAAAAATCTCATATACTCTCTAGTGAGTATCCTAATATACTCTTTTTAGGTCAGCTACTTTGAAAATGCATAATATTGGTCAAGGAGAATGTAGATGGCTAAAAAGGGTAAATTCAACATGTCAACAAAAATAATTACTCAAAAGCATGAGGTACTTTATAAGAATGAAAGAAGTATAGTATCATCATTTCCCTTTAGAAAAGACAATATATTGTTTATGGAGATATCCAGAAGGAAATTATACCATCTAACTTGGTGACTGAAGTTTATAATAAACATTCTTCTCCTTCTATCTCTGTCTATCATCAATATAAATGGTGACATCCCTTCATGGTGTGGATGCAATTTTAGGTTGGCTTCCAGATTCTTTATAGGTGTTATAAAGGAATGAGAGATTTCATATAAGTAAATTTTTTAAAGAAATAAAGCAATCATTTATAAAATCCAAAATGCAAAAATGAAATTGTAATCATTTTGACATAAATATTTGTAGTACACTACCTGGTCTTCATTTGGAAGGGATTGGCAATGATTGGCTTCTGGCAATTTGATGGGAAGCAATTCCTAATAACAGACCTAGCTTGCTATATCCATATGATCAGCTGTTAGCAGAGAGAGGGAAAAACAAGTGGCCCTGAGTGATTCTGGCAGCAGCCTGAGAGGCTTCACAAAGGTTCCCTGTCCTGCAGTCTTAGCATGGCCCTCTGCCTTGCCTCATGAATGCACAGACCACCTCCCAAATATCTGCAACAGAAAGCAACACTGAGCCCTCAGGATCTATGGGGAAGATGGTGGAGCTTCAAGTAATGAAAGAAGGTGGATAATGTTGACACAAAGTTTCTAGTATGACTGAGAAAATACACCTAAAAACAAGTTTTCGAAAAAATATTCTGAGTAATGACACCAACATTTGAATAAGTGCCTAGTATCCCAAGGGAAATGGGGATTGCTCATTAGAAGGGACAGCTTCTTGGGAAGAGCATTGGCTTAACAGTTAGAGGACGTGTGTTCCAGTCCCTCACTCTGTCTCTTATTAACTATGTCTATTGCTTAGGGAAGGACATTTAATCTCATTTAGCTTCAGTCTTCAGGTATAACAATTAAAAATCATAATCACCCCACTCGTATATAAAAAAGAACACTTTAAGACTACAGAGAATTAATATATAGGAAGTGAGTTATAAATTTCAAAGTTAAACACAAATATTCCTTATTATAAATGAGAAATTCTCAGTATGTATTAAAATATCACTCTCATTTCTTTATAATCACATAGGACACAACTTCTCTAAAGCTTCCATTGAAAGGTTCAAACCTCTGAAGATTGTTAAGACGCACTAAAATTCCCCACAGATCTGCATCAGACTTAACCTTCATAGAGTTTTTGAACATTTAAGTGAAAGCTTTCAGCTTCTATTTACATTGTGTAGGATAACAAGGTGAGAGAATCAACATTTTTAAATGTTTTCAATGTGCGGTTCAAAGTCCATTTTCCCTGAATAACTTCAGGGTGTAAGTGAAGGGTGCTAATCCTGGTGAGATGGCAGTTCAGGAAAGCAGAAATGCTTCATTCTTGACGGTAGCTGGAAAGTCAACATCGTGGCCTCCAACACTTAGTATGGAAACTATTACAAAGAAAAGAAGAAAGCAAAACATGTCCATCGACTCTTCAAAGGGGATCAAGCAGCCCCAATAGACTCCAAAGTCTTCTCAGTGATGTCTGTGAAAACCCCTTCCAAGGATACCTTTTGATTCTATGGTGCCGAAATTCCCATCACTTGCCAATGGGAAAGAATATCAGGAAATAAGATAATAACTCTGTTAATATTTATGCTATTTTCTCATATTAAATCTTATTTATGTGATTGGTTTTGGTATTAACCTATTTAATTATGTATACTTGAAGAAGCTTTATATTACACATGGTTACCATTTATAATTAATTAATTCAATATGGAGTTTGTGTTCATTCCTATAAAACACTGGGCAAAAGGCCCTGTGTCAACAGGATAATCTCCCTCTCTATCATTTTCAGTACCAGAAAATCAGGGTTAATGGACAGCATATTTTCTAGAAATGCTTTATCTTAAATGTTAAGATGTCTTATTTGTTCTTAACATAATTTAATGTTTCTATGGTGGTTTGGAGTCATCGTTGAGGGTTTGGAAGGTGCATATACAAGGGTGGATGTGTGTTGCCAGTGCTGATTTTCATAAGTTAGGCTACCTGAGTTTTTTCTCATTGAACTCCATTCTAAAAGTCATTGTTAAACTTCATGTTACAAACACCAAGGTCTTTCTTCTATTGTATGTAATATTTCTATTCTCATTCTCATTCTATTTAATATTTCTATCACAATCTCTTCTTTCTTAAAATGTTCCTTGCCTTTGCTCATGATACTACTTGCTCATTGTGTTATGTGTCCCATTCTGAAGGTTCCTCCTCACTCTCCCAAGGTAGCTTCTCTTCCACCACTCACTCTTTTTTTGTACCATCGTGAGCCATCTTGAGCCTGGTTCTCTTCTTATCTATTTAACCTCTTTGAAAAATCTCATGGATTACTCCTATGGATTCACCTATTCTCTGTAAGATGATGGCAACCGAAACTCTATCTCTGTCCTTAACTGCTTTCCTCACATACCTATTTGGATATCAGTAGGACATTTCAACCCACTGTTCCAGAGACCACTCAAGTTCAGTTTATCTACAACACAAGTAATTAATATCTCTCCTCCTGTGAACTATAGTTAACAGCTTCATTATTCCTTTTCTCTCCCAAGGGTCATCAACTTTGAAGTCTTCCCCATCCAATAACATTCTAGTCCATTTATGCCTGTAATATTTTCATAGCATCATTTCACCACTATTTCCATGTTCAGGTTCTTATCCATCAACTAAGAGAAGAGAAGAAACAACAGTGTTTAAGTCCTCACTAGACACTATTAGGTATATATCTTCTAGTCATTCCTTCAAGGATCATGTAACACAAGGAGTATTTTCATCATCATTTTTCTGTTGAAAAAACTGAGTCTCGGCAAGATTCAAATATTAGGTAAAGATCACAGAGCTAAAATGCAACTTGATTTTCTGTCTTCCTAGCAATGTTGGTCTCTTCCCACCATCTGTCTGGGCATTTCTTCATCCCAACTAGTCTCCATAACACTGGTCGCTCCCCTCCCCAGACCAGTCTTTCCTAGCACTTGTCTCTAAGCATTTTTGATGGAGCAGCTCAGCCATCTGTGGGCCAGGTTTTACTTTTATGTCCTCACAGTATTTTGGTCAACATTTTAAAATTTAGAACTCTAAGAACTCCAACAACAGCAAGAGCAAACCCACAGTTTATCTTTTGTTAAGAATGTCAAGGAGTCATGAAATGCTAGGCCAGTTTCTCATACAGCAATAATCAATTGACTCAGCCCAAGTGCTGGTCACAACCTTTGACCCAGCTGTCACTCTACAGTTCGCCAGGCTCCATCACTCTCAGTTATCTGTCATATATGCCCAGGGTCAGTTTCTCATTGAGCTTTCTTCATTAACCTTATACTATTGCCTTTTTAAGAACAGGTTGTTTCCTTTAATAATAGTACTTGTGCCAATCCATTGTCATTTGAGTTTGCAATCCCTCATCTATGAGTGTAGTAGTCAGCTTGACCTGCTATAACAAAAAACATAGACTGGGTGGCTTAAACAGCAGACATTTACCTTCTCACAGTTCTGGAGACTGGATACATTGGGCTATCAGCATGGTCAGGTCCTGGCGAGAGGTCTCTTCCTGACTTGGAGATGGCCACCTTTTGGCTTAATAGCCACATGGTATTTCCTCGATGTATGAAAGTGGGGAGAGATCTCTCTTTCTCTTCTTATAAAGACGCCAATTCTATTGAATTAGAACACCATTCTTAATTAACTTACCTAACCTTAATTACCTCCCGAAAACCCTATCTCCAAATAGAGCACATAAGAAGTAAGGACATTAACATGTAATTCTGGGGGAAGGACACAATTCAGGGTACCATAGCAATAAGCATAATATTAATTATTTGTGAGTACCTGCTAGGTACCAAACATGGTTCCAAACACTTTGTGTGTGTTACCTAATTCAATACTCACAATACTTCTGCAAGTACTTCATATCATTTTCCTCATTTTCCAGATGAGGAAACAAAAAGAGGTCACGGAACATTCCCGACTCTTACAATTAGTAGGTGGCAGAACCAGAATTTGAACTGGTCATGTTTTTAGTTTCTATTCAATGTTGCTTTTTAAACTTCCCAGAGTTTAAAGGTATAGCTTCCCCCCACTCCAACTCATTTGATATTGCTTTTATTTTTGTTGGGGAAGATAAAGTAGACCTAGAAAAGGAAGCTTTTTTTCTGGATACTCCATCACAATCTAGGTGCTTAAAGTTTCTGGTGCTTAAGGTTTCTAGGTGCTTATGTCTATTTTCACTATGCGAGGTGTTAACTTGTTCTTAATTTTTTGTTCCGTCACTTTGACTTATTTTTAACCCAGCATTGTCCAAGGGTGAATGCATTCTTGTGAGCGGCATCATCCTGGATGAAACCACAGCCCCACACTGAATAAACTGATGGGTTTTTATTCGGTTCCACAGCATCTTATGAGCCAGCCTATAAATCATGTTGGGCTGAGAAGCTTTATGTAAACACAGCTTCTCATGGCCCTGGTCACTATTTCACATGGATTTCTCTCGGGTGGTGTGTATGAGCATGTAATGAAAGGTCAGAATTCAGCATTCAGAGAGGAAGGAAGATAGTGGAGAAAGGGAAAAGCCCAGGATTTGTGTGATGTTTCAGCCATTGGTTTTAATTTGCAACTTTACCAAATGTCTCATAGGATAATGACAGCTGTTGGGTGCATGACAACATGTATTATTTAATTTCATCCTCAGCATAAGTTTATAAAATATTACTATTCTTATATATATTCTCATTTTATAGAATCTCAGGGAGGTTTAAAGACATGCCTGGGGTCACACAGCCAACAAAGAGTGGAGCCAGAGTTTAAATCCACCCCCCACCCCCCACATCCTCAAATTCTAGACAGTTCCCACGAGACTAAAACTGGCTCAGATGTACTAGGGCGACTGGTTAGCCTTTTTTTGCCAGTTATTCCCCTGAGTCTTCTTCTGGCAGCAGGCCAAAAGATCAACAACAATATTCAGATCATTCCCAAGCAAAACCAGCATCTGAGGAATCCAGAGCTAACTGGGTAATAATTAGAGTATAGTGGTGGTGATAATCAGAGAACTTTCCATGATTGCCTTACATACTCACATACTGGCATCTCTGTCCCTTTGAAAAGCCACCATTTTGATAAATCCTTTAATTCCTCCCTGGGTGTTGCACCTGGTGTTCTTGTAGGAGGATTTACACTGCCCCTGACCCATGCATGTTCATGGACATGTATAAGATCCGTTTGAAATATAGCACATGGAAGATGAAATGTGGTGCTCACTGGGTCAAACGACATCCTGCAAAAAATGTTAGCTTTTCACACAACACAAATTAGTTACTCAATGCTGTGCCTATTTTCAGCCCTTTTATGTTACCTTTATCTCCATCAGCTTTTACTACATTGTACTGAAACAAGTATTTGAAGGCCTCTATTCTGCTCATGTTGATTTTGATACGAGGGACTCTATATTTATTTTGGTATTGCCAATGTCTAACATACTATATGCTGTTGGGTAGAACTCTGCTTCCTCTACGCCTCAGGATCCCATGGAAAGAAATGTCCAGGAGTATGGTCCTCCAGGATCTGTCTGGCTCCTTGCTTGCTGCTTTATCTCCTCCATGTCTCCTTGGAAGAAGAAGAGGGAACTTCTGTGTTTGGTAAATGTGATACGTAATTTTATGTGTTAACTTGACTGAGCAATGGGTTGCCCAGACAGTTGGCCAAACACTATTATGGGCAGTCTGCAAGAGTATTTCTAAATGAGATTAACATTTGAATCTTTAGACTGAATAAAATTCATTGCCTTCCTTAATGTCCAGTCAGTTGAAGATCTATCTGATTAGGACAAAATAAGCTAAATAAATAGGAAGTACTTCCACCTGACTGCTGAGCTGGGACATTGGTCCTTTCTGGCCTTTGGACCCATGCTGAAACATTGACTTTTGGGGGCCTCAGATTTGCTGGCTCTTATACTAGAGCTACACATCAGCACTTCTGGGCCTCCAGTTTGCCAACTATAGATCTTGAGACTTCTCAGCCTCTATAATAGTATGAGCTAATTCCCTATAACAAATCTCTTTCCGTACATATGTAGCAGACAATCATGTATTGCTGGAAAATCTACATTCTCTCTCCAGTGTGCTTAAACCTTAGGGAGCAAGTTGGTCAACAAATTTAACTCAGAGAGTTGTGATTTTGGTAGCAAATCTCTATGGTCATTTTGCCAATTACCCTATTGGTGATGAAGTTGATATTTTGCTCTTTATATCTGTGATTGTGCATCTTTCTTTGAAGCGGTTCTACAGATGAGTCAGGGAAGGGTGATATTATTTATGGAGATTCCAAAACCTTAATGAAGGTGTTTAAGCAGTGTCTATAAATGAGAGAAATGAATGCATAATAGAATATCTGATCAATATTCTTTGTAATGGTACATCTTTCATAGAGAAGTTGGTTTTGCCTCGTGCTGCATGGGAGCTGTATCTAATGGCCAGAAACTTTCACATTTGAATTTCACAAATGTGTGTGTGGCATATAGTTCTGTTAAAAAATACTTAGCAATATGAGCCCTGGCTGGTGTGGCTCACCTGGTTAAAGAGTTGTATGTTATGCCAAAATGTGGTGGGTTCTGTCCCTGCTCAGGGCACATACCTGGGGTTTAGGTTTCATCCCCAATCATGGAGCGTGTGGGAGGCAACTGACCTATGTTCCTTTCTCACATCAACGTTTCTCTCTCTCTCACTTTCTCTCTCTCCCTTCTTCTCTCTCTAAAAGCAACAAAAAACATGTTCTTGGGTGAGGATTTTTTTAAAGTCCTTAGCTGTGTGACTAATTACAGGAGGCTCTGACTTTTACTGGGTAAGCATCCCAGTCTATTCCATACGTATCCACATCTTTGCACATCTGTACATATCAGCACTTGACTTGAAGCTAATTTTGGTCTATTACTTAATTATAAAGTTTCCTTTTGGCCATCCAGAGAAACCCCCCATGCTTCTCCAGCTCTGTTTTGAGTTAGCAGCCCTCTTTTTCTGTGTATGTGTTTATGTGCAAGGAGAGTAGAAAAGGAAAGGGAGAGAATGTTAATGTGATTGGAAAATGTAAAGGTTTCCTATTGGTCTTTAGAGAGAGGTTGGTAACTTACCCTATGATATAATCACAACAATTAGCCTTATCTGTCAATTCCATTAAAGAAAGAATTAAGACAGTGACAGACATAAGGGGACCAAAACCCCTTCCACCAAAAAAAAATTCTAGAATGAGAGCAAAAGGACATGAATGCCCCTAGAAACCAGTGAGAGTAGGGTACAGGGATAAGTTCTTCTGCTCTTGTTTATATTATCTGACCAGAAGAAAAAGAAGGAAAGGAGGATAGGAGGGAAAGTGGGTGAGGATACATAAAACATACACGTTACAGATCAAATCACTTTGGGTTATGAAGACTTCACTCCAAGTTATTGAACTGGAATTTCAAGAACAATCACTAATGATTGGGACTCAAGAGCAAAATTCCCTTTCCTCCTTCCTCATGCCTAAATCCAGGATTCTACTCCAACAAGGCACCTGCTGATGGGCCTCGCCCCTGGCACTACGGCTAATGTTAGCTTCCTCCCTGGGAGCATGACTGGAACCACAGCCGCTGCCAGCAATGGCTGGCACCAGACTGCTCTCCAACTCAGTGCCTAATGTCATTACACGTCCTACAACAGCTGCACTGATACCTCCGTGAGCTATTGCAGCATTTCAGAAGGGATAACTTACTTGTGCCCAACACTAATCCAAACATGGTCTTTCACAAAACCATCTGAATAAAATGGCCAACTGGGCAGATAACAAAAACGCTTACAAAAGAAGTTTCAAGCAAAACCTCTTCCCTCCACGATGAAACATGCTATGCATGCTACACACGTATGGGGAGTAGGATAGAGAACAAGATCTCATTACAGTTTTTCCTCTACAGGGTTCACTTGCTTCCTAGTTTCTACAACCCTTTTTAGCTCCCTTCTGTTGCCATGTGGCATCACATACAGCCATGCACTTTCATTCACAAGCAGCCATTACAACCTGCTCAGCCAGTACCTGATGTACAGAGATAAACAATAGCATGCCCCCTCCTCTCTTCTAACAGTCTAGTCAGTGAGCATATAGTTACACAGAGATATGCAGACCCATTTTGTCCATGTTCCACTTGCCCTTTACTTGGGGCGAAGTGGGGTTTCAAAGAAGAAAGTGGCCAACTCTCTTTGGGAAGATGCAGTGAAGTGAATAGTGCATAGAGGATTCCACCTTGAACATGATCAAGTCCAGGTTTCTCTAGCTGCACTTTGAAGTGCTAAAGTGCCTCAGAAAGTGTGGCACTGGGCCTTCCTCCACACCTTCAAACAGAAAGCAGCCCTCTTAGCCAATTGTACATACAAGTGCTAAATGAGGCATTGTTGAAAAACATATTGTCAGTATTTGGCACACAAACTCCTCCAGTGCATATTTTACTTAGGAAAAAAAGGCTTTGCTGCTTGGGAGTGTAGGTGAGCCTGTGAATTGTGGAGTCTGGATGGCCACAAACAGAGGACTAAATTCTCCGTGAGAGGTAGAAACCTATGACGGTCAGAGAGCGAAGAAAGGAATAAGAGCACAGGGGTGACAGGAGAAGGAGCAACATATAGTTGGAGGGTGGAGACCATATTTTAAAAAAGGGCAAAAAATATTTAATGTCATGAATATCTAATAGGAAATTTAAGCTATTTTTTGTAAATGCCTTCATTTTCCCCCAATAATTATTTTTTTCTTCAGACACACAGACTCAAATGACTCACAACACAGTCACATGTTGCTGCTGTTGTTTGAAGTGGAAGTGAAGGTCGAGAGCTAAATTTTACACTTGAATCAATGAAGTGCAGAAAAGACAAATCATGACCTCACCCAGCACAGTGGGGTCCACAGGATGAAGCTTTGGGAATGGTACTTCCATGTGTGGTGTGAGGCTTGAGTTATCTTTCTTAGATCTTTATGGACAGGGAGACCATCATAACACCTGGAGCAGGCAACTGAAATTTCATTTGAAAATAAGAAGTGGGTTAGATCTGCAGCTAAAATGAGTTTGAAAGCCATTTATTTAACCCACACCCTTCACTGAATGATGAAAAAATACAAGCTCCAGAGAGGTAAAGAGGTTTGGGTGAGGTCTATTTCTAAGCTCTTAACTGGCAGAGTCAATACTGGGACCTGGTTCTTCTGACCCAAGAGAAGACAAGCTTTTCTCCTTTCTGCCAAGTCCAGGTTCAACAATCTGCTGACACCATGGTGTTCAAAGAGAACAGAAAGGTTAAACACCTACAAATTCCAACCCTAATGCTGTAGTGCACTAAAGATACTATGGGCTTGGAAGGCAAAGAGACTCACAGACTTTGCTGTGGGGTCTCAGGCAAGTGCTTTAATCTCACTGAGCTTCAGATTATCATCTCCTAGAAATGGAACCATAATACTTATCATACAGGCAGGATTTTTAAATTTAATAAAGCAATGTATGTCAAGTATATGCCACATGGTAAGCAATGGATAAAGAGAAGCAATTATTATTGCTATGAAATGGAGACTTTCTGAATGTACCACAAGATTTATTTTAGGTGCTTTTTGCTGACTTATAAAAGTAATACATTTTCATTATCAATAATTAAGAAAACAGAAGGGAGTGTTTAAAAAGGATACCCCGCACTCTCACGACCCCGAAACCCCGACTGCCAGCACAGTGGTGCAGCCCAGCAGCAGTGATTTGGAATGTGCCGTGGCTGGTGTCTGGGAGCCTTCCAGGAGCACTCAGTGTAGAATATAAGACTGGCAGGAATCTTATCTTTTCTGAAACCAATTTCTTGTTTGTTTTATTAATTTTAGGAGGAGTGGGAGGGGAGAAGTACACAGATACAAACTATGTCAATACAAAAATAAAATCACACTTTCATCCTTTTTTACAAGTAGATTTGCAGAGTACCTTATGGGCCACTAAATAGGTTACCATGTAGTGTCTTTCTTGACGCTTTTAACAGCCCAGGGCACTAGGTATTATTATTATAAACATTTTACAGATGATGAAATGGAAGATCAGAAATGTCAAATTTACTCTAGGTTTTCAGGTAGTGGAAGTTTGGACTGAAGCCTAGGATTTTTGACTCAAAGCTGTACATCTCTACTAATTATCCACACCAGTGAGAACTTTCTCTCATTAGCCATAATCATCTGAGTAGCCTCAAAGATAAATTAGGAAAGAGCACGGTGAGCTAGTCAAAGCACAGGAGTGCAAGTCAAGATATCGGTGTCATGCCGGTTTTCAGTATTGGCAAATCACTCACTTCCCTGGGTTTAAGGGTGCCTCATTTGCTGAATGAGAGGGGGTATCTCTTGGGGGAAGGGTCATACCTTCTAATATTGAATTCTGTCATTTTAAGGCACATGAAAAAATTTCTAACTTGTGAAAGTGTTTTTGATATGATGTTTTTAAAAAAATACTCTCTAAAAATCTAAAAAAATCTATAGTGAGACAGCGTCCACCTAAAATGATAAAAATCTCTCATCTGGCCCAAGCAAGAGAATGTACCTGTCATGAGCCTGCATTACCTGAGCCCTAGGAGAAGAGCAACTTTTGAAAATCTACAGTATTGTGGACCCCAATTTAGCAGAGAGAACTCAGCTAAACATGCGTACCTCCAGTGGAAATCCAAATATTAATATCGTTTCCCAAGAGTGTGGTGCTCACCCAGTGGAGTCCCGATGACTGTTTTATGATGTGCTATCTTGTTATTAGCTGGATATCGATTTGGAATTTTTAGAGCACATGTTCTCTTTGAACGAGATCTTTTTTTAATGCTGAAGATGGCTAAATACTTTTTGTAGGATGATGGGAGGAGAATCACTGGACTTAGCATGATAGGTTGAATTCTCTAGATCTTTATATGACTAGCTGAATGTTTAATACAAGAAATGCTTCATGCCATTGATGTAGTCACCAGTATCCAGGACTGTGAGCTGTGTAAACTTAGGCACCAGCCCGTGCTAAATACAGAGGAATTGCTGCTCATGTTTCCGTGACCTGACTCTGCTGACCTCCGATGGCAGCCACTCCCTCACTCCTGGATGCCCAGAAAGGACAATGCAACAGGCCTAACTGTTGTATTGCAAAGGGGGAGGCATGTTGCACCTCTCTCCCATGCTGAAAAAGCAAAGGCCTTCTTCAAAACATATTTCATTTCTTAGGCTTTTGAACAAACTCAGAGATGATGATTTTCTAAGCCATATGCTTTATAATCATGGTTTTTCTTTGAGTTCTGTTTATATTTCTTACCCTGGCTTTCATGGCCCACACATACCTACACAACCTCTCCTACCATCCTTTGCCCAGGTTTGCCTGTCCTGCAGAATGGACCTTGTTTTCGCTTCTTCTCCTTCCCCACAAAGCAATAACTCCCACCCCCTTACTACCTATCTACATCCTTTATATCCTCAAATCTCAAATCTCAAAAACAGCCAAATGTTCTCCATGAAGTCTTCCCTGGCTATCATGCTAATAGACATTGATAGCTGCCATCTCAGATGCTTGCCACGCCTATTGCCTGTGCCATACTTTCAGTTCTTCATTATACGCAGCTCTTCGTCACCCACGTGTGTTGTGAGTGCCGCAGGGCTCCTCAGCTCACAGATGAGCTGCGTATACCATTTCCTTGAGGAGAGGCACTCTCTCATAGAATCATTTACTGCACATCGAGGGGGACAGAGAGCAGGAGGTCAAAGGCCAGGCTTTGTTGACAGATACCTGCATGTGAATCCCAGACATATCTTTTACTTGCACATGACCTTGCCCAGGGGCCTAGTATCTCCATCTAGCTGCTTTCTCATCTGTAAAATGGGGAATATTGTTATATTCCTGCCTCTGAGGCTGATGGGAGGATTTTAGGGTTTTTTCCAGGAAACATGCTTAGAATAGGACCCTGCACATCTTAAAGCCCTCAATCGGTGTTAGCCACAGGTAGAAAGAGCTCAACCTACTGCTCTTTATGCCTGTATCCCCCGTTCCCCTGGGGCTGAGGGATACAGGCATAAACAAATTCCACCAAATAATGAGGAGGAGGGGTGGAGGGCATACCTGGACTCAACAAAAAATGAAACTCTAATGTGATCAGCATGATCAGAGAGGAAAATACGAGGACTGTGCATCCTTCCCGGTGCCTGGCGCAGGGCATTGCAGTACTAGGTGCACAATCCATGAGGAATGATGATTTGATTTGAGTGGCGCTGGTGGAAATCTATTAAGTTAGTAATCACATACACAGCACCTCAAAAGAGTCCTTTAGTGGCTCTATAATGCAGAAACCACAGACGGGTTCAATTTGGCAGTGTTATTAAGCAAATAAATGGATTTTTAGATATTTAACTTCTAATCATATGTGAACTTCAGGAAGCTAAATGCTCCAATGACACCGCTAAATACCTCTTTGTTAGAAAGCCATGGTTTGACTTTTGAGGCAAAGTCGAGAGCCAAAATTCAACCCCATTACTTCATATTTTGTCCAAAATGCAGTTTATAATGAAGCCAGCAAATTAGGTCCCTTGATCATAAACCTCACAGAAGGAAAGCAAACAGAGCATGAATCAAAAAGGCTTTAGACAGCAGTTGGCTATTAGTAACATATAAATTAAGTGTAAAATCAAAAGTGGGGGGTCAGTTCCGTGGTTACGGTCTTCATGTAACTTAACGCAAGCAACCTGAATACGAATAATAGTAATATTGCTACCAATGGTGATGACGTAAACTCTTTCATGAGATTTTTGATAAAATGACAAACTCACAAAGTTCGAGTGTGCCTCATTGTTCATTCATTGCCACTGTCCTTCACTTGTCAGCTGCTTGTACCAAGTTGTTAGGGACCAGGTGGTGCCGAAACATCACAAGCTGCTCTCAGACCTCATCTGTATTTTTGAACAATGGGGTGAGTCATGGTTAGCCACAAGTGTGATTCTATTACCACTGGCGGTTTGTATCACCAAACTTGCACAACTCTGCCTGAATCATGTTTATTAAGTCTCGAGTACTGCTATTTAAAGTTATTTCGTTTTCCCCCAGAGTTACATGGAGTGGGAACTTGGCCCATTGCTTTCCAGCCGACCCTATTGTTTTCCTACATATGGAGAGAATGTTAGAACACACTGCAATTGCTCCTCAAACTGTGGAAGCTTCTTCCGAATCTCTGCGGTTTATTGGCTAAAC